>NC_050086.2:0-1320441 GCF_009764565.3 Dermochelys coriacea
AGGTGACACTCTCCATTCCAAATCTGACCTAATCCATCAGTGTTTAGTTTGTGAGATCAGTACAAGGTAGTATAGATAGCATGGCAGTAGTATAGTTTTAATCCTACCTGAAAAGATGCAAAGAAGAGCAACAAAAATGATTAAAGGCAAGGAACGGCTTCCATATGAGGAAAGATTAAACAGACTGGAGCTGTTCGGCTTTGAAAAGAGACGACTAAGGGGGATAAGATAGATGTCTAAAACATCATGAGTGGTGTGGAGAAAGTGAATAAGGAAGTGTTGTTGTTTACTTCTTCACATAATACAAGAACTAGGGGTCACCCTATACAATTAATAGGCAGCAGCTTTAGAACAAACATAAGAAAGTACTTCTTCACACAATGTGAAATCAATCTGTGGAACTTATTGCTAGGGTCCAAAAGTACAACTGGGTTAAAAAAGAAGTAAATAATTCATGGAGGACAGGTCCATCAATGATTATTAGCCAAGAGGGTCAAGGCTGCAACCCCATTCTTTGGGTGTCCCTAGACCTCTGAGTGCCAGAAGTTGGGACTGCATGACGGGATGGATCACTCAATAATTGCTCTGTTCTGTTCATTTCTTCTGATGCATCTGGCACTGGCCTGTCATAAGGATACTGGGCTAGATGGACCATGGATCTGACCCATTATGGCCATGTTTTACCTTTTTGAGACCTGTTCTTCATAACTTGTGGTCCAGTTCTGCCTTTCCACCAGAGTGCCTTACTCTGACTTATATGCAGACTCTGGCCTTCCTGATCCAAATGCATCGCCCAAACTCCACCCCCTAAAAAGTAAGGCTTACTTATTTTGAGTTATTAGAGTATATAATTATAACAGTTTTTATTTTGTCTTATAACTTTTAAAAGAGTTTTGGCTATAGAAATAAAGCCCCCAGGATGCTTTTTTATTATGTATTAGCTATAATTTGAGAAAACTTTAAATGTTTGTTAATTACAGTTTTGATATTTAAATATCAACATGTTTTTCCTTGCAGCATTCAACACATTTTAGGAAATCTCTTTCTGCAACTTATTTTGGGGATCCCCTTAGAAATGGTTCATAAAGGGCATCGGGTTAGTCTGGTGTATCTCGCAGGAGTGATTGGAGGTCAGTGTGTAATGGGAAACGGGTAAGCTTAAATGAAGAACTGTATCAGAAAATCAATGTATATATTGCCACATCCCCTTTCCTGAACAGGGCAATCAAAGTTGTTGGTATACTGGATTGTGTAACGTAACCAGTTCTCTTGGTGCAGAGAATGTTTGGACTCCATCCTTTTACCGTAATAACATGTTAGAAAACAACCCTATGTTCCACTCTACTCCTCTCAGGTGTTTACAGAAAATGTCATCTTAAAGTTGCCATTAGGACTCTAGTTCTAAGGACATTTGTCTTTTCAGGTTCCTTGGCTAGCTCAGTCTGTGATCCCCTCCAGGCTCTCGTAGGGGCTTCAGGAGGAGTCTATGCTCTCATTGGAGGATACTTTATGAATGTTTTAGTGGTAAGGAAACAATTAGAAATGCACCGAAAAAAACCAGATTTTTTTGTGGATCTTTGTTCACTTTTGGGTCAATCTTATTTGTGTAAATAAGATGTTCAATCTTTTTCGGCAAAGAGGAATAATTAAGTAAAGTGTAACTCCCACATACGTATATGCTGAACAAACCATGTCTGTCCTTGAGAAATCAAAGCTTCATAGATGCTTTTTGTGCTATTAAAAGAGGAAACGTGAATATAGCAGTTGACATTTTGAGCCAAAGTGACATTGCACTATAGAAACTGCCATTTGTGATCCCATGTAGTGCAGTATTCTGTCTCAGCTAGTGGCCAAAATCGGATGCTTTAGAAGTATAAGAAACCCCACAATTATGAAATAAGCTGCAAACAAACAAAACAAACCAAAAAACCCCTCTAAACTCTAGGGCTTCAGTTAGAACTTGACTGATGCGCTGAAGCATGAGGGTTTGTATATCCCTTTAAAAATTGGCTATATATTCATGTAAATGTCTCATTGTACTGATCTCATTTTGTGTGCAGTAGTTCAGCTTAACAGCAACTTTAAACCTTTATTTTGTGAATCTTTTATGTCTATCTCCCACACATGCCAAAAAGCAATACAAACCCAGCTTAGTCAAACTTGCAGTCTAACGTAAAATCTTGGTGACCTCAGCATTGTTTAGCCAGAATAACTTCCCAGATGTTTAGAATGTGTGACAATCAGATGTTCTGGTCTTTCAGTATAATTGATGTAAAAGCACATGAGATCACTGTTAAGGTTTTGCATTGGAATGCAAGTTTTATGAAGCTGGGGTACATACTGACTTTTGGTGTCTGTGGGAGATGGAAATGAAAACCGTATGGAGTATTGGGGAGCATTATCACTAAAGTTTTAGGGAAAACAAAGATGGAAAGGAGTGTATAGGTCTCTCCCAGTAACTTGTTACTTTCTTTCCTTTAAGATTTCAGATGAAGTGTCATGCTACATAATCTTAACTGCAACTAAACATATTTTTGTTTGCTAATTAAGGTCTTGGCTTCAGTGATCTCTAGTGTCAGAGAGGCTGACTGTACATTGGGTGGCTTTTTAAAAAATTATTTAATTTAATCGGTCACCAAAGGTGGGTCCTACTCTTTTTTAATTCTAAACATTGCTAAACATTAGTTCATGGAAACATCAGTTCTTCAGCAAATCTTCTCTTAAGAAGTTCAGTCAGCAGTCAAACCTTTCCTTTCTGTGTGATCAGAGGCAGTATGAATTATAAATGACACATTAAAGAGCTCACATCACTAGAGTCTTCAAGTAAACAAAGATGGGGCCTAGTTCAGCAAATAGCATTGAGTCTCTACACCAAAGGCATGAGAAGCGCTAAAGAAAATTGGTATCCTTGTGTAAGGCAAAAACACTGTTTTGCTGGATAATCATTCTCAAAGGGCTGACAGTACACAGATTGCATCTTCTTTTTTAGCAATTTTTATCAACAAAAGGCATACAAAAGCACATATGTTTTCATCATAAAATAAGGAGGAATGTGAAAGATGTGATAGCAGTGGTCTAGTGGATTAAGCTCCTTGTTGTTGGAATTTGGGCATGCCACTTTCCCTTTCTGTGCCTCAGTTTTCTCATCTGTAAAATGGGGAGAATGAGATTGACTCTCCTTAGTAAAATGCTTTGTGATTGTTTGAAAGGCACTACAGAAATGTAGGATGTTACTTGGTGTATATTAATATACCTAAATGGACTGTGTTGTGTGTGTATGTGTATGCATGTACAAGTCCGTGTATAATTATATAGCTTAATTGTTTTTCTTTTTTTCTCTCCAAGAACTTCAGAGAAATGATTCCTTTGTTTGGAGTCTTCAGATTGCTCCTCATCGGGATTATAGGTAATTTTAATCCTGCCTAGTGTATATGTGATAATAAAAACTATACAATACATGCAGTATTAAACTGTACAAAAATGAATGTCCATTTGGAGTCCAAAATACTAATAGTCAGGGAGGTATCAGCTGCATATTATTCAGTTTGCTAGAACCACAAAGTAAATGTAAATTGGGGTTAAGTTAAATTATAATGTAAACTGATCTGAACCTTGTGCTTTTAAATACTACTAATTACCTGTGTAGTGCCACAGCTACGTACAGTGCTTGATAAAACTCTAGCTAAATTTTGCTCTGTTAGAAGGGTGATACTGAAGTCAATAGGAGTTGGAATCTTGTGGCTGAGAGTAGAATTTGGCCAGATTCTTATTTTACTAGTTGCTGCATTTCACTCCAAAAGTAACTGCTTCAGTTGTGGGTGAGATGATCTCTTTGTAGTTAGATCTGTAGATGCCACTAGAAGACATACCATGTTGTAACTTACACCCATTATTTGGATTTGTTTCTGAAATGTCTTGTCAATTTGAATGAACAATCTTATGATAATTGTGTTTTCTTAGTTGGAACAGATATGGGATTTGCTCTGTACAGAAGATTTATAGCTCCTGTGAATGGGCCTCAAGTAAGTGCAGTCTTCACTAAAATAGCTTGGATAAATTACAACTAATGCTGTACTTGTCCTTAGATAATACCTCAGTATTAAGTATTAGAATTTAGTAGAAAAATAGTGTTTCAAATAGTGAAAGATTGTGATTCCTGTTGCACAAAGAAACAAAATGGCACATAATTCCAACTATACATACAAAATGATGGGGTCTAAATTAGTTATTACCATTCACGAAACCAATCTTGGAGTTATCGTGGATAGTTCTGTGTAAACATCTGCTCAATATGCAGCGGCAGTCAAAAAAGCTAACAGAATGTTAGGAACCATTAGGAAAGGGAGAGATAATAAGATGGAAAATATCATAATGCCATTATATAAATCCATAGTACGCCCACACCTTGAATACTGCATGATGTTCTGGTTGCCCCATCTCAAAAATGTATATTAGAAATGGAAAAGGTACAGAGAAGGGCAACAAATATTATTATGGATATGAAATAGCTTTCACACAAGGAGAAAGAGAAAAGACTGGGATTCTTCAGTTTAGAAGAGAGATGACTTAAGAGGGGATATCATAAAGGTCTATACAATCATGAATGGTGTGGAGAAAGTGAATAGGAAAGTGTTGTTGTTTATCCCTTCCATCTAGTAGTGGACCAATACCATTATCAGGATTTTTTTGTTCATACAATATTTTAAAAAATTGTGCTAGCCATAGATTTCTCTGTGTCCCTTTACTTCCCTTCTTAATTTTCTACAGTTCCTAACTTCTGATTTATATTCATTACTATCAACCCGTTTCTTCCATTTGTTTTTTTTTTATAGCTGCCTTCATTTCCCCTCTCAATCAGGAGCCTTCTTTCTCAACTGTGGGATTGTGACTTGTTAGGCATCTAGTTAGGTGTTCTTCGATTCCCAATTATCATTCACATTTTTCTGATTAAATTCTTTCTCCAAGCTACTTGGCTTATAAAAGTTGAAGATACATTTTGTTAACTTAAATAATGTATAGGCACCCAGAGCTGGGATGGGTGCTTACTATAATATCTTTAAAAAGAAAAGGAGTACTTGTGGCACCTTAGAGACTAACAAATTTATTAGAGCATAAGCTTTCGTGAGCTACAGCTCACTTCATCGGATGCATTTGTCCACCAAATACTATCTTTATGGAATTCAGCATTGTATGTAGATTTCTCCACTATACTGCCAATGTACTTGTGTAGCAATTCATGCAGGTAACTTACTACTGATTAAGATAACTACGGGTCTATTTTAAACTCAGAGTAAATAAAGCGAGACTTTTATCTCTTGCTGTCTATTGCTTAATCACAATGAACATACTAAAGGAAGTATAGTTGTGTTTAAGATTTACTATGTATTTGAGCATGGACAGCACACTTATTTTTCAGAACAAAGGGCAGACAAGGGCACTGCCCTTGAACTATTTAAATTGTAATAAATAGCACAGTCCCCAAAATAAATTTTTATGAAGAATGGTGTGGGGAGGAAGGGGTGTGGTGGAATAGAGGTTGAAGGCGTGGTAAACCAGGTCAGGAATACTGTTCCGTTAACATAGGGGCACATGATATAAAGCAGGAAGGAAATTAGGACATGCCTAGGCATGCACCTTGAGCACAGGCATGGAGAAGAATAGCCAGGAGCAAGGAGGGAGTCCAGAAGGCAGGATCCTGAAAGACAGACAGGGAGTTCCTATATCCTGTGCACACTGACTTTTAGTGAATCAATAGGGAACCATGTTCCCTTGGAGTCAGTTCTGAAGGAATGTCCCAGCATGGCATTAGGGACATGCCATATTTTGGATGAGGCATAAAACTGTGGTCAAAGATGTCATGACTCTCTTCATAAAAGTATATCCACATTCTAGCCAAATTCCCAGTTCTGAATAATTTAATTCTACTTCCCTAGATTCATGCCTGCAGTTTTAATTTGATATGTAGCTGTACACTACTAAACAGCTAGTGCCTTCCATCAGAGTAGCTACATTTAAATACTAATGATCCCTACGTATTCTTTACCTATCTCATAGACATGTTAAAGCTAAAGTAATATTTATAAGTGCTTTCAAATCCTTGGATGAATAATGTTACAGAAGTGCTGGTATTCCTCAGTCTTAAAATGTAACTTAACAGTTTACTTCTTTTTTCTTAAGGTGTCCTTTGTGGCTCACATTGCTGGTGGCCTAGCTGGGATGTCAATAGGTTATGTCATTTTCAGCTGTTTTGATAAGAACTTTATAAAAGATCCAAGATTTTGGATCTCCATTGTTGCTTATTTAGTCTTTCTGGTGTTTGCTGTATTTTTCAACATCTTTCTTTCACCAGCAAACTAAACTGCACCACCCACAAAAGAAACATGTAAATCATCAGGAAGACAACTTTTTAAAAAAAGAAAAATTACAGTTTTATAACTTCAAAAGGACTCCATAAATGTTGCTTTTTTAAATAATGGTTGTGTACAGACTTGAATTTTTAAAGCATTAGACCATCATTTTTATGGTTATCCTATCTCAGAAATGAAATATAGTTATTTAAAATATGACCTTTTTAAAAATCATATATAACCTTTTCTATTTTCTATTGCATTTTATACCGTTAAATTAAATAAACATCAAGGGTTCCTGATTGCTTTGGAATACTTCTTGCCACTTCTGTTTTGAGCTTTTGTGACATGAATCAGTAATGCTCATTTGGAAGAAATTACTTCTTCCAACACCAGCTTTCTGACCTCAAAACAAAGAGAAAAATGTTGATCAGCACAATAAAGAGTTCTTTTAGAGAAAAAATTGTGGTGTGATATTTTTATAGTTGAGTAGCAAGTGTGATGATTCTTGATCTTTGTCACCTATAATCAAAGCTTCAGGTACTTGGACACAGACCTTAAGTCCAGTCTGCTGCAATGTCTCTGGATTCTGTGACATTCTGCTTCAACAGACTGGAAATTCAGTGGCAGCTCCATTCTTTTTTTTTTTTTAAAGAGATTTTTACAGGAATGACAACTTTACTATTGAGGGCAAGTTCTTCATAACTGCCTTCTTCGGGGTTTCTTGCATATTCTTCTGAAGTACTCAGAAGTGGCCACTGTTGAGACGGTACAAAACTTGATGGACCACTGGTCTGATCCAGCATTGCAGGTTTTATGTGCCAATGAAATATGAACATGAAGATGCTGCTGTACTGGTTGTATTCATCTTTATATTAAACTTTATTTTACATTGTGCAGTCTTCAGTGTGCTGCACAGTTGTATATTAGTAATGCAACACATTGCTAAAAGTTGGATGTTTTGGCAGCTTGATTTTCACATCTGAGGAGGCATAGAAGCTAGTTTGTGGTTGTGGAACAGGAACATTCTTTAGATGTTTCTGCTAAAATTATCAGCACTGAAAGAGTAGTTGACATCTGAATTGCCATTATGATCCATACTTGATATCCTAGTGAGACAAAGGGGACACTTGTCAGAGCTATTGGTTTGTTTGTAGAATGAGGAAGACAACACTTCAAATTAAATTTTGATTTATATTTCAAAGTTATTTTTACAGCCTGAGGGTTACATACACTTTTAATGGAAGTCTAGAGTCTAGAACAATGATTGGGCAAAAAGTGGATTACACAGTGCATTCCATGCAGTCTTGCAAAACACATGATGCTACATCTGTCTGAGGAAAAGCAGTTTTGTGCTTCTGTCATTACCAATTAAAACATGCTTAAATAGATAATGGTTTTCATTGTAACTTGATCTTGATCATAATCTGGATTTATCTGATTTAGGATTTCCCTTTGCTCTGAATTTCCCTAAACTACTGAGGATGAGCAGTTAACACAGCTGCAGCTGATTGTAGACTGATTGTCCAGGTTCCCAGCTACCTACCTCTACAACAGCCACTGTGAAAGTGCCCCCAACTTCTTGTCTTCCTCCTTTTTTCCTGGAGGGAAAAAATTCATTGTAGGTTGTGGAGCCCACCTGTTCCTCCCCATCATGAATTGATACCATTTCATTTGCCACTTTCTCCTTGTTTAAGAATAGTGACTTACCCATATGCTGAGACCTCCATGCTGTAATTATTTTCTATTGGTAAAGATGTGACTCTTTACATTTTGGTGACTTGACTTTGTCCAGTTACTGGAACAAATTTCTAAATAACTTGCACACAGTCTATTCTGTAATTTTCTTTGAGAATTTATACATTTAATGAGTGCAAAGTATACAAGTGCTTCCTGCTTTCTTTATTGTGGCTCCTTTTCACAGAAAGAGGAGATATGAAGAGTAGCCAAATCTATGCTAACTAGTAAACAACTCTGATTTGTGGAAGAAATATAGACCTTTTGGACGATCTGAAGGACAAACCCAATTTTTGCAAACAGTGCTTATGTAAGCAGAAACACAGAAATGTTCACTACCAATCAGCAGTTACCTCAGGCTTTGTGAACTGATCTAAAAACAATTGTGGGGGAGGGGAGGAATGTGGTACCTCTAGTTTTATACATACTTGCTCTCTGTGCATATCCATACATATCAACAGTTATACTTTTTAAATGTTAATTACAAATTTACCAGAACAACGAAGAAAGTGACAGGAATAAGCCTAGCCATAAGAAAACTCATGCATACCGGAGTTATTTGTACTTCTATTCATTTAGATGGTCATTGTAGGTCAGACAAAATACAGTAGAAAATAAAAATCAATATTGTCTCTAAAGCACTTCCTATTGATGATTAAGAATTAAAAGCTCTTGGTTTTAGGAGTATTTTTCCATGAGGACAATGCGGTTTATAGTTTTTTAATGTTAAATTGTATTTGATACAGTCTGATATCTTTTTATATCAAAAAGGTAAACACTGGTTAAGGTGGCTTGGGCTTGCAAAGCGAATACATAGTTTTCCATCTCTAGGTCACTAGAGTTTAAAATTAGATGCCATTTGATGCATCATGAAGGTGCAGATCTGGTTATCTCCTTTTCCCCTCACTTACAGCTTCAGCAGCTGAACATGTGGCGGAAAGAAAGTAAAAAAAAAAAAATGAAATAAATGCATCTTGGATGTATCCCCAAAAGGGGTGCTCTGTGCCCCTCACCTGAATAAAATTCAAATAGTTTAACAGAGAATTGTGTAAACCATTTGTTAGATGCTGGTCATCTGTGTGAGGGCTGACTTCAATTTTGCCAAAAGTCCAGACTTTTTTTCCTGCATACGTTTTGATTGTTTCTATCAACTGCTGTTTCCCATTGAGTCATAACATGGCTCCTAGAGCTTACTCTTTGTGTTTGGTATGGAGAAAGAGTGAGACTCTGCATTTGTGGTGAAAACAAATTATTTCTTACTCAGTGAGGGTTACATGGTAAAACTACTTCTTGCTCAGGCAAGTCTAGTTAGCATGCGCATGACATCCTTCATGGTCAGCCCAACTCTCATTTCCCAGTTTGGACCTGGACATTGCCATATTGTTTTTACATTACACTTCCATTATTTGTTCCTAAGTAGATATCACGTGAGGGGAAGTTATGTTTCTAGTGTTTTTGAAGAGTCTACAATGGGCCATTATGCTGGGGTGGAGGGAGAGCTTTTGCCCACAAAAGACGGGGATAGTTTGAAAAAAGAAAAGGAGTACTTTTGGCACCTTAGAGACTAACAAATTTATTAGAGCATAAGCTTTCGTGAGCTACAGCTCACTTCATCGGATGCATCTAATAAATTTGTTAGTCTCTAAGGTGCCAAAAGTACTCCTTTTCTTTTTGCGAATACAGACTAACACGGCTGCTACTCTGAAACCGGGGATAGTTTGAGACTCCAGTGTGAAGTACGCTCAGACCAGCTTCTCCTTCTGGAATCCTTCAGTTATGAGGTTTGTGCTACTGAAATGAGCCACCTCACCCTGTTGAGACTAGCTGCTGTTTGGCACTGTTTCTTCATGCCAGGTGTGTTGGGGAGGGGGCACACTTGCTACAGAATATGAACTATAATAATTGTAAATAGTTAAACCAATTACTCTTTACTGAAGAATTCAGGAGAAACTCCACAAACTGAAACTGTATCCTATTAAATTATATCCTAATAGGGCTGGCAAACCATTTAAAAAAATCTCAATTAACTATGAGATTAAAAAAAATAGTGGTGATTAAATATAGTTTTAATTGCATTGTTAATAGAATACCAATTTACATTTATTATAAATATTTTGGATTTTTTTGACATTTTTGGATATTTTGGTTTCAACTACAATACAAAGTATGCAGTGCTCACTTTATTTTATTTTGATTACAAATATTTACACTAAAAAATTAAAAACTAGTATTTTTCAATTCATCTTGTACAGTCTCTGGTGCAAGTGCAATTTACAAATGTAGGTTGTTTGTTTGTTTTGTTTTTAACATAACTGCAGTCAAAAACAAAATATTGTAATGTTTTAGAGCCTGCAAGTTGAAGCATGAAGGGTCATATGAATGTTTAGTGTCTCTGACAAGTAATAACTTGCAATGCCAGCTACAACAGTGCCATGCGAACCCCTGTCCTCACTTTCAGGTAACATTGCAAATAAGAAGGGGGCAGCATTATCTCCTGTAAATGTAAACAAACTTGTTTGTCTTGGCGATTGGCTGAATAAGAAGTAGGACTGCGTGGACTTGTATGAGGTGGATTGAAAAATACAATTTCTTTTTTTTTTTGTACAGTGCAAATATTTGTAATCAAAAATAAAAATAGGTTAGCATTGTAAACTTTGTATTCTGTGTTGTAATTGAAATCAATATATTGAAAATGTAGAAAAACATCCAAAAATATTTATAATAAATGTACATTGGTATTCTGTTGTTAACAGTGCAATTAAAACTGATTGTGACTATTTTAAAAGTCTAGTTAATTTGTTCTGCATTAATCACATGCATCAACTGCAATTAATTGACAGCCCTAAATGCTACCAGGGCCCATTCTATCACAAAATCTCCCTTCACCCTTGACTGCAGCTCTCAACTTACTTTTCCTTATTAGTGGCATTATTTAATATTTATATAACAGTATCCTCAGAGCAAATAGGGAGGGGCCCTTTGTGCTAGGCACTTCACAAATAATGTATATAACAGTTCCTTTGAAAAAGAGCTTACAATTAAAACTTAATCACCAATTCAAGTGTGTCTCACTGTTCCAATTACATCACATTGCCAACTATCTTTTATTATTTATCTCCATAAGCATTTGGCATACTGTTTGTATGAATGGTACTGTATAGAACAAAGCTGTAGTGTATTTTAGCTTGGTGATTAGTTTGTACTATAGAGCCCTAATAGAACAATATGTTTACCTTGAACTGTAATCACATTGGGGTGGGGCTGGTCTTCCCCTATATGAGACTTCTGTAATAGCGAGAGGGCAATCCTCACTATGTTTGTTTAACCTCTACAAGAACATACTGCTGTTGAAGTACTGAAACTTCTTGGAGTGGCTTTTTCCTTGTTGGCTGCCATTTTGTTATAAGCTACTTGTAAAGGAGGGAGAATAAGGAAACAGATGGTCACCTACCATGTTGATGTGTATAGTATAAGAATCTAGTTAGAAAATATTCTAGGGCCTGAAGCCTAGACAGTACTGTACAACTCAATTTCATGTGTTTTGGTAAAATTACCAAACCATTTACTGCAATATTTCTAGTATTGTTAATTTTCCCTGAAGACAAGCTAGAATTACAGGGTTTTTAAAAAAAAATGTTATGCCAGTCAAACAATTTTAAGTAAGGTAAAAGTCCCTTGAGTACTTTATTCATATTCTAAAATGGAATTGGTTCCTAGACTTAATAAGGTAATCTCCTGTATTGTTGTAAAGATTGAGACTGAGAAAATCTTTAATGACTTTGGATAAAGCATTTAAATGGATCAAGGATCTTTTTTTAATCAATACTAAAGTTCTTTTTTGGGGGCAGATGTGGGGGACACAACATATTAAGAAACCTATTTTAAACACCAATTGAAAACAGATGCTGACAGGCCAAATAAAAAGGGGACTGTGACACATACATTTCCAGGCAAGTATATTACATCTAGCTGACCATCATCCTGGTATTTCACCAAAGATTGTGTGAAGCCTCTGCCAAAAGTTAAGAATTAGCATATCATCATGGTTATTGCAAGAAGATAAATATTTTGAAAACTATGTAAAATGTTATGTTCCAAAACTATTGGAGATGAAGCATGTCAACTGAAACAGGGTGGGTCTCAGAGCTGACTCAACACTGAGAACAGTTGACATCTGTTGACCCAGCCCAGGCCTGTGTGTTCAGTTTAGAACAGATGCAAGCTTGAGCTTTGACGAAGATAAAAGAACCCAGCTTCCCCCCTCACCCTGCATAAAAAAGACTGAATGTGGGGCCACAAGAATTAAGCTGAAGTTAAATAAATGCTCTGATTATGGAGAGAAAAGTCTTGCACTGTATAAGAGAGAGAAAAAGGACACAAAATTTTATCCATTACACACAAGATACTCTGCCAGCATGAGTGTCTTGTGAAAAGTGGATTTCAGCTGGACTGGACTGGACAAGTGCTGTATAGACTGACCATTGGGTGAGAAATAACTTGTTAGTAAGTATAGGTTCTAGATTTTTTTATGTTTTTATTTTACCTGTAACCTTATATTTCCAAATCCTTTTACTTGCATTTATTTGAATCTTTAACTCAAGCATTATTAAATAAACTTAAATTTGGTTTTACTACAGACTTGTCTAAGTGTCTTGTCCTAAGGAGAGAGTGTTGAACTGAGGTGAAGCCAGTAAAGTCAGGTTCACTGCTTCCATGGTGGAGTGGATTGGTGTACACTGCAGGTGTCTGCAGTGTAAGGGACTGGGCATATGAGTGTAACTATATGGGGTGTGTAAATTGCTAGCATGCCCCGGGAAAGAGCAGGGCTTGTGGTAGCCTGGAATGGAGGCAGTGTTTGTGTTGCCTGCAGCTGGTAGCTTTGAGAGAATTTCCCTTGGTTGGCACAGATGAGACTCCTTCACATTATAAGCAGGGGGTAGCGGCTCACCCTGCATACCTTGGTTAGCCCAGAAACGTGCCAAGGGACTTTCTGGTGCTTGTAGGAATGACTGAAACCTTGTCCCAAAATGTAATCATTTAACTATGAAATCGGACATGACCGATTGATTGATACTCTGTGCCAGACTGACAGGATATTGATTAGTTGTTCATGGGTTTCAGCACATGAAGCTTACTTACCCTGTTCATGGCATTTGTATCAGAAATTTATTCTATGTTTACAATGAACTGATGGGCCTAAAACCAAGTAGAATTGTATTGCTAGATACCATATTACAGGTCTCAACTATATTGTTCTAATAGTCCAGTTTCATGTTTCCAGGCTTGCTTAGTGACACACCACATTGGGGCACTGTTCTGATCTGGCCAGCTGCAGGAAAAAGCATTGTACACAAAACTGACACATTTTATTTTTTCCTGTTCCAAAGATTTTAAGAAAAAACAAAGATTTTTTTCCTACTACATTTTTGCTTCAATCTGCTAAATATGAATGTTTCTGAAGGCAGGAGCCCAAAGATACCATCTTTTCCAAAATAGAGTTGGAAATGGAATTAGAGTTGTGTAATTGGCTCAACATATTTAAGTGCTTTGAAAACAATATTTCAAAGAGAGGGACTCACACTTATACCCCTTCAGGACATTGTAAAGGTCTCAGTTTAAAGCCTATGCCCCAACAGTTCTAACTCTGCCAGCGAGGTTACTTCAAGTGGTGGGGATTTTTTACTCATGAGATGTTGGGCTCTGAAATCCTTCTGTCCTTGTGAGGCTCTTCAGAGAGAAGTATTTGTTAAAAAGTCTTCTTTCTTTGTTAACTTGAAGGAGGGCCACCTACATAGAGGATGCACTCTCTGCTCCAGCAGCTGCCAGTTCTCCCTCTCTACCAGCCTCTGCAGAGTGGCAATATAATCTTGTGCTTAAGGAACTAGACTGGGAATGAGGTGATCTGGGTTCTATTCCCAGCTCTGCTACATACTTTTTGTGATCTTGCATAAGTTGTTTTGCCTCTTGATACCTCAGCTTTCTTAGATTATCTCATGAGGATTTATGATCTTCACTAAGACAAAAAGCGTTTACCTGATTGTCAGGACTTCTCTGCAGCAGGAGGCAAGCTGGTATGGGGCAAAGAGTACGAAACAGGATTCTTCAAACAAACAAAAAAAAAACCCAATAAGGCTGTCCTATGTGAGCAGTTATGGAGCTGGAGGGCCTATATATAGATATAGATGGTCCTGAAGAAAGGTAGTTGCTCCTAATGTACTGGAGAGACCCAGTCTTCTTGTGTTTTTATATACAACTTTTACAGTTGAACGATGTATTTAATATGTTAGGTTTAGTGCATTGGAACTCCAGGTACATGGTGTTAACACAGGGATAAGCTGCAGGATTGAGGAAAGGGGAGCTCTTTTCTCCTCTTTCCTGTTTACAGACAAAATCCAACTCTTAGTTGCATGAGTTTCATTGTTGCTACACCTGAAGACCAAGGTGGAATGATAATGACTTGAACGTTTAACAATAAAAATACTGACATGGCCAGAGAGGCGAAGAGGAATAAATAGAGATAGTGAAAAGACCAGTTTGCTTTTAAAGAGGTAAATAGTATGCTGACAAGAAAGGAGGGGGAAAGGAAGGAGCGTAAGGTGAAAGGATGATAAGTACCGAGCTGGAAATGATAAGGTAAGATAACACATTATGGGAGGGGGTGGGGGACAAGGTGTGTTGGTTATCTTGTTTTTTTAAGGAGGGTTGAGAAGGTGAGTGTAGGGTTCTAACTGATGCTGCATTGTTTACATTATTCAGAACTTAATGTATGAGAGTATTTGCACATTTAGATTTTGTACAATCAAGCTGAGTGTTTGCCACCTATATGTGATTGAAATTCAGCCTAAATTTAGTGCTTTAATGGCCATAGCTTTATATTTATAAAGTGATGAATATCAGGGAATGAATAAATCCAAGGAGATATATGCCCAAGTAAATCTGTTTTGATGAACTGTTCTATGATGGGGCAGAGAGACCCCACATTGGCCATGAAATGGTTAAGGAGAGCCTGTAGTCTCAGTTGGCCCTGTCCCGCTACACCTGTAGCAGATGTCAGGCATGGAGAGGGGAGTTAAAAGGACGAGACTGAGGGCTTGCCTACACTATAAAATTAAGTCCACTTATGGTAAGTCGACATACAACCACTACAGTAATTAAAGCGTTGGTTTGTGGCCACACCTGCTCCTTCTGTCAGTGGTGCGCATCCTCACCAAGAGTCCTTCCACCAATTGGAGCGTTGTGGGACACTAACAGCTGGAGTCCGGCAGCTCTGGGCTATCAGCATTGGGGCAGAACCCAGCCGTGAGCCTGCGCCCAGCTGACAGCTTAGGCTGTCAGCCTGGGGTGGAGGGGCGGGCAGGCTCCAGCTGTCAGCTCCACTCGGGGATGACAGCCATCAGGTGATGTGAGTAACCCAGTGTCTACACAGGTTTCAGAGTAGCAGCCGTGTTAGTCTGTATTCGCAAAAAGAAAAGGAGTACTTGTGGCACCTTAGAGACTAACAAATTTATTAGAGCATAAGCTTTCGTGAGCTACAGCTCACTTCATCGGATGCATTTGGTGGAAAAAACAGAGGAGAGATTTATATACACACACACAGAGAACATGAAACAATGGGTTTATCATACACACTGTAAGGAGAGTGATCACTTAAGATAAGCCATCACCAGCAGCGGGGGGGAAGGAGGAAAACCTTTCATGGAGACAAGCAAGGTAGGCTAATTCCAGCAGTTAACAAGAATATCAGAGGAACAGTGGGGGGTGGGGTGGGAGGGAGAAATACCATGGGGAAATAGTTTTACTTTGTGTAATGACTCATCCATTCCCAGTCTCTATTCAAGCCTAAATTAATTGTATCCAGTTTGCAAATTAATTCCAATTCAGCAGTCTCTCGTTGGAGTCTGTTTTTGAAGCTTTTTTGTTGAAGTATAGCCACTCTTAGGTCTGTGATCGAGTGACCAGAGAGATTGAAGTGTTCTCCAACTGGTTTTTGAATGTTATAATTCTTGACGTCTGATTTGTGTCCATTCATTTTTTATGTAGAGACTGTCCAGTTTGGCCAATATACATGGCAGAGGGGCATTGCTGGCACATGTCTACACAGTCACTGCCAGGCAACTCTCCAACACCACATTCTACGGGCCACTATCCTCTGACCCCACTGAGGAGTACCAAAAGAAACTACAGCATCTGCTCAAGAAACTCCCTGCTACAGCATGGGAAAAAAATCTACACGGACACACCCCCAGAGCCCCAATCAGGGGTATTCTATCTGCTACCCAAGATCCATAAACCTGGAAATCCTGGATGCCCCATCATCTCAGGCATTGGCACTCTTACAACAGGATTATCTGGCTATTTAGACTCTCTCCTCACACCCTATGCTACCAGCACTCCTAGCTATCTTCGAGACACCACTGACTTTCTGAGGAAACTACAATGTATTGGTGATCTTCCTGAAAACACCATCCTGGCCACCATGGATGTAGAAGGTCTTTATACCAATATTCCACATGAGGATGGACTACAAGCTGTCAAGAACAGTATCCCTGATGAGGCCATAGCATACCTGGTAGCTGAGCTTTGTGACTTTGTCCTCACCCACAACCATTTCAGATTTGGAGACAACTTATACCTTCAAGTCAGTGGCACTACTATGGGTACCCGCATGGCTCCACAGTATGCCAACATTTTTATGGCTGACTTAGAACAATGCTTCCTCAGCTCTTGTCCCCTAGCACCCCTCCTCTACTTACGCTACGTTGATGACATCTTCATCATATGGACCCACAGGAAGGAGGCCCTTTAAGAATTCCACCTGGATTTCAACAATTTCCACCATCAACCTCAGCCTGGACCAGTTCACACAAGAGATCTACTTCCTGGACACTACAGTGCAAATAAGTGATGGTCACATAAACACCACCCTATACCGGAAACCTACTGACCGCTATACTTGCCTACATGCCTCCAGCTTCCATCCAGGACACATCACACGATCCATTGTCTACAGCCAAGCCCTAAGATACAACAAAATTTGCTCCAATCCCTCAGAGACAAACACCTACAAGATCTTTATCAAGCATTCTTAAAACCACAATACCCACCTGTGGAAGTGAGGAAACAGATTGACAGAGCAAGACGGGTACCCAGAAAACACCTACTTCAGGACACGTCCGACAAGGAAAATAACAGAACACCACTCGCCATCATGTACAGCCCCCAGCTAAAACCTCTCCAGCACATTATCAACGATCTACAACCTATCCTGGAAAATGATCTCTCATGCTCCCAGAGCTTGGGAGGCAGGCCAGTCCTCGCTTACAGACAGCCCCCCAATGTGAACTCACCAGCAACTACACACCACACCACAGAAACACTAACCCAGGAACCAATCCCTGTAGCAAACCTCGTTGTCTACTCTGTTCCCATATCTACTCTAGTGACACCATCAGAGGACCCAACCACATCAGCCACACCATCAGAGGTTCATTAACCTGCACGTCTACTAATCTTATATATGCCATCATGTGCCAGCAATGCCCCTCTGCCATGTACATTGGCCAAACTGGACAGTCCCTATGTAAAAGAATAAATGGACACAAATTGGACATCAGGAATGGTAACATACAAAAGCCAGTAGGAGAACACTTCAATCTTCCTGGACGTTCTATAACAGATTTGAAAGTAGCTATACTTGAACAAAAAAACTTCAGAAACAGACTTCAAAGAGAAACAGCAGAACTAAAATTCATTTGCAAATTTAACACCATTAATTTGGGCTTGAATAGGGACCAGGAGTGGCTGGCTCGTTACAAAAGCAGCTTTGCCTCTCCTGGAATTGACAGCACCTCATATGTTACTGGGAGTGGACTACATCCACCCTGATCGATTGGCCCTGTCAACACTGGTTTTCCACTTGTGAGGTAACTCCCTTCTCTTCATGTGTCAGTATATTTATGTCTGCATCTGAAGAAGTGGGGTTCAAATAAAAATATAGTTTTAAATTAGCAATGTGCATCATTTAAAGTGGAAATAACTTGTTGGAGACAAAGGATCAACACATGCAGTATAACTGCAATATGATTTTTAAAAAACCTATAAAAATAGTTTTGTGGGTTTTTTTCCTCCTGAGGACTGAGATTGTCCTGCTGAATTACCAAAAAAAAAAAAAAAAAAAAAAAAAGTGGTGGGGGAGAAGAGGGAAGCAGCCTAGACTCCTGGAGTTTTGCATTTCTGGCTGTTGGGAGTGATTGTTTCATTGCATCAGGTTAATTTTGGTCATAGTTAAATTTCGCTAGAAGCCATGGCAGACTGAACAACAAATTGATTTTTTTCCTGACTATAAGTTCAATGCACAAGGCTTGAACTCCATTAAATCCTCCAGCAGTGGAAGAAGCTCTCTTTTGATATTTTGTAAAATCTCTGAGACAGATGAAAGGTGACAGAGGATGTGACTTCTTATTGGATACCATAGTGTTCCTACTTGGCACATTTTAGTCAAGAAAGGTATGTTTAATCATTGGTATTTCTTTCATCTAGTTAATAAATAATCAATTGAAATTATATTGTTTACCTCTAGCAGGCTCTCTTAATGTATAAAATGTCTCCTGCATCAATGTTACTACAAGTATTTTTAGTATAACTGGAGCCTATTAAATTATACTTGCAGCACATTTTAAATGAATGCTGTTGGCATAATTGCTTATCTTTTATTGCTACAAAAACAAAGTAAAACAGTTTCTTTAACATATTGCATAATAATCAATAAATGTTAAAAATTATAACTAATCCTATCGGGTATTTTCAGGATATTTCACTGTAAAACAAAAAGCAGCAAAAAATCCTCTCTGTTGAGCTTTCTTTGCTCCAGTTGCCGGAGTTCTCGCTCCAGTCTACCTCTCTGTAGTAAGTGCAAGTCTTGTGATTTAATGGAAATATTACCAGCTTTACATTTTATTTTACTATAAACATTTAGGCAAATGCTGGCAAGTTTTCACAGTGCATTTTTACTTAAAATATTTATTTTAATAAACCATGACTACAGTTCTCATTATGTGCCACTTATTTACTGATTATATTGTGAGCTCACAACTGTGTGTTCAAAAAGTTTGATGATTTTCTTTTTAATTTTAACATATTTCAGAACTCAAGCTACTGAATTGTTTTGTGGCCTGAAAGAAGTATTATAGATAGTGAGCATGATAAACCTTCACTGTGTGAGACAGTCAGTGGGGGCCTGATTTTCTCATGTACTTGAAAAACTGCAACTCCCACTGACTTCAACTGCAGTTATTGGTGCTCAACAATTCTGAAAACCAGGACCTGAAAATGTCTTCACCTATTTACTCATACAGAAGGAAAGTCTGGTAGCCTTCACAAGAGTGCATAATCCATGCCACGGTGATACTGCTCTAGCACAACTATGGTGTAGGATGACAGACCACAGAGAGACCATAAAAGGGTTCCACAGTCCTTTGAATGTAATGGAGCAGTGTGCCACAGTGGCTATCTCCACAGAGCATGTGGGAGATGGTTCCTAATGAGATGAAGGAAGGGCATGGGTGAGACCATCAGGCCCCACCAAATCTCTGTAGGCCGCTTGTGCAAATCCTTTGTAAATCCTATTTGTTTAGGCTTTACATGAGTGATGTACCTTTCACCATAAATGGCAATGGTTCAAATGAGAGAGGTTACATCTTTTTTTAGACCAACTTCTTCTGGTGAGAGAGACAAGCTTTTGAGCCACTCAGAGCTCTTCTTCAGGTCAAATGACTTTTAGAAAATAATAGCTCTGGTATGTGAAGAAAAGAAAGCCATCCATTCTATTCCAGGCTTCTTGAGGGTGAAGCTACTGCTGAGAAGCATAATTAAAAAAATAAAATAAAATAATCCATTCTCAGCTATCGGCCTAATAGGATAGTGACAGATATTTCTAAAAACTGTTCTGAAAAATCCATTAAACGTATTCACTAAATAATAATGTTTTATTAACTATAAAGGGAGCTATAACTAATCAAAGGAAGTATAACTAATCACTGCATCCAAGTGAGCTGTAGCTCACGAAAGCTTATGCTCAAATAAATTTGTTAGTCTCTAAGGTGCCACAAGTACTCCTTTTCTTTTTGCGGATACAGACTAACGTGGCTGCTACTCTGAAAATTAATCACTGCAGGTTTCCTTTAAATCCAGTATACTATGTTTGACCTTTATTTATACCAGATAAAAGCCTCCTGATTTTGTGGCTTTCAACCCTCTTCGTAGCTCTTCTGATTTCCCTGTTCAGAAGTAACATTCCCCAGTATACAATTTATGTAGATTTGAGATTTTTTCTATACTTACTTTAGATATCAACTAATTATTAAAGGCATATTTACTGGACTTTAATAACCTCAGTAAGGACCCAATTCTGCAAAGGGCCAAGCACCTAAACTTCCACTGACTTCAATAGAAATTGTGGAAATTGCTTAGCACCATGTAAGATTTGGTCCCTACTAAGGTAATTTTTATTTTTAATTTGAAGAAAAAAAGCTAGAAAACATCACTGAATTCATGTTGTATCTGAGATATTAAAATCTCAGGCCTTTAATGAAAGAGTGGTGTTCTTTATGAGCTAGGTTATTATGTTTTGAATGTGAGAGAATCAGTGTCAGCTTTTGTGTAATATAGTATAGAAGGGCTGAAACTGACACAATATCTTATGTTTATCTTTCATGGCTTTTAGTGCTAAGATGGCAGAGTAACCATGGGAGATTGGAATTTTCTTGGAGGCGTCTTGGAAGAGGTCCACATTCATTCCACTATTATTGGAAAGGTCTGGTTAACTATCCTATTCATATTTCGAATGCTTGTCCTTGGTGTGGCAGCTGAAGATGTCTGGAATGATGAGCAGTCAGAATTCATATGCAATACAGAGCAACCTGGCTGCAGAAATGTTTGCTATGACCAGGCCTTTCCTATCTCTCTCATAAGATATTGGGTCTTGCAAGTTATATTTGTATCTTCACCTTCCTTGGTCTATATGGGCCATGCTTTATACAGACTAAGAGCCTTAGAAAAAGAGAGACAAAAGAAGAAGGCACAAATAAGAATGGAACTTGAAGGAGTCGAACTAGAAATGACTGAAGATCGGAAAAGACTGGAGCGAGAACTCCGGCAACTGGAGCAAAGAAAGCTCAACAAAGCACCCCTGAGAGGCTCCTTGCTCTGCACTTATGTGATACATATTTTTACTAGGTCTGCAGTTGAAGTTGCATTTATGATTGGCCAATATCTTCTTTATGGATTCCAGCTCAATCCTCTTTATAAATGCCTGAGAGAGCCATGTCCAAACATAGTTGACTGTTTTATATCAAGACCAACAGAAAAGACAGTATTCATATTATTTATGCAGTCAATAGCAATTGTATCATTGTTTTTAAACATCTTAGAAATTGTCCATCTAGGGATCAAAAAAATTAAAAAGGGACTTTGTGGGCCTGATAAAAACAGGGATGACTTTTTTGATTTCTATGTAAGTAAATCCAAGAAAAACTCTGTAATACCCCACCCTTGTATGGGAACATCCACAACTCCACAAAAAACTCTCCCTTCTGTCCCTAGTAGTTATACCATGTTAATGGAAAAACAAACTTACACGGCAGGCCATGATGTTCTAAATTCATCTTCTGCATTCCAATCTGTTAAAAACAACCATATTGAAAATAGCAACAGTCACCTCCATGATGAAAAGGAAAGTAAATTGCCAGATGAGATGCAAACTACTAATACTTTGCATCATCATCCTCGAAATACCAGCTCAAATAATAATGAAGGCTTAAGCAAGGTATTTGGGACAGAAATTAACGGTAGTCAACAACAAGATGAAAAGAAACATTGCCTCAGTGGCATGCATTCTAATCTAGTTGCTGCTTCAGGTCTTTGCTTGGGAAGCCTGGCTGAACTGCCACCTGGAAGTTCATTGCAACCTGATATGACTTCCCCTATTTCAATTAACTGTGCTCGAAAGCTACGTGGAGTCAGTTCCCCGTGGAACTGTTCTACAGTAGTTGAGAGTGAAGGGTCTCCAACCGATTCTCCTTCCACGAGCAGCAACCGAGGACAAGACAATTTCAGTGGAAGCAGAGCCCAAGGCCTTTCCAAGACTGACCTAAGAAAAATTGGCAGACCAGACACTCCTGATTCTCTAAGCGAGTTGAGCTCAGAATCCAAACAGAGCAGAAATTGTGAAAGTCCTCGGGCTTTCTCTCCCTCACGGCGAATGTCATTGGCAAGTAATGCCAGCAGCAGGCGTGCCCCCACCGATCTTCAGATCTAAGTGTTTGTTACCTTACCTATATGTTACATACATGAGTACTGAGGGAAATTATTGGACACTGTCGCATGAATTATACCTATTTGTAATTGTAGTTAAGTTAATCAACTTTCACCAGCTCTTTCACTGAGGTAATGCAAAGAACTATGCACCCTTGTGCAGTAGTTGATGAGAACTCTTGAAATGAGAAACTGATTCTACTTCCTCTTAATAAAAAGATGATTTAAAATCTAATAGAGCAGATATCCCCATTATCTTTCCTGTTCCTAAAGCAAACAGATGTCAGTCACTTTTAATTCAACCCAATAATTCCTGTATCAAGTCCATCCAAATTCAGCCTCAAAAATCTACAGATCACTGCAATCTGAACTGACTTTTTGTGAGGGGTGGGGGGTAGGAGAAGTGATGGAGACAGGAGCCATCTTTGTGTGGAGGCCTTGTGCCTCTTCATTGCCTTTTTTCACCCTCACTCCCACATAGCTCCATGCCAGGGGGACTGTGCTGACAGGAATTCATTTGCTGCAGTTGCCTCTTAAAAGCATGTTAGTGGGGGTTCCACGTCAAGGATGGGGAACATGTGTTGTTTGTTTGTTTTTGTTTTAGGGGGAAAATACTGAAAAGAATGAACCTCTACTGCCCCCTCTCTAGATCTGTGGAGCCCAAATTCCATGAAGCACCTGTGAAATATAAAAGGGTTTATGTGAGGATGGGGAGAAGTGAGCACTATGCGAGGTAGCCTGCATGCTCCCAGGGAGCAGCCCTAGCTGTTTTGCTGGCCAGGGTGGAAAATGTTTTCAGCACCCTCTCCGCCTACGCAGTGGAGCCCCTACCACCCCAAAAAAAAAAAAGCAAAGCAAAACAACAAACCCCCCAAAACCAGAAAAGCCAAGTGGTGACACAGCTCCCTGAAAAATTCGTGCCCACGGTGACTGCTTTGCTCACCCACCCCTAGAACATAGAATCATAGAATATCAGGGTTGGAAGGGACCCCAGAAGGTCATCTAGTCCAACCCCCTGCTCAAAGCAGGACCAAGTCCCAGTTAAATCATCCCAGCTAGGGCTTTGTCAAGCCTGACCTTAAAAACCTCTAAGGAAGGAGATTCTACCACCTCCCTAGGTAACGCATTCCAGTGTTTCACCACCCTCTTAGTGAAAAGTTTTTCCTAATATCCAATCTAAACCTCCCCCATTGCAACTTGAGACCATTACTCCTCGTTCTGTCATCTGCTACCATTGAGAACAGTCTAGAGCCATCCTCTTTGAAACCCCCTTTCAGGTAGTTGAAAGCAGCTATCAAATCCCCCCTCATTCTTCTCTTCTGCAGACTAAACAATCCCAGCTCCCTCAGCCTCTCCTCATAAGTCATGTGCTCTAGACCCCTAATCATTTTTGTTGCCCTTCGTTGTACTCTTTCCAATTTATCCACATCCTTCCTGTAGTGTGGGGCCCAAAACTGGACACAGTACTCCAGATGAGGCCTCACCAGTGTCGAATAGAGGGGAACGATCACGTCCCTCGATCTGCTCGCTATGCCTACTTATACAACCCAAAATGCCATTGGCCTTCTTGGCAACAAGGGCACACTGCTGACTCATATCCAGCTTCTCGTCCACTGTCACCCCTAGGTCCTTTTCCGCAGAACTGCTGCCGAGCCATTCGGTCCCTAGTCTGTAGCGGTGCATTGGATTCTTCCATCCTAAGTGCAGGACCCTGCTTTATCCTTATTGAACCTCATTAGATTTCTTTTGGCCCAATCCTCCAATTTGTCTAGGTCCTTCTGTATCCTATCCCTCCCCTCCAGCGTATCTACCACTCCTCCCAGTTTAGTATCATCCGCAAATTTGCTGAGAGTGCAATCCACACCATCCTCCAGATCATTTATGAAGATATTGAACAAAACGGGCCCCAGGACCGACCCCTGGGGCACTCCACTTGACACCGGCTGCCAACTAGACATGGAGCCATTGATCACTACCCGTTGAGCCCGACAATCTAGCCAGCTTTCTACCCACCTTATAGTGCATTCATCCAGCCCATACTTCCTTAACTTGCTGACAAGAATGCTGTGGGAGACCGTGTCAAAAGCTTTGCTAAAGTCAAGAAACAATACATCCACTGCTTTCCCCATCCACAGAACCAGTAATCTCATCATAAAAGGCGATTAGATTAGTCAGGCATGACCTTCCCTTGGTGAATCCATGCTGACTGTTCCTGATCACTTTCCTCTCCTCTAAGTGCTTCAGGATTGATTCTTTGAGGACCTGCTCCATGATTTTTCCAGGGACTGAGGTGAGGCTGACCGGCCTGTAGTTCCCAGGATCCTCCTTCTTCCCTTTTTTAAAGATGGGCACTACATTAGCCTTTTTCCAGTCATCCGGGACTTCCCCGTTCGCCACGAGTTTTCAAAGATAATGGCCAAGGGCTCTGCAATCACAGCCGCCAATTCCTTCAGCACTCTCGGATGCAATTCGTCCGGCCCCATGGACTTGTGCACGTCCAGCTTTTCTAAATAGTCCCTAACCACCTCTATCTCTACAGAGGGCTGGCCATCTCTTCCCCATTTTGTGTTGCCCAGCACAGCAGTCTGGGAGCTGACCTTGTTAGTGAAAACAGAGGCAAAAAAAGCATTGAGTACATTAGCTTTTTCCACATCCTCTGTCACTAGCTTGCCTCCCTCATTCAGTAAGGGGCCCACACTTTCCTTGGCTTTCTTCTTGTTGCCAACATACCTGAAGAAACCCTTCTTGTTACTCTTGACATCTCTTGCTAGCTGCAGCTCCAGGTGCGATTTGGCCCTCCTGATATCTTTCCTACATGCCCGAGCAATATTTTTATACTCTTCCCTGGTCATATGTCCAAGCTTCCACTTCTTGTAAGCTTCTTTTTTATGTTTAAGATCCGCTAGGATTTCACCATTAAGCCAAGCTGGTCGCCTGCCATATTTACTATTCTTTCGACTCATCGGGATGGTTTGTCCCTGTAACCTCAACAGGGATTCCTTGAAATACAGCCAGCTCTCCTGGACTCCCTTCCCTTTCATGTTAGTCCCCCAGGGGATCCTGGCCATCTGTTCCCTGAGGGAGCCATACATGCTCTCTTCTGTGCCTCCCCTGAGTTAAATTCACAGTTTCAAGCAATATTTGCATAACTGATAGAGCAACATCAACAACTTGTTAAAACAAGAACAAAAAAACAAAAGCTAGGAAATCGAAAAGTAATTTTTCTTTTAGCATTAGGCATGTTGCACATGCTGAAGTATTTATTATTCTTGGTTATCTTGTTAAATCTATCTAACTTAGGTTTTTCTTTGGTGTCTATCAGTTTAGCATCTGAGGTAAATACATAGTTGTATGTTATTCTATTGATATTACTAAATGACTACCTTACCAATATATTCCATTAACAATCAGTAGTAATCTTAACTTTTGCATTTTCTGACTTTTAACATTTTAATTGGGAATACTTACATTTGCAATAATGTATGTGTTTTGCATTTAATTTCCTGATTTTTAAAAGAAAAAATGCCTATGCTTAATGCACTCCTTTTGTACTGTATAAATAATACATAAGTAGCAATAATGTTATTTTTTAAATGGTTATGATTGGGCTTATATAAGTTCATATATCAGTTCACTGAATTGTGCAGAAGTCCGTCAAAGAGTTTATATTCTGCTGCTTCTGTTTGGAGACAGTTTACTATAAGGATGTGTCACACATTAATGGCTGCACACAGTATCTTTTCAATGGAAAAACAAACATGAAATTTAGCTAACATTAAAACTTAAGAATTTGCAGAATATGGCAGAATGCAACATAAATTGTTGAAAGACCCAACAATAAAATATGGGTGTTGTTTTCACATTCAGGATTTTGTCCTAGTCCTGCTAATGATGATGATTTCTAGATCTTATATAATGCTTTTTATCAATATATCACAGTATATTTTTTATATAATGCTTTTCATCAGTATATACTTTACAAAGGAGATAAATATAATTATGCCCATTTTACAGATGGAGAAACTGAGGGCAAAGGACTAATTTTTGCAAGGTGTTTGAGTGTGCATAATTCTTTGGTTCCCCCTGTATGGAGCTCTCAAGCTGAAACCTACTCCCCACAATGGTGGAGATATTTCAGTCATGTATAACTTTTATTAATATTCATTCAAATTATTATTCAAACCTGATCATGATCATATTGAAGTGAACACAATTTACATCCCAAATGTCAAAGTTCATCTATTTGTGTGTTCGTGTGGGAATGACTTTTTTTTTTATAGTGGAGGAAAGCATTCCATTAAAGTCTTGTGAAACCACGTTTGAGATCTGATCCCAAGTATATTGAAATCACTTAGAGCTTTTCAATTGACCTCACTGGGCTTTCAATCAGGCCTTTCAGATTATAGAAACATATGTCTGAAAGGGACTTTGAGTGGTTATCTAGTCTAGCCCCCAGCACTGAGACAAGACCAAGTAAACCTAGACTGTGCCTAACAGGTGTTTGTCCAACCTGTTTTTAAAAGTCTCTAATGATGGCGATTCCACAGTATCCCTTGGAAGCCTATTGCAGAGCTTAACTGTCCTTTTATAGTTTAATTTTTCCCTCCGATATCTAACCTAAATCTTCTTTGCTTCAGATTAAGCCAATTACTTCTTGTCCTACCTTCAGTGGACATGTAAAACATTTGATCATAGTCCTCTTTATAACATCCCTTAACATATTTGAAGACTTATCAAGTTCCTCCCCAGTTTTCTTTTGGTTTAGTAAACGTTTTATCATTTTGTTGCTCTTCTCTGGACTCTCTCCAATTTGTCCACATATTTTGTAAAGTGTTATGTCCAGAATTGGACATAGTACTCCAGATGAGGCCTCCCCACTGCCAAGAAGAGTGGGACAATTACCTTCTGTTTCTTATACAACATCTCTGTTAATACACCCCAGAATAGTAGCCTTTTTGCAACAACATTACATTGTTGACTTATATTCAATTTGTTATTCACTATAACCCCCAGATCCTTTTCAGCAGTATTACCACCTACCCAGTTATTGCCTATTTTCTAATTTTGCATTTGATTTTCCCTTCCTAAGTGAAGAAATTTGCACTTATCTTTATTGAATGTTTTCTTGTTGAATTCAGAGCAATTCCCCAATGTTTCAAGATCATTTTGAGTTCTAATCCTGTCCTCCAAAGTGCTTGCAACCCTTCCCAGTTTGGTGTCATCAACAAATTTTATAAGCCTACTCACCTCCACTTCATTAATGAAAATATTGAATAGTACTGGACTCAGGACAGACCCCTGTAGACCCCACTAGATATGCCTTCCCAATTTGACAGCAAACATCAATATGTTGATAAATACTTTTTGAGTATGATTTTTCAACCAGTTGTGCACACAACTTGTAGTTATTTCATCTAGACCACATTTCTCTAGTTTGCTTAGGAGAATATCATGTGGGACTGTGCCAAAAGCCTTACTAAAATCAATATCTATCTGGCCTACTGTTTCCCCCTATCCACTAGGCCAGTAACCCTGTCAAAGAAGGAAATTAGGTTGGTTTGGCATGATTTGTTCTACAGAAATTTATGCTGGCTATTCCTTCTAACCACATTATCTTTTAGGTGCTTATAAATTGATTGTTTAATAATTTGTGCAAGTATCTTTCCAGGTATTGAAGGTAGGCCAACTGGTCTATAATTTTCCAGGTCCTCTTAGTTCTGCTTTTTAAAGACAGGTACTATGTTTGCCCTTCTCCAGTCCTGGGGAACCCATCTTCCATGAGATCTCGGAGATAACGGCTAATGGGACTGAGATTGCTTCAGCTAGTTCCTGAGGTACTCTAGGATGAATTTCATCAGGCACTGCCTGGTGGAATCCATCTAATTTATTTAAATTTCCTTTAACTTGTTGTTTCCCTATTTTGGCTTGCAATCCTTCCTCCTTGTTTTTAATATTAACTGTGTTGAATATCTAATCACCACTAACTTTTTCATTGAAGACTGAAGTAAAGTAGATATTAAACACTTCAGCCTGCTTGATATCATCAGTTATTAGATCTCCTTCCCCACTAAATAGAAGACCTACACTTCCCTCCATCTTTCTTTTACTCCTGATGTATTTAAAGAATCTCTTCATACTGCCTTTTACTGTATGTCTACTGCTAGGTGTAACTCATTTTGTGCTTTACCCTTTTTGATTTTGTTCCCTACTTGCTTATGTTACGCTTTTGTAATCCTCCTTAGCAATTTGTCTGTGTTTCCACTTTTTGTTGGATTCCTTTTTGAATTTCAGGTCATTAAAGAGCTCCTGATGGAATCATATTGGCTCCTTACTATTCTTCCTGTCTTTTCTTCACACTGAGATAGTTTGCATTTGTGCCTTTAATACTGTCTCCTTGAGAAACTGTCAGCTCTCCTGAACTCCTTTTTCCCTTAAATTTTATTCCCATGAGACCTTACCTACCGATGTTCTAAGTTTGTTAAAGTCTGCTTTTTTGAAGTCTGTTGTCCTTATTCCCCTGATCTCACTCCTTCCTTTCCTTGGAATCATTAAATCAATCATTTCATTATCACTTTCCCCCAAATTTCCCTCCACCTTCCGATTCACTACCAATTCCTCCTTGATCAGAATCAAGTCTAAAATGGCTGTCCCACAGGTTACTTCCTCCACTTTCTGAAACAAGAAGTTGACCCAATATATTCCAATAATTTATTGGAAGTGTTGTGTTTTGCTGTGTTACTTTTTTAGCTGATGTCTGGGTAAAGTCCCCATTACTACCAGCTTTTGTGTTTTGGATATTTGTTTGTTCTAGAAATGCCTCATCTATCTCTTCTTCCTGATTTGGTGGTCTATAGCAGGTCTCTACCATGATGTTATCCCTATTTCCACACCCCCCTTTTATTTTTACCCAAAGACTTTCAGGTGGTCTGCCTTCTTGATGTATAATGCAACACCACCTTTTTTTTTCTCCCTGCACATCCTCACTGAATGAGCTGTCCCCCGCTATACCATTATTCCAGTCATGAGACTTATCCCACAAAGCCTCTGTGATGTCAATTAAATCATACTTTAGCTTATATATGAATATGTTCCACTATGTCCACACTACTATTTTTAGTATGCTATCTTGAGCTGAGCTAGTTCAAGTCTGTGTACCCAGCCTGGGACTCACACCTCCTCCTAGCTGCAGTGTAGACATATCCTATGAGAATTTAAGCCCTGCTGGAGAAAACTATGAGTAAGTGAAAATGGAATTATTACTGAAAAACTTTTGCATACTTAATTGTACCATTAGTTAAAAAGTGATTTACATTAATATTACTTTTACTGATGTTTGCTTTACATTTCAGTTCATTGATGATTTATAAATGACTAAAGAAAATAGGAACCATAGTTTAATCCAAAGAAGTCCTACAAAAGCCTAAAAATCAACGTTAATAATATTAAGTCTTAAATGCAACAACATAACTAAATGGTTCAGAGTGTTTAATGGAGGGATGATAAGAAAGTAGGGCATGCCCTGAAAAAGGGCAAATTTAGTGCCCATCTATAAAAAGGGAAATAAGGACAAACTGGGGAATTACAGACAAGTCAGCTTAACTTCTGTACCTGGAAAGATAATGGAGCAAATAATTAAGCAATCAATTTGCAAACACCTAGAAGATAATAAGGTGTTAAATAACTGTCAGCATGGATTTGTCAAGAACAAATCATGTCAAACAAACCTGATAGCTTTCTTTGACAGGGTAACAAGCCTTGTGGATGGGAGAAAGCAGTAGATGTGATATATCTTGACTTCAGGTTTTTGATACTGTCTCACATGACCTTCTCATAAACAAACTAGGGAAATACAACCTAGATGGAGCTACTAAGGGGGTGCATAACTGGTTGGAAAATCATTCCCAGAGAGTAGTTATCAGTGGTTCACAGTCATTCTGGAAGGGCATAACGAGTGGGGTCCCGCAGGGATTGGTTCTGGGTCAGGATCTGTTCAATATCTTCATCAATGATTTAGATAATAGAGAAGTTTCAGAGTAGCAGCCGTGTTAGTCTGTATTCGCAAAAAGAAAAGGAGTACTAGTGGCACCTTAGAGACTAACAAATTTATTTGAGCATAAGCTTTCGTGAGCTACAGCTCCAATGAAGTGAGCTGTAGCTCACGAAAGCTTATGATCAAATAAATTTGTTAGCCCTGGTCTACGCTAGGTGTTGAGGTCGAATTTAGCAGCTTTAAATTGATTTAACCCTGTACCCATCCACGAAGCCCTTTTTTTCGACTTAAAGGGCTCTTAAAATCGATTTCCTTACTCCACTCCCGACAAGGGGATTAGCGCTGAAATTGGTTTTGCTGGGTCGAATTTGGGGTACTGTGGATGCAATTAGATGGTATTGGCCTCCGGGAGCTATCCCAGAATGCTCCATTGTGACCACTCTGGACAGCACTCTCAACTCAGATGCACTGACCAAGTAGACAGGAAAAGGCTCACAAACTTTTCAATTTCAATTTCCTGTTTGGCCAATGTGGCAAGCTGCAGGTGACCATGCAGAGCTCATCAGCAGAGATGATCATGCAGAGCTCATCAGCAGAGGTGACCATGATGGAGTCCCAGAATCGCAAAAGAGCTCCAGCATGGACTGAACAGGAGGTACGGGATCTGATCGCTATATGGGGAGAGGAATCCGTGCTATCAGAATTACGTTCCAGTTTTCGAAATGCCAAAACATTTGTGAAAATCTCCCAGGGCATGAAGGACAGAAGCCATAACGGGGACCCGAAGCAGTGCCACGTGAAACTTAAGGCAAGCCTACCAGAAAATCAGAGAGGCGAACGGCCGCTCCGGGTCAGAGCCCCAAACATGCCGCTTCTATGATGAGCGGCATGCCATTTTAGGGGGTTCAGCCACCACTACCCCAGCCGTGTTGTTTGACTCCTTCAATGGAGATGGAGACAACACGGAAGCAGGTTTTGGGGACGAGGAAGACCATGATGATGAGGTTGTAGATAGCTCACAGCAAACAAGTGGAGAAAGCGGTTTTCCCAACAACCAGGAACTGTTTCTCACTCTGGACCTGGAGCCAGTACCTCCCGAACCCACCCAAGGCTGCCTCCCAGACCCACCAGGCAGAGAAGGGACCTCTGGTGAGTGTACCTTTTAAAATACTATACGAGGTTTAAAAGCCAGCATGTTTAATGATTAATTTTGCCCTGGCATTCATGGCTCTCCTGGATATACTCCCAAAGCCTTTGTAAAAGGTTTCTGGGGAGGGCAGCCTTATTCCATCCACCATGGTAGGACACTTTACCACTCCAGGCCAGTAGCACGTACTCGGGAATCATTGTAGAACAAAGCATTGCAGTGTATGTTTGCTGGCATTCAAACAACATCCGTTCTTTATCTCTCTGTGTTATCCTCAGGAGAGTGATATCATTCAGGGTCACCTAGTTGAGATAGAGTGCTTTTCTTAAGGGGACATTCAGAGGTGCCCATTCCTGCTGGGCTGTTTGCCTATGGCTGAACAGAAATGTTCCCCGCTGTTAGCCACGCGGTGGGGGAAGGCAAAATGCGACCTTGTAATGAAAGCACATGTGCTATGTATGTAATGTTAACAGCAAGGTTTACTGTGAAAGAGTGTACCCATCGTTCTATAAAATGTGTCTTTTTAAATACCACTGTCCCTTTTTTTCTCCACCAGCTGCATGAGTTTCAAGGATCACAGGATCTTCTCCTTCCCAGAGGCTAGCGAAGATTAGAAGGCAAAAAAAACGCACTCGCGATGAAATGTTCTCTGAGCTCATTTTGTCCTCCCACACTGACCGAGCACAGACGAATGCATGGAGGCAGATAATGTCAGAGTGCAGGAAAGCACAAAATGACCAGGAGGAGAGGTGGCGGGCTGAAGAGAGTAAGTGGCAGGCTGAAGAGAGGGCTGAAGCTGAAAGGTGGCTGCAGCGTGATGAGAGGAGGCAGGATTCAATGCTGAGGCTGCTGGAGGATCAAACTAATATGCTCCAGCGTATGGTTGAGCTGCAGGAAAGGCAGCAGGAGCACAGACCGCCGCTATAGCCCCTGTGTAACCAACCGCCCTCCTCCCCAAGTTCCATAGCCTCCTCACCCAGATGCCCAAGAACGTGGTGGGGGGGCCTCCGGCCACCCAGCCACTCCACCTTAGAGGATTGCCCAAGTAACAGAAGGCTGGCATTCAATAAGTTTTAAACTTTTAAAGTGCTGTGTGGCCTTGTCCTTCCCTCCTCCACCACCCCTCCTGGGTTACCTTGGTAATTATCCCCTATTTGTGTGATGAATTAATAAAGAATGCATGAATGTGAAGCAACAATGACTTTATTGCCTCTGCAAGCGGTGATCAAAGGGAGGTGGGGAGGGTGGTTAGCAGGGAAGGTTACAGGTGGTTAGGGTGGTTACAGGGAAGTAGAGTGAACCAAGGGGCGGGGGGTTTCATCAAGGAGAAACAAACAGAACTTTCACACCGTAGCCTGGCCAGTCATGAAACTGGTTTTCAAAGCTTCTCTGATGCGCACCGCACCCTCCTGTGCTCTTCTAACCGCCCTGGTGTCTGGCTGTGCGTAACCAGCAGCCAGGCGATTTGCCTCAACCTCCCACCCTGCCATAAATGTCTCCCCCTTACTCTCACAGATATTGTGGAGCACCCAGCAAGCAGTGGGAATATTGGTTTCGCTGAGGTCTAACTGAGTCAGTACACCGCGCCAGCACGCTTGTAAACGTCCAAATGCACATTCTACCACCATTCTGCACTTGCTCAGCCTGCGCTGAACAGCTCCTGACTACTCTCCAGGCTGCCTATGTATGGCTTCATGAGCCATGGCATTAAGGGGTAGGCTGGGTCCCCAAGGATAACTATAGGCATTTCAACATCCCCAATGGTTATTTTCTGGTCTGGGAAGAAAGTCCCTTCCTGCAGCTTTTGAAACAGACCAGAGTTCCTGAAGATGCGAGCGTCATGTACCTTTCCCGGCCACCGCACGTTGATGTTGGTGAAACGTCCCTTGTGATCCACCAGTGCTTGCAGCACTATTGAAAAATACCCCTTGTGGTTTATGTACTCGCTGGCTTGGTGCTCTGGTGCCAAGATAGGGATATGGGTTCCATCTATGACCCCACCATAGTTAGGGAATCCCATTGCAGCAAAGCCATCCACTATCACCTGCACATTTCCCAGGATCACTACCCTTGATATCAGCAGATCTTTGATTGCGTTGGCTACTTGCATCACAGCAGCCCCCACAGTAGATTTACCCACTCCAAATTGATTCCCGACTGACCGGTAGCTGTCTGGCGTTGAAAGCTTCCAAAGGGCTATTGCCCATCACTTCTCAACTGTGAGGGCTGCTCTCATCTTGGTATTCTTGCGCCTCAGGGCAGGGTAAAGCAAGTGACAAAGTTCCATGAAAATGCCCTTACGCATGCGAAAGTTTCACAGCCACTGGGAATCGTCCCAGACCCGCAATACTATGCGGTCCCACCAGTCTGTGCTTGTTTTCCGGGCTCAGAATCAGTGTTCCACCACATGAGCCTGCCCCATTAGCACCATGATGCCCACATTGCCAGGGCACGTGCTTCGAGAGAAGTCTGTGTCCATGTCCTCATCACTCTCGTAACTGTGCTGACGTCGCCTACTCGCCCGGTTTCGCTTTGCCAGGTTCTGGTGCTGCATATACTGCTGGATAATGCGTGTGGTGTTTAATGTGCTCCTAATTGCCAAAGTGATCTGAGCGGGCTCCATGCTTGCCGTGGTATGCGTCTGCACAGAAAAAAGGTGCGGAACAATTGTCTGCTGTTGCCTTGATGGAGGGAGGGGCGACTGACGACAAGGGTTGGTTACAGGGAATTAAAATCAACAAAGAGGGTGGCTTTGCGAGAAACTGAATGGCCACCTCCAGGATAGAACTCAAAACCTCAAGGATAGAACTCAAAACTGGGTTTAGCAGGCTGCTGATTTCACAGAGGGAGGGAGGGAGGGAGGGAGGAGAAAATTAATACAAAACAAATCTGGTCTATTTCTTGTTTTGAGCCACTTCATCTATCTTTATACATCTTGCTGGCAGCAGACTGTGCAGTACAACCGCTAGCCATCGTCATTTCCTGGGTGCTCGGCAGAAGATGGTGCAGTATGCCTACTGGCCATCGTCTTCTGCTAGCTGCAGATTAAATGACAGTGCACTGCCGGTAGGACTCAATTGCCATGAGACGAAACAAGGGAAATGACCTGGCTGAGTCTCTCCCACGTTTGCCCAGGTGCCCGGTTAAAAGAGCACCCAGGACTACGTCGACGACGGCTACCAGTCATACTGCACTGTCTGCTGCCAAAGGCAATAAACTGCTGCTGTGTAGCAATGCGGTACCATGTCTGCCAGCACCCAGGAGACATACGGTGATGGTTAGCTGAGCGGGCTCATGCTTGCCGTGGTATGGCATCTGCTCAGGTAACTCAAGAAAAAAGGCGCAAAACAATTGTCTGCCTTTGCTTTTACGGAGGGAGGGAGGGAACGGGGGCCTGACGATATGTACCCAGAACCACCCGCGACAATGTTTTAGCCCCATCAGGCACTGGGATTTCTACCCAGAATTCAAATGGGCAGTGGAGACTGCGGGAACTGTGATATAGCTCCCGCAGTGCAAGGCTCCAGAAGTCGACGGTTGCCTCGGTACTGTGGACACACTCCGCCGACTACGTGCACTTAGAGCATTTGTGTGGGGACACACACACTCGACTGTATAAAAACGCTTTCTACAAAACCGACTTCTTTATAAATTCAACTTAATTTCGTAGTGTAGATATACCCTGAGTCTCTAACGTGCCACTAGTACTCCTTTTCTTTTTAGATAATAGAGAGTAAACTTATAAAGTTTGCGGACCATACCAAGCTGGGAGGAGTTGCAAGTGCTTTGGAAGATAGGATTAAAATTCAAAATGATCTGGACAAACTGGAGAAATGGTCTGAAGTAAATAGGATGAAATTCAATAAGGACAAATGAAAAGTACTCCACTTAGGAAGGAACAATTAGTTGCACACAAACAAAATGGGAAATGACTGCCTAGGAAGGAGTACTGCGGAAAGGGATCTAGGGGTCACAGTGGATCACAAGCTAAATATGAGTCAACAGTGTAACGCTGTTGCAAAAAAGCAGACATCATTCTGGGACGTATTAACAGGAGTATTGTAAGCAAGACACAAGAAGTAATTCTTCCGCTCTACTCCACGCTGATTAGGCCTCAGCTGGAGTATTGTGTCCAGTTCTGGGCACCACATTTCAGAAAAGATGTGGACAAATTGGAGAAAGTCCAGAGAAGAGCAACAAAAATGATTAAAGGTCTAGAAAACATGACCTATGAGGGAAGATTGAAAAAATTGGGTTTGTTTAGTCTGGAGAAGAGAAGACCGAGAGGGGACATGATAGCCATTTTCAAGTACATAAAAGGTTGTTACAAGAGGAGGGAGAAAAATTGTTTTTCTTAACCTCTGAGAATAGGACAAGAAGCAATGGGCATAAATTGCAGAAAGGGTAGTTTAGATTGGACATTAGGAAAAACTTCCTAACTGTCAGTGTGGTTAAGCAGTGGAATAAATTGCCTAGGGAGGTGGTAGAATCTCTATCATTGGGAATTTTTAAGAGCAGATTGGACAAACACCTGGCAGGGATGGTCTAGATAATACTTAGTCCTGCCTTGAGTGCAGGGGACTGGACTAGATGACCTCACGAGGTACCTTCCAGTTCTATGATTCTATATGTGAGGCACACAGTTTTAATAATACTTAACACATAATACTTAGATGCATACGACTGTAAGGAGGGCCATAGAAAACTCCAAAATATGTTATTTTGAGATATTTATGTTACATTCGGGTCTCATGCATATGGTGGTATTTCTTTAGAAAAACACAGAGAGAAACAAATGTTCCCTTTGTGTTTGCTCTTTTTGTCTACGCATTGTCATGTGGTAGGAATTATATTAAATTCTGTGTTCTGTGCTACTTTTCCTCAAACATGGGAAATATGGTAATAGTTGTAAATAATGAAGCTTTAAGATTGGATTTTCAGAACTGCTGAGTATGCACAAACCTCACTGCAGTGGGTGCTCCTCAACTTTGAAAAGCAGTCTATTTTTTTTAAATAAATATGAAGAACCAAAACATACCTCTCTATAGAAATAACTGCAGAAGGGGCACTGGGGCTTGGAGCTGAGAGAGAGAGAAAGGTATTTGACCTTACAGAATTTTTTGCAAACTTTCCTGTCAAGAGGAAGGGCCTTGGAGGCTTAGGATGACTAAGGTATGGAGACAGGATGAGGACCCCCAGTTCTGGAGAGGGTTAGAGTCACTTGCTGCTATTCTTGATCTACCTAGTCCCTGATAGCATGGTTCCTGAAGGGCACATGTTACCATTGCCTAGTTCCTCAGTGCCTATGCAAGACCCCTATTCAAGTAGCATTAACTCATACACAAGTGAGTGAATATCTGCTGCCTCTGGAGGTGAGAATACTGTGTTCAGCTGACTCCATACAACCCTACTCATAGAAATGGAAGGACAATTGTGGAAGAATGGGCCAGTTGTCAGGGCACGAGCACAGAACTTGGGAGACCTGAGATCAGTTCTCTGCTATGCCACAGATTTCCTGTGTGACCTTGTCAAGTCACTTAGCTTCTCTGTGCCTCATTTCCCAAACTGTAGAATGGGGATAATAGTACTTCCTTCCCTCACAAGGATGTTGTGAAGATAAATACATTAAAGATGGTGAGGTGTTCAGATACACCCTCTCCGCACACACACATCATCATAGTATCAGGAATTTAGCTAGATAGCTGGGGTTTTCAAAAGCTGCTCACGAAGTAGTATCGGGCCAAATTCTGGAGTCTCCATGGGTACATCTATATAGCCAATGGCCGGAAGCCTCCCAGCTTGGGTTGACAGACTTGGGGTTGTGGGGCTAGTGCTACCACTCTAAAAATAGCTGTGAAGACTGCTCTTTAAAGTTGTAGCATGGGCTCTGACACCCACTCTTATCCTTAGGTTTCAGAGCCTAAGCTTGAGTGTGTCAACCCAGTCTGGGAGGCTTGCAACTGTGAGCTGTATAAATGTACTTCATGTGAACTTAATAGGAGTTTTAAGAACATAAGAATGGCCATACTGGTCCATCTAGCCCAGTATACTATCTTCCAGATGATTCAGAGGGAATGAACAGAACAGCTAATCATCAAGTGATCAACAGGTAATCAAGTTGTTTTGCCTGAATAAGGACTTCAGGACAGGGCCCCAAGGCAGTGGTCCCCAAACTTATGACATGCATCCCTCTTTAACTGTAATGTAATTATCTCCACCACTCCAATGGGAGCTGCAGCTGGAGCTGCGGCCAGGAGCCGAGCTGTGGTTGGGGCCGAAGCTGGGGCCTTGGCTGGGGCCAGAGTTGGGTTGGGTGGTGCTCCCTCCCTGCCCATGTGGGGCTGGCCCAGGCTGGGAGCTGCAGCCAGGAGCCAAACTGTGGCTGGGAGCAGAAGCTGAGGCCTTGGCTGGGGCTGGAGTTGGAGCGTAGCTGGGAGCAGAGCAGGGCTGGGTATGCTCCCTCCCTGCCCCCCATGGGAGCTGCCTGGGCCCTGCCGTGCCCCCCTGTACATTCTTCCATGCTCCCCTAGGGGGGCATGCTCCACAGCTTGGGGACCACTGTTCTAAGGGGTTGTCTTTGTGGGGAAATAGCCTAGAATAGCTATTCTGTACTAGCTTACTACAGTGTAGAATAAGTAGGGCCCTTCCAAATTCACAGTCCATTTTGGTCAATTTCATGGTCATGGGTTTTAAAAAATCATAAATTTCATGATTTCAGTTATTTAAATCTGAAATTTCACAGTGTTGTAATTGTAGAGGTCCTTACCCAAAAAAGAGTTGGGGGGGGGGTCGCAAGATTATTGTAGTGGGGGTTGTAGCTCTGCTACGCTTACTTCTGCACTGCTGCTGACAGTGGCGCTGCCATCAGAGCTAGGCAGCTGGAGAGCAGTGGCTGCTGGTCAGGAGCCCTGCTCTGAAGGCAGAGCTGCTATCAGCAGCAGCACAGAAGTAAGGATGGCATGGTATGGTATTGCCACCCTTACTTCTGCGGTGTTGCTGGCAGAGCTGGACCCTCAGTCAGCAGCTGCCACCATCTGGCCGCCTAACTCTGAAGGCAGCAATGCAGAAGTAAGGGTGGCATGGTATGATATTGTCACACTTACTCCTGTGCTGCTGCTGGTGGGGTGCTACCTTCAGAGCTGGGCACCTGGCCAAGAGCCGCCACTCTCTGTCTGTCCAGCTTTGAAGGCAGTGCAGAAGTAAAGATGACAATACTGGGACTCCCTAAAATAACTTGTGACCCCCCTGCAACTCCCTCTTGGGTCAGGACCCCCAGTTTGAGAAATGCTGGTCTCCCCCGTGAAATCTGTATAGTATAAGGTAAAAGCATACAAAAGACCAGATTTCCCAGTGACACGTTTTTCATGGCTGTGATTTTGGTAGGGCCCTAAGAATAAATGTCCACATGGGGAGTTAGTATGGAACAGCTACTGCATTTTAAATTCACACTGTAGCTCATTGGTTCCAATCTCAACCTTTCTCAACCATTGTATCCCTTTCAGGAGTCTGAAGCCGGAGATCCACTGCCTGGGGCTGAATGATATAACTCAGCTTCACAGGCCTCCCTCCCTCCCTGTGGTGTGGGGTGCCAGGCAATTGCCTTGCTTACAGCCCCCCTAAATCCATCCATTGACACCCCTTTATCAGACCCTGGCCACTGTAGTGACTTACATACGGTGTAGCAGCAGACCCAGTGAGGCTGTGCAGCAACCTGTATGAGGCCATGTCCCAGCACTTATTTTTACACTGGGCGGCACCTAACATTCCTGCTCCGAGCATAACCATAGGGCACAGCGAGCACAGTGCCCCACATGGATAAAAAACAGGGTGGTCTCGGTGTGGAGTGGCTAACACACAGGTAGCTAAGTGGGAACGGCTTTGGCAGGAGGCAGCTCCGCTAGGCAGGTTCTGAGGGAAGGCGAGAGAAGGGAGCTGGGCATGGCCTGAGGTGGGAAGGCGGGAGAAGGTGGTTGGGCAGGGCCTGAGATGGAAAGGGGGCTAGGCGGGCGGCAGGAGGTGTCTGGGCAGGGCCTGAGGTGGAAAGGGGGCTAGGCGGGTGGCGGGAGAAGGTGTCTGGGCAGGGCCTGAGGTGGGAAGGGGGCTAGGTGGGTGGTGGGAGAAGGTGGCTGGGCCTGAGGTGGGAAGGGGGCTAGGGGCCAGGCGGGCGGAGAGAGAAGGTGGCTGGGCAGGGCCCAAGGTGGGAAGGTGGCTGGGCAGGGCCTGAGGTGGGAAGATGGCTGGAGGCTATGCGGGTGGTGGGAGAAGCTGGCTGGGCAGGAGCTGAAGTGGGAAGGGGACTAGGGGCCAGGCGGGCAGCGGGAGAAGGTGGCTGGGCAGGGCCTGAAGTTGGAAGCGGGAGAAGGGGGCTGGACACGGCCTGAGGTGGGAAGGCAGGAGAAGGGGGCTGGACACGGCCTGAGGTGGGAAGGCGGGAGAAAGGGGCTAGGCATGGCCTGAGGTGGGAAGGGGGCTAGGGGCTAGGCGGGCAGCAGAAGGTGGCTGGGCAAGAGCTGAGGTGGGAAGGGGGCTAGGGGCCAGGCGGGCAGCGGAAGAAGGTGGCTGGGCAGGGCCTGAGGTGGGAAGGGGGCTAGGGGCTAGGCGGGCGGCGGGAGAAGGTGGCTGGGCAGGAGCTGAGGTGGGAAGGCGGGAGAAGGTGGCTGGACAGGGCCTGAGGTGGGAAGGGGGCTGGGGGCCAGGCGGGCAGCGGGAGAAGGGGCTGGGCACAGCCTGAGGTGGGAAGACGGGAGAAGGTGGCTGGGCAGGAGCTGAGGTGGGAAGGGGGCCAGGCGGGCGGCGGGAGAAGGTGGCTGGACAGGGCCTGAGGTGGGAAGGGGGCTAAGGTCTAGGCGGCGGCGGCAGAAGGGGGCTGGGCACGGCCTGAGGTGGGAAGGCGGGAGATGGTGGCTAGACAGGGCCTGAGGTGGGAAGGCGGGAGAAGGGGGCTGGGTACGGCCTGAGGGGAGGAGATACAGTTCGCGAAAAGGCCCAAGGCAGGACGCCAAAAATAAGGGGGGGGGGGGAAGCGGAGCTGTGTGCTAGCGTTGCCGGTCTCCATGGTAACTGATAGGACGCTGCGTGTCTCCCTCCCGCCGGCAAAAGACATAGGGCGCAAGCGCGGCGCTGTCGTCATAGCGGAGAGGGTGCAGCCCGATGCAGAGAGGGTTGGGATGGCGCATTACAAGGTGGGGGATTGCGATTTCTTCCTGGAACACAAAACCCTCTCTTGGTCCCCTTCCCTCCATCGGGGAGTCGCGGTATCCCGCCGGCTGCCTCCGCGCGGCCTCTGCGCCTTTCAGACAGGCCTGGGCGAAGCCGGCTCGCCGACCCCGGAACGCCCTACCCCGCGCTAATGTTGTTCCCATCCTTCCCTCAGGCCGCGGACTCTAAGCGAGAGCAGTTCCGCCGCTACCTGGAGAAATCCGGGGTGCTGGACACGCTCACCAAAGGTAAATAGCCCCGAGCCGCTGCCCCTAGCGTGCGGGAAGGTAAATGTCCCCCCTGCCCCGCGCGAGGAGCCAAGGTCTGTGTTCTCTTGCCCTTGTGCCCACGCCAGGTGGTTGCAGGGCCCTTTCTCTAGCCCATGCTCTCCCCCCGACCCTCGCCGGCCAGTACTGTCAGGTGTCAGGTGACCAGCAGCCGTTGTTGGAAATCCTGTGGGTCAAGACTTAAGATACTTGAGGCCTTATTTTGTCAGAGTACTTGCTATTCTGTAGCACTTTATAAGTTCAAAGCAGAGTTCCACTTGATTTCAGTTGTAGTGTTGAGTACACCCTACTTCTGGAATTCTGACCCCTTGGCCCCTGATCCCTGGTACTCACTCTACACAGTGGGCACCTGTGAATTTTGGTTTAAGTGACTTGTTCAGCATTGCAGAAGTAGGGATAAAATGCAGTTCTTCGGGTGGCATTCAAGGTCTGTAACCACGAGACTATCCTTTTTCTCCCTGTAATTCTCTGCTTTATTTGCTACACAACATCCAGCTTCTACAACAAAGGAGGCAAGGTTCTTATAGACAAAAGCCTTATTCACTACACAGTTCGGTTTGATTTCTGGTGCCCTGAATGAGGCAGAAGTCCTGTAGGGGGGAAAAGTATGTGATCATGTAATTAAAGAGTGTCATGCACATGCAAAAAAGGGGCACAAGCAGCTTAATCCTGACACTTCTCTGCAACCAGAATATTCCTTTAACATATTTTTTATGTAATTGCACATTTAGAAACAAAAACTGACCAAATTTCATCATTTGGAATCCTTTTGATCCTCATATGGATTGTTAGCATGTTTGTGACCTCTAGATCCACTGCATAGACCTCTTCCACTTGTGCTAGTGGAGCAACCGATAGCAGCAGTAGGTTGTTAATCTGTGTAGACTAATCACTAAAGTGGGATGAGACACATTTTGCCAATGTTTCTGAAGCTATTTAATAATCTTGGGTTCAATTCCATGTTTTGGTGGGGAATGTGCTTCCAGTTCTAAACACTTCTCCTTTGGGTCCTGCGATGGGGCAGTCAGGGGACAAGGACCAGGGTGGGTTGGATGGGTTGGGGGCTCTGAGGGAGGTGGGAAGTTGGAGGGGGTGGATGGGGGTGGGGGCCAGGCTGTTTGGGGGGCACAGTCTTCCCTACCCAGCCCTCCATACCATTTTGCACCCTGATGTGGCGCTTGGGCCAAAAAGTTTGCCCACCCTGATCTAGACCATCCCTGAAAGGTGTTTGTCTAACCTGCTCTTAAAAATTTCCAATGATGGAGATTCCACAACCTCTCTAGGCAATTTATGCCAGTGCTTAACCACCCTGACAGGAAGTTTTTCCTAATGTCCAACCTAACTCGCCCTTTCTGCAATTTAAGCCCATTGCTGCTTGTCCTATCCTCAGAGGTTAAGAAGAACAATTTTTCTCCCTCCTCCTTGTAACAGCCTTTTATTACTTGAAAACTATTATAGAATCCTAGAATATCAGGGTTGGAAGAGACCTCAGGAGGACATCTAGTCCAAACCCCTGCTCAAAGCAGGACTAATCCACAACTAAATCATCCCAGCCAGGGCTTTGTCAAGCCTGACCTTAAAAACCTCAAAGGAAGGAGATTCCACCACCTCCCGAGGTAACGCATTCCAGTGCTTCACCACCCTCCTAGTGAAAAAGTTCTTCCTAATATCCAACCTAAACCTCCCCCACTGCAACTTGAGACCATTACTCCTCATTCTGTCATCTGCTACCACTGAGAACAGTCTAGATCCATCCTCTTTGGAACCCCCTTTTAGGTAGTTGAAAGCAGCTATCAAATCCTCCCCCTCATTCTTCTATTCCACAGACTAAATAATCCCAGTTCCCTCAGCATCTCCTCATAAGTCATGTGTTCTAGTCCCTTAATCATTTTTGTTGCCCTCTGCTGGAAGCTTTCCAATTTTTTCACATCCTTCTTGCAGTGTGGGGCCCAAAACTGGACACAGTACTCCAGATGAGGCCTCACCAATGTCTAATAGAGGGGAATGATCACGGGCCTCGATCTGCTGGCAATGCCTCTACTTATGTGTCCCAAAATGCCATTGGCCTTCTTGGACACAAGGGCACACTGTTGACTCCTATCCAGCTTCTCGTCCACTGTAAACCCCTAGATCCTTTTCTGCAGAACTGCCGCCTAGCCATTTGGTCCCTAGTCTGTAGCAGTGCATGGGATTCTTCCATCCTAAGTGCAGGACTCTGCACTTGACCTTGTTGAACCTCATCAGATTTCTTTTGGCCCCATCCTCTAATTTTTCTAGGTCCCTCTGTATCCTATCCCTACCCTCCAGCGTATCTACCTCTCCTCCCAGTTTAGTGTCATCTGCAAACTTGCTAAGGGTGCAAACCACGCCATCCTCCAGATCCTTAATGAAGACATTGAACAAAACTGCCCTAGGACCGACCCTTGGGGCACTCTGCTTGATACCGGCTGCCAACTAGACATGGAGCCATTGATCACTACCCGTTGAGCCCGACAATCTAGCCAGCTTTCTATCCGCTTCATAGTCCATTCATCCAGCCCACACTACTTTAACTTGCTGGCAAGAATACTGTGGGAGACCGTGTCAAAAGCTTTGCTAAAGTCAAGGAATAACACGTCCTCTGCTTTCCCCTGATCCACAGAGCCAGTTATCTCGTCATAGAAGGCAATTAGATTAGTCAGGCATGACTTGCCCTTGGTGAATCCATGCTGACTGTTCCTGATCACCTTCCTCTTTAAGTGCTTCAGAATTGATTCCTTGAGGACCTGCTCCACGATTTTTTCCAGGGGCTGAGGTGAGGACTTATGTCCCCTCTTGGTCTTCTCTTTTCCGGACTAAACAAACTCAGTTTTTTTCGATCTTCTCTCATAGTTCATGTTTTCTAGACCTTTAATCATTTTTGTCAGTCTTCTCTGGATTCTCTCCAATTTGTTCACATCCTTCCTGAAATGTGGCGCCCAGAATTTGACACAATATTCCAGTTGAGGCCTAATCAGTGCAGAGTAGAGTGGAAGAGTTACTACTTGTGTCTTGCTTACAACACTCCTCCTAATACATTCCAAAATGTTTGGGTTTTTTTTGCAACAGCATTACACTGTTGACCATTTAGCTTGTAGTCCACTATGACCCCTAGATCCCTTTCCGCAGCTACTCCTTCCTAGGCAGTCATTTCCCGTTTTGTATGTGTGCAACTGATTGTTCTGTTCCTTCCTAAGTGGAGTACTTTTTCATTTGTTCTTATTGAATTTCATCCTGTTTACTTCAGACCATTTCTCCAGTTTTGTCCAGATCATTTTGAATTTTAATCCTATCTTCCAAAGCACTTGCAACCTCTCCCAGCTTGGTATTGTCTGCAGACTTTCTAAATGTACTCTCTATGCCATTATCTAAATCAGTGGTCACCAACCCATCGATTGCGATTGACTTGTCAATTCTGGACCCTCTGCAGTCGATCACCATCCCTGGGCCACTAAAAGTCGCCTCCGATCCTGTCCGAATGGCCCCGAGTCCCTCCGAGCTCACCCTAGTGCTGCTCCAGGTGAATCAGTTGAGGAGTCAAATTCGATCTGGCACAGTGGGACTCTGGCAGGCTGTGTGCCTGCCTGCCATGGCCCCGTGCCACTCCTGGAAGCAGCTAGCTGCTGACATGTCTCTGTGGCCCCTTGGGTGCGGGTGTCTGTGCGCTGCCTGCTCCCAGAGCCACCTCCCTCCGTCCCAGCCTGGGGCTGTACAGATGTGCGAGCTGCGAGCCGCTTCTGGGACCAGCCTGGGGCCATGGTAGGCAGGCAGCCTGCCTGAGCCCCGCTGCACTGCTGACTGGGAGCCGCCTATGCTAAGCGTTTCCCAGCCGGAACCTACACCTTGCGCTCCCTCCTGCACCAAACTCCCTCCCAGAGCTTGCACCCCTCACTCCTGCACCCTTGTCCCAGACCCAATGCACACCCCACAGTTGAGAATGTTACACTGATTTATGATACTCTCTGAAGGATTTTGGATCTATAACCACAAATGACACTAATAAAAGGTACAACTCCTAAAATGTCCAGTGGAGTCTGAGATTAGGTACATTGTGACCATATGACCTCTGCACCCAAACTCCTTCCCAGAACTTGCACCTCTCACTCCTGCACCTCTGCCCCAAGCTCAGCCCGGAGCCCCCTCCCACACTCCGAACCCCTCAGCCCCAGCCCAGAGCCTGCACCCCCTCCCGTACTCCAATCCCCTGTTCCAGCCTGGTGAAAGTGAGTGAGGGTGGGGGAGAGCAAGTGATGGAGGGAGGGGGAATGGAGTGAATGGGATGGGGCCTTGGGGAAGGGGCAGGGTAGATCCTGGGTTGATCTTAAATTCAAAAAGTGATCTTGTGTGTAAAAAGGTTGGAGGTCACTGATCTAAATCATTAATGAAGATACTGAATAGAACTGGACCCAGAACTGATCTCTGCAGGACCCCACTCGTTGTGTCCTTCCAGCATGACTGTGAACCACTGATAAATACTCTCTGGGAATAGTTTTCCAGCTCCATCTAGGTTGTATTTCCCTAGTTTGTTTATGAGAAGGTCATGTGAGACCATATCAAAAGCTTTACTAAAGTCAAAATATGCCACTTATGCTGCTTCCCCCTCTATACACAAGGCTTGTTACCCTGTCAAATAAAGTTATTAGGTTGGTTTGACATAATTTGTTTTTGACAAATCCATGTTGACTGTCACTGATGACTTCTAGATGTTTTCAGATTGATTGCTTAATTATTTCACATATTCATGTTGCCTGGGTGTAGCAGGTGCAGAATAGAGAGCACAGAAGAGACTCCACATGAGGCGCCCCGCAACTAAGAGGAGCAATTGCAATTACAGATGGAGCAGGCTCAGACTGAATTTTGGAGAAATTTAGCCAACAAGCGTAACACACCTCTGCTGAGCAATTTCTTGGTTCTCTGTAATTTGGACAGACTTGTAATGTGGATGGCAAAAGGCATACTCCTGACACCAAGGCCATACAGGTGCAACGCACAGAGGCACTAGAGATTCTTAGTCAAATGACTGTAAGAATTTTTAACATGGGCAAAATAACTTTTTTGCCTTAATCTCATTCTTGGAAATAGCTGAACTGTTGGGTACAACTTTCCAAAAATTTCAGCATGAGGCATGCACATGGCATGTAAGTAAAATTTCAGTCCAATGGTCCATAAAGTTAAAAGTAACTACAAACAGGGTCTCTCAGTGTAAAGTATTAAGCAACCTTACCCACGGGTCTAATTACCAGCGCTGGCTAACATCTGTGTTGTGAAAGTACCCAAATCCCCATATCTGGATTGGGGTGCCACTGGGTTAAATACTGAACAAACACAGAAAATCTGACAACTTCAGTAGAAATTCTGTGTTGGTTTTTATCCTGCCCTCATCAAAGGTCCCTATGTGTATAGCTCACAATCTAAGAAAGCCAAGCAATATATAAAGAACTCAAGAGACAAATATTTAATTGTCTCTCTCTGTACTTTTTAGTTTTGTAATTGCATAAATATCCACTTCCTCAGCCTATAAATCATGCATGGGTTTGTTTTGTTTGGGTTTTTTTTTTTTTGTATCTGTAATGGCAAATTTAGTCCTGTTGCTTCTCCCCTCTCATTTTTGTCATAAGTGCCTAGTGAAAGACTACGCAAATATAGTGGTGCATAGCAAAAGTCTGTCAGAGAGAAAATAGGCATTATGCAAATGAAAACGTATCACAAAATGCTGCATGTGCATACTTAAGCTTGTAGAAAAAATATGGTATCTTGAGTTTCAGGAATACTCTGTTGTGTAATTAAAGACTGCATCATAATACATTTTCCACAAGCAGACAGTCAAGGTTGCAAGTTAAACTGTGCAACCTTAACATTCTTGTTGTTGTTTTTGAATGGGATATATACACTAATTCAAAGGGTATTATATAAAAAGTGTTTTCATAGCTTTCCATTCTTTAATACCATATTAGAAACAAAAAATAAACATTTGTTTTATCTATTTCTAGTTAGCTTATATTTTCTCCTTGAATGAAAATGAAAGCAAGTAATCTCTGTTTAATTGCTTTATGAAGTGCTGCCATAGCTTTTAGGTCAAAACTATTCTGTAAAATGGAGCAGTTGGATACTCAATACTGGTATCTCACTTTGGTCTATCCCACAGTTGGTAGGTATATTCTGCCATTTGTACCAAGTTTCAGATTATAGTGACTGTTTTGGAATGGAGCTAAATTGCACGTACATTCCGTCTTTTCATTTAAGAAACGTGGTATGAGTGCAGATCAGCTTACTTTTACTCACTTCCATGGTGAATACATATTTAGAGTATGGAGGACACTTCACTCCACTTGTAGTTTTTTTAATGTGGGTAACTTTAGCTGAAGTCCAGTCTTTTTGCCACTTTTAGATAAATCAGTGTGCTCCATCTGGTGGCTCTAAAGCTGCTGTTGTTCACTAACAAACTAATCTAAAAGGATGTAGCTTCTATTCAGTTAACTGACAGTGAACTCTACTAGCTAACACAGTTGTCCTGGAAGGAAAGTTTTGGAGTCCAAAATTACATGAACAAGTGTTGAATGTCCAGGCTAGCAAGTTAAGATGTGTTGGCTAACTTGACAATACATTAACTTTGGTACCTATGACAGTGATCTGGTCTGTGACTGGGAATAATTTAAAAACAAAAAAACCAAGTGTGGACATACTGACCATGATAAATCGTATTCATTTTGGCTTCATTCCAAGTCCAGAAATCTAACTATGAACTAATCAACAGGAGAACTGATGGCTCAGGCTCTTTTGCGGATTCAGTCAACAAAGTGTTGAACAATGAATACTTCAGAAGTTTGTGCCGGGTGGCTGTCTTTGGGGCACATCTGTGTTAACTCAAAATATTAGTTATTGAGTACCATACTCAGTGTAACACTCTGAATGCCCCTGGAGATGAGAACAACCTATAGATGGGTGATGGAGGAGCCAAGTGTGCGACTGTAAGAGTGCAACTGCATTCTTGAGACACCATTTAGGATTCTTGCTTCCACCTTAGAAGCAAAGCAGCAGGTGGTTGTGATTTGTTTATTCTCCCTGACCTCCCAGTAAAGGAGGCCTGGTGATGGAGGAGAATATTGAGTTTTCCAAACTTAGTAAAGAAGAGTCTGTCTTTGGCTACACTAGAGGGCTTACAGCGGTGCAGCTGCACCGCTGTAAGGTCTCTAGTGTAGCTGCTCTAAGATGATGGGAGAGAGGTCTCCCGTTGGCTTAATTACTGCAGCCCTCGGAAGTGGTGGTAGTTATATCAGTAGGAGAAGCTCTCCGGCCAACAGAGTGCTGTCCACACCAGCGCATAAATTGGCATAAGTTATGTTGCTCGGGGGTGGCTAATTCATTTCCCTGAGCAATATAACTTATGTTGATTTTAAGCTTTAGTGTAGATTACTTTAGATTACCTTTGTTATAAGGTAAGTGACAGATACGATGATAGGCAACTACTTTATTGGAAAGAATGTATATATCCTGGAACTGTTATTAAATAGGTATGTATTTGATCAGTTTATGGAAAAATATAACTGCTTGAAAGTTACTTGTAATGTTTGTGTTTATGTAAATGCAGAATTTAGTGCAAACATTTAGCTTTACAGTTCATGAAAGAATTGTTGAAAAAAGTGTGTTCAAAAGAATTCCAGCTATATAACTGTAGTCAAAGCGTATGTTGGATGCACGAGTCTCTCAGTAATACTCTGCATAATCACTAATACGTGTTCATTGTCCTAATTTTTGACTATAATAAAAGCTAGCTTTGTGTGTGAATGTTTAAATTAATGAATCACCTTTAAAATACTAATCTGGAAGTAATCCTTTTTAAGTCTCATATGTATTACCTTTGACTACTGGTGCACATTTCAGAAATTGAACCATTTGAGGTGTTTTCTGCTTTCAACTGTTGGACGCTTTTTATTTACAGTGTTGGTAGCCCTATATGAAGAGCCAGAGAAACCAAATAGTGCACTGGAGTATCCTTTTTCTTCGTTCTGTGAATTGATTTCAGACATATGTGAGGCAAAAGATGGAAGCATAGTCCAAGGCAGATACTTGTTTGTCTCCATATTATATAGAATAAATAAAATATTTTATTTCCATATTAAATAAGAACAGCAGCAATTTTAGGGAAATGGCACTCAGTCAACCAAGTACAATAGAGAACTAGAAATTTAGCTCTTGCATGATAAAGTCCTTACTACCAACAGCCTGAGGCTTTTGGCTTATCTAACCCAGTATCTTGGTTGATTGGTTGTTTGTTTTTTTTGGCAGTGGCTTGTGTTTAATAGACTTTTGCCTTCCTTTTGGTATTAAACATTTTCTATAAGGCTATTTGCATAGGAATGACTTCCTTTTATTTGCAGGTGTACTGCTTAATTTGGAACAGTGTATTTTGCATAACTGCTGTTTATTGCTGACAACTATCTAGTTCTTCTTAATCTTGCTGGGCTTCCTTTTTGACCTCCTGCCTCAGTGAATTATGAGGGCTTACTACATAAGTATTTACTGTCTAAAATGTTCTGCCTTACAGTTTAGTATTCCCTTGTTCTTATGTTGTGGGAGAGGGTAAAAGGAGCATCTTTCAGCTTTTGCTTTATACTATTTTGTAACCATGCCCTTCTCAATCTTCTTTACAAGCTAAGGAAACCTTGCGGTTCTCCTTCATTGTGTTTTAAAGGCCTGCAGACAGCCATGTTGCCACCTTCTGTTTAAAACAATTCTGTTTGGCTTTTTTCTTAACTGACACATCTGGTGTATCCTGTCAGTCTGCCATTATGTCTTGCTGTACCAGCCTTGTAGTTTATTCAAATTCAGGCTATCATTTTTAAGTGAAGAAACACTTAACTTTTGTTAGCTTTCTGAAGCATCATATAGGAGCCGCAGCTCCAGAAAATCCAGAAGTAGAGGCCCTTCGCCTGGAAGTGGCAGAGATGAAAGAAAAATATGAAGCTGTGTTAGAAGAAAACAAAAAACTAAAAGCAAAGGTAAATATTTGAGTCTTCCTTGCTGTATCTTCTTAAAATGGAAAAGAAAAATACTCTTTTTCTTTTTGCTAATACCAGTGTACTTGTGGCACCTTAGAGACTAACGAATTTATTTGAGCATAAGCTTTCGTGAGCTACAGCTCACTTCATTGGATGCGTTCAGTGGAAAAAAAAAATCACTGGTATTAGTTACTGTATCAATAGTCAACATTCATCCGTGATAATGCAGTGTCACTTTGTGCAAGTCTCAGAACAAGGGGAAAGCCTGATAGGCTCTTGGTGGGGGGGCAACTCAATTGAAAAGAACACTTTTCATGTTTTAATACGACTAACCACTCAGTTTCTTTTTCTTAACTTTCTTTAAAAGCCATGGGAAACCATTACAAGTATCAAACTCAAGTAAAATTGAGTGGAAATGATAGAATTAACTTCTTAAAAAATGGTGTAAAAATCAACCTAGATGATACTTCCCAAACAAATTACAACATTTTAAAGATGCTAACTGAAAAAGCTTCTTACAGAAAATAAATTCAAGGTGGAAGATTCCTATTAGGTCAATGGGATCAACACCTTGCAAGATCTGACGCACTGGAGGCATTTATGTGTATGCAAAATAAAACTTTAACTCTAGTTTAAAATACCTCTACCTCTGACTCTGAAAACCTTTTAAATGGATCCTGAGTGTAAACTAAGGCAGAGTCATTGTTTTGGGTATACAGACTGCCTGCACCTCTCAACTATCTAAGTAGGGTATCTGTTCTTAAACCAAATTATATTTGAGACAGATTTTCAAATAACTCATTGTATAGTTACCATAGTTATACCGATCCATAACTACACATGCAAATAGCCACATAAACAAGGGGCAGAAACAGTGCTGGTTCTGAAAATGTGTGACATACTTTTTTCCCATGCAGTGATGCTGTTTTCTACACAACTTTACTTACCTAATGACTAGTTACTACATACTATGTTTTACTTTCTACAGCTTTTGATCAGGCAAGCTTTTTTGCATGGATTATGGGACTGCCCACAAAGAGGCCTGAAGCATGCAAGCTGCTATCTTAGTACACACCATATATTATCAGTGGTAGTTCCACAATAGAACAAAGGCACTATTTGTCCATTAATTGGTCCAGAAAACACCTGCTTAACAATAAACTCATTGGTCAAATTCATGATCTCTCCATTAAATTTGCTGTCAAGACATATATGCATAAGAATGGCCACACTAGGTCAGGCCAGTGGTCCATCTAGCCCAGTATCTTGTGTTCTGACAGTGGCCAATGCCAGATGCCTCAAAGGAAATGAACAGAGAAATTATCAAATGACCCTTACCCTGTTGTCCAGTCCCAACATCAGGCAGTCGGGGGCTTAGGAACATCCAGAGCATGGGGTTACATCCCTGACCATTGGCTAATAGCCATTGATGGACCTATTCTCCATCAATGTATTGAATTCTTTTTTTTAACCTAGTTATACTTTTGACCTTCACAACATCCCATGGCAACAAGTTCCACAGGTTGGCTGTGCACTGTGTGAAGAAAGACTTCCTTTGGTTTGTTTTAAATCTCCTGCCTATTAGTTTCATTAGGTGACCTCTGGTTCTTGTGTTATGTGAAGGGGTAAATCACGCTTCCCAATTCACTCTTCTCCACACCATTCATGATTTTATAGACCTCTATCATATCCCCCCTTAGTTGTCTCTTTTCCAAGCTGAACAATCCCAGTCTTCTTAACCTTTCTTCATATGGAAGCTGTCCCATACCCTTAATCATTTTTGTTGCTTTTTCTATTTTTTTCTGCATCTCCTTTTGAGAAAGGGCAACTAGAACTGCAACAGTATTCAAGGTCTGGGTGTACCATGGATTTATATAGTGGTGGTATGATATTTTCTGTCTTATTTTTCTCTTTTCTAATGGTTCCTAGTATTCTGTTAGAGGTTTTTTTGTGATTGTTGGTTTTGTTTGTTTGTTTTTTACTGCTGCTGCACATTGAATGATATTTTCAAAGACCTATCCACAATGACTGGAGGATCTTTCTTGAGTGGCAGCTAATTTGGACCTCACTGTTTACTTCTTTTTCCAAATCATTGATGAATATGTTGAACAGCACGCTCCCAGTACTGATTACTGGAGGGGAGGGGAAGAGGATGCCACTATTTACCTCTCTCCATTCTGAAAACTAGCCATTTATTTCTACTCTTAGTTATCTGTCTTTTAACCAGTTGCTGATCCATGAGAGGATCTTTCCTCTTATCCCATGACTGCGTAGTTTGCTTAAGAGCCTTTGGTAAGGGACCAGGTCAGAGGCTTTCTGAAAGTTCAAGTACACTATATCCACTTGATCACTCTTGTACACATTTTTTTTTTTTTTACAGTAAAAAGGCTATAAGTATTTAACTTGAACATTCTGCTGAGTCAAGCAGTCATGCTTATCTAAATGGTCCTGGCTTGGGTTAAAATGGGAGTGCTTCCTTGAGGTGAAAAAATTAGATAGGTTGTGGGAGGAGCATGGCTGTAGTTATTGCAGCTTGCAGGCATTTTTTTTTTGTCTCAGATGGCTTAAAATGAGAGGAATCTGACTAGCAGAAGGGGGACTTTCCTATGAAAGTAGTCTAAGAGATCTGATAAACTCATTTGGTAATGAGGGCTGAATTATACCTTAGTGTGTGGGCCAGTTACAAAGTTTTGGGCCATATGCCACAACTCTGTGAAAAGGTGCAAGAGGCTGCCCTCAGCAGCAACCAAGTTTGTTGGGGAAATCAGGAATGATTCAGAGTGCCATTAGGACCACCAATTTTACTGCTCTCATTTCCTTGTATCTCTCCTCTCTCTGTATCTATGAAATTTTTCTCCTTATTGATTAGTACTTTCCCTTCTCTCCTCCTATCTACTTTTTATGCACTTTACCTCTTTTTTTCCATCTGTCTTTTTTGTCCTGCACAGTCACCCATTCCCCTGGGTCTTTGAGTTTTGTTGGGTTTCTGAATGGCAGCAAAACAACTTTACATGAGAGGATTGTGGAGCAAAATCATGTTCTAATCAGCTTCCTTCGTTAGTCTTTTAGCATGCAGAGCATTAAAGAGGAAACATTTATTTTCCCTTTCCATTAAGTACTGAAGCGAGTTTAAGTAACTAGCAAGTTTCCCTTTTCAGTTGGGTGCCTGTGTAAAGACCTCTATGCACAGGGGAAAACCTGCTAATCTGAAGAAAGTACATGTAATTAACTGAAAAGCAAAACTTGACTAAGATCCAGTCATACGGTCCAGAAGCTTTATTTTGTAGCTAGCTTGGTGTGCAAAAGACATGGAGCAGCTATTGCTGGCAGCACACTGTGATAAATTTAATTCAACATTATATGTAAATGCCAGATGAATATTTTGATCAGGCTTGGAATTTCTAACCCATAAATGAGAAACATTTTAAATGCAAAATTTAAAACTGAATGGCAGATTCCAGATAAATAATATTTATTTTCATAACCTTCCCTATGTCTGGGATTCTTTTCAGAGGGTCTGGTGAAATCTACTTGGTCTTCAGCTACCTAATTTTTATACCTATGCATCTATAATTGGAGAATTCAGGGTGTATTTTAAGTGGTAAAATTATCACTAAATCAGTGTGAATTTTTGATCTAAGGTTCTGATGGTAGGTTTCTCCTCTATTTTAAACTTGGAATAGTCTCATGAATAGCTAATTCCCATTCTAGTGGTGGCAGTCAGACCATTTTACTCCAGCATATTTCAGTACAGCGTACAAGAATGTAGGACACTCATTCTGCCTAATACTAACTTAAGATGGCCAGTATTGGGCAATCACAATGTAAAACCCTCTCTTCTTTAAAGTAAGAAATTAAATATTTGTCAGTGGGAAAAACTGTCAAAAGCATTTAATGGATCTTGTGTGCTGAAATCTCCTGACTTTAAGTCACTTAAGAACTTTTGAAAATCCTGCCCTTCACCTTTAAAAGCCTCTCTCTCTCTCATAGTTGCATCTTTGCACAATGCATTGTTCCCTCCCTTCTCCCCCAACCCCACAGAAAAAAGGTTTACTAGGCATGTTTGTAGTCTTTGAAAATAAGTGGACCTAAGTATTCAGTAGCAAATTAGATTTTTTAGAATAAAGCTTGCTATAAAATAACTACTCCTCTCTCCTGTTGGGGGTAAAATATGCCATCAGGGTTTTGTTTTTTAACATTCTATAGCTAACAAAATCATGTGTTTTTTTTTTTTTTTAACTTCTACAGCTGTCTCAGTATGAACCACCTCCAGAAGAGAAGCATGGTGAATAGGAATACTTTCACCTTTTGGTTACTTAACTGAATAAAGGGCTTCATCAGAAGTTTACTGTCTTGACTTATTTTGGATATAAATATCTTGAAACATTTCATGCAATATGTTGGCAATCATCTTACAACTACACAAATTGCCTAGGGAAGTTGTGGAATCTCCATTCTTGGAGATTTTTAAGAGCAGGTTAGACAAACACCTCTCAAGGATGGCCTAGATCAGTGGTCTCCAAGTTTTTTTAAATGCCCAAGATCACTTTTTGAATCTAAGGGCAACCCAGGATCTGCTCTGCCCATTCCCCAAAGCCCTGCCCCACTCACTCCGTTCCCAGCCCCCCCTTGGTTGTTCACTCTCCACAATCCTCACTCACTCTCACTGGGCTGGGGTTGGGGTTCAAGAGGAGGTGTGGGAGGGGGCTCTGGGCTGAGCATGGAGCAGAGTGTTTGGGGTGCAGAAGGGGGTGTAGGCTCTGGGAGGGCTTTTGGGTGTAGGACGGGTCTCCAGGCTGGGGCAGAGTGTTGGGATACAGGAAGGGGGTACATAGTGCTGGCTCTGGGAGGGGGATCAGGGCTGGGGCAAGAGGTTGGGGTGCAGAGGGGGCATGGGGTGCTGGCTCCGGGAAGGGGCTCAGGGCTGGGGGTTGAGGTGCGGCTTCTCGTGGGTCAGCACTTACCTCTGGCGTTTTTTGATTGGTGGCAGGTGCAGCAAGGCTAAGTCAGGCTCCCTGCCTACCCCAGCTCCACACTGCTCATGGAAGGGGCCAGTGTGCCCCTGGGAGTGGGGGGCATATGGCTCTGCAAGCTGCCACTCTGTAAGTACTGCCCCTGCAGCCCTCCTGGCCAATGGGAGCTGCGGGGGTGGTGCTTACAGGCAGGACCAGTGCACAGAGGGAGACCCTGTCCTCCCCGCTCACTCGTGGGGCCGTGCTGGCCACTTCTGGGAGCGGTGTGGGGCTGGGGTAGGGAGTCAGCCCCCCCCCCCCCAAGAGATAGCGATTGACTGGGAGATCCTCTAGGATCACTGGTCTAGATAATACTTGGTCTTGCTATGAGTGCAGGGGACTAGACTAGATGACCTTCCAAGGTCCCTTCCAGTCCTCCAAATCTATGAAAAAAGGCTTATGACTCTTAAGGTAATCTGCAAACATTCTTCTGTAGAGTTCTAAACCTAACTTTTTATAAGCTTTTGAAGGAGTTAACTCATGTGATGTGATGTGAATGTTATACTTTTCAGAACAGGTTAACAAGACTAATTTAGCACAAAGTGCCTGAAGTACAGTGAATAATTTCAGTAGCAGTGTTAAGATTAAATATTGCTTTTCATCTTAGCTGTAAGGTGCATTCTATTCCTTGCTATTTACAAATGTGAGGACTGATTACATTGCACAGCAAAAACCCACCAGTGAAGATATATAAATACAGGGTTAATGAAACTATACTCGCTAAGGGACAAGAAGTGAGGAATGGATGAAATTTAAGATGATAAATTCTGGCAGTCTCCAGGGCTATAGTATATTATAGGCCAGGATTATCATCCCTTTACCACACCTACTATCACTTTTTTTTCTGGCTGACAAATGATTTAGGTTGGCTGTCTGTAAATCAGAGCTGTGATATTGCTGGTATTCACTGTAAAGTTGCCAACTTGGATAAATTCCTGGAGATTTTATCACATGACAATCTTTAATTAAACATTAATCTTTAAGTTAGGGAGACACCAGGACAATCTTAGAGGGTTAGCAACCCTAATTCACATACATAAAGTTAAGCTCCTTCTACTTTAATAGGGTGATTTTGTTCACTGTTCATGAGGTAGGTTGGGGAGGGAGCAGAGGTGTTCAGGTAGCAGGTTTCCTGGTATGGTGGATTGTCAGGTGAAGTAGGGGAGGAGTGTTGTACCTTGTACCACTCTAGCCCCCAAATTGGCAGTTATCACAACCCTCCCATTCTTCCATAGCAACAGGAAGCAGTCTCTGGCTCCGCGCTTAGATTCCCCGCCCCTGTTGGTCCGCTCGGCCAGGCTGCGGGTTTTTGATGCACCCATCACAGTCGTGAGGGGCAACCCACATCTGGCCCTGACCCAGGCACCACCTCCTCCCTTGCAGGGACTGGTCCATCTCCGTGGGGCGTGTCCCGCTGAGGAATGGAATCCCAGCTACATGGCTCCGCCCGACTCCCTCTGTCACGTGTAGCGGTATAATCAGGTGACTCATCACCTGATCCGAGTAAGCCTACCCTGCGGGGCCCAGCCAATCAAAACGCACGCTTGTCAGGTTAGGCCAATCGGCGCAGAGGCATGTTAGGTTGCATTAACGTGGTAGGAGTTGGGGGTTTCTTTCATCCCGTCCTAGGCGGAGCGAAAGCGAGGGTTCGTGGGGTCAGTAGTGCTGGAGCGGGCGGCCTGTGGGGATGGCGCTGCAGTTTGGGGGGCCGGGCCCCGTGGGGGGGACTGAGGAGCCGGCTTTAATCGGGGGAAGCTTTGGCGCGTCTGATTCGTTCCCCAAGGACTTCGGCTATGGAGAAGAGGAGGAGGCAGAACTGGAGGGGGGCTCCGGCCCTGGTGGAAGCAGTGGCGTCCCGGGTGTGGCTGGGGGTGGCCCGGGTGGTGCGGATTCTAAGCCCCGTATTCTACTCATGGGACTGCGGCGCAGCGGGAAATCGTCTATCCAGAAGGTGAGGCCTGTAGGTGTGGGGGAATTTGGGGGGAGCGGGAGTATACAGGGGCTGTTCGTGGGTAGATGGCTCCAGGGAGTGGCCAAGGGGGCAGGGGCTAAGATGTAGCAGCTATATTTGTACCTGCACTTCGACTCTCGTCTTCCTTTATCTCCCCCACCATAAATGAGGCACTCGAATCTTGAGAAGAACACTTATCTGAGCTGCAGTTCAGGCTTTGACACTGGTTATATAGGTGCTTCCAGTGTAGTTGCCCTTATGCATTGAAATGGGCCCTGAGCTTGGTCTTTCTGTTTCCCTATTTTTCTCAGTAAATTATGTGGTAAGCTGCCTAGGGCATGGGGCCGTTCCCTTTTAAGTAACTATTTAGCAGGCCAGCAGCCCAGCGGGGGAGGGTGGCACTGGCTCCTTGCCTCCCTGGCTCGGGGGTGGGGGGTAAGTGCCACCTGCCCTGTCTTGAACCGTCTATGTGGCTTGTTTCTAACGAGAACTTCTCTCTACTTTGTACATGTTAGTAGGCAACTTCTTCTTTTTATAGTAGCAGCATATAGAGAAGTTGAACAAGAAGGTTCTTATTTCCTAAAAAATGCATTCTCTGTCTACAGAGATGTTTGCTTCACATTGAGTTTGGGCTACATCCTTTTTTATTCCTGATGCACAGGTGTCTTCTCCCCAAAACCAAGGTGTGTCTCAGGAAATGAAACAGGCAGATGTTTCCGAGATATTTATCTACATGTTGATTTGAAAATAGGGTAAGCCACACCAGTGTGATGAATCTGCATTATTGTTGCTAAAATTGCCAGTTCAGACAAGCCTTTAGTTTTCTTTTTTTTACATTTTTTGGGAGCTTCTCAGATTTCATTATCTATGGGCACAAAAGTGTAATTAGATCTTCTGGATGATTTGCTTCTTTGAGGCAAAGAGAAAGATGGACAGTTGTGGATTAACATTAACAAATGGCAACAGTGTGTTAGACTTGCTGTTAGGCTTCATAGGGTTGCTAGGGCATTCTGCCCATCAAGGTCATTGTGTTAAGCTTCACAGGAGAAATCTAAGTTTAGAAAAAGGCAGCGGTGTGACAGTGATCCTCAGTATTTGTCTGCAGGTCTTTAGAGTCTACACATAGCTCTCCTTGCTAAGCTCTTTTCTGTGACCCCCTATGTAAAGATGTGTCAGAGTATCGCAGTGTAGAGCATTGCCACGGCAGTCGCAATCTGAGCAATAAACTAATCTTTCTGGTCAAGCCTTGATAACCGTTCTCAACGTCTGTTAGCCAAAGGGCCAAGCCTTCCCAACAGCATGAAATTCAGTGGTCTGGTGGACCACCCTTCCTTCTGCCTAGACTCCTGGGTTTATTCCTGTTCTCCTCCATCTCAAGTGCTTGGGTCGAATGACCTCATGCACCAACTCTGCTAGGCTTGACATTGCGTGCCCATGCCAGACTCTCACTTCCCAAAACAAGTCCTCTACTTTCAACTCACTCATGGTCAGAGATCCCATGGTGGTCAAAGAAAATGCTACAAGATGCACTGAAATTGCATCTCAAGAAAACTGATGTGGACACAGAAGCTGGGAAGAGCAAGCCACCAACCGTTCCCAATGGCATCACATTTTCTGTCAGGCAGTGGCCAGCTTTGAGGAGAAACGCCTTCCCCCTCAAAGCTGAAAAAGAGAGCAGGAAGGAAAAAGGAAAAAACTTTCTTTCAGCAGGCAGCTGACCCACCAGGAAATGTCTGTACCTACTGTGGGTGGATCTGTGATTCCAGGATCGGACTCCTCCTCCTATGATTCTATGATTCTATGTAAGGCACTGGGTCACTCTTATCAGCACCGCTGACTGGGACTTTAAAAGTCCTGTCGGTGGTGCTGCCCAGTGAAGGCAGGCTAGTGCCTAACTGTTCCAATGCTGCGCCCTGGAAGCGGCTGGCATGGGGGCCACAGGGCTCCACGCGCTGACACTGCCCCTAGCATCAGCTCCATACTCAGATTGGCTGGGAACCGGCCAATGGGAGCTAGGGTGGTGCCTGCAGACGAGAGCTGTGCGAAGCTGCTTGTGCACCTCAGCCTAGGAGCCGGACCTGCTGCTGGCTGCTTCTTGGGCACAGTGTGGACCGTGGTGCCAGGATGGGGGAAGCCTGCCTCTGCACTCTGGCTGAACCACTGAGCAGGAGCCGCCGGAGGTAAGTCTGAGCCCCCCCCCACACCTGAAACTGCTTCCTGCACCCCAAACCCCTCATCCTCGGGCCCCAGCCCAGATCCTGCATCCCCTACCCAGACCCTGACCCCCTCTTGCATCCCAACTCTCTGACCTAGCCCAGAGCCTCCTCCCACACACCAAACCCCTCATCCCCAGCTCTGTTGGGTCGTGGGAATCAACAATTTTCTTCAAAGGGTCCCCAGAAAAAAAGTTTGAAAACCACTGCAGGGGCTCATGCATATGCAGACCCCTCTGCTGGTGTGGGATAGCATTGCCAGCAGGGACCTTCCACAGATTATAGACAAACTAATGACTGTTGCTTGGAAAAGATTCCTACTTGTTGTGAGCAAGTGGATTTTTCAAACTCTGTGTTGTGGTACAAGGGGGCCCAAGAAATTAGAAGAAGTAGTTGTGGATGGCTGCTGAGAAGCAAAGTAAGAATCAATAGACAAAAGCCAGCTCTGGACTCCATGAAATTGTGGGCAACCATATGCTTTGGAGCATTGCTTATAGCTAGTGGTATTCCCTAATGAATGGAATATCTAGTGCTGCTCTTCCTGTTGGCTGTGGCCCAATAATGGTTTTCTTGATAGGAGTTGCCATACCTTATCATACCAGGGGTTAGCACATTCTAGTGCTTGTATCTAGCAGTGGCTGATATGTAATGCTTTTGAGGAAGATGCAAGAAACCCTCCAGTAGGCAGTTATGGAATAACCTATTCACAAGAAAATCTTTGTCCTAATCTCTAATACTTAGAAGATGCCCTGAAAGTTTAGATAGATTCTTTCCAAAACTTGTTAATTTTTGCTATTATAACTAGAGATTCTTGTTATTTGTATAACCATTTAATCTGTTTGTGAACCCTACTAAGTACTTGGACCTACCAGTATCTTGTGGTGGTGAGTGACATAGGTAACTTGTGAACTGTGTGAAATTATTTGTTTTGATCAATTAATTGAATATCCCCCTTTTTCTTTTTCTTTTTATGAAAACTATCAGGCATTGCTGTTCAGCTTGCTTTCCCTGACATTATTTACCTTGTTTACCATTGTTGTGTGTCCTCTTACTCATCTTAACTCTAAACAGTCCCCATCTCTTCATTTCATACCACACCACACGATCCATTGTCTACAGCCAAGCTCTACGATACAACTGCATTTGTTCCAATCCCTCAGACAGAGATAAACACCTACAAGATCTCTATCAAGCATTCTTACAACTACAGTACCCACCTGCTGAAGTGAAGAAACAGATTGACAGAGGCCAGAAGAGTACCCAGAAGTCACCTACTACAGGACAGGCCCAACAAAGAAAATAACAGAACGCCACTAGTCATCACCTTCAGCCCCCAACTAAAACCTCTCCAACGCATCATCAAAGATCTACAACCTATCCTGAAGGACGACCCATCACTCTCACAGATATTGGGAGACAGGCCAGTCCTTGCTTACAGACAGCCCCCCAACCTGAAGCAAATACTCACCAGCAACCACACAACAGAAGCACTAACCCAGGAACCTATCCTTGCAACAAAGCCCGTGGCCAACTCTGCCCACATATCTATTCAGGGGACACCATGATAGGACCTAATCACATCAGCACACTAACGGAGGCTAGTTTACCTGCACATCTACCAATGTGATATATGCCATCATGTGCCAGCAAAGCTCCTCTGCCATGTACATTGGTCAAACTGGACAGTCTCTATATAAAAAACGTCAAGAATTGTAACATTCAAAAACCAGTTGGAGAACACTTCAATCTCTTAGGTCACTTGATTACAGACCTAAAAATGGCAATTCTTCTTCAACAAAAAAAATTCAAAAAACAGACTTCAATGAGAGACTGCTGAATTAGAATTAATTTGCAAACTGGATACAATTAACTTAAGCTTGAATAGAGACTGGGAGTGGATGGATCATTTTACACAAAGTAAAACTATTTCCCCATGTTTATTCCACCCCCATTTCTCAGACGTTCTTGTCAACTGTTGGAAATGTCCACTTTGATTATCGCTACAAAACGTTCCCCCCTTCCGCTCTCCTGGTGGTAATATCTCATCTTAAGTGATCACTCTCATTACAGTGTATATGGTAACTCCCATTGTTTCATGTTCTCTATGTATATAAATCTCCCCACTGTATTTTCACTGAATGCATCCAGTGAAGTGAGCTGGAGCTCACGAAAGCTTATGCTCAAATAAATTTGTTAGTCTCTAAGGTGCCACAAGTACTCCTTTTCTTTTTGTGAATACAGACTAACACGACTGCTACTCTGAAACGTCTCTTCATATGCAAGTTTTCCTAAGTTTTAATTGTCTGAGTCATTCTTGTTGCCCATTCTGTCATTCTGTTTCCTGCATTTTGACTGGTGATGCACATCTATCAAATCTTCATTGAACTGCCCAGGTGATACCCAAGTCTCTTTTCCTGAGTGTTTAACTTGAAGCCCGGTAAGGTGTGTAAGTCATTCAGATGATTTCTTCCAATATCTGTTTAACAAATGCAAAGCAATGAGTTTAAACTGCTTTTGTGTTGCTAGGTCACTGTTGTCAGGTCCTTCTGAAGCTTGTCAGTTTTCTCCAGACTCGATTAATCTGAGTAATCTTGGGGTTTGTCTCAACTACAAAATTAAGTCAACCTTAGTTAGGTTGATATATAGCCACCGCAGTAATCACTGTGTTTTTTTCATGTCCATACTACTCTCCTTTGGCCAGTGGTGTACATCCTTTCAAGCAGTGTTTGCACCGATTTAAGTGGGGTAATGTGCGGGGCTGACCGCACAGGGCCGGGAGGCTCCTCCAGCTGTGAACTGACAGCCAACAGGCGATGTAAGTAACGCAGCATCTACACAGACACTCATTTGCCTTAACTACCTTGACCTAAGCGCTACTCCTGTCATGAAGATGGAGTTAAGTTGGTGTCATAGGCAATTTATATTGGCAGCAGTAATGTTGTTGTTGTGTAGACGCTTAAAATTAGGTTGATTTAAGATGCCTTTCGTTAACCTAACTCTGTAGTATAGACCAGGCCTTGCTTTCTGCAAATTTTGTCATGTCCATGAGTTCCTATCTTGGAATTGTAACTTTAAATTTTCTAGTTCTGGACAGTATCTAAAACTGAAAGGGGTCTGTTTTCATATTCTGTCTTGAAATCTCACAAGCTGAAATCCCACAAAAATGTCTGTTTTGAGAGAAGTTGGCTCAAGATTGCAGAACTCTTGTGATAGAATTATGTAACTTTCCACTCTTTGTTACAATGTAAATATTTTCAAAATTTTTTCCACACTTTGAATATTTGGATAATTACTGTTATACCAGAATTGGGTAAAATGAGTTAGGGTTTAGGTGGCTTTTCTAGTGTCACAGGTCAAGTCAATAGTAGGAATAGAATTCACGTCTTCTGACTGAAAGTTCCCTGTTCTAGTAGATGACGGTACTTCTGTGGCACCAGCTTTTTTTAGATGTCTGCTCCATTCCAGAACCAGATCTCTAGGTCAGCACTGAACCAACACCCTTACATTGTCTGTGTGGGGCATCAAGTCTGAGGTTTGGCCCTGTCTGCTCTTGGTATTTAAAGGTTTCAGAGTAGCAGCCGTGTTAGTCTGTATCCGCAAAAAGAAAAGGAGTACTTGTGGCACCTTAGAGACTAACAAATTTATTAGAGCATAAGCTTTTGTGGGCTACAGCCCACTTCACTGGATGCATAAAATGGAACATAGAGTAAGAAGCTATATATATACACACACACACACACACACACACACACACACACACACACACACACACACATACAGGTAAGTTGGAAAAAGAAAAGGAGTACTTGTGGCACCTTAGAGACTAACAAATTTATTAGAGCATAAGCTTTCGTGAGCTACAGCTCACTTCATCGGATGCATTTGGTGGAAAAAACAGAGGAGAGATTTATACACACACACACACACACACAGAGAGAACATGAAACAATGGGTTTATCATACACACTGTAAGGAGAGTGATCACTTAAGATAAGCCATCACCAGCAGCGGGGGGGAAGGAGGAAAACCTTTCATGGTGACAAGCAGGTAGGCTAATTCCAGCAGTTAACAAGAATATCAGAGGAACAGTGGGGGGTGGGGTGGGAGGGAGAAATACCATGGGGAAATAGTTTTACTTTGTGTAATGACTCATCCATTCCCAGTCTCTATTCAAGCCTACGTTAATTGTATCCAGTTTGCAAATTAATTCCAATTCAGCAGTCTCTCGTTGGAGTCTGTTTTTGAAGCTTTTTTGTTGAAGGATAGCCACTCTTAGGTCTGTGATCGAGTGACCAGAGAGATTGAAGTGTTCTCCAACTGGTTTTTGAATGTTATAATTCTTGACGTCTGATTTGTGTCCATTCATTCTTTTACGTAGAGACTGTCCAGTTTGGCCAATGTACATGGCAGAGGGGCATTGCTGGCACATGATGGCATATATCACATTGGTAGATGCACAGGTGAACGAGCCTCTGATAGTGTGGCTGATGTGATTAGGCCCTATGATGGTATCCCCTGAATAGATATGTGGACAGAGTTGGCAACGGGCTTTGTTGCAAGGATAGGTTCCTGGGTTAGTGCTTCTGTTGTGTGGTGTGTGTGGTTGCTGGTGAGTATTTGCTTCAGATTGGGGGGCTGTCTGTAAGCAAGGACTGGTCTGTCTCCCAAGATCTGAGAGAGCGATGGCTCATCCTTCAGGATAGGTTGTAGATCCTTGATGATGCGTTTGGAGAGGTTTTAGTTGGGGGCTGAAGGTGATGGCTAGTGGCGTTCTGTTGTTTTCTATTTCCCCATGGTATTTCTCCCTCCCACCCCACCCCCCACTGTTCCTCTGATATTCTTGTTAACTGCTGGAATTAGCCTACCTGCTTGTCACCATGGAAGGTTTTCCTCCTTTTCCCCCCCCTGCTGTTGGTGATGGCTTATCTTAAGTGATCACTCTCCTTACAGTGTGTATGATAAACCCATTGTTTCATGTTCTCTGTGTGTGTGTATATAAATCTCTCCTCTGTTTTTTCCACCAAATGCATCCGATGAAGTGAGCTGTAGCTCACGAAAGCTTATGCTCTAATAAATTTGTTAGTCTCTAAGGTGCCACAAGTACTCCTTTTCTTTTTGTGGGATTGAACGTGCAGTCGTGGCATATAATTTGTGCTACTAGAGCTGCTGCTTTAACTGTAGGCTATCTTTGGCCAGGGACTGTTTGTTTCTTTTCAGTTCATACAGCACTAACTATATTTGGGACTCCAATCCCAGTTGGGGGGTCTTTGGGGACTACCATAGCATAAATAATTACTACTAGTGCTGCCGCTATGTTGTTCATTAACTGCAACTTGAAAATTGCCCCCTTCTCTTTCAGATGTTTGTTCTACACTTATTCTTGAAGGGAATGGGGTCAGCAGTTCTCAAATCTGTCAGTAAGAAGAGCAAATGATTTGTTGTGGTATTATTGTCCTAACTCTTTCAGTTAGACTAACTACAGTTCTTGTGATTTTTGGGTCTCTCAAACTGGGAAATCTGTTAAGAAAATTTTAACTTTTATCGCAGCTTTAGAACAGGTTGTTTCTGACTTTGTAAAGTTCATCCTGGAGTAGTAGTAACACCTTTAGTTAAGGTGCCCAAGTTTTAATTATCCCACTGAAATGAAAAGTGTGAACGCTTCTGGAACCAAAGACTTGTAATATTACTTGGCCACAGCCACAACACTGGTTATAGCTTCCCACTTACAGTTATTGTGGCAGTACACAGGTGACCTGGAGGCACTGAATTACACTAATACAATGGGAAAAGAAGCAACTTGTCTTTTGCTGATTGGGGGATGGGATAATTCAGTCTTGTAAAATCCACATAATTGAAAAGCTATTTAGTGCAACTTAACTTTAGGTTAATTTCCTTCATCAGATAAAATAAACAATGTTTGCTATGCGTGGGGTTTTTTTAAAAAACTTTTTTTCCCATTTTTCCTCCATTCTGAGACTTGTATTTCATTGGCAAGTTGCATGCTGATTGTGTGGCTTTATCCTCTGGTCATTATTACTTTATCTGCTCATTCTGAGAGAAAAAGGCACTAATCTTAACTAGATTTTTGTCAAATCTTCAAAAGCCAATCAGTCTTCACTTTCCCTTTCACAGGTGGTATTTCATAAAATGTCTCCCAATGAGACCCTGTTTTTGGAGAGTACCAACAAGATTTACAAAGATGATATATCCAACAGTTCCTTCGTGAATTTCCAGATATGGGACTTTCCTGGACAAATGGACTTTTTTGACCCAACATTTGATTATGAGATGATTTTCAGAGGCACAGGGGCACTGATATATGTTATTGATGCACAGGTAGATATTAATATCTAATAATGCTGGGGAGTTTTCTTGCTATTTGAGGTGGAGGTGACTGGTGACGGTTTAAAAACCTAATGCTGGCTAGAACCAGTCACTTTTTTTTTTTTTTTTTTAAACCTGAATTTACTTTGTTACTGGCCCTTTACATTTCATAGCTTGGCCGCTTTAATAGACAAAAGAATTGCTCTGCTAGATCAAAGCAGAGAGTCTATATAGTCCAGTATCCTCTGTCTTAGTTCTTAGTGTTTGGCTGACACCCTTGAGCTTGAGTGTTTTACTCCTGGGTGCCTTCTGCACCTAAAAATTCTGTGCACAATATTTTAAAATTCTGCAAAGTTCTGCAAATTTTATTTGTCAAATAAATGTGGAGGCTCCAGCATGGCATTGGGGAGCACAGGCTACTGGCTTCACAGAGGTGGGAAATCACAGTGCAGCTGCCCCCGGCATACAGACTCAGCAGAGAGGCTGCACCCAACCCTGACAGCGCAAGGACTGGGCCTGTCCAAGAAACACCCAAGGGCCCTGCCCCTCCTTGCCAGGTCTGAGTAAGCAGGCTCAGCAAGGCAGAATCCATGTGTGGGGAGGATCCAGGTGTGGGTTGAGAGGGTTCTATGTGGGGCAGTCTGGGTGTGGGTGGCTCAAAGGGGGATCAGTGTGTGTGTGTGGGGGGGGAATCTGGCTGCACAGGGGCTTGTTGGTGAGTCCTGGGTGGGGTCTAGATGCTGGGGAAATAGGGCTCAATGGGGTGGAGATCCAGGTGCAGGTGGCTTGTTGGGGTGGTAAAGGTGAGGGGGAATGGGGCTTGTGGGGGTGGTGGGGTCTGGGGGCATGAGGCTTGGCGGGAGGTCTGGGTATGAGGGGGTCTGGATACACGGGGACTGGGCAGATGCGGGGAGCAGCTCCCTGTACAGTGATCCCTCCCCCTGCAGCTGAGGAGCAATGGTCACAGGAAGTGGGGGAGTTTGCAGAGCTTCCTACAGCTGTGGGAGAAATCTGGGGGTGGGTCTGACATGGCCCTAGATGCTGTGCAGGGGAAGAGGAAGTCCCATCCTCCCCAATCCATCTGGGACTAGCAGCTGAGCCCTGTGCAGGGTAGAAGCCACCAGCCAGGTCTTCCCAAGTCCCGCCCCCTGCACCACAGTGATTTACCTCTCTGCTGGCTGCCCTGGACTCCCTGAAACATACTACTGTGGAGGGTTGCATAACCACTCTTGTGGCTTCCCCCCCTCAGAAAGTCATTTTTCTACAGGTAAGCAAAGAAATCTGTGGGGGAACATAAATTGTGCACATGCACAGTGGCGCAGAATTCCTCCAGGAGTAGGGTTTATATCCCTGTGATTTTTTTTTTTTGTTTTGCTTTTTGTTTTTAAGTGAGTGCATTTATGTTATGAATGAGATCTAATCCTCTTTAAAGGTGACAGGACAGGATTTAGAACTTACTATCTGAATTTCTGTTTTTCCAAACTAGCCTGTTTCTGCCTATTCAAAGGTGGAAATAATTTTTTTTTTTTCATTTCACTATTTTTGTGTATGTGCAAAGAGTGGAATAGAAGGGGGATAGCGAAGAAAGATCAGTTAATTGGCTGGCAGCTGTGACATTAACCCCTGTCTACACTGATGTACAGGATGACTACATGGAAGCTTTAACAAGACTCCACATTACAGTTTCTAAAGCCTACAAAGTCAATCCAGAAATGAACTTTGAGGTTTTTATTCACAAAGTTGATGGTCTGTCAGATGACCATAAAATAGAAACTCAAAGGGATATTCATCAGAGAGCCAATGATGATCTTGCAGATGCTGGGCTTGAAAAACTTCATCTTAGGTGAGTGATAGAAATTTTGACCGGTAACAATCTCACAACTGTATACGTGAAACTGGTGACTTTTTTTCTTTCTTTTCTCATCAGATTTAATATGAAGGACTTTAATGACGTCTCGTCCACACTTTGATACTAAGATTACACAGACTACTTCAGTCTTACAAAATATTCTGTAGAACATTCACTAGTATAGAACTAAGCATTATTAATTAAAATTAAATGAGTTGTCAATAAAGAAAATATAATTTGTGATACATGATCCTGGCTTTATTTTGCTTGCCAATTCCTTGCTAATTTAAATGTATGTTGTATTGCACCTTGCAAGCTTTGCTCTATCAAGTATTAAAGCATTTTTTCGTGTCTGTAACTCACTTTTTCTTTCTTGACTCAAGGTCAGCGCTAACTCTGGTATATAGTCATGGTTGATGGGCTGTCGTTTGCTTATTGGTATTTAATTATTTAAATTGTTCTGTCTGAGTACATTGAGGTCAATGTCTGTTTTTCTTTATGGCCATCTCTACTCTGGGGAAATCTTTAAAAAATTGCCACTGGTTCTAACACCATCTCAGTGTAGACATGACCTAAGTGGAAGTGGCAGAAAACAGGAAGTTTTATAAAAATTTAAATCTCTGAAAGGGAATGGCTTGGGCCTTTTAACACATTTTTAATAGCTCTCTGCCAGAAGTTGTGATACTGCTAGCAAAAGGTATTGTGAAAAACATGCCCAGATCTCTCTCTCTCTCTCTCTCTCTCTCTCGCTTTGGTGGGAGATCATCCCATGCTTACTCCAACAACTCTGTAAATGCCTCCTCATTTCTGTAGAAGCAGAATGGTGTTGTGCCAGTAGAACTTGGATAAAACAATAGAGTTCAAATGTTAGGATTTTTAACTTTTACAGTTTATTGCAGCACTGATTTACACTTAACTTGTTTAGATTGGATTTTTTTTGTTTTTAAATCCACAGCTTTTATTTGACCAGTATCTATGACCATTCAATATTTGAAGCCTTCAGTAAGGTCGTACAAAAACTCATTCCACAACTGCCAACCTTGGAAAACCTACTAAATATCTTTATATCAGTAAGTGCAATATTATTACTTTTTAGTTACTAACCTTATCTTAAAAATAAACTATTTTAAAATTTATGCTGTAGTGTATACTGGCAAAATTTTGCTTTTTGCAAATTTAGCATATTCAAGGCTCCTCTTGCATCCTTGCCAGTGAAATAAGCTGTACCAGCAAAAGCACACTGATGGTATAACTGCATCTACATTATGGGTTTTTGCTGGCACAGCTATGTTAGTCACAAATCGCATCTCATTATACTCCCCACTAACATAACTAAGCTTGTGAAAGTTTATAGTATAGACCTGGTTTTAGTCAATTATAGATAATTGCACAGTGTCGGGAAGGGAAAACTGCTCATGGGGAGCATTACTTGCTAGAGGTAGTGTTGCTATTTTCTGTTGATTACACTGAAATTTATTTTTAATATAACCTCTGGTGAGAGGAAGCAGAATAGTAGAGTGGAAAGATGACAGAAGGGTTTGCATGAAGAGGATTGCGTACAGCAAACATTAAGAGATCCTTGTTATCATAGGGGCAACTTAAAAAAAGCCCTCCTGAGAAGGAAATGAGTGAGGGGTGTGGGGGGGGAGGTGCTCACGTATTCAAGCTGTATAGCAGGAGACAAGGAAGTGCTTGGATATTATCTTGATATGGCTCTGTAAGAACCTACCCAGATAAGGGGATAAGAATGGAGCTGTAGGTTGGAACGGAGCTGTGTAACACTTTGAAGAATAGAACATGGAGTATAAACTTAATATGGAAGTGGCCAGTGAATAGTCTTCAGAGAGATGTCCTGGATACGTGCCCAAATTGGGAAATGTGGTATACAAACCACTTGGGGAGAGGCTACTATAAACGCTTCTTTTGGCTCATAAATATGGATTCTGACTGAAATCCATATTGCACTCATTTGAACCTGTTTACTGCCAGTGGTAGGCATTTGGTGAACTTTCAGTATGCGTACATGCACCCTAGGTCATCCAGTCAGAATATTCTCAAAGAAATGACCGTTAGGGACATGTGATCGCTTCAGTGTCCTCTGATGATAATAACTTCTGTAATATTGGATACTCTTCATGCAGTCACAAATATGGTAGCTGATTTTAGTTGCCCTCTCCCATCAGAATGTCCATTCCCTACATCATTTGGGCTACTTATGGTGTGATTGCTGCCTACAGAGAAAGTCAACTGTATAAGAGTAGCCTTCAGTCTGTAGAAAGTATTTGCCACTGCCTAAATAACTTCACCTGGAGAAGAGCTCTGTATAGCTCAAAAGCTTCTCTTTCACCAACAGAAGTTGGTCCAATAAGAGAGACCCTGGGACTGACACACCACAACACCGCTGCATATAATTTGCTCATAGTAATACTTGTCCTTCATCTTTCATTACTGAATTTATTTAGTGGCTAGAGTTAGTTTATTGGCATTTGCACGTGTGCAGCTATCTTGTTGAAGAAAAATTCTATAGAAGGTAGAAAAGTAATTGTCAGTTAGGTCCTTGGGAAATTGTAGTGAAATTTAGTCTTTCATAACCATAAAAACTCATGAACTGATAGGGAGTGGGGGTTTTAAAATGTTGCCTTCTAAATTTACAGCTTATATAATGTCTGTTAACGGCAAATAATTCATTCATTCAGAATGGTAGCCGTTTTAGTCTGTATCAGCAAAAATGAGGAGTTCTTGTGGCACCTTATAGACTAACAGATATTTATTTGGGCATAAGCTTTTGTGGGCTAGAACCCACTTCATCAGATGCATCTTATCACTACAATTTCCCCTCAGCTAATTCAGTTAGCTAGCTGCGTTTTGCTAAAAGGTTTCCAAGCTGATGCAGTGCCCTGTACAGAATCTCCAGAGACTATTGAAACTGTTCAAATTTTGATCCTTTTGAGTAATTGAAATTTGTTTATTTTCCTGCTCTTAAAAATGTGAAACTATGAATTCTACATAAGACTTCTTAAAATTTAGATGTTCTGATGACTCAGCATGCATCTCCAATTCTTTCTTTTTGAAGAATTCAGGCATTGAAAAAGCCTTTCTCTTTGATGTAGTCAGCAAAATCTACATTGCGACAGACAGTTCCCCTGTGGATATGCAGTCATATGAGCTGTGCTGTGACATGATCGATGTAGTGATTGATGTGTCTTGTATATATGGGTAAGTGACAAATCCTTTTAGAGAGTTGGCTTAAGATAAGCTCTATAAAATGGCTTAGGTGAGAGCTGCAAACTTCATGCAGACATGTTAGTCCCCTTAGCTACAGGGTGAGGTGGGCTATAGAGCTTCTTCTCTGGTCCATTTAGAGAGGAAAGATGGTATTCTGGTTCAGTAACTGGACTGGGTGGTGCAGATAAGAGCTTTTTCTGTCTGCTACAGGTCTCTCTGACCTTACACAAGTCACTAAACTTCTCTAAGCCCCAGCTTCTACCTTTTAAATGTGAATATACGTTTTTTGCCTCAGTGTTGAGTGTAAATCCATTTAATGTCTGTAATGCTTCATGATGAGTGCTGTAAAAAGCCTACAAATTCCATACTGTCCACTCCTGTTCTTATGCACTTTCCTAATGAGCATTAATTAACAATGCAATGAAACTACACTGATTCAGAAGGTTCTCACTGCCTGGGGTAAGTTACTTTTTGAGCCGGTCAGGCTCAGCCTTGGTTAACACCTTTATGATGGAGGCAGATTGAGCACTGTTTCCTCTGCAGCCTAGTCTAAGCTTCACATCTAAGTGGTATCTAATGGATGTTACACTGCCTCAGAGTGGTTGCTAGAGCAATAAGAAAATTCATTTTTTCCTCCAGAGGTGGAACATGTACTGCTGCAGTGTGTGCTTTACCTTCTCTTGACTAACAACCAGAATATGACCCTAATGCAACTATGGATAGCATGTCTTTAGTCTGTATTGATAGCTGCTTGGAAATACCCTCTCACTCAACGGTGTCAAACTCATGGAGAAGGCTGAATTCCATTCTTAATTATGGCCCAAGGGGTGAGGTATAAATTTAGGATTAAATAACATTGTTAATCCTTGATGGATCTTCCACCGATATCAATGTGAAGTTTTATGCAGATCGGGTAGAATATATTATTTCTTTCAGTACCTTATTACATTCAGCATCGTTTATGGGGACAATGGGCTCAGAAATAGGACCACTGCTTCTACCCCTCTTTTTTCTTTCTTTCCCTTTCGCTCTTTATTTTTTTCCCCTTTTGGATTTCCTTCCATGCCACAACTACAGATTCCTACTCCCTACCCATTCCATCCACTGAATTGTGGAGCAGTTAAAATAGTTAGTTCTTGCTTTAATGTTTTCAATAGACTTAAAAACTTAATACACAAGACTAACTGTTGGGCAGGGGTGTTCACTTCCTTAGTCAGTCATTACACAACCAGGAAGATAGTGTTGCATGAGTTAACCTCCTCAATTTGACACAAGTGTTTCTTTGCAACTGTGGGGGTCAAGAGACTCCTTGCTTTTAAATTAAAAGTCAGATATTGTAGAACCTGAATTTGTCATGCAAGGCCACATATAGATACAGCAAGTGGGCCAGGTGGAGGACACCACTACTCTAAGTACTTTCAACAGAGAAGAGCAAATGAAGTATATTCTGGAGTACATACATGCTGTTGCTAAACACTAAGGGGTAAAAGTACACACAACTAAAACTTACTTAACTGCAGCTTTTTTAATCATGTGCCTTTAAATTGACATCCAGGCTTCATTATTTTAATGTATCAACATGTTACACCTTCTCCATTTCAGCTCCTTTAACTGATTAAATTGCCATTTTAAGGTAGTTAAATACTTGAATATCTTCATCTTCCTTCTCTTAGTCGTCTCTTTCCATAATATAGGCACGAGTTCCAGAAACAAGGATCTAACATTTAATTTTTAAGTCCTATATTTAGACTCCTAAATAAGTGGTCTGGTTTTCAGGAGTTCTGAGCATCAAACACCCAGCAGTTTCTAGTGAAGTTGATGCACTTAGCACTACGTGGCCTGATATTCAGAAGACTCTTTAAAGTGTGCTTTGCTACGCCAAATAAGTAGGTTGTGATGACAAACAAGTAGTTTTAAGTTGGCCTATGCTCTAGATTTTATAAGATCTAACTGTATACGGTGTGTTACAAATATGCATTTTTATGGCTGAAAATACTTTTTTCAAGGGATAAGCTGGAGGATGTTAAATTAGAACTTTATCATGGAATTGTCATTGCAGCTCTGTAGTGATGGCTACTAATGAGTAGTTCCATGAGTGTAACCTTTAATTACCTATAACCCTACAGTTTTTTTTTCCATACAAGAAAACACATTTGAGTGCCATTCTGCAATGAATCCATTCCTACAAATTAACAAACCTTAATCCTTCCCAAATGACAGGGTTAAAACCCTGGTATTTCAGTTCAAAGCACAGGCCTCTACTACTTGAGCTGAAGGAAGCTTTTGACTGTAGAAAGACCCTATGTCATATAAGCTGGGGGTGGGGAATCATAACAGACAAAGTGGAGTCCTGTGTTGTCTCCCATACCACACTTCCAGTAGTCTTGTCCAAACTCCTTTCTTTACCCCTTCATAAGATATGCATTTATTCTATGGCTTAAATGTAAGAAATAGTCATGAGGCAGGGCTGTACTTGTGAACAGTTCTCCATATATCCTAGCCTATATTTCCTCTCAAGCAGTTTCTTCCTAGGACTTTTCTCTGAGACTTCTTGGCTCTGAGATAAGAAAGCTAGAGGCAGGGACATTTAGCTTTTTCTCTTGTGTTGGTTCTGATGCCCATCTGGTTTAATTATCAGGGCGAGTCAGTGAAATAATTCTGCATGTCTACCCATGGTCTTAAAGCTTAACCTCCCCTCTCTATACTTCTCTTCTGTAGTCACCACACACTTTTATATATGTTTGTTATTTAATTACAACACAGCTTCTTCAAATGTATCCCATGTATAAGATTTAACTAATGGTATGTTTAAAGGGTAGTAACAAGCAGCCTTTGATCAAGAAGAACCAGTGAAACAAAATTCAATATTTTAATGTTTGAACTTGCATTTTGACCAGTTTTCTTTGACTAAGTGAAACTAGCAATTTTGATATCAAACTAGTTCTAGCCAAAGTTACATGTGTCTGATGGATTTAAATGGCAACCTTAACTATGGAGACACGACCACCCTATCTCCCTAATACAAAGGTAAAATGAAATGCTTAGCTTCAAACCTGTTCTCTTAACTAGAAGTTGATTGGAGGTATGATTGATGTTGCTGATTTGACATTAAGGAAAATTTGTGCCCATATCTGGTTTGAGATAAGAATATTGAGGTTTGCTAAATGTGTTAGCTGCCGAGTTTCTCCCCTTTTCATGTCTCATTCTGATATAAAGCCATGTGGGGTAGGGCATTCACAAAGTTTTCTTTTTCTGAAAAGTGATCTAAATTGTCAGTGTATATTGAATGGTTCATTGTTTGTATCGTTATTGTAGTTTAAAGGAAGATGGCAGTGGAAGTGCTTACGATAAAGAGTCAATGGCGATAATCAAACTCAATAATACAACTGTCCTATATTTAAAGGAAGTGACAAAGTTTCTGGCACTTGTCTGCATACTTAGAGAAGAAAGCTTTGAGCGCAAAGGTAAGCACTTTGACTAAACTTTTTTCAAAAAAAAAAAAAAGTTTGTCACTTAAAAGATCTTGCATTGATTTATGAAGCAACTGAAGAAGTCTAATTAAAAACGATTTGTATCTTGACCATCATTGGCTTTCTTAAGATGACCTTAACCTTGGATGTCTTTATGCCTTCCATTCTTTGAGTTAACTTTTTTTTTTCTTCCTCCTCCTCCAAAAGAGATGAGTGTGAAGACATCTCATTCTCTCTGCAGTATGTGGAAATAAATTAAACAGTTTTAATTCTGATCTATCCTTCATTAATATAAGGGCTGGATAGTCTAACTTTGGCTGAGTAATTTGACTCTGTAACATCTACATCAGTTGAAGCAACACGTAGCTCCGATTGCTGTTTTTCCTCTGTTTTATGTTCACTCATAACAATGTAAGGGTATTTATGCTAAAAAATAGTTATGAAGTTTAGTGGTTCTTTGTTCTCACTCCAATTTGGGCCTTTTTGGTCTGAACTTAAATTTAAACAGTGCTCTCAACATCATTTACTGAATTGGAGTTCAAAAGAATCTCAGTTATGAACACCTCAGGACTGGATGTTGTTTGTAACTCTGAAATGTTTGTTACTCTGAACAAAACGTTATGGTGGTTCTTTCAGCCATTTACAAGTGAACATTGACTTAATACAGCTTTGAAACTTTACTATGCAGAAGAAAAACGCTGCTTTTTAACCTCTTAATTTAAATGAAACAAGCACAGAAACAGTTTCCTTACCTTGTCAAATATTCTTTTTTAAATTTTCCCTTTATTTTTTTTTTTTTTGGTCTCTGCTGATGCCTGACTGTGTAGTTCTGGCCCCAAATGAAGTGTGTGGTTGAGTGGTCTGTTTGAAACTGAGGTTCTACTTTATTATTGTTTCTGGCCATATTTAATTTTACATGATTCCTTTTCCTTCACTCTTCTTCTTCATTTTATCTCACCTCTATGGCTGCCTATAAACTTTGGCATATAAGATCTTTTTATTAGCGGTCTCTAAAAATCACTATTAACATTTTTTTTCAAATAGTAATGCTGAAGTAGTGACCTCGCGACAGCGTTTTGAAGGGTGAGTGTGGTCACGTGCGAGCGCTGGGAGACAGCCCTCCCAGCGCTCCTGGTAATCCACCTCTGTGAGGGGATTAGCTCCGAGTGCTGGGAGCATGGCTCCCAGCTCTAGGAGCCTATTTACAATAGCGCTTTAAAGCGCTCTGACTTGCTGCACTCGGGTGATTTTTTTCACACCCCTGAGCCAGCAAGTTAGAGCGCTATAAAATATAAGTGTAGCCAAGCCCTCAGTCATCATCTGCTGTTTTGGCATATTTTATTATACATTCCTAACAAATGCCTTCACATCCTAAAAAGTGAAACAGCATAAATAAATATTGGCACTGTTTTTCATTAAATATTCTTCACAATAACTTACCTCTGACTCCTTTGGTTTATACAGAGTATTTCACTGCTCAGAAATCTATTAATAAATTAAGCAAATTACTTTATGCTAGTTTAAGTTTCATTGCGTATTTGAGAGAGACACTGAACCGAGGAACCTTTTTTCCTTCCCCTTCACAGGTTTGATAGACTACAACTTCCATTGTTTTCGCAAAGCCATTCATGAAGTCTTTGAAGTAGGTGTTGTCTCCCATAGAACCTGCAATCAAGCAACCACCCCAAACATAAAAGCAGTGACTCACAATGGCACACCTAGAAATGCAGTCTAGGTGAAGATTAAAAACTGGTTGGACCGACTTTTACCAGCTCTTCACTCCAAAGTTTAACTTTATAGAACAGGATAAGAATACTGTCTTAGTCTGGTGTGTTCCACAAGAGAAGAGCAACACTAACTCTGGAAGAGCAGCCTGTTAACTGATGTTGGACAACTGAAACTACTGTAAAACATTTGAAGTTCAGTGGAGTTAGAATTGTCAACTGAAAACCAGCTTTAGCTTGATCTTGGTGGCTTTTCCTGTTCAAAGTCCTATTTTAAGAGTCTGGATATAATATAAATGGGAGAAATGTCCCTTTTGGTGGAACTTACAAATGATTGAGTGTAATGTGGAATACTGCAGTGACTTGCTCATCTTCCTTTTTAGTTGTTCTGTAAAATATCCAGTTTTGTTTAAGTTGAACCTTTTGCCCTTTCAAAGAAAGGGGTGGACACTATGTAGAAACATCTTAAATTCATGCTTTTTGCTTTGTAAAGGTCTGTGGGCTATAACTTCAGTAAAACCCAAACATTCCATAAAATTCCTTTGATTATACTTGCATTGCTCTTCAGAATATCCCAGAAGATTCCTTATCTTGTTAAACGGAGGGAAGGCCAAGGTTTGCCTGCTCCCATATGTTCTGGTCCAATTAAGACTGAGCTCTAGCTTTGTTCTAGACCAGTTACCTTCCTAGCTTTCAGATAGCATTTTTCACCATTCCTCACCATATTTGTAAAGAAGATAAAGGCAAGAGCCACCACCTTTCACTGTGCTTTTTATCAGAAGAGGCTTAAACTAAAACATTCTCAACCTTGAATTGATTACTCAGTCCCAGTGATGAGTGATTTTAAATAAATAACTGTAAATTTACAAACATCTAGCATAAGATCTAACACTTAGGGTAACATTTTTATACTTGTCAAAGCTACTTTCCTGGGGCTGAAAACCCAAATCCTTCACCTTTTGATGTCAGAAGTCTGTGGATTTTCTACAGTTCATCCCATTTCTAAATCAGAGGATGGGGTGATGAGCACAATCTATGTAGGAATAGAAAATTGATTTCCAATGGCATTGACCTAAATGACCACGAGAGTGCCAGTTTGACCATTTCCTATATTGACACCCCTCCAGAATAAATAGCTTATGATATTGTGTTTTGCCTCAGACCTACTTAAATACTGTCTCCTTGCTCTTTTCAACAGTTTCCATAGTATGAAAACCAGCATATGTGAATTGTTAATCTAATTTATTGATAACTTCAGACTTTCATAGTGTGTAACTTTATCTGTCATGTAATGAGTGGTAAGCCCTTTCCCTGTTCCCTTCAATTCTTTCCCCTTAATACCAATGCTTGTATGTTCAAAAGTCACTGGACCAGTTGAGTACACAAGTGCCCTCTGTAAAATGTGTATATATGAAGTTCTATATACTTAATTGTGACTTGAGTGATTTCTGCAAATTAAGTGTTTACCTGACTCCTCATATTCAGGGGAGAGAACCCCTTTTCCCTGAACTGTTTAAAATGTGTATGAGTAAATGCATTTACTCCAGCAAGTGTTCATCTGGCATACGTACTGTACCTTGTCTCATGACTTCAGGGATGTTGCACCTAGCATATCTTTTTATAAAGGGGTCTGTTTCAAAGCTCATTCACATCAGGATTTAGGGATTCAATGGGTTGGATCAGTCTCCTTAGTAAGTTTCTAAACATGCACCCAATATGATTTTAGATCTATGTTAACAATAGAATTGTAGTTACCTGGGTGGGGGTACAGTTGACGCCAAAGAATAACATGTAAGTGGTTTGACAGTCAGAGCAGTACAGCATAATCCTTCATCTGTATTACTGTGGTGTGTGCATACTGTCAGACGTAGTAGCCCACCTAACCAGCAATGGAGCATGGTAGCTTTCAGATAGCATTTTCCACCATTTCTTACTGTATGTGTAAAGAAGATAAAGGCAAGAACCACCACCTTTCACTGTGCTTTTATCAGAAGAGGCTTGAACTAAAACATTCTCAACCTTGAATTGATTACTCAGTCCCAGTGATGAGTGATTTAAATAAATAACTGTAAATTTACAAACATCTAGCATAAGATCTAACACTTAGGGTAACATTTTTATACTTTACTTTCCTGGGGCTGAAAACCCAAATCGGCACTTAGGAGGATCAATGTGACAGAAAACAAGGGGAATGGGATGCTTCCCCAATTTAAAAAAGGGAGACAGAATACATAAAAAATGGGATTGAAGTACCTGAACAGGCACAAAGGGGGAGAGATGGGAAGAAAACTGAAGCTAGGATTGTGTTTCATGTTTTGTTTTGTCTTTTTAAATTGTATTTCCCTGGCAGATGCCCTGTAGGGAAACTGCGGGGTAACAGAGGATTTGCAGATCCTTGCAGGGGGAAGAAGTCCTAAAATTCAATGGGGTGGAGGGAGAGAGAAAATGGAGCAGTCAGACTGCATGGGGACAGATGCCTTGGGTTTGTAGAATGATGCAGCTGTTGTGATTAATTGCTTTGTATTTAATGGTGGGTACCTTTTTCCTGAATTTCAAGCCCTGCTTTTAGAGGCTTTCAGACCATGTGGTTTCCAATGACTAACTAGGAGGAGCTAGTGTATAATTTGTTTCCAGGTTGACTAAATTGAATCGCAGGGTGGCAGAGGAAATAGGACAGCTGGAGGACCATGAGGGAGGAAAAGGCAGGTACACTGGAGGAGGAGAAGCTGGTGAAAGCCAACTTTAAAAACCTATGAGATGGTAATGCTTGGTTGGAGAGAGAGAGAGAGAGAGAGAGAGAGGTGGAGAAGCTGTCTAAATAAATAAATACAAAATAAAAATTCAGGCCACTGTTGAGAAATAATAACTTTCTTTAGTGCCTAAAGTCCCTAATGGGATAAGTGCCCTATAGAAATAGTAAGAGATAGTGCCTGCCCTAAAGAGCATAAAGGGTTAATAGATAAAAGAGAAAAAGGGTGGGAGAAAGGAGGAAAAAAAAATATTTTTCTCCATTTTATAAATGGGGCTCTGGGGGGTACAGAGGTGAAGTGATGTGCTTAAGGTCAATAGGCAGTCTCAATTCCCATGTCTGTCAGAATCTACATCTCCTGTGTCCCACTCCAGTGCCTTATCCACAAGATTATACTCCAGCTCTTATTTACATGAGACCTCTGTTCCAGTGTTCACGTTCTCTGTGTTTATTTTCTTTCTAACAGCCTTAGGCCAGATAACATCTCTAAATTGACTTGAGCCAATTTGTTTAATGTGCTGGGTGCTGTCAGCCTTTTGAGGTCATTCTAGGCTCTCCTTGCTGATCAACCTAGTCTCCCACTCTGCATACTTGAACTATTAGTGCAAGAGGCCAGTCATGAGATTACCACATCCTTCCCTTCCTCCATGGTTTCTATCCACTTTACTAAAGTGCAGTACAAACTTCAACAATCTCTGTAACATATTACAAACAGGCAGTGGACTTCTCCAATCAAAGTGTAAATTAAGCCAAGCTGTTTGATGTCTTGGTTTTGCAGGTTTTTGGGCCTCCCTCTCAAGGTTTCCGTTGCTCTAACAACCCTGTTCATGGGCATTCTGTTTTCTATCTCCCATAACTCTGCAAGATAACAAAGAGCCTGCTGTGCTTAGGAACTGTCATTCTAACCCACAGGAAGTCTGACCCTGAATCATTAGTGAGGAAGGAGGCCAAGGAAGCTGCTTCATTCCCCTGACCCACCATAGAAAGTAACACCCTGAGCTAAGTTTTGCAAGCAAAGCAGCCCTAAGGGGTTTGTGCACCAGGAGAATTGTGAGCCTCTGCAGTGGTGTAACCAATGAGAGAAGCTGCAACACAGACAAGGCTAGAGTGTTTTCATTTACTGAGTGTTTTAGCGTGCTGGATAACCCTGAGCCGTGTAAAGGTGCCCCCGTTTTTGCTCCTCTTGGAGATGCCAAGCATCAGACACTGGTATGATCCCCATCCTTTTGGCATCAGGACATCCTGCCTGTAGTACCTCCTCCTGACCACCAGAGGTGAAGGGAGTCTGCTCTGCCACTGACCAAGTGCCCCTTTGCCTTGACCTCCCCCTCCCTGCTTTCTGTTTCCTGTGTTGGCTCCCAGACAGACAAGGTGAGGGGAGCAGTTTGCCAAGCCACCCCGCACTTTCCCTGTGTCTTTCGCCTAGTCAGGAGACCCAGGCTCCTTCCTCCATGTGTCCTGAGGCCTCCCGAGAAGGGGGCTCCCCGTGGGCGGGTGGAAGGGCCTTTCTGCCTCTCGTCCTTAGATGTGGGGAATAGGCCCAGGGTCCCTCTGCTCAGGGCCTAGGGAGCTTCATGCATGGACGGAGCAGCCCTAATCTCGGCAGGTTTGCAGCCTGGGTACTAACCTGGGGATTCCCATTTATTTAAGGCAGGAGACATCCCTGCTGGAAGTGTTGGGAAAGAGACAATAAGAGATTTGCTGGCCTGCCCAGACAGGAAGATGAAAACATGCTCCTAAGGTGAGTTGTCACTGTTGCTTTGCATTTACTAGGACAGAGGAGAGGGTGAGGCTTCAAGAGCAGATGGGCTTGAAGCCAGAATGACCAGGGTGTATAGTACAAGAAGGGACTGGATGGAATAAAACAAAGTATGTTTGAGGTGTGTGAGCAGGGGTGGAAAAAAATATATATTAAAAGGCTGGGAAGAAGGGAAGAAACACCAATATGGCTCCATATTTCAGTCTGGATACATGGTACTTGTACACACACTTGTGGCTCAAATTATGGGACTAATCTACACTAAACTGAGATTACTTGATTAGTGTTGATCTCTGCTAGTGCCCAGCATCCAGTTTCACATCAGAGAAGCTATTAGAGGGTCTCTCCAGCTCTGTAAATTGGCACTCATCTAGGATGCATGTCAGAGAGTGATATGTGCATGTGCACATGCTTTCTCAAGTCTGAATCATAGAATCATAGAATCATAGAATATCAGGGTTGGAAGGGACCCCAGAAGGTCATCTAGTCCAACCCCCTGCTCAAAGCAGGACCAAGTCCCAGTTAAATCATCCCAGCCAGGGCTTTGTCAAGCCTGACCTTAAAAACCTCTAAGGAAGGAGATTCTACCACCTCCCTAGGTAACGCATTCCAGTGTTTCACCACCCTCTTAGTGAAAAAGTTTTTCCTAATATCCAATCTAAACCTCCCCCATTGCAACTTGAGACCATTACTCCTCGTTCTGTCATCTGCTACCATTGAGAACAGTCTAGAGCCATCCTCTTTGAAACCCCCTTTCAGGTAGTCTGGTATGTTGAAGTAATTTATGCTGTAGAGGAATTCAGACCCTATCAGAGGCACTCAGTGGTTTAGAGAAACAAGCGATAAACCTCAAACCTGAGCACCACCAAATAGCATGAGTTCAAGTCCTGCCATTGGCAGATTTCTGAGAATGTTTGGTGTGCACATTACTTCAGTCAGCCTGCTTTCTGTAGGGGCTTCTTTAGGAAGTTTTGCCTCAAGTGCAGCCAATATTTCAGAGTCTAGGAAAGTTACAGTCTTGTGATATCTGACAGGCATGGGTTTGGGCATTGCTCGAAGGGTGAAGGTGAGTTGAGGTTGTAAGGGGTGTGTGGTGTGGGAGACATAATAACTTTGTATTTCATGGTGTTTAGAGAGTTAAGAATGGCACAAGACAATGTTAGGCAACCATAACTCTGAATTATTGATGTTTCTTGGCAGTAAATTATAAGCAAACATAACTCGGATTTAAAAGAGAGAATTTAACGAGTGTGCTTGGGGCCTGCATTCACTAATCAGACTGAAAGGAACCTGCAACAAGAACCCTAGGAACTAGAAAAAACAGCAGTTCGCCTTTTCCTTATGTGGAGTTTAAAGAGCAAATATACTTATCTGGCATATATTTGTGTCTGGGCGCTAAATACTGTGGGCACTTGCATTAAATGATTATTGCTGCTGATATAATATGGCTGATGTTTGTTGGTTGCCCACATATTTATTGTTCATTACTACTGTAGCACTGATTTTGTGATTATTTTTTTTAATCTAATATGCAGAATTCTAGCAAATGCTTTGGCCATCTGGTGGCCAGAACTGCTGCCATTCATCCTAATCCATTTCTGCAGTACTTCATTCTAAAATGCACTATTTACACTTAAGTTTTGACAGTAGCAGCCATCACATATGTGTTTATTTTACTAATAATTCTAATCACTTACATCACATTTGGCAAGCTTAAAGCATTTTACAAATATTTAATCTTCACAACATCCTGAGAGATATGTGGTATCTCACTATCTGTGTCTTCACCCTCACCCTTGTTTGGACCCTCACCCTTGTAAGGAAACTGATTCAGAGAAGTTGATTTGCTAAAGGCATACATCTAGTCAGTGTGAGAGCTGGGATTAAAACTCATGAGTTCTAGCCTCCTGCTCTGAATTTAAGACCACATTGGCTTTACAAGATTGTCTGTGGAAAAGGGTCCTGTCAGTCTGAGTATTTAACAGTCTAAACATCTGTCAAAGTCCTCTTGTTGGAATGCATGTCCTTGTCTCATCCTATTTTTAAAAAATGCACTGTTTCACCATCCACCCATCTCTTTAAGTGTGTCTGCAGAAAGGCATAGATGACTACTCTTCAAATAATTTGCACTTTTTGATTCTTTAATAAGTCCAAGGGACCTTGTTCTTATTTTGATTTATATATTGATATATAGATGTAGATATAGATATTTATATAGATAGATAATATAACTTTCCATTCCCTCCATACCCCAGATCTTCCACCAGACTCTTAAAAATCACAGATACAACCTTTTATAATCCTAGTTTTTGTCCATGATAGGAAATATTTGTCTTAAATTTTCTAACTACTTCCATTTGATGTACACTATTACTTGCTTTGATTGAGTTATTCTTGTTGTTCCTTGTTCTCTCACTAGATGGCAATATTGTAGTATGTCTGAGTTTTCCAGTAAGTTTTTTTTTTTTTGAAGTTGTCCTCCTCTGCTTTCTGCATCAAGTTGATTTTCTCAGTGCCATCTGCACACTAAGATGATGTACCAAAAGATCAGCTCAGTGGTGTCTGTAAGTTTTCCTATCTTGATCCTTAGAACAGTGCAGCTGAACACAATTATTTCCAGTACCTTTCTCTACCCTTACTGGTTACTGCTCATTCCCTACCCTGGGCCAAGTGCCTATTGCTGCTCTCCACTAACCATGCCACCTTGATGTTATTTTCCATTCCAGTACCTCCTAATCCACTGGCCTGAATCCCAGCACACCTCACTTCTCCTACCGCCCCCATCCCTTCTGGAGAGTTTTCACCCTGAGGATTCGAATCTGGTAGCAAGAGAAGGCGGCGGGGGTGTCATCTTGGGAGAATAGAGAAAGAGGTGGGTTTTATGGAGCTGAGAAGGCGTTGGAGTGCGTCTTGACCCAGCCTGACTCCTGTTTGCCAGAAATCTTCCATGATCTTCAGCCCGTACCACCTACTGGCTTCCACAAAACTCTTCGGAGTTGGTCATCTCTCAGGTAGGAGAAAAATCACTCTAAGGGTTAAGAACTTATGATGTGCAGTATTGGGAAATTAGGTTCTTTTTATTATTTGCTTTCACATGATTTGGCAAGGAGGAAATGGCACTTGATCACTTATAGCAACTTACTTCACTGCAGACGACTTCTTTGTCAGAGACGATCGCAAGCACAGTATACAGGTATATAAAGTAGGTCTGTTGATTAATCACAGATAATTCACGATTACCTCAAAAAAATTATTCACAATTAAAAAAATTAATCGTGATTAATTGCATTTTTAATCGCACTGTTAAATAGAATACCAATTGAAATTTATTAAATATTTGGGATGTTTTTCTGCATTTTCAAATATTTGATTTCAATTTACAACACAGAATACAAAGTGTATAGTGCTCACTTTATATTATTTTTTATTACAAATATTTGCACTGTAAAAATGATAAACAAAAGAAATAGTATTTTTCAATTCACCTCATACAAGTACTGTAGTGGAATCTCTATCATGAAAGTGCAACTTACAAATGTAGATTTTTTTTGTTACGTAACTGAACTCAAAAACAAAATAATGTAAAACTTTAGAACCTACAACTCCACTCAGTCCTACTTCTTGTTCAGCCAATCTTTAAGACAAACAAGTTTGTTTACGTTTACGGGAGATAATGCTGCCCACTTCTTATTTACAGTGTCACCTGAAAATGAGAACTGGTGTTTGCATGGCACTGTTGCAGGTGCACTATTGCGTTTTGAACTGAATATAAACTGTGAATGAGAGAGAATGTCAGTGGGGGCAGAGAACCCAGACAGCTTGATGATGGGCACATCAGAAACAGACGTTTGCTCTGTGGTATACAGTTTGTATTGGGAAAGGTTTTTCCCCATTAACATTAATGTTATATCTAAAATTCTGTAAGTTATTCTGGACCATTTTATTTAGGCTTCTGTTACTGTTTTTTGTTTTGTTTTTGTTTTGGGTTTTTTGGTCAGAATCCTTGTAAATGATTCACCAAACACGTTTCTGCAAAGGACTGTGAGATAACTGGGCAATAAACAAAGACAAAAGTGAGTGTGTAGACTACTTGCAAGAATAAAGTTACTTCTGTGCACAAGTGTTTGCAGGATCAGGCTCTCTAAGGATACAAAATACATATGTAGTTGTCAAGATTCCTTCCCCACTCTGAACTCTAGGGTACAGTTGTGGGGAACTGCATGAAAGACCCCCTAAGCTTATTCTTACCAGCTTAGGTTAAAACTTCCCCAAACTCTGCCTTGTCCTTGAACAGTATGCTGCCACCACCAAGCGTTTTAAACAAAGAACAGGGAAAGAGACCATGTGGAGACGTCTTCCCCCAAAATATCCCCCCCCAAGCCCTACACCTCATTTCCTGGGGAAGGCTTGATAATAATCCTTACCAATTGGTACAGGTGAACACAGACCCAAATCCTTGGATCTTAAGAACAATGAAAAATCAATCAGGTTCTTAAAAGAAGAATTTTAATTAAAGAAAAGCTAAAAGAATCACCTCTGTAAAATCAGGATGGTAAATACCTTACAGGGTAATCAGATTCAAAACATAGAGAATTCCTCTAGGCAAAACCTTAAGTTACAAAAAGACACAAAAACAAGAATGCACATTCCCTCCAGCACAGCTTATTTTACAAGCCATTAAACAAAAGAAAATCTAATACATTTTCTAACTAGATTACTTACTAACTTTACAGGAGTTGTAAGCCTTGCATTCCTGATCTGTTCCTGGCAAAAGCATCACACAGACAGACAGAACCCTTTGTTCCTCCCCCCTCCAGATTTGAAAGTATCTTGTCCCCTCGTTGGTCATTTTGGGTCAGGTGCCAGCAAGGTTACCTTAGCTTCTTAACCCTTTACAGGTGAAAGGGTTTTGCCTCTGGCCAGGAGGGATTTTATAGCAGTGTACACAGAAAGGTGGTTACTCTTTCCTTTATATTTATGACAGTATTTTAAATTAGTGAATTTTGTGCTCTTTAAAGTATAGAAGTTGTAACATTACCTAGAATAAGGTAAATCTGTCAAACTCTTTCCCCCCACAACCGCAGGTATGTTTAACACACCTCAGTCTGGACTTGTTGACCCCCTTTGTCATTCTAGTTCTTGACTGCTCCTGAGTTTCATTGCCACTCATGCTGCACTATTTGGTTATTTTATGTGTGGACAAATGTCCACTATGTGCTAGGATGGAAAAACAGCTAATTTTACTTGTGGCTTAAGCCAGATTTAAATTCAAATAATGTTTTTTAACTTGGTGTAGCAGTTGAGTCCTGAATGAAACCCATACTATCCATGTATATATGGTGTCAGCTATTATATCTCTATTTCCAGTTGTATACCTTTATAAATAGAAATTTTATAATGATGCAATCATTGTGAAACAGGAGAGAAAGTTCTGTGATAGACATATGAATACAGAATCCGGATACCCTTGCTTTAATATTCATAGACTCTTCCCAGATTCAGTTAGGAAGTAGATTGTTTGTGAATAAAGAAGTTTTAAATAAGAAACATCAGTGAGGCCTGAGACAGAGTTCATGTAATCAAATGTCACTTGCTGCTTTATTACTTGGAAGTTCAGCTCCTTTGCTGTCTGTTTTTCCTTCTCCCATCAATTGTTCGACAAGATGTTTCTTATTTTGAAAGTTATCACTTTTTTGCTCATAAGTGTACTTTTGTTCACATAAGGTATCTTCCAAGTGATAGTCTTTGGCGTGAAGTTGTTTATAACAGACTCACAGATATTTGATAATATTCATTTCATAAACTTAGCATTAGTTCATTTTTTGTTTTTGAGCAAACCCTCTTATGCCTGAATAATGACTGATGCACAGGGACTGTTCATACCCAAACTTGGCGTGTTGAATACACTTGTAACACATGATACTGTGAAAAGAAATATCTTTGGAGCAACAAGAATTTAAGATATACTTTTAAAAAAATCCAAATTCCATAATTTCACAGAAGAATAGATCAATATTCCTACATTTAACAGTTCTGTTTAAAACTGCTGTGAAATTAAATAATGCATCTTATATTGGCTTGAAACTACTGTGATGTTAATTCCCTGGTTATGTGTCAGTTAAGGGCAAATTAGCCTTCCAGCTCCAGTCATGACTCATTATGTCATTATGTGTTAGGCACTTACTGTACCTCCACTACTACGCAATTTAGAGCCAATAAAAATTGTGACAGCGTTTTTATCCACTTCATTAAGCTACTAATTTCTTACCAAAAAAAAGTACATTAATCTTTTTATAGCTTCATGCAGAGTGGCATATTTTTAGTCTATAACATTGATTAGGTCCTGCCTGAGAATAATTTTTTATGGTACTTTAAAAAAAAAAAAAAAAAAAGTAAATAAAGTTACTATAGTTTATAATTTACACTATAATTTTCAATATAGTTATGACCATATTGATCTCAGAATGAAAATGTCAGCTGTATTAAGAGATGTCAAGAGTAACAAGAAGGGTTTCTTCAGGTATGTTGGCAACAAGAAGAAAGCCAAGGAAAGTGTGGGCCCCTTACTGAATGAGGGAGGCAAGCTAGTGACAGAGGATGTGGAAAAAGCTAATGTACTCAATGCTTTTTTTGCCTCTGTTTTCACTAACAAGGTCAGCTCCCAGACTGCTGTGCTGGGCATCACAAAATGGGGAAGAGATGGCCAGCCCTCTGTAGAGATAGAGGTGGTTAGGGACTATTTAGAAAAGCTGGACGTGCACAAGTCCATGGGGCCGGACGAATTGCATCCGAGAGTGCTGAGGGAATTGGCGGCTGTGATTGCAGAGCCCTTGGCCATTATCTTTGAAAACTCGTGGCGAACGGGGGAAGTCCCGGATGACTGGAAAAAGGCTAATGTAGTGCCCATCTTTAAAAAAGGGAAGAAGGAGGATCCTGGGAACTACAGGCCGGTCAGCCTCACCTCAGTCCCTGGAAAAATCATGGAGCAGGTCCTCAAAGAATCAATCCTGAAGCACTTAGAGGAGAGGAAAGTGATCAGGAACAGTCAGCATGGATTCACCAAGGGAAGGTCATGCCTGACTAATCTAATCGCCTTTTATGATGAGATTACTGGTTCTGTGGATGAAGGGAAAGCAGTGGATGTATTGTTTCTTGACTTTAGCAAAGCTTTTGACACGGTCTCCCACAGCATTCTTGTCAGCAAGTTAAGGAAGTATGGGCTGGATGAATGCACTATAAGGTGGGTAGAAAGCTGGCTAGATTGTCGGGCTCAACGGGTAGTGATCAATGGCTCCATGTCTAGTTGGCAGCCGGTGTCAAGTGGAGTGCCCCAGGGGTCGGTCCTGGGGCCCGTTTTGTTCAATATCTTCATAAATGATCTGGAGGATGGTGTGGATTGCACTCTCAGCAAATTTGCGGATGATACTAAACTGGGAGGAGTGGTAGATACGCTGGAGGGGAGGGATAGGATACAGAAGGACCTAGACAAATTGGAAGATTGGGCCAAAAGAAATCTAATGAGGTTCAATAAGGATAAGTGCAGGGTCCTGCACTTAGGATGGAAGAATCCAATGCACCGCTACAGACTAGGGACCGAATGGCTCGGCAGCAGTTCTGCGGAAAAGGACCTAGGGGTGACAGTGGACGAGAAGCTGGATATGAGTCAGCAGTGTGCCCTTGTTGCCAAGAAGGCCAATGGCATTTTGGGATGTATAAGTAGGGGCATAGCGAGCAGATCGAGGGACGTGATCGTTCCCCTCTATTCGACACTGGTGAGGCCTCATCTGGAGTACTGTGTCCAGTTTTGGGCCCCACACTACAAGAAGGATGTGGATAAATTGGAAAGAGTACAGCGAAGGGCAACAAAAATGATTAGGGGTCTAGAGCACATGACTTATGAGGAGAGGCTGAGGGAGCTGGGATTGTTTAGTCTGCAGAAGAGAAGAATGAGGGGGGATTTGATAGCTGCTTTCAACTACCTGAAAGGAGGTTTCAAAGAGGATGGCTCTAGACTGTTCTCAATGGTAGCAGATGACAGAACGAGGAGTAATGGTCTCAAGTTGCAATGGGGGAGGTTTAGATTGGATATTAGGAAAAACTTTTTCACTAAGAGGGTGGTGAAACACTGGAATGCGTTACCTAGGGAGGTGGTAGAATCTCCTTCCTTAGAGGTTTTTAAGGTCAGGCTTGACAAAGCCCTGGCTAGGATGATTTAACTGGGACTTGGTCCTGCTTTGAGCAGGGGGTTGGACTAGATGACCTTCTGGGGTCCCTTCCAACCCTGATATTCTATGATTCTATGATTCTATGATAAGTAGAACAAATGAAATATAGCTCAATGTTTAGTGACACAACAAATTATGAAATACTTCCTACAATGTAGTGTACAAATACACAGAAGAAAAGGCTATTTTCTAACGCTGGATTCATCCCAGATAGCATGAAGATTGTCTGTGTTCACTGAGCTAAATATTTTTGGGTAGCAGTCAGAAAAATATTTGTCTTCTGGATATTTTTGAGCACATGCCATGATGGAGGGTGGGTGAATACAGGGAAACTGCTCTGTTGACACTTGGAATTCCCAGCACTTAGTGGCTGGTTTGGAGTACAGTATGACTCAGTCATTTTGAAGTTCTTTTTCACTTGTTTGCAATGCTTGGTGAGAGCTGCTGTGGAGCCTGACACCTTACTGTTGTGAGAGTTCCACGTAATGGAAAAATTCTAAGTGAAAAGAGAAAATCTAAGCTATACTCTCTGACCTCTCTGTTCTTCCCTGATACCCATCACTGTGATATCAGATCACCTATTCTTGTGATGTTGCTGGCCATCTTCTAGCTATTGATACTTTTTAAAAAATGTTCTTTCAAATTTATAAACAATGTACAGTAGAACCTCAAACACCTTGGGAATGGAGGTTGTTCTTAACTCTGAACAAAACATTCTGGTTGTTCTTTCAAAAGTTTACAACTGAACATTGACTTAATACAGTTTTGAAACTTTATTATGCAGAAGAAAAATGCTCCTTTCCCTTTATTTTTTTAGTACTGTATTTGCATTTTTATTTTTTTGTCATCTCTGCTGCCACCTGATTGTGTACTTCTGGTGCCAAATGAAGTGTGTGGTTGACTAGTCAGTTCGTAACTCTGAGGTTCTACTGTAATTCCATTAATGGGCCTATCCTGCATTTTGGGTAGTGTTACAACAATTGACATTAGAGAGACAAGGTGGGCGAAGTTAATCTTTTATTGAATCATAAGAATTGCCATACTGGGTCAGACCAAAGGTCCATCTAGCCCAGTATCCTGTCTTCCAACAGTGGCCAATGCCAGGTGCCCCAGAGGGAATGAACAGAACAAGTAATCATCAATTGATAGATCCTTTGTTGTCCATTCCCAGCTTCTGGCAAACAGAGACTTGGGACGCCATCCCTACACGTCCTGGCTAATAGCCGTCAATGGATTTATCCTCCATGAACTTATTTAGTTCTTTTTTGAACCCTGTTATAGTCTCGGCCTACACAACATCCTCTGGCAAGGAGTTCTACAGGTTGACTGTGCATTGTGTGAATCAACTTCTGCTGGTGACAGAGATAAGCTTTCGAGTTACACAGAGCTCTTAGCTCATCTGGAGAAGAGCTCTATGTAGCTTGAAAGCATGTCTCTTCACCAGCAGAAGTTGATCCAATAAAAGATATTACCTCACCCACCTGGTCGGTCTAATAATCTGGGAGCAGCATGGCTATAACAACACTGCAAACAACAGTCGATGTTGGCAGTTTCCCAATACTATCCCATATTACAATGACTGCTTGTTTCCTCTCTGCCCTAGGCTCCTACAGATCATCCCCTTCTCAAATGCCTGGGAGATAAGCAGATAACATGACTGGATTATAGGCTATGGTGAACCAAGGGGGAAAGTGGGTTTCAGAGTCATAGAGCCTTCTTGGAGAATGAGTACTTGTGGCACCTTAGAGATTAACAAATTTATTTGAGCATAAGCTTTCGTGAGCTACAGCTCATTTCATCAGATGCATTTGATTTATAAATCTCCCCACTGTATTTTCCACCAAATACATCCTGTGAAGTGAGCTGTAGCTCACGAAAGCTTATGCTCAAATAAATTTGTTAGTCTCTAAGGTGCCACAAGTACTCCTTTTCTTTTTGTGAATACAGACTAACACGGCTGCTACTCTGAAACCTGTTCTTGGAGAATGGCCTTCCGAAAACCTCTTCCTTATAGCGAAGGTCTCTGGCTCAAGCACCTTCCCTGACTGATCACTGCAGTTAATGGGAGCTACTGGGTATTCAGGGCTTATGAAAACTAGGACACTTAGTTATGTGCCTAGTATGCATGTATGGAACTAAATTTAGGCATACATTTTTGTAAGTATTTAACATTGGAGGTGTTAATCTATATGTTTTCTTTGATAAAATTGTAATTGGCCGATGTATAATTAAATTAATGGAATTGCCATTTAACAATAGTCAGTAGAGTTAGACTTGGATTTTTTCTTGTCTGTTGTTTTTTTTCTTTCACACATGGAGAGATTAAGCTACTCTAATGCTTTGTCCATACTCTGCTTGTGACTTTGACTCTAGGCCAGTATTTCTCAACATTTTCAGGTCGGTGATCCATTATTCAAAGTTAAAAATGTTCACTCACCCTTACTAAAAGTGAATCAAATGATAATGATACTCTTTTATATAATTTGTTTTGTTTCAAGAAGATGACAGAAAATACTTGAAGGATAAGGGTGTGTGCGGGAGTGACGGGTTTTTTTTCTGCTTCAGATTGTAATAAAATTTTAATTTTCAGTGCCTCATGCCTTTCATGACTCTCCTGAGGGTTGCAACTCCTGGCTGAGAAAAAAGGATTCAAACAATGCTCGGTGCTTAGACAATGCTCCATGCTTCACCATCTCAGACCATCGCCCTCTTCCGTAACAGCTACAGAGCAGCATTTCTGGAAATCTCCTTTGATTGCCAGTCAGCCACTATGCCGACCAGGTTTTCAGTTAGTTTTTGCTTCAGTTTGCAGTCTCCTTTGCCAGATGGTGTTTGATACCAATATTGATGTTAATGTCTTTTGGATAATGACACTGTCTGCAGCAGGGGTTTTCTTGCAATTATAAACTACAGAATGCTGGAGGGATATGTTATATTTAGTCACCTTTATGTAGTGTGCTGTTACTGTTTAACAGACAATTATCATGAGACAATGTCTTGGCCTGAACATTTTGCTATATTTTAGGTTGATGGTACAACCTCTGTTTAAATACTATCCAGCAAGCTAATAAGAATGAATAAAATGAGACCTATCAAATTGAAATTTAATTATTTTTGTTTTAAAAAGAGGGGAAAAAAAGACAACCTCTCTCTTTCTCTTACAAAGTATGCTCTTTATCAGACTGTCTATGAAAGGCATGACTTTGTGGCAACCTCTCAGTATCTGATACATCAAGAACCTACCTTTTACACTTCTTGAGGGAGTTTTAGCTTCTTCCTATTAAAAATGAATAATAAAATCTTCAGCTTTCATCCTAATGGGGTTAGGAGTAGGTGTTTTGCCTTTTATAGCTACACAGAAGATCGAAAAGCCAGTTGAAACCATCACAAATTTAAGGAAAAGGTCATCATTAGAAGATCTGTGAAAAGAAGCTTTTAAAAAGCATTTCTGGGCTTAATGCAATAATTATATCTTGCTAGTATCAGTAAGCAGACCCTATATGTTTCAGCTGTCTGAAATGAAACAAGGCAAGGCAGGAAGCATGTTTTAGGTTTATATAGGATTCCAGAAATTAAGGGAAATAGGAACTTCAGAATGAATACAGTCTTCTATACATTTTTCTTTTATTCTGGAGTATATAGTAGGAATTTGTTTTTATAAATTCTTTTGTCAGTGTTATAGAAATGGCATGAGAAGTATGAGAATTTGCATATATATTTGACCTTACACCTTTAAAAATAAAAAATGGGCTGGGTACCTGCAGTAGGCTCAAAACACAGGGTTTGCAGTAGTCAGAATGTTCTCACTATTTTTAGAACTTTTAGCTCTCTGGTAAGATAGTAGATGAAGAGAAAGTGAGAGCAAAAAAAGGGGAAACTTGCTGGGATGAGAAAAAACTTGTGAATATTTCTGGTCTTGGCAGGTCAAACAAGTTCTAAATCTGATATCAGACTGTAGAGGAGAAGTTCTCTCCATACTCTGTGGGACTAATAATTTTTTTTTCATCTCCTCATTTTATTTACTGGTCTGTAACATCTGCTTGAAAGCAGCAATACTAATAAAATTACACTAAGCTTCCATAATGCCAGCAATTGATCTGGGGGCATGAGCAGAAAATTTTACACAGTGTTTCCTTCCCAAAGGCCGCTAGCCCTAAAACTGTCCAGTTCTCTGATGTTTCTAGGGCCTTGTCTATACTATGAAATTACTCTGATTTTACAGAAGTCGATTTTTGGGAACAGATGGTATAAAGTCGAGTGCATGCATCCACACTAATCACATTAATTCGGCGGTGTGGCAAGTGTCGACATTCTGAGCGGTGCACTGTTGGTAGCTTTCCTGCAGTCCCTGCTGCCCATTGGAATTGTGGGCTGAGCTCCCAATGCCTGATGGGGCCAAATATTTGTCGCGGGTGGTTATGGGTAAATGTCGTCAGTCAACCCTCCTTCTGTGAAAGCAATGGCAGACAATCATTTCGCACCCTTTTCCCTGGATTGCCCAAGCAGATGCCATAGCACGGCAAGCATGGAGCCCGTTCAGCTCACTGCAGCAGTTATGACCATTGTAAACACCTCTCACGTTATTATGCAGTTTATGCAGAAATAGAACCTGAAAAACCAGGCGAGGAGGTGACGGCAGCGCGGTGACGAGAGTGGTGAGGACATGGACACAGATTTCTCTAAAACTGAGGTCCCCGGCAATTTGGAGATCATGGCGTTAATGGGGCAGGATCATGCCGTGAAACGCCAATTCTGGGCCTGGGAAACACGCACAGACACCCTGGACAGTAGTAAGTTCAACTATAGGCTGAGCAAGTGCAGAATGGTGGAAGAGTGTGCCTTTGGAAGTTTTAAGGGTTGCTGGCACAGTTTACTGACTTGCTCAGACCTCATCAAAACCAATATATCCATTGTTATTGCTGCTTGCTATATGTGCCATAATCTCTGTGAGAGTAAGGGGGAAGACGTTTATGGCAGGATGGGAGGTTGAGGCAAATCACCTGGCTGCTGAATACGTGCAGCCAGAAACCTGGGCGATTAGAAGAGCACAGCAGGAAGCGCTGCACATCAGAGAAGCTTTGAAAACCAGTTTCATGACTGGCCAGGGTACCATGAGACACATCTGTTTGTTTCTCCTTGATGAAAACCCACCCCCTTTGTTGACTTTAATTCCCGGTAAGCCACCCGCCCTCCCCCCTTTGATCATAGCTTGCTTGCAAAGGAAATAAAGTCACTATCACTTAAAACTATGTATTCTTTATTAATTGATTAAAAAATAGGGAGATAACTCACAAGGTAGCCTGGGTGGGGTGAGGGAGGAGGGTAGGAGGGAAGGCCACTTCAAAACTTGTTGAATGATAGCCTTCTGTTGCTTGGGCTGTCCATTGGGGTGGAGTGGTTGGGTGCCAGGAGCCTCTCTTCCCCCCCCCCCCCCCAGCACGTTCTTGGGCGTCTGGCTGAGGAGGCTATGGAACTTGGGGAGAAGGGAGGGGGGTTAAACAGGAGCTGTAGCGGCAGTCTGTGATCCTGCTGCAGTTCCTGAGCCTCCACCAGACGCTGGAGCATGTCTCTTTGATCCCACAGTAGCCCCAGCATTGCAACCTGTCTCCTCTGATCTTCCTGCCGCCACCTCTCATCTTGATCATCCCTCCTGTCCTCACGTTCATTGGCCGCTTTCGTGTACTGTGCTACTGTGTCCCTCCACACGTTCTGCTGAGCTCTGTCAGTGCCGGACGACTGCATGAGCTCAGAGAACATTTCATCGCGCGTGCAGTTTTTTTCGCCGCCTTATCTGAGATAGCCTTTGGGATGGAGGAGGAAGGCTTGAAACATATGCAGCTGTGGGAGGGGAAAAAAAGGGAGTGAAATATTTTAAAAGATACGTTTTATAGAACAACACTATTCACCTTGCATAGCACGTGACTTCGGTACAAGCTGGCATTTTGCATCTTATATTGAGTGCCTGCAGCTTTGGTGTTAGAGATCACACACGCAGTGCTGGGCAACAGAATTTGGCTGGCAGGCGGCCATGGTAAGCCATAGTCTTTTGGCTTCTGCAACCTTCATAACATCAGCGCCCTCCTTTCCCATACCAAGCAAAGCCTGTTGCGTTGGCCATTTAGTGCTGCGATTTTCGTGTTAATGTGCAGCAGCAGAAACCAAACTAACCCCCCCCCCCCCATGCAATTCTCTGGGATGATTGCTTTACCCCTCCCCCCACCGTGTGGGAAGATCACTGCTAGCCAAACGCGAACAGCTCGGCACCAATGCCCCCCCTGCTCCCGCTTGGCTAGCTGTGGGGAGGATTTCTTTTCAGCCAGAGGCAAACAGCCCATTATTTAAATTCCCGTATTTCAACCAGGTTACCATGAACGATATCACTCTCCTGAGGATAACGCAGAGAGATAAAGAATGGATGTTGCTTGAATGCCAGCTAACACCAGGACCATACGTTGCCAGGCTTTGTCATTCAATGATACCAGATTACTTGCTACTAGCATGGCGTGGTGAAGTGACCTACCATGGAGGATGGAATAAGGCTGCTCTCCCAGAAACCCTCTGCAAAGACTTTTAGAGTACCTCCAGGAGAGCTTCATGGAGATGTCCCTGGAGGATTTCCGCTCCATCCCCAGACACGTTAACAGACTTTTCCAGTAGCTGTACTAGCCACAAATGCATCCCAAGTTCTCAGGGCAAATTAATCATTAAAAAACGCTTGCTTTTTAAACCTGTATTATATTTAAAAAGGTACAATCACCATAGGTCCCTTCTCCGGCTTGGTTGGGTTCGGAGGGTATTTCAGTCAGGGTGATAAAAAGATCCTGGCTGTCGGGGAGAACGATGTGCTGTGTGCTCTCCTCAAGCTCCTCCTCCTCATCTTCCCTGTCTGCAAAATCCTCAGGCATGGTGGAGAGTACCCCATTATCGGAGTCCACGGACAGGGGTGGGGTAGTGGTGGCGGCCCCCCCTAGAATTGCATGCAGCTCAGTGTAGAAGTGGCATGTCTGGGGCTCTGTCCCAGAGTGTCCGTTTGATTCTTTGGTTTTCTGGTACGCTTGTCTGAGCTCCTTAAGTTTCACACGGCACTGTGTTACGTCCCTGCTGTAGCCTCTGTCCATCATGGCCTTGGAGATTTTTTTGAAATATTTTGGCATTTTGTCTTTTGGAACATAGTTCTGATAGCACGGCTTTGTCTCCCCATTCAGCGATCAGATCCAGTACCTCCAGATTGGTCCATGCTGGAGCTCTTTTTTGATTCTGGGACTGCATGGTTACCTATGCTGATGAGTTCTGCTTGGTCACTTGTGCTGATGAGCTTGCCTGGCCAGAGAATGAGATTCAAAAATTCCCGGGGCTTTTCCTGTACACCTGGCCAGTGCCTCCAAATTCAGAGTGCTGTCCTAGAGCAGTCACAATGGTGCCCGGTGGGATAGCTCCTGGAAGCCAATACCGTCAAATTGCATCCACACTAACCCTAATTCGAAAGGTCGATGTCAATTTCAGCACTAATCCCCTCGTCAGGGGGGAGTACAGAAATCGATTTTAAGAGTCCTTTATGTCGAGAAAAATGGCTTTGTTGTGTGGACGGGTGCAGGGTTAATTCTATTTAACGCTGCTAAATTCGACATAAAGTCGTAGTGTAGACCAGGCCTTGAAATAGCTACTCATTACTACGACTGTAATTCTGGACCTCACCAGCAAGAAATGTGACAGTGGTCACTTGCATGCATAAATTGCACAAGTCATAGCTCCTACGCCTATGAGCTACTTGATTGTTTATGCATCATATTACTAATGAGCTGCCTAGAGGAACTAAAGCCACCCTTGGTCTTTTAGAGTACTGTGACTGGGAAGCTCACTCTCCTTGTAATTATGTCTCTTGTCCTGTATTTTGTTGTGCGCCAGTACTAGAGAACTGGGAATGGGATGACTGATACCACAGATTCCTTTGTTCCTAATTATGGGTCTGAACCTTCAGTTCTTACCAAATCAAGGTTCCTGCTGACATGTGTGAGTGTTCAGACTGAGTAAGGCCTGAAAGGTTTTGTCCTTTAAAATCTTCATATGTCAGTATAGTAGGTTGGAACAGCCCCCTCATTTAAATGTGAAACATTTTGAATTAGTTTTTAAAAGTATTAGTTTTACCAACATAAAACTATCACCTCCAGCTGTGAGCTAATAAACAAATATTGAACAATGGCCTTATTATATAATCTTCTTAAGTTTCTTGTTTTTTAATTGGCTTTTGGAGAAATTGAGAATAGAATGGAGTCCCTTATTTTGTATGCCATTTTCTCACCTTCCCCTTGAGTCAGGTAGCTTCTAGAATGTAGAACACCCCTTGTCAAAGTGTATAATATTACAAATTCAACTTTAATACATAGGCATAAAGTTTTCCTAGATGCATGTAACTAAACTTAATAAAAATAAACTAAAATGTGATTTAGAATGAACATGCAACATGTTCATTTCAATCCAATTCTAGAATCTGAAAAATAGCTGATGCTGTCTTCAAGTTATACCATATTATAGCTCTTAATTCCCTGAATACAGTGATGTACTTCTTTTTGGAAAGGGTAAAGTTTTTAAAAAAACAAAAACAGAACTATAAAAATTCACATAGATCCAGGCATAAAACTGAGTTTTTCCTGCTGCAAAAGACTGAGTGGAAATGTTTTTATAGAGGGAGACCAACAAAATTGCTGTTCTTTTTCTAATTTCATATCTCTGCAAAGGTGCATTTTATGATTTATTTAATCTTCTGTTAATGATCATGTGTTCTTGGATTATGCAGTACAGTATAGGATTTTGATATACTTTTGATTAAATTCAACTGTTTTCTATGAGCAAAAACTTGATGTGAAAATTTTGTAGGATTGTAATTTACTGATTGTATGTTAAATTTTTCTTTTGATCTAAGTATTTTCTTTTCAATATTGATTGGTGGATTAATACTGGGGATGGGTGAACTTGAATAGTTTAGAAAGTTTTGGCTCATATAAATACACAAGAAATTAGATGATGCTTCCCTTCATCCCTTTGATTCACGTGAACTTTCTTGTTCTGAATGTACCAGAAATTCTCTCAAAAGAGCCACTCTCACAGTAGATCAGCTTACACGTTTGCATTTCCTGGTTTGCCCAGGAGGCGAAAGTGCATGAAAATGAAAAGGTAAGAGTTAGCCATACTATTGTGAATTTCATAAAAGGGTTGGGTTTGATTAGAATTTTGGGTAATGATTTAAGTGCATTGTTGTTTTATAAAATTTAATCTTCTGTCTGAATGTCTGGAATTAGTGCTACTGTTCATTAACTGTATTTAAGGTAAAATGTACTCTCTAAAAATTATGAGGACATACAGTATATGTATCATATGTTTACAAAGCATGGGTGACACTTCAGCAGCAGTAATGTCAGCACTGCCAAAACCAGCTGTTCAAAGGTCGTGAGTTATGTCCTAAAAATCATATTAAAATAAATATATAAAATGTGGTGCTCTTTTAATTTTTCTTTTAGTTTCATAGCCTTTAGAATACACTCACACCATGTTTTCAGGATTTTCTCTACCACCATGAGGGCTAGAAATTCTTCCCAGCCCCCCTACATATTATTGAATGAAAGTTTAGATTCTCATGCAGTAACATCAGTGCAAAACTAAATGTAAGTTATGCATTTGACAAACATAATTTACTGTATAAAGCAGTGATTAATACAATGGGTTTTTAAGATTTTTATTGTCTTTTTAAAATTGTATTTGCAAAGAAAGATTGGCATTATGGTTGCAGAGGTCTCGATATAGTTATGATTTGTTTTTGAGGTGTCCCATTCAAACAAATGCCATATCAGAGTTTACCAGCTGTTCTGCAGTTTGCTTTCTTCAGTTCTGATAGGGAAATTAAATCGTTCTATTGATGATCTATTTCAAATATAAACTGGATATTTATATAGTATGGCTTAAAAACTAAGATTTATAAATATAATTTTAATCCATGGGACTATAAATTTTCTAGTAAACTACCATCAAGTGTAACAAATGTGATTAGTGTACATGAAATGAACTTAAAATGAGCCCCAAATGTGCTAGGTGGAAGGGGAACCATAGGTCAGAAACTCTGAACAAGCAAAAGATTACCTTGGAAAGTGACTTAAAGATACCTTTTAAGTTCCGGAGTAGCAGCTGTGTTAGTCTGTATTCGCAAAAAGAAAAGCAGTACTTGTGGCACCTTAGAGACTAACAAATTTATTAGAGCATAAGCTTTCGTGAGCTACAGTTGCATCCGATGAAGTGAGCTGTAGCTCACGAAAGCTTGTGCTCTAATAAATTTGTTAGTCTCTAAGGTGCCACAAGTACTGCTTTTCTTTTAAGTTCCGTATTTTTAAAAAGGCATTACAGGTATTAAAATAAGATTTAAAGGAGCATTAATTAACTATGAGAAGCATAACCCAGTTTGCTTTGTTTAATGACTAACAGGTTAAAATTTTACATACACATACATAATGTGCACATAAGTGAGAGTTTTTTATTGTGTGTGTAAAGTATTACTCCAACATCCTTTTCAGTCAGATGCCTATCATTTCACTTTAAACCACTGAATCACTTATTTTTTTTATATTTTGTGTTTTGTTAGCAAAGTGTTGTTCATTAGATGGATGTGTGTCTGTCGGAAGCTGTTTTATACTGTAGTCAGTTTGGCTGCCTCCTTTGGAGACTATCTGTTAAAACAATCCTCCCTCTCCTACTCCCCTCCAAGCAATGTACGTGTGGTTTTTAAACCATGTATAGGTTTGCAAGCTTTTCTGTAAATCCGATATGTTTTCTTGATGGTTGAATGCTACAAAGAACCGTTTTACACACCTAGCTATGACCTGTTGAAATTATTGTTTGGTTACTGACACTGTCTTCCAAGGTGTGAACCCTCAGACATGCAGGCCCCAGTATTTTGAGCTCTGTCACAGGGATGGATTAATGGCAAGGTTTTGCTGCAGATTATTTTAGAAGAGTCATGTATTACTAAGTAGCCCTCTTACTGGGGTTGGTGCTGAGGGGAATCCAAAAAAAAGATAGTAAAGCATCTAATTAAAAATGTTCAGTATTTCTCTGATAATTCCTAGAGCCATTGATTGTGGACCACCTACTCACTTTTGTATACTAATTAAGCTTGTTTAAAATGTTTGAGTTGTTTTTAAAAGTGTTTAATAATGTGCAAAAGTCTTAATGTTAAGTGTTTATTTAGGGAATCTGTCAAGATCATTTAAAAATTACCTTAATTATTTGTATACCTGATGATGATGATTAAATTTTCTATTCCCTTACACACTTTTAAAAATGGACACCAAAGCTGCGTGAGTTCCCTCATATTTCTTTTTGTTAGATCTTTATTTTTTCTTCCACAGTATTTTATAATGTGTACAATTATAGGTCTAAATAGTTGAAATTAGGTTTTCTGCAATTTGTAGTTTGAGTTTTAACACACATACTGAGATGTATCAAACAAATTTATTTAAACATAGCAGATTAAGGTTTGTAAAATGAAATAGAAAGATATTGGCAACTTGAAAGTGGTTTCACTTAACTTCTATTTTTAAAAAAAAAAAAAAGAGAGACCTGTAGGATTCCCCTAAAATCTTTCAAATGGGATTAGCACATGAATGCTGTTTTCTGTTTAGTCTTGTTAATCTTTTTCAGTTGTGAACTGGGCTCCTATTGCAGTGGTTCTCAATCAGGGTACACATACCCTTGTGGGTACTCTGAGGTCTTCTGGTGGTACATCAACTCATCTAGATATTTGCCTAGTTTTACAACAGGCTACCTAAAAAGCACTAGCGAAGTCAGTACCAAACTAAAATTTCATACAGACAATAACTTTATACATCTCTATATACTATGCACTGAAATGTAAGTACAATATTTTATATTCCAATTGATTTGTTTTGTAATTATATGGTAAAAATGAAAAAGTAAGCAGTTTTTCAGTAATAATGTGCTGTGACACTTTTGTATTTTTATGTCAGATTTTGTAAGCAAGTAGGTTTTAAGTGAGGTGTAACTTGAGGGCCACTGTCCTAGTGGGATCACTTGTGATTTAGGGAGGATGATAATTTCCTTTGCTTGCCCTCTAGATGGCTGTCTTGTTCTCTTCTCATAGTGTATTATGCAAAGCTGTTTTACATAGCATAGTAGGGCAGAGAGAAGTTTCTAGCCATCCACATCTTTAAACAAGTAAGAATGTATAAAGAAAAGGAGTACTTGTGGCACCTTAGAGACTAACAAATTTATTAGAGCATAAGCTTTCGTGAGCTACAGCTCACTTCATCGGATGCATTTGGTGGAAAAAACAGAGGAGAGATTTATATACACACACACAGAGAACATGAAACAATGGGTTTATCATACACACTGTAAGGAGAGTGATCACTTAAGATAAGCCATCACCAACAGCAGGGGGGGGAAAGGAGGAAAACCTTCCATGGTGACAAGCAGGTAGGCTAATTCCAGCAGTTAACAAGAATATCAGAAAGAAAAGGAGTACTTGTGGCACCTTAGAGACTAACAAATTTATTAGAGCATAAGCTTTCGTGAGCTACAGCTTCCGATGAAGTGAGCTGTAGCTCACGAAAGCTTATGCTCTAATAAATTTGTTAGTCTCTAAGGTGCCACAAGTACTCCTTTTCTTTTTGCGAATACAGACTAACACGGCTGCTACTCTGAAACCTAAGAATATCAGAGGAACAGTGGGGGGTGGGGTGGGAGGGAGAAATACCATGGGGAAATAGTTTTACTTTGTGTAATGACTCATCCATTCCCAGTCTCTATTCAAGCCTAAGTTAATTGTATCCAGTTTGCAAATTAATTCCAATTCAGCAGTCTCTCGTTGGAGTCTGTTTTTGAAGCTTTTTTGTTGAAGGATAGCCACTCTTAGGTCTGTGATCGAGTGACCAGAGAGATTGAAGTGTTCTCCAACTGGTTTTTGAATGTTATAATTCTTGACGTCTGATTTGTGTCCATTCATTCTTTTACGTAGAGACTGTCCAGTTTGGCCAATGTACATGGCAGAGGGGCATTGCTGGCACATGATGGCATATATCACATTGGTAGATGCGCAGGTGAACGAGCCTCTGATAGTGTGGCTGATGTGATTAGGCCCTATGATGGTATCCCCTGAATAGATATGTGGACAGAGTTGGCAACGGGCTTTGTTGCAAGGATAGGTTCCTGGGTTAGTGGTTCTGTTGTGTGGTGTGTGGTTGCTGGTGAGTATTTGCTTCAGATTGGGGGGCTGTCTGTAAGCAAGGACTGGTCTGTCTCCCAAGATCTGAGAGAGCGATGGCTCGTCCTTCAGGATAGGTTGTAGATCCTTGATGATGCGTTGGAGGGGTTTTAGTTGGGGGCTGAAGGTGATGGCTAGTGGCGTTCTGTTGTTTTCTTTGTTGGGCCTGTCCTGTAGTAGGTGACTTCTGGGTACTCTTCTGGCTCTGTCAATCTGGATACAATTAACTTAGGCTTGAATAGAGACTGGGAATGGATGAGTCATTACACAAAGTAAAACTATTTCCCCATGGTATTTCTCCCTCCCACCCCACCCCCCACTGTTCCTCTGATATTCTTGTTAACTGCTGGAATTAGCCTACCTGCTTGTCACCATGGAAGGTTTTCCTCCTTTTCCCCCCCCTGCTGTTGGTGATGGCTTATCTTAAGTGATCACTCTCCTTACAGTGTGTATGATAAACCCATTGTTTCATGTTCTCTGTGTGTGTGTATATAAATCTCTCCTCTGTTTTTTCCACCAAATGCATCCGATGAAGTGAGCTGTAGCTCACGAAAGCTTATGCTCTAATAAATTTGTTAGTCTCTAAGGTGCCACAAGTACTCCTTTTCTTTTTGCGAATACAGACTAACACGGCTGCTACTCTGAAACCTGTAAGAATGTATAGTATGTGTGACCATGCCATTGTAACCCTGCTGCGGACAGATGTCAGCAGATAAGCCCTGTGTGTGTCACTACTCAGGGGAAAGCCCTACTTAGCACTGTAGAATTTAAAACATTTTCTGGGGTTTTTTTTAAGTATGTTTTCAGTGATGATAATTGTAACGGTATGGCTTTACCTTTTATGGCCAAAGGCGTTGGCCTGGTGAACCTTGGTTACCGAAGAGGTACACCCGAGTCAAATAACATGGCTCCCTGTAAATAGTATCAGGAAGTGGAAAGGGTGAGTGGAGCTCAGAGATTGGGAGGAACTGCAGAGAAAGGGAGGGATTGCCAGAGACAGGAAGCCTGGTAGTAGTTTGGAGGAGACACCTCTGAGGGCAGAGATGAAGGCCCTGAGAGACTGATCTGTGTTGAGTTTAGTTGGAAAGCCCTGAAAAGGAGGAAGATTGACAGCAGTGTGGCTGCAGAGCAACCTCGGGCCACAAGAGTGTGCTCTGGTGGCAGCCGACTCTATGACAATAATGAAAATGGACAACTGTTAATCCATGATCAAAAATATGGTTCTAACAACCTGGACAACTCCTGTAATACTTCTCTATCAAAGTGTTAAGAAACTCTTTTCTTTATCTGGAGAAAAATATTGGAGCAGATTGGCAACTCTGCTAAACTGTGTGTTGGGATTTCCTCCAAGACCTTTTCCACTCAGCTTATCCAGAACACCTTGTCCAGTTCTGGGATCCAAAATACTCAGTTCAACTCTGGATTTCATCACTCAGGTTCCTTTATTTGACATACAGCAAAGCTATGCTGAGTTGATCAGACTCAAACTTAGAGGGTGGGTATCAGGTGTACTACACATCCAAAGTTACACAGACAACCTCTTGCTTTATATACATATACACCTTACATTGCATTTTCTATACGTTAAATCACACACTTTTGAATTAGCTTGGTCACTCTGCAGGAACCAATCCCTGTATACATGGAACTTGATCTTTACATTCCAGGTTTACCTTGTCCACAGTCCCTAACATCAGGGTGTTGCTGTTTATCTTAGCACAGACAGCCTGACTCCAGCTTACCATTTGTCAGGCCGCTATTTACAACTTAATCTTCCATTCACCTTCCTGATTATGTGCACTAAGAAATGAGGCAAGTCACTTACATGAAGGCAGGCCTGTACTGTGTAAGTAAGGTACTGTGTACCAAGGGCCAGGTATGTATGAATGAAGGTTGGTCACCTCCCTGTTGTAAGAGGTGAGGCTGTATTCTTACAGAATTCCTCTTCTCTTGGATTTAAATTATACAAAAGCTTTCTGTCAGTGAGAATATTGTCCACTTTAGTCACTGGCTTAATGTTCTTGCTGCCAAAAACTGCAGAGACCACCAACCATAGTTTATTTGGAATCTCAAACCAATTCGAACCTGGTTCTTCACAGCACAAAGAGTAATGAATTAATCATTGTGTCATCTCCAATTCCCTCTAAAAGCATCTCTTTCCAGGCGATGACTGTTTCCTGATAACAAACCAAATAAAAAAATAAGTTTCTTCAGGATTTTCTATATTAGATGTTTCCATCTATCATGGATATAATGTAACCTAGAACAAAAGAGAAACACATTTTTCTGTATTTTAAAATATTGCCAAATCTGTGAACAGTTTTAACTATAAAGGTGATAGTGAATGTTACTTTTAAACATTTGGGTTTAATTTTCAACAAAATATTATTGTACCACTTAAAATCAATGCAGACCATAGAACATATACACATCTTCAAGGGGACTCTCTGGATATGGTTGTCGGTTACTAGAAAATCTGCAAAGCATCTCACATAGACTTGGGATGAGGGAGCCAGGTCATGTAGAATAAAACTTACCTGAACCTACATTAAAATTGAACTTTTTTGTAGTTTAGATAAGTTTAGTTTACTTAACCTCCTTCATTTTCTTTTCTTTTTTTTCCTTTTCTGCCTTTTCTGGCTCTGACTGGAAATGGAAAAAAGATACCATGAGAGATTGTTTTTGCAATATTTGTAGTTCAGTCCGAAACGGGAGGTCCCGGAATATTTTCTCACAAGATTTATGGCTTGATTTTGCAAATATGAGGTTTAAATTAACTCTTGATTCCTGTGGACATTTGTCTATCACCAATGATCTCTTAGAGGCTGATCATTGTACCCTAAATAGATCTTTAAGAAGTTAAACAGGTTTAAGAGAAGTATGATTCAAGATCTTATATGAAAAGTCACTGGTTTCAGAGCCACACTACCAAGCTGTTGTTACTATGTATGTGTTATGGGTATTACTAAGGCACTGATCACCTTGGTATTAAAGTTTTTATAATAACATTTAGCACTTATTTAGTGCTTTAGCTAATGAATCCTCACAACGCCTCTGTGCAGTAGATGGATATCTAAATGTCACTATGAGTGTTTTATCAATGGTGAGAATGAAGAACAGCAGTTGTGACCTGTCCAAGTCCTCACAGCATGTCAGTTTCAGAGCTACATGTGCCCTTATACCCTTGCTGGTGCTCTATTATCTTTTCCAGTTTATACAGGATTATAGGGGGACAATGTGTATCGCCATCTGCCAGCGTCCAGTCTGCTCCCGTTCCCTAAGCAAAGACCTCTGACTGTGTGGAAATGTCTCTTAAGGGGAGGACTGTACTACAGATATTTAGATACAATTGCCGTTTATGTGGTGAGCTTTATGGAGCAGGCACCAGAGTCGTAGGTGATGAGCATGGTATAAAGCCCTGGCCAAATATCTAAAAAATTGAGTTTAAAGTTAGGATCTTAAGTCCTTATTTAGGCTCAGAAAGTAATGGGCCTCATTTTCGAAAGTGCAATGAATGGGAGCTTCTGGCTGCTCAGCACTTTGAAAATCAGCCTTTTTTTAATGTGTGTAAAGAAATGTATAATGAACTGTGTTAAATAGATTAGGGCTATCAATTAATCACAGTTAATGCATGTGATTAATGCAAAACAAATTAACTGGATTTAAAAAATAGTTGCAATTAATTGCAGTTTTAATTGCACTATTAATAAAAATACCAATTTAAATGTGTTATAAATATTTTTGAAGGTTTTTCTACATTTTCAAATATATTGATTTCAATTACAACACAAAATACAAAGTGTACAGTACACACTTTATATTATTTTTTATTTAAAATATTTGCACTGTAAAAGAAGATAATCAAAATAGTTTTTTCAATTCACCTCATGCAATTACTGTAGTGCAATCTCTTTATTGTGAAAGTGCAACTTAGATATGTAGAATTTTTTTTAACATAACTACACTCAAAACCAAAACAAAAAACTTTAGAGCCTACAAGTTGAATCATGAAGGGCATACAAATGTTTAACATATCTGGCATAAAAATACCTTATAATGCCGGCTACAACAGTGCCACGTGAATGCCTGTTCTCACTTTCAGGTGTCATTGTAAATAAGCTGGCAGCATTATCTCCCATAAATGTAAACAAAGTTGATTGTCTTAACAATTGGCTGAACAAGAAGTAGGACTGAGTGGACTTGTAAAAGATGAACTGAAAAATACTATTTCTTTTGTTTATCTTTTTTACAGTGCAAATATTTGAAATAAAAAATAATATAAAGTGAGCATTGTAAACTTTGTATTCTTGTTGTAATTGAAATCAATATATATAAAAATGTATAAAAAATCCAAAAATATTTATAATAAAATTTAAATTGGTATTCTGTTATTGTTTTACAGTGCAATTAAAACTGCGATTAATCGTGACTATTTTTTATCTTGTGATTAATTGCGATTATTTTTTAAATCATTTGACAGCCCTAAAATAAATTTATATTAAATAATGTTAGAGAAGTAGATATATATTTAAGAGTATTATAAGAAAATATAGGGAACTTTTCTGCTGTCTGTAAGCGTCTTGTTGACACAGCTTTTAAAACTCTTCTAAAACAATTTCAAGTGTTGTAAAAATCAGAGTTGGTTTTTGTCTTATCTGGCGTGGATTCTTTGTGTAGTTAACTGGGCAAAACAAATCAGACCAATGTGTGATTTAATAGCCAGGTGTAGATCTCACTGGAATGACAGTCTAAGTAGGATGGATATTGACTGACTGCAGAATTAGCCAACCAGTAACTTCAAGGTCATAAGCTTGTCTCTTCCACCAACAGAAGTTGGTCCGGTAAAAGATATTGCCTCACCCACTTTGTCTCTGTAATAACCTGGGACCAATACAGCTACAACAACATTGCAAACAAGAAACAGATAAGTAAGAATAAGACAGCTATTGTAAGAAATAATGGAATACATGAAAGCAATGAAAATGAGTTAAGGAGGAGGATAGCAATGACTAATAAAGATAGGGAGGTACCAATTCGTTTTATCAGGATAAGTAAAAATGCATCCATTAAAAGGATTTTGGGTTAGTGTGTATGAAAATATATCTTGAATAGAATATTTATAGATTAGGTAGTTTTAATTATTTGCACCAGTGTGGTGATGTGAGACAAGATATATAAAGGATGCATGTTTAAAAAAGGGGGAGTTGTGGAGCAATGCAGGCCCCTCACCAGATCAAACCAACATAGAGCTGATGACGATAGAAGCAGCCTATTTATGCCCCAGAACTGGGTAAAGAGCAGGACAGCTTTCTGATCAGTTTTCTTTACTTATGCTTTACGGTTGATTAAGTTGATAATATATTGTCCTAAAATTTTTCTTATTAAAGCTTTAAACTAAGTTAAGCTTTTTAAGTTAAAAATGTTAAGCTTTTTGATTGCTGTGGTTTTGCTTTCCCCCAAGTGCCTAAATAAGGACTTGGGAGCCTAACTTTAGGTCTCTACTTTTGAGGCTTTTGGCCTAGATTTTGGCTTCCTAACCTTCTGTAAATCACATGGTTGGTGAGTACAAATAAAAGGTTTAGAAAAGACATTTTAACAGTCTGAGGTGACATCCTGGCCCAGCTGGAGTTAATCGGAGTTTTGTTTCAAAGTGGTAGTCGTGTTAGTCTGTATCAGCAAAAACAACGAGGAGTCCTTGTGGCACCTTACAGACTAACAAATTTATTTGGGCATAAGCTTTTGTGGGCTAAAACCAACTTCGTCAGATGCATGGAGTGGAATATACAGTAAGGAGTTTTGTCACTGTCTTTAAGGAGATCAGAACTTTCACCCTTGGTATTTAGGCATAATATTCCACCCTCTGTTGTTCCTCATCACCTCTTTGAAGTAATGACATGAGTTTAACTGAGGCAGTGCTTGCTTTGAGCTGGGCTGTTCTAATGAATGCATCATGAAGTTTTGAGTTACTTGTAGGCAGTAGAATTCAAACATTTGAATTGTTTGTAAATGTCTTCCAAATTTTGCTAGCATTGTCTGTATTGTTGTTCTGTAATGAAGAAAATTAGCAATCACAGTGTTTGAGAGTTCATTTGGCTTCATGTAATAAGAGCATTAAATCTGTATGGAATGTGAGAGCTGGGCTCTACCCTCTCATATTTACTGCAGTGGCCTCAGTTAAGTACAGAAGAAGAGAGTTCTATTATTGTTGCTTCCAGTTTTCTAGATAGTAGTAAAAATAGAGTTCATAACAAAAATGTAAATACTTCGGTGATTTCAGTATGCTTTTTGGTTTGTTTTTAAAATTCTTATATGCAGTAACATCTGGGTGAAGTAATTTTATTTCTTCATACTCTTCTCTCAGAAATTTAACTATTTTCACAAATAGTAAACTGTGACATAGGGGTATACTCCTTTGGACCTTACCACTAATCCTATAATGTTAATATTTATCTGTACGAGTAACTCCATAAGAAACCAAACACCGAGGCAATTAAATGAGCTCACAGCTAATATGATATAAAATACATAAATAAAAATTTACTGTCTGGAAAAGAGGCTTTCTTTCCCAGTGAGTTCTGAAGGGGAGATGGTTAAAATGATCAAGCATCCTACTACAGTGAGGAGAGATGCCAACTTCCACAAGCATCAATAATTAGCTCATACTGATAAGACCTGACTGATTTAGTCTGCCTCTCCTGCATATAGTAGGTCATAATATAAGAGATAAGCAGTTATGCTCACTCCATGATTAGAGATGAATCATGTTGTTTGAAAAATCATGATGTAAAATATGCAGTGATCTTATCAGTCATTCATAATAACTTCTATGTCATGCAGACTTTTTTTGGAAAAGAGCAAAGTAATTGGTATCCATCACAGGCACTACTGTTAAGATCACAAATTCCATGACAGTACTGCACTTTAATGGCAGGTTTCAGAGTAGCAGCCGTGTTAGTCTGTATCCACAGAAAGAAAAGGAGTACTTGTGGCACCTTAGAGACTAACAAATTTATTTGAGCAAATAAATTTGTTAGTCTCTAAGGTGCCACAAGTACTCCTTTTCTTTTTGCACTTTAATGGGTCTGTCAACTTAACTTAGCCTGTAATAACTCACAGCACATAAGTCTTAATGAGTAAATTAATTTATGATTAAATAAGTTAACTGTAAAATTTCACACTGAACAGTAATTGTTGCAGAACTCTATTTAGGACAGAAAGTTTAACTATGAATATCTTGAGTGTTCCCATGCAATTAAGCTACACAAGCATGAAAGCAATGAGGTGGTAATAGATGTGCAGTCAATAAAAAACTAACAAAAGAACCATAAAACCTAGAAAATCTTAAACTGTCCTTCATGGTTTATGTTTGACTTTCTTAGTTGATATGTAAAGAATGCTTTTATTTACCGTAGATGATCTTGAAATTTCAGCTTATTTAATGGATTCCAAGGCCAGAAGGGACTATTGTGACCTCTTATCTAATACAGTCCATAGAACTTCCCCAAAACAATTTCTAGAGCAGATATTTTAGTAGAACATTTCTAACCAAAGAGACTGTTTGGAGAAATGGAAAAACTGACTTTCTGTCAATCTTGCAAAGATACATGTAGCTTAGCAGTCTGTGAACTATGTTGTAAAAAGCTTGAAAATGCCAGGGAGAGAGGGAGGTTACGGAATTACTGACTGTGCCTCTGCCTTGGTGTTGATAGTACTCTCACTCATCAGAAGCAGTTGCTATGTAAGCAGCCACCTCTGAAAAGAGGGTGGGATCATTCAAACATGTCAGATATAAGCTAACAAAAAAACCTGAGATTTTTGCCTTGCTCTTAGTTTGAAAAATAGAAAACGTTTTTCAAGGCAGCAGAACACAACCAAATTTCCATTCACATAGTGAAATTAGTATTGAGTAGGGATCTTAAAATCTGACTTCTTTACACCAGGCATTTACTTTTATTTTCTTTTATTTGCTAGTTGATGGATTATTGCATAATATTAAGAAAACAATATATAGAACTCATAGGCACTGGAGCTAGGGGTACTGAGGGTGATGGTGCACCCACTGGCTTGAAGTGATTTCCGTCCTATACAGGGTTTACCGTTTGGTTCAGCTCTAAGCATCAGCACTATAAAAATTGTCCCAGCACCACTGACAGAACTATGTTTCTATTTATTGTTTGTGATGCTGCATTGGGTTTCAGATTATACTTGGTAAAAGAGATCCTATAATAATAGAGGTTAGTTAAGTGCATTAGTTTCCTTCTAAATTGTATTGTTCTGAATTGTGTTTCTGCTTGATGAGATTTTTCCCAAATGTTATTCAATTAAAACACCCCACAAGTTAATGAAGGTTTCGGCTGAGAATTTTAACGCCCAATTATTCAATTATTTATAGAGTTAAATTCCCACAGCAGCATTGTTGGTTTCTTTGTGCTTAGATGATGCTTTGTGTTACTGAACAATCGGATTGATGTACGTCTTTGTGTATGGTGATTAAAATAATTTTTATTTTCCCTAATTTTTATGCATTTAAACTTACAATTTTAACATTCAATTAATATAATACCTTACTTTGAATTGTCCAATTTATTTGGGGGAGGGGGGATTAAAAGGGAAAGGAATAAAAGAGGGAAAACTACTGATTACACATTGGAATATCAGTATCCAAGGGCCAAGTTCTACTTCCATTGACTTTAGTGGGAACAGGATTGGTGCCAAAAGACTTAAATAACAAATAAAGGGTTAGCCATATTTATGATTTTTCCATCCCAGCAAGAAACTGAACCAGAGGAGGCATCCCAAAGCAATAAGGTTACATATTGAGCTAAAGGAAAATCAAATTTCTGTTGGGCATAAGTTCTTTTTGAGGCCTTTAAGCAATAGGGTAGTACACAGAAGACATTCATGATCTACATATTAATTTTTTAAAATGTCATCTTGCTGAAATACAGACCAAGCCCAGATTTCCGTAACTTTCAAAACCAGGTGAGAGCAAACACGTTCAGACCAGCTCAACCATAAATTATTTCCTCTCTCTGTATAAAACTTCTTCTGGCTCCTATAGTCTTTCCATCTCCTTATGTGCTTCTATATTTGCAATATGATTTTTTCAATTTGTCATAACATGGACTTTAGAATTCTATAAGCCGTATGCTGTGGAGGGTTATTTTGGCAGGATAAGGGCACTGCACTCACTGTGCTCCCCCTTAGTAATAGGTCCACAACCTTTAAAAAAATATAAAAAGAAAAGGAGTACTTGTGGCACCTTAGAGACTAACAAATTTATTACAGCATAAGCTCTTTTTTCTTTTTGTGAATACAGACTAACACGGCTGCTGCTCTGAAACCTAAAAAAATATAGATACACTTTACTGGACTGCTGTTGTCTAATGGACTAAATACAAGTTTTAAAAATCTGGAGACCTTTTCTGGCAGAACTCATGGAATAACCTTAAACAAGTTACTTAATGATTTTGTGCTTCATTTTCACCATATCCAGAAACATATGCAGGTCTTAAAAACTGCTGGATACCCCTCACTCATATTTGCCTGTCTCCTTCATGTGAAGTCCTCTAGAATCCCTTCAAGCTCTGAAACTGATCAGATATCAAGCAGTTTGAACACACTTGCAGGCTAGTGCATATTCAGATTAGTAAGGAAACCAGTGTACGGTATAGTGGATCCTTATGTAAAGTAACACTCAGAAAACTTTTTGATGCAGACGAGTGTTTTTCATACTTGCCTAGCTCAAAAACAGCTGGAGGATTTTCTTCACAATTAAAAAAAACAATTTCAGGTTTGATCTAAGGCCAAACATGAGAAATTTCAGACTGAAACAGAAATGTCTGAGAACATTATGAATATCTAAAACAGTTGTTTACGTGGAATGGTCAACTCACTGGTAATTGTAGTGTTTTGATTATATCAATGAGATAAATAATTTGTCACATTCCCTTTTACAAGAGGCTGTGAAGAAAAATGAAGGTCAGAACATTTAGCTTATTGTATTGAATTCTACCATAAATTAAAAAGTGGGTTTCTTGATGCATAATGGGTGGATTTAGGCCCCAGTCTATTAATCCGATCCAGTCAGGTGGACGCTTGTGTACCTGTACTGCCACTTTAACTTTGTTGGCCTCTGTTCAGGTTCAAGATTCTAGTATGCCTGTACAGATCCAACTGAAGAATATGGACATTATTTTGGCTGGATTGGGAGACATAAACTGGAGTGGGGGAAACAGAAGTGCTACAAATTAGTGGTCATTCACAACATTTTGTAAAAGTCTGGTGTGCAAGACAGACTGTTCCCAGGATCAGACTAATTTAAAAGGTTAAACCGGGTCACCCAGGTAATTATAACCCTGTCAGTCTGACATCAATCCTGGGCAAGATAATCGAGAGGCTGGTATGGGACTTAATTAATAAAGAATTAAAGGAGGTTAATATAATTAATGCCAATCAGCATGGGTTTATGGAAAAATAGATCCTGTCAGACTAACTAGATATCTTTTTTTGATGAGATCACAAGTTTGGTTGATAAAGGTAATAGTGTTGATGTAATAGTTTAATTACAATTATAAGGGTGTAAAATTAACATGGCACACATTAAATGCGTTAAAAGCTGACTAACTTATAGGTCACAAAATTAGAGAGACAAGGTGGGCGAGGTAATATCTTTTATTGGACCAACTTTTGTGAGTGAGAGAGACAAGCTTTCGAGCTACACAGAGCTCTTCTTCAGGTCTGGGAAAGGTACTTATAGTGTCACAGCTAAATACAAGATCAAACAGTCTTGGCTGTCTAATATTCTGGGATCGACACAGCTACAATAACACTGCATAGGTCACAAAATGTATTTGTAAATGGGAAATTATCATTGAAGGGATGTGTTTCCAACAGGGTCCTGCAATGGTTGCTTCTTGGTCCTACACTATGCAACATTTTTATTAATGACCTGGAAGAAAACATAAAAATATCACTGATAAAGTTTGCAGATTAGATAAATATTGGGGGTGGTGGTAAATAATGAAGACAACAAGTCACTGATTCAGAGTTATCTGGATCATTTGGTCAACTGGATGCAAGCAAACAGTATGTGCATTAATGTGGCTAAATGTAAATATATACATCTAGGAATGAAGAATGTAGGCCATGTTTACAGGATTGGAGACTCTATCCTGTGAAGCAGTGACTCTGAAAAAGATTTAAGAGGATGGGGTGGATAAGCAGCTGAATGTGAGCTCCTAGTGTGACACTGTGGCCAAAACAACTAATGCAATCCTGGTGTGCATAAACGGGAATTTTGAGTAAGAGTAGAGAGTTTATTTTACTTCTGTATTTGGCACTGCTGCAACCACTGCTGTAACTAGTTATGGTGTCCACAATTTCAAGAAGGATATTGATAAATTGGAGAATGTTCAGAGAAGAGCCCCGAGAATGATTAAAGGATTAGGAAACATGCTTTATAGAGATAGAATGAAAGAGCTTAATCTATTTAGCTTAACAAAGACAAGGTTAAGGGATGACTTGATTACAGTCTATAAGTAAAAAGAAAAGGAGTACTTGTGGCACCTTAGAGACTAACAAATTTATTAGAGCATAAGCTTTCGTGAGCTACAGCTCACTTCATCGGATGCATTTGGTGGAAAAAACAGAGGAGAGATTTATATACACACACACAGAGAACATGAAACAATGGGTTTATCATACACACTGTAAGGAGAGTGATCACTTAAGATAAGCCATCACCCACAGCAGGGGGGGGAAAGGAGGAAAACCTTCCATGGTGACAAGCAGGTAGGCTAATTCCAGCAGTTAACAAGAATATCAGAGGAACAGTGGGGGGTGGGGTGGGGGGGAGAAATAACATGGGGAAATAGTTTTACTTTGTGTAATGACTCATCCATTCCCAGTCTCTATTCAAGCCTAAGTTAATTGTATCCAGTTTGCAAATTAATTCCAATTCAGCAGTCTCTCGTTGGAGTCTGTTTTTGAAGCTTTTTTGTTGAAGTATAGCCACTCTTAGGTCTGTGATCGAGTGACCAGAGAGATTGAAGTGTTCTCCAACTGGTTTTTGAATGTTATAATTCTTGACGTCTGATTTGTGTCCATTCATTCTTTTACGTAGAGACTGTCCAGTTTGGCCAATGTACATGGCAGAGGGGCATTGCTGGCACATGATGGCATATATCACATTGGTAGATGCGCAGGTGAACGAGCCTCTGATAGTGTGGCTGATGTGATTAGGCCCTATGATGGTATCCCCTGAATAGATATGTGGACAGAGTTGGCAACGGGCTTTGTTGCAAGGATAGGTTCCTGGGTTAGTGGTTCTGTTGTGTGGTGTGTGGTTGCTGGTGAGTATTTGCTTCAGATTGGGGGGCTGTCTGTAAGCAAGGACTGGTCTATCTCCCAAGATCTGAGAGAGCGATGGCTCGTCCTTCAGGATAGGTTGTAGATCCTTGATGATGCGTTGGAGAGGTTTTAGTTGGGGGCTGAAGGTGATGGCTAGTGGCGTTCTGTTGTTTTCTTTGTTGGGCCTGTCCTGTAGTAGGTGACTTCTGGTGACTTCTACCAATGTGATATATGCCATCATGTGCCAGCAATGCCCCTCTGCCATGTACATTGGCCAAACTGGACAGTCTCTACGTAAAAGAATGAATGGACACAAATCAGACGTCAAGAATTATAACATTCAAAAACCAGTTGGAGAACACTTCAATCTCTCTGGTCACTCGATCACAGACCTAAGAGTGGCTATACTTCAACAAAAAAGCTTCAAAAACAGACTCCAACGAGAGACTGCTGAATTGGAATTAATTTGCAAACTGGATACAATTAACTTAGGCTTGCATAGAGACTGGGAATGGATGAGTCATTACACAAAGTAAAACTATTTCCCCATGGTATTTCTCCCCCCCCACCCCACCCCCCACTGTTCCTCTGATATTCTTGTTAACTGCTGGAATTAGCCTACCTGCTTGTCACCATGGAAGGTTTTCCTCCTTTCCCCCCCCTGCTGTGGGTGATGGCTTATCTTAAGTGATCACTCTCCTTACAGTGTGTATGATAAACCCATTGTTTCATGTTCTCTGTGTGTGTGTATATAAATCTCTCCTCTGTTTTTTCCACCAAATGCATCCGATGAAGTGAGCTGTAGCTCACGAAAGCTTATGCTCTAATAAATTTGTTAGTCTCTAAGGTGCCACAAGTACTCCTTTTCTTTTTGCGAATACAGACTAACACGGCTGCTACTCTGAAACCAGTCTATAAGTATCTACATAGGGAACAAATATTTAATAATGGGCTCTTCAGTGAGGTAGATAAACGTGTAATACGATCCAGTGGCTGGAAGTTGAAACTAGACAAATTCAGACTGGAAATTAGGCATAAATTATTAACAGTGAGAGTAATTAACTGTTGGAACAATTTACCAAGGGTTTTGGTGGATCCTCCATCCCTGACAATTTTTAAATCAAGATTAGAAGTTTTTCTAAAAGATCTGCTCTAGGAATTATTTTGGGTGCATTCTCTGGTCTGTGTTAGAGAGAAGATCAATCTAGATGATCACAATGATCCCTTCTGGCCTTTGAAGTTATTAATATGAATCTGTGAACCTGGCCAAAATTTAAACTACCAGTAACCCATGCTTGCATTACAGGGGAAGGAGAAGTATTAACTTTTGCGAGCAATAGTAGTTTTTGAACACTTTCTCCAGTATATTAGACCTCTTTCTTTTATCAGCAGGCAAGTAAAAATAACAGGCATAACTGCATAGATAGTAGAAAGTAAAAGCCATAGACCACTGAGTTTTCTTGTGTATATAATAATCAATGATGCCTGCCAGAATATCAGCAGAGTAGTGGATCTTGTTTCAGAACAATACAACAACAAATGCAATTGGTTAGAACTCTAGTACATTTAATGAAATGTGTTAAAAATATTAAAAGGTTTCAGAGTAGCAGCCGTGTTAGTCTGTATTCTCAAAACAGAAAAGGAGTACTTGTGGCTCCTTAGAGACTAACAAATTTATTTGAGCATAAGCTTTCGTGAGCTACAGCTCACTTCATTGGATGCATCCGATGAAGTGAGCTGTAGCTCATGAAAGCTTATGCTCAAAAAAAATTAAACCTTCCCTTGCCAATATGCATGATTTTTACAAGAAAATGATCTGTTTTTAAAAAATGCTTTTCTTTTCTCTTCCTATGTGAAAGATGCATATCAATAACATGCTGAACTGACTATACATAAAGTGCTGTCATATGCACAAAGTAAACAAATTTATAGCTATCTGAGTTGTAACTTGTAACGATTAAAAATATCTGAAAAGTTTTAAAGTTGTGTGATTTTTTTTTTAAAAAAAATGTCCATTGTGCCTCCTCAAGACTCTAGTGACACAGCATCCATAAAAGGAGTTTCTACTTGTCATGAGGTTTGTTGAAATGGAGTTTTTTCTTATCGATTTGAGCAGTTATGAAATCCTTTCCTTGAGTTACTGCTCAGAGATGTGCAGAAGCATCAACAGCAGCGTATCTCAAGCAGCAGAAGTGGCATTATTAGGGGGAGCAGTGTTGAGCTGTTTGTTCATAAATCAGCTGTTTCTGTCCATACACAGGGGATGCTTTTATTATTTGATTAAGACAGGGCACAAAGAAGCATGCAGTGAGACCTAAGATTTTTATATAGTCAAAAAGCTATATCAATATTTTAAATGCATATGAAGTTCACACAATGTAAAACAACTATGATTTCCTTCACTTTAGTTGATTAGTAGTAAATTTCTAGCTGCATAGATAAATTAGGTGAAAAGGAAAATTAAGGTATATTTGAGAACAATTTATTTACCAGTTTAAAACAATCCAAATCTGATGCAATCCTAAAATTGTATCTAATATAGTCCTGAAATCACATCACAGGGCAGGCTAGAGGGGAACAAATCTGCACTGAAGAATACATGATACTGACTGGAGACAGAGTACAATAGAAACGATGTGATCAAAACAGAATTTCCAGTCATAACTTTAAGAGAAATTCAGTTTCCCTCTCTCTCTTCCCCTTCGCCCCACTATAGTTAAATATTTTACCTAAAGCAGGACTGTTCATAAAAACTGAAGTTGTGACATTTATCAAGTGTCCTTCTTCCTGTGTTTTATTTATGTGTTTCACAATATATTTAGTCTAAGAAGTTTTCTCAGTTTACTGCTTACAACGGTTGTCTTCAGTTGTGATGTCACTCTTGTCTTCACCACAGATTTGGCTATGTGGCATGCTTCTCAGCACATCTGGGCTGAGCCTTTAATGCTGACTTGCAGATGCTAGACCTTATGTGCTTATCATTCAGGCTTTCTGCTGAAGAATATCATTTTACATTCTCCTTTATGGAGTCTATTGTTTCTTTTGTATTCAAACTCTGCATTTTAAATGTTATGGGCAGTGCTATTTGCTCATTGTTTGTTTTGTGTTTAGATACTGAAATGATCTGTTTGTCCTGAAATATATCTAAAGTAGCTATGACCAGCACAGTTAATAAATGAGTTAGTTTCATTAATCCTTGGACCACCATTTGTATGCTAAAGATGGTGAGCATTTATTGTGTACTTTTATCAGTCCTGGAGACAAAGGAGTTTTAACTGCCAGTCTCCAGGCTCTGGGGAAAACATGCTATGAAGTGGCTGTTGTACATTTTCATGACTTTATTTTCTCTGTTGCTACATCCTATGACAGTGTTCACTATTAGTGCCCACTCTTATACCTGTAGGTGGTGTAAATGGAAAGTGCCAAGTTGCTTATATATTCAATGGTGGGAATTTCTTAAGCTTTAGCCCCTTCTCTAGGCTTTCTGCTACAGGTGTTTATTTAATTCAGGGGTTCTCAAACTTCATTGCACTGTGACCCTCTTCTGACAACAAAAATCACTACATGACCCCAGGAGGGGGACCGAAGCCTGAGCCTGCCTGAGCCCCGCTGCCTCAGGTAGGGGGGCCAAAGTCCAAGCCCTGGTGCCCCAGGCCGGAAGGCCAAATCCCAAGCCCCAGAGCTTCAGCCCCAGGCAAGGAGCCTGTAGCCTGAGCCCCACCGCCCAGGGCTGAAGCCAAAGCCTGAACCCTGCCTTGGGCTTTGGCCCTGGATGGTGGGGCTCGGGCTTTGGCTTTGGCCCCAGGCCCCAGCAAGTCTGCCAGCCCTGGTGACCCCATTAAAACAGGATCGTGGCCCATTTTGGGGTCCCGACCCACAGTTGAATTGGTACTTCTTGAATTCTTTTTACGTACAGTACTTTGAAACCTAAATATTTGCATTAACTTTGACTAACCGAAGGTTAATATAACCTCTCTAGTCTGAATTTCTTAATATTTTTCAGTGTAATAGATTGTGGCTCGGGAGAATACATGCTGTTTTTCTGAATTTGTTTTACCTTCCTGCATAAGCGTGAGAATGAAAACCTGTTGATCAATATATATTCCTATTTCACTTATATTTATATTAAGGATAATCTATATTTGTTTTTAGAGATCCATATAACTTTATGGAGCAGCCCAGGGAGTTCAAGTCTGGTCCATTTTAACAAAAGGCCAGTAGTATGTTTTATTTATTTGTAGCATGATACAGTGTGAACTTACTTTATTTGAAACTAAATTCTTTTTCACTTTTTCAGAATTTTCCAGTGGGCAGAAATTTATATTTGTTCTTTTATCCCTTAAAAGTTTTCTGCAATCTACACTAAAATAATGTTGATAGTAGGATTGAGTTGTTTGGAGGAAGGGGCAGTATTTACACATTATTTCCCTACCTCCCACCCCAATCTGAATGATAAATTACAGCTGAGAAAGAAAGGATGATCTTATGCTTAACTCATTGGACTGGGAGCTATGGGATCTGCCTCAGAAACAACTCTGACTTCATAATCAAAAAGGCTGACAAAGGAGGTGCTGTCGTCATCATGAATAGGTCAGAGTATGAACAAGAGGCTACTAGGCAGCTCTCCAACACCACTTTCTACAAGCCATTACCCTCTGATCCCACTGAGAGTTACCAAAAGAAACTACAACATTTGCTCAAGAAACTCCCTGAAAAAGCACAAGAACAAATCCGCACAGACACACCCCTGGAGCCAGGACCTGGGGTATTCTATCTGCTACCCAAGATCCATAAACCTGGAAATCCTGGACGCCCCATCATCTCAGGCATTGGCACCCTGACAGCAGGATTGTCTGGCTATGTAGACTCCCTCCTCAGGCCCTTCGTTACCAGCACTCCCAGCTATCTTCGAGACACCACCGATTTCCTGAGGAAACTACAGTCCATTGGTGATCTTCCTAAAAACACCATCCTAGCCACTATGGATGTAGAAGCCCTCTACACCAACATTCCACACAAAGATGGACTACAAGCCGTCAGGAACAGTATCCCCGATACTGTCACGGCTAACCTGGTGGCAGAACTTTGTGACTTTGTCCTGACCCATAACTATTTCACATTTGGTGACAATGTATACCTTCAAATCAGCGGCACTGCGATGGGTACCCGCATGGCCCCACAGTATGCCAACATTTTTATGGCTGACTTAGAACAACGCTTCCTCAGCTCTCGTTCCCTAATGCCCCTACTCTACTTGCGCTACATTGATGACATCTTCATCATCTGGACCCATGGAAAAGAAGCTCTTGAGGAATTCCACCATGATTTCAACAATTTCCATCCCACCATCAACCTCAGCCTGGACCAGTCCACACAAGAGATCCACTTCCTGGACACTACGGTGCTAATAAGCGATGGTCACATAAACACCACCCTATATCGGAAACCTACTGACCGCTATTCCTACCTACATGCCTCTAGCTTTCATCCAGATCATACCACTCGATCCATTGTCTACAGCCAAGCGCTACGATATAACCGCATTTGCTCCAACCCCTCAGACAGAGACAAACACCTACAAGATCTCTATCATGCATTCCTACAACTACAGTACCCACCTGCTGAAGTGAAGAAACAGATTGACAGAGCCAGAAGAGTACCCAGAAGTCACCTACTACAGGACAGGCCCAACAAAGAAAACAACAGAACGCCACTAGCCATCACCTTCAGCCCCCAACTAAAACCCCTCCAACGCATCATCAAGGATCTACAACCTATCCTGAAGGACGAGCCATCGCTCTCTCAGATCTTGGGAGACAGACCAGTCCTTGCTTACAGACAGCCCCCCAATCTGAAGCAAATACTCACCAGCAACCACACACCACACAACAGAACCACTAACCCAGGAACCTATCCTTGCAACAAAGCCCGTTGCCAACTCTGTCCACATATCTATTCAGGGGATACCATCATAGGGCCTAATCACATCAGCCACACTATCAAAGGCTCGTTCACCTGCGCATCTACCAATGTGATATCTGCCATCATGTGCCAGCAATGCCCCTCTGCCATGTACATTGGCCAAACTGGACAGTCTCTACGTAAAAGAATGAATGGACACAAATCAGACGTCAAGAATTATAACATTCAAAAACCAGTTGGAGAACACTTCAATCTCTCTGGTCACTCGATCACAGACCTAAGAGTGGCTATACTTCAACAAAAAAGCTTCAAAAACAGACTCCAACGAGAGACTGCTGAATTGGAATTAATTTGCAAACTGGATACAATTAACTCAGGCTTGAATAGAGACTGGGAATGGATGAGTCATTACACAAAGTAAAACTATTTCCCCATGGTATTTCTCCCTCCCACCCCACCCCCCACTGTTCCTCTGATATTCTTGTTAACTGCTGGAATTAGCCTACCTGCTTGTCACCATGAAAGGTTTTCCTCCTTCCCCCCCCTGCTGTTGGTGATGGTTTATCTTAAGTGATCACTCTCCTTACAGTGTGTATGATAAACCCATTGTTTCATGTTCTCTGTGTGTGTGTATATAAATCTCTCCTCTGTTTTTTCCACCAAATGCATCCGATGAAGTGAGCTGTAGCTCACGAAAGCTTATGCTCTAATAAATTTGTTAGTCTTTAAGGTGCCACAAGTACTCCTTTTCTTTTTGGATTCCATGTGTGTATTTGAGGAAGTCCCTTTATCTCTCTGCTCAGTTCCTCATCTGTAAATGGGGATTATCATACTTTCTTTTTGTGTTTATCTTTTTAGATTGCAAACTCTCCAGGACAAGGAGAGTTACTCCACACCTTTTGGCTTTCCCCAGCCCTTAGTTTAAAAACTCCTTTATAACCTTTTTAATTTTACATGCCAGCAGTTTGATTCTGTTTTGGTTTAAGTGGAGCCCATCCTTCTGGTATAGGCTCTTTCTTTCCCCAAAGGTTTCTTAGTTCCTAATAAACCTAAATCATTCTACCCAACACCATTGTCTCATCCACACATTGAGACCCTGCAGTTCTGGCTCTCTAACTGGTTCTGCCTATGGAACTGGAAGCATTTCACAGAATGCTGCCATGGAGGTCTTGTACTTTAATCTCTTACCTTGCAGCCTAAATTTGTCCTCCGGAACTTCTCTCCTATCCTTCCCTATGTCACTGGTACCTATGGGTACCACAACCACCAGCTCCTTCCTAGTATTGCACATACGTCTGTCTAGGTATCTTGCGAGATCCCCAACCTTGGCACTCGACAGGGAATTCACAATGCGGTTCTCCTGTTTATCACAAACCCAACTATCTATATTTTTAATAATTGAATTCCCAGTTGGTATTACCTGTCTCTTCCTAATAACTGAGGTCTCCTCTTCCAGAAGTGTATCCTCAGTGTGAGAGGATACCATGACATCATCAGGAAGGAGTGTCCCAACTGTGGGATCATTTCGCTCTGCTCCATCTTGATGTTCTCCTTCCCCAAGACTTTCATCCTCCTCAACAGCACAGAGGCTGTCAGACTGGGGCTGGGACCACTGTATTGGGTCCCAGAAAGTCTCATCTGTGTACCTCTCTGTCTCCCTTGGCTCCTCCAGTTCAGCCACTTTGGTTTTAAGAGCCTGTACTTGGTCTCTGAGGGCAATAATTGCTTGCACTGGATGCACACACATGCCACCTGTCCACAAGGCATGTAATTATACATGCAGCATTCAGTGTGATAAAGTGGATAATCCCCACTCTGCTGCTTGACTTCTACCTGCATTGTTTTCACTCTCGGAGGGTCTTTTTTTTTTTTTTTTGGAAGGGTGGTTATTTAGGCCTAAATTTAGAGTGTTAGGTGTATCTATCTCTTGCAATTCCTCTCTAAACTACCTTGCACAAGACCCTGTTTGCTGCTCCTGGTCAGTAGCTCTTCAGGTGGGTTAGGAGCTGGCTTTTTAAATCCCTGTTCTCCCTGAATTAGCCCAGCTCCCTTGCCAAGGGATCCTAATGAGATTAAGGATTATTATTTTTCATCACCATTATTTGTCTGTTTTGAGTACGTGTTATCAGGTTCATAGCCAAATCTTTAGAGTTAAGAACACCTGCTTATATTGGACATTCAAGCTATAGAAAACAATAAAATATCAAAAGAAATATTAAGACTATGACCCCATAACAAGTCATGTTCTAATTGTGATCATTGATAAGTTTTTGAATTATGGCGTGCAAGAGACTGTTAAAAAGAATTGTAGGAGCTGGCATTTCTCCATACAGATCTCATGATGAAAATCTTCTGATATTGAGAACAGCAATAGACTTGTAATGCTAATGGTGAGAATATTTCAATAGTACCATTACAATACTAGTGGTCTCTGGTTTGTAAATTCTTTTCATTTTTCTCCTTACGGGTTTTGAACTGTAGCTGTTAACCTGGAAAATATATAGGGTGCAGCCTGCATCAACAGGATTGTGACAGAGTAAATTTAAGGAATCTGACCTGTGATGCATTGAAACAATCCGTGTCAAGACGGTTATTACCATACAGGTCATAGGTTCAAAAGATCAGATTTGGCCATTTATGATGGACACTTAACCTTTTTAAAAATAAAGTTTATAGGACTATAGCACGTATGTCCAATTATGAGGGGTATAAATCCAGTCTAATGAAGTAAATGGAAAAATAATGCAGAAAAGTCTTGCAGTCTAGTGTCATAGTGAACATTGCTAAGGATGTAAAATAATAACTTGGGTGAGACTTGCATACTTCCCTGTGTTGAGTGGGCACTGTTTTACTCAATGATATGAAAAGGGATGTTCATTAGTGTCAGGTATTGGACATTTTGCATCCGTTTCTTCTGTCATTTACACCCAGGCTGATTTCAGGTGGGGTTTTACTAGTGTGAGGGCATAATTTACCACTTAGACTCATCATTTTTCCAAGTTGGACCTGCTCCCCTTTCTATGTCATTTCCCTGGAGCTGTCTGTAATAGTTGTCTATTGGAATTGTACACATTTGGCTTTAACCCTTTAAAATACTTAATTCTTTCCTGCATTCTCAGTTTTTGTGTTTTGGTTTTAAGTGAAAGTAGCTTTGCTTTGTGGCATCTGGTCTCCCAAGATCTGCTCCTTCTCCAAATTTTTCTTTTGATTCTTTTTAACCCTTCAACCCTATACTACTTTCCACTGTTTGGGTCTCTTGTGATGGGCATTTGTATTTTCATAGCCATATTACATTCTATGCATGCATCACAAAATATCCACCAGGAAAAGTAAGTTGATTTTCTTTCATTACATAAGAAGCTCCTCAGGAGAAGACTGTAATGCAGAGACCCACTCTGCTCTCCTGGGGTTGAATCACCCTGGGACACAGCACCTCCTGTGGGTTGTGGGAAAGCAGTGTACATACTCTTACACTGGAAGGGATGAATCAAGCCCATAGTTGTATTTTACCAAGCATACTTTCAAATGTGTTACGGATTTGGAACAGTAAACTTGTAAAAGATATTTATGCACCCCAAACCTCTCCCCACTTCCTCAGTTTTTCTTCGCATTCTCCAGTCTAGCAATTAGTGCCATCTGAACCATGTGGGGTATGAAGTATTGGAAAGCTGCACTAATACCAAAGCCACTTTTCCTTATTCCTTAATCTCCTACACTGTATTTGTTTGTGGAAAGTAAGTTGTTTTGGAACCTGGGTTTACAGTGTGGGTGGTGTGGTGGTGGTAGATATTTCTATCTTAGTTTCTGTGTGGGTTGAACATAGACGCCTGTTTCATGCATCACCTCTTAATACTACGTGTATTGTATAGGCACATTGGGCATTGAGTTTCTTTCACTGCATAAGAAACTGAACACAATCTCATCATCTAATTTTTTTCACACATTTTCTTTTTCTTTTTCTTGTGTTCTGTATCTCTGTGAAGCCTCGTCTCCCCAGCCCACTGCCATATGCTGCTAATGTGGAATGAAGTTTGGTCTCAAAAGAATCAAAAAGATTAGAAAATCACAAATAAGAAAGAAAATGACCCAGTCTCTGCTATGTGGACCAGTCCTCATCATCCAAATCCAGGCTAGACATGAGATTCTGCTGTTGTGTTCCGTGTGTCTGTGGCACTGTCCCACTCTCTGGAAAATATTATTACTACTTTTGGTTAGTATTTATTTCTGACAGTGCTAGGTGCTTTATGTATTTGTAAGAAAGCTGTGCTTGCTGTGTTGCTCGCGTGCGCACTCTCTTTCTCTCTGTCCTTGTGTTAGATGCAGAGAATAAGGAGTGAGGATTGGGGTGCAACTCAGGAATTTTTCCCTTGTGTGCATATTTCTCTTGCCTATTTTTACCTATTTGCCTCTTTAGCTTAATTCATACTCCTGTGACTTTTTGATAAGTGTGTTTCAAACCTTTGCTTGGTTTTGTTTAATGCTTGTCCTATCTACTATGAGACAGATCCTCCACTCGTATGAATTTGTGTAACTCATTTGGCCTTAGTGGTCCTACGCTGATTTACACCGGAGGATGATCTGGTCCAATATTTTGTTTTATTTTTAATCCTTTCCTTTCTCTGTTTTGTACATAACAATAACAATGTTTTTGTGGACTTCCTGGAAAACGTGATACTGTCAAAATAAGTACTTTCCACCATTTCTGTCTGCTTTGCATTCTGAATGAATGCTTAAAAATAAAAGAAAATGGGAACTAGAGAACTAGTAACATTTGTTACTCATGAGGGAATTGAGCATTTTAGTCTCAGTCTGGTCTAACTTCCGGCTTAGTAAAGAATAAGTGGGGTGGGAGGTGGTGCCGGGGAAGAATGCCCACAGTGGCTTTTTATTTAGAGGTGCACAACAGACTTTTGTTATTAACCTGAAGCTTGGGTCAAATTTGCAGAGTTTCACTAACATTTCAGTTCAGCCTGGACTGAATTTTGCATGAGCCTTTTTCGAGCTGGGAATTATTTATGTTTTTCACCTGAAATTTTGCAAAACTGGATTTAGATAAGCTTCTTTTGAGTTTGAAGTTTCATTCCAGCTCCAGGTGAAATTTATAGGATGCAGTCCATATGATGAAATAGTTAAACGTCAACAAGCTGAAATTGCAAGTTCCTCAGAGTTCCCTTCTTTACTTTGTTCACATAAGAACTCTCTGGTTCTCCAACACTACTGTGATGAGAACCATATAAGTAACAAGATAGGTAGAACTTTCCTCAACAATCATATTCTAGTTGCCAAATTGCAGATCAGCACAAAAATATAAATTCCTCTGTAAATCTGTTTGTACAGCATCCCGCATACCCATTGTTTTTATTTGGAGAGGGCTGAAAAGGTTTGAGCTCTTTCCCTGTCACCCTCCAATATTTTCTCACTGTGCTCCTTCTCCTATTTCCATGTACTCCTTCAGGCTGTAGCATACAGAAAGCATGCAGATAAGAGAGTACTTTAACTAACTCCAGAATCCTTGTCAGATGCTAAGTCCCACACCTAATTATAAGTACATGGGCTCTGGTTTTCTGACTGTGTTTTCAGAGAGTACTTCATAGTTTTAGAATGAAAAAACTATGAACTTACTAGAGATTTGGAAAAGCTGATATTTTTCATGAACACAGGCAGAGCTATAAATCTGTGGAGCTGTGCATCTTGGATGTAGAGGCTTTTAGGAAATAATGTAAAAGCTGTGTTAGGCTCTTGTCCGTTCCACTGGCCAGTGCAGGATTGTTTGCTGTCGTGCATTCTCAAGATCTTTACACATTTTAAATAACATATGCATCTGATGAAGTGAGCTGTAGCTCATGAAATCTTATGCTCAAATAAATTTGTTAGTCTCTAAGTTGTCACAAGTACTCCTTTTCTTTATATGTGATAGAGGTTCCAGAGTTTAATAGCTCTTTCTTTTCTTTTGCTCATCCTGAATTTTCCTTCGCTTTATTTAATCCTATTATTTTGTTATACCACTTGGACCACCCTAGGTAATTCTTCTCCCTTTTCAGTGTTACACTATCCAGATACTTGCAGTTATCATATCCTCCCTACTCCAACCTCCACTTCCTTAAAGTGATTGATCAGGTTAGACATAGTTGTTGTTCTTTTCTAGAATCTCTCATACGTCTATCTTTTTAAGAGTGAGTTGCTCAGAATGTGCTAGTCTGTATTGTTGCACTTTTACTATATTCTCTGGTCTCTCTATCTGCATTCTAGTGCTCCTGTTAGCATAGAATCTAGTGATATAATCCTTTATCCCCAGTTGCCTGATCTATTGATTATTTGTTGGTTATGTTATTGATTGAAATTCCCTATTTAGCATTCTCTCATTTGGTAGGTTCTTGTCCCAACTTCAGGTCCAGTATTATCAGAGTTACAGCTTTGGGAGCCAACAATGGTCATACTCAAGGAAGACCTTTTGTAACTGTAAATCTTTTATTACTACAATGATTAGTTCAATAAGTAAAGAAATCCAAAAAGTACAGTGAGATGATATAGCACTGTAGGATGACCTCCACCATTACAGGTATATATTCACCCTACTGTGAGGAGAGCTCTAAAGGTTGAGGTAAATTCTAGTCTGACTGACATGTCAGTGAAGAACTTCAATGGCTGTACCTAAGACAAACAGCCATCATGTATATGTATGTGTATATGTACGTGTAGCTCTTTCCTCCTTCACCATACCTTAACTTCCTCACCCTCATAATATTAGGGTGTCCTTATCCTATAGGTTAGTGTATTAATTAGATTGTTTATTATCATGTATGTCCATTGGATTACTATTGCGGTTAAACATCTGCTGATATTTCCCTCCAAAAATACCCTAGATTGGTACAAACTGTGTTCTTGTGGATACCTATCAGCAACTTTCAACACTTATGCTTATTGCAAAACAATAAACAAAGCCTTTTGCCGTCTTATGACTTAAGATCACTATTATACCATACTCTTGTTTAGGGTATAAGGCCTTATAAATATGCTAACTGTTTAAGCTATTCTTATAATTCTAGGCCTATATGTCTGTGTTCCTGCTCTCAGTTCCTTACTCCTTTATCTTCTATTTTCCCTATGACTACATAATTACTGCATAGCTACACCCCCAAATCTCATACCAAAGAACTGATTCATTTGGGATGCTATACATGAAAGAGAGCCAGATGTATAAAATATTTTCTCATGATAACATCAATCACGTTGTTATAATAGTGACTATTTATCTATTTTGCTAGAAGCTGGTATAGGACAAACCTGATTCTTTCTATAATGCTTGGACTAATAAGTTTTACAACCCTACTTCATAGTAGAAGGTTATTAAACTAGGGCATATTCCTTCTGCCTTGGTGGTAACACTAAGTACTCTGACTGTAATGTACCAAGCATTTGGGGGAAGGAAAATGAATACAAAAGAACAAATAAAAAAAAAACCTATAAAATGATAATGAGGGAGCATGCAGTCCCTCTCAGCAAGCAGCTTACCAGAGCAGAAGTGTGGCCTCAGTCACGGCACTGTGACTCATTATTAGAATCCTTTGCCTAAAGGCTTGGAGCAGTGATGCAGTAGAACTTCATGCTGGGAAGCTGATAGCTCGTTGGAGTGACTGTGAGACTAATCAGGCAGCCGCGGTTGCTGAAGGCTTGCACTTGTTTCATGACAGTCATATTCAGAATCAAACATTAGGGCTATCAGGTTTGGTGCATTTTCTGTAATGGTACAAAACATCTCTGCTTTATTTGGTAAGAAGGGTTTTTTATTGCTCTTCTCAGTTCTCTGGGGAATCAAAAAAGACTTGCTGGAGGTACAATGGCCTTTTCATTAGGTTGGGTATGAGATGCTTTGAAATGGACAGTACAGAAGAATTGTTCTCCAACATTAGAGGGGTACTTTCCTATTAGCCTGGGAAAAGCAATTGTTTGATAAATGATATTTACCACTACTGCTGTCCATCATGTTAATGACCACATAGAAATTATAATACTATACATAAGTAGCCTGTCTATTAAAACCTTTGCACTGAACATAATGCTGGATGTTTGCACGTGAAATACTCTCCCAAGACATGGCCTTGAAACTGAATAGGACCTGATTCTCTGTTTCTGTACCTGTTTGGTACAGGAGCTTCTGTTTTGTGCAACTGCCACACTATTTCATTTTTAACAATGATAGTTTTAAGATGTTCTTAATTGTATTGTTCTTCCTCGGTCTTTCCCTAAAGTAGGCATTCAGATATCATGATGAGGAATACAATATCAAAATCTGGATTGGTGTTCAAAGATCCTCATGTCTTTTACCCTATCAGAAGGTCATTTGCTATATATTGTGCAGATGTTTGCAGGTTAGAGGGAAGAATCAGGAGGTTTACAATGGGGGAGGGATGGAACTAAGGCACAGAGAGGCCAAGTGAATTGCCCAAGTTTTTATAGATCATCATTAGAAGGTCCAAGAATATACCCAGGAATCCTGATTGCTAGTTTTTAGATTTTTTTCAACTGAAACAGATTTCCACTCAATGGTGTAAAAAGCATCAAGTGTGTATGCTTGAAATTTCATGGTAAAGGAGGTGCGGAAGCTGTGTTGCCAAGAAATAGTGATGGGTCACCAGAAGATTGCTTGGTGTAGGAGAAAAGCATTCAAATTCATAGGCTATGAGGCGAAGTTAGTGGTGGTATTGCCAACCCTAATCACTAAAAAAAAATCATGAGTCAGGTCCCCTAAAATATTGAAATATTAAGCAATACTAAATTCTGTGTCCCTCTCCACCTTCTGTTTTTAAGCCTTTAGGGTTCATGTTCTCAAGCTTTTTTTCCTCAATTGTGTCTGTGTGTGTGTATACACTTGTACACACACAAACAAACATATATAGATATAGCTATGTAGATACATATGTAGAGTGATCTGTAAAAATATTTGAGATTTGCATGTAAATTTCATGACTCTAGAAGCGTTGGGGCTTTAAGAAAGTTACCAAATAGTGGCAGAATCATAATAAAATCATGAGTGTTGGCAACATGGATGATGTAATGGAGAGAGGATGGGAGGCCTTTGCTATAGCTCTACCTTTTGATTTGAAAATGTTTGAAACTTAGAGCAGAGTTCTGTCCTCTCATACGCATGTGAGACTCCACTCAAATAGGAGTTGTATTCATGTATAAATTTGACCTTCATTTGGTTTGGGTTAAATGTGGTTTAAAAGTTTGCTTATTCTCCAAGGCCTACATTCTGACATCAATTAAGTCAGTGTGAATCCAGAGTTACTCCACTGAAGTCAATAGAGTCACTCCAGGTTTATACAGGGGAAAGTCTGGCCCTGAAGTATTTAAAATAACATGTGTCAATCACTAAAAGTGACTTTTATATTTATGGCGCTCTGATGGTCTGCTCATTGCTGTACAAACACGGGAAGTCATCAAGCCTGTTTGAAGGAGTTTACAGTGTGGATCAGACACAACTATCTAGCTCAGTTTGGTTGCTGTTTGAATTTTAATTGTAGTTTAGTTTACTTAATCAGCCCTGATGGAGCTTGTCTCTCCCAGGATAAAGAAACCCTGGACCTCCCTGGTGAAATATCCCTTCCATGCTGATATCTTCACTGGTCCCTTCACTTTATATTGGAGATAAGCAAATAAATGAAAAGAATGTGTTAATAGCCATTCCTGTGTATTTACTATAACTAACTCTTCGTGTGCTTGAATTCCTGAAGATTCATCTAAAGTCCATTATAAATTGTACGTTAGAGTGTAAAATTTGAAGCTTGCTTTGGATTGGTTACTTACCAGTTATACCATCCAGTCAGGGAACAGAAATGATATCATGTGACTGATGTAACTGACCAGTAGGACACAAATTGCAAACTGTGTATTCCAAATATTTACAAAGATTTAAAGGCCAAAAATCAATCAGTGAAGAAATTTGTGAAAAATTTCAAATAAAGAAATTGAGAATTTTGTATCTGCTCACAAATTAGAGACAAAATTAACTGAATAATTTGTGAAGTACTTGCTCACCTCTACTTCATATAAAATTTCTTCACTAAAGCTGCTACTTCATCTAGTTCACATCGTTTGTTGTTTCTGTTGTCTTGTTTGCTCATTGCTCACATTTTGTCAGTGCCTTGATACTCCTAAATAGTGCTAAAGAAATTAATAAATAATATTAGATCAGGGACAAAATAAGAAGCCCAGCCAAATGTAAATATAAAATGACTGTGCAATGCTGGATAGTATAGGAGCACAGTACTTTTGAAATTTCATGTTTTGGAGATAAATGCTTTTGATGGGTGTAGCATAGAACTGGGTTTATCTATCTGGCCTTGTACTGAGCTTGCATTGTAATGACAACTATCTAGTCTAATATTTGTAAATCAGGGATATTCTTTGGTTACTGTAATTAGTCTAATCACTCATAATGAATAATTTATTTGAAGAATTTATCCCCTTTTCTCTTTGTGAATTGTCCAAGAACAGGCATTGATTTTAAGTTTAACTTATGTGTTTGTTCATAATTAGGGCCTTACCAAATTCCCGGCCGTGAAAAATGCATCACAGACCGTGAAATCTGGTCTCCCCTGTGAAATCTGGTCTTTTGTGTGCTTTTACCCTATACTACATAGATTTAACAGGGGAGACCATTGTTTTTCAAATTGGGGGTCGGGACCCAAAAGGGAGTTGCAGGGGGTTACAAGGTTATTTTAGGAGAGTCATGGTATTGCTACCCTTACTTCTGCACTGCCTTCAGAGCTGGGTGGTCAGAGAGCGGAGGCTGTTGGCCAGGCACCCAGCTTTGAAGGTGGGAAGGCGGCAACCTGCCAGCAGCAGCGCAGAAGTAAGGCTAACAGTACTTTACCATTCCATCCTTACCTCTGTACTGCTGCTGGTGGTGGCTCTGCCTTCAGAGCTGGGTTCCAGGCCAGCAGCTGCCGCTGCCCAGCTCTGAAGGCAATGCTGCAGCCAGTAGTAGTGCAGAAGTAAGGGTAGCAGTACTGCAACTTCCCCCCCCCCCAATAACCTTGTGACACCCCCAACTCCTTTTTGGGTCAGGACCCCTACAATTACAGCACCATGAAATTTCAGATTTAAATAGCTGAAATCATTAAATTTATGATTTTTAAAATCATATGACTGTGAAATTAACCAAAATGGACCATGAATTTGGTAGTGCCCTATTCATAATTGTCCAGTGAACATCATGTGAAGAAACTTGAGTCCAAAAATTGCTTACAAAGGAGTTGAGTATGAATCAGTATTCACTATCTGATCTGTGTGGTTGGTCACCGAAATAGAATGACAGATTTTAGAATAGCAGGCATGTTAGTCTGTATCCACAAAAAGAAAAGGAGGACTTGTGGCACCTTAGAAACTAACAAATTTATTTGAGCATAAGCTTTCGTGAGCTACAGCTCACTTCATCGGATGCATTCAGTGGAAAATATAGTGGGGAGATATACAGAGAACATGAAACAATGGGTGTTACCATACACAATGTAATGAGAGTGATCAGGTAAGGTGAGCTATTACCAGCGGGAGAGCGGGCGGGGGAGGAGGAACCTTTTGTAGTGATAATCAAGGAGGGCCATTTCCAGCAGTTGACAAGAACGTCTGAGGAACAGTGGGGGGAAGGAGGGGATAAACATGGGGAAATAGTTTTACTTTCTGTAATGACCCATCCACTTCCAGTCTTTATTCAAGCCTAAGTTAATTGTATCCAGTTAGCAAATTAATTCCAATTCAGCAGTCTCTCGTTGGAATCTGTTTTTTGAAGTTTTTTTGTTGAAAAATTGCCACTTTTAGGTCTGTAATTGAGTGACCAAAGAGATTGAAGTGTTCTCCGACTGGTTTTTGAATGTTATAATTCTTGACGTCTGATTTGTGTCCATTCATTCTTTTACGTAGAGACTGTCCAGTTTGGCCAATGTACATGGCAGAGGGGCATTGCTGGCACATGGCATATATCACATTGGTAAATGTGCAAGTGAACGAGCCTCTGATAGTGTGGCTGATGTGATTAGATGATGGTGTCCCCTATGATGGTGTCTCCTGAATAGATATGTGGACACAGTTGGCAACGGGCTTTGTTGTAAGGATAGGTTCCTGTGTTATTGGTTCTGTTGTGTGGTGTGTGGTTGCTGGTGAGTATTTGCTTCGAGTTGGGGGGCTGTCTGTAAGCAAGGACTGGCCTGTCTCCCAAGATCTGTGAGAGTGATGGGTTGTCCTTCAGGATAGGTTGTAGATCCTTGATGATCACTCTCGTTACAGTGTGTACAGTAACACCCATTGTTTCACGTTCTCTAGGTATATAAATCTCCCCACTGTATTTTCCACTGAATGCATCCGATGAAGTGAGCTGTAGCTTAGGAAAGCTTATGCTCAAATAAATTTGTTAGTCTCTAAGGTGCCACAAGTCCTCCTTTTCTTTTTTGAAATAGAATGGTATTTTCTGTTCCTTGGTTTGAAGACTGTCATTTTTATCATTCTGGCACAAATATGTGTTGCTTTTTGTGCCAGCATCGGTATTTACATGTGACCATGTTTACTCATTTGCACTCAAAACAAGTGTATTTATTTGAGGATGAGATTTCACCCAAATATTAGTTGTAAATACTAAAGCATCAGAATCATTGGTTTTATTTGCATTAATAGTCATGGATACATGTTGGCAGTATTTGCTCAGCTTCATTGGTTACTCTGGCCTCCCAACTCTCTCTCCCCCTCAGCTCATTTCTTGTAGTGGTATAGCAGTGGTTTTTCCTTTTTTTCCTGCTTTCTGTTAGTGATAAGTGAGATAATTGGGCTCTTCTCTGCTTCTCCCCCCTCGGCTCTATCACCTTCACTGGTTTCCCACTCAGCAAAATCTCTCCACAAAGACTTTTTCACAATCCTTAAATGTGAGCTTTCAGAAAAAAATGGTTTAAAAAGTCTTTAAAAATGTATCTCCTAAGGTACTAAAAGATTGAAGTGTCAGGTAGAGCATTGCCTCGCCTTCCTCTTTTCTGGTTATTGGGAGGGGCAAATGGTTCCAATAAAAATACAAACAATTTAGTGAAGTGCAATATGCTGAAGGACAATTCCCTCCTAATTTTAAATGTGTTCTGAATATAGGAAAAATGGCAGAATTCCTTAATATAATACCACAGTTTAGTTGAGGTATAACAGCATAAGAAATCCCAGAGGAAATCTTCAAGCAAGGTAAAATAGTATCATATACATTCCTTAATATTGCAAAAGTTTCCTTAATCTCATTGTTTAAATTTTTCAATAAACCATATTGCTTATTAGTAGTTTTTCATTTTCAGCTGTCAGATAATTCCTTTTGCAAACTCTAGATAAATAGGACTCACCATACTTCTGATTTTAGTTATAGATGATATATATGTAACCAGACAGCTGATGTAATAAAATAGTATTGTGTTTTCCACTGTGTTGAACTTGGAGGTTCAAATGTGTTAATACAATTGAATTGATTGTAATATTTTATAAAAGTTTCTTCAACAAAAATATTGTTAGTGATTCTAGTTGTCAAAGGTTATGAAAGCAAATAAAATGTGCTTCTAGTTGTAATGACAGCAGATTGTCAGGAGCTGAAATAGAGAAGTATTATGTAGAGATGGTCTCTCTTTGTCACTTGGTTTCTTTTTCCAGTAAGAGCTGAAGCAAAAAGTCCTTATAACAGAAGACATTGACATTTTTTCTTTAAATTGTGCACAAGAGCATGAACTGAAAGAGTAAACATGTTAATTGAGAGACTGCAATGAAATTTTCACCAGAAATTTTTCCTTTATTCTTTCTATCATTTATCCTGTTCTTGTCACTATAGTGTCTGTGTGTGTTGGATTCAGAAGAATTGGAAGGTGATGGGAATGTGATTGAGGATTTTGAATAGAAATGAGCAAAACTAGTATAGTTCTGTGTTTGCAGAACCTCATTGGTCAGTTTAACAAAAGCCAAACTAAAACAATGGGTAGTTTGGATCTGGATCGCACAGTATGAAAACCCTCTAGTGTTTCTTGGGGAGAATTATGGATTAATGTCAGATTTCTAACCCATCTCATCCCAACTTTAAATGTGAATTCACAGGAACATATTTAATCAAGAAATTTAAATTCTAAAATGAAGCTTTGTAGACTTGATTCCAAACTGGTGCTGTGTTCTTTGGACTGCATAAGAAGGGAGAGATTGAGTAATATAATTTTGTGAATAGCCAGTCAGATGTAGTAGGTAGGCTAAATGGTATTGGGCTGAAGGATTCATAGGTTTTTTGGTCCTAAAAATCCATCCGGGACAATTAAATCTTCTAGTCTGACTTCTTTTATAATGCAAGACATAAAATTTCACCCATTGAGCCCAATAACATGTGTTTGACTAAAGCATATCTTACAAAAAAGCATCCAGTCTTGACTTGAAGACATCAAGAGGTAGAGAATCTCCCACTTTCCTTAGTAGTTTATTCTAATGGTTAATCATCCTCACTTTTATATATTTGTGCCTAATTTCTCATTTGAATTTTGTCTGACTTCAGTTTCTAGCGATTGGTTCATGTTATGCCATTCTCCATCAGACTGAAGAAACCTTTAGTAGCTGGAATATTCTGCCCATTTATATACTGCAATCAAATCACCTCTCAATCTTCTTTTTGATAAACTAAATAGATTGAGCTCTTTAAGTCTCTCACTGTAAGGCATCTTCTCTAGCCATGGAACAATTTTTGGGTCTTTTTTTCCCCCTACACTCTGCAGTTTTTCAACATCTCTTTAAAAATGTGGACACCAGAACTGGGTGCAATATTCTAATAGTGACCTCACCAGTGCTATATACAGAAGTTAGTCATGACCCTATTCCTATTTGCTATGCCCCTTTGTATAGAACCAAGAATTGAATTAGCCCTTTGTGCCACAGCTTTGCACGGGGATTCCATGTTCAGTTGCTCATCCCCTCTGACTCCTAAATCCTTTTCAGAGCCTCTGCTTTCCAATCCCTGGGGGTGGGAATGGACTGTAAGTATGGTCTGCAGTATGGTCTGCATTCCTTGTTCCAAAAGGTATAACTTTGCATTTGGCTGTATTAAAACAAATTTTTTTGAATGGGTCCTGGTTATCAATGGATCCAGATTACACTGTATGACTGTCCTGTCCTCATTGCTATTTACCAGTCCGTGTATCTTTGTGTCATCTGCAAATGTTTATCAGCAGTGATTTTATATTTTGTTTCAGGATCAGTGATAAAAATGTTGAAAGCATTGGGCATAGTAGCAATCTCTGTGGAACCTTATTAGAAACACCTCCATTCAGTGAGGATTCCCCACTGATGACTATTCTTTGAGACCTGTCAGACAGTTCTTAATCCATTTAACATGTGCTTTACTGTTATTGTATAGTGCTCATTTTTAATCAGTGTCATGTGTCTAAATCAAAGGTCTTATAAAAGTCTAAGTACATTGCATTTATCAACCAAATTTATAATCTCATCAGAAACTAAATCAGTTGTGTTTGATATTTCATGGAACTGCACAGATTAAAGAAGACTTCAGGGGTGTTGGAAGAGAGCTAAAGAAAAGGAAAGTTCAGGTCATCTTCTCAGAGATCCTTCCAATCCCATGAGCAAGTAAAGACAAAATACAGAAAATACTGGAAGTGAACCAGAGGCTGCACAATTGGTGTGAAGCTGAAGGTTTTGGTTTTGTGGAACACTGGGCCACATTCTGGAGGAAAGAGAGCTTTACAAATGGGACAGCCTGCATCTGTCAAACGTGAGGTGGGTTATCTTCTTAGTTGAAGACTAGCTGCAGCAGCCAGAAGGATGTCAAAAGATAATAGTAAATAGAAATATTACTCTGTATTTCATGGAATAGTTTGCAGCTAGTATTTTTAAGTTACAAGTTTTAACTCTTTGTTTAAAAAAAAAAAAAGTGACTAGATTTTGTATAAACTGTGTTGCAGTATGACTCAGAAATTCAGTGTTTTTGAAAATTTTACTCCAAATCTCAAATCCAAGCCCCATTTTCAAAATTTACCTAGGTACTTTTGAACCTAAACTCACTGGAAGTCATTGGTACTTAAGGTCCTAAGTGTTTTGTGGACTAGATTTTTGAAGATATTTAGGTGCCTAAGGATACAGTAGTGCCTGGTGAGATTTTTCAAAAGCACCTAGGTGTCTGAATCCTGGAAGTTAGGTACCCAGGTGCTTTTGAAAACCTCGCTAGGTGCCTATCTGCATATTTAAGTGCCACGCTTTTGATAATCTGGCCCTCAGTCGCCTTTGAAAATGTGATTTAGGAGCCTAAGTCATTTAGGCACTTTTGAAAATTTTAGCCTTGACCTGTGAGGGTCAAAATTAATTTCAATCTACTTAGTTATGTATTTGGGCAGTGTCATAACTTTAAGCTGTAGTGGGCAAGCATGGATAGGTTCCAGTCCAGCCTTCTTTTGTGAAGATTAGGTGCAGGCCTAAAGAAGGCTTTCTCTAGCAGTGAGCTAAGAACATCTGATGTCATCATGGGGATTTTTAATAAAAAGTGAAATAAATAATAGCATCTAAAATTGCAGAGTAAGGAAAGGATTTCGGCACATGTGTGTTCAGTCAATAAATGATTGATTATAATGTTCAAAGTCATTTTTCTGAGCTATCCAGAGAAGGGACAATATCTATCTATCTATCTGTTGTAGCTATTTATAAGGCCTCTGTCACTTTGGTATCTATATGGTATCTATACGATAAAATAATCCATTGCCAGAATTAATTTCAGTCTGGTATACCTTTAGAATTTTTTGGTATTTATTTATTTGTTTGAGATAAAATAATTAATGTTTTAATAATAAATAGCAGACGCATCATCATGTGAAAATGAGTTAATTGGCATATTCGTTTAGCCTCTTCATTTGAATCCTAATAGAGACTGGCACCTCTCCATTTATCTTGCTTCAAAATGTTTACTGAAAATGAGTGACCATTGTATTTGAACACTGAGGAGCATCCTTCATGTAAGCTTCTCCCAGTAATGTTATGTGGCTAAAATAGAATTCTGCTGGAACACTGAGTCACAGGGGCTGACCCAGCAAAGCGCTGTGTGTGTGACACATAATGAAAGGTTGAACTGTCTGTCTCCGAGGTAGCGTAGCAGATCAAATCACAGAGGATCATGCATAGATACGTTGCCTTTCTCTGAGTGACAGAAGTTAATAATTAGTGACAATGATTGACAGATACACTCCATCTGCCGCTCTGACGCCCAGGAGCAGTTATTCCACAACTGTCTGCGGGCACAATGAACTCCTGTGGGAGAGAAAGATGTCCTGTGATTGACAGCTGCCTTCAAGAGAGACAGGCCACTGACAGTAAAGTCACTGTCAGCAAAAGTGCGAAGTCTCCCCCTGTTCCCTGGAAGTCTCACTTGCTGTATACATTTATTCTGTTTCATTTATCATGTCAGGTATGGTTTTAAATACATTACTAGCTAGCCTGTTTTTTAACTGTAGGTTTTTTCAAATGGTAAATTAGAGATATCCACACACTGTGACACTTCATCATCCTACTACCTGTTCTCTATAGTACATTGGACATAAACATACTCACATATCTGTATTTAATCAGTCTATCTTTCTATCTGTACTGGAAGAGGAGAAATCTTGCACTATTGCCCGTGTAAATTGCGATTATAAAGGTTCACAAAAGATAATCTGTTTGTACGTCATCCATGCTGTTTTTAAAACTTTTTTAAACTGTAGATAAATATTTGAAAATACTTTTTATTTAAAGGTTTCAGAGTAGCAGCCGTGTTAGTCTGTATTCACAAAAAGTAAAGGAGTACTTGTGGCACCTTAGAGACTAACAAATTTATTTGAGCATAAGTTTTCGTGACCTACAGCTCACTTAAACAGTCTCATTCTATATGGGTTTTTTTGTATGCAGTATTTATGATTTACCTTATTCTTGATTTTAAGTTACAGGAAAATAACAAGTGATTTTCTAACCTAAATCTTATTTGCTAGATTTTAATAAGCATTCACTTCACTATAGCATACATAATAACGTATTTGCAATAAACTGCAAATAATTAAGATGTATTTCAAACATAAAATGATGCATGAGTAATAAAATCATTCTGAATGTATCCTGGATTCTGTAAGATACTGATAAGTTAGATACTTGTTAGGCCAGTTTTGTATAACTAATATGTGTATCTCATCACTGTACATAATAGATTATTTATTTCAGAGTTGAGTGCAAGTGTCATCAACCTTGTAAAATTCTCTTTTTCTCAGCACATCCTCAGGAGTCTAATAGATTTGGGTGGCTCTAAAGGGGTAATCTTTTCATATCAGTGAATTGTCCAATCTGTCCAGTCTGTCTGTTTAGAATATCTGTTTAGCCAATCACCAAGGTGTCTAGACTCCAAACAGGCTTGCTTTTAATAGGCAAGTAGCTCTTCTGTGTCTATTGCTGAAAGGAAAGTACCATGATTCATTAATGTTTGCCTTGTCTTCTTTTCTTCCTGCATCAGCTCTGTGCAAGGATGCAGGATTGGAACTTTTTTTTTTTCATTACCTGTTTCCTCACAGGCACTTCAGTGCTGTGATATTGCCAACAATATATGAGTTTTGTACTTTGCTACCACTTGTTCTTTTATGGGAGGAGGTCTATGAGATTTAAATCAATTATTTTTATCTTTGTGTGATGGGGTATATAAGCCCCAAGCTGGGCACACAGGATTAATAAGATGTTGTGGGCGCAGTCAGTCTTACGTTGTCACGCCTGCAAGAGATGTAAGATTTGGAAGGAAGAGAGAGACACAGGAGAAGGAGAACACAGCACAGTTGATGGCATACCAGAGAGGAGAGAAGGCCCCTTGTCCTCAGCTTCTGATGATGGGCTGGCAGAGGACAAGAGCTTCTTGAATGACCGCAGCCTGATGGCCCTTTCCCTGAAGGAACAGAGGAAGGCCCAGTGCTGAACCACTTTTGGTGGTTGGAGCCACAGCTTACCAGAAGTCCTCTGAAGAAAGAAAGCCTTACTAAGCCCACTGGAGTGCTAATTAGTGTTAATTTCTTTTGGGGCTTGTTAACAACCCCAGAAGGAGTGGACTCTTCAGGATTCAGCCAGAGTGCTGAACCTTTAATGATCAGATTGCTTGGACATTTCAGACGAGAGGCTGGGTGAGTGCAAAGGCTTGACCTAACTCCTAGAGCATGCCCCAGGCAAGCCAACTCAGTGATACTGATGTATGAAGGTCTATGATGAATTGTTGTTTCATGAGCTAAGTGTCATGTGTCAAGAAAAGAAGCTCACGAAGCATCAAGTTTTCAGATATGAAGGGCCAGAGCCTTAGTTGGTAGAGTGACATTGATTTACATCTACTGCAGATCTGTTCTGAAAAGTGACTGTATTGAGAACATTAGCATAGGGTGATTGTCTGCTGAAGCAGATCTGTCTGTGCAAGTACTTTATACCGTTCTCATGACAACAACATCTGAATGCCTTATAGATATTTAAAAGTAGAAATAACATCAATCTCTATCATATTTCATAGCCTGTAGGAGAAATAGCTTGATTAGTTTATGGGAGTTTTGTGTATGTTTGTGCATGGCTTTGTATATGAAGACACAGACCTTGTGAGCCATTACAGAGCAGAGTACTTGGGATGAGGCATCCCACTTTCTACCAACCTATCATTCCCCATGAGTACAAGCACTTCCTGTTTATACTTGTTGACTCCCACTGTAAGTGTCTGGTACATATTGTGTGTGTGTGTGTGTGTGTGAGAGAGAGAGAGAGAGAGCGAGAGTGACTATTCTGTCCTACCATGCTCTGGAGCTTCCCTGCAAATTTTTGTGATTTTTACATTTGCATTTTCCTTTTAAAAAAAATATTTTTCTCTCCCCCGTTGCTGTGTTTAAAGACCCAAACCAAAAAAGGAGACAGCACTGCTGTCTAAATATAAACTGCTGTCAACTGCACAAAAGAAGCAAATTGAAAAAAAATAGGAAAACTTCTTCTCTGAAGTGGGTTTTAGCCCACGAAAGCTTATGCCCAAATAAATTTGTTAGTCTCTAAGGTGCCACAAGTACTCCTTGTTCTTTTTTCTTCTCTTGAGTCTCTTCTAGTTAGTGTCCTTCAGTGATGGGTGTAACAGCGGTAGACGAAACATTTTCAGACAGCAGCATGTTTTTTAAATTGATTTGTTTCCTTTTAAGTGTTTAGCTAATCCCATGCAGAGGGCACATGGTGGCTCAGAGTAACTCCATGTAGAGAGAGCCCCAGACTACAGGGTTTGGATCAGGATGTGAAAGTTCCCAAAGTTCATTTAGCCCACTATAGAGAAGGATTAGCTAGGAAGTTCAGAGCCCAGTCCAGGCTTATATCTATCAAAACACAAGAAGGATCAATAATGTAAAGTAAACTAGTTTTAAATTTTTCTCTCAGTTTCAATAATCATCATGTTAGCAACAGGAGAGAAAACTTTATCTAAACCTGATTTTATTTTAACAATGTCTCTTTAACAAGTCTTTTCTCTCTCTGATTTCTCTGAATCTATGATATCTCTTCACAAAATGCACTATAGTCTTGACTCTGACCTTTTTGCTGTGGTTCTTTAAAGCTGAACGTTAGGAAATTCATATTTGGCACGTAGATTGACACTTGAAAAATATGATTGGGCTTTTTGGGGGTCAGATGTTGCAGTCACTCAAGTTACAGCATAACTTAACTGAGTTTTGAAGTATTTTTTCTAAAAGTGCCAACTGAAAATGATTTCTAAAGTATTCAGAGAGCTGTTTGTGTAAATTCAAGTGTTTGATGGAACAGCAATTCTTGGCATTTCTTTATATAGATGGAGGGTGATAATCTGTTAGGAAGTGTCACACATTAAGCCCATTTGTGTTTTTTATAATAATTTCAAAACTATAGTTCAAATGCAAGTTATTTTTTTCATAATTTAAAATACAAGCAAATCAAACATGTAAATAAAGAATTCCTTTTATTTAATAGTACCATTAGATGACAATTTACATAGCTGTTCTAAAAGGATTTCACTTTCTGACTGTTTTGTTTCTGTCCCTTTTTATTAAAATTGATTTTCAGAAGTGCTGAGCACCTGCAGCTCCAATTGACTTAAATCAGAGTTTGGGTTATCAGCCCCTCTGAAAATTGGACTCCCAATTTTCAGACCTGTGGGAACAGGAAAGCAATAATTATTTATTCAAGATCAGATGTAATTTTGGGATTCAAATGGCTAACATGCCCATCTTAATGCAGGTTGGGAATAGGTAGAGTTAGATGACAGATTGGTGTTTACAGCTGCATTATTTCTGTAGCCCAAAGGGTTTTTTGAGTTGATTTGCTATTATTTCCCTTCAAGGTAAATCTGAACCTGTTTGATTTGTGCTGATATAGGCTCATGCTTACATTTTAGGGGAGTGCTCTAATATGAAGCTTCCAGAGTGTACAACAGGCATATCTTCAACAAGTAAACAATCTTCATGCTGATTTTCTTTGATAATCCTCTTGCATTTCGGTTGCTGCTTTAAACAAAATGCCTAGATTAAAGTGTTCTTTTAAGATGAACTATCCTATTTAATTTTTGGCTAGAACCAAACATTACATTATGAATAGCCTTCTTCCAGGCTATCATTTTGATTTGAAATCCACATTGGCATATTACAGTGGCTTAAATAAGGATTCGAGCAGTTTGCAAGAGAAAGTGCATGTAAAAAAATAAAACAGTGGCTCTCGACCTTTCCAGACAATTGTATCCCTTTCAGGAGTCTAATTTGTCTTGCATACCCCCAAGTTACACTTTACTTAAAACCTACTTGCTTACAAAATCTGACATAAAAATATGAAAATGTCACAGCACACTATTACTAAAAAATTGCTTACTTTCTCATTTTTACCATATGATTATACAATAAATCAATTGGAATATAAATATTGTACTTACATTTCATTGTATAGTATATAGAGCAGTATAAAGTTATTGTCTGTATGAAATTTTAGTTTGGTACTGACTTTGCTAGTGCTTTTTAGGTAGTCTGTTGTAAAACTAGGCAAATATCTAGATGAATTGATGTACCTACCAGTTTTTGAATGTTTTTGAACGTTATTTCTCTGGTAGGAGAACACTTCAGCCTCTTTGGCCACTCAGTAAAAGATTTAAGGTAGCTATTTTGCAACAGAAAAGCTTCAAAAACAGACTCCAGCGCGAAACTTCTGAGCTTGAATTAATATGCAAACTAGATACCCTTAACTTGGGTTTGAATAGAGACTGGGAGTGGCTTGGTCATTACACATATTGAATCTATTTCCCTAAGTTAAGTATCCTCACACCTTCTTGTCAACTGTCTAAATGGACCATCTTGATTATCACTACAAAAGTTTTTTTTTCTCCTGCTGATAATAGCTCATCTTAACTAATTAGCCTCTCACAGTTTGTATGGCAACTTCCAACTTACTGGAGCCCCGACCTGGGGTATTCTATCTGCTACCCAAGATCCATAAACCTGGAAATCCTGGACGCCCCATCATCTCAGGCATTGGCACCCTGACAGCAGGATTGTCTGGCTATGTAGACTCCCTCCTCAGGCCCTTCGTTACCAGCACTCCCAGCTATCTTCGAGACACCACCGATTTCCTGAGGAAACTACAGTCCATTGGTGATCTTCCTAAAAACACCATCCTAGCCACTATGGATGTAGAAGCCCTCTACACCAACATTCCACACAAAGATGGACTACAAGCCGTCAGGAACAGTATCCCCGATACTGTCACGGCTAACCTGGTGGCAGAACTTTGTGACTTTGTCCTGACCCATAACTATTTCACATTTGGTGACAATGTATACCTTCAAATCAGCGGCACTGCGATGGGTACCCGCATGGCCCCACAGTATGCCAACATTTTTATGGCTGACTTAGAACAACGCTTCCTCAGCTCTCGTTCCCTAATGCCCCTACTCTACTTGCGCTACATTGATGACATCTTCATCATCTGGACCCATGGAAAAGAAGCTCTTGAGGAATTCCACCATGATTTCAACAATTTCCATCCCACCATCAACCTCAGCCTGGACCAGTCCACACAAGAGATCCACTTCCTGGACACTACGGTGCTAATAAGCGATGGTCACATAAACACCACCCTATATCGGAAACCTACTGACCGCTATTCCTACCTACATGCCTCTAGCTTTCATCCAGATCATACCACTCGATCCATTGTCTACAGCCAAGCGCTACGATATAACCGCATTTGCTCCAACCCCTCAGACAGAGACAAACACCTACAAGATCTCTATCATGCATTCCTACAACTACAATACCCACCTGCTGAAGTGAAGAAACAGATTGACAGAGCCAGAAGAGTACCCAGAAGTCACCTACTACAGGACAGGCCCAACAAAGAAAACAACAGAACGCCACTAGCCATCACCTTCAGCCCCCAACTAAAACCTCTCCAACGCATCATCAAGGATCTACAACCTATCCTGAAGGACGAGCCATCGCTCTCTCAGATCTTGGGAGACAGACCAGTCCTTGCTTACAGACAGCCCCCCAATCTGAAGCAAATACTCACCAGCAACCACACACCACACAACAGAACCACTAACCCAGGAACCTATCCTTGCAACAAAGCCCGTTGCCAACTCTGTCCACATATCTATTCAGGGGATACCATCATAGGGCCTAATCACATCAGCCACACTAACAGAGGCTCATTCACCTGCGCATCTACCAATGTGATATCTGCCATCATGTGCCAGCAATGCCCCTCTGCCATGTACATTGGCCAAACTGGACAGTCTCTACGTAAAAGAATGAATGGACACAAATCAGACGTCAAGAATTATAACATTCAAAAACCAGTTGGAGAACACTTCAATCTCTCTGGTCACTCGATCACAGACCTAAGAGTGGCTATACTTCAACAAAAAAGCTTCAAAAACAGACTCCAACGAGAGACTGCTGAATTGGAATTAATTTGCAAACTGGATACAATTAACTTAGGCTTGAATAGAGACTGGGAATGGATGAGTCATTACACAAAGTAAAACTATTTCCCCATGGTATTTCTCCCTCCCACCCCACCCCCCACTGTTCCTCTGATATTCTTGTTAACTGCTGGAATTAGCCTACCTGCTTGTCACCATGAAAGGTTTTCCTCCTTCCCCCCCGCTGCTGGTGATGGCTTATCTTAAGTGATCACTCTCCTTACAGTGTGTATGATAAACCCATTGTTTCATGTTCTCTGTGTGTGTGTATATAAATCTCTCCTCTGTTTTTTCCACCAAATGCATCCGATGAAGTGAGCTGTAGCTCACGAAAGCTTATGCTCTAATAAATTTGTTAGTCTCTAAGGTGCCACAAGTACTCCTTTTCTTTTTCCAACTTACCTGTATGTGTGTGTGTATATATATAGCTTCTTACTCTATGTTCCATTTTATGCATCCAGTGAAGTGGGCTGTAGCCCACAAAAGCTTATGCTCTAATAAATTTGTTAGTCTCTAAGGTGCCACAAGTCCTCCTGTTCTTTTTGCGGATACAGACTAACACGGCTGCTACTCTGAATCTCTTCTTATACTGGTTTGTACTCCTCAAATTTACACCTGATTTAAACCAGTGTAACTCCATTCACTTCAGTAGAGTTACTTCCGATTCACACCACTATAAATAATAATAGAATCAGGCCCCATATCTATATTTTCTAGCATAAAACCTATCTATAGAGTAGAAGCTTATTCTGTAATAGAGTTGATTGTTAATGTACGTAATTGTATAGGTATAAGTGACTGAAAAGATGCAGTGGAATGAGCTAATTAGGTAAAGACTCATTTGGACTCAATAATTTATTCAAATGATATAAACTATTGAAAATACTATATAGATCCTCCTGTAGAGGTCCAAAAGGAGCCAAAAATGCTAGGCTTCTTTCTCCCTGTTGCCTCTTTGAGAACAAATCGTTTAGAAAATGCCACTAGAAATGTAGCAAGTTGATTCTGATATAACTGGTATGCTCTGGAATATCTTTGCTTTTATGAGTATTTTTAGTTTGATTACCATAAATATGAAGGTAATGCATATATGAAGAGAGCTAAAACCTACTGTCTTTACTGAAGCAAAACCCTTTTGATTTAAATGAGTTTTACCTCTTCAATGACTGATTAAGGTTTGCAGGCATAAGTGTTGGGGGTGCTGCTGCACCCCCTGGTTTGAAGTGGTTTCTATTATATACAGGGTTTGCCATTTGTTTCAATGGCTCTCAGCACTCCCACTATACAAACTGTTCCAGCATCGCTGTTTGCGGATCCCATATATAATATCTGAAGCAACGTAATGGTTAGCCAGAAAGGAGAGATGTGTTTTATGTTTGTTTAACTTCACAAACAATAAGTCACAATCCCCCCACCATTTCCATTCAGTTTTCTTGATTGGAACAGAGCAGACTTCCAATTAATGACTTAAGTAGATCAGCTGGTTCTACTGCCCTAGAGCCATTATGCTAACTATAAAGTAGGGCTGTCAAGTGATTAAAAAAATTAATCGCGATTAATTGTGCGGTTAAAAAATAATAGAATACTATTTATTTAAATGTTTTGCACATTTTCAAATATATTGATTTCAATTTCAACACAGAATACAAAGTGTACAGTGCTCACTTTATATTTATTTTTATTATAAATATTTGTACTGTAAAAATAAAATAGTATTTTTAATTCACTTAATACTAATACTGTAGTGCAATCTCTTTATCATGAAAGTTGAACTTACAAATATAGAATTATGCACAAAAAATAACTTCATTCAAAATAAAACAAAGTAAAACTTTAGAGTCTACAAGTCCAATCAGTTCTACCTTCTTGTTCAGCCAATCGCTCAGACAAACAAGTTTGTTTACATGTGCAGGAGACAATGCTGCCTGCTTCTTGTTTACAGTGTCACCTGAAAGTGAGAACAGGTGTTTGCATGGCACTGTTGTAGCCGGCATTGTAAGATATTTACAAGCCAGATGCGCTAAAGATTCATATGTCCCTTCATGTTTTGCCCACCATTCCAGAGGACATGCATCCATGCTGATGACAGGTTCTGCTCAATCCAAAGCAGTGCAATCTGATGCACGTTCATTTTCATTATCTGAGTTAGATGCCACCAGCAGAAGGTTGATTTTCTGTTTTTGTGGTTCAGGTTCTGTAGTTTTTTCATCAGAATGTTGCTCTTTTAAGACTTCTGAAAGCATGCTCTACACCTCGTCCCTCTTAGATTTTGGAAGGCACTTCAGATTCTTAAACCTTGGGTCGAATAATGTAGCTATCTTTAGAAATCTCACATTGGTACCTTCCTTGCATTTTGTCAAATCTGCAGTGAAAGTATTCTTAAAATGAACAACATGCTTGGTCATCATCCGAGACTACTATAACATGAAATATATGCCGGAATGCAGGTAAAACACAGAGCAGGAGACATAAAATTCTCCCCCAAGGAGTTCAGTCACAAATTTAATTAAGGTTTCAGAGTAGCAGCCATGTTAGTCTGTATTCGCAAAAAGAAGAGGAGGACTTGTGGCACCTTAGAGACTAACAAATTTATTTGAGCATAAGCTTTCGTGAGCTACAGCTCACTTCATTCGATGCATTTGAGCATAAGCTTTCATGAATGTATCCAATGAAGTGAGCTATAGCTCACGAAAGCTTATGCTCAAATAAATTTGTTAGTCTCTAAGATGCCACAAGTACTCCTTTTCTTTTTGTAAATTTAATTAACGCATTATTTTTTTAACGAGCGTCACCAGCATGGAAGCATGTCCTCTGGAATGGTGCCTGAAGCATGAAGGGGCATACGAATGTTTAGCATATCTGGCATGTAAATACCTTGCAATGCCGGCTACAACAGTGCCATGCAAACGCCTGTTCTCACTTTCAGGGACATTGTAAATAAGAAGCGGGCAGCATTATCTCCCGAAAATGTAAATAAACTTGTTTGTCTCAGCAATTGGCTGAACAAGAAGTAGATCTGAATGGACTTGTAGGCTCTAATGTTTTACAGTGTTTCGTTTTTGAGTGCAGTTATACAAGAAAAAAAATCTCCATTTGTAAATTGCACTTTCATGATAGAGATTGCACTACAGTACTTGTATGAGGTGAATTGAAATACTATTTATTTTGTTTATCATTTTTACAATGCAAATATTTAATAAAAATAATATAAAGTGAGCACTGTACACTTTGTATTCTGTGACAGGTTTCAGAGTGGTAGCCGCGTTAGTCTGTATCAGCAGAAATAATGAGGAGTCCTAAACCAGACAGTCTCTATGCAAAAGAATAAATGGACACAAATCTGACATTAGGAATCATAACATTCAAAAACCAGTAGGAGAACACTTCAATCTCTCTGGTCACTCAATAACAGAAGTAAAAGTGGCAATTCTTCAACAAAAACACTTCAAAAACATACTCCAACGTGTAGCTGCAGAACTGGAATTAAGTTGCAAACTGGATACCATCAGATTAGGCCTGAATAGAGACTGGGAGTGGTTGGGTCATTACAAAACCTGAACTTAATTTTCCCCAATACTAATTTCTCTCTACTCTTACTCACACCTTCTTGTCAACTGTCTGTAATGGGCCACTCGCTTACCACTTCAAAAATTATTTTTCCTCCCTTGGTATCGTGCTGTTAATTGATCTATCTCGTTAGACTGACCTCACACTTGGTAAAGCAAACCCCATCCTTTCATGTATTTATACCTGCTCCTGTATTTTCACTCCAAGCATCTGAGGATGTGGGTTCTAACCCACGAAAGCTTATGCCCAGATAAATTTGTTAGTCTCTAAGGTGCCACAAGGACTCCTCGTTATTTTTGTATTCTGTGTTGTAATTGAAATCAGTATATTTGAAAATGTAGAAAAACATCCAAAATATTTAATAATTTTCAATTGGTATTCTATTGTTTAACATTGCAATTAAAACTGCGATTAATCGTGAATTTTTTTAACTATGATTTTTTTTTAGTTAATCACATGAGTTAACTGTGATTAATCAACAGCCCTACTATAAAGGAATACTTATAGTTCAACACAAAGTATTTTACTTATTCCACAGTCTGTAAGGAAAAAGCAGTTATGCTGGCATTTAAAAGCACAATGTCGTAACACCAAAGTTAATTTCTTCTCTTCCCCCCCCCACTCCCCAATCTGTCTTTTGTAGGGATTTAAATCACTTAGTTTATTAAACAAAGGCTATTTGATCTCCAAGAGGTTACAAAGTCTCATATCTGTAGTCAGGTTATATCTCTGAATATTTCAAGTCTTTCCTGGATTCACAGTTTGCATTAAAGATCTGGAAAGAACAAGGACAACTGAGACAGAGATTTTGAGCTGGCTGACTTAGAAGCAGAGACTCCTGCTTGGAGTCTGAAGATTTGGGCTTCTCAACACATTCTTTCAGTTTGAGGCTTCATACACAAAGTTCCATGTCCATGCCTGTTAGCAGTGAAAGTCAAGTCTCGTTGAGTGTCTGTTTGCTAGCACAGCAGGAGGTGCATCATCTGTCTTTGAATAGAGCTCCTGTCATTTCAGCTGACATGTACAAGAAACAGCATGCCTCGCAGAAATGAGTGTGTGATAACTATACAGTGAACATAATATTCTTAAGGCATTAGGAAGCTGAACATATCTCACTGTGTTATACTTCATCTTCACAATTCAACATGACACATTTTTTATAGGTTCAACTGTCATAGCTGAATGTGTGTTATTGGCCCCATGAACATGACAATAAGGGTAGACACTGTAAACTTTAAAAAAAGCCCTTAAATTGTATGGACTGCTATGCAACAGAAGCTCATCTAAGACAAAAAAGCATTAAAGTCCCAAGTAGAGCTAAAATAAATCCCTCAAATCCCAGCCTAGAATTTAAGGGAATTAGTCTGGTGAATTAGTATTATCTGAGCTTACACAATTTATTTTCCCTGTCTTTCTCCCTCCCTCTCTATTACTAGTCTTACCACTCTGGCCCCCTCTGTTCTGTGTTTTGTACAACATCAGCACTGTTATGTTTAAGTTGATGCCCATATCAGCAAGACATGGCTAGCTGTAATCTTTGTCTCATCATTAGCTGCCTGCTGTGTGAGTCTGTTCTTCAATCGCTGGCCATTGATTCAGTAATGTATGTTGCCTCAGTGTTGCACTTTCCCCTCATACTATCACACTTTCTCCTTCACATTCTAAGACAATTAACCCTTTTGACCAGTGTATTGAGATCACTTGAGTACTACACATATATCACACAGGGATGTGAAGAAACAGATGCTGCCAGCACTTTTTAAACTTTAAATTGTGACTCCAGTCATTTTGTAGGTAGAAGAAAGACATGTCCATGTGAAACATTGCATGTCCCATACCACTCATCATCAATCATCATCATCCAATATTTTGGGGGAGGGATAGCTCAGTGGTTTGAGCATTGGCCTGCTAAACCCAGGGTTGTGAGTTCAATCCTTGAGGGGGCCATTTAGGGATCTGGGGCAAAAATTGGGGATTGTGCCTGCTTTGAGCAGGGGGTTGGACTAGATGATCTCCTGAGGTCCCTTCCAACCCTGATATTCTATGATTCTATTCTATGATTCTATGATTTCTAGACTGCTTTCCTTATGCAATATCTGGCTGCCTCCCAGCTGAGGAAGGACAGTGCAAACTAAAGAGACAAGATGGATGAGGTAATATTGTTTATTGGACCAACAGAAGTTGATCCAATAAATGTTATTACCTCACCCACCTTGTGTTTCTAATATCCTGGTACTCATTCAGCTACAACAACACTGCATAACACAAACTAAAGTTGAATGGTCAGGTGTTCTGATTATAATCAGATTAGTGTCTGATTTGCTGACCTTCACCTGAATTTATTCCAAAATGAAAATATTTTAATAAAATCCCAGTATAAGGGTAACCAGCTTCTAGGAGATGAGCATCACACAGAAACATGGAGGAGTATCTGTCATAATGCAACAACTGTGTGCGTCTCTCTCGCGCATGCAAACACACACACACACACACACACACACACACACACACACACACACACACACACAAAATCAGTTCTCCCCCCCTTCCTTTCTTCTCACTTACAAAGAGCATTGTTTGACCTTTTGTTTCATACCTTTAATCTGAGCGCCATTTATTTTCACATTCAAGTGAAACAGGAAGGGGCTTTTATTTCAGAAAAAGTAAAGTGGTGAAATTGCTGGAGTTCAGCTCCTGTGCACCTAGAGCAGTGGTGACATTAAATGGCTCCTGAATTTGCAATGAGTGACAGCTGGAATTCTTCAAGGCTTCCACAATACTTGTTTTTTTAAAGGCCTAGTTAGATTAACCAGGTCTCTGATCCTGTTTCATCAAGGTGCTGAGTAACCCCTTCTGGCACTTTGATCTAGTTAGAATCCAGCATGTTCATAAGTATCAGAACCTTCATACTCTCTTGTGATTAGTATCTGTATTGTCAAATCCAATTTTACGGCTGTTTAAGTGGGCTGGCAAGATTTCAACCTTGGCTAAATTGAGGTCTAGAAACGTATCACATCCATATTTTGTTCCTGAAGAAGGCACTTCTGCAAACAAGAAAACTGATCTTGTGGGAGACATTTACATTTCATCTGTCTTTCATATTTTGGGTTTCAACTCTGTTGCCTGATATAGCTCCCGTTGAAGTCAATGTCTACTGTCCTGATAACTTCAGTGATGTCAGATCAAACTTTGTGTTCTTTAGTCCATCATTTTCTACATTGCTGTAACTTGTAGCAGTATGGTGAGGTGCCTGTGAAAAAAAGGTATTAGGCCTTGTCTACACTGCCACTTTACAGTGCTGCAACTTTCTCACTCACGGGTGTGAAAAAGCACCCCCCGAGCGCTGCAAGTTTCAGTGCTGTAACATGGCAGTATAGACAGTGCGGCTCCCAGCGCTGGTGGCTACTCCCCTTGTGGGGGTGACTTTTTTATAGCACTGGGAGAGCTCTCTCCCAGCTCTGGTGCTGCATTTACACAGCCACATTAAAGCACTGCCACAGCGGTGCTTTAACATTGCTAGTGAAGACATACCCTAAATATAGCAGGAGTGCTAGCATCAGCATTAGCTAAAGTTGCCATTAAACCTCCTGTTTTCAGACACTTATAATGTTTACCTGTTGGGTTGAAATGTTTCAGCCATGACTGTGTTTTAGGATGGCTATTTTTGAAAAGCTTCAGCAAAAACAATTTTGTTGTTTTTGAGAGAGAGAGAGAGAGAGAGAGAGAGAGAGAACAAAAAGTATCTTTCCTATTATAAAAATTGTCTGACCTTTTCAACAGTTCTAATAGAGCGGTGTGATTAGAAAGTAGAAAATTAAGGAGAGGAAGAGCCCTTGGTGAGATGTGTCGGGATGACCTCGTGAAAAACGCTATGATTTGGGAATTGTACATTGTGCATGTGCAATAGATTTTAAAAAACAACTCCAGTCCTATTTTTAATAACAATCTACCAACAATCCAAAGGCAGGTAGGTGGCACTCTGCCTGCATTTGTAGCTAACTTGGATGCATGCTACTTAAGAAACCTGTAAAATCTACTAAAAGTTTGCTCATTGAATGAAGCATGCCTGCTTCGGGTAGAAATTTATCAAGTGTACTCAGTCTCTCAGATCCACATGGGAGGATACTCACTGCAGCTGCTCTTCCCCTCCAGGGCTGGCTACTGCTGCTGGCTTGTGAGTTGGGGACAGGGACAAGCCCATCACAAACCTCACCTTGCTTTTGGAGTGTCTCATACTTGAGAACATGCTAGAAGATAACTGAGTGTTCTCTTAACAGAGTTTTGATAATATAACATTCTGTTTAGAATATTATGATTATTACATATCTATGAGAGAACTTGGAATAAATATGTATTTCAGGTTAATAGAAAATATAAGATATTCTGTTTCTCTAGACCACTGGAACTGCAAAAGTACCCTTGAAAAAGTATGATGTTTTTCAGTATATGTAAAATGCATCCATCTCATAATTGGGAAAGCTTAAAAATATCTCTATATTCAGGGCCTCACCCAACAAAGCCTTACTTGTGAGTTTTCCTTACTTACATGAGTAGATCCTTTGAAATCAATCAGACTGCTAATATGAGTAAAAGTTTCCTTAGAAAATTAATTTCTAAATATTTTAAAAACTTTCCAGTTAGGGGACATGAAGGAGGGAGAAAATAGCAAACGTTGACCTCGGATTATTCTGACACCATTACTGATGGAGCTATGTTTTTTGGTTTTTTTTTTTAACTGAAATTTTCCAGACCGTTGATCTGTGACATAAGGTAGGGCATTTGGGGAAAGAAGCAAATGAAAAATGTGCATGGTATTTTGTTTACCTGCAGGTTTTTAATCTACAGATTACAATTTGTATTGATAATTTCATAATGATTATAAGAGTTTAGGTCTTGGTTAGTATGAGAAACCACAACTTGTCCAGTTAATAAACTCTAAGCTAAGGGTGAAATTCTGCTTTTGAAAAAAAATTGGAGAATCTCTGATCAAGGGAGTGGTATTTTCACAACTGTGGGTGGTATGGACGGTGGGGGTCAACATAAGGACACCTTTACAGGAAGTAGAGTCAATATATAACTCATAATTCTGCAAAACATGTCTGTCTAACATGTACCTCAGTCTTGCACTTTCTTCTTGCACAGGATTGCACTTTCTAGCGTATCTTTACTGGAAGTAGCTTATCGTTTTTGCTGGTATAATATGAGGAGGATAAATATTTGTCAGTTGAAACCAAAGAATATTTTTAAAATAAAAAATCCTTCTGTATTTTTCACAGATTAAAAGACTAAGGGATAGATTTTCAGAAACATAAATGGGAGTTAGGCACCTGCCATTTATGCCTTTGAAAATTTTGTCCTAAATCTACAGAGCAACATAATGCATTCATTGTTCTTGAGACCTCAAATCTTCCCAGAGAATTTTAGAAAACTATATGATTGCATCTTGCTCTCCAGTTTCACTAGAAGTGCTGCAGTAGTATGTATAGACAGACAGAGCGCTGTTGGCAACATAGTGACATTTTGCACATACTGCTGCCTGTAGATGGAATCATTAATATATTAAATCGGTTTAGGCACTGTTTGTTTGAGATGGTAGCATGCAGATATCTCAGAAGTTTTGTGGAAATCATCAACTTTTTAATCAAATCTGCCTCCCAAAATGCATTAAAATAAAGTTACATTTTAAGAGAGAGACAAATCTCAAGAAATTCAAAGTTAAGGGTGACATGCCATCCTTCACTCCCTATATGAGGAATTTTTAATCATGGCTGCATCAGTTATGGCTGGAGTGCATTGCCCTTCATGTAGGATTTTTTGGCTTCTGTTAGTTGGTATCACAATTTTAATCTTTGAAGAGTCTGATAATCATTTTAACTCTTGCACTGATTCCATCTAACCTTTTGAGAGTACATCAGAAGTGCCCAGAAGACTTTTCACCCTTTCTCCTTGGCCACCTAGAACCCACCAGACACAAATGTTGCATAGAGTATAGGGTATACGTCTCTCTCTCTTGCTGTAGTGTGCACATACATAGCAAACAAAATCTGTTTTGAATGTGTAAACTATTTATACCTTTATCTGAATATTAGAGAGACAAGGTGGGTGAGGTAATATATTTTACTATACCAACTTCTGTTGGTGAGAGAGACAAGATTTCAAGCTACAAAGAGCTCTTCCTCAGGTGTGGGACAGGCATTTATAGTGTCACAGCTAAATACAAGATGGAACAGCTAGTTTAGCATAAGTACAGTAGTTAGCACATATCTAAGGAACCATTCCAGGTGAAAAGAAAAGGAGTACTTGTGGCACCTTAGAGACTAACAAATTTATTTGAGCATAAGCTTTCGTGAGCTACAGCTCACTTCATTGGATGCATGCCCATTTCATGATGCGATCTGCTTCTGTGGTGCAGTGTCCTGGTTTGGTAAAGGCAGTTTTGAGTGTGTTAAGGTGTATATCCTGGACTTTCTCCTATACACTGGTATCTGAATGCCTGGATGTAGATAAGAGATTTGTTGGTGTGTTTGGGGTGGTTACTGGATCTATGAAGGTAGGTGTGATCTGAAGATTTCTTGTATATAGTTTTCTGTAAGGTTCTATTGTTGAACCTGATCGTGACGTTCAGGAAGTTGTTGCTAGTGTGGGAATGTTCCAAAGAGAGTTTATTGGATGGGTGGTGGTAGCTGAAGTTGTGGTGGAAATCTATGAGGGAGTTTAAGTCATCTGTCCAGAGGATGAAAATATCATTGATACATCTCAGGTATATAATTTGTTTCCTGGTGCATTTCTCCAGAAATTCTTCTTCAGGGTGGCCCATGAAGAGATTGGCTTACTGGGGTGTCATCCTAGTACCCATGGCTGTTCCTATATTCTGGAAAAAGTGTTTATTGTTGAATGTAAAGCTGACATGGGTGAGGATGAAATGGATGAGTTTGGTGATGTTTGGGGTGAATCTCTGAGGGTTGTCCATTGTCTTGTAGGTATGTGAGGCAGGCAACTGTACTGTCATTGCGGGAGATGTTGGTTTATAAGAAAGTGCCATCCATGGTGGCGAAGATGGTGTTCTGAGAGAGGTTGTTAATGTTGTGGTGCTTGTGGAGGAAGCTGGTTGTGTCCTGGAGAAAGCTGGCCCTTTGTGTGGTGTGTGGTTTGAGGATGGTTTCTGTCAGGCCTGATATTCCTGCAGTAAGAGTGCCATGGCCAGATATAATGAATCTTCCTGGGTTTGGTAGTTTGTGTATCTTGGGAAGCATGTAGAAGGTCCCTGGGGTGGGTTTGTGAGGGATGAGTTTGTAAAGTTTCTCTTGAAGTTGTTTGGGGTAGGATTTGATGATATCTTTAAATTCCTGGGTAAATTATGGTGTGTGGTCATCTTTTGATTTTTTTATGGAATGTGATCTTGGAGCCTCATTCACACAGTTTATATCGTTCTTTTTTTCTTTAAGAAACCAAGAAATTCCAGTGCAAAATCCTTAAGCAACATTACAATGAACTGCAATAGAATGGATAGTTTAGTCACAGAAAAGGGAGGAAATTGAAAGTTACAATTTACACAGACAGGTAACTTGGCAAAATTGTGTTTATTGTAGGCTGGACTGGTAGCACTGCCTATTATCAAGGTTGCCTGACACTATAAGATCATATTTTCAGTTGCTTATAATTTTGCCAACCACTTGGACTGAAATTTTCAATACTGGGTTTCTGCCTGAGGCAGATTTTACTTTTAAATTTCAGCCAAAATGGGTCAGCCATTTCTGAGAATGAAGCTAAGAAAAATGTTGTTTTTCCCATTTTGAAAAGCAGTAGTGCCCCCAGGCTTTGGAGCAAGGACTTTGAAATTTGAAAAGGGTGGCCTTTCTGTCAGGGATATGCCTCTTGTCATCCCCATGAAAATCTGACTAAATTACAAACCTTTGAAAAATTGCAGTTCACTTATGCTCAGTAGAGACATCTTAGCTTTTAGCTAAAATCTCAAAAGATTTCATCTGCACTGAACATTCTCTAGCCTGGGCTGCAGGATGCTGAGCAGGACTTTCCCTGGAATTGCAGCCCTGGACCATAGTGGGCTGTGTGAAGTCCAGGTTTAGGTACTTGAAATGAGACCAGAGAGACTGTCCTATGCTCTCTGTCCCTTCTACAGGTTCCAAAGAGTGTTGAAGCTCCCTGATTCGAATGCAGAGAAGACAAGCACAGGACCTGCAAGGGGTGGGAAGAATAGCTTGGGACAAGAAGCCTGCTAAGGGCAGACTGGATCTGGCTGAGCAAGGAGATTGGAAGTGTGGCAGGGAAATGGGGGACAGGCAGCCAGTAGATTTGTGGTGGAGGACATGAGATCAGATGAGTTTCTCTGTAGAGATTGGGACTGAGAACCAGTGGGGCTGGAGGGTGGAGGAGAAAAAACAGATTTGATGAGGAGTCTGTGTGTGGAGGAAGAACTGCAACTGCCTGGGAAAAGAGACTGGGACATGGAGCTTTGGGGGGAATACTGAGATTAGATGAGGAGCCTGGGAGGGAGATTGAGGTTGGAAGTCAGTGGGGATGAGGAATTGTATAGGGGAGGCGGAGAGTGACTGGAGGTGAGGTTGTGGGGGAGAGACAGATGAGATGAGCCAGTAAGTGGGACCTGGAATTGGGCTGAGATGTCTGAGGAGTGGAGATGGGAAGTGGTTACATGAGGAGAATAGGACTGGGATGAGGATCCGGGGGTGGGAGGAGGGACAGCGGGGAGGGGAAGGCAGGACAGGGAGGAGACAGGACTAGAATAAGGACAGGTTGGAGAAGATGGGGCAAAAGGGGATATGTTTGGGGGGGGCAGATAAAGGAAGGGCAGAAGAGTGTGTATGCCCACTAGAGTGCACACCACTCTAGAGCCTTGAATGGAAGGAAAAATCAGTTGCACACATACAAAATGGGAAATGACTACCTAGGAAGGAGTATTGCAGAAAGGGATCTGGGGGTTATAGTGGATCACAAGCTAAATGTGAGTCAACAGTGTAACACTATTGCAAAAAAAAAGCAAACATTCCGGGATGTACTAGCAGGAGTGTTATAAGCAAAACACGAAAAGTAATTCTTCTGCTCTACTCTGCTCTGATTAGGCCTCAGCTGGAGTATTGTGTCCAGCTCTGGGTTCCACATTTTAGGAACGATGAGGACAAATTGGAGAAAGTCCAGAGAAGAACAAGGAAAATGATTAAAGGTCTAGAAAACATGACCTCTGAGGGAAGGTTGAAAATACTGGGTTTGTTTAATCTGAAGAAGAGAAAACTGAGAGGGGAAATAACAGTTTTCAAGTACATAAAAGGTTGTTACAAGGAGGAGGGAGAAAAATTGCAGCAAAAGTGGTTTAGGTTGGACATTAGGGAAAACTTCCAAACTCGGTGGTTAATCACTGGAATAAATTGCCAGGAAGTTTGTGGAATGTATATCATCAGAGATTTTTAAGAGTAGGCTAGACAAACACCTGTCAGGGATGGTTGAGATAATACCTATTCCTGCCATGAGTGCAGGGGACTGGGCTAGATCAGTGGCTATCAACCTTTCCAGACTACTGTACCCCTTCAAGGAGTCTGATTTGTCTTGCATACCCCAAGTTTCACCTCACTTAAAAACTACTAAAAAATCAGGCATAATAATACCAAAGTGTCACAGCACACTATTACTGAACAGTTGTGTACTTTCTTATTTTTACCATATAATTATAAAATAAATAGATTGGAATATAAATATTGTACTTGCATTACAGTGTGATACTTGAGCCTGTTTTTTACTTGTGAGCCTTGTCTGAAGCCGGAGCCCGAGGTGGTCGGGCTGAAGCATGCAACTTAGGTTTGAAGCAACCCTTGTGGCATGGAACCGCAGGCATTGCCCTGTTTGCCACGCCCTATTGCTGACCCTGCATTTGCGATCCTCCTAAACCTGTCCTGTGAGCCCCCTGGGGGCTGTAATCCCCAAGTTGAGAAACACTGATTTACATGAGTTGAGTACCCCCTGGAAGACCTCTGCCTACCCCCAGGGGTACACGTACCCCTGGTTGAGAATCGCTGGACTAAATGATCTCTCAAGGTCCCTTGCAGTCCTATGATTCTATGAAAATGACATTGGAAGACTAAGTCTAAGACTGCAGCAAAAGAGCACCAAAGATGGAAGGCAGTGGTGAAGGACCTATGTTCCACATGGCATAAAGAGCAGGGCCGGCTCTACCTTTTTTGCCGCCCCAAGCAGCGAAGCAAAAAAAAAAAAAAAAAAAAAAGCGGCTGCCAAAGAAGAAAAAATAAACTGAAGTGCCACCGCCGAAGGGCCGCGGAGGAAGAGAGAATGAAAAAGCTGCCGCCGAGGGAGGAATGCAGCCCCAAGAATGGCCGAAGTTCCGCCCCTTCTGATTTGCTTCCTTAGCGGGTGCCTAGAGCCGTCCCTGATAAAGAGGCATAAGACAAGTTAAAGTCATTAAAACCCTGTTCTGGAAACAGCATTTTAATTTCCCGATAGGCTTTTCTGTGGCAGGATCACTATAGTACAGTATCTGATTGCTTTACAAATATTAGTGAATTAATTTTCACAACACTCCTATAAGATGAGAGGGTATTATTACCCTAATTTTACAGATGAGGCATAGAGAAATGCAGGTAAAAAGTATCTACTAAATTTGTTCAATTTGAAATGCCTAGAGCCTGATTTTTCAGAGTACTTTGCATTTTATAGAACTTTATATGTTCAAAGCGCAGCTCCCATTGACTTCAGGTGCAGCTATGAGTGCTAGCACTTCTGCAAATCAGACATCACAGTCGCAAGTCAGGCACGAATTAAATTAGGCACAAATAATTAGTTACCATCTGTGAAAAGTTTTAAGGGATTTGACTAGCATCACATAGGAACTGTGTTGTAGAGAAAGATAACCAGGGCAGCATTCAACTGCTTTAACCATGAAACCATCCTTTCTCTTCTTGCAAGCCCCTGCATCATTCACATCACACACTTTCCAGCTTTTACATCAAATGAACCCGAGGTCCTTCAGACAACTGTACAACCCTGATTGATCCCCAGAGCAGATCCATCCTGTGCATGACACATTCAAAAATAGTGTATCTGAGCTTACAAGTAAAGTCTGTATCATAATATATACGCACCAGTGGCTTAATGCAGGTTGCACAGGCAACTTTAATTCTGGCAGTTCCTGACTTCTGAGTGCTTGACTTTGCAACCTTAATTTTCTTTTAACATTTTTGTGTGTATGTGCAATATGTATTGAGGCACAAATTTTAACAACCTACATATACATTCAAAATGCTAAAATACAGAATGCAAATAGGATCATATCTTGAATTTCCTGACTTCTGTTTGTTTATAATCTCAACTGTAACATTACATCAGTGGAGTTTTTTTGCACTGAATTATAATTAACCTGATGCTTGACAACACTGAATGGTTGGAACAATGTCAAACATAAATGCTCGGAATGCTTGCTGTAAACACAGCCATTGAGAAATCTTATGATTCAAGGAACACCTCCATTTATCTCAGTTCTGTACACTTTTGACCTTGATTCTCAAGAGATGTCTTGAATAGGAGCTTCTTGCATAAAGTACTGAACTTTATATGACAGTATCTTTGAGTCTGTATAATCAATATGGAGTTGGGGATGATGAGGGAGGAGGAAGTGCAGTTTACATTAACTAAACCTGCTAGAACTATGTTTTGAATTTTTCCCAGAGATAATCTGTTTCGTCATTAACAGCCTGCTGGTTAGTCTTACTATATTTCCTTAAAATAATTTAGATGTTAATACATACTATTGACTGTTAGATGGAAGGAAAACACCCTAATATCTCACTTTATGCTCTGACCAATTTCACAGCTGGATTTTATCTGCTCTCTTATTTCATAAAGATAGCTTCAGTGGCCACAATTGTCAAATGTTGGGAATATTCAAGACAAAACCTCTCTGCTTCCATACCTAATCCTTATGGAACCAAAGGATGCAGCTGATGACAGTCTGATCTCAGTCCTATCTGGTTCAATCAATAATTCAAACTTATCTATTTATAAATAAATGGTTGACAGCTTGTAATGTCATTTTCTTTTACACACATGACAATTACACATTACCCCCTTTTTGCCTGGTACACATTGCAATATATGCTTGGAAATTTGCACACTTTTGATACTAATGCAGTTAGTACATTTGCAGATAAAAACTCTTGTTCTGATAAACAGAATATTATACCAAACATTAAGCAACTAAACTTTCAGCTTTTACTAAACTAAATTTTCCACTCTTAATAAAGGTTAAACAACTTTATATCATTACTGCAGATTATTCTGACAGCTTGTTAGGGATTTGGTTAATTTAGCCATGTGCCTTTATTTAGCAATAAATCCTGTTGGCTTAACGGTCAACTGCATAAAATGATTTCTTACCACCTTGTCTCTTTGATTACATAGGGATGTGATTCTGAATGACTGAAATAAATCAAAACCTCACAATACAAGGTTAATTTCAGCTAAATGAATCCTGGATGCTGAGGGGCAGTTGCAACTAAAAAGACATGGGCCAGGGGAAATTTTTGCTTTCCTTCTGAAAGTGTTTAGTCTTAAGAAAAGATTGAGGGGAGACCTGGTAAGTCTTCAGATATGTTAAAAGGGCTGTATAAAGAGGTGATTAATTGTTCTCCATGTCCACTCAAGGTAGGACAAGAAGCAATTGACTTAATTTGTAGCAAGAAAGGTTCAGGTTAGCAATTAGGAAACATTTTCTACCTGTAAGGATAGCTAAGTACAGGAATGGGTTACCATAGGATAATGACAGGTTTCAGAGTAGCAGCCATGTTAGTCTGTATTCGCAAAAAGAAAAGGAGTACTTGTGGCACCTTAGAGACTAACAGATTTATTAGAGCATAAGCTTTTGTGAGCTACAGCTCACTTCATCAGATGCATTTACATAGGATAATGTGGAATCCCCATCATTGGAGATTTGTAAGAACAGGTTAGAGAGAGACATGTCAGGCATGGTCTACGTGTACTTGGTCTTTCCTCAGTGTGTTGAGGGTCCCTTCCAGCTACCTCCCAAGGTCCCTTCCAGCCCTACATTGCTATGATTCTATGATTTACTGTGGTGTTTCTTGAAAAGACCAAAGCTACATAAAAGTTGCATAACTGTCTAATATTTTGAGGCTGTTTAAAGGTTAAAAATATTTCTGATATTCAGAAACTTTAACACTAGGGATCACTAGGATTTCCTTTCAGCGTGCATTTCAGCCGAAGGAGAATTCCATGTGGTATTCTTTTAAAATACATCTTGTTTTCCTAGAATTTTCTAACCTATGCTACCATAGCCCAGAATCTGAGGTATGATACCACCATCATATTACTCTTGGGACTATACAGAGCATTTAGAACAAACTAAACTGTCCTTACTTTTGTAAAAGTTGAGGTACCTAACTTGGGAGCTTGGTAGCTGACTAATGTCCGTTCCATTTTCAAGTTTTCAGTTTACTCAGTGAAGTTTTTGTTAGCTTAAAATAGGCAGCTTTAACCTCTTATTTAAAAAGAAATGAATTACTCCACAGGAACTCTGGTGAAACCAGAAGTATCACCGCACATGCAGCCCAAGTAAATTATCACAAAACTTTAGATAATCAAATATGCATTAATGTTTCTTTTGGAATGGAACATTTTGCTTGTTTTGCATAGTTATTTTGAAAACCATAAATAATGCATTTCTGTTTTATTATTCTAAAGCCTGCTGAGTTGTGGTAGTTTTCTTCGCAACTACAGAAAGCTAAATTCTGGTCATTAAGGTCACGTGCAGAAAACACTTAGTGAAGCACCTTTGCTTTACAGTATTTTCTTCAATTATGTCTGATTTCAGTAATAAAAGTTTTGTTTTGTAATAGGTGTATTATTTCAGAATCCTATTTCAGACACAACTTTAGAAAATGAAGACATTGGGGGTGAATTCAAAAATTCAAGTATATAATTGCAGGTCTCTGACCATTTCAAAATAATACCTTCATTTCTTAAGTTTTAAAGCACATGGGATGGGAAGACTGGATTGTTGATCCTGTGATGAAGTGGGAATTTTCTGGAATATGCTTAAAAATTCTAGGCATGCCTCAGTTTCCCTATGTACGTTGCATTGCTACCCTGTGGGTGCAAAAGGAGACAGGCTCTGTTAGGAAGTTAGGCTGGAAGGCTACCCAAAATCCATGTCACTGTCCACTGGGGGAAATCAAGAGGCCAGAGGGGAAACGCTGAGGCAGGCACGAGACTGGGAGAGGTATACCTGGCTATTATGATACTCTTTATGTATTATCCCACCTAATAGAACATTGGATGATGTCACTATCCATATAAATATCTAACCCTGCTAAATTACTGTGGCAATGAGCACTATAGATTAATTATGGATTGTTTAAAATATATTTCTGTTTATATATTAAAAATCTCTCCTTATCTTAGTATTATGAACAAGAGAAAATAGGAGCACCATTAATTATTTTGTATACCTCTATCATAACCATTATTCGCTTCATTTCTCTAAACTAAACCATCTCAATCTTTTTATTCTCTCCTCAGATGAAACTTTTACTTATGTATATAATTAGAAAATTTCCACTGAGATGTTCTGTTTCCAGTGCTAGCCAGAGGCAGACAAGAGACATTCTATTTTGTACATAAGAACCTCCATACTAAGTCAGACAAATGATCCATCTAGCCCAGTATCCTGTCTCTGACAGTGACCAGTGCCAGATGTTTCATAGGGAATGAACAGAACAGGGCAATTTTGAATGATCCATCCCCCGTCGTCCAGTCCCAGCTTTTGGCAGTTGGAGGGGTTGCATCCCTGATCATCTTGACTAATAGCCATTGTTGGATCTGTCCTCTAGAAACTTGATAGTATATGTATATTGTATATAATATACACCTCTACCCTGATATAATGCGACCTGATATAACACAAATTCGGATATAACGTGATAAAGCAGCGCTCTGGAGGGCGGGGCTGCACGCTCCGGCGGATCAGAGCATCAGTGTGTCTGGCTGCTCTGAGCAGCGAGTTAAGGATGCCGGGCCAGGGCCAAGGGGTTGGATAAGGGGCAGAGGGTCTCGGGGGGGCGGTTGGGGTACAGGGAGCAGCGGGGGTTGGATAGTTCGGAGGTTCTGGGGGCAGGGCAGTCAGGTGATGGGGAACCGGGGCGTTGGATAGGGCGTGGGAGTCCTGGGGGGCCTGTTGGGGGCTGGGGTGTGTATAGGGGTTGGGTCAGTCAGGGGACAGGGAGCAAGGGGGGTTGGATGGGTCGGGGGTTCTGAGATGTCAGTCAGGGGGCGGGAAGTGACTATTAATAATAGAAATGCTCAAGGCCAAAGGAAGTTCGATATAACGCGTTTTCACCTATAACACGGTAAGATTTTTTGGCTCCCTAAGACTGTGTTGTATCGGGGTAGAGGTGTAGTATAAAGAGGGCAAAGAAGATGTTAAAGAAACAGCTGATTTAAAAAAAGGAGGACTTGTGGCACCTTAGAGACTAACGCATTTATTTGAGCATAAGCTTTTGTGAGCTACAGCTCACTTCATAAACTCACGAAAACTTATGCTCAAATAAAGTCCTCCTTTTCTTTTTGTGGATACAGACTAACATGGCTGCTACTCTGAAAACTGATTTAAAGTGAACAGAAGCCTAAAAAGCATTCGTCATTCGGATACTAGTATACAAATCCTAATGATTTCATTGGGGTTTATGTGCGTGAGTAACCTAGGGAAGAATTTGAAACAAAGAAGGGGAGAAAAGCCCTCAACTAGACTGACTTATCTAGCCAAGTGGATGAGGTTTTCCTGCTGGACATCTGAGCGTGGCATGTCTCCCTCACGTTCTTCCATACAGGCTGTCCTAGACTACCTGCTTCATTTGAGGAACCAAGGTCTGGCACACTCTTCCATTAGAGTGCATCTCATGGCCATCTCCACTTTTCACCCGCTGATTCAAGGATAGACGGTGTTTTCCTGTGACATAATGGTCAGATTCTTGAGAGGTCTCTAGAGACCCTTCCTGCAGGTATGGACTCCTAACCTGTAATGGGATTGTAACTTGGTCATCTATAGGCTCACAGGCCTGTCCTTTGAGCTGCTGGGTTCCTGCTCCCTTTCCCACCTGTCATGGAAGGCTGTGTTCCTGGTGGCGGTGATGTCAGTGAGACAAGTCTCTGAAATTAAAGCCTTGATCTCAGAACTGCCGTACTCAATCTTCTAGAAGGACAAGGTTCAGCTGCTGAAGGTGGTGTCTACCTTCCAAATGAACCAGGACATGTCCCTCCTGGTGTTCTGTCCCAAACCACACAAGCGAAGAGCGAGGCATCTTCATGTGCTGGACATCCGAACTGCCTTAGCTTTTTACTTAGAATGTACCAAGTCCTTCCGTAAATCAACTCAGCTCTTCATCACTACAGCGGATAGGATGAAGGGCCCTCCAGTGTCTTCGCAGAGGATTTCCAATTGGATCACCTCCTTCATAAAGACCTGTTATGACCTGGTAGGGGTTCTGCTGTTGCCGATTGTCAGAGCCCACTTGACTAGAGCTCAGTGGCCTTCCTGGCGCACATCCCTATCCAGGATATCTGGAGAGCTGCAATGTGGTCTTTTATCCACATGTTCACGGCTCATGATGCCATCGCTCAGGAGGCCAGGGACGACGCTGGGTTCGGCAGAGCTGTGTTGCAATCTACACATTCATGAGCTCCTACCCAGGTGTACTGCTTTGGAGTCACCTAATATGAAATGGACATGAGCAAACACTTGAAGAAAAGACAGTTACCTTTTCCGTAACTAGTGTTCTTCAAGATGTGTTGCTGATGTCCGTTTCACAACTCACCCTCCTTCCCCACTGTTGGAGTTTCTGGCAAGAAGGAACTGAGGGTGGGGGGAGCCGGTGGTGCCCCTTATACTGTGCCATGTGGGCGCCACTCCAGAGGACGTCAGAGCTGCTCCCCTATGGATACTGCTGAGGGAAAAGCTTCCGGCACCGGTGCATGTGACGAGCACACACACCTGATATGGAATGGACATGAGCAACACATCTTGAAGAACACCAGTTATGGAAAAGGTAACTGTCTTTTTATGTAACAGTGATACATAGACTACTAGCTGCACTTCAACAGGACAGAAGGATGTTTGGAGATAGGAAAGGTATAGAGCACGGCTGGGCAAACTTTTTGGCCTGAGGGCCACATCCGGGTTCCGAAACTGTATGGAGAGCCGAGTAGGGAAGGCTGTGCCTCCCCAAACAGCCTAGCCCCTGCCCCCTATCCGCCCTCTCCTACTTCCTGCCCCCTGACTGCCCCCCTCAGAACCTCAGACCCATCCAACGCCCCTGCTCCTTGTCCCCTGACCCCCTCCGGGACCCCCTGCCCCTAACTGCCTGCCCGCCTGGGACTCCACCCCCTATCCAAACCCCCTGCTCCCTGTCCCCTGACTGCCCCGACCCCTATCCACACCCTCGCTCCCTGACAGGCTGCCCTGGGACCCCATGCCTATTCAACGCCCCTGCTCCCTGTCCCCTGACTACCTCCTGGGACTCTCTGCCCCTTATCCAATGCCCTGCCCCCTTACCATGCTGCTCAGAGCACCAGGACTGGCAGTCAAGCCTCCTGGCCAGAGCCATCCACATTGCCACGCGGTCTAGAGCACCGGGGCAGGCTGGCGGCTTTCACAGCCCCGCTGCCCAGCAAGATCTCGCAGCCCCGCCGTTCAGAGCACTGGTGGCACGGTGAGCTGAGGCTGTGGGGAACGGGGGACAGCAGGGGAGGGGCCGAGGGCTAGCCTCCCCAGCCAGGAGCTCAAGGACCAGGCAGGACGGTCCCACGGGCCATAGTTTGCCCACCTCATGTATAGAGAAAATATTTTAAAGTGGTCTTGGTTAAGGGTGTTTTAAAAGGCATTTTAAAATGATAGCATATCAGTTAATGACTTAATGTCTGCTTAGCTTGTTTATAGGAAAGGGCATGAAAGGTGGCTAAATAACATTTAAGGAACTAAATGCAGCTTTTATTGCCTACAAATGTGCATAATTGATTTTAAATAAATTGTGGAATTTCATATAACTACACATTGATCATAAACACTTTTTTCCTAATCTAGTAAGATGTTTTCTTTCTTTGTATAAACATTAACATTTTATCATATTTGCGTAATTTATTCAACTGTAAAATCTATAGACTCTCAACTCTTTTTTTTTTTTTTTTTTTTAAGAAAAGATAATGCAAGATAGCTTTCAGGCTAATGTTTCTGTTTGATCAGGATGAGTAAAAGCAAAACCACCTGTTTTTGTAGACAGCTGATTCAAGAATACCTGTTTTAAAAACTGTCTTCTAGGTAAGAGGGAGATATTAGTTTTCTTTCCTTCAGTGAGATGAAAGGGCTACGGCCTGCAACAAAGCAACTCCAATAGAAAATAAAGCTTCAAATGTGTCACATCAAAGACACTACTCGCATTGTTAGCCTCTCCTAGACAGGGGAAAATTGGCTCATTAAAAGCAGGAAAAGTACATTGTTTACATTAGCAGGGCCTGATCTACAGCATGCAATGGCTGCCATATTTATATCACCTTGAGGTCTGGTGCCGCAAGAGAGCACTTCAACTTGCATGTGATGACTCCTTTGAAGGTGCATTCTCTTGAAAAGGATGGCTGTGATTGCCCCTGTTCAGTTTTCACTCTCTTTTCTTCACTAATTAGGTTGTTACCGATTGAGCAATATCTAGTAGTTCAGGCATAAAACAACATAGCACTGTCTGCAAAGTTAGCTGCATAATTACATTGATTAAGAAGTAGAGTGCTACAAATGCTGTCTTACTTGTACTTGTGAGACCTTGATATTGTTGGCCATTTGGGCAATGTTTGTCTAATTGCTGGGAATATTTTTTACAGAGACTTTATCAAAATAAATGTGACATTACTATTACAGAACAATGTTGCTACATTTCCTTAAGTCATTTCAGAAAAGGCAAGACAGTAGAGCATGAAAAATACTTCTGGTCTGGGAAATACAGACTTAAATTATTTTTATGTAATTTTTGTTTTGCCCCTCAAACTCTCCAGGGTGTAGCTGTCAGAGGGAAGTGTACAGATCTATTGTTCTTCATTAGTATGTCAGTGCAGGCTAGAAATTTGGAAGTAGGTAACCAGAGGTTTTTCTTGTATTTTCTTCATCACAAAAATGTGTTAAGATCTGAAGGAGATGCTCAGCTACTGTGGTGATGTGTAAGTGCCACATTAATACCTCGATAGGTAGCTTGATGCACAGAATAAATCAAACCGAGATTAAAAATGATCCGAGTCCAAATGGTTTAGTTCCCATATAGCCTGAATCAGAATCTTAATATTTCTATTTTACTTTTTATTTTGTTGAAGAGTATTGATTTGGATATGTTTAGGGTGGACAGATATCTGGTATACAAAGAACTCATTTCTAATATTGTGTTTACTGCTGCTTTATCTTGGTGAAAATGAAGGCATTAGCTAGTGTAAAATGCCAGTTGTTACGCTGATTGACCTAACATTAACAAACTCATAATTGTAAATTTAAGATACACCTGTTTCAGCTTTAATGTCTTTAGATTTCCTTTGGATTCGTAATGGTCTTCGACAGGTTTCAGAGTGGTAGCCGTGTTAGTCTGTATCAGCAAAAAGAATGAGGAGTCAGGTGCCACAAGTACTCCTCGTTCTTTTTACAAGTCTTTGACTAGTTGCAGCTCAACTTCCTTCGGATCTATATGTGGGGACTAATTTTTTGTAACCTGTATGTCATCCATGTCTAGTCTATCCCTGTATCATTTTGGTAAATGAGACTTCTCTTTCTCTCCCCTGCTAATAGTTGGATTAGCTTTATCCACAGCTTTTATGCCATTTGTATGGATTCAACCTATCCTATTGTTGTTCTGACTATAGAACAAATAGTATCTACCTCCATCCAGCAACTGGAGTATTATGCATATTAGCACAGCCATGATGCCTACAGGGAACCTCAAGGCTGTTGGCGGCATCTTATTGTCAACCCCTCAATCTTTCAGATATGCTCTATCTTGGGTTAACTAGATTTATTGCTCACAGGGTTCTTCGCTGTTAAGCAAAACCTATGTTAGACATGGGATGCAAAAAAAAAACCTAAAGAGAGGGTGATCTCTTAAGTGAGTCTCTCTCCAATACTATTCTGATTTTTTTTTCATTCATACATTTTATAGAAGCTGTAATTAGTTTTGTCATTAAGTAATAGGGCTGGTATTTTCAGTCATTCAGATTTTTACTTTAAATGACTTACTATACTTTGATTATCAGTTGCCAGTCCCATTTAAATTTGAATCGGTGGAAAGGGTTTTGCTTTTGCTAAGAGGAGGACACTGATAATGCTAAGTGGCTTTTTAAATTTGACAAAATTCTTGACACTTAAATCTAGACATCAGGGTATAATAAGCTGCTTACCTCAATTATTCTCCTAACCATAGCTATACATAGGCTTGGGATATGTCTACACTATGAAATTAGGTCAATATTATAGAAGTCGATTTTTAGAAATCGATTTTACACAGTCAATTGTGTATGTCCACACTAAGCGCATTAAGTCGGCAGAGTGCGTCCTCACTAGCATGGCTAGCATAGACTTACGGAGCGGTGCACTATGGGTAGCTATCCCACAGTTCCCGCAGTCTCTGCCACCCATTGGAATTCTGGGTTAAGCTCCTAATGCCTGATGGGGCAAAAACATTGTCGTAGGTGGTTTTGAGTGCATGTCATCAGTCGCCCTTCCCTCCATGAAAGCAACGGCAGACAATCGTTTCACGCCTTTTTTCCGTGCGGATGCCATACTGCTTTCAGCAAATGGTGCAGTAGGACTGCTAATCATCATCATCCACTGCAACTCTGCTCTGCCGCTATTGTCTCAATAGCGAATTTCTCCATGTTGTCTGTCATGGGCTCCCAGGCACGTGTGTTCTTCCTCAGGAAATGTGCATGGTGCTAACTGTCATCCTCCACCGCTTCTGCTGCAGCTCTGTTCTCCTGCTCTTATGAATCCACCTCGCAGGTCCTCTCGTCATTCTCTATAAATATCTATTCTTGTGACATCCATCGTCAGCCACCGCTTCCGCTTCAACTCTGCTCTCCTGCAGGCACCATACCATGGCAAGCATGGAGCCCGCTGAGATCACCGCAGCAGTTATGAGCATTGTAAATACTTCGCACGTTATCCTGCAGTATGTGCAGAACCAGAACCTGGAAAAGCAGGCAAGGAGGCGATGGCAGCGCGGTGATGAGATTGATGAGGACATGGACACAGACTTCTCTCAAAATACAGGCCCCGGCAATTTGGACACCCTGGTGGCAATAGGGCAGACTCATGCCGTGGAATGCCGATTCTGGGCCCGGGAAACAAGCACAGACTGGTGGGACCGCAGAGTGTTGCAGGTCTGGGATGATTCCCAGTAGCTGTGAAACTTTTGCATGCGTAAGGGCACTTTCATGGAACTTTGTGACTTGCTTTCCCCTGCCCTGAAGCACAAGAATACCAAGATGAGAGCAGCCCTCATAGTTCACAAGCGAGTGGCGATAGCCCTCTGGAAGCTTGCAACACCAGACAGCTACCAGTCAGTCGGGAATCAATTTGGAGTGGGCAAATCTACCGTGGCGGCTGCTGTGAGCCAAGTAGCCAACGCAATCAATGAGCTGCTGCTATGAAGGGTAGTGACTCTGGGAAATGTGCAGGTCATAGTGGATGGCTTTGCTGCAATGGGATTCTCTAACTGTGGTGGGGTGATAGACGGAACGCATATCCCTATCTTGGGACCAGACCACCTTGGCAGCCAGAACGTAAACCACAAGGGGTACTTTCCAATAGTGCTGCAAGCACTGGTGGATCACAAGGGACGTTTCACCAACATCAACGTGGGATGGCCAGGAAAGATACATGACGCTTGCATCTTCAGGAATTCTGGTCTGTTTGAAGAGCTGCAGGAAGGGACTTACTTCCCAGACCAGAAAATAACTGTTGGGGATGTTGAAATACCTATAGTTATCCTTGGGGACCCAGCCTACTCCTTAATGCCCTGGCTCATGAAGCCATACACAGGCATCCTGGACAGTAATAAGGAGCTGTTCAACCATAGGCTGAGCAAGTGCAGAATTGTGGTAGAATGTGCATTTGGATGTTTAAAAGCGCACTGGAGCAGTTTACTGACTCGGTTAGACCTCAGCAAAACCAGTATTCCCATTGCTATTGCTGCTTGCTGTGTGCTCCACAATCTCTGTGAAAGTAAGGGGGAGACATTTTTGACGGGGTGGGAGGTTGAGGCAAATCACCTGGCGGTCCATTACGTACAGCCAGACACCAGGGCAATTAGAAGAGCACAGCAGGGTGTGCTGCACATCAGAGAAGCTTTGAAAACCAGTTTCATGATTGGACAGGCTATGGTGTGACAGTTCTGTTTGTTTCTCCTTGATGAAAACCCACCTCCTTGGTTCACTCTACTTCCCTGTAAGCCAACCGCCCTCCCCCCTTCGATCACCGCTTGCAGAGGCAATAAAGTCATTGTTGTTTCAAAATCATGCATTCTTTATTAATTCATCACACAAATAGGGAGATAACTGCCAAGGTAGCCCAGGAGGGGTGGGAGAGGAGGGAAGCCCCGGGTGGGGTGGTGGATGAGGGGAGGAGGGAAGGACAAGGCCACACTGCACTTCAAAACTTACTGAATGCCAGCCTTCTGTTGCTTGGGCAGGCCTCTGGGGTGGAGTGGTTGGGGGCCCAGAGAGCACCCCCCACCGCGTTCTTGGGTGTCTGGGTGAGGAGGCTATGGAACTTGGGGAGGGCAGGCGGTTACACGGGCTGCAGCGGCAGTCTGTGCTTCTGCTGCCTTTCCTGCAGCTCCACCAGACACTGGAGTATATCAGTTTGATCCTCCAGTAACCTCAGCATTGAATCCTGCCTTCTGTCATCATGTTGCTGCCACCTCTCCTTTTGCTCCCACAACCTCTCATCTTGTTTGTCCCTCCTGCCCTTGCGTTCATTTTCTGCTTTCCTGGACTCTGCCATTCTTTTCCTCCACGCGTTCTGCTGAGCTCTTTCAGTGCGGGAGGACTGCATGAGCTCAGAGAACGTTTCATTGCAAGTGCATTTTTTTCGCCTTCTTATCTGCGCCAGCCTCTGGGACAGAGATGATAGGGGGAGCGTTGAAACATTTGCATCTGTGGGAGGAAAAAAGGCAGAGTAGTATTTAAAAAGGCACGTTTTAGAGAACAATGGGTAGGCTCTTTCACGGTGAACCAAGCTGTTAACATTACATAGTACATGTGCTTTCGGTACAAGGTCGCATTTTGCCTCTTATATTGAGGGCCTGCCAGTTTGGTGTGAGAGATCACACACGCAGGGCCGGGCAACAGAATTTGGCTTCCAGGCAGCCATGGTAAGCCATAGTCTTTCGGCTTCTTCAACCTTCATAACATGAGGGAATGGTTTCAAACAGCAGCGCCCTCCTTTCCCATACCAAGCACCCTTTGGGTTGACCATTTAAAAGGAGGGGCTGCGGTTTTTGGGTTAACACACAGCACAAACCCAACTAAACTCCCTCCACACCCAATTCTCTGCGATGATCGCTTCACCCTTCCTCCCACCACGTGACAAATATCAGGGAAGATCCCTGCCAGCCAAACGCAAACAGCTCAGCGTGAACAGCCCTCATGCACCTCCCCACTGTGTGGCTAAAAGCGGGAATGATTTCTTTTCAGCCACGGGCAAACAGCCTAGCAGGAACGGCCACCTCTGAATGTCCCCTTAATAATGTTCCTGGAGGATTTCCGCTCCATCCCCAGACAGGTTAACAGACTTTTCCAGTAGCTGTACTGGCCGCGAATGCATCCCAAGTTTTCAGGGCAAATTAATCATTAAACATGCTTACTTTTAAACCATATATTATATTTACAAAGGTACACTCACCAGAGGTGCCTTCTCCTACTTCATGGTCTGGGAGTCCGCCTTGGGAGGGTAGGAGGGTATTGGCTCCAGGGAGATAAACAGTTCCAGGCTGTTGGGGACTATGGTTTCTCCGCTTGCCTGTTGTGCACTATCCTCCTCCTCCTCCTCCTCGTTCCCAAAATCTTCATCCCTCTTGCGTGAGACTCCCCCCTTGCAGGTGTCCACAGACAGGAGTGGGGTAGTGGTAGGGGCACCCCCTAGAATTGCATGCAGCTCATCATAGAAGCAGCATGTCTGGAGCTCTGACCCAGAGCGGCCATTTGCCTATTTCGTTTTTTGGTAGGCTTACCTGAGCTCCTTAATTTTCATGTGGCACTGCTGCGGGTCCCTGTTATAGCCTCTGTCCATCATGACCTTGGAAATTTTTTCAAATATTTTGGCATTTCGTCTTTTGGAACAGAGTTCTGATAGCACGGATTCGTCTCTCTATACAGCGATCAGATCCAGTACCTCCTGTTTGGTCCATGCTAGAGCTCTTTTACGATTCTGGAACTGCATGGTTACCTGTGCTGATGAGCTCTGCATGGTCACCTCTGCTGATGAGGTCACCACGCTGGCCAAACAGGAAATGAAATTCAAAAGTTCCCCGTGCTTTTCTTGTGTACCTGGCTAGTGCATCTGAGTTGAAAGTGCTGTCCAGAGCGGTCACAATGGAGTACTCTGGGATAGCTCCCGGAGGCCAGTACCGTCGAATTGCATCCACACTACCCCAAATTCAACACGGCGATGTCGATTTCAGCGCTAATCCCCTTGTCAGGGAGGAGTACAGAAATTGATTTTAAGAGCCCTTTAAGTCGACAAAAATGGCTTTGTCTTGTGGACGGCTGAGGGTTAAATTGATCTAACGCTGCTAAATTCGACCTAAACTCGTAGTGTAGACCAGGGCTTGGAAGGATTAGATTTTTATCTGTAAACGTTGGTAAACGTTGATTTCACTGTACACTCCCAATGGAAAAATATATCTATCGATAATAATCAAAATGTACAGATAGGTAAAGTAAGAAAAATGCTGCTTGAGAACTTAATAGAGTTTAATTAAAGGATATTTACTTTGTATGTTTGATGACAATTTGTGTTGTAATGGTTATAAAGCTTTAACTTCTTGATTCTCAACATCTACTGTCATTAAATAATTATAGTCTGACCCCTTTATTGTCTCACTCCCCCATAATTTTCAGCAATTGTGAACATTTAAATATGTAAAAACTGGAAAAAATAAAATCTTAAAACCCATAATTTTGGACAACTGTAAAAATTTAAATGGATAAATATTGAATGGATAAAATTAAAAGGCCACTTTTAAATTTGGTCCCAAAATTTTATAAGCTCTGATAACTGAATGATTTAAATATAGATACTACAAGAAATTTCTGTCTGAATTGTTCAGTGCTGTTTATACAGTTTTTGCAATGAGCACGATGGCTTATGATGTGATCAGAGCCTGCTGAATCCTTATTCACTTTGTCCTGTACATTTTGTCGGCAGTCACAAAGAAAATTCAAGAAGTACTTCCAGCAGCAATGACTTGGCAGAAATCTTTTCTCATAGACTTAGACTTTAAGGTCAGAAGGGACCATCGTGATCAGCTAGTCTGACCACCTGCACATTGCAGGCAACAGAACCTCACCCACACACCCCTGTAATAGATCCCTAACCTCTGGCTGAGTTACTGAAGTCTTCACATCATGGTTTAAAGATTTCAAGTTACATTCGATGAAGTGAGCTGTAGCTCACAAAAGCTTATGCTCTAATAAACTTGTTAGTCTCTAAGGTGCCACAAGTACTCCTCTTCAAGTTACAGAGAATTTGCCATTTACATTAGTTTAAACCTGCAAGTGACCTGTGCCTTATGCTGCAGAGGAAGGTGAAAACCACCCAGAGTCTCTGCCAATCTGACCCAGGGAAAAAATCCTTCCGGGTCCCAAATATGGCAGTCAGATAGACCCTGAGCATGCAAGGAAGACCTATCAGGCAGATACCTGGGAAGGAATTCTCTGTAGTAATGCAGAACCCTCCCCATCTCCAGCTGTTGGGGATTTTTGCTACTGGCAGTCACCAATGGGCCACATATCATTGTAGACAGTCCCATCATACCATCCCGTCCATAAACTTATCAAGTTCAGTCTTGAAGCCAGTTAGGATTTTTGCCCTCACTGCTCCCCTTGGAAGGCTCTTCCAAAACTTCACTCCTCTGATGTTTAGAAATCTTTGCCTAATTTCAAGCCTAAATTTGTTGATGGTCAGTTTATATCTGCTTGTTCTTGTGTCCACATTGGCGCTTAACTTAAACAACTCCTTTCCCTCCCTGGTATTTATCTCTCTGATGTATTTATAGAGAGCAATCAATCATATCTCCCTTCAGCCTTCTTTTGGTTAGACTAAACAAGCCAAGTTCTTTGAATCTCCTCCCATAAGGTGGGTGGTTCTTCGAGTACTTGTTTCCATTCTAGCTGTGTGCGCACATACATGCCCAGTTGTTGGAGACGTTTACTTTAGTGGTATCCATAGGGTCAACTATGGTGCCCTCTGGAGTGCTGCGCTCATGCGTCGATATATTAGGCGCTGCCAGCCCTACGCCCTCTCATTCCTTCTTACCACCTATGGTGATTGGTCAGAGCGCCAAGAAGTCAGTGATTTCTTTCCCTTTCGACTTCGCATTCCAGCTGTAAATAGTTTTGTTTATTATAGATTAGTTAGTAAGTAGCTGTTAAGTAGTGTAGTTAGTCAGTTAGGTTCCAGGTGGGGGCATGCCCCTGTGGCCGGGTTTTAAGCTGACTGTAATAGGCTACGCCTGTTAGTGACCAACATGGCAGTTGTCTGAAGTGCCTGGGAGAATCCCATGTCAAATAAAAGTGTCACATCTGTAAAAACTTTCATCCAAGGACACACAAAGAATTTAACATTTGTTTGAAGGCCCTCCTCATGCAGGCCGCTCTCCGCCCAGCCTCAGAGCTGGCCCGGCTGGATGCAACGCCCAGCACTTCGGCCTCGGTGCATAGCGCACCCTCTGCAATGGGCTCTACCCAGCACCGATCCCCTTTGCTGCTGCCAATGAAGTCTAAGAAGCGGGACCTGGCACCAAGCAAGACAGACCTAGGGGCATTGGGTAAAGGACTCTGTTTGGGCTGCCCACCTATGCTGGAGCTGCAAGGGGACAAGTCCCCGAGGGAACCTCCTACCCACCTAAAGGATCCACCAGCGACTCCGGGGAACAGTAGGAGATCCAGTCTGATGGCGGAGTCAATGCCTTCCTCGCGCCCAGAGAGCAAAGGATTCTCCCAGCGCATGCAGCAGTGGACCCGCAAAGGCTCCTTATGAGGGCAAGCCAGACATGAAAGCCTCCCAGAAGGTGAGTAAACGCCCACTGGTCTCCGGAGCTGAGGCAGAGCCCTTTGTCGCCACCCACTGGTCTCTGCATCAGTTCAGGTCACTGGTTCGCTGCCACAGATCGGTACTACACTCCTTGTCTCTGTCCTCGTGTCAAGACTCGACCAGAGGGAATTGCTGGTCACTGTATGATCAGCATGGGTCATCTTCACACTGAGCATCTTCACGCCGAGAATTATCATCCCCTAGGCCACGGGGACGCTCCCCAACACGATGCCTCTCCCCCTACTCCTGCCACCTATCTGACTACTCGAGGCACCAGTCACCCACGGCGATGGTTAGCTGCCAGACTCAGGCGTTGACGGCCCCATCATGGTCACTGGAGGAGGATTCTTCTGGCACAGAGAGGGAGTTCAGCCCCTTGCTGAGACAGCATCGTCATGTCTGGGCTCCTGAGGTTGCTTTCACCTCAGCGATGCCATCCAGGCAGCAGGGTCAGTGGCCAGCACAATGGCCTTAATGGAATGCCTGGGGCATGACGGTTATGCCCAGTGCTCCCATCTCACCAATCGTTGATTGCCACATTGGACAAGCACCAAGCAGACACTGAAGTGGAGGGACAGGTGCCAACCCCGAGACTGCCTTGCTCCACGGGGGATGATGCCCCAGGCCCTCCCCCAGTGGTTCAGTCATCCTCATCCTCTCCAGATAAGGTGGTGATGAGGTCCTCTCATGCTAGCCCACCAAATGATTTTAAGGAGCAGCAAGCCCTGCTCCGAAAGGTGGCTACTAACTTAGGCCTAGAGGCAGAAGAGATGGCAGAGCAATCAGACACTTTGTTTAATATGCTCTCCACATACACCCCACACATGTCGCTCTCTCGGTGCATGAAGGGGTCCTAAAGATTGGCAAAGCCCTCTGGCAAACCCCATCCTCATCCCACCCACTTCCAAGAGGGCTGAGAAAAAGTATTTCATCCCCGCCAAGGGGTTTGAATACTTATACACTCACCAGCCCCCTGTGTCATTGGTTGTTTTGGCAGCCAACAAGAAGGACAAGCAAGGGCATTCTAATTCTACCCCCAGAAATAAGGAGGCCAAGAGACTGGACCTTTTTAGGAGGAAAATTTATTCCACAGCCAGTCTCCAATTCCAAGTCACGAACCACCAGGCTCTTTTGGGGCAATATAACTTTAACCTGTGGGATTCCCTCCGTAAGTTTAAGGACTCCATGCTCCAGAAGGTGGCCCAAGAGTTTGGGGCCCTTGATGAGAAGGGTATAGCATCGACACAGTGTTCCCTCCAGATGGCCTGGGATGTGGCTGATTCAGTAGCCAGGGTGGTCGCCTCAGTGGTGTTCATGAGACGCAGTTCCTGGCTTCAGATTGCAGGCCTATCCCAGGAGATGCAGTCCTCAATACACGATCTCCTATTTGATGGACTAGGGCTCTTCGCAAACAAATGGATGTGAGGCTGCACAGCCTGAAGGACACTCGGGCCACCTTCCACTTCTTGGGGTTGCATATGCCTCAGTCGTTTAGGAAGCAATTCTGGCCGACCCTGCCACCAAGGCTATGGCAGACTCGGCAGGGTTGTACAAAGAAAAGGGACATTAGTTCTAGTCACCACTGCCATTCCTCTTCCTGTTCACCTGCACAGCTTGGCCTGGTGAAACACCATGGGGGCCAGAAGTGTGTGTTTGGAGAGTACATTTGAGAGCGATGCCCCGCTCAACTCCCTGGATCCTTCTGTCTTTTCCTCAACCATTTCCTTCCTTACTGTTTGGCATGGTCGTGGGTTACCTCGGACTGCTGGGTACTAGAGATTGTCGTTGGGCTAAACCCTCTAGTTTTCAGCCACCACCCCCTAATCCCTCTCTTCCCCGTTCCTCTTCAGGGACCCTTCTCATGAGCACTCTTTGTTCAGGAGGTAGACTGCTTTCTACAACTGGGGGCGGTGGAGGAGGTCCCTCAGGAAATGAGGGGGAAAGGTTTCTACTCTTGCTACTTCCTGATCCCAAAAGCAAAAGGAAGCTTAATTCTAAGACCCATTCTGAACCTGTGGTGACTCAGAAAGTATCTCAAGAAGTTGAAGTTTTGCATGGTTTCACTGGCCTCCATCATCACCTCCCTGAATCTGGGAGACTGGTACACTACTCTCAACTTGAAAGTTGCTTATTTCTATTCTCTATATTCCAAGGACACAACAATTCCTCCGTTTTATACTGGGCCAGCTCCATTTACAGTTCATGGCACTTCCGTGTGGCCTCTCCTCAGCCCCTCGGGTATTTACAAAATGTATGACCCTGGTAGCCACTTACCTGAGGTGTCAGGGGGTCCAGGTCTATTCTTATCTCCACGATAAGGGCAGGTTGCGGGATCAAGTGCAGAACAGTCTCGAACTTGTGAGGTTTACCTGTCGCTACCTGTTAGCGAACGAAAAGGAATCGACCCTCATACCAGTGCAATGAATAGTTATTGGGGCAGTCTTCAACTCCATACGGGCCAGAGCCTTCCTTCCGGAGGCCTGTTTCTGAGCCAGATCGGATGTGATTTCCCGTGTAAGGGGCCACCCACTCACCACCGCCCACACTTGCCTAAGCTTTGCTAGGCCACATGGCTGCCTGTACGTACGTGGTCCGTCGTGCCCAGCTGCACCTCCGGCCGTTGTAGGCGTGGTTAGTGTCAGTCTACATCCCCAACAAGCACAATTTGGACCTGGTAATCAAGGTCCCAAACCACATCCGGTCATCATTGGCCCATCTGGGCAAGCTCAGTACACAAGGCCACTGGTTGGGAGTCAACCGCTCCTTCCACATAAATGTCAGGGAGCTCAGGGCAGTTCACTTGGCCTCTCAGGCTTTTTGCATAAAATGCAATGCATACATACAATGCAAAGTGATTCAAGTCCTCATGTACAACACTGCCACAATGTTTTATATCAACAAGCAAAGCGGAGCCAGGTTGTCAGCCCTCTGCCAGGAAGCCCTCCGGCTCTGTGACTTCTATGCGCAGCATGTCATTCATCTTGTGGGAGCACACCTCCCTGGAACCCGGAATGTATTAGCAGATTGGGTTGACGGGATATCTCGTTCCTGGTGGATTACCAGGGTCGATCGAAGAGTGCTCTGCTTTCGATTCAGTGGTCCTCACTAGACCCTTTAAATCAACCCTTGGTGCATCGATGACCTGAGCGTTAATGCTGTGGTAGTGTAGACTGCCTGAGTTATTCGTTATTGAACTCCAGTTAAACTGCTTTGCGTCAAGTTTTGAGTTTATAAAATGTTAAACATGCTGTTTCTTGCACTTTGTTCAAGTTTGACTTTGCTTCATTGGTATTTCAACATCACAATACCGTTTATGTAATGATGTGAAAGCCAGACATTGAAAACATTGATCAATCTAATAAATTTTCTGATCTCATGGAAATGCTGTACGTTCTAAGTACATTAGTAATGTACATTAGTACATTAGTACATTCTAAGTAAATTAGCAATTACAAGGTTAATATCCTTGATGTTTTGTGTTTGATTTAACAGGTTTTCCTGACTATTTGGAGAAAAGCTGCAGGTAACAAGGCAGAGCTTATATTTCAGTTCTTTCCTAGCTCTATATATTTCTACCTTGCCCTAGCTGTCATTTTATTGATGTATTTTACTCACACCTAATTGCATACAGTAATAAACGTAGAGATGCAGCTCTCTGGCTAGTGTAGAAAGCTATGCTTATTTACACACAGTGAAGGTTGAACCTAGATATGCTCAGAAAGTTACTATATTGTTCCTTAAACAATTTTAAATCTTTTCATAGTTTCTTTACCATCAGGATAGCAAGGATGGTTTGCTAATAAGTAGGCCAAATGGCCAAGAAGTTGAGTATTTTAAAATGATTTTCCTCCTAACCTCGTCTGTCCGTGAAGTAAGAGCTGTTTGTTGTGAGAACAGGTTGTTAGAAAGCCTGAGAAGTTGGTTGTGCTTAGGTTAGAACTCTGGGAGGTTTCTGTCTAAATGGCAGGGTAGTTGATTGATTATTGTACAACTCTTTTTTTTTTGGCATTTATTTTTGACATTTTATTAGAAGCTGTGGTTTCCTATCTTGGGAAAATAATCCAAATATTTTAAATTTGACTTTATCAGACACTCTTGATCGAAATTTAAACCATATTACTGTACTTTTATGCTTTTCCCTAATCTGGGATTTATTTTAGTTCCGTTGTGGCAAATTAAGTGCCATAAAACAGATTTTTATTTAAAAAAATCTTTTCACTGGCCTTTTTAATAAGGAAGGGACACTTGAAGTGCCTAATTATGTTTCCTACTTAATTTGCAGAGCCCCAGTCCTGCTTCAGTCAATATAAACTGTAATACAAAGGTCACAAAGATTAAATAGCATGTTTAAAAATGGTAATGGCCCAGATAATGTCGATGCTAAGGTTAATTCACATATTTTACAATCTGAAATTTTCAACTAATATGATGAATCAAGAACTGTATTTGTTAGAAGATGAAGGTCTTTGACCTCAACTTGAGCTGACTGATCAGTTGAAATGAGATGTTAATTTTGAAATTGATAGGATCCCCACTATTTTATGTTTTCTAATAGTTTGTGTTTATAATTAAACAATAACATTTGAAAATGGTTGGTTTAATCAACACAATCTAAAATCTCTATTATACTTGTTTGATTTTCATTTCAAATGTCAGAACTCATATGACATGACAATTTCCACATTTCTTTTATTGGCTTCTGGATTATGAAGGTTCAGTAACAGGATCTTGCCATAGCACCGATATTGTAGAAAACAAGAATATAATCTTCATTCTTCACCTTGGAGTTTTCAGTTAACAGGGCTGTTCATTACCGCTCTATTGGCAGAAAGTTCAACTTGGTGTCTTCAAAGCATTATCTGCATTATCAGTGGCTTTCAAATTACACCAAATCTATCAGAACATGAACAATGCTTTACTGCAAATAAGGTAAAAGTTAGAAATGTAGTGGGTGGCAGGAATACCCTGGGCTTATTTACAGCGCTCTATTAATTTAATTTTCTAAAGCAAATTATGACATTAATTGGCTAGAGTTATCTAGAACTGGCTGTGGCTATGAAAGATTTTTAAAAAATTGTTCTCTACAAACCAGTTTGAACCACATGATTTTAAAGTGAATGGGGCTTTCAGGGGATCACAATTCTGCTTGGTATACAATGTCTGCAGCAGTGATCTCAGTGCACAATCAGTTTTCCCTGAGTCAATGGCTTACTGGACTGACATGGTTAAGGCATGTCATTTTCATAGCCAGTGCTACACAAGGGGTAGATACAGCCAGCATCACATCTGACTGCCATTGACTGCCCTAACCCAATTGATCAGATACCCATTTTGGATCTGAGGGAACTGGAGGTGGCCTTTCAGCATGAGATTGAGTGAGACTTAAGCCTATGTCCTTCAGGATTGTAGTCAAGCACTGTAACCACTCAGCCACTGCACATCAATGCTGTGTTTTAATTGTCACCTCATACACCCTAACATCTAGCAGTATTGAAACTGAGAATCCAAATAATGCTTAGAGCAGAACTAGTGGTTTTATTACCCTAACAAAATGAAAAATATCTACCCCGACAGCTTATAGCACCATTTTAGAATGCCAGTGCTAAGCATTCTGCTATGCCCAGAAATGACTCGTATGGTAGAACCAGCTTCATGGAAAGAATTTTGAATTCTGTTCCTTCAGCAGAATCATTAACTGTTTAGCATCTTGTGATAAAAGCAGCAATAACTATTGCATAGAAACAAAAAAAAAGTTCTTTACAGTATCAGAGTTAAGTCAGTAGTTCTAGTCATATACTAGAAGTACAGTGCTTTCCTGACTTAATGTACTCATTCATTCATTCATTTGTATGATTTTCAAAAAGGTAATTTTGACACACAATTTACTTTGACCTCTGACTTTCATTGTTTTTTGTCTGAATTTTATCAAATATCTTTGGATGGATTTGGAGTTGCCTATGCATTTATGAATAGTGGATCTCGACCGGATTATTGTCAAGTTTACTATGTAAATATATTGTTAATTCAATACGAGGATTGTCAGGAAATGCACTCAGAAAGATATAAAATTTCCTGATATACAATTTGCAACAAACACTTGAAAGACAATGAAAGAACCATTTTCTTTGATGCTCTGGCTTGACCCGTCTGCGGAGCTCACCAAACTGGTTTTGGGTAATGGGTCCAACAATGTGAGCTGAGAGAACAAAGAACATTGGTTGTATTTAAAGGCAGACTCTTAAAAGACTTAAGAGAAACAGACTGAGACTCAGACATCCAAAAGTTAGGGACCTGGGGAAGAAAGGCCTGCCTAGGACTCTAGGTAAGAAACATATGCATGTAGACTCTCTTATTTTTTGAAAATCCTTTTATTTTATGTTATGCTTTGTTCCTACTGTTAAAATTAAACAACACATTGTTTTAAGAAAGCTGTTTTGGGTCACTGGAATCTGCTTGTCACATGCTCAACCCAGTGGGACCTGATGGGCAAATATGGTTGGTACCCGGGGTACTGTAGCCCAGGACCTGATCTCAAGAGTGGGAGAAGTATGGGATTCCACTTTGAGAGAAGTGAAGGCATAAGGCCTGATACAGAGGGTGCACTCAGAAAGACCAGAGAAAGGGTCCAAGGTGCAGCTTGCTTTGTAACTGACATATGTCTTTTCACCCTGTGCATCTATAGGCACAGTTGTAATACACCCAACTAATTCAGGAAATCAGACACCACCAAAATACCAATAAGTAAGCTGACCTGCCTAATAATAGAAACATGGATTGCCTGAAGAAATTGCCGAGCAATTGACTTCTGCCTGGGCTAACAGTGGATTGTGTGTTTTTTAGCATTCAGTACCATGGTCAGAGTACAAGATAGCTGAACCACTGAAACACAAGAAAGAATTCAAGGAAAGGACAGAAAGGTAGAACGACACTAAAGGAAAGATGGACCCAAATCCAGAACTCTGAATATGGAGTTCAGTTTTATCACTCTGTAAAGAACCATACCCAAATCTCAGATGAAAACATTCCTGAATCCAGGGGTTTGAAATCTGGATTCAACTTGGAATCTTCCTAAGTGTCAGGATGTTCAGATTCATTTTTTGAATTTGATTCACTAGAGAGACAGTCGATTCAAACTTTGATCTGGGTTCTGGATCTCAGGTTTCCATTTGGGCACATCTGTAAATAATAATGATCACGCCTCCACCTGGTTGTATTTGCAGTTAGATTACCTGTAATGGCAAAGATGGACCACACCCATTAGTTAAAGAGAAGGAATTCTTTCTTCTGTGACCATCTCAACACACATCTGCACTGCCTAACTAGTACACCTCACCCTTTTAGATGTACCATAGCCATTCATAGGAACAGCTGAATCCACAATCACTATGGCAAGCAGGTTTTTTTTCTTAGTAACAACGTTATAAGTTTCAGAGTAGCAGCCGTGTTAGTCTGTATTCGCAAAAAGAAAAGGAGTACTTGTGGCACCTTAGAGACTAACAAATTTATTAGAGCATAAGCTTTCGTGAGCTTTTGTGAGCTGTAGCTCACGAAAGCTTATGCTCTAATAAATTTGTTAGTCTCTAACGTTATAAGTGGCACTGAAGATGTACTCCAAAGTATAGGCTAGTCAGATAGAGAGCAATCGTTAGCCAGCCAGAATTGGCCAAAGTTGATGTTCCCAAAGAATTTCCTTGATACCTCTCGGCATGGAAATACCCTTTTAAATGAGGCAGATTGAGTTTCCATAGATATTCCTGTTTGTTCTGGGTGATGAAAAGGGACAAGACTAGCCATATATCTTTGCAGAAATAATGAAGGAACTCCTGATATATTTCACAGCCACTGGTTCTATTTCTGGCAATGTCAATGCACCGGTTACTGTTTTTACACAGATTCCTCTGTGCCATGCAAGAACTGAGAGCTGAAGAGAATCCATTTCCCTGCGAAATGAGTTGATACACTAATAATCTAACCTGAGGAAATTTGTACATTTTTGGAGATGCTACCTGGTTGGTTTTTACACTTTATTTTAATGACTCTTCACAGAGCTAAGGAAAATTAAAGAAAATGAAACTTTGGTAATTTCTCTTTGTTTTTTACAGTGAGTACTGTTAAATATTGTGCACCTCCTAATAAAAATAAACAGCATCCCAACTTGAGTTGCTTGCTAAGGAGCCGTGTATGTCAGTTTAAATTGGGTGCAACCATATTTCTGAGTAAGTACTAGTTCTGTTAATTTGTTGTATGTTCTCATATACTGAATGATGAGATTAGAGGGAAGAAGACTCCACTAACCTGTTCATAGCCTGGAATAGTTAAACTCAGTGCTGACAAACTGATTCAAAGAATGAGTCTTCACATGCAGCTGGGCAGGTCTTTTTTACCTCAGGCCTTCACCCCTTCCTCATAAGAATGCACTGACTGAAGCATGTCTGTCCTTGCGGTTCTCCTAGAGGATCTATCGCTGCACCTCTCCTCCATTTTCAGTCACCCCACTTTGGTTGTGGGGAAAGCCTTTTTAGAAAGAATGTTTCTCCCTGTGTCTCTGCTGTTATGATCCAGTTAGTGACATAAGAAATGTCACTCGTGATAATTAACATTTTAAAGCAGTAAATCTTGAAGGTCACTCTGAAGCAGAGAACAGGGGATGCTCATGGCTTTCTTTGCTTGCCTGCCTGCTTCTCATGAGGAAATTTACTGCTTGAGAGTAGTGTTGGAAGGATCATAACAACTCTCTACCTTCCACTTTTTCCTCAATACAATTTTTTTTTAAAAAAAGTTGTTCCAGTCAAGATCTCATAAATAAATCAAAAATTAAACACCAGTATTTATCTTATTTAAAATGCACTACTTTGATTTACTCCAGGGACTTCAGAGGAGGAGTTTCTGTGTAAACTAAAGCCCTTTTCCATGGCATGGTATCAATTTGTTATTTAGAACATGTAATTAGACCATTAAAAGGATACAATAAAAATAAAATAATATAGGTGTGGACGATCTTTTATGCTAAAAGTTGCTCTCTCTATAAAAGTGACATATTACAAACCCCTTTTCCGCTCCTAGAACATTTCTTGCTAAGTGCAGTCATATGCCACATTGAAACGTAAAATACCTAGAATCAAGCAGCCACCAAAGGCTATTTATATGCTAATATATATTCCCCAAGCTGAAGTAGGCACCTAAAGCTATTGCTGCTTCTAATGATGGCTATGCTTTAACCTCTGTGGAAGAAAGAAAAGTATTTTCCTTAAGAAAACAACTCAGTTTCTTTTAGATGAAATGTAATTATCTATTATCAGATGTCCCTTAAAATGCAAGGCCTATTAAAGCTGCTAAAAATATTGAAGCCCTAATTTCACCATAATAGCATTTTAATTTCAGCAAATCACAGCTCTATTGTTACAGGACATTTTGCTCTAGGAATGTGGTAAGAGGTCCATCTTAGGTTTTTTTTTTTTTAAACATTTTCCTTTCTTTGAGCTGTTCAATTAAATCTTTGCAGTCATCTAACCTCCCATGACACAATTTTACTTATCAAGTGAGAAAACAATGGCCATTAGCATTTAAAAGAATTTGTTTTAAAAGTAGCTAAAGTTTAATTGCTTTGCATATTCTTGTCAGTGTTCTGTCTACTATTGGTTCAACATTTACTTGTGCGGGGGCGCTGGTGTTTGATCACAGTATTCCATTTTAAACCTTTTTTTTTTATTACCAGGCAAAGTAAGAAAAGATTGTTTGATGCATTCTCAATAGAACTGGGTGGGGAAGCCCCTGCCACTGTGCCTGGTTCTTAAGACTATCCTAAGGTAGTATTGTATTTACTGTAAAAGTTGGATGAATGCATTCCAAAAGTCACCATTTCTAAGGGCTCCGATGTTTATTTCCAGTAAATACTGAGAAATGCTATTTGCTTTCTGAAGCCACTAACTAGTTATTAACCTTTCTACTGTCTTAGTATGCATAACCATAGACCCATTCATGTGAGTAGGTGCAGGAACAGTACAAATCACTACTGCCCAGCCATCAGAATGAATGGGATGACTTCTGAAGGATGTAGCTTTTGTAGCTAATGAGCTATGTCACAAAAGGGCCCAATGCAAATGTCACCTTTTGTTTTGTCACATTTTTTCTGCTGCTGGCCTTTAGCATTTTTTTTTCAAAGCTTCAAATAAAAAGTCCCTGTATCATGATTTGTATTGTTCTGTCCAGTGTGGAGTAAGTGCTACACCCTCCCCAAGTTTAATTAGCTGAAGGGTTTCACTTGACATGAGTCACTTCCATTACCCCTGTGACCTGAATATGCTGGCTCCACAGTACTGGAATTGGAGGCCACTGACCAGAAGACAAACCTGGGTCTTTTGCATGGCAGGGCAGAACAATAGCATTAGCCCATTTATTGAGCTCTCCATAGTCTCATCTTCCTGCCTCAGTGTATGGAGTATGAACCCAATTTTCAGAAAAAGTATGACATAGTTCTATATGGTCCACAAAGTAATAAATCTGGTTATAGTCTCCAATGGGTAACTCTAGAATATCAAAAGAGCATAGCCAACTTCCTACCTAATTGAGTTGGGTAACTTTTACAAGAAGAAATCAAGCTCGTTAATGAACATGATAATACAACCGAGTGGCTCTTGCCCTTTTAAAGAGATATATTACTGTGAATAAAATATGAATAAACCTTGTTATGTATCATGTGACCATTCTACTCTTTTTTAAAAAAAAAAGTTTAAAATGATATAAGTATTTGATCACTCACAGTCCTGTTAAAGAGTAGCAGCCGTGTTAGTCTGTATTCGCAAAAAGGAAAGGAGTACATGTGGCACCTTAGAGACTAACAAATTTATTAGAGCATAAGCTTTCGTGAGCTACAGCTCACTTCATCGGATGCATTCCGATGCATCCTGTTAAAGTGACAAAAGGGCTCTGTAAACAGCAGTATTGTGACACTATTTTGGTTATCTAATGCAAAACACTTTACATGGAGAAACAAAGGGGCAAGTTAGAAAAAGAACAGTTTGGGCAGATGTGGTAGTTCTCCTTTTGCATGCAGTTCAACCTTTTGCTTGTCACATTGCGTGCTCTTACTAACACTTCATGTGCCCCTCTCCTCCAACTTCTCACATTCCATGTACTCTCCCCCTGCTTCTCTCCTGACTACTTTCTTTGTCTTGTGGATCCATTTGTTACTTCTTCCATAGCACACCACACACTTGAACGGTCTACCACTTATTTTATGCCTTTTCCTCCTCTTACATCAAAATTTTTTGAAGCATTTCAGTTATTCTATGTGTTGTTACTGTTCTGTACCTGCTCTGATTTCAGAGCAGGATAAAGACCAGTTATAAATTGTTTGGCACACTTCGCCTAATGTACAGTACCATGTACACATACCACATTATATACCTGGTAATATATGGGAACTGAGTAGTATTCCTTTAAGTAGTTTGTGAGCCATCTTGTGGCCCTCCTGTCTGTTTCACAAGCAACCGGACCATTGCCAGAACAGCAGTGTATATATGTAGCTAGGCCTTGCACGTTGTATATAGTTAGTAAACACAGTTTGGCCCCCACTGTGTGTGTGTGTGTGTGTGTGTGTGTGTGTGTGTGTGTGTGTGTGTGTGTGGTTCCTTGATATTATGTTTGTTGTGTAAGAGCAAAAGACACAACATTTGAGTGAGACTTAAAGTGGAGTTTGATACCCCGGGTCTGCCGTTCCTGTAATTTCACAGCAGGATTAGCAGAGACTACTTAAAGACATGAATCAGAGTAACAGCCGTGGTAGTCTGTATTCGCAAAAAGAAAAGGAGTACCTGTGGCACCTTAGAGACTAACAAATTTATTTGAGCATAAGCTTTCGTGAGCTACAGCTCACTTCATCGGATGCATTTCAAAATTTCGAAAATGCATCCGATGAAGTGAGCTGTAGCTCACGAAAGCTTATGCTCAAATAAATTTGTTAGTCTCTAAGGTGCCACAAGTACTCCTTAAAGACATGAAGTTTCAGTAAACTTTAGTAGTACTAAAAACATACACAAGGGAAATCTTTTCTCTCCAGATGTTTTTACAGTGATGGTATCATAACTGTAAACTTCATATGCCAGAGCTTTATGTTGCAAAGTGAGTGGTAATGCATTATTTATTAGGGAATGGCTGAGAGTGATTCAACTGGACTGACAAAGCAAGAAATGCCTTTAGATTAAAAACAAAAAAAACCCCTCCAACCTAAACAAAAAGTAGCTGAACTTTTGTACAAGGCAGTTGAGGTCTTTCAGGATAGCATCACAACCTTAAAACATAAGAAAGCAAAAATTATGCTTGAAGAGGGAGTAATTCCTAACTTTTGCAAAGCTCATTTGGTACTTGTGATGTAGTGATGAAGTATGACAGGTTTCAGAGTAGCAGCCATGTTAGTCTGTATTCGCAAAAAGAAAAGGAGTACTTGTGGCACCTTAGAGACTAACAGATTTATTAGAGCATAAGCTTTCGTGAGCTACAGCTGCATCCGATGAAGTGAGCTGTAGCTGTAGCTCACGAAAGCTTATGCTCTAATAAATTTGTTAGTCTCTAAGGTGCCACAAGTACTCCTTTTCTTTTAGTGATGAAGTAGAACTTCAGCACTACAGGGCTTACTAACTATTTTAAAGCGATACTTCCCGATTCTTATATATACTACATGATTAAAAATAAACATAGCTATACAAATAAGAAATGGATGGGTTAATTTATTAATGGCCACATAACCTCCTTCCTGGGTTTCATAAATCCAAATATTTGGATGGGGCAGTAGAAAGTTTATAGAAGAAGTTTGCACAGCTTCTGCCTGTGTTGTACCTGTCCCCGTCCTGGCACCTTTCACCAGTGCTAGATTCACTTTGAAGTGCATCTCTTAAACACAAGAGATTGCATTTATGAATATTAGGAAATTCCAACAGTTAAAATTCTTCAGACAATGTTAACTCAGCCTCTGTTACAGATATCTTATTGTGACATGAATTAACTATATTGTCTTTAATATGTGAAAGTTTACATTTAATACAGAAAATAAAATGGAAAATGTAAAGAAAGACCATAAACTGATCCTGTATTATGGGTTAATAAAAGTTCCTGTAACAGGTTTGAATATAAACTGTGACCATTCATTTGGACCCAGACTCAGCTGTGTAGGGTCTGATGTTCCTGATCTTGTGGTGACTACATCAATGAAAACTTCTTTTGTAACCATAACTGTATAGGTAGTGTGACAAAGCTCTGTCCTTGCCTCTGTGAGTCCTGCGTTTCCTGGCAGATTTCGCTAGCTTCAGAGGCTCACTGTGACCCTCCACGTAACCCTTCTTTCTCTAAAGACAAGGGTCACAGTCTACTGAGCCATTTTCATCATAAGCCAGCGAGGGAGGTGAGGAGAAGTTATCCTTCCTTGCACAGTCTCTGTTGTCTCCCAGTCTCATTGACTAATCAGGGGGCAAAGGTCAGGGGGGAGCCCGGGGCCACCTCTACTCCAGGCTCCAGCCCAGGGACCCTAATAGTATCAACTATGGTAGCTGACCTTTTAGAAACATGACATGTACAATTCCTTGGGCTACTTCCCCCACAGCAGCCCTCACTTCCTCAAGCTCCACTTCACCCTTACCTCAGGGCCTTCTTCCTTGTGCCTGATATGGTATGTACTACTCAGCCTCTCCAACAGCACAACTTCCTCCCACAGCTCCTGACATGCCCACCCACCTGACTGACTGGGAGGCTTTTAACTAGTTTCAGCCAGCCCCTGATTGGCTTCATGTTTCCCAATCAACATAGCCTTCTCCCTGCCTTCTGGAAAGTTCTTAATTGGCCCCAGGTGTCTTAATTGACCTGGAGCAGCTTCCATTTCACTTAACCTGGTACCAGGGATTTGTTTAGCCTGGAGCTAATATATCTATCTCCCACTACTTTTCTATAGCCATCTGGCCTTGCCTCGTCACAGTAGCAATTGATGCTACTATATATTTAAAAAAAAAATGCAATTTAAAAATGTGTTAATATTAAGCTTTAATATTAACTCCAAAGAGAAGATTGACCTTTTTATTAAATCCCACCATTCTCTTTTGTTTCAATGCTTGTCTGTTAGCACTGATAGAGAATGCTAGCCCTAATTCTGATATTCTGGCTTTTGTGAGAATGTGTCACAACCTGAACGTTTTTTTTAAAAAGCTGAGAGATTATAATGTAGCAAAGCAAATTCTGTAATTCACAACTCAAAAATGACACTGCTAGTTTCCCTTCTAGCAACTGGCTTAGCTTTCTTCTATACTTCTTTTCTCTTCCTCTCCTTTTGTTTTTCTACATTTTCTTCACTTTTCATTGAGGCTTTATGTTTCCATTTGTTCTATAAAACATCTGTGAGTCAGGTTGGTATGTTTTCGAAAGTGAGCTACAAAAATCTCTTTTAAATAAATTACACAGAGAATATTGATAGGTTATAGTTTCTGTTGTGCTGAATTGGATTTTAACAAAATGGCCCTTGTGTGTGTTCCCAATCTGACTGTCCACCTCTGTGCATGGCAGCTGGAAGTGTGGGTTAAATAAAGGAGATTTTAGTAAGGTGAAACAAAGGCCTCTGAGTTAGCACCAGTGTAGTCGTCTTCATTTTATTAGTGATATGTGTCCTGTAGTTATTAGGGAGGTAATAGTGCATTTGCAGACTACAGGTCTCAATATAATTTTAAATTATAACAACCTTGTCACTTAAAGTCTCTAGATAAAATGTAATTTGAAGCCTGTAAGGAGCTCTGGCTAATTGATATATTATCTACAGGTTCTTCAGTAACAGTTCTGATGGGAAACAGAAGTCAGCATTTCAAAGTGCTCAGTGTATATTATAAATTTGATTGCTTCTGAAATAGCTGGTTTCTTAAATCCCCTTTGACCACTCTGGCATTCAGATTTATTTCTGAGAGACCAGTGCAATTTTCTTATCTTTGTTACAGATTTCTACAATCTGTCTTAATCTCACTAAGCAATAAAGCTGTTTGCCTACTAGCATGTCAAAGCTGATAAATGGCTCCCTCTGGCTATAATAACTCAGCCTAGAACCTGATATCAAATGTGGTCTTCTCAGCTGTGTGGTGCTCCATTATGTTACTTTAGTTAGCAGGTAAGAGAACCTGATGAAATTGGATTCTGAATTCCAAATTTTGAACCTAGGCTAGTGTCCTGGTCACATCTAATGAAATCTGGCACAAGCCCTTTGATATTTGTGACAGATTGTTTAAAGTTTTAAGGTGATCTTCTCCCCGTTCCCTGCTCCCCTCCAGCTCCTGAGCTTGTCCCCATGCTTCCTGCCTGAGAGTCCTGCATAGTCTTGTAGAAAGTTAGAGTGTAAGGTTGGCCTTTCATTTCTCTCCTAGTATTCTGTTTCTTTACTCTGGTTTTCTATTGTTTACACAAGGATAATCTATATTAGCCACTGTATAGTGCCCTTACTCAAGACTTTAAGGCCAGACGGGACCATCATGATCATCTAGTCTGATTCCTGCACATTGCAGGCCACAGAACCTCACCCTACCACTCCTCTAATATACCCCTAACCTCTGGCTGAATTACTGAACTCAAATCGTGATTTAAAGACTTCAAGTTACAGAGAATCCACCAGTTACGCTAGTTTAAACCCGCAAGTGCCCCATGACACAGAGGAAGGCAAAAAAAAAAACCCCCAAAACAGGATCTTTGTCAATCTGACTTGGGGGAAAAGTCCTTTCTGACCCCAAATATGGAGGTAGTTTGGGCCCTGAGCATGTGGGCAAGACCCAACAGTCAGACAGCTGGGAAAGAATTCTCTGTAGTAACTCAGAGCCCTCCCCCATCCAGTGTCCCAACATTGGCTGTTGGGAATATTTGCTATTAGTAGTCGCAGATCAGCTACATACCCTTGTAGGCTGTTTCATGATTCAATCCTTGTCTTGGTTTCTTCTGACTGATGAGACCAAGGCAAATATAACATTGTATGAGCTTCCTAAATAGTAGCAGACTGTTCTCCATTGCATTATTCTATCTGTAGAGGAGATGTTTGACAGGGAGTTCAATCCCTTAATGCATGGCTCTCCCAACAACTTTACATATCTTAGGACTTTGCAGGTTCCTGGTGCTTCTAACTTGCTTCCTATTTGCCAAATATGCTGCGATTGCTTCCTTGCTGGTCCATCCTCTTCCCTGAGGGGGAGTGTCCCTCATTATAAAGAAATAATGCTGTTAGGTGGGTACAGTGCTGAAGAGAGACGCCATGACTCTGGCCCTCTCTATAGTCAGTCCCCCTCTTAACCCAGCCCTGCTTAACAGAATAACTACAGTTGCCATCAAATGGCCTTGCCTGGAGGTGGTATTGCAGAGCATATTGAATTTAGTAATTCAGGTCTATGGGTCTGACTGGAAGAGGGCACTGGAAAAGAGCAATGCAGCTGATGCTCCTCAAAGCCTAAATATGTGTAATTACTAACATACTCAAATAACACCAATTACTGAGTGAGCGGCCTTACATTCCACCCAAATCTGGATAGCCCAGGTGACAGTGAAACAAGCTGTACCAAGCCACCATGTTGCCAAAGTAAAATTTTGTGTCATAACAATATCTACAGGATGGTATTGACACCAGTGGTGGTGTTTTTCAGATCATCCAAAACCCAAGGTACTTTCTTTCTAAACTCTCAATTTCAGAACTGTCTGTATCTGAGGACTCTGGTGTTTTGTTATCACTTTATTACCTCTAGACAACGAAATCTGGACCAAGAAGGAAAGCTATACATTTATTCCCTTATTTAAGAGAGGGAATGTTCAACTGCTATTTTAGTGTTTGACTTCATTCCCACGATTAAACTGTAGCTTTAATGAGGTTAGGTAAAGAAGGGCAGAAGAAAATGGCATAACGTTATTGATGTCACTGGAATCAAGGACAATTGCAAAGTGTGGTCAAGTCCTCTTAAAGTCAGTGATTATCATTAAAGTGATTGCTTCTGGCTGTAGAATGAAATTTGGTCATATTGCCTTTCTTTAGCAGTAAAAAAAAAAAATCTGTATTCAATATTCCAAGAATAGAGCTGGTAACAGTTAGAAAAAAAATATAGAACATATTTTCTGTCACAGAAGGCAAAGCAAATGGACACAAAAAGGGAAAGGAACAATATAGATGGAGAGTTTCAAAATAAGAGTCTCAATCATATAGGACTGACTATATTTGGCAGCAGTACCTGAACTATAGGACCTTATTACCAATGAAGAAAAGACTGAGTCCAAGCCTGACTATATTCAGATAAAGGCTTTCTTCAGCAGGAACTTCTCCAGAAATTAGATAAGTGCCTCTGATCCTGATATGGAACAGCATGTTTGATCTTTCTGAGATTTGCATTTTAATTTTATGGACCAAATATGCCTGACTCACAGGAAACCTATATTTTGCCAATGTCTTATCCAGACAGCTGCAGTGGCACAGGAGCTAGCAAACAGAGCTGTAAACAGGGGCGTTTGAGTGGGAATTCTGTTGGAGGAGAAGATATTTGTATTTGGTTTTGTATTTGTAGTATTTGTATGTGTAGAGGCTTGTAGGGGCTTTGTGCTGGGAGAGAAGCTGAGCCCTGATTGGGGGCGGGGTTCTCTGACTAGGGTCCTATAAAGGTAGCCAGCCAGTCAGGCAGCGGCACAGGAGCTAGCAAACAGAGCTGTAAACAGGGGAGTTTGTAAAGGGAGTTTGTATTGTGGTGCTTGTTTGGGGTTTGTTTTTGCTTTAGGGGTTGGTCTTTTGGTGTGGTTTGTGTTTCCCAGATGAACAGGATTTAGGTGGGAAGGCGATGACAGATACGGAGGCAGCAGTGGGAGTGACTCCTGTAGTGGAAGACACAATGAGGATGACTGGATGTGGAAGCTGTGGTGTGTACATGATCCTGGAGGGGGGACCTGGTAAGAGTTTTTTCTGCATGAAATGCCGTCTGATAGAGCTAATGGAGGAAAAGATCTGAGGTTTGGAGATGCAGGTGGAAAGTCTGGTTGAGTTTAGGAAGGGGTTTGAGCAGATGATGGAGCAAAGACATGAGGTATCTAAAGGGAAAAGCTCAGACTTACGGACGGAAGCAGGGCTAGGGAATTTTGAGGGGAGACCGGGGGGAGGAAAATGGTCAGTGGAAGCATGTGACTAAAAGAACCAGGCAGAGGAAAAGACGGGCAAGTGAAGGAGAAATAGAGCTTAAGAACAGGTTTGCAGAATTGAAAATGAAGAAGGGGCTCAGCAGGTAGTCGCTGAAGGTGGAAGGGCAAGGAAGAAGAGAAGAGCAGCTAGTCCTATAGGAAAAGGGGAAGAGTCAATGGAGACTACACCAAATATGAGCCCCAGGAGGATACAGGATGGGTTGAGGAGGATTATAAGGGAGAATAGGAATGGAAAGAACTTGCAGCCAGAGGGAACAGGGGAGAGACTGGAGAATAGCACGTCACCAGGAAAAGGCAGGTCTATGTGATCGTGGATTCTTTACTGAGAAGAATAGACAGGCCTGTAACCAGAACTGATCCAGAGAATAGAAGGGTGTGCTGTCTTCCAGGTGCTAAGATACGGGATGTAGACCTGAGGTTGAAAAGGATCCTAAAGGGAGCAGGAAAGAATCCCCTAATTATCCTTCATGTGAGAACAAATGATATGGCTAGATTCTCGCTGGAAAGTATTAAGGGAGACTATGCTAGACTGGGGAAGACGCTTAAGGAAATCGAGGCTCAGGTGATCTTTAGTGAGATTCTGCCTGTTCCTAGACAAGGGCAACAAAGGTGTGACAAGATTATGACTATCAACAGATGGCTTAGGCAGTGGTGCTATAAGGAGGGCTCTGGGATGTATGGCCACTGGGAGGCATTCATGGACAGAGGACAGTTCTCTCGGGATGGACTTCATCTGAGTAGGGAAGGAAATAGACTTCTAGGATGGAGGCTGGCACAGCTGATTAAGAGAGCTTTAAACTAGGAATTTGGGGGAGATGGTTGGGAGATGTCCAGGTAATCTCCACGCCGGATTTTAGCATTGAGAGGGAAGAAGACGAAGTAAGAAAGGATACAGCTGTGGGTAGGAGAATGTATATAAGGAGGAAGGGCAGTGTGGATACCAGTCTAATAAGTTATACTGGCTGTAGAATGACTGTGCCTAATAGGGTACAAAATGTGAGCGAGGCCAAACAACAAAAATTAAGATGTTCGTACTCCAATGCGAGGAGCCTAGGTAACAAAATGGAGGAACTAGAGCTACTGCTGCAGGAAGTGAAACCTGATATTTCTGGGATAACAGAAACATGGAATAGTAGTCATGACTGGACTACAGGTATTGAAGGGTATGTGCTGTTCAGGAAAGACAGAAATAAAGGTAAAGGTGGTGGAGTAGCATTGTATATCAATGATGAGGTAGAATGTAAAGAAATAAGAAGCGATGCAATGGATAAGACAGAGTCCGTCTGGGCAAAAATTACATTGGGGAAGAAAACTAGTAAAGTCTCTCCTATGATAGTGCTTGGGGTGTGCTATAGACCACGGGATCTAATTTGGATATGGATAGAACCCTTTTTAATGTTTTTAATAAAGTAAATACTAATGGAAACTGTGTGATCGTGGGAGACTTTAACTTCCCAGATACAGACTGGAGGACCAGTGCTAGTAATAATAATAGGGCTCAGATTTTCCTAGATGCGATAGCTGATGGTTCAGCAACTACTTGATTAAGGAATCCAACTAGAGGGGATGCCATTTTAGATTTGATTTTTGGTGAGTAGTGAGGACCTCATAGAAGAAATGGTTGTAGGGGATCACTTGGTTCAAGTGATCATGAGCTAATTCAGTTCAAACTGAACGGAATGATTAACAAAAATAAATCTGCAAGTAGGGTTTTTGATTTCAAAAGGACTGACTTTCAAAAATTAAGGAAATTAGTTAGGGAAGTGGATTGGACTGAAGAATTTATGGATCTAAAGGTAGAGGAGGCCTCGGATTACTTTAAATCAAAGCTGCAGAAGCTATTGGAAGCCTGTATCCCAAGAAAGGGGAAAAATTCATAGGCAGGAGTTGTAGACCAAGCTGGATGACCAAGCATCTTAGAGAGGTGATTAAGAAGAAGCAGAAAGCATACAGGGAGTGGAAGATGGGAGGGATCAGCAAGGAAAGCTACCTTATTGAGGTCAGAACATGTAGGGATAAAGTGAGACAGGCTAAAAGTCAAGTAGAGTTGGACCTTGCAAAGGGAATTAAAACCAATAGTAAAAGGTTCTATAGCCATATAAATAAGAAGAAAACTAAGAAAGAAGTGGGGCCGCTAAACATTGAGGATGGAGTGGAGGTTAAGGATAATCTAGGCATGGCCCAATATCTAAACAAATACTTTGCCTCAGTCTTTAATAAGGTTAAAGAGGATCTTAGGGATAATGGTAGCATGACAAATGGGAATGAGGATATGGAGGCAGATATTACCATATCTGAGGTAGAAGTGAAACTGAAACAGCTTAATGGGACTAAATTGGGGGGCCCAGATAATCTTCATCCAAGAATATTAAAGGAATTGGCACCTGAAATTGCAAGCCCATTAGCAAGAATTTTTAATGAATCTGTAAACTCAGGAGTTGTACCGTATGATTGGAGAATTGTTAATATAGTTCCTATTTTTAAGAAAGGAAAAAAAATGATCCAGGTAACTATAGGCCTGTTAGTTTGACATCTATAGTATGCAAGGTCCTGGAAAAAATTTTGAAGGAGAAAATAGTTAAGGACATTGAAGTCAATGGTAAATGGGACAAAATACAACATGGTTTTACAAAAGGTGGATCGTGCCAAATCAACCTGATCTCCTTTTTTGAGAAAGTAACAGATTTTTTAGACAAAGGAAATGCAGTGGATCTAATTTACCTCCATTTCAGTAAGACGTTTGATACCGTGCCACGTGGGGAATTATTAGTTAAATTGGAAAAGATGGGGATCAATATGAACATCGAAAGGTAGATAAGAAATTGGTTAAAGGGGAGACTACAGCGGGTCCTACTGAAAGGTGAACTGTCAGGCTGGAGGGAGGTTACTAGTGGAGTTCCTCAGGGATCAGTTTTGGGACCAATCTTATTTAATCTTTTTATTACTGACCTCGGCGCACAAAGTGGGAGTGTGCTAATAAAGTTTGCAGATGATACAAAGCTGGGAGGTATTGCCAATTCAGAGAAGGATTAGGATACACTATACAGGAGGATCTGGATGACCTTGTAAACTGGAGTAATAGTAATAGGATGAAATTTAATAGTGAGAAGTGTAAGGTTATGCATTTAGGGATTAATAACAAGAATTTTAGTTAGAAGCTGGGGACGCATCAATTAGAAGTAACGGAGGAGGAGGACAAGGACCTTGGAGTATTGGTTGATCATAGGATGACTATGAGCTGCCAATGTGATATGGCTGTGAAAAGTGCTAATGCGGTTTTGGGATGAATCAGGAGAGGTATTTCCAGTAGGGATAAGGAGGTTTTAGTACCGTTATACAAGGCACTAGTGAGACCTCATCTGGAATACTGTGTTCAGTTCTGGTCTCCCATGTTTAAAAAGGATGAATTCAAACTGGAGCAGGTACAGAGAAGGGCTACTAGGATGATCCGAGGAATGGAAAACTTATCTTATGAAAAGAGACTCAAGGAGCTTGGCTTGTTTAGCCTAACTAAAAGAAGATTGAGGGGAGATATGATTGCTCTGTATAAATATATCAGAGGGATAAATACCAGAGAGGGAGAGGAATTATTTCAGCTCAGTACCAATGTGGACACAAAAACAAATGGGTATAAACGGGCCACCAGGAAGTTTAGACTTGAAATTAAATGAAGGTTTCTAACCATCAGAGGAGTGAAATTTTGGAATAGCCTTCCAAGGGAAGCAGTGGGGGCAAAAGATCTATCTGGCTTTAAGATTAAACTCAATAAGTTTATGGAGGAGATGGTATGATGGGATAATGTGATTTTGGTGGATCTTTAAATATTCATGGTAAATAGGCCTAATTCCCTGAGATGGGATATTAGACGGGTGGGATCTGAGTTACCTAGGAAAGAATTTTCTGGCTGGTGAATCTTGCCCATATGCTCAGGGTTTAGCTGATCGCCATATTTGAGGTCGGGAAGGAACTTTCCTCCAGGGCAGATTGGAAGAGGCCCTGGAAGTTTTTTGCCTTCCTCTGTAGCATGGGGCACGGGTCACTTGAGGGAGGATTCTCTGCTCCTTGAAGTCTTTAAACCACGATTTAAGGACTTCAATAGCTCAGACATAGGTGAGGTTTTTCGTAGGAGTGGGTGGGTGAGATTCTGTGGCCTGCATTGTGCAGGAGGTCAGACTAGATGATCAGAATGGTCCCTTCTGACCTTACTATCTATGAACTTTGCAAGTTATAATATGTTGGTATTTATTTCTTAATCAAGAACAGCATTTTTGAGCAGGACAAGATCCCAATTTCAGTACTAGGTCTCGAGTCAGGAAAAAAGTAGGGCTGTCAAATGATTAAAAAAATTAATTGTGCAATTAAAAATCGTGACTAATTGCACTGTTAATAATAGAATACCATTTATTTAAATATTTTTCGATGTTTTCTACATTTTCAAATATATTGATTTCAATTATAACACAGAATACAAAGTGTACAGTGCTCACTTTATATTTTTTTGATTACAAGTATTTGCACTGTAAAAGAACAAAATAAAAGTATTTTTCAATTCACCTAATACAAGTATTGCAATCTCTTTATCATGAAAGTTGAATTTACAAATGTAGAATTATGTAAAAAAAAACTGCATTCAAAAATGAAACAATTTAAAATTGTAGAGCCTGCAAGTCAACTCTGTCCTACTTCTTGTTCAGCCAATCACTCAGAGAAAAAAAAGTTGGTTTACATTTGCAGGAGATAATGCTTCCTGCTTCTTGTTTTCAGTGTCACCTGAAAGGAAAGTGAGAAGAGGCGTTCTCATGGCACTGGTGTAGCCAGCGTCCCAAGATATTTATGAGCCAGATGCACTAAAGATTCATATGTCCCTTCATGCTTCAACCAGCATTCCAAGGGACATGCGTCCATGTTGATGATGGGTTCTGCTCGATAACAATCCAAAGCAGTGTGTACTGATGCATGTTCATTTTCATTATCTGAGTTAGATCCTCCAGCAGAAGGCTGATTTTCTTTTTTGGTGGTTCTTGTTCTGTAGTTTCTGCATCAGAGTGTTGCTCTTTTAAGACTTCTGAAAGCATGCACCATACATAGTCCCTCTCAGATTTTGGAATGCACTTCAGATTCTTAAAATTCAGATTCTTTGGGTCGAGTGCTGTAGCTATCTTTAGGCATTTCATATTGGTACCTTCTTTGCGTTTTGTCAAATCTGCAGTGAAAGTGTTCTTAAAAGGAACAACATATAATGGGTCATCATCTGAGATTGCTATTACACGAAATATATGGCAGAATATGCAGGTAAAACAGAGTAGGGGACATACAATTCTTCCCCAAGAAGTTCAATTGCAAATTTAATTAACACATTTTTTTTAAACGAGTATCATCAGCCTGAAAGCATGTCCTCTGGAATGGTGGCTGAAGCATGAAGGGCCATACGCATGTTTAGCATATCTGGCTCGCAAATACCTTGCAATGCCAGCTACAAAAGTGCAATGCAAATGCCTGTTCTCACTTTCTAGTGACGTCGTAAATAAGAAGAGGGCATCATTATCTCCTGTAAATGTAAACAAACTTTTCGTCTTAGCGATTGGCTGAACAAGAAGTAGGACTGGGTGGACTTATAGGCTCTAAAGTTTTACATTGTTTTGTTTTTGAGTGAAGTTATATAACAAAAAAAATCTAAATTTGTAAGTTGCACTTTCATGATAGAGATTGCACTACAGTACTTGTATGAGGTGAATTGAAATACTATTTCATCATTTTTACAGTGCAAATATTTGTAATAAAAATAATATACACTTTGATTTCAATTACAACACAGAATGCAATATATATGAAAATTAAGAATACCATCCAAAATATTTGATAAATTTCAATTGGTATTCTATTGTTTAACAGTGTGATTAATCACAATTAATTTTTTGAATTAATCACATGAGTTTACTGAGATTAATTGACAGCGGTAGAAACAAGTAATATTTTTCTCTTCTTCTATGGTCAGTCTTTTGCTCTCCTTGCCTCCATAAGCACTCATCAGATGGATTGCATTTTAAAAGAAATTATTGTGTTACCAAAAACCATCTTCTACATGATTTCCTGGGATCTGGAGAAAACGTACAACTCCAGTAGATTCATCAATCATACCAGTTCCCCAAATACCAGGTATCTGCTTCTCCCAAAAGCTGATCAAATCATTTCTCTCCTCTGCAGTCTGGTTCTTTATTAATTCTATTTGATATGCATGCACTCTGTTAGATTCTGCCATCATTTTAGGCAAAAATTCCAGATGCTTATTTTTAGCTTCTTGTTTCCTCAATAACTACTCAGTACTGTTTGTTCTTGATAGTAGCTGCATTTCCTGTTGTCTCTGAGGTGCCCAGAGTACAACCTAGGGGTTCAATGCAGCTCCTGGAGTTGTAAAACCTGGCACATGGCTGTATGGTGAGGATCAACTAGAGTTAGCATTGCTGGTGCACTCAAGCAATAAGCAACTTCTTCATCTGTGATCTATATATTTTTGATACATATAAATATCCATAATTTTTCAATGATAACTGCAACCTTTTGACTCCTGACAAGTTTCTAACACCGCTATAATTGCCACACAGTTTGGGCATCCCCCCTACATTATTCATTCTGTAAGTTGACTCTTGAGCTTTTGTGCAAGTTGCAGTTGTTCAGCTGTTTGGACTTTTTTTATGTCTTGGAGAAGCATATCGGGGTGTTAGTTGGGTGGAACATTCAGTGTAACTCAAAGATGCTCTCTCAGGTGAGGTTTCAGTGGCATCAAAATGTTCTTTCTGAATCGATATAACTCCCTTTTTGTTTGTATTTTAGCAATTTACTTTTCCTTTTAATCTAGCTGCAGTTCAGATTCCGTTGATAAATCACCTGTGATATGTTTAAAAAAACATAAATAAAAGATTAGATTTCTCTTAGATGCCAAGCTCTGCAAATGCAGCAGGCAGTGTGAACGCTGCTCACTTCGAACTGAAGCTGTTGTGAAGTAATTTCTAATGCAAACCCTGGGAATGTTACAAATAATAAATTCACTATCCACAGGTAAGATACGCAATTTCAGTTGTAGCTGAGTGTTATGGGTCAAAACCAGAATTGATGTAGACAGGTCCAACTGATTGAGTTTGGCCCTTTACAGTTACTTTCTGTCCCACACAATTCTTCAGGTCAGCTTCATATTGCTATAGTCTATAGGGACCATTTACATACAATACTGAGCGTAGAATCTACTCTGCAGGTTACTATATATCCTTAAACTCCTTTAAATACTTTAAACAGGGTAGAAAAGACTGTCTTTAGTAACTAGGCCAGAAGGCCTAAGAGGATTTGTCTTTTAAAATGAATTTCCTATGCAGCAAGACCTTTTAGCTGTGTATTTTGCACTGTACCTCTGATGACCTATGCAGCAGTTACACTATATTAGAAGATACCTTTTACCATGTAGGGTTTAGGATACATTGGTGGTCAGAACATGGTTTGCAGTATGTCTTTCTCAATTTTGTTTCTAAAGAGTGATGATTATTTTTAATAGGTTCTTTTACAAGAGATATCAATCAAAATAGAATAAAAGGATTAGTAGGTCTGCCACATATGTGGAATTAGTCAGCACTGTCATTTATTACAAGATACTTACACTGTGTACACCCTAATAGGTATACAGAGTAGTTATAATTCAATTAAACCCTAGTTATACTGAAGTTGGAAACAATAGCAGTGGCAGCCCTGTGTCTTTGCTATATGAAACATTTAAGCTAAATCAACTCCTACTTAAGTGAACAGTAATAAGCATTCCTGGGGGCTCCTCAAGATCTGGGGGCATCATTTGTCACAGTGTAATAGAAAATCATAATGAATAATAACACCTAGCTATTCAGCAGGAGCTTGCATATATTAGAGGAGAAAGATCTGAATAGTGCTACCCAGCAGAAAGATGTTTTTTTAATTTCAGAAGCTACGGCTGCCGTGTGTGCATATTGAATTCTATAGGCTTTCAGGAAGGTTTGTGTTGAGATATAAAGATTATTAATCTAGCAATCCAGTCTATGTTATCTATTTTCTGCACAGTGAATGTACTATATGTATTGGCTTGCATAATATTGTTCACTAAAAAGGAAAATGAAGTCAAGAGAAAACTGATTCTCCAGGGATTGTGGGCTTTGGCTTCAACCTTAGCAAATATATAAGAATGCAAAATTAAAACAACTAGCTCCCTAGGGCCATCAATCAGAGTTTACATTTGCTTTTCCCCTTCATGCTGGCATCTGATATCCAGTACCCACTAGCAATTATCAGTGTCACCTTCCTACTTCCACACCATTCAGAATTATAACCTAGAAAATGCATTGGAGAAAACCATGCTTCTTCTACCTCCCACTACTCACACACATTCTATCCATGAGCTTCTGTTAAATTAATATTTGTATGAGGGACTTTACAATAAATTCAGTCACCTAGTTTAATTTACAAATTTACAATTTGACTGTAAAAATAATAGCAAAGCAACAGTGGAGCTGACTCCCCTAGCAGGAATGAGGGCCCCATTTAAATGGGCCTTTCCCTCTGACCTCATGAGCTGCATTCATTTACATGTTCAGCAACACAGCAAGGGTAGAGGGGAAACTCAAAAGCTCTGGATAAAATCTGTACTTTGGGCAGAGTGGTTTTCTGTCAAATTTCATCATTCATAATGTTTGGAGGTGGAAAACTGCTTCTTACACAGATGATGTTGCTGTGGACCTAGCAATGGGACTTCTTTCCATTTAGAGAGGGCAGTACTTCCATGTGTGCTGCTGTGTGATTCCAAAGAGCTGCTATGTAGAGTTTTAGACTTGAAATTAGACGAAGGTTTCTAACCATCAGAGGAGCGAAGTTTTGGAATAGCCTTCCAAGGGAAGCAGTGGGGGCAAAAGATCTATCTGGTTTTAAGATTCTACTCGATAAGTTTATGGAGGAGATGGTATGATGGGATAATGTGATTTTGGTAAGTAATTGATCTTTAAATATTTAGGGTAAATAGGACTAAATCCCCTGAGATGGGATATTAGATGGATGGGATCTGAGTTACCCAGGAAAGAATTTTCTGTAGTATCTGGCTGGTGAATCTTGCCCATATACTCAGGGTTTAGCTGATCGCCATGTTTGAGGTCGGGAAGGAATTTTCCTCCAGGGCAGATTGGAGAGACCCTGGAGGTTTTTCGCCTTCCTCTGTAGCATGGGGCACGGGTCACTTGAGGGAGGCTTCTCTGCTCCTTGAAGTCTTTAAACCATGATTTGAGGACTTCAATAGCTCAGACATAGGTGAGGTTTTTCGTAGGAGTGGGTGGGTGAGATTCTGTGGCCTGCGCTGTGCAGGAGGTCAGACTAGATGATCAGAATGGTCCCTTCTGACCTTAGTATCTATGAATCTATGACTGGGAAGCACCAGCACTCTTAGGGGACTTCTGGATTTGCAGTCCCTTTTCAGCTTCATTAACAATAATTGGAGCTGGGATTCATTTGGCAGTAACCAGCTAGTTTCAAAGGCGCTAAATATATTATGTTATCTAAAAGAACTGTTTCTGACTGGTGCCTCCATAGGCCTTAAAGACTATACCACTACAGTTCTGCCGCTTAGCTGTTCCTTCTAGCTGTGCCTTTTACTTCCATAGGTGTGAAAGGAAAAAGAACATTGTTTGCTCTGTATCTTCATTCTAAAGCACAGCAGAGGCTATGATATCATACTGATCACATCTGCACCTGAATAATATACATGGACTGAATTTTGCCCTTGCTTGCACTTTTTGCAGCGCCACTGTCATCCGAATGGCTTGTATGTGACAGCAGACCAAGGATTCTCCATTAGCGGCAAGATGTTCATGTTTTGAGACATTATACTCTATTTTCTTTGTAAGTAGCATCTATGCAGAGTGTAGGGATTCCTTGGCCCAAATTATCAGACTTTTGTTATTGCTAATTCAGTTGACATATGTCAATGTAAGGGAAATTACTTATACCGTACAGAGTTTAATTATTATTTATTTGTATTACCATAGCGCCTAGAAGCCTTAGTCAAGTCACTGCGCAAAAACGGAACAAAAAGATGGTTCCTGCCCCAAAGACCTTACAATCTAAGTATAAGACAAGAGACAACAATGGATACAGATAGATATAAAAGGGAGTTCAAGAAAACAATAGAACAATATTGATTGATAGGCCATTGGTGGTCTTAGACCACTGCCTAAGTGTTGTCAGGGTTTTTTTTTTGTTTGTTTGTTTTTTGTTTTTTTTTTTCTGCAGGCATCATGGCAGAGGAGGATTTTAAGGAGGAATTTGAAAGAGGATAATGAGATAGCTTTGTGGATGTTTATGGGGAGTTCTTTCCAAGCATATGAGGCAGTATAGCAGAAAGCACAAAGTTGCTTCTTTGAAACTTTAATAAGTGGGTGATGGAGGGTGGCATTATGGGCTGGGCGGAAGTGGGAATTGACATTTTGGTAGTGAATAGGTATGTTGGGGAACGGTTTGTGAAGACAAGCAGCTTATGTCTGATGTGATAGAAAAAAGGGATCCAGTGGAAGGAGTCAAAGAGGAGGTGACATGGTTAAAGCAATGGCTAGGAAAATGATCCTTGCCCTGTTCATATCTGTTCAGAATACTGCTGCAAGATTATATTTGTCAAGGCCAGAAAAAAAGGATGTGGTAGTTGTTGAGATTGCCATGGTTACTATGCTAGCTGTACTGCTTTCGCTTCTTTGTTCACTTTGAATGCACCCCCTATAGGTGGAATGCCTTGGTTCTTTACTTCTTCTAGGGTGGGGTTCCAAAATTCACCCATTGTCAGACCAGGACCTAGTTTACAACCCCCTGGATACCAACGGTGACTAATTCAGCATGTCCAACTGAGGTTGGACTCTTCCAAGCTTTCTCTTGGGGTCCTGTGACAGCATATGTTTACGGTGATATGGAAGTAGCTTCTCAAAACAAAGCATGAATTATTTTGCCCAAAAGGTTCACTGCACTTAGAGAAGTAAATTTAAAATAACAGGCCTACATGCCTAAGCTTAGCCTCTCTATCTATAGTTTAGGCAGGTCTTGATTATTCCTCATCTCTTAGTTGGGAGAAAGAGCCTGTACAGCTTGCAGCCTATCCCCTGTGCCTCTAACTCTCACTCAGACAGTCAGTCTTTTGACTGACACATCCTGGCCAGGGCCATCCTCTCTCAGATCACCTCCAGACCCCCCCCTCCTTTTTCTAGGGTCTCTGAAGAGTTAGGTTTCCTTGTGATCCCAGGCTTAGCCTTGGGAAGAGTAAAACATCCTAGTCTGAATGGAGCCAGTGAGGTAAATTCTCCCACCAATTAGTGGCCCAACCATGGGGATCTTAACTCCTTTGAACCTAGGTTCCTGAGAGGCTGCCTTATTTGTGTCACTGTTTAGAGCTTTCTTTGATTTACCTATATGCAGTCAGACAGATAACAATACAAAATTGAAGAGGGAAATTGAGCCTTACATAATATTAAAAATAAGCAATACAGACCTTTTGCCAGTTCATCACAGAGATGTGATATTATGAGTGCTTGGATAAGAGTTTTAGCTGTGTGGATGGATGGGAAAAGAGAGAGGTCAATTGTAGATGATGCCCAGGTTTCAGGCCTGAGTGTCAGGCACAATGATTGATAACTAAGGTGGGTGGAAGAGGCTGGGGAGGAAACATTAAGAGCTCTGTTTTAGTCGTGCTGAGCTTGAGTTGACACCCAGACATTCATGAGGAGATGTCATAGACACAGGCCAAGACTTCAGTTTGGACAGAAGGAGGCATGTTTGGAGTCAAGATGTAGAACTGTGAGTTGTCAGCATGGAGATGGCAGTTGGATTTGTGTTTGTACGTGGGATTACCCCGGGATAAAGTGTAGAGAGAGAAGAGAAGGAGACCAGGGCCGAGTCCCGCTGAATCCCCACAGAAAGTTAGTGATGAAGAGGATTCTCTGAAGGAGTGATTAGAGAGGTACGAGGAGAATGAGGAAAGGACAGAGCCAGAAAGTTCCATATTAAGTTTCTTCCATTAATAAAGCATATTTTAAAAGGAGTTGACTACTATACTTTAAGTGACTTCCTGAAATAAGTAGTTCTGAAAAATGTTAAGGTTAAGAAACAATTATGTGGTAAGAATTTTTTTCTCAGTAAATTTCCTCTGTCTTTTATTACATTTAATGTCTTTAATAGAAGCACAATATGTTTTCAAAAGTTCCCAGTTCCCATTGAGAATGTCTTTAAAAGGGAGGTCTTAGTCTATGCATTATTTGTTACACTTGTGAAAACTGTTCTATTAATTTAAATGAAATAGAGAATCATAGAAATGTAGGGCTGGAAGGGACCGCAAAATCAAAAAGTCCATCTCCCTGTGCTGAGGCAAGATCTAGATTATCCCTGAGAGGTGTTTGTCCAACCTGTTCTTAAAAAACAGAAATGATGGGAATTACACGACCTCACTTGAAAGCCCATTACAGAGCTTAACTACCATTAGTTAGAAAATTTTTCCTAATATACAAGCTAAATCTTCCTTGATGCAGATTAAGCCATTACGTCTTGTCCTCCCTTCAGTGGATATGTAAACAACTGACCACAGTCTCTTTATAACAGCACATAACATATCTGAAGACTATTATCAGATCCCCCCACAGTAATCTTTTCTCAAGACTAAACATGCCCAGGTTTTTTTTTAGCCTTTCCTCATATGTCAGGTTTTCTAACCATTTTTGTTGCTTTCCTCTGGACCCTCTCCAATTTATCCACATCTTTCCTGAAGTGTGTAGCCCAGAATTGGACACAGTACACCTGCTGAGGCCTCACCAAGGCTGAGTATAGTGGGACAACGAACTCCCAAATCTTGCATACAACGCTTCTGAAAATACACCCTAGAATAGTAGCCTTTTTTGCAACTGCATCACGTAGTTGACTCATATTAAATTTGTGGTCAGCTGTAATCCCCAGATCCGAGCCAGTCATTCCTCATTTTGTAATGTTACATTTGATTTTTTCCTTCTTAAGTGAAATACTTTGCGCTTGTCTCAACTGAATTTTATCTTGTTGAATTCAGAGCAATTCTCCAGTTTCTCAGATAATTTTGAATTCTAATCCTGTCCTCCAAAGTGCTTGCAACCCTTCTCTGCTTAGTGCCATATGCAAATTTTATAAGCCTATTCTCCACTCCATTATCCAAATAATGAAAATATTGAATGGTACTGTATCCAGGACTGACCGCTGAAGGATCCCACTAGATATGCCTTCCCAGTCTGACAGCAAACCATTCTTCTTTTTTCATATGGCATTTGCAAAGCAACGGGATCATAATTGAATCTTGAGATTTGAAAGCCCTACTAATGCTTCTGGGGTAGCTCGGTGGATCCCCCTTATACCACCTCTTTAAGTGTGAAAGGGTCGGTCGTCCATGATGTGTTGCACAGATTGTACCTCACCACAGTTAGAGTTTGATGATTTCTTTGATTTTTTTTCCATTTGTGGAGGCAATATCCACACCTTCCATGTGTTGTCTGAACACAGTTAAGTGCAGTCCACTGCCTATACTGCAGAATCCCAGGACTTCCTCTATTGGATCATCAGTCAGGACAACAACATGAGTGGCCCATGACTTGAGCCAGTGAGTACTGACAACTTTTCTGTTGGCCTTTGGTACTGACATGTGAATACACAAAGGCTTCCTGGATTTGAGTCAGGAGAGTGGCAGTGAATTGAGGTCTTGGTGTATTGGCATGTCCAGAGCAGCCAGGATCTAGTTTTACTCCTGGACCTCAGCGGCACTTTGCCTGATGTTGGCAGTTGCAATGCCTGCCAAAACTAGTAGCCATGATATTGGCATTGATTAGTGAGAGCTGCTAACAATCCTGAGCATAGCATTGATTTCAGTGTCAAGAAGATTTGTGTGGGAACTGTTGCCCCAAACTGGCATGCAATACTCCACTGTTGGCAAGATGAGGGCTTGTAGTGACTTTTGAAGCATGTGCGCATCAGATCCCCAGGATGTGCCAGCAAGCTTCTGGATGACGTTAACCCTTGTCTTTATCTCTCTTTTTTTGGTGTTATCAGGGTTTTGGCAATAGCTCAGCATCTGATCCAGTGTAATTCCAAGGAACCATGGGGTTGTGGACATGTGATAGAGGCAGACCACAAAAGTTCCATTTTCAGCAGCACTTTGGCCTTGTGGTTATTTGAGTGGAAGGCAGAGATGAGTGATAAGACGAACCACTCGATAAGTACTCTTTGAGTATGCACCTTATAGTAATGTCATCTAGACCACATTTCCCTAGTTTGCTTATGAGAATGCCATGTTGGACTATGTCAAAAGCCTGACCAAAATCAAGATGTAGCATGTCCACTAGGCCATTAACCCTGTAAAAGGAGGACATTAGGTTGGTTTGGCATGACTTGTTCTTGGCTATTCAATAGAACCCTATTTTAAATTGTTTAATAATTTTGCAAGTATCTTTCCAGGTATCAAAGTTAGGCTGACTGGTCTTTAATTCTCCTGGTCCTCTTTGTTCCCCTTTTTAATACAGATGCTATGTTTGCCCTTCTCCCTTGTGGAACCTCACCTGTCCTCCACCAGTTCTCCAAGATAATTACTAACAGTTCAGAGATTGCTTCAGCTAGTTTCTTACGTGCTTAGAATGAAATTAGGCCCTTGAATACAACTTAAATACATCTAATTTATCTAAATATTCTTTAACCTGTTCTATCCCTATTTTATGTTGTGTTCCTTTCCCCCCTTAGTATTAATTGTGTTGAATATCTGGTCACCATTAATCTTTGTGTATACTGAAGCAAAATAGGCACTGAACACCTCAACCACCTTGATGTAATTGGTTAGTAGTTCTCCTTCCCCACTAAATAGAGGACCAACACTTTCCTTCATCTTTTCCTTGCTCCTAATTATTTTAAAGAACCTCTTCTTATTGCCTTTTATGTGTTTTGCTAAGTGTAATGCATTTTGTGCCTTAGCCTTTCTGATTTTGTCCCTACATGCTTGTGCTATTCTTTTGTACTCCTCCTTAGCAATTCATCCATGTTTCCACTTTTTGTATCAATGCCTTTTTGATTTGCAGGTAATTAAAGAGTTCCAGATGGAGCCAAATTGGCCTCTTACTGTATTTTGCAACAGTGCTGTAAGGCTTTGACCAAGTAAAAGCAGTTAAATGCAGTTCTCTAAACAGCCCAATGCTGATAAGACTGTATACTGTGCCTATGTTTTTCCAGGAGCAAGTAAAAGTCAACACCAGAGACAAAACTATTTTCTATCTTTCCCGTTCTTCTCTTTCCCCTTTTGTGTGCATTTGTCTTGTTTTGTCATCTAGAAAATGGAATGGAACTTTAACAATGCCAACAATGACAGCTCCAGCCCATTTCAACTAATTTCTTCTCTGTATCCCAAAAGGATAGTTAATCTCTTTAATACCTTCTAAAAACTTTCTACAAAAAATGAGGAATGTTGTGAAAATATAAGTCGACTTAATACTTCACATTTCAAATGCTTTAACCGTTTTTCCTTCATTTTCTGTAACTTTAATAAAAAGATTTTAAAAATGTTTAATGGTGTGTTTGCCATAGTACTAAGCAGGCTAAGGTCTTTGTATAGCAAAACCCAAACCTTATTGAAGACTGTTTCATGTTAAACAGTTACAGGATTCTGTTAATATCTTTGACTGTTCGTGAGTGCAGGAGAGCTGGCAGTTTCTCAAGGAGACAACATTAAAAACATAACTGCAAATTATCCTGATGCGAAGGAAAGAGCCACATTGGCTTCTTTCTTTTTTCCAATCAGCATTTGTTGTTGTAGCTTATTGTAACTATGACACCCTGGCACCTCCTTATTCATCACTGTCATATAATTAGGATATGTTTTGCACAAAGTATGCCCTGTGAGGTATCATTCTAAAAGGCTTGATCTGCTAGACATTAATATCTCGCTGGATTGTATGTGCTATTGTCATATGTGAAACTATGAAGTCTGGCTACGTATGTGTACTGAAACATGTTGTGAGGTTGAAACCATCCACTCGCAGCCTTTCAGGTACAACAGTAAAAAGGCCAAACAATGTTAATGGCTTATTGAGGAAATGCACACAAGCACAAGGATTACCCCAGGAACTGTGTACAATAGAAACCTCTCATAGATAGCACTACACAATGGGAACTGTTTGACCCAGGTCACAGAAAAGAGCTTTCTAGCAAGTGGGAAGAAGATATAAAAGGGGGCAATGACATCATGATGGGACCTCACTCTCCCTACAACAACACACCTGGAAACACTGGAGGAACAAAGACTGAACTGGGGGAAGAGATGGTCCCGGCTAAAGAGATTTCTAGTCTGTGTATGAAAATCTGGGAAACCCAAGCTGCAAAGCAAAGGCAGTTTGTGCCTTAAGAATCTGCCATCCTGTTTATCACTCAGGGTGAGAATTTGCTAATTCATCTCGTACCTATGTAGTATGTTAAACTCAGTTTGCGTTTTTGTTTGTTTACTAGGTAATCTGCTTTGATCTGTTTGCTGTCACTTATAAGCTCTTAAAATAAATTTATTTACTACTAAAAGATAGACTATGTTTTAATCCAAACCAGTGTGTGTTTGACTAAAGTGTCTGGGAAAAATCTCAGCTTAGTTACTGTAGTAGGAAGAGAGCCTAAGACATAAGTAGTGTTCACTCTAATTTTTCCCATCCATGTGCAGAATGAATTTTGTTATCTGCACCAATATGGAGGTGATGTGTGACACATCACCTTCATATTGGATCACATAACAAAATTCATGAGGTAGGGGTGGGGCTGAGGGGTTTGGAGTGTGGGAGAGGGCTCGGGCTGGGACAGAAGGTTGGGGTGCAGGGTGTGAGGACTCTGGCTGGGGGTGTGGGCTTTGGGGTGGGACCGGGGATGAGGGGTTTGCGGTGCAGCAGGGTGCTCTGGGGCTATGGCTGGGAGAGAGGACTCCCCCTAGCCTTCTCTCCCCGCAGCAGCACCTGAGCCGGGCGGGAGAGACATCTCTCCCTGCCGCAGCAGCGACGTCTCTCCCCGCCGCGGCAGCTCTGAGGCTGGGACCTCAGGATAGGGGAGGGGTGCCCCACAACAGGTCCGGGCTGGGGAGGAGCGCCGTGCAACAGGGTCGGCCGCACTGCCCTGGCTGCGGTTGAGTTTGGGCCGGACTGCCTGAATTCAGGGCTGCGCCAGGCCACCCGGGTCAGGGCCAGGCCACAGAATAGTTGGGGCTGGAGGACTGCACCAGCTGCGGGAAGTCTGGGCTTCAGCCTATTTGCGGCTGGGGGAGGGTTGCCCTTCCCCCAGCCATGGCTGGTCCCTAGGCAGGTTTCCTGAGTGCCTGCGCGGTGCTAAATAGGCTGCTGCACAGCCTTGCGGCTTACAGGGAACTTAGGACATAAGCCCTTGTATCAGAAGCCTGGAATGAGGCAGGACCTTCTCACAGAATCTGACATGAACAGGGCTAATATTGCAGAAATACACATTCCTAAGAAGTGCTAAGCACAAAAGACTCATGCAAACACATCCCAGTATCAGGTGGTACCAGTACATCTCGATATCAATGATGGTTCAAAAACATTCCCCAAAAATAACAAACACACTGACCCCTCCTAAAAGTTAAGGTCAGGATATCAGTACATAATAGACATGTTTTAATCGAACCAACATGTACAAGGTAATGGGTAATAACTAGCCACATCAGGGGACAGTAACTAATTATATCAGAGGCAGTACTAACTTGTTTGTATCTGGGTATAAACATTATCTCAGCGGGAATATCTTGGTCCAGCCGAGGGGGGAATGGAAAGTCCCACCATTCATTGAGGTGTGTCCATTGTCACAAGTCTTAGTTTCCTCGTAGAGCGGGGTGGCCAACCTGAGCCTGAGAAGGAGCCAGAATTTACCAATGTACATTGCCAAAGAGCCACAGTAATATGTCAGCAGCCTCCCATCAGCTCCCCAGGGCCTCCTGCCCACCGGCAGCCCTGCAGATCCGCGCCCTCCCCTCCATCCCCACACCTCCCGATCTGCTGTTTCGTGGCGTGTAGGAGGCTCTGGGAGTGGGGGAAGAGTGAGGGCACAGCAGGCTCAGGAGAGGGGGCAGGAAGGGATGGAGTTGGGGCAAGGCCTGTGGAAGAGCCGGGGTTGAGCAGTGAGCACCCCCTAGCACACTGGAAAGTTTGCACCTTTAGCTCCAGCCCCAGAGTCAGTGCCTATTCAAGGAGCCGCATATTAACTTCTTAAGAGCCGCATGTGGCTCCGGAGCCACATGTTGGCCACCCCTGCGTAGAGTCTGCCAGGGGTTATTGTGGTCATTGGGCAGTTTGCTCGAAGTCTGCTGTGCCGGCTGTCTGCACAGAGCTGGGGCAGCGAGACCACCCACACGCAACCAAACATCTAACCACAGTTACAACAAGTGTGCATGGTCCTCTTCACGTTGAGGGAGAGGCAGACCGGTTGTTAAACCCATATACTGGCCAGATTTGACCAGGGCAGGGTGGTACTGCTCTGGGGTCCAAGGCTGGTGGTTAGAGAGCCCGCATGTAACTGCAGCTGGATATGTCCCTACTTGTGTGAATGCTGGTGAAAGTGTAAGCTTGGAGGGCTTTGCAACTTGTTACAGCAGCACAGTCTGAGAGGGAACCCAGCGTGGTGAATGAGAGGACTCAGTGGTACCCTAGTTCCAGGTGGCACCTCCGGGGGAACCCCTCGCAGTAACATTTTACAAACTTTCACTCAGATTTCACAGCACAGGTCACAGTTAGGGTAAATTTGTAAGCCCAATTATTATAACATAAGCCTACTGCTATCTGAATTGCTTAGGTCTAACTATGAGCAACTAATGGTTTCACCCAGATTTTACTGTAACAACCAGTGTATCTCATTTTAATCTCCAGTTAATATTTCCAAGGAATGTAGTCAGTGGGCTTTTAATGCTTATGAAGATGTGTGTATGTTTGTTTGTTTTTTGCTAGGGGCGTGTGTGGATTTTAAGTGCTGACATTTATCCATTGGCCAATGGAGTAAGTAGTTTGCTGGGTCTTAAATACCCAACTCACCATCTATTTCACTTGGAAGAATTATCTTCAAGAGGGTTCTATGCGCTTTAGTTTTAGTCTCATCACGTTATTTAAAAAGAATGTATGATCCAGATCTGTAGAAATACATGGGAAAAAGCTGTGCAGAATTTCAGAAAACTCTTCTGTAACCAGTTGACCACAGCCTAATTAAGGTCACTATTGCTCCTTGAATAGGCCTGTATAAGTATCCTGCCAGCACTTTTCTGAGGCTTTCCAGGGCCACACTGGGCAGATATATTTCATATATGGGTCTGATATGTTATTCAGGAATAAGGCAGTTCACATTCCTAGAACTATAGAAATTACATCTGGAAAGACTAGTAAGATTACATTTAATCCATGCTCTCTTGGACAATGCAGGATTCTTCCCTATACTATATTGTTTAGTGCTTTAGCCAATCCAGTTTTCATGAGCTCAACCAATAGTGCTTCCATTACTTCCAGATATTCAGCCTAAATTTTCCTTTGCTAATTGGTATTCTGTCCATCTTCGTTATAATTTCTTGCGCTACCCTAAAAAGTTTCTCTCCTTCGTTTGCACCCCTCAAATTCAATACATTTTAGCACATTAAGAGAGTTACAGTAAATGGCAAAATGGATTAATGCATCAGTTTCAGACTTACATTTATATTCTGGTCACAAGTACAAATGAGTGCTGTTCTCCTGGTCTTGTGCAAATCAGCATGCAGTTTTGCACAAATAGCAGTCCCCTTAATACAGGCTTCAGTCTGGAGTAGTAGGGTATGTTGCTGAGTATGACTGATGTGTCTCAGCAGAGATGTATGGGGCCAAGGAATAAAATAATAGAGGGGGCTGCATGTCAGGTATGGGAGTGCACTGCAAAAGAAACATGGAAGAAGTTTGCACAGAATCTGCCCATGTTGTACCTGACTCAAACCATTTCTATTAAGTCTCTCTTTTTCAAAACCACTAAATTCAATTGCATATTTGACATTTAAGTGTTAATCTAAGTCAATATACCCTATTTAAGATGAAAACCACCATATCCACAACCGTAAACTCAAACATAACCTCTGACTCAAACCCTATCTTTGGATGAAAGATTTATTTGTAGCGTTTCTAGGTACTTCAGTACACCTTGATCTGACCTAAAGGGCTGTAAATATGGAAGTCAAATTGTGTTAGAATTTCTCCTTTGTAGTATTTTTCATCAAAGGCTTGGTACATAAGTACTTACTGTATGGGTTCTTGTAATTCTATCTCAACAAATTACAATAATTGCTATTTAGGTTTATTCTGTCTATGGCTAAGGCAGATGCTTTTACCCATCTCAGCTGGATGTATAACCAATTAAAGGCTGCATGTTATGATATTGTAGAAGAGATGTTGCTAAGATTTTTGGAGACTAATGTAAAGTTAGACACAGTCAAGTATTTATCTTTCTCCCTTAAATGTGTATTGAATGGAAACCTAGCTAAAACTCTACACAGCCTGACAGTGGGAAAATGTTCAGATTAATAGTAACAGTGATAGCAATGTGGCCAAATTTCCTGTGTGTTGGCATTTTTACAAATAATTTTGGCTGTTTTTTAACATTCAGTATTTTACCCTTGTCTGATTCCAAGGACATTCTTCGCTTTTAATCTGCTGACATTGCATTTCTGACACTGACTGCAAGCACAGTGACCGTTTTAACTGAGATAAGGTCATGGGTGAAAAAGGAATGGTTTCTAATCCAAATGCCCATTACTTTATTTTCACTATTCATCTATTTGCAAACATTCTGAGTATCCAGCCAATAAATTCTTCACAAAGCAAAATTCCTTGGAGGATTGCCTTCCCTTCCCTTCGGTGCTTTTTCTTGCAAGATTTACATAGTTGTAATACTTATTCATGCACCTTACTGTTACTCAGTTAGTCTAATACTGGTACTTCATATAAATATCATTTTTAGTGTGTACTTGACAGGGTTAGTGTAGGTAGGTGAGGATTATGATAGAAAATAGCAATACTCCTTAACAGGGCAAGCCATAAGATTTTTGCCTCCCCAAGCAAAAAATTTTTTGGCCGCCCCAACTCTGCCCCTTCCCAACCCCTTCCCCAAATCCCTGGCCCTACCTCCTTCCCGGGGCGTGCCACATTTCCCCCCCCATTGCTTCCTGCGGATCCCCCCGCCCCCGCAACAGCTCACCTCCGCTCCGCCTGCTCTCCTGAAGACGACACCGCTCCGCATCTCCCCTCTCAGGCATGGAGGGAGAGGCAGCGTGTTCAGGGGAGCGGGTGGAGCGGAGGTGAGAGGTGGGGGGAGCGCAGGAAGTAATGCGAGGGGGGGTAGAGGAACTGCTCCCCACCCCAGCTCGCCGCTGCTCAGCTTCTCCCCCCTCCCTCCCAGGCTTGCCGTGCCAAACAGCTGTTTTACGCACGGCAAGCCTCGGGGGGAGGGGGGGTGCGGAGAGAAGCGGAGCGGTGGCGGTGTGCTCAGGGGAGCGGGTGGAGGCGAGCTGGGGCAGCGGAGGCACATTTCTGGGGGCGGCTTGGCCAGTGCCAGAATGCCGCCCCAAGAAATGTGCTGCCCCAAGCACCTACTTGGTTTGCTGGTGCCTAGAGCCAGCCCTGCTCCTTAAGAAAACCAGAGATTCCTTTACGAAGTTACTCTGAAGTATGATTTAATAATCATTGTTTCATGTGATTTTTTCCCCTCCATTCACTAGCTCTTTGTGTTGGGCTCATATACTCCTTGTTCCTATATAGGACGTTAAATAACGCTAAAGTGAGAGTGTGAGCAGGAGAACACAATATGGACAAAGACAAGACAATGAGCTTGTGCAATAGTATTTTGTAGCCCAGTGGGCCAGCTTATCTCTATTATATTCACTGCTTTGCATTATATTATGCTTTATTATATTCAGCAGTAAAGCAAGAAACCTACAGGCTTGTATCCTGTAAGACACTGGCTTCAGCAGTTAGCATGAGGCCTACAAACTTTGGCATAGATAAACATATGGGACTGGGATCCGCCTTCTAGTCCTTCCTCTCCCTTCTGATCCCAGCCAGCGAGGGACCTGGTCTTCCCCTTCAGCTCCTTTTATCTGAGCCTGTTGTGCTCTGATTGGCTTATTTCCTGCAGCCTTTCTAGGCAGGCCTGGAGGACCCCCTTTCATTGCTCCTTTTCTGGGGCGGGTAGGACTGCAAAGCCTCCAGCAGGAGGCCTCAAAGGGCCTGGTACACCCCCATCACATACTGTGTTTCTACTCTGCAGCTGGAGTGCGACTTGAGCTAGTTCCCTAAAAATAGTAGGGTGGATGTTGTGGCTCAGAGACTGCTCAGGCTCTCAAGCCCACCTGACCTTCTGGGTTTGAGCTCTGGTGGCTAGCCCAAGTCTCTGCCAGATCCACAGTGTCCACACAGCTATTTTTAGGATGCTAGTGGAAGTCTCACTCCCAGCTACAGTGTAGACATATCTAATGAGTCTGAGTGTGAGTCTAAATTAGCATAAAAGGGGCAGATTTTGCTTTTAGTTTCACAGTTCTATTGAAGTCATTGGGAGTTGTATCCATGTAACTGGGAACAGGATGTGGCCCAGACAATGTAACTCATGCCACTTTATATACCACCTCTGAAAATAGCCCAATGTGATGACAGTCCTTTTGAAAAATTTCAGCGTAGCAGCCGTGTTAGTCTGTGTCCACAAAAAGAAAAGGAGTACTTGTGGCACCTTAGAGACTAACTGCATGCATCCGATGAAGTAAGCTGTAGCTCATGAAAGCTTATGCTCAAATAAATCTGTTAGTCTCTAAGGTGCCACAAGTACTCCTTTTCTTTTTGCGGATACAGACTAACATGGCTGCTACTCTGAAACCTGAATACATCATGTATATTAACAAGTAAATGGTGAGAGAAAGGGAATCATGGTGGCTAGTTCTGAGAAGATCTTTCACAGCATGGAGAAAAGCTGATCAATGAGATAATTCAGTCTTCACGGCTGAGGATGTTAGGGAGATTCCCAACCTGAGCCGTGCTTTGTAAGTGACGAATCTAAGGAATTGTCACAGATTGAAGTGTCACTAGAGGAGGTTTTGGAATTAATTGATAAACTTAACAATAAGAAGTCACTTGGACCAGATGGCATTCACTCGAGTTCTGAAAGCACTCAAATGTGAAATTGCAGAACTATTAACTGTGGTTTATAACCTGTCCTTTATATGAGCTTCTGTACCCAATGACTGGAAGATAGCTAATGTAATGCCAATATTTAAAAAGGGCTCTAGAGGTGATCCTGGCAATTACAGACCAGTAGGGCTAATGTCAGTACCGGGCAAATTAGTTGAAACAATAGTAAAGAATAAAATTGTTAGACACATAGAAGAACATAAATTGTTGCGCAAAAGTCAACATGGTTTCTGTAAATGGAAGTCATGTGTTTCTAATCTATTAGTATTCTTTGAAGGGGTCAACAAACATGTGGACAAGGGGGATCCAGTGGACATAGTGTATTTAGATTTCCAGAAAGTCTTTGACAAGGTCCCTCACCAAAGGCTCTTATGAAAATTAAGTTGTCATGGGATAAAAGAGAAGATCCTTTCATGGATTGAGAACTGGCTAAAAGACAGGGAACAAAGGGCAGGAATAAATGGTAAATTTTCAGAATGGAGAGGGGTAACTAGTGGTGTTCTCCAACGGTCAGTCCTAGGACAATCCTATTCAATTTACTCATAAATGATCTGGAGAAAGGGGTAAACAGTGAGGTGGCAAAGTTTGCAGATGATACTAAACTGCTCAAGATAGTTAAGACCAAAGCAGACTGTGGAGAACTTCAAAAAGATCTCACAAAACTAAGTGATTGGGCAACAAAATGGCAAATGAAATTTAATGTGGATAAATGTAAATTGCACATTGGAAAAAATAACCCCAACTATGCATACAATATGATGGGGGCTAATTTAGCTCCAACTAATCAGGAAAGAGATCTTGGAGTCATCGTGTATAGTTCTCTGAAGACGTCCACACAGTGCACAGCGGCAGTCAAAAAAGTGAACAGGATGTTGGGAATCATTAAAAAAAGGGGATAGAGAATAAAATGGAGAATATCTTATTGCTCTTATATAAATCCACGGTACGCCCATATCTTGAATACTGCATACAGATGTGGTCTCCTCATCTCAAAAAAGATATACTGGCATTAGAAAAGGTTCAGAGAAGGTCAACTAAAATGATTAGGGGTTTGGAACGAGTCCAATATGAGGAGAGATTAAAGAGGCTAGGACTTTTCAGCTTGATAAAAAGGAGACTAAGAGGGATATGATAGAGGTATATAAAATCATGAGTGGTGTTGAAAAAGTGAATAAGGAAAAGTTATTTACTTGTTCCCATAATATAAGAATTAGGGGACACCAAATTAAATTAATGGGCAGCAGGTTTAAAACAAATAAAAGGAAGTTCTTCTTCACACAGTACACAGTCAACCTGTAGAACTCCTTGCCTAAGGAGGTTATGAAGGCTAGGACTATAACAGGGTTTAAAAGAGAACTAGGTAAATTCATGGAGGTTAAGTCCATTAATGGCTATTAGCTAGGATGCGTAAGGAATGGTGTCCCTGGCTTCTGTTTGTCAGAGGGTGGAGATGGATGGCGGGAGCGAGATCCCTTGATCATTACCTGTTAGGATCATGCCCTCTGGGGCATCTGGCATTGGCCACTGTCGGCAGACAGAATACTATGGCCATTCTTATGTTCTTAGGAAGGCAGAAAGGGTTACAAATACTTACTTGCAATTTTTAAAAAAAATGATAAGCACCAAATAGAATTAAAGTTCTAATCACTAGGGATACAAAACAATTGTAGCAGTAAATAGCGCCACATACATATAAGTAGTTTATGTCTTAGAAGAGCTGCAAATTGTTAATCTTCTTTTAATGGGGATGAGAATTATGTGGGAGAAAGGTATAAAAAGGATTCTGTTTCCTTACAATCTGCATATAAAATGAGCTGTGCTCATGGGGAGCTAAGCACTGAGGGAAGTAGCCATTCCAAAAAGTGGTATATGTTAACGTGGGACTTGCTTTAAAATAAAGCCTTGAAAAAGGATATCATGAAAGAAAATGCTAACGATGTTTGTGGTATAGCCTGGCTGGATGTGAAGTAGTATCAGCTTTTTTTTCAGGCGCCATATGCATCCCAGTAATCATCAGAAATGTTCATTATGTTTAGTGATGTGTAACCTGAAGAGTGTAATACATGATAATGGTCAGGAAGTTGGATAAACTTTTTGCACAAGTTAAACTTTTGCTGCTCTGAGAAGTATGAAGAGTAATGGACACCTTGCCATCAAAAGTGCACTAATAAGATTCAGGTAGTTAATATTCCATTAACAAGACCATTACAACCATTGAGGAGAAACATACTTTATTTTAAGGAGCAAAAACCACTCCTAAGTGAGGTGTAACAGCTGAATAAGCATATCTGCTGATTTATATTAATAAATCTTTAATTTATTAGTAATACCTTAATTTTGATAGCTTGTAGAGTCACTAAGCCATTAACAAACCCTTTAAAAGCTACTGACTAGAATAATACTTTCTATTAATGGACAAAACAGCACTTTTTAGCAACTATCTAAGGTTATATACTCGCTAATAAGTGCTGTTTTGTCCATTAATAGAGAATATGATTTTGTACAGGGCATTTTGTGCCATCACAAAGCGTAAAAGAAGGTGAATAATTTCAAATGGTGTATTAAGCAATTTCAAACTGTCATATAAGTTGTCTAGCAAGCCGAGTTGTTGAAGCTGAATCAATGACGTTACCAACTTATTAATTTCTATGGAAATGGTGCCATTAAGATAAAATACCCACTAAAACACAACAGTATATTATGGTATAACAAGAGCAAAATGAGGAATTATTTTGATGTCTTCTTCAGAGATGGTGTTCTTCGGATGACATTTAAACATTGGGGGTTTCGCCACTTTCTAGATACGCTAAAACATTCTTTGTCAACTTTAGAAAATGGATGAGGCATTCAGCCTAATGGCTAGCAAGAACTTCTTCCTGTGCTTATAAAATGGGGGTCCACTTGGTGACATGGGAGGTTTTCATTGTTAGGAGATGATTTTGTTGCACTTCACAGGTATAAATTAATCCATTTTTTGGTTATTCACATTACTGACAAGAATGCACAATCAAACCCAAATTGGATATTAGGCTGTGAATCAAATGGTATTTTTTTAGTAAAAGCCCTGTAGCAGAATGTGCCTCTGTGTCCACACCCAACATACTATTGTAATAATCTTTGTACAAAGTATGCCTTGTGAAGTGTCATTTGAAAACTCATAATTTTCTGGTCATTACTATCCTGATAAAATGTGTGTGGCACCATTGTATGTGAACTTATAGGATTCTACCGTATGGTGTTCTTAACACATGTTCCAAACTGAGGTTGGCAAACGGGTCTGTCTCAAACAAAGAAATGTGTGCTCTGCTTAACTTGCATTTAAACAGTAAACAGAGTAATCAAGCAGGAGGGGAAACAAAAGAACCTCCAAGAAGTGAGGAAAAAGCAACAGGGAACATCCTTCTCTATAAACTCTGTTTCCTCAATGTCAGCTGGAAATGTTTTCGAAGAGGGGGACTGACACTATAAAAAGGAGGGATAAACACCTCCAAGAAACCCCTCTTCACCATCTCTCTCTTTCTCTCCTCCCTCCCTCCCCTCCATCAATTCACTGCACCAGAAGGGATAAAGGAAGCAGCACTGAACCAGAAAAGGGGGTCCTGACCTAAGAAGTTTGGTCAGTAAGACTGCTGAGAGCATTTAGTGAGAAAACTTTGCTTTAAATGCAACAGTGTGTTAAATTAGGCACCATTTGCTTTTTATCTTCATTTTACTTGTAACCGATTCTGACTTTTATCCCTCATTACTTGTACTTATTTAAAATCTGTCTCATTGTAGTTAATAATCTTGTTTTATTGTTTTATCTAGTCCGGTGTGTTTAAATTCAAGTGTTTGTGAAACTCCATTTAGGGTAACAAGGTGTGTGCATATTATTTCTGTTAAAGAAATCTGAATTAGTATTGTCCAGGAGAGGGCTAGGCAATACAAGACAAACATTTCTGGGGGGACATCTAAGACTGGGAGTGTGTTTGGGGTCACCCTGCAGTATAATTAAGGCTCCAGCATGCGCACACAGACATAGCTGAGAGTGACTTGCATGCTGGGTGCTGTTTGAATGTCATGGAGTCACCGGGCCAATCCTCCTGAACTACTCCATACGAAGCTAGTCAGGACTCTGATGTAGCATGCCTCCTCTCTCTGAGCATATTGTACGTCAGCAGGGCAAGAAGCTTACACAGCTTCGACCTTCCTGTATCTGACCTCGGAGCATTCAGCATCCCTTCCTCCCTGTGTGCTTCCCGCAGTGAGTCCACCCGGGCGGGACTCCTGGGGAAGCCAGAGGGCCCTGCACCCCAATTCCTGCAGTCAGCAGTGAATCTCAGCCAGCATGTAGAAAAGAAGGGTTTATTAGTTGACAGGAACACAGCATAGAACAGAGCTTGCTATCACAGAAATCAGTGACTTTCAACCAAGTCCAACTGGGGGAGTCGTGGGCCAGATGGCCTGGACTTCCCCTCTTCCAGTCCCCCAAGCAGACTGCCAGCTTCCAGCGACCCAATCTCAGACACCCCTGGTGTGCCTCCTCCTTGTCTTTGTCTCCCTTAACGGGCAAAGAGTCACCTGGTCGTCACCTGGTTGCATCCCCCTCTTGGATCTCAGGTTACAAAGGGCACCAGTCTTAGAATATGTGCAGGCAGCTGGAGCAGATTCACCTGCCCCAGAGGTCTCAGCCAAAGTCACACACCCCTATTCCTACCACTGAGGTATTGGTGCAGCACACAGGGAAACTGAGGCACAAACATTTTTCATGCAAAACAGTAAAACTCACACAGGCTCAACAGTAAGACTCACATACAACATAACAAGGGAAAATCCGCACTTCGTCACATTGAGCAGTCCAGACTGGAGGCTGCAGCAGCAAAGCATTGGAAAGGCACCCCAGGTTAGAGGTCAGGGGTGACACAGTTACTCATTAGTCTGGATTGTAACCTGGTATGTCACAAGCACAAAAACATTTACAATAAAAATTGCACATGCTAATAAAGCTAAAGCTGCAGTACAAGTATAAGTACAGTTTGGGATTTAAGTTCAAGTTTTCTAGTCATTTTAACCAGGCAAGTCGATTCAGTATAAATCACTATGAGCAAATAGATGTCTTTTTGCATTAGATCTTAATAACCTCTTCTTTGATGGAGAAAGCTTGTGATACCTTGTTTTGAGTACTGTATTTTTTGTTTTTGCTTTGAGTTTTAGAAGCAAATGAGGCTCTGCTGCTTCCTTCAGACTCTAATCTTTCTGCTTTACACATTAACACCATCGGCAGTAAGATAATGCAAAACAATTGTTAGTAATTCTAAGTGATGTTGCTTATGATGTGTGAGACAGACTGAACATTGTGTGACTCTGCAGTGCTCAAAACAGCAAAAAAAAGATTGTTTTGATTAGCAAGCATGACATAGAAACCATAGAGGAATAAAGCAGCAAGGTGTTATCTTTACAGAGGGACATCTTCAGCTAAAGAGACACTAAATGTACAACTCAGAGTACTTTACTACCCTTATTAGTCTCTTGAGGATGGTATATCATTTACTTACAGCACAACTTAAATTTTAACCTCTCTGTTGTATTAGCCACCCAATTCTCCAGCTACATCCCCTGAGAAAAGTTTCCTTTCAGAACCCAGAATTCTCACTTTAAGGCACTAGTATTTTTTAATGTTTCCTCCTTCTTTCTAGCTTTGCTTTCTCTTTGTCAGGCACATTTTCCCCAGCAACTGATGCACATTGATTTCTATAACAACCTCCTCCCATCCCCCCAGATAATTCCATGAGGCCCTTATTGAAGGCTAGTAAGTAACTGGGATTTTCTTTCCCATTTTATTCTTTAGAAAATAAATCAAAGAAAGAGAGAGTATTTTTTTTAATTATTTTTGTTTACTGGAAAGAATTTCATATTGACAGTTCTTTAAAATCCCTAATATTTCTTTGCACTTTCAGGTCTGTTGGTCATATTTTAGAATTTGTATTTTCTTATAGTTGAATTGTAAAAGAGAAAGGATAGAATAAATATTTTAAGGTAAATTCCCAGTATCAATATGCAGTCTGGGTCCTGCATTTTACTACAGAATTCTTTATTAAGGGCATTTGTATGAAATACATTCCTTTGCAGAGCGTCAACACAATGACTATGCAAGCCTTAAATCCTCAAAATAAGGCCTAAGTGGAACTTAAGTGGTGTATACACCTTGTGTAGGCCCTTTGTACCAGGGTGCATTTCACCCTTTTGCAAGAAGCTGGGACTTCGTGGGAAGAGGGAGGGAGGAGGTTCATTATAGTCATTGGAATAGAAATTGCAGCCTGCATTGCAATAAATCCATAGAATAATAACTCTTCAGTTATAACAATCACCTGTGTGACGAAGAAATGTAGACAGACTTTCAGAAACATGGAGGAGGACTCTACAATGTAACCAGATTTCACCAGGAATATTGCAAGTCTGCATATACTGAATTTGGTTTTGGTAAACAACTTGATAAACACTTTAAAGGGCTAAAAACTATGAATATAAATAATCTATCATTAATACTGCCTAGCTGGAGAGATGGTAACATGACTTCAGCAAGCAGCAGCTTGAATCCTACAGCCATAGCCCCTGCTGCAGAGTTGGAGACAAGGTTGGGGAAGGGATTTTGAAAGCTTGAAAGAGCACTGAACTGGACAGGATGAAGGCTTTGAGGAAAGCTGGACACATGAAGATAAATTGAGTTACATGCCCTTTACAGGAAGGGATTGAGGTATGTAGTGCTCCAGGCAGTACAAGCACTAGAATACTAAGGTTGGAGGCACAAGACAGTAATGACAACTAAAATCCAGATCATCCTCCTTATCAGGAATATTTTAGTCTCAAAAGCTTCAGAAAAGCAGAGGACTTGCTAAGCCACATAGTAGTAATGATGATTATAAACTAAGGCTACGTTTTAGTCAAAGGTATTTTTAGTAAAAGTCATGGACAGGTCATGGACAGTTAACAAAAATTCATGGCCTGTGACCTGTCCATGACTTTTACTATACACCCCTGACTAAAACTTGGGGGAGTGCTAGGGGGGGGGTGGCCTGGCGGCGCCGCGGGTGTTGGGGGGGCATGGGTACTTGGGGGGCAGCTTGAGGGGGGTACTGTCGCTGCTGGGGGGCCACCATGGGTACTAGAGAGGGCGCGTCCCAGGGGGTGCCATGGGTGCTGGGGGGGAGGTTGGCTGGGCTGGGGCAGGTTCCCTACCTGGCTCCTGGGAAGCTGTGACCTCCAGCTCCTAGTTCCGTGTGCTGCCTCTATTCCACCCCAAGCCCCAGTTCTGCAGCTCCCATTAGTTGGGAACCACAGCCAGTGGAAGCTGTGGGGGTGGTGCCTGCGGGTGGAGGCAGCATGTGGAGCTTTAGGAGCTGAGGGAGGGGAGTTCCTGTCACCCTTCCGGGGAGCCTCTCCCCCAGGTAAGCACCACCCCGCACCCTAGCCCCGACCCCTCCACACCCAAACTCCTGCTTCTGGGGGGCAGAGGGGCTCGAGACTGCCCCAGCAGCAGCTGGTGTGACTGGCCCAGGGACTGCCCAAGCTACTCAGGTGGTTCCTGGGCCAGGCGCATAGGCTGCTGCAGAAGTCATGGAATCTGTGACTTTTGTGACAAACACGGAAACTTAACGATAAATGGGTTTTGAGGCTCATCAGGCCCTGGAGCACTGTATCTAACGCTATAGGTCACAATAATAATACTTTCAGATGCTCAGTGGAATTTGCTGGAAGAAATAGTGCTTAATAAACATTAATTAGTTGCCCTTGTGAACAGGTAGGAAAGTATTTTGCTCCATTTTCTGGAGAAAGAGAGAGAGAGACACACACAGGCACCAGGATTTTCAAAAGCCTGCCAAAGGTCACAGAATGAGTGAGTGGTAGAGCTGGGAATCCAACCCCAATATCCTGTCTCTCACTCTTGTGCTATGACCATTAGCCTGCTCTTCTCGAGAGAGATGTATTGACCTCTGGAAAGAGAATTTCAGAAAATCAGAATCAGCAAGCTCTTTGCAGTATTTAAAATGGCAAGATTAAGAGAAAAACAAAAAGAACATTTAGGTTTAGAAGTGTAAGCAGAATCTGAATGAGCTCTTCCCTGACATCTAGTGATGAGCTGGGGGAAAAGACTACAGGAACAGGCTGTGTTTGCATAGACATGCCTATTCTGCCTAGGTGCGCGACATCGTGGAGATGCTTTGCCAAAATGATCAATTTTGCCTGGTTTGGGGTTATAAATCACTCTAGAATTCAAATACAGGGGCTAATGAAATGTTGTTATCCTTATTGTATGAGTAAAGGGCAGCAGAACTGTGCTCTGATTGAGGGGGGTTACGCTAAACTGAACCTCACTTGTTAGGGGATAGGAATGCCAAATCGCAAACAAAGATGAGTGGGTGAGAACAGTTGTTTGCCTGGGATGGGGACTCGTCTAGAGAGTCCTAGATGCCATTTGATCTGCTCCTCTTAAATATTTCAAGATAGAACTGATCAGACTGAATTGAGAGTCTTTGTTTTTGGTTGGTTGTTCCTGGAGGAAATATCACTGCTGAGCAGGTCTAGGGGCTAAGCTTTAGATGATGTGTGGGGAGGCTGTTGCAATTAAAGAGAATACACTGGCAGTGAGGTTCCACCCTACCTGCTAAAATCACTGACAGTTTAAATCACTAAGAGCTACGTTAAGTGATGAAAGCTCAGAATGTGACATGCAGAGAGCCAGCAGTGCCAGAGAAACAGTGGCAGCAGTGGCCAGTAGCTTCTGAGAGGTGGGGGCAAAGAGCCAGCAGTGGAGCCATTGCTCAATGTTCCCATCCCCGCTCTGGTGTGGGACGTGAATTCCCGTGAATGCGCCTCTGAATTCTGGATCCTCGCTAGCCAAAGCCTGACAGCTGTGAGTGGGTGCAATGGAGGAAGAGGTGAGTGATGTGTTAAAGGGACATTTATTCCTTAGACTTTCAAAACCATGGCAAAAGACACTGCCCAACACACTGTGAGGTGGGGTTTGCATGTGGTTGTGGTGTTTTTCCACAATGCTGGGTTCCCTTTCCCTTTTAATAAAAGTTCTCTTTTGTTTTACACAGACTAAGTGATTTGCGAGTGGAGAAATACTGTCTCTCAGAAGCACCCTGGGATGCTGCTGTTTTCCCAGACTCCTGGGTGGGGGCTTGAGCTGGTTCTGTTTTGTACCGTTAAGAGGAACCCCTAAATATTGAAACAGAAAAATTACAGAAGGGAAGGGAGTATTTAGAGTAGAAACGTTCTTGGGAGTAATAGCTTCCAAACAAACTAATTTTACTTCTCAAATCCTAGTATCATATAACACAATTATGGGAGATGGCAATGGAAAAAACTGTTTGGTTGTTATAATGCATGACCCCCAAAAAATATAAAATATATTTTTCCTGAAAGCTTGGATACACATGCATATCTTAACCTCTGATCATGCAATTAAATACTGTGTCAGGCATATAAGAAAGAGGTTAGCATATATTCTTATAATTGTGTTAACTTTTGCAGTTCTTGACCTGTGTATATGTAGTTATGCAACTGTAACATTGCATTTAACATAGCTTTTTGCATGCAATTTCCAATTGAAAAATAACAAATCCCTAATACTATAACTAATGTGCACTAGTCTGTAAAGCCCAGCTGATCCTTGTTTATGTCATTAGTAAATTGTGCACTTGAGGACTTACGTCACCTATGTTAATGATGAATTAGTGGCTGTTAATATTGCAGGAAGTACACATTTCTGCCTAAGATACATTCTTATCTGTGCAGATGAGATAAAGATGTTTAGGGGTTGTTGGTTTTAAACATTTGTAACTTTAAAAATACTGAATTGATTTTCTTCTCACTTGGTTTAGTTTGAGGTCTCAGTGGGCATATCTGCACTTCATACAGAGCCTGAGTTTGTGGGCCCTGGATTAGCCGACTCATGTTTCCAAGCCTGTGCTTGCGTGCCCACACTGCAATGGATATTTGGGTCTCATAACCATGCTGGTGTGTCCACCCTGCACTATGCAGAACTGAGTCAAAACTTCAGATTCTGTGGGTATGGACTGACATATCGCAGGATTCCTAACGCTCTCATCAGCTGAAGATACTCCACAATGAGTTATTGGAGAAACACAGCTGAAGACACTCCACAATGAGTTGTTGGGTACAGTTAATCAGATTCATGACCACTTGCAATCTATTTACTGGACAAGCACAGTAGAAGATTTGGTTCATTCCACAAACATGCAAAGGATCAGGAGTGAGCTTTTCAAAATTTGGAAAGTTTAAGTGTTCTATCTCTAAATCCACTGAACCAACTTTCTTGAAACTTGGCTTGTTTCACAGATCTCATTGAATGAGAGAGAGAAGTTTTTCCAGCAGGGCAGGATCTTTGTTGGCTCTGGCTGCAGGGAGCATGGGGATACAAAATGGCTTGACTGGATGCATTCACTGACTAAGACCACCCAAAGCACTTCCATCCCAGCTCTCATGGAATTGAAAGACAAGTTATTAAACCAAGCAAAGACACTTGTCTTTAATGACGGCTATGAGAATTTCAGGTAGGGTGGATAAAAATCAATGATTTTTTTAAATTAAATAAATCAAATAAAAAAAATCGGATTTTTTTTATTTAAATCGGATTTTTTTTGTAAAATGCTTTTTGAGGAAAAAAACCTATCTAAAGATAGTTTTAATTAAGATACATTATAGCTCAAAGATATCTCATCATGGTATGGTATACAGTTACTGTGGGCGAGGCAGGCCAGTCCTTGCCCACAGACAACCTGCCAACCTGAAGCATATTCTCACCAGCAACAACACACCACACCATAGTAATTCTAACTCAGGAACCAATCCATGCAACAAACCTCGATGCCAAGTCTGCCCACATATATACACCAGTGACACCATCACAGGACCTAACCAGATCAGCCACACCATAACCGGTTCATTCACCTGTACGTCCACCAATGTAATATACGCCATCGTGTGCCAGCAGTGCCCCTCTGCTATGTACATTGTCCAAACTGGACAGTCCCTGCGTAAAAGGATAAATGGACACAAATGAGATATTATGAATAGCAATATACAAAAACCTGTAGGAGAACACTTCAGTCTCTCTGGACACACAATAGCAGATTTAAAGATAGCCATCCTGCAGCAAAAAAACTTGAGAACCAGACTTCAAAGAGAAACTACTGAGCTTCAGTTTGCAATACTTATAGTATACTTATAGAATACTTCTGGCAAACAGAGGCTAGGGACACCATTCCCTATATTTTCTTCCTTTAGACTAATTCATTCCAAATTGAGAAATCATTTGGGACCTAAAAAAGCAGGAAATCTTGTTTTTCTTTTCCAGATTATGAACAAAGGGGGAAATGAACGTGAAGACGACTGAGTTAGCTGCAGAAGCCAATATTTTAAGTTTCTCATGCTGATCTGGTTGACATAGTCAATTTAAATTTTATTTTTTTAAAATATTTCACTTAACTATTTTAGTTTAAAAAATTTCTTAACAAAAACAAACCTGATTTTAAAAAACTTGAATGTTTAACTAAATTCAAAAATTTATATGCTTGTTTTGTTAAAATATTATATGTTTGCTGTTGAAGAAAAAAATCCAGAATACATAACGTTGTTGTTTTAGTTAAATAAAACAATTTAAATGTCTGCCTGGTGATGTTCTCCTAATATAGCATGTCAAGGAAATCCTACAAATATTAATGATTAACCTGTTGAATTGGAGATAGTTCACCTCCCGGTGACATCATAAATATCTTTGGTATATGAAATAACCAAATAAATCTTTCATTTTCTGATATAGCTGTAAAACTAATCTGAAAAGTTTTCAAAATAAATCACTTTAAAAATGTATAGTGTGTACCTTCTAAAAATGAAACCTACATCTATCTCTGAGTTGTGAAGAATATGTATTAAGGTTATAATAACCAACAAGAATGCAATTTTATGTAGAAATCCATGATTAAATCGAGTCTTCCTGACTAGTGGTTTAAATCATGATTTAAATCAATTTGGTTTAAATCATGATTTAAATCAATTTGGTTTAAATCATGATTTAAATCAATTTGGTTTAAATCATGATTTAAATCAATTTGGTTTAAATCAAATCCACCCTGATTTCAGGTCTCAAACATCAGCCATTTTTGCTTTGCATCTGTTTTGCGGCAAGAATTTTTAAAACAAGAAAAATATTTTATTACCCTTACAAAACTCACAGATGGCTGAAGGGATTTTTGCTCAAATTTTTGATAAATAACCAGTAAAAACTACTTCTCCTTTAAACTTTAGTGACTTCCACCAGGCAAGCATTATTATGTGTACATAAATAGATAATGACAAGGTGGAACTTGGTTAGCCAATTCAGACTAATTCCTACTTTCTTCACGCCCATAGACCTTTAGATTTTCTACCAAAATAATGATTCTAATAAACAATGGTTACCTTAACTTTATTTCCAAACAGTGAAACAGTCTTTGATGAATTATTTCACTGTCTATCCCCAAGTGCCCCTCTCAACTTAAGCCTTCCCCCCCCACTCCCTGTGCCCCTGCAGCCACACAAACTCTGGCTCCATATATTATTCATTACAATCAAATAAGACACTGTGGTGGCTCAGTAAACTTGCTTTTCATATCAGAATTGCTTTTATTGAGTAACACACACTGCAGACCCTAGCTTCCAGCAGCCAGGGCTGAAATGAGCAATTCTCTCATTGTAATAATGTGCCTCTGTCATCTCCTTATTATCAGCATGATAAAAGATGAAATATTCACAGATGCTGCCCTCCTAACCTGATCACAGCTTGATATTTGAGCTTTGGAAATGAGTTTTATAAGCTTTAATATACTCCTTGGCGGAGTGACCCCTGAAATTAAACATTATTACAGAGCGGATATTTAAAAAGCTGGGGCCGCAAATTACATCAAAATGAAAATATTAAGGAGTATTACGTTTATACCAAGTGGGAACTCACTGCTTTTGAAGCTGTGAATGCCATAAAACTCAGTACGCTGGTGTCAAAAACATCAGAAAAAATAATAACAGCATAGGCACCTTGACTTCAGTTATTTTATACTTTGGTCAAAACTAAATTATTGGAATGGATTTTTTCTCCTATGGGCTGGTTTTCCAGGAGGAAAAAACACATTATTCTCTATTTTTTCCTTAGTACTTTTCATGCTTGGTTTAAGATGCACCTTTCTCTTTTTCAGTGCAAACACAAATAAAAGAAATACCTAAATATAATGAAACCAAAGATCCCAGTAAGAAAAGAGTGAGCAAACATCACTAGATAGAGCCTTTGGATTCAATTTCCACTGTTACTGCTATTTTGATGAACAGATTTCCACTAAACCCTGGGACATAAAGTCAAATGTACACATGAGCTGAGAGATTTTCTGTCATATGAAAAAAGGGGGAACATAAATTACAGCTACTTTGGGTATTCATCCTGAATTTTTATATTGAATATTAAAAAAAATTATAATATTGACTAATTATAACTTCTTGTAGAATGATTGTACCTAGAAGGATTGTGTAATCATGTGTATTTACATGATGCCAGTTAAAATATCTAATTCTTCACTTCTGCATGTATCCCTTGACCACCAAGCTAAGTCATTGTCTAGTTTAACGTTCAGAATATGTGTGAAAATACAGTTTCTACAGGAGATTTAGCAGATGTAGAAGAAAGGTGACAAATCTGAGGTGAAAACAGAGGAAGTTTTGGGACAAATTGATAAATGGAACAGTAATAAGGCATCAGGACCAGATGATATTCACCCAAGAGTTTTAAGGGACCTCAAATATTAAATTGCAGAACTACTAATTATGGAATAAATTTATTTGAGCATAAGCTTTCATGAGCTACAGCTCACTTCATCGGATGCATAGTGAATGCATCCAATGAAGTGAGCTATAGCTCACGAAAGCTTATGCTCAAATAAATTTGTTAGTCTCTAAGTCCTCCTTTTCTTTTTGAGGATACAGACTAACACGGCTACTACTCTGAAACTTGTAATTATGGAATGTAATCTGTTGCTTAAGTCAGCTCTGTTCCTGATGACTGGCGGATAGCTAATGTGATGCCGATTTTTAAAACACACTCCAGAGGTGCTCTTGGTAATTACAGGCGAATAAGCCTAGATTTTGGGGAACTGGGAAAAGTTTGCTTAAGAAGGGAATTGGTACATAATGAGACTCGGCAACTGTGGGAATATTGAACTGATACTAGGCTTGGATATTTTTAGGACGCAATCGCTGGCAGATGTTTGACCACAAATTTGCTTTGGCAATAGTTGACATATACGATCATGACCTAATGGGTATTAATATGTTAACCTATAGGATAATGGCACCCCAATGTTATGAGGATGATATGGACATGGAAGGCTAGACATCTGAATGAATATTCATGATAGTCCCCAGGTCCTGTAATAGGCCAAGCCACCATGTAAGCAGGGGTGGCAAGCTTTCCATCATTGACCCTTCAGCTCTTCATTGTCATCATCTACTACCGACCTTCAAGCATTGGGGTCTGGATGATCGGACCCTTTTGGCATGCCAGGGATAGGGCTGGTCTTTTGTCTAATCACCAGATCCCTAAGGAAGGGTGTGAGTGTATAAATATATGATCATATGCAAGGAATGATAGTAAAGATAGCTGCAATACTATATTACTGCTATTTGTTCATGCGGTTTGGAGCTTTCTTGTCTTTACTAATTGTGCTAATAATAGTAGCTAAGGCTTTGCTTTGCCCTCACTGTGAGTATCTTTGCCATACACCCCAGAGTTCCCTACAAAATATTGAACTTGTTAGTTTTAATTCTGTTCTGTCTGATTCTGGGACTAGAACCAGATTACACTCAGCTCATTAAATTAGTATCAATTGACAACCAATACAGTTATTAACCATTAAAAAATCAGGCTACAGAGAGACTAAAAAGACTGGGAGGAGTGGTAGATACGCTGGAGGGGAGGGATAGGATACAGAAGGACCTAGACAAATTGGAGGATTGGGCCAAAAGAAATCTAATGAGGTTCAATAAGGATAAATGCAGGGTCCTGCACTTAGGATGGAAGAATCCAATGCACCGCTACAGACTAGGGACCGAATGGCTCGGCAGCAGTTCTGCGGAAAAGGACTTAGGGGTGACAGTGGACGAGAAGCTGGATATGAGTCAGCAGTGTGCCCTTGTTGCCAAGAAGGCCAATGGCATTTTGGGATGTATAAGTAGGGGCATAGCGAGCAGATCGAGGGACGTGATCGTTCCCCTCTATTCGACACTGGTGAGGCCTCATCTGGAGTACTGTGTCCAGTTTTGGGCCCCACACTACAGGAAGGATGTGGATAAATTGGAAAGAGTACAACGAAGGGCAACGAAAATGATTAGGGGTCTAGAGCACATGACTTATGAGGAGAGGCTGAGGGAGCTGGGATTGTTTAGTCTGCAGAAGAGAAGAATGAGGGGGGATTTGATAGCTGCTTTCAACTACCTGAAAGGGGGTTTCAAAGAGGATGGCTCTAGACTGTTCTCAATGGTAGCAGATGACAGAACGAGGAGTAATGGTCTCAAGTTGCAATGGGGGAGGTTTAGATTGGATATTAGGAAAAACTTTTTCACTAAGAGGGTGGTGAAACACTGGAATGCGTTACCTAGGGAGGTGGTAGAATCTCCTTCCTTAGAGGTTTTTAAGGTCAGGCTTGACAAAGCCCTAGCTGGGATGATTTAACTGGGACTTGGTCCTGCTTTGAGCAGGGGGTTGGACTAGATGACCTTCTGGGGTCCCTTCCAACCCTGATATTCTATGATTCTATGATTCTATGGGACTGTTCCGTTTAGAAAAGAGATGACCAAGGGAAGATATAATAGAGGTCTATAGAACCATGAATGGTGTGGAGAGAGTGAACAGTCAAGTGTTATTTAAGCCTTCAGATAACATAAGAACCAGGGGTTCAAAAAAAGAATTACATTAGTTCCTGGAAAAAGAAAAGGAGTACTTGTGGCACCTTAGAGACTAACAAATTTATTAGAGCATAAGCTTTCATGAGCTACAGCTCACTTCATCGGAAAACAGTCCATCAACGGTTATTAGCCAAGATGATCAGGGATGCATACCCATGCTCTGGGTATCCCTAAACCTCTGACTGCTGGAAGCTGGGACTGGACAATGCGATGGATCGCTAAAGAAACTGCCCTGTTGTGTTCAATCCCTCTGAAGCATCTGGCACCAGCCACTGTCATACTGGACTAGATTCACCATTGGTCTGTCCCAGTATGGCCATTCTTATATTCTTATGAGAGCTGCAGAATTCTCGTTTTAAACATTTTTAACATGCAGTTAAATGACTGTACTGTTCTTTTCCTTTTTCTATTTCCAGTAGGTGGAATTGACAATGCTTGGGGTTTTATAATCCAGATATTTCATGGCAACTCCCCTTTCTTCAGTTTTTAGCCTTTTAAATCTTTTAGAATTATTGATTTATGGAATGTAGTTAGCTTTTGAGAAAAGCTTTGCCAAGCATTTCAGATGCAAACAATTTCATTTTTGGAATTTATATTTCCAAAGTTTATATTTCCAAAGAAGTTATATTGTCACTTTTTAAACTTGAAAAATAGATGGTGTGTTAAATACAAAATCACTGTATGTTCATGTTAGAACAGTGGCTCTCAACCTTTCCAGACAACTGTACCCCTTTCAGGGTACAGTTGTCTTGCATACCCCCAAGTTACACCTCACTTGAAATCTACTTGCTTACAAAAATGTGACATAAAAATACAAGTGGCACAGCATGCTATTACTGAAAAATTGTTTACATTCTTATTTTTACTATATAATTATAAACTAAATCAATTGGAATATAAATATTGTGCTTACATTTCAGTGTATAGTGTATAGAGCAGTATAAACAAGGAAATATTTATTCCCGGATATGGTCCCCATCGCGTATGGGTTGTAATTGTTTAATGATACCCCACATGTGTTCCAGTGTGGGGAGGTAGGTGACAACTAGGGGTGTGCAGTTGGCGGGCATTTATTTCCACATTGAAACAAGTTCTCTTGGGGTATCTGCGTGGACTGTTCCATGATGTGTCCTACTTCTTTGGTAGAGCGTCTTTGTTTGGAGAAGGCGGTTTTGAGAGTGTTAAGGAAAGTCCCAGACTTTCTCCTCAGAGCATGTTCTGTGGTATATGAGTCCTTGGCTCTGAATAACAGGTTCCTTGGTGTGTTTGAGGTAGTTACTGGATCTGTGAAGGTAGGTGTGGTGATCTTGTGGGTTTCGTTTATATAGATGTCTGTAGAGTTCCACTGTTGAAACTGATTGTTGTACCCAGGAAGTTGATGCTAAGCTGTGAGACTCTGAATCTGTTTCTCAGACCTGAAGAGCTCTGTGTAAGCTTAAAAGCATGTCTGTCTTACTAACAGAAATCAGTCCAATAAAAGATATTACCTCACCCTTGTCTCTCTAATATCCTGGGACTAACACAACTACAACAACACTCAATTTGACAGCATTCTCTGTGAGTGTGTCTGTAACACTAACTTTTGAATATCATATACAGTCAATTCCAAAATTTCAGGGAATGTTCTAGGTATCAATGGGCAGAACTTCATAGATTTTTCGCAAAAATCAGAAAAGCAGAAGGGTAAATGGGGGACACATGGTGCCCCTGACATCTGGTTAGTCCAGCAGCTTCAACTAGGTCTGTAATTGTTTGTAGATCAAAGAACCTATAGAGGGCATTAAAACAGGGGTGGGCAAACTATGGCCTGCGGGCCAGATCCGGCCCGCTGGCTGTTTTAATCCGGCCCTCAAGCTCCCTCTGGGGATCGGGGTCTGGGGCTTGCCTTGCTCTGGCGCTCCAGCCAGGGAGCAGGGTCTGGGGCCTCGCCACACATCTCCTGGAAGTAGCAGCATGGCCCTGCTCCGGCTCCTACGCATAGGAGCCGCCAGGGGGCTCCACTGTGCACACTGCCCCCACCCTAAGCACCGCCCCTGCAGCTCCCATTGGCCGGGAACTGCAGTCAATGGGAGTTGCAGGGATAGCACCTGCGGACAGGGCAGCACACAGAGCTGCCTGGCTTGCAGCTCTGCGTAGGAGCTGGAGGGGGAACATGGCCACTGCTTCTGGGAGCTGCTTAAGGTAAGCGCCGCCCGCACCCCTGAGCCTCTCCCCGCACCCCAACCCCCTGCCCTAGCCCTGATCCTCCTCCCCCCTCTGATCCCCTCAATCCCAGCCTGGAGCACCCTTCTGTACCCCAAACCCCTCATCCCCAGCCCCACCCCGGAGCCTGCACCCCCAGCCAGAGCCTGCACTCCTTCCCGCTCCCCTGCCCAAGCCCTGATCCCCCTCCTGCCCTCTGAGCCCCTCGGTCCCAGCCTGGAGCACCCTCCTACACCCCAAACTCTTCATCCTCAGCCCCACCCCAGAGCCCGCACCCCCAGCGGAGCCCTCACCCCCCACCCCCGGAACCTACTTCCCAGCCCAGAGCCCCCTCCCGCACCCTGAACTCATCATTTCTGGCCCCACCCTGGAGCCCGAAAGTTTGCCTACCCCTGCATTAACACCCCCCAGCATAATTGCACAGTACTCCCCATCTCAGCCCAGCTGATATTCCACAATTTACAAATGTTGATAACATAAATGACTTATCCACAGAACCCCTGGCATGGGGGTGCAGTGGAGGGACACATTGTGAACACAGATCTGCTGCCATCAGGGTGTGGGGGCGAAATGAGGCATATATATGAAATGGACAGTAATCATGTTTGTGTGGAAAACAAAAAGATAAAATAACCAGAAAGCTAGAAAAGACTGGTTTGAATTAGCACAAAACTTGTACTGACAGGTGTGGGTAATTGATATGAAAATGAGCAACTAATATGTGTGAGAAAATATAACAAAAGTTATAAAAAGTCAAGCTTAAACAGAGAGAAGCTGAAGCTGTGTGTTGTTCGGTGCTGGAGGTGACCGTGTGGTAACCATCCTGATGAGCTTCCCACTTGTGAATAACTGATCATGACTTTCTGAGTGTTTTGCCTTAATAAAGATTTGTTAGGCCCATCTGCTGTGTTGAATTTCAGTCCAACATTCTGGTGAGTCAGCCAGTTTGACCTCTTGCCTTTAATAATATTTGTAACCCATTACCCATATCTTATTTTATATTATATATCTCTAGGCCTTATAAAAAAAATTGACAGCTGCATTCAAACTTTGTGCATTAGGGTATTTGCTAGTATGTGTATAGCTTTCAGCCTATTGATACGTTGTTTGAGTTAGATATCTCTGATACTTTAGACATCACCAAGTCAATTTGATTGTAATATTCTCTTGACTGATCCAACCAAAGCTCTTCCTAAATTGAGCTCAGCAGGAGTAAGTCCAGTGACCTCATAAATAGTGGAAATGATTGCAAATCAGAATTCATATATGTTCCTGTCTCAGTGGGTATCCATATCCCCCACAAAAGAAGCAATCATCTCTTTCAAATTTCTGTTTGCCCTTTCACTCAGATATGTTTGAAGATAATCTAGAGAGGGAGATTTTGCAGTATATGTCTGGCAGAACTGTTTTCTGGAATCTGAAATATATGTCCTATGTCGAACAGCACTTCTTACTGATGTAGATTTCAACTATTGCCCTAAAACCTTTCAGACTAAGGATATAGCGTTGCAAAGGTCTTTAGCTCATTTAGGCTTTCTTTGACATTTTACCTGGCCCCCAGATAGACCTTTTCATTTAATGATAAAACAGCATCACCATTGTTTTCTTTTACTATTCTGTGACTTGTGTAATTGTTAATATTCGCTTTTTGGCACTTAAACCCATAAGGACTCATTTTTAGTCTTCTGTAGGGTTCCCTATCTTATGGCATTTCCATCGTTCTAATAGGTGCCTCCATTTCTTTCCCTAGCTACTGAAAGATTGACAGGTTAGTGACACTTCAAACCACCATGGACAAGAAGAATCTCTGACATCAATTGAAACATATTTATTCAGGGCATCTACAATATATTTGCAAAGCTTTAAAAGCAGGTACTGGGCACTTCAATTTTTCATAAATAGGGGAAAGTACTTTATACCACTGACTACTGTGAGGCATTTATAAATAATAAATATCACAACAGCTTTTAAGATACAAAATGCTTTTATTCTCTCACTTTTTATTTGTATTTGGTTGTTTTAAATTTAAAAGCTTCTGTTTCCCTGGCAGAGCCTTTCCACCCATTTTCACATTCAGATTTGATTTGAACAAAAAACCACAACTAATTCAACATACTTTATATTCCAACCTCCTCACTTTTAGAACCCTAAACATGAGCTTGTTCCCTCAAGGGTCAAATGAGCTGAGCTGTCACGACTATAAGGTGGCTAGAAAGTTGGCTAGATTGTCGGGATAGTGATCAATGGCTCCATGTCTAGTTGGCAGCCGGTATCAAGTGGAGTGCCCCAAGGGTCAGTCCTGGCCAGTTTTGTTCAATATCTTCATAAATGATCTGGAGGATGGTGTAGATTGCACCCTCAGCAAGTTTGCAGATGACACTAAACTGGGAGGAGAGGTAGACATGCTGGAGGGTAGATATAGGATACAGAAGGACCTAGACAAATTAGAGGATTGGGCTAAAAGAAATCTGATGAAGCTCAACAACGACAAGTGCAGAGTTCTGCACTTAGGACGGAAGAATCCCATGCACCACTATAGACTAGGGATCAAATGGCTAGGCAGCAGTTCTGCAGAAAAGGACCTAGGGGTTACTGTGGACGAGAAGCTGGATACGAGTCAACAGTGTGCCATTGTTGCTAAGAAGGCCAATGGCATTTTGGGATGTATAAGTAGGGGCATTGCCAATAGATTGTGGGACATGACTGTTCCCCTCTGCTCGACATTGGTGAGGCCTCATTTGGAGTACTGTGTCCAGTTTTGGGCCCCACACTACAAGAAGGATGTGGAAAAATTGGAAAGCTTCCAGTGGAGGGCAACAAAAATGATTAGGGGACTGGAACACATGATTTATGAGGAGAGGCTGAGGGAACTGGGATTGTTTAGTCTGCAGAAGAGAAGAATGAGGGGGGATTTGATAGCTGCTTTCAACTACCTGAAAGGGGGTTCCAAAGAGGATGGATCTAGATTGTTCTCAGTGGTAGCAGATGACAGAACAAGGAGTAAATGGTCTCAAGTTGCAGTGGGGGAGGTTTAGGTTGGATATTAGGAAAAACTTTTTCTCTAGGAGTGTGGTGAAACACTGGAATGTGTTACCTAGGGAGGTGGTGGAATCTCCTTCTTAGAAGTTTTTAAGGTCAGGCTTGACAAAGCTCTGGCTGGGATGATTTAATTGGGGATTGGTCCTACTTTGAGCAGGGGGTTGGACTAGATGACCTCCTGAGGTCCCTTCCAACCCTGATATTCTATGATTCTATGACAGTGATAAGTGCAGTACATAACACATCCCAGATGTTAGTCTGGGCTCTGGGAATCAAGAAGAATTTGTATACCTCATGCTGTCCCAGGATTTGATGTCTGGATTCCACAATGATGGGCCATTTAGAATTGCAGAGCGATTATAGATCTACTGCTGATTATGGGTAAAAACTGCAGTGTGGAAGGCAAAGGCTGTACAACAGTCATCAGTTGTTCCAGCTCTTGTGTCAAATAAGAGGAATAGAGACTGAATAAGATAAAAATGAAGGTATTCCTTTAGCCTCTTTCTATTCCTGCTTATTCTATTCCTTCCTCCCTTCTATTACTCTTTCTATTCCTGCTTAGCTTCAGATGCGAGGATCTTCAAGAGGAGAGGTGTGTAAACATATTGAGGCCACTCTTGCTACAAGTGCTTGTCAGCTTTCCAAGGAATGGTGATGGAGGGGAAGCACCCAAGTCCATCCTTATTCTGTAACTAGCTCTGTCTATGTCCTCAAGTTTAAGCAGTTGCAGACACATAGCCAGAGAACACTTATGTGAATTTTAAAAATATTTTATTTTTGAAATTAATCTAATGCTTGTAAAAGATGATGGATTGAGAAAAGATTAAATCCACCATTTATTCATAAAATAGGTACTGCATACGCTATAGCAGAGTAGACTCACAGTCAGGCTTCCACCTTGACTGCAGAGGACACTTCTGTGAATGAGAAGGTTAATTTACACTCCTTGCTATTTCTGTCCTTGTCCTCTTTACTGACACTGTCACAAGGTTGATAATCTTTGTTGTGATGGTGTATTTTTTGATGTTGACATCTGCCCTACTTATTTCAGACAGATCATCCAAGTCAGCAGACCGTGTGACTCAGGGTTAGATTTTGGATTGGGTAAAAGGCTTAGTATTCCTTCATCAAATCCCAGAGATAGTTAGGCCCTCAAAATTGAGTAAAAGCAACTGCTTCATAAATACTGAACGTTCCATGCTCTTTTATAGTCTCTACAGTCTAAGGAAGTACATTGAGCGGGAAAATGTTGGGAACAGAATAGTAAAAAAATTATTTACTGACTATTCAGTGTCATTACTTTTAATTGTGCTCAACAGATCAGTACATCAGCGTGGGTGTAGGGCTTTGAATGTTAACTAAAAATAAAAGAACGGCAGGAAATAAAGTTTTCCTTAATGGTTTCTTTAAACCCAACAATAGTATATTGGATAGAAAGTCACAAAGATTTTTCTAATTTGGTAGAGGGAAAACCAGATACACCGCACACATTTCTTTCTAGATTGAATTGGAACATTTTCTTCCTTTTCTGTCTTATGCTCACAAAAGAATACTAGCTCTGTAAAACAACAACTTCTCAAGAAAAGCAGAGGATATGTTGCCCACTAAATAGTGGTTTTCTGAGGTTGTTTATGGGACTGTCAAACTCTCTGGATTGGCTCAAGAGCATGAGTACCAACCTCAGGGCAGCCAGTTAAGAAGCAGGGCACAAACCCCAAATTGGTTGTGAGTTCTATACTTAGATTTCATTAACCAATTATCCAGTGTGAGCTCCTCAACCACTATAACAGCCTGAACATAGAGTCACAGACAGTCCTCTTGGGTACTCTGATCTATCCTGTCATCAAGGCAAACTTGACTTTGCTGCAGCTGGTCCCTTATACCAAAAATCACAACAAAATTCAGGTTACTCTCAGTCCCAAGGGACCAGTCATTTACCCTGTGTCAATTGCACCTTAGATGTAACACCAATGACACTGCTTATAGCCAATCCTATAATAAACTACCTAAAGATTTGTTAACTAGGAAAAGGAAATAGTTATTTACAAGGTTAAAGCAGGTAAACATACACAGACAAATGAGTTACAATATTAAGACTCCAGCTATGAGTTCCTCAGTGTTCAGTTGAGATCTAGGGACTTTGGCATGAGCTGGTGCCTGGTCTGCCAGTGTCACAGAGACCTTCTTTTTCCCCTTGCTATTATAAGAAAGCTCTCTGAATATGAAAATGATACGTTGTCTTTAGTAGTAGGTCAGTGTATTTGCCAACTATGTGTGAAAACTTGCTTCACTAAAATGACTTTGGTGATAGATGGCGCAGTTACAAGTATACTATAGAAGCTTCCCTTACAAAGCTACTTTATATTATTATTTCTTCAGACTTATTGGTGGGGCTTGGAGCTTTACAGGCCTAAAAGAAAATAGTGTAGCCTCTGCCCCAAAGAGCATGCAATTTAAATTAAACAATACAGATGAAAGAATTGGAGGGTTGTGACATAAATCTATGTAAATCTGATTATGTAGGCAGGCATGCTTTTTGCTGGTTATAGATTTGTATGTGTGTTTTATACTGTATATGTGTGTAGTTTTATATAAATGTTTGTGCAATAAGGCTTAGGGTTTTTCTTATAGTATTTTGTATATTTCTGAGCAAATGATTAGTGGTACAAGAAGTCGATGGATGCAGCTGTGATGGTTATTGCAGATATGGGTTCTGATTCCCCTCTAAGGGGTTATCTGTATGGCGATTTAGTGCATAGCAAGTTCAGGGTGTGAATCTAGAGCACAACCACCTGCTTCATACAACAGAACTTCTAGTGTGTGGCAGGGTCCACACTGCCAGTTAGTGTGCAGCAAGGTAGTGCAGAGTAGGTTTACACCATGGCTTACCATGCACTAGTATAGCTAAGTTATATAGGAAAGCTCTGACAATGTAAATCTGGAGTTACTTGGCTGAAGTCAATGGACTAGATTCTCCTCTTATAACAAAAGTAATTGGTGTAACTTCATTAAGTTCAATGCAGTTACCTCTTATCTTAACCCATGTAAGAGGAGAATGAGGCCCAATGGAATTACACTGGGGGAAGTGAGATGAAATCAGGTTTGTAGTATCAGTGGAGCTCCAGTTATCTAGTGTATTTTCAATTGGCAGATTGGTTTGTTTTTGTTTACTTCTCTTTTCAATACTGTACAGTTACTTTAGCATTAGATATTTGCTATTTCTGAGTCACTCTTGAAGACATATGTTTATAAGATATACTGAGTAAGTTACCTACAACACAGCAAACACAAGGTCTTCAAAGATTATTGGTGCTGAATTTTAACATCCATAGTGGTTTCCTTTATGTTGTCGTAAGTATAAATCATGGGAAATATAAATCTTGTGCACAGGGTCATATAAAAAGGCAAGCAAATCCCATGTGACATTCTTATCACATTTTTAATATCTCGCATAAACTTTTCCTATTGCATTCTGAGGAGAAGGCACACAGAGAAACTAAACTAAATTACCATAGTAAACATGCATATTGTAGACTAAAGCCTGAGTGAGCTAAACTAAAGGTCCTGCAAAATTATTTAAAGCTGTAACTAAAATTTACGCTATTTGAAAGATAAACACTTCCACATAAAAATGGCTCTAAGTGCCTCACAGGCATGAAGGAGCAAGTGCTTTTTTTTAAATTCAAAAGACAGCAGGTTCAGGAGGAGAAGCAGAAGCAACAGCTGAGGAAAAGTCCTGGACCAGCATACGAGGCTAATGACTAAAAGAAAACCCACTTTGGCACTTGGTTGAAATGTGCAGTTCTCAGATCAACAGAGGCTGTCGAAGATGTGTACTTGCCTATGGTTAGGTTTAAGACAGATGTTAGTCTGGAGAATACAGTCAGAAGTCAGAGCAGCACTAACTATACTTTCAGTTTTCAGAGTAGCAGCCGTGTTAGTCTGTATTCGCAAAAAGAAAAGGAGTACTTGTGGCACCTTAGAGACTAACAAATTTATTAGAGCATAAGCTTTCGTGAGCTACAGCTCACTTCATCGGATGCATCTCTGTATTTTCCACCAAATGCATCCGATGAAGTGAGCTGTAGCTCACGAAAGCTTATGCTCTAATAAATTTGTTAGTCTCTAAGGTGCCACAAGTACTCCTTTTCTTTATACTTTCAGTGAGTGGTATCATCACTTAGATGGTGGGAAAAGGGATTAATAGTGTATTATTATGAATATTTATTACTTATATTACCCATGTGCCCCTAGTCAAAGACCTGGACTCACTGTGCTATGTATTCTACAAAGCAGAACAAAAAGACAGTCCCTACTCCGAAGAGCTTAAGTATATGACAAAAGATGACAGATGGATACAGACAGATAGGAGAGTCCAAGGAAACAATTAGACAATATTGATCAGCATCATAGGCAGTGGTCTCAACACTGCCCCTGCATGCCTCCCCCAGAGCGTCCCCCGGCCCCAACCGCTGCCCCCACGCACCTCCACCGGAGCATTCCCTGCCTGCAGCCCCGGTGCACCTACCCCAAGTGTCCCTGCTTGCCCTAGGGGGGCTGCCCCCTGCAGCTCCGCGCTGCACTCCCTTGCTGGCCACTGCTGCTGCTGTCTACAAGGGAGCGGCATCAGAGGCAGGCTGAGGTGGCTGCTGCGCCTGCGGAGGGAGGAGATGCATGGCAGCCTCTCCCCCCACCCCACAGCAGGCGACTCGGAGTTGACTCCAAGGGGGGCAGGACTTATCCTGGCCGGACCTCTGAGCAGCAGCCTGTGGGGGCTTGGGTGAGTGTCGTGCTGGGGGGGAGGGGCCCCCTCCCCTGGAGCTCACTGCTGCTGGACAGCTGTGGGCTGTCCTCCTCTCTGGCCCCCTTCCCCAGCCCCAGGACAGCCTGTGTGCTACACTCCAAACTCCTCATCCCCGGCCCAGCCCCACGTTCTGCACCCCAACCCTCTGTCCCAGCCCATAGCCCACACCCAAACCCTCTCCCAGAACCTGCAGCCAGCACCCCAAGCCCTCTTCCTGCGCTCCCTCCTGCACCCCAACCCCTGTCCCAGCCCAGAGCCCTCACCCAGCACCCAAACTCTCTCCCAGAGCCCACTCCCCTAACCCCCCCTTCCATCTCTGCCCCAGCCCAAACCCTGCACCAAGCACCCAAACTTCCTCCCAGAGCCTAAGGCAGGTGCGGCGGGGAGCAGGACTTGAACACGTTCTGGGCACCACCAAATATTATACAAACCTGCAGCCCCTGAAAGAGAGGCAGTCCATTGGACTCCCACCCTTAGTGATTCTGCTCATATATTAAAATCTGTGGCTGAATGCATTAATTTGTGAGAAGAGTCCAAATAAATATTTTGAAGTGTTCTTGTGACAGTATATCTGATGAAACTGCTCAGTTCCATATATCCAATTCAATGATATTTGGTATTTTCTGTTTTCCTCTCTCAATAGAAAGGAAAAACTATGGCTGACCTGATGTCAATTAGCTTACACTTAGGCTGCTGAGAAACTCTTTATACCTGAGAACATCCAAACAAATTACCCCAGCTCAGTGCATGCAAACTGGGCTCTCTAAGCCTGGACAGCAATTCTCATCTTCTGTAGGTTAGGGAAATTTACCATTTGGGGTGTTTGCAGTTATTAAAAACACAAACACCTCCAGCTCCTACCCTCACTGTTTTTTCTGATTTTTACTGCTTATCTCCTGGGTTTGTTTGTCACTCACCAGTATGAATTAGTCACTCCCCAAATCTAGTCACCCAGTGGAATTATTCTGGTGTGATGCTGGTTTAAGTGAGATCAGAGTCTGGCCTGTGATTTCTCATTCCTATCAGATTCTTTCTCTTTTGGGTAGAAGCTATTCTCATAATGGTTTTAATTGGACTAAGAAAACACAGAGTCTGCAAACTGCCACTGGTTGTTTAGTTGTTTTTCACCTTCAGTTTTAGGAAAGTGGCTGTTTCCGTTAGTGACACCTTGGATAAAATGTTCCCTGTACTCCAGTGAGTATGTCGATGTTTATAGCGGTAGAGCAGGGTATCTATGAATATCAGACTGCATAGCTGCTTGTTGGGAGGCATAGGCCGGCCATGGAAAGCCTCCACACTTGGGAGCCATCCATCTAATATTTTTGCTGAGTAGGGTGCAAGGTAATTGCTATAACTAGGAACAGCTTGGTGTTTGTGCTCCTTTCAGCTGTGAAATATTTGTTACACATCATCTTCCAATTCTATTGTGCATTTGATTTAAAACTGGAATCAATGTGGAGAAACTGTGTAGCATATTCTGCTTTTGGATATTTTGATACACGAGTCCATGGAAGCAATATACCTTGTGAACCCCATGGACATTTGTATATAGGGAGAAAAGTCTCATTTACATATTCCTATATACAGAGAAAATGATCATTTGTCTATGAACTGTGAATACTTTCTGTCTGAAAAGTTCCAAGGCCTAGGCTGTTCCTATCGGGCACAGTCCTGTGTTGGGGGTGGTACAGAGCTGCACCACTCCATGGGCACACAGGAGGAGTGAGATGTAAAGCTTGCTCCTGCTGTGCACCAGTCACTCTCCACAGGGCGAGTGGGGCTATGGCCCCACCTCGTCTCTGGGCCCTTTGGAGTGCTGTGCAAACCTACATGATATTCCTCTGGTTGCCTGTGCAGCGCAGCTGCCTAAAGGTATGTCTACACAGCGAAGAAAAATGGCGGCTGGCCCATGCAAGGCTGACTTGGACTGTGGGTCTCAGACTGTGGATTGTTCCATTGCTCAAGTTTCAGAGTAGCAGCCGTGTTAGTCTGTATTCACAAAAAGAAAAGGAGGACTTGTAGCACCGTAGAGATTAACAAATTTATTTGAGCATAAGCTTTCGTGAGCTACAGCTCACTTCATTGGATGCATTCAGTGGAAAATACAGTGCGGAGCTTTATATACATAGAGAACATGAAACAATGGGTGTTACCATACTCACTGTAACCAGAGTGATCACTGAAGGTGAGCAATTACCAGCAGGAGAGCGGGGAGTCAGGCGGATAAACATGCAGTTGCAGCAGTTGACAAGAATGTCTGAGGAACAGTTGGGGGTGGGGGGATAAACATGGGGAAATAGTTTTACTTTGTGTAATGACCCATCCACTCCCAGTCTCTATTCAAGCCTAAGTTAATTGTATCCAGTTTGCAAATTAATTCCAATTCAGCAGTCTCTCGTTGGAGTCTGTTTTTGAAGTTTTTTTGTTGCAGTATTGCCACTTTTAGGTCTGTAATCGAGTGACCAGAGAGATTGAAATGTTCTCCAATAGAGACTGGGAGTGGATGGGTCATTACACAAAGTAAAACTATTTCCCCATGTTTATCCCCACCCCGCACTGTTCCTCAGACCTTCTTGTCAACTGCTGGAAATGGCCCACCTTGATTATCACTACAAAAGGTTTTTTCCCCCCTGCTCTACTGCTGGTAATAGCTCACCTTAAGTGATCACTCTGGTTACAGTGTGTATGGTAACACCCATTGTTTCATGTTCTCTCTGTATATAAATCTCCCCACTGTATTTTCCACTGAATGCATCCGATGAAGTGAGCTGTAGCTCACGGAAGTTTATGCTCAAATAAATTTGTTAGTCTCTAAGATGCCACAAGTACTCCTTTTCTTTTTCCATTGCTCAGTAAACTTCCAGGCTTGGACTGGAGCCTGAGCTCTGGAACCCTCCCACCTTGCAGGATTTAGAGCCCGGGCTCCAGCCCAAGCCCCGACATCTACACAGCAGTAAAACAACCCCGCAGCCTGAGCTCGACAAGCCCAAGTCAACTGGCATGGGCCAGCCACAGGTGTCTAGTTGCAGTATAGACATATCTAAAGAGGCCTGCCCAGACTGGTGGCATTGGAAGCTGCTACAGCCAGCTATTTCCATGTCAGAGGTGTTTCCAGTGTAACCCTTCTGCCAGGTGGAGTTGGCAGCAACAAGAGCTGGGTTCAATATCTAAGGGTTCCTCTTAACAATACAAAACAGAACTGGCTTAAGTCCCCACCAGTCATCTGGGAAAACCTAACACTGCCACTCTAAGAGGCAATACTTCCCCACTTGCAATCAATTGTGTCAGTGAATAACAAAAGAGAGCTCTGTTTTACATCAGTTTAAACAGTTCTACAGTTTTAGTGTAAAAACAACAGTCTTCAATAAGGCTCTAAAATATCGTTCGGTACAAAAACCGCCAAAGTCACAGACTGAAATATTTATTCAAATATAAATGAACTCAGATTTATCAAAATACTCCTCCACCCCTTGTTGTCATGGACACAAACGGCTGATTTTCTGCTTTGCATTTCTTTTGTAATGGGTACAGTTGAGCTTTGTACAGGGATTGGAGATGAATAACTCATCATTATGTGATCTTCCAAAAAATTTAGACAGTAGGAAATTTTCTTGTTTTACACTCCATTAGAAACAACAAGAATGAACAAAGTTTGTGTATCTCCCCATTTTAAGAATCTGTGCAGCAATGAAACATCTTCACAACAAGCTTTCCTTTAAAGCACAGAGCAGTTAAATTAGCAGTTTGATGAAGATGTCCCTATAGTTACAAGTTATCAACACCATCTTTTAGATAATGTCCCTGTTCTGTGCCACAAACCATGAATGCTAATTGCGTTGACTTTATAAGGAGACCTTCTGACCAAGAATCACCTGAAGCAGGACATCTCATAACTCAGGTGAATGAAAGATAATTCTACCATATATATATCCTGTTGCTGCACATTTGAGAAGCATTTTCTTTGCATTGTTAAGTCTCTGAGTGTGGCAATTAATGCTAAACTACAAAACAGAATAAAAAATACAAGTATTTTTGAAGTTTGATGAGGAAATGAAGGGGTCAGCTTTCCAGACTAGTGAAAAACGCTTGCTTAGGAAAAGAACATGCTGAACATAATCTACTCCAACTCACAGAAGAATCACCAGTGGGTCAGAGAATAGTAGAGCAAACTTCAAAGCCTTCAAAAGAATGGCCATTCCACTAATTTCCTTCCAAGTTCCTATGCAGCACAAGTGTATAGCATAGGGGATTTTGGAAGGATAAGCATAGATATCGTTGGAGATTTCAAGTACAAGGTTTTTCTCTTGAAACATTTTCAGTATGGTGATTAGAATGCACCAGGAGCACACATGCAAAGTTACAGCTACTTTTGTAGTACTGACAAAAAAAAAAAGAGGGGGTTATTTTACTATTCAGTGACTATTTCAAAAGGAAAGGAGTACTTGTGGCACTTTAGAGACTAGCAGATTTATTTGAGCATATGCTTTCGTGAGCTACAGCTTACTTCATCAGATGCATGCAGTTAGTGTCTAAGGTGCCACAAGTACTCCTTTTCTTTTTGTGGATACAGACTAACACGGCTGCTACTCTAAAATATTTCAAAAGGATTGTCATCACATTGGGCCATTTTCAGAGGTGGTATATAAAGTGGCATGAGCTACGTTGTCTGGGCCACATCCTGTCCCCAGATACATGGGTATAACTCCCAATGACTTCAATAGAACTGTGAAACTAAAAGCAAAATCTGCCCCTTTTATGCTAATTTAGACTCACACTCAGACTCACTGGATATGTCTACACTGCAGCTGGGAGTGAGACTCCCACTAGCATCCTAAAAATAGCAGTGTGGACACTGTGGATCTGGCAGAGACTTGGACTAGCCACCAGAGCTCAAACCCAGAAGGTCAGGTGGGCTTGAGAGCCTGAGCAGTCTCTGAGCCACAACATCCACCCTACTATTTTTAGGGCATTAGCTGAAGTCGCACTCCAGCTGCAGTGTAGAAACACCCAACTTGTTTACGTTCATGCCCTCCTCTCAGTTGCTTTTCTTGCTATGGCTCATGTCCTCTGGCTCCTAGGGGAATAAGGCTTATGAAGTCCTACTCTCTTATTCTTCAGTAAATGAGTGTACAAAGGAGTCTGAGTGTTAGGAAGTCTAACTTACACATCTCTTTGCAGTCTGGCCCTTAGACTCAGTGGACCAAATTCACAGTGGAGACCGAGTACCTACTGCCTTGCATCTTACACAAGCAAGTATAAAATGCTACCAATGCAAATCTGAATGCCACCAAGTTGGTTTTGGCTACACAGAGTGCCCTGCACTCTGCTTTGCCATCAACCCATGATAGATGTATTTGCACTGCTGCCCAACTTTATATCCAAATTCCCTTTTTCAGGCCATGCTCTCTGCTTGCTCCATGGAGATGGTAATCTCCAATGGCATGATTCCTTGGAAATTCAGTTGTCCAATTCGAAATAATTTTAGCTTTTCCACAGATTTTTTTTCCATGGCAAGGGACAATCTAGCCCTGCAATAAAGGAATGATGAATAAAAGCAATGTTATTTCTGCAAAACAGAGATGACTGACTCTGAATTTCAATGGTAAACTCCTAGCACAGTATAAAAGCTGATCAGATTAGCAAATTGTTGCTTTCCAGAAGCATGCTGCTGAGTAGCAACTGAGAGCCCCAGATTCAACTCAATGAAGCAGAGAAAAAACTGCATCTGAAGCAAGGCATCAGCAATGAAATAGTCCAAATGACTAATCTTGAGAAAGCCACAGATTTCAAAGATGGAAACAGGTGTAAATACAGAGAGAATGTGAGGTGGCACCAGGGCTGCTTCTAGCAATCAGGAGCTGACGCAAGCCAGGAGCAGAATACACAGAGAGAGGACTCGCAAATCAGCCTGACTAATTTTACTTTGAACATCCAGGAGGCAATGAATCACTGGCCAGTCAGCTGCTTAGAGGAAGGAAAGAAGCAGAGAAACCCAGTTCAAATAGCCAGAGAAAGGTCAGGATTAAGGATATGCCAATGAGAGACACTGATTTATGAAAGCAGCATAATCCAGATAGCAGGAAGGTGAAATATATGCATGGCCTAGGCTTCTTCTCAAATGAAAGGCTGAACAGAGTGAGAATTATCTGTGAGGTGCACTTCTCCATCTCTTTCAAACTCCATGATACTTTCTGTAGTACCTCTGATGAGTGGCACAGCTCAGAAAAACATTTTTATAAATACTCTTTTGTTATGCTGTTTACTCATAAAGTATAGTTTCCAGCCCATGATTTAATCATAATTGGATATATATGTTTGTCAGATATTTACTTGTTTTTGTTTTTAAATCTCTGTTAATTCATTTGAGTGTCCTTCCCGCTCCCTCTATGTTCACGAGATGACTTGGGAATGCCATATTCACTCAAGATTTAGTTGTCTGGATTTAAACCCATTTGATGGCATCTGTGATTAAGTAGAGAATAGACAGTTGTGCAGCCCTACAACGGGGGTAGAGGAGAAAGGTCTACAGCAGTGGTTCTCAACCAGGGGTACGCAGAGGTCTTCCAGGGGGTACATCAACCCATCTGGAAAGTTGCCTAGTTTTGCAACAGGCTACATAAAAAGCACTAGTGAAGTCAGTATAAACTAAAATTTCATATAGACAATGACTTGTTTATATTGTTCTATATACTATACACTAAAATATAAGTATAATATTTATATTCCAATTAATTTATTTTTTAATTATATAGTAAAAAGGAGAAAGCAGTTTTTCAGTAATAGTGTGCTGTGACACTTTTGTATTTTTATATGTGATTTTGTAAACAAATAGTTTTTAAGTGAGATGAAATTTGGGGATATGCATGTCAGTGCTTTCTTCCCTTTGCTAGTGTCCACTGCATTCTCCTGCCCTTCTATCGTCTATATTGCAGAATCATTTGTTAACATCTGATTGAAGCTTTTGGACTACAGCACCTATGATCTATGCAAGAGACACCATTACATGCAATATAAAATGGGATTCCTGGCATATTTTGTGATTGTTTGCAAAACCTTTGTGATATTTTAACTGCAATCTGGCTATTTCATGAAGAAAAGCAGTAATACATTTTAAGCTTAAGTACTGTTGTTAACCTGAATCTTTTTAGACACTTTAGAAAAGGGAAAGTTATTTCTAAGGTTAGCGCTTGTGAATTTTTAAAATATTTATCAGAAACATAAAAGTTTCAAAACTGAATAATAAACCTAAATTTTTTGATGGGACTTCAGAAGTTTAAGTAAGCTTCTTCACAGGATGTAGACTACTCACCGACTCATGTAAAGTCTGTTAAAATTGTATGCATAATTATGTACATGTTATAATCTACCACTGAGTAAAATAAGTTTAACACAGGACTAATATTGTCTATACATTGTTGCTTCTAGCTAAATGAAACCCAGAATGTCACTTAAATGTTTGTTCCTATGCATCTGTTATTTTGCCCTACATTTTCTAAGAGCACATATGATTCTGTGTGCTCCAAACTAGTGTATTTAGATTATAATGACTAATGTGCAGGGGCATGTCGAGTTTGCATGTATGTAGGTGTGAATGAGAGCAATGTTGGGACAAGTTGCCACTTTGCCAGAGGGAGAAATGGCAGGCAGGTCCCAGTGGCTTCTGGAATTTTAACCGCTGTGCCATCTGTATCTGCTCTAACTAAAAGCTGGACGTGCACAAGTCCATGGGGCCGGACGAATTGCATCCGAGAGTGCTGAAGGAATTGGCGGCTGTGATTGCAGAGCCCTTGGCCATTATCTTTGAAAACTCGTGGCGAACGGGGGAAGTCCCGGATGACTGGAAAAAGGCTAATGTAGTGCCCATCTTTAAAAAAGGGAAGAAGGAGGATCCTGGGAACTACAGGCCGGTCAGCCTAACCTCAGTCCCTGGAAAAATCATGGAGCAGGTCCTCAAAGAATCAATCCTGAAGCACTTAGAGGAGAGGAAAGTGATCAGGAACAGTCAGCATGGATTCACCAAGGGAAGGTCATGCCTGACTAATCTAATCGCCTTTTATGATGAGATTACTGGTTCTGTGGATGAAGGGAAAGCAGTGGATGTATTGTTTCTTGACTTTAGCAAAGCTTTTGACACGGTCTCCCACAGCATTCTTGTCAGCAAGTTAAGGAAGTATGGGCTGGATGAATGCACTATAAGGTGGGTAGAAAGCTGGCTAGATTGTCGGGCTCAACGGGTAGTGATCAATGGCTCCATGTCTAGTTGGCAGCCGGTGTCAAGTGGAGTGCCCCAGGGGTCGGTCCTGGGGCCCGTTTTGTTCAATATCTTCATAAATGATCTGGAGGATGGTGTGGATTGCACTCTCAGCAAATTTGCGGATGATACCAAACTGGGAGGAGTGGTAGATACGCTGGAGGGGAGGGATAGGATACAGAAGGACCTAGACAAATTGGAGGATTGGGCCAAAAGAAATCTAATGAGGTTCAATAAGGATAAATGCAGGGTCCTGCACTTAGGATGGAAGAATCCAATGCACCGCTACAGACTAGGGACCGAATGGCTCGGCAGCAGTTCTGCGGAAAGGACCTAGGGGTGACAGTGGACGAGAAGCTGGATATGAGTCAGCAGTGTGCCCTTGTTGCCAAGAAGGCCAATGGCATTTTGGGTTGTATAAGTAGGGGCATAGCGAGCAGATCGAGGGACGTGATCGTTCCCCTCTATTCGACACTGGTGAGGCCTCATCTGGAGTACTGTGTCCAGTTTTGGGCCCCACACTACAGGAAGGATGTGGATAAATTGGAAAGAGTACAACGAAGGGCAACGAAAATGATTAGGGGTCTAGAGCACATGACTTATGAGGAGAGGCTGAGGGAGCTGGGATTGTTTAGTCTGCAGAAGAGAAGAATGAGGGGGGATTTGATAGCTGCTTTCAACTACCTGAAAGGGGGTTTCAAAGAGGATGGCTCTAGACTGTTCTCAATGGTAGCAGATGACAGAACGAGGAGTAATGGTCTCAAGTTGCAATGGGGAAGGTTTAGATTGGATATTAGGAAAAACTTTTTCACTAAGAGGGTGGTGAAACACTGGAATGCGTTACCTAGGGAGGTGGTAGAATCTCCTTCCTTAGAGGTTTTTAAGGTCAGGCTTGACAAAGCCCTAGCTGGGATGATTTAACTGGGACTTGGTCCTGCTTTGAGCAGGGGGTTGGACTAGATGACCTTCTGGGGTCCCTTCCAACCCTGATATTCTATGATTCTATGATTCTATGATTCTAACTAGGATTAGATGCTGCTGTGCTTAGAGCAATTATGAATTCTATGTACCAGCACTCCTAATGTTGCTGCCACTGGTGGAACTCCATTGGTGGAACTCCATTGGTGGCTAAACATCCCTGCATAAAACTTTCCAGAGTTTTACCTGTGTTAGAAGCTGAGCTCTGTGACCTGGGACTTCTTGTTGCACCTCATATTGAAGAATGCAATTACATCCAACTTCCTCCAATCCTCAGGGGTTCTTTGTGTTTTCAGTAACTTATTCTGAATGGAAGGGACACCAAATAAACCTGTAAGAGGCATATGCAATGTTTGGTAGTCACTAGCCCAATAGTCTGTTATGTAGCAGGTGAACCCTGAAAGATCACATGTAGCAAGCACTAATGATTAGAATTCATACAGAAAGACTCATGATCTCCTGCATTATTTTACATTTCATGTTTTCTTAATTACTCTGAACTTAAACATCAGTACTATTGTTTTCAGTAATGTTAACAGGATTGGTTGGTGTACGCTGGCCAGTTAGATATTCTTAACATGATTTTGTTAACTAGATTTGGTGCCTCACTCCCACACACTACTTTGAAAATGTATCCCTTCATGATTAAGTACCTTTAACATGAACAGTTTTCAATGAAGCATAGAAAGTAGACCAGTAACTAAATATGATCTGAAGAGGGATGATGACAGTAGCCTTGTGTGTGTCGCACTTTCAGTACTTTTCACCCAATCAGGCATGATTTTAAAAATAATATTATGAGCAAAGATGAAACCTTGTTATGGGTTGAGTTATAATCCCATTGAGATTGATAGCTGTGAATGCACCCTTGAGCTAACATAACTAAACATAAGCCTCCACCTAAGACAAAACGCATATGCGAACCTGCTCAGAAGCTTTTGCTGAGTATTGTTTTTGGGCAGGGGATGTATGTAGGGGGAGGCAGAAGAGACAAAAAAGATAGAAAAAACTGAGACACACACACCCAGTCTGAAGGAGCAGCTATAAACATTGGCTGACCCTGGAAAAAAGCTGGGCAAGCTTGTTGGGTCAGGGGAGTAGACTGAAAAGAGTGTTCTAGTGCTATGAGCAAAACAAGTTGTTTCCTACTATTTGATTCCTTCTGCATTCAGGGACACAGGACTACATTGTTTAAAAAATACAACCAACCAAACAAAAAACAAAGACTGCATCAGAGAAATATCTGAATGTCATCAATTTTGCCCCCTAACTGGAACAATATATTAGATCCCAAATGTTTTGCTTGGGCCAGAAGGGGAAACAATATATGTATTTTTTGTTGGACTAGGAACTTACCTTTTATGATGCATGAGAAAAAAGTTTTGGATTTTAATCGCCCTTGAAAAATATGGTTCTTGGTCTATCAAGAACTTGTATTTTTTACAAGATAAGTTATTGCAGGGATTTGTAACTTGACAGTATAGCACTAATGTCACTCAGGCTTTGTCTACGCTACCACTTTTATCAGTAAAACTTTTGTTGATAAGGGGTGTGAAAACCACACCCCCCAACCAACCGATGGACATAAGTTTCACCAGCCAAAGTTCTGGTGCAGATATGCTATGTTGGCAGGAGAGGCTTTACAGCAGTACAGGTCTGTAAGGTCCGTAGTGTAGACCTAGCCTAAATATCCTTGTAGTGGGGTGGCTGCCCCACTCCTGAAGAACAGGGGGTTAAAAGCAGCCAAGCTAGGCTGATTGGGGAAGCAGTCACAGGTGTGACCAGCTCAATTAGGGCCCAGCTGGCCCTGAGAAGAGGGCTAGGAGCTGGAGCGGCTGCCTGAGAGGAAGGTACCTGAACTGGAGCAGTGCTGGGGAATAGGGCAAGGGAGTTGGTGAGGTCCAGCCTGGTAAAACCCCAGGCTGCAGGCCTTGTTGAAGGCCTACAGAGGTGCAGCCTGGGAATAGGCAGAGGCAGCTGGTCCTAACCTCTTGCCAATGATGAGTGGCCCTTACAGACTGCAGTCTGCCCCAGTGAGTGGGGGCTATATGATGACTGGCAGTAGCCACTGAGGCCAGGTGGGGGTAGAGGTTGGGGGTTCCCTTGGGAGGGGAGACCCAGAGCATAGGGGTACTGCTGGGGCAGAACCCTTAGGTAAAGAGGTCTGGGAGGGACACAGGACCAGCGGCAGGCAAGACACCAGCCTGTAGAGGGTGCTCTGGTCTGGACAAGAACTAATTCCCAAGATGACCAGCAGGAGATGCCGCACCGGTGAGTCTCACCTCGCTACAATTCTAAACATGTGGGACTTTGGCTAAAGCTTACTCCCATCTGTTGCTCTCTGCCTCTTCTGTGTCAGTGTGTGTAATCTATCTAGTTACATACTTATCTAGATGCCTTTTTCTTGCATAGCCATTTTCCCACAACCTCATTGCATGTAAAGATTAGCTGGAGGGGAAATCCATGTTACTGGTGTCAGTACTGCCAGAATACCTGGAAGTAACTCAGCTGGCTAGGGTTGGTAGTCTTGAGAAAATGCCTGCTAGTTCAACTATCGCCTTCTCCTTTACCAGCACAGGGAGAAAAGACACCAGGGAAATGTGAACATATAAGACAGGAAAATCTCCTGTTCCAAAACTATGTTGTGAGATATCATTTTCTAGGAAGTACCCTCCTAATGCACTCAAAGGAAAACACCATTCATACAGTTGTTCTACCGGTGGATCAGCTATGGCAGGGATATGTTGTTCAGATGTAATATCCAGCACACAGATTGTACTTCTGCCAGCTAGCCAGATTTTTTACAGAAGAAGGACTAGAAAGTTGGTAGCTGTTTGTTAAATTACCTAATAATCTCTATTGACTCCTGCCACTTCTTGGCCTTCCTTTGGCACTCTTCTCTTGGATTAGTGGGCATGGAAATTTCATTCACCTCAAATTAGTTTCTTTGCAGTGTTGATGGATGGCTATGTGCATCCTTCAGGTGAAGCTGCAGCATTGCAGTCAATGGGAGTTTCCTGAGTGTGAGGTTTCCTTGACAATCCCATTCATAGCAATTGTCCTGATAGAATTCATTACTTTAAAAAAAAATGTTCAGTTTGGAATATTGCCTATTACTGTTGGTTGGGTTGTCAGGTGTGGTTTGTTTGCCACGGGGAGATTAGTTTGTTTGGCACATTGGCTCTTGTATAGCAACTAGACGCTCATTTTCAACCTCCATTAAAAATGTCACATTGTGATCCTTTGAAAGAGTAACAGACTATTCCAATTACTTTCCTGAAGTTCTTCATAGTGCACCGCAGAATTTAGGGGCTACATTTGCAATGACAATGGAAACACCTTTATTCCATTCAGATGTCACAAAGAAGCCAGACCCTGCCTATAACTGGCCAGATGAAAATCCCCTCTCTTCACTGGGGGTGACTGTCAGGTAGCACAAAGTCAGAAGAGCTGGCTCCTGCACCAAGTGCCCTCTGCCCCCCTACCTCCCACCAATGTGTTGGGGGAGGTAGTGGGGCAGCGTTCTGTTTTGCTCTGCTGATCTTCAGGTAGTACATGGTTATTTACACTGCTGGTGTAATCCTGGCTTGAGAATCAGGGAGCCACAATCCTCTCCTTAAGGCTTCCCTCACACTTCTGTGCTGAGCGAAGCTGGGATATAGGAGATAATCTGCCCCCTAAATGCCCTATTCAGGTGTAGAACATGAGCAGCTCTCTCCAGAACGTTTGTTTTTCTATAAGGTGTTAGTGAAAGTCTTCCTCTCAGACTGTGAGACATGCACTCCTGCCACTGGGCTAGTGATTTAGGTGTGTGGTTGGCTAATCAGCATTTCATACACTTATCTTAAGTTAGTCAGCCAGTCTATAAAAATGCTTTCATGTTCTTTTCCCTTGGTTTAGAAATAGGCAAAGAACTCTCAGTAAAGCTAAAGCTAAAAAATATGCTGATGAGGTTAGTCAATTCTGCTATTTCAGATGACCTTGCTCATGTTTTCTAATACCACATTTGAAAATAAGGCATAGCAACAATCACATTACACTCGTGTAATAATAACAGATCCATACTGATTTTAAGGACTGTTCCTCATCATCATGTATCAGGTTTGCTGTATTTTCATACAATGTAAACAAGATGTCAACAATTGCATGTTCTTGATTTCTAAGTTATCCCCTTCTCCCCCCCCCCCCAAAAAAAAATCAGAGCCAAGATTTTAAAAAAATGGAGGCCTAAAGTTAGGCCTATAAATATGTATTTAAGCCTCTGAATGAGTGGTATACTTTTTCAAACACCTGGCATACCTGCAGCTTCCATCTTTCTACTGTTGGTAGTAGATAAGGTACATGCTGAAGATCCCAAGGATTAGGTAGATGGGCAGCTCTTGAAGAGAGTGTTTGTTGCATCACTTCCCCCTCCCAGCTACCTCTAGTGTCTGGCTCTAATCTGGGTGCACTCTCCACTGGTTTCGCCACTCAGAAGTTGATTATAATCCAGTGACCATGTTCTGAATCTGAGGTTTCATTTTGTTAGCTTCATAGGATTTAGACTTGCAAGTCATTTTTCTCACCATCTTAGAGGTGCAAATTCTCCCATTCCCCTTGGGTTTGTTCTTGCAACTCTAAGGAACACAGTTAGACTCACAGGAATAAATGAGCAGAGGCCTGTTCCCTGGAGCTGACGTGCTGGGCAGATACTGCTTGGCATATCTAAAAATAGCTAGTTTGCTTTGAAGAGAGCATAGAGGGCAGAAGCCTTTGGATTTATAAGGCTGTTATGACGGTAAGGTGCTGCTGTTTTTACCATACTGCATAATCCACAAATATGGGCCCAAGGAACCCAGTATGTCGGCTGCTCTCTTCCAGGTGCTCCCGCTGAGGTTAGGCTAGCACTCCCACGCTGCTCAGCAGCCTCCTGCTACTTTTGCATGGTGCTGGTTATTGTGGTGCTGAAGCAACATCACCAGACACAAGAACCATCTGCTAGTTGCTGAAAGAGGGTTTTGCATTCAGAAGTGCTGATTCAGCATGGCAAGAGCTAATAGCCAGATGGGAGTAGGCAGAAGACTTGCTGTGGGAGAAATGGTGGCCTGACAGAGAGAGTAGGAGGACTGAAAAATAATCTAGAGAAGGCGAAAAAGTGAAGAGGAGCAGAGGGAAAACGAGAGCTAGAGGAGAGCAGGGTCACCAGGAGACCCAGTCCAGAAGTTCCTAGAATAATTTCTGCTTTCTGCTAGTTGCTAATTGAATGGGCTAATTTAAAGTCTGGTTGATAACCTACACCCAGAACAGTCTATATACTTATTGACAATTAATTCCCATTAAATGCATTGAGAGTAGCTGAATGTTAGTTGGTTCATTAACATGTTTTTGATACTGTCTCACATGACCTTCTCATCAATAAACTAGGGAAATGCAACCTAGATGGAGCTACTATAAGGTGGTTGCATAACTGGTTGGAAAATTGTTCCCGGAGAGTAGTTATCAGTGGTTCACAGTCATGCTGGAAGGGCAAAATGAGTGGAGTCCCACAGGGATCAGTTCTGGGTCTGGTTCTGTTCAATATCTTCATCAATGATTTAGATAATGGCACAGAGAGCACACTTATAAAGTTTGTGACAGACCCAGACCAGTAGGCTGCAGGAGTCTAGTAGAAGGCAAATATACTGGCCACTGGATGAACAGTTTTCTGTTCCCTGAGTGACTGGAGCAGTGGCTACAATAGAGCAATCTGCTTGAACCAGTTAAGACAGGCAATTAAGACACCTGGAGCCAATTAAGAACATACTAGAATCAATTATGGCAGGCAGACTAATCAGGATACCTGGTTTAAAAAGGACCTCCCATCAGTTAGGGGAGGGTGTGCAAGAAGCAGGGAGTGAGAAGGCGTGCTGCTGGAGGACTGAGGAGTACAAGTGTGATCAGGCTTCAGGAGGAAGATCCTACAATGAGGGTGAAGAAGGTGTTGGGAGGAGGCTATGGGGAAGTAGCCTAGAGAGTTGTAGCTATCGCGCAGCTGTTACAAGAGACACTGTAGACAGTTGCAATCCACAGGGCCCTGGGCTGGAACCTGGAGTAGAGGGCGGGCCTGGACTGTGTCCCACCAGAGGGGAAGGTCCCTGACCTTTTTCCCGACCCACTAGGTGGGTCAGCAGAGACTGCAGGGATTGTTCTCCTCCCTTTCCCCATGCTGGCCAGTGATGAGGTTAGCTGAGTAAATGGCAGGTTTGAGCCACTAGCAAAAGTTGCCAAACTGAGGGCAGCCGTGAATCTCTGAGGTGAGCACATCCGCCAATAAGCGCAGGACCCACCAAGGCAGAGGAGGAACTTTGTCACAAGTTTGTGGATGATACAAAGCTGGGAGGGGTTGCAAGTGCTTTGGAGGATAGCATTACAATTCGGAATGATCTGGAGAAATGGTCTGAAGTAAATAGGATGAAATTCAATAAGGACAAATGCAGAGTACTCCACTTAGGAAGAAACAATCAGTTGCACACATACAAAATGGGAAATGACTGTCTAGGAAGGAGTACTACGGAAAGGGATCTGGGGGTCGTAGTCGATCACAAGCTAAATATGAGTCACAAGCTAACTGTGAGTCAACAGTGTAATGCTGTTGCAAAAAAAGCAGACATCATTCTGGGATGTATTAGCAGGAGTATTGTAAGCAAGACACAAGAAGTAATTCTTCTGCTCTTCTCCACGCTGATTAGGCCTCAACTGGAGTATTGTGTCCAAATCTGGGCACCACACTTCAGGAAAGATGTGGACAAACTGGAGAAAGTCCAGAGAAGAGCAACAAAAATGATTAAAGGTCTAGAAAACATGACCTCTGAGGGAAGATTGAAAAAATTGGGGTGGTTTAGTCTGGAGAAGAGAAGACTGAGAGGGGACATGATAACCATTTTCAAGTACATAAAAGGTTGTTACAAGGAGGAGGGAGAAAAATTGTTGTTAACCTCTGAGGATAGGTCAAGAAGCAATGGGCATAAATTGCAGCAAGGGCGATTTAGGTTGGACATTAAGAAAAACTTCCTAACTGTGAGAGTGGTTAAGCAGTGGAATAAATTGTGTAGGGAGGTTGTGGAATCTCTGTCATTGGGGATTTTTAAGAGCAGGTTGGACAAACACCTGTCAGGGATGGTCTTGATGATACTTAGTCCTGCCTTGAGTGCAGGAGACTGGACTAGATGGTCCCTTCTCGAGGTCCCTTCCAGTTTTTTTTAAAGGAAGCTGCAATGGAGACCCTGGTCTCAATTTGTTAAAATATATTTTTCATTGAGAACAAAAATAACTGCTGTTTACTCCATCTGTTTAAATATAGTAGGCTCAATGCTGCAGCCACATTGTACGCTTGCGGTCATTTCAGTGAGTTTAGTCTGAGCTGCTTGTACGAAGCTACAGAGGAGTTGGGCCCACTCTGAATATTCACCCAGTTCTTGCATATCACTAAAGTAAAGAACAACATTGATGCTCATCTTTAGAGGTCACAGAGAAGTAACGGTTTGGTTCACTGGGAGGCCAGCTACAGTTTCCAGATGGTGCAGCCCCATATAGAGCATATTGCAGCTATCCAAGTTAAGGTAATCTAAGGTAACAAAGGCCTGGACCTCACTGTGATGAGGTCCACATACCTAAGAGGAAAGGACCCAGCCTTCTTGACAGATGCAGGGGATTCAAAACACATTTGGCAACCACTGCTACTTGGACATTCAGGCACAGATGGGAATCGAACAATACCCCTAAGCCATGTTTGAGTGTGTCTTAATAAAACCCCAACAAACCTACAGGCACTTCAGGAGTTAAAGTGCCTCATGGCTAAACAATATATATAAAATATTAATAGCCAAGTTCAATATTTTTATTGTAAATGGAAACCTCTTCTGATTTCTCAGAATAAAAAACTAGGGACCAAATTCTCCTCAGATAAATATGTAAAATTCCCATTGCTCTCTGGGAGGAGGATTGAAGGTTGGATTAGTAAATTTGTAGGCTTTTCCACCTGCAGTCCCAATTTACTAGCTGTGGCAACGGTAACATTCTCTTGGTTATGGTTGTGTCTCTTCTTAGAATGCTTGTCTCTGAGAAACATTAATCATTTTGTTATGCTTGGGAATGGCGCAATACTAAACTCCAGCTATCAGTGCACAGACCTCTACTCTCTGAAGGTTCAGGATGGCTTTAATAATTTTTCAGCTAATTTTCTTTGACTTACCCAGAATTTATCAGTAGATTTGAAGCTCCTTTTAAATGTGCAATTTTCTGTAGCTGTCCAGGCTTGAAAGTTTCTTAAGGAGCTCCAAATGCTAAACTTTCTAAAATCAAAAGGAATGACTCAAAGGTCATTATTACCCCCAGAACATAGTGGTTCCTATTTTATTACTATTAAGTAGGATTTAGCTCTATTTTATTAAGGCTATTTTTACAGCCATGTTAGAGGTTAATGCATTTCCCATATAATCCACTGTCTTGCTTACTAAATGTTGAACTCATTAAAGCCAAGTAACACATAGTGAAATTTTCTAGATAAAATGATATATTAAATACCTGTGAAGAGTGAAGGACTAAGGGTGTCTAAGAATTTTAATTGACAGGAAGGCGAGTGTAGTGGAACCTGCCCCAAACAGCTTTTGCAATGTATTCTAAGGGAAAGGGATTGGAGTCTGGACTATTCTGCTCTCTGGAGAACCCTGAAGATGCCTTTGGAAAGGTGACCCACCTGCCTAGCAGAGCATGAGGATTATTTATGATTTGCATTTCGGTAGTGACCAAAAGCCCTAATCAGGATTGGTGCCCCATTGTGCTGGTGCTACAAATACACAGCAAGACAAGACTCTGCCCCAAAGGTCTTGTACTCTAATATGAAAACAGTCACGTGAGTGTGGCAAATAATTGGAGAGGAGGGGTGTTTATGGTGTCATCTCATATTTGCTCCTTAGCCACAAACAATTAGTGTCCGTAAGTGTTCCCAATCACTGCAGAGAGAGATGTCTGTCTCCACATGTGCTAATTGCAACAATCATGAATTTGGGCACAATGATCCCTTTCACCTTGTGTCCCTCTGTCTCTTTCATGAGATGGGATGATGCCCAGTTGCCAGAAACTGGGATTGGATGACGGGATGGATCACTTGATGATTACACTGTTCTGTTCATTTCCTCTGTAGCATCTGGCCACTGTCCGAAGACAAGATACTGGGCTAAATGAACCATTGGTCTGACTCAGTTTGGCCATTCTTATGTACTTCTGTTCTCTGGCCAGATCTAGAATTTAGCACATCTCGTTTTGGAGGCAACCACCAGACACTGGAATCTAGCCCTGTTTGTGAGCACATGAGTGGAGTAGCTGTGTCAGTGAGGAACAGTTATCTTCTCTACATTTCAACTGTACAAAGTGCAAATGCTAAAGAATTAGGCATTGAAAGGGTTGGAAATTTGTGCGGTTCTTTAAATCCTTTTCTGGTCATCTGAACCTGAATTCAGAGGCATTCACATAGGGCTTTGAGGGTTATAAGAATTGAGACAGAACTGGTACATGAGAAATAATGAGCTTACCTCAGTGTACCTCTGGGGCAACGCATCCCACCACATAAAGGTTTTCACACTAAAGCAGAACATCATGTTTGCTGCAGTTTCTTATTACTTGTGACCTGACATTACATTTCTGAACATTGTAATTTCATGTAACACAACGACCTAGTTTTAGAGTAAAAGCTAGAATACTGTGAATCTAAAAAAAGTGTTTCTTGCCTAGTTTCCTGGGTTCTTCAAATGAAATACTAAACCTTAGTTTATATGACTAAGTGATGGTAAAACAGGAGTCCTGAGCTCAGCTTCTCTACTTTTCCCTAGTAGACTGAAAAGCTCACCAAATGCTCTTGTGGCTGAGGTAAACAGTTTAGTCTAAACACACGCACTAATCCTTGTCCAAGTATCCAGTATATATATTTAGATTTTGATCTTAATAATAACACCTAGCTGTTACATAATACCTTTCATCAGGAGACCTTAAATGCTTTACCAAGAAGGTCAGTATCATCACCACTTTACAGTTGGGGAAACTGAGGCAAAGTGATTTGCCCTAGGTATCTAGCAGGCTGGTGGCAGAGCTGGGACAAGAACCCAGGTCTCTTGAATTCTAGTTGAGTGTGCTATCTAGTAGGCCTCACTGCTCCTGACCCAAAGACTGCTCCTGATCCACCCATGTCCTCCAAAGCCCATAATAGCTTGGACCCTGGCAGACATTTAAACACAAGAACAGGAGATGATAAATAAAAAATTGACTAAAGGATCCACTCCTCTTTCTCCCACACATCATTTGATCACTTGTCATGTCACTGGTGCATCTTATCTCCACTCCGCTCAACTTTCCTACTACTTGAAAATCCCACCCTCCGTTACCTCAGTCCCTGCCAATGCCTGTTCAGACATGTGGGCTTTGCAGTAAGCCCAGAAGATCAACAGAGTCATACAATCAACTGCTATTGGGAAAATTCTGCCTTCTTGAGATGTGATTGAGGCCAGAATTTGGCCCTTGTATCGCACAGTGAAAGACAACCCTAATGATGCAATGAAACTGTCCCTTTAAAATTCCAGTAGACAAAAAATATTAGACCTCAGAAAGGAGATATTCTCCTTTGTAGCTATGGGAAACCTGAACACTGTTGCTCTCTTATGAGGCCAGCATCAAATTGTTTGCAAATAGATAGATGGTTTGAAAAGGAACAGGAAAGTTTAATTAAGGAAATGCATGTGAAACAACTCTAGTAATTCAGAACATGCAGTTTCAGTGAACTTAAGTGCTAAATCTGACATTCTTTTTTATTGAGGCTATATACCCTGTCTGAACAGCTGGGCTCAGGAACAGTGATTAAAGAAGAGTCCATGAAGGTGCTGATGATTCACCTTCAAGCCTATCCATATTCCCTGGCATTTGATCTGGAACCTTCCTTTCTGATCAAGAGCACAGGCCTTGTGAAGGCAGTTTGAGAAAGGAGCCTAATCACGTTCCCAGCCTAGCCCTTACATGTGCTGCTGTGTCCTGAATGCCACCACTCTCCACGTTTTCAGACATCCAGTCTGCTGGGAGTAGAGCTTTGCTGAATGTGTATGATGACTGAGACCTGACCCAAATGTAGACTATCAGTCACTGGTTGTTTTTAGACTTGCCCAGATGATTTTTAAAAATCCTTAGTAGGATCTGTTTTTATTCATGGACGTCTTACTAAGCCGTGTTCAATCCAGATGATTATGCACTAGCACCAACAATCTTCTGCAGCCTCCTCCGTCACTCTTTAGGTCAGCAAGTGATTGGATATTGGCATTGCTGGCTCAGAGTTTTGAAGCTGACACTTGCTTCTCCTGATCCATCTATGAAACAGAAAAGGAGTACTTGTGGCACCTTAGAGACTAACAAATTTATTTGAGCATAAGCTTTCGTGAGCTACAGCTCACTTCATCGGATGCATGTATTTTTCCACCAAATGCATCCGATGAAGTGAGCTGTAGCTCACGAAAGCTTATGCTCAAATAAATTTGTTAGTCTCTAAGGTGCCACAAGTACTCCTTTTCTTTTTGCGAATACAGACTAACACGGCTGCTACTCTGAAACCTGTCATCTATGAAACGGTTCCTCTTTCCCAAATACTTTTGTTTTAGTTTTGCTTGGCTAGGAATGGGCCTGCTCCCCCTCTTTAATGGTGTCATGCTACATTTCGCTTGGCTTTTCATATGGTGTATTTGATGGTTTAATTGTTGGTTGTGTGTTATTGGGTTATTTGCTGTGTCACAACGCCATGGCAGGGGCTGTATAAATATTTATCAAAATAATTAGAATACACAGGAAAGGGCCTGAATGTCTCTTACAGTAACTGCTAAGAGATGTTTGTGTTTTACACAAGCAAAACTGAGCAGTTATGCCACTATATAAATCCATGTTATGCCCATGCCTTGAATACTGCATATGGTTCTGTTTACCCCATCTCAAAGAGATATATTAGAATTAGTAAAGGTAGAGAGAAGGGCTAAAGAAATTATTAGGGGTATAGAACGGCTGCCATATGAGGAGAGAGTAAAAAGCCCGGGACTGTTCAGCGTGGAAAGGAGACAGCTAAGGGGGGAGATGACAGAGGTCTATAAAATCATGGAGGATGTGGAGAAAGTGAATAGAGATGTGTTACTTATCCCTTCACATAACAGAAGAACTAGGGGTCACCCAATTTAAATCAATTGGCAGCAGGTTTAAAACAAGCAAAAGGAAACACTTCTTCACACAACGCATAGTCAACCATTGGAACTTGTTGTCAGGGGATGTTGTGGAGACTGAAAGTATAACTGAGTTAAAAAAAAGAATTAGATAAATCTGATGATCATGATGGTCCCTTCTGACCTTGTAGTCTGATAGTCAAAATTAATGGAGGATAGGTGCATCAATGGCTCTTAGACAAGATGGTCAGGGATGCAATCCCATTTTCTGAGTGTCCCTAAATCTCTAACAGCGAGAAGCTAGGCCTGGACAACGGGTTGGATCATTCGAAATGCCCTGTTCTGTTTCTTCCCTTTGAAGCATCTGGAACTGGCCACTGTCAGAAGACAGGATACTGGGCTAGATGAACTATTTGTCTGACCCAGTATGGCTGTTTTTATATTCTTACCCATTGATGAAAATGTGGCACAAAATTTGAGTTTGGTGGTGATGGTTTGAGGAATTTCTAGTTATTTGGAAAAGATTCTAGTGTTTGGGATCAGGGAAAGTAAAATCATTTCTGCAGTCTCGCTTTCATCAGTGAGACTGAATTTTGCTTTCCAAAGATCCTTATATTTCATGTTAGTGGGGGTGGGGACTAGCAAGACAGTGCATTGGATGGAGAAGTGATGTTGAAGGTAAATTTAAGATACTATGACACTTCTCCATGGAGCTCACACATCCATTGGCATCTGAAATGATGCTCAGGATGAAATAGTGAGTTTATCAAGTGGGAAAACCATGTCCTCTCTATTATTGGAGAATTTTTGAGAGAGAGAGAGTGTGTGTGTGGTTTCAGAGTAGCAGCCGTGTTAGTCTGTATTCGCAAAAAGAAAAGGAGTACTTGTGGCACTTTAGAGACTAACAAATTTATTTGAGCATAAGCTTTCATGAGCTACAGCTCACTTCATCACTTCACTTTGTTACCTTGTAAAAGAAAAAATTCCCCAACAAAATCCCCAGTATAATAGCCATAATTCAGGATTCAGTCTGGTTTTGATGCAGCAAGTGGAGTAGCAGTGATATTTCTCACAGCTGCAGCACCTTTTCTATACTTTTCCTGGCTTTGGAGTGCCAACTCTTCAGGTCCTTCAAAAGAGGTTTTTGCACTGGGCATGATTGGTACAGAAATAAGGCTCCTCTGATTGCTTACTCGAGGAGGAGGGCTGTGCTTTGCAGCAAGCCTCTAGCCTGTCACTTGTGTAATAAACAAAAGGATGGGCATTGGGCACCAGGGCTAGGATGTAAGTGGGTCTGAGAACTGGGTGACTAGTTCTTTTAGGCTTCTTTGTCCAAGTTCTCCTTCTCCATGTAATGGCTCACTCCTCAAAATTGTTTGGGTTAATAAAGGGGGCTTTTGCTCCTTAGGTCTCTCTCTTCTTAGCTGAATTGTTGAACATATCAGAGTGATGTCCTGAGCTCCTACAATCTACTTTTCCGCTGTACTTTTCCCAGACTGGAATAGCTTTCTATGAATGTTAGATAGTTTTGGAATTGCTATTGAGAATCCACATTAAGATTTTTTTTTCCAGTGGAGAGCAAACACCAGTGTTTGTCTGTCATCTCAGAAAATCAATGGCTGATGCAGCTATTTGTAGAGCACCCATGACTTGTAGTATCTAAGCACCACAAAGCCTCTCTCCTGAAACTTCTATAACAGAAGATGCAAATTGCCCATAAATGATACTGAATGTTGTCAACTCTGATGGAAATCATTCTGAAATTATTCGAAGTGTCAATGAGTTTCTGGTGTTGAACAAGGAGATGGAAAGGCAAGGGGTGTGTGTGTGTGTGTGTGTGTGTGTGTGTGTGTGTGTGTGTGTGTGTGTAAAATGTGCCCTTGTACCAGAGTCATTTGAAAAAGTGATGTAAAGACGGTGTATGGTGAGCTAGAGTCAAAATAGAGGCAGCAACTGCCATGTTGATTTGGTCTAGAGCTCATACTGAAGATGCTTTGTAAAGACTGATAGCATCATCTCTTGGTGTATGACAAGATCTTTTAGTGTCTTGATTTTGTATTTGTCAGTCTTGTACTGCTTGACTTGCTTCATTTACTTTTATGGCAGTGCTTGTGTGTTATTGAATTAAGTGATAATAACACTGTTGTGCTGTTTTATGAGGCAATAATCCAGTTCCTGAGTGTGGAATCAACGAGGCCAAAGACTGTGTAGTTTAATCCTGATAAAGCAACCGGATTATTGCTGAGTAAAGCAGGGCTGTGGTCCTGTTAGCACTTTTTACAAATGCTTCAAAAATATGTAATATAACTGAGAGAAATGGCTGGGTAGTGACAGGGATAAGCAGGCTAGGGGTGTTGGGGAAGGGATGGGGAGGCTTGGGGTGTGCTAGGGAAGGAATGGGGAGCAGCAGGTTGCCAGGCTGGGGAGGAGGCTCTGGGAATTACATGAGGAGCAGTGCTCTGCCAGGCAGGGAAGGGTAGGGATCTGTGAGGAGGAATGGGGCCAGCATTCTGCTGGGCTGTGGCACTGGAGACTACCTGGGGACTAGAGGTCAGTGTGGCAAGAAGCACAGTTTTAAATCGTCTTGTGTTAGTAACTGTTTAGAAAATGCTACTAATAAAATGTTTTCCATGCTGCTATTTTTTTGCACAGTTTCCCAATATCTCTGACCACCTTCCAAGTGCTTAGCCTTCAATTTCTCACAATACAATGGACCTGGTCTATGCTGCCTTCAGTCTTCAACTTCTGTGTTCCATCTGTGCCATGTGGATGACCTTCACTATTAGTATTTTGTGTAGCTTTGCATAGAATGAATAGTTCTTTCTTTATAGTCATCCTCAGAAGATTTAGGATGGCTTCAGCATTCTTGAATTCTTCTCTCCCTGGCTAGAAAATCCAGTGTGATAAAGGCAAGCTCGTTGACCTGCAGCTGGCCATCCAAACGTAACAGAATATCTCTGTATTAATATTGGAGGAGGAGGGTTGATTATTAGCTTCTTGATTAGGTAATAATTAAACCTACTGGACCTGATTCAGTTCTCACTCAGATTTTATGTGCATGTCATTCTGTCTTCATTGGAATTACTCCAGATTTACACAGTGTGAGACCAGGCTCAAGTCCATTTCATTCCCAAAACACATGGTTGGGAAGCACAGTCAGTTTTGCAAGTTTTCTGGGTTGTTCCAGGGCAAACAAAAAGGAAGGACATGTGGAGAAAAATCAGGCGAGGATGAAGAAATAATTTAATATGGTAGAAAGAACTGACACAGTGCTGCGGGGAAGCATTGCCTCTGAGTGGCAGTGTTAGGTTTTCCCAGATGACTGGGTGGGGACTTAAGCCAGTTCTGTTTTGTATTGTTAAGAGAAACCCTTAGATATTGAACCCAGCTCTTGTTGCTGCCAACTCCACCTGGCAGAAGGGTTGCACTGGAAACACCCCCTCTGACATGGAAATAGCTGGCTGTAGCAGCTTCCAATGCCACCTGTCTGGGCAGGCCTCTTTAGATATGTCTATACTGCAACTAGACACCTGTGGCTGGCCCATGCCTGCTGACTTGGGCTTGTCGAGCTCGGGCTGCGGGGTTGTTTTACTGCTGTGTAGATGTCGGGGCTTGGGCTGGAGCCCAGGCTCTAAATCCTGCAAGGTGGGAGGGTTCCAGAGCTCAGGCTCCAGTCCAAGCCTGGAAGTTTACTGAGCAATGGAAAAAGAAAAGGAGTACTTGTGGCATCTTAGAGACTAACAAATTTATTTGAGCATAAGCTTTCATGAGCTACAGCTCACTTCATCGGATGCATTCAGTGGAAAATACAGTGGGGAGATTTATATACATAGAGAACATAAAACAATGGGTGTTACCATACACACTGTAACCAGAGTGATCACTTAAGGTGAGCTATTACAAGCAGTAGAGCAGGGGGGAAAAAACCTTTTGTAGTGATAATCAAGGTGGGCCATTTCCAGCAGTTGACAAGAAGGTCTGAGGAACAGTGCGGGGTGGGAATAAACATGGGGAAATAGTTTTACTTTGTGTAATGACCCATCCACTCCCAGTCTCTGTGGAGAACATTTCAATCTCTCTGGTCACTCGATTACAGACCTAAAAGTGGCAATACTTCAAGAAAAAAACTTCAAAAACAGACTCCAATGAGAGACTGTTGAATTGGAATTAATTTGCAAACTGGATACAATTAACTTAGGCTTGAATAGAGACTGGGAGTGGATGGGTCATTACACAAAGTAAAACAATATTCCTCCTGCCATGGGGGACAGGTGCTGAGAGCCTACTTCCAGAGGGTAAAGTTTCAATTGGCAGGCCACAAAATGAAGGCACCTGGATTAAGAACCCCTCAAAGCTGCTTATCCCATGAGAGATGTGAAAAAGCCGAGCACAAAGAGGGCTCAGCTGCCATTTTCTCACCTTTCCCACCTTTAAATCTGCCCTGCCAGACTGCTTGGGCACAAAATAAAGAAGGGAAGGGAGATAACAAGAAATATGCTCTGGGTGCCAGAAGTGAACACATTTTATCAGTGAGGGTGGACATTGAAGAATCTAGCTCTGAGTTACCATAGTGAGGGCATGTTGATATCTGGATAGATCAGGTCATGTGATTGACACCAGTGAGTTTAGATTAATAGATGCATAGATTCTAAGGCCAAAAGGGATCATTATGATCATCTAGTTTAAGGAAAACTCCCAGATTGAGGGCAAGATTCTACTGCACTTACCTGAGGTTTTCATAACGTGTTACATGGCTCCATGGCCTATGACTCTAACTCGGTGTTTTTCAGGGGCACTAGCGAAGTCAGAAGAAACTAATATTTCATACAGACAATTTGTTTATATTTCTCTATATAGCGTGCACTGAAATATAAGTATAATTATATTCCAAATGATTTATTTTATAATTGTATGGCAAATGTGAGAAAGTAAGCAATTTTTCAGTAATAGTGTGCTGTGACACTTTTGTATTTTTATGTCTGATTTTGTAAGCAAGTAGTTTTTAAGTGAGGTGAAACTTGTGGGTATGGTAGACAAATCAGACTCCTGAAGGGGGGTACAGTAGTCTGGAAAGGTTGAGAGCCACTGTCCTAACTCATTCCAAGTTTGCAAATCTTCATAAATTATGAAGATGTTAATGGCCTATATAGTCTTCCATTCCACTCAGAGGGCTTCACATGTGCAGGCCAAAGGGAAGGAAAGGTTTTTAAACATCAGACTGTAAATATTGAAAGGATACAATGAGTTACCACTTGGTTAGGCTTTTAGGGAAGAGCTAGTCCTTTAGAATGATTTCTCTGAGGAATCCTGGGGTTCTCAGAACAGTTCTCTCAATCTGAGTACCCAAGGAATAGTTTTATAACCTGGGATTGGGTGAAGGAGTCATCACACACAAATATAAACAGTGTACGAAAAACCTAATATGTTCACTTTTTAATACTTTTTGCAATGGCAGCATAATATATCTATGCTGTATGGAGAAGGCCAATGTGCAGCCCCTGTCCTCCCACCACTCCCAGGTAGGGCATGAAAAATTCTTAAGTGCATTGCAGACTTCCCCAGTTGCTAAGCATGATAACAAGTGATTCTGGAATTGTAATACATCGGGGAGAGTTGCATCTTAATGGTTCTTGCTCTCCTACTCCAATCTCAGTTGATTAGTGTCTGGTGAGTAGAGAGGTATCGTGTGGCTGAAGACTTGTTGGAGAAATAGTGATTATATTTCCTTGTTGTCAGGGTTTGTTTCTGTATTTATAAAAAGGGCATGGTAAATGTTATAAAGGACTTCAATACTCTGTGTGTGTAAATAAAACATATTAGATATTTCTTTCTAAGTATTCATTTATTGATGTCAGCTGCCAGGCTAAGGTCAAATACCTGTATTCTCATGGTAAAATCTGGTAGTCTCCTACAATCTACACAATAATTTACCATTATGTTACAAGCATACTACATGGGAACATGTGACTGAGGTCTTGAGAGGAATGCAATAACTAGTCTTGAAAGGATTTGATTTTTATCAGTAAATATCAGTTTCACCATGTACAAACACACTGACAAAAAAATAGTTCCAGAGCTAGTTATCAAAATTTTCAGTTAGGCAAAGTAAGAAAAATGCTGCTTGAGAACTTATTAGAGTTTGATTTAAGGATATTTGCATTATATATTTTCATGTGATATTGAGAATTTGCTTTTTAACAATTATAAAGCTTTAACTTTTTGAATCTCAATTTCTGTCATTAAATTATCAAACCCACCCCATAATTTCTTGCAACTGAAAATTTAAATTAAAATTTTAAAAATGAGCATTGATATTTGTCAAAATTATTTTTAAAAATGGAATTCTGCCAAGCCTCGTGATGATGCTTCAGAGTTCCTAATGCAGGTATCTCAGTGGGCACTTCTATACCTGACACCTTGTTACAGATGCACTGCATGAGATTTGGAAGATATTGAAATAGACAGGCACCTTCTACTGCAGGACCATAAAAACAGAAAGATTAACAGGGACCCAGGGAACGTAAGGTGGCTGGTGCTGATTATATTCAAAGCTGCATTAGCACAACCCATATGATATGTATATTTGCATTAAAGCCCTTTGTTTCTGTCTCATAAATTTGCTCTGATTGTCCCTGGGGTAGGTGGAGTGAGGAACAAGGCTTATGCCAGTACTGAACCCAGTCACATTACTTCAGTATCCCCCAGGAGTCAGTAGGTAAAAGAGATTTACTTTCAGTCCCTGGCCAAGCATGAAAGGGACAGTGCTGTTCTGCTCAGTTTGGTATAAAGGAGAGACCTTTTCCCTGTTCCTGACAATAGCTTGTGTTGCTGCTGTTATAGCTCTGCTGTGCATTGTGAAGTTATTCTGCAGCTACCAGTTAATAAAGCTTTTTATTGAACAGTCAATGAACAAAAAGGGAAAAGAGGAAAATGACTAATCTTTAAAAGCCTCAAGTAGCATCAGTGTGTGTGTTTGTGGCTCTCCTGGCAGAATTCCTCATGTGGCACTGGCACAGTTACTGAAAGCCAAAGGAAGAGAAAATAAAGCACAAGAGAACTGCAAAGTTGATTTAAAAAATAGGGCTTCAGCTTATTTTTAGTAAATAAAATCCAACAAAGTATGATTCAGAGTCTCATTTTCTGGGGAAAGAATATAGTTTTCAGAAATTCACTAAGTTTAGAGGCAACATCTCAGTGGTTGCACTAAGATTTTTGGGGCCTTTAGAAAGAAATCCTGAGCTATTCCCAAAGGGTTCAGTGTGGTTGTGGTGTCTTGGCAAAATAATTGGAAGAGCTAACAGAAACATGCTTGCATAATGCAGGGCCCCTCAGGCCAGTGCCCCAACAACACTGTAATTAAATCCACATCTGCTTCTGCAGTAGCTTGCCCAAAAAATAAGCAGCCAATCGGAATCTGTTAATGGGCATATTAATGAAGCCAACAAAGCAGTATTCAAGAGGGACAAGGACTTATTATTCTTGCCCTTTACATTTTAAAGGTGCAGAATATCTCATTTCTAGGCATTATATCAATAATGTAGAGTCTTCTATGAGCAATAACAGATGAATTGGGCACTTTTCATCTGGTAGATAATGTAGTCAAAATGGAGTTGATTCTAGCTCACAGAATGAAAATTGTCATTTTAAAAGATCAACATATTTTTGTTTCTGATGAGAATATATTTTTAAACTGTCTTGGAAATGTGTTTTCTAAAGGGAGGGGAGAACAGAGTGCAATTAGCTAGGATAGCTTTTTAGCCTTTTTAAACCAAAGCAGAAGCTTTCTTCACCTTTGCACAGGATATGGTCTAATAACTGTATATTTTGTATATTCAATTACTAGTGTGGGGTTGAGTTCAATAAACAAAAGCCAGGAGAGAGACTATTTAAAAGACTGCAATGCCATTTCTAACTCTTTCCTTTGTGCCTATGTATGCCAGCATAAACGGTAAAATCACCCACTTGGGCAGACTCCTGAAGAACCTCTGTGCACATTCCCTAGGGTGAGAACACTTCCTGGTTTTGGGGACTGTAAATATATCCCTAATTGCACTTTGATTATATTATTAGTGTTTGTTTAATGTTTAACCTACTGTTTCCCACTCTGGCTTTCTTGCCTTCATTCCATATTACCCTCTGCATTAGACACTCCCTCCTTTTCCTTTACTAAGTAATGCCCTCTCCTGAAACCTCTTCTGTTTTGAAGCCCTCCTTAAAATTCTCTTAATCCAAGGCCCAGCAATGATGAGCCACAAATTACTGATTATTTGCACAAATTCAAACTAACCTGAGAGATGGAAAGCAGAACCTGTTGGAAAGCCTAACCACTAACCTGTGTTTCATTTCTGCTTGTCTGTGAGGTCTGTCTCATTCAGTTTGTAAGCTACTTCAAGTTAGGAATGGTGTTTTACCATAGGTTTGTACAGCACCAAGCAGGTGCTCAGCAAATAAATAAAAATACATTATTCTAATAACATTAACTCACAAATGTAGTGGGCACTTTGACCTGAGCATTGGTGAAAGAGGCTGAGCAGCTGTATACATAAATGTATCATAGACTCAGAGACACAATAGTGGGGGACAGAAATAGTCTCCACTGCAAATGGAATAGAGCCATTTATGACCGTGATGGGGGCTGTGTAAGTACCTAGACATAGAAAAGCACCCAGAGCATCCAGTTGGACCCTCCTCATTTTGTAGGACTGCTCACTGCCATTCCCTTTGTTGTCTTGCCTAACTTGTTCATGAATCTCTGCAGTGCTGGTGGCTTGACCAATTTCCATGACAAATCTGTTTCACTGTCCAGTTGAGCTGTTAAGTATTTTTCCTAACATTGAGCCTAATTTATTCTTTACGTAGCTTCATGTCACTGTATGACTCCATGTTATTGTCTTGGTACAACTCAGATAGCCAGTTGCAGGGATTCTCAAGCTTTTGATAATGTGGATGCATCCTATGGATTGTACTGAAGGGTTCATCCTATCCTGTTTACAATCACATAATATCCTTGTGGCAACTACAGCAACTACTTCCATGGAAAAAAGTCAGGAAAATATTTAATCTACTTTTAGCTGGTTTAGATGGGATTGAACAGCTGGGAACAAGGAGCAGAGGCAGCACCATGTCACCATCCAACTCTCTGTGGGCCATCAGCAAGTGCTCAACAAACTAGAACTGGTCCCTGGACCACAGTTTAGGAACTGCTGGTTCTATTCAATTCATACCTATTTAAAGTCTCTTCTTCCATTTACATGACTCTCACTATGGTGAGAACTCCCCATCCATGAGTGGACAGGTTTTTTTGGACCTTACACAAAATGCATCATGTACTCTGAGTGTCCTGGGGAAGGCATTCTCAAAGACATTGCAGCAAAGAATGAAGAGATGTGTGGAAGAGGTGCTTGCAGAGGAACAGGCCAGATTTAGACCAGGACAAAGTACAATAGATCCACTATTTGAATTAAAATAGGTGTCAGAGAAGTACATAGAATACAACCAAACCTGTTACAACTTTATAGACTTCAAACAGGCTTTTGATAGCATTTGGCAGAAAGGGATATGGCAAGTTATACATACATGGCAATACATACCACAGTGCAAGAAATAGAGGAAGACAACAGACATGTTGGATAGACACAGTGAACAATGACATAGGTTAAAAAGTGAATGAAGTTGTGAAGCTGGTACAAGATAAAAAACGGTGGAAAGTCTTCATTCATCCACATCATCACTGTTGAGCTGGCAGACAAGAAAGTAAAGAAGACTACACATGTTCACTCCAGTGATATCTTCTATATCAATTGTGACAGGGTCGGACCAGATGGCTATAGGCGAGTAATAGAAGGTGGATATATTAGCCCCAGGCTAAGTAGGTCCCTTTTCCCTGGGTAAGGTAACAGGCAAGGTTCCATAACAATCAGAACCTTCTGGAGACAATTAAGACAGGCTGATTAGAACACCTGCAGCCAATCAAGAAGCTGCTAAATCAATTAAGGCAGGCTAATCAGGACACTTGGGTTTTAAAAAGGAGCTCACTTCAGTTTGTGGTGTGCATGTGAGGAGCTGGGAGCAAGAGGCACTAGGAGCTAAGAGTGAGAATGTGGATTGTTGGAGGACTGAGGTGTACAAGCATCATCAGACACCAGGAGGAAGGTCCTATGGTGAGGATGAAGAGGTCATGGGGAAGTAGCCCAGGAAGTTGTAGCTGTCATGCAGCTGTTCCAGGAGGCACTCTAGACAGCTACATTCCACAGGGCCCGAGTTTCCCCCAAATCCTCCCAACTCCTGGTCAGACACAGGAGTCGTCGACCTGGACTGTGGGTTTAGAAAAATGGCCAAGCTGAGGGCTGCCATGAAGCTCTAAGGCGAGCAGATCCGCCAATAAGTGCAAGACCCACCAAGGTAGAGCAGCAACTTTGTCACACAATATATTTTAACTCGGGTTTTAAAATACATATTATGTAACTGATGCACTAAAAAGGTGCAGCTGAATTTGCAGTGGAAACTATTCTAAAAATGCCAAACGGTTAGGTAGAGACTAGAGAATCTGTCAGATCACAGCAGTCACCAGAACTTTGTTCAGTGGTACAACTTTTTATGATAAATCATCAGAAAGATTTTAGTCTATTGCTTTTGAAAATGATTTGAAGAAAATGTTTCCCCTTCAAACTTTGCCATTTCATACATCCCAGTACCAGAAGAAAGGAGAGGAGAGGCCATAGCAGAAAGATTGGCCACTCTGTGGTGTATATTGTAACACACTGAAAATATTATTACTTTATTAATAACAATACTTACTGATGGAATGGGACTTCCAGGATTGGGTCTTTAGTCTGGTATGGCTGTAGCTAAAGACAACAGAGCTATATATTCACTGCATTTCTTGGAATCTTTGCTAAGGGTCTGTGTTGCCTCTATTAAAACTCCTGGCAAAACTCCCAGTGACTTCAGTGCGAGCAGAATTGTCCCCAGTCAGTTGATGATGATTGTTCAGGGATTGACAATTATAAAATCTAACTTTTTTATTCACACTTTATTGAATATCTGCCATTCAGATTCAACCCCAGTTTTAGCTCTGAGTTTCCAAGATCCTGCTCAGAAGTGTCATCTCAGGATTTTATTAGGAAGCTTCTTCATCCATTTGTTCTACGTCAGTGGTTCTCAAAAGGGTGGGGGGGCACAGAGGAATATTTTGGGGTGGGTGGCAGGGCTGGGGCCAGCCCCCATGGGGGGCAGGGAGGGAGTGCCACACTTTCAGCTCCTCCTCCAACCTGTTCAGCCCCCAGTCCTGTGTTGCCTCCAGGCCCAGTTCTGTCCTCACACCAGGTCCGACCCCAGCTGCAGCTCCACTCCACTCCACCCCCTGGCTGTCTCTGCCCTCATTCCCTCTTTGGCCCCCCCGCCCCCCCCCCCGATCAGCTCTGCCTCTAGCCCCAGCTCCGCCTTCATCCCAAGCTCTACTGCTGAGGAAGCCTTCACTGTGCAGTGATGTGGTGGGGGAGGGGTGCATGGACAGATTCCGTTACTGGCAAGAAGGAGGATGTGACAGGAAAAGTGTGAGCACCATTGTTCTAAGTGAAATTATCTGTCAGTTAAATAATACAGAGCTAGGTGAAATTCTGATAAATTGAGTGTAGTGTTTTTTTGTTTAAAAAGGGGGGAGAACTCATAGCTGGAAATTCAGATGCTAAATGCAATTGGGAACTGAGACCAAAGGATTTAGAACTCACCCGGCCTAACTTGGTGGCAGCAGCAGTTAACTTTCAGAAGCCCTGTTCCTTTCAAGTTGGTGACCACACATTTCTTATAAGTGCTCCTTGTGTCTGCAGACTCTGAAATGCATAAACATGTAAATTTGAGACCATGAGGGCTCCACTTACCAAATAATACATTAATATCAGACATTTTAAGGAGGAGGGTTGAAAATTTTTATTTTTTAACTCTTCCTTTTTGTTTATTCATTTCTTCTTGTGTAGGATGCTAGATCCCAGTAAGGACTCGGGCTTACTGAAGAGGAAACTTTGCATCGAGAGAAATGGGAACAGCCAGGAGAAAGGTAATTTTCTTGGACAAAAAAAATCTTTGCCCGAAAGCTCTCTCCCATTCCTCAGACAGAGACATTATGGGGGCTTTCCTCATGTGCACAGCTGCATGTTACAGCAACTCGTGTAGCATAAAAGCAGTGTGTAACCTATTCACTGGCTAAGAGGGAGTTTTTGCAACTCATGAAGCTTTCCCAGTAGAGAGAAACAGTTAAAACAGCAGTGTAAAATAGTGCTATTGAGACCCACCTTCAGCTGGAATCTCAAAAATTTTGTGGCAGAGGGTGTATTTCACAGTACCAATCTTTCAGCAGTAAAATAGGGAAGTACATTTGTTTTTGTTTTTAAAGATGTTTTTATTACAGATTTTAAGGAGTTAGAGTAGATTCTGTATTGTGGACCACAACATACTAACAACATTTAATTGCATCTTTGTGTTCATAAATATAAAACTGCATAACCCTTCAAGCATTGAAGATATTACATTAGTCCTGTGTAATTTGTGTGTTTGTGTGCGCATGTGAGGGCACATGCTCCATTTATATAGTGCCTGATGCACTAGGATTTGCACACACCTGCCTCTGTGACTCGTACTTCCCTGACTTGCATATCTGCATGGGTCCCCGGACTTGTACACACATGCTTTAAAAATTCAAATGAATATTAAATGAAGCTACATTCTTTGATGCCTTACAATAAATGCCTAATGTATTATAGAATATTTTATTACTAACCTGTTTTGTAAATTGTACAACATATGCCATTGTAAGGCAAGAGCATTCTGTGTAGGTATTGTTAAGACAATGACTGTGAACATTTATTGAAGATTTTAAGTAATTAAAAAGTGTATTATCCAGTATCATGTGTTTTATAATTTAAATATGTAGTTTAGCAGTAGAGTTTTAATATAAAGTGTGTCTAACCAGAACATTTCGTCTTCCCTGTTGTTATAAAAAGCTCCTGGAGGTGGTGCCATTTAACAAATACATCATTCAGGGATGCTGATCTATCAGCACACTCCAGCTGAACTACTAATAGCATTGTTGAGGTGCAGAGCTGACCATAAACTGCATCAGTTATAGATATGCAATTGTAGAGCCAATAGGTGCATTGGGAAATGCTTAATAAATTACTAAAAGGAAGCTGAGCCTCCAGCAATGAGTGCAATACACAGCAGACTCTGTTCACTGCAGTTTTCTACAACTACCACCATGGTCTTGTTGCTGTCAGAAGGTCCCCACAAAAGGCAATGCTATGTGTACTTGGTGCAGAATTCAGAGGACTCTAATGGGAGAAAGTACTTTATATCTTGTGTAGCTCAGGAATCTATTTCAAAACAATGTTAAACTGTGGCATTTCTGAGCCCCTTGTGGGGTGGTAACTATAAAGTGGTATCATTTGTGGCTCTGGCAATTTGGGCTCAGAGATTTCACAACTATTTCCATTCTATTTCACTGCATACATGTTTCACCTTTTGTTTAAATAGTTTACTCCTCTCCCTGCCCCCCATCTGTCAAGTCAGAGTGGAAACAGGATGAGAACTGGATTTACAATGTGTCACAGGGACTCTTGTACACGGGTATCACAGAGGAGACCCTCCCAAGTTGTCAACAGTATTCTTAAACTCCAGTTGTTGTAATTACCTTTGTGCTGGACTTCATGGCATTCAGAGAGTGTAGAACCTCTATGCAGGTCGCCTGCACAATTTATCATTTTTGTACCAGCCCTGAAGGCAGGGTTCTCTGGAAATGAAAGTGGGAGGGCAGGGGTCCGAGTCAGGATTTGAACAGTAATTTTTTATTTTATTTTCTGCATTGTGTGATGCAGGGAAGGTCTCTCGCTCTCATTATGCGTTCAGACTGTTGCTGTTTCTTGCTCCCATTGGAAAGCAGACTCTGGAATCGGCGGGACTCACCTGGCAGAGTTCAACGCATACTGTTTACATTTAAGAGAGACTGAGTATCTTAAAAAAAGAAAGACACAGCCACAATTTTGAACAGCAAGGATACTGTCAAAAGGAAGCCACAGAACTGCACAGACTCCCCACAAATGGTGAAATTAGACTGTAAATTGTGCAGGCAGACCCCTTTACTATATGTACAATAGGCACTCAGTCCTGACTGGAGCCCCTATGTGTTACTGCAATACAAGAATTAATAATAATGATGCTAAGGATCAAATCTCTTACTTTTGGAGGTGGTGAGCTGAAACTGAAGGCAGAATAGAGCAGAGAGTTGGCATAAGAGCACTTCCAAGAAGCTTTTGGACCCATTTCCAACAGTTATCCCGATTTCTTTTTTAGGGAATGACATCTGATATCTCCATTACCCACATTTTTGGACAGTGTATGCTTCTGCCAAAGAGATCAATTATGGTGCTTACACAAAATGAACAAACAAAACAAAAGGCACGGAAAAGTCAACTCCATATGAAATACAGGAGGAAGATTATACATACCCCACTGCTCTCTGTCTGTGTTTCAAGGTTTCCTGACTCAGTTCCAAAGATCCCTCTCCTTCCTCCTTTGTTTCCATCTCAACCACCTGTGCCCCTCGATTCTGCAAAGTTGAGTTATCAGCTGACTATTTCAGGTAAGTTTATGCTTCCATACTTCCCTTTTTGTCCTGTTCCTGTGGCTGCCTGTTTGCTATCTTGTGCCCTCTCTGCTTGGCATATTGGACATTCCTTCAGTTACCAGCTCATTCCTTTCTATATTTCCATATTTGTGTTTTGTTAACATTTTCCCTTCTTGCTTGTATGTTATCACTCTTGCAGCTGTCGTTTCCTCCCTGCCCACACATCTACTTATTTTAGCTGCTTATGCCTTCTTCTCTGCTGTCTTCCCTTTTGGAAACAATAACATATGTATTGAATCAAGCAATCTTTAAACACTCTACACTTATTAGAATGCATATTTTTCATAAAAGTTTTGCATAGATTGGATCCCTGAAAGGTCTGCTCGACTCTTGACCCCCAAAATATAATGTAAACTGTTCCTTTCTCCAGCAGTGTTTATTTCTGAACCATCAGGGTTGGAACTCATCTGTTTTAGATGTCGCTCAGCTCCTCTATATAGACACAATTCTGTTTCAGTTGCAAACTTTATCAGGCCTACAACATTCAGCTCTTAATTCCTGCTTGAAATGATGAATTTATATGTCATGTCACCTCTCTGTGTCTGTTTCCTCATCTGTAAAATGAAGATGTTGCTTGTCTATTTCTTGTGGACTTTGTGTGGTTTAAATCATTAATGTTTGTAAAGAACTTTGAGATATTTATAGAAGGGCACAGGATCACTATAAGATATCAGCCTTCAAGAGTCAGTCATCAGTACAGAACAGCATTATGAACCAGATCATACCTCTGAATAAGCTTTCCTGCCTATGAGCTCAGAAACTTGGCCACTTTCCACTCAATTTTCTTTGTAGCCTTCCATCAGGGTGGGATTTGCCTCCATTTTCCTCTTCAAGGACTGGCAGGGGTTTCAGCCCCCAAACTCCATTAGTCTTTGGAGTTCCTAGGGCATCCCCAATAAGCCAGTATCCCCAGATCCTGCCCTATGGAAGTGATCACTTCGCACAGGGGGAACCAGTATAAAGGAATTACGACAGGATCTTGGAATGAATTGTGATTTCTGTTTCTGAATCATAAAAAACAAATGGTATCTCCACAGCATGATGTGCAATCAGGGCTGCTTCAATGAGCTGCTGTACTGCAGCAGAAGATGGACATCTCCATGGCAATGTATTGGCCTTACTCCTGGCAGTGTAGTACAGACAGCTTCCTTAGTGGTAGCTAATGTCAAATGTGACTGAATAGTTATATTGATGATTACCAGAAGTTTGTATTTTTGGAAGCCAGCATAATGATCAAATGATGGTCTTACCTCTGTAGTGATAAACATACAGATATACACACACTTTTAAATACAGAATTTCAGTCTTACTAGAACCAGCTGTTAAAATTAAAAAAAAATGCATAAAAATTGGTACATAATTTATAAATTTTAATGACTATCTCCCCATTACACCTGTGGCCAATGTGCCTTTCAATCATTTATTGCTCAAAAAAAGCTGAAAGGGGAGGAATAATCTGGAGAATTTTGATCTAAAGCTAGCTAAAAAGTCAATACAAACCCTAACACTCCTTCTGCACAAACAGTACACAATACACGCCACAAACATTTTTTCTTAAATAGCTCCTCTTTCTTTAAAACATGTTAAACAACACCCAGCCCCTTATGATTTCCCAGCCAGCTTCTCTGCATTTCCATTTCTTCGGAGCTCTTTAAATATAAAAAAGCTGAGAGTATAAAGTGTGTGTGTGTGTGCGAGAGAGAGAGAGAGAGAGAGAGAACAAGTGAGTAACCACCCTCCAGCCTCCCTCTCTATGAAAGCAGAAAACAGCTGGAAAGGAGGAGAAATGCTCACACACTTGTGGCACCCACTGGAGTCTAATTAAATTGAACAGCCCCTAGCCATTCCTAGGGAAATGCTCATGGTTTACCCAAACAGATCCAGTTTTAGGGCTTCAGCACAAAATCACACTTCTCTGTTGGACTTCTTGAACAACGTCTCCTTTGTTTATATTTAAAAAGAAAAAACATAATCAAGTCACGAAAAGCTGAGCCATTCAGTCTATTGTATCATTGAGGTAGGTACAAATTCTTAATATCACATAAAGGAATTAATATATAGGTATTTGACCATTAGGAACAACTGATAGATACATAAAATGAACTAGACAAAGTAATATTCTATTCAGCTTTTGTTTCTTGTAAAGCCATGTCATCAGAGTATCCGAGCACCTTCTAGAACAGTATTCAGTCATATAAGTAGTGTCTCTGTAGTCATGTTGGTCCCAGGATATTGGAGACAAGGAGGGTGAGGTATTAGCTTTTATTGGACCAAATTCTGGAAGCTTGAGAGATGATAAGCTTCTGAGCTACACATATGTCTGTGAAGGAGAGTTCTTTATAGTCAAAAGCTTGTCTCTATCACCAGCAGAAGTTGGTCCAATAAAAGATATTTCCTCACACACACACACCCCCTTTGTACTTTTAAGAAGTAGTACCTCTCACATGTGGATCAATCAACATTCTCCTCAACAGAATGGCACTCAAGTACTCAGCAGAGTGAACAGACCTACTGGTCAGCGTGCTCTTCTCCGGTCTCTCTGTTTCCCTTAATGTCCCTTCTGAGCTCTAGTATTCTGAGTTGCTGTTTCTTTAGGGAATGTTCTAATTGAAGTGTGTGGGCTATAGACATATAAATGACCATTCATCAAAAGAAAATACCCCTTTTGTCCATCCCTTTCATGTTATGTTTGGCACCTACAAAACATAGCTGCTGAAGTGCCTACAGTACTTGCTTCTGAGTCGTGGTACACCTGGTACGCTACTGGTGGCTGAGGGGTGTGCTGTACTCCAGCACTGAGCAGTTCCAGTAATTACATCTTACAGTTTTGAGGCTATGCCTACATTGCAATCACGGGTGTGATTTCAGCACATGTAGACCTCTCTGAGCTAGCTTTGATCTAATTAACTTGAACAATAACAGTTAGATCAAAGCTAGTTTGGGTATGACTACACTCACACCTCTGATTGTAATGTAGATGTGCCCTGTATATGTGTGTGTGCATATGTATGTATACAGATCTGTACAAATATCTATATGTATGTTGAAAGAGTGTTGCCATCAAAATCAATTAAAACATTTCTGTGTTACTTTTCCAGGGCATTTTTTGAACCAGCATGTAGCTTCAGAGTAGCAGCTGTATTAGTCTGTCCACAAAAAGAAAAGGAGGACTTGTGGCATCTTAGAGACTAACGAATTTATTTGAGCATAAGCTTTCGTGAGCTACGGCTCACTTCATCGGATGCATTCAGTGGAAAATCTCCCCACTGTATTTAAATTTGTTAGTCTCTAAGGTGCCACAAGTCTTCCTTTTCTTTTTACCATATAGCTTGTGAGTCATTCTACTAGAATTGCAATTATCAGTGTGGATTTGTTTTTAGTAGGGCTGACAAGTGATTAGAAAAATTAATCATGATTAATTGTGTGATTAAAAAAATTATTTGCAATTAATCACCAATGTTTAATAATAGAATACCAGTAAATAGAATACCATTTATTTAAATATTTTTGGGTTTTTTCTACATTTTCATATATATTGATTTAAATTACAACACAGAATACAAAATGTACAGGGCTCACTTTTTATATTTATTGATTACAAATATTTGCACTATCAAAAAAACCAAAATATATATTTTTTTTCAGTTCACCTAATACAAGTACTGTCGTGCAATCTCTTTATCATGAAAACTGAACTTACAAATGTAGAATTATTACCAAAAAAACTGCATTCAAAAATAAAACAATGTAAAATTTTAGAGCCTGCAAGTCCACTCAGTCCTATTTCTTGTTCAGCCAGTTGCTCAGACAAACAAGTTTCTTTACATTTGCAGGAGATAATGCTGCCCGCTTCTTGTTTACAATGTCACTTGAAAGTGAGAAAAGTGTTCGCATGGCACTGTGTAGCCGGCGTCGCAAGATATTTATGTGCCAGATGCGCTAAAGATTCATATGTCTCTTCATGATTCAACCACCATTCCAGAGCACGTGTGTCCATGCTGATGATGGGTTCTGCTCGATAACAATCCAAAGCAGTGCGGACCGACACGTGTTAATTTTCATTATTTGAATCAGATGCTACCAGCAGAAGGTTGACTTTCTTTTTTTGGTGGTTCGGGTTCTGTAGTTTCTGCATCAGAGTGTTGCTCTTTTAAGACTTCTGAAAACATGCTCCATACCTCGTCCCTCTTAGATTTCTGAATCCATAGAATCATAGAATCATAGAATATCAGGGTTGGAAGGGACCCCAGAAGGTCATCTAGTCCAACCCCCTGCTCAAAGCAGGACCAAGTCCCAGTTAAATCATCCTAGCCAGGGCTTTGTCAAGCCTGACCTTAAAAACCTCTAAGGAAGGAGATTCTACCACCTCCCTAGGTAACGCATTCCAGTGTTTCACCACCCTCTTAGTGAAAAAGTTTTTCCTAATATCCAATCTAAACCTCCCCCATTGCAACTTGAGACCATTACTCCTCGTTCTGTCATCTGCTACCATTGAGAACAGTCTAGAGCCATCCTCTTTGAAACCCCCTTTCAGGTAGTTGAAAGCAGCTATCAAATCCCCCCTCATTCTTCTCTTCTGCAGACTAAACAATCCCAGCTCCCTCAGCCTCTCCTCATAAGTCATGTGCTCTAGACCCCTAATCATTTTTGTTGCCCTTCGCTGTACTCTTTCCAATTTATCCACATCCTTCCTGTAGTGTGGGGCCCAAAACTGGACACAGTACTCCAGATGAGGCCTCACCAGTGTCGAATAGAGGGGAACGATCACGTCCCTCGATCTGCTCGCTATGCCCCTACTTATACATCCCAAAATGCCATTGGCCTTCTTGGCAACAAGGGCACACTGCTGACTCATATCCAGCTTCTCGTCCACTGTCACCCCTAGGTCCTTTTCCGCAGAACTGCTGCCGAGCCATTCGGTCCCTAGTCTGTAGCGGTGCATTGGATTCTTCCATCCTAAGTGCAGGACCCTGCACTTATCCTTATTGAACCTCATTAGATTTCTTTTGGCCCAATCTTCCAATTTGTCTAGGTCCTTCTGTATCCTATCCCTCCCCTCCAGCGTATCTACCACTCCTCCCAGTTTAGTATCATCCGCAAATTTGCTGAGAGTGCAATCCACACCATCCTCCAGATCATTTATGAAGATATTGAACAAAACGGGCCCCAGGACCGACCCCTGGGGCACTCCACTTGACACCGGCTGCCAACTAGACATGGAGCCATTGATCACTACCCGTTGAGCCCGACAATCTAGCCAGCTTTCTACCCACCTTATAGTGCATTCATCCAGCCCATACTTCCTTAACTTGCTGACAAGAATGCTGTGGGAGACCGTGTCAAAAGCTTTGCTAAAGTCAAGAAACAATACATCCACTGCTTTCCCTTCATCCACAGAACCAGTAATCTCATCATAAAAGGCGATTAGATTAGTCAGGCATGACCTTCCCTTGGTGAATCCATGCTGACTGTTCCTGATCACTTTCCTCTCCTCTAAGTGCTTCAGGATTGATTCTTTGAGGACCTGCTCCATGATTTTTCCAGGGACTGAGGTGAGGCTGACCGGCCTGTAGTTCCCAGGATCCTCCTTCTTCCCTTTTTTAAAGATGGGCACTACATTAGCCTTTTTCCAGTCATCCGGGACTTCCCCCGTTCGCCACGAGTTTTCAAAGATAATGGCCAAGGGCTCTGCAATCACAGCCGCCAATTCCCTCAGCACTCTCGGATGCAATTCGTCCGGCCCCATGGACTTGTGCACGTCCAGCTTTTCTAAATAGTCCCTAACCACCTCTATCTCTACAGAGGGCTGGCCATCTCTTCCCCATTTTGTGATGCCCAGCACAGCAGTCTGGGAGCTGACCTTGTTAGTGAAAACAGAGGCAAAAAAAGCATTGAGTACATTAGCTTTTTCCACATCCTCTGTCACTAGCTTGCCTCCCTCATTCAGTAAGGGGCCCACACTTTCCTTGGCTTTCTTCTTGTTGCCAACATACCTGAAGAAACCCTTCTTGTTACTCTTGACATCTCTTGCTAGCTGCAGCTCCAGGTGCGATTTGGCCCTCCTGATATCTTTCCTACATGCCCGAGCAATATTTTTATACTCTTCCCTGGTCATATGTCCAACCTTCCACTTCTTGTAAGCTTCTTTTTTATGTTTAAGATCCGCTAGGATTTCACCATTAAGCCAAGCTGGACCCTTCAGAGTCTTAAACCTTGGGTTGAGTAATGTAGCTATCTTTAGAAATCTCACATTGGTATCTTCTTTGCATTTTGTCAAATTTGCAGTGAAAGTATTCTTAAAATGGCCAACATATTCTGGATCATCATCAGAGACTGCTATAACATGAAATATATGGCAGAATGTTGGTAAAACAGAACAAGGGACATACAATTCTTTCCCAAAGAGTTCAGTCACACATTTAATTAATGCATTTTTTTTTAACTAGTGCCATCAGCATGGAAGCATGTCCTCTGGAATGGTGGCTGAAGCATGAAGGGGCATATGAATGTTTAACATATCTGGCACATAAATACCTTGCAACGCCGGCTACAAAAGTGCTATGCAAATACCTGTTCTCACTTTCTGGTGACATTGTAAATAAGAAGAGGGCAGCATTATTTCCTGTAAATGTAAACAAACTTGTTTGTCCTAGCGATTGGCTGAACCAGAAGCAGGACTGAGTGGACTTATAGGCTCTGAAGTTTTACATTGTTTTGTTTTTGAGTGAAATTACGAAACCAAAAAACCCTACATTTGTAAGTTGCGCTTTCGCAACAAAGAGATTTGTATTACAGTACTTGAGTGAGGTGAATTAAAAATACTATTTCTTTGGTCTATCATTTTTACTGTGCAAATATTTGTAATCAAAAGTAATATACACTTTGATTTCAATTATAACACAGAATACAATATATATGAAAATGTAGAAAAACATCCAAATATTTAATAAACAATAGACTACCAATTGAAATCTAACAGTGTGATTAAAACTGTGATTAATCATGATTCATTTTTTTAATCACAATTAATTTTTTGAGTTAATCGCGTGAGTTAACTGCGATTAATCAACAGCCTGAGTTTTTAGTTCAGAATACCATAATGTTTTTGTTCTCGGGTCTTTCCTATATGTGCATCTGTCTTTTTGCAATAAATCTAGATGTGTACATGCCTTAATTTATAAAATTACTGAATTATGCTCTATTCCAGTGTGTTCATATGAATTATATCCTGAAATATTTATTTGAAATATGTACTGTAGATACAATATAATGCAGCAAAGGTTTTTTTTTTTTTAAATCTTGAGCTGTCACAGCTGTTGAGCTTTTCTCACTTTTGTTTTTATATGGTTGTACTTTATTTTCTGTGCAATTATTGTGAAATCTAACTACTTTTCTAATCTTTGTTTTTGTGTGTTCATATAGGTACAGTTTAAAGAAGTTATGGGAATCATTCTCTGAATAACCTAATGTATGTACAATACTGCAGAGACTGAACTGTCTATGTACTGACATAAATCATTCTGGAGGTGCAGCTTAGAAGTGAATAACTAAGCGCACAAACACTGCAAGGAACAGGTGTCCTATGCTGTGTGCAGTTTCTTTCAACAAATTTAAAGCAGGCCCGCGCACCCTAACTCCCAATGTGTCCACACTGGCTAGGCAGGTAGAGTGGCTGGACTCTGCAGCTGGAGCGCCCCGGTAATCCACCTCCACAAGAAGCATAACTCTTGCTGTGCCCTGGCTGAAATGCCCGGGCATCAGTGTGAACGAGGTGTTGCATTACTGTGCTGTGATTGGCCTCCGGAAACATCCCATAATCCCCTAAAGTGGAGTGGCCACTCTTGTCGTTGTTTTGGAATCGGCTACAAGAATGCGGATATGCCCTTTCAAAGCTCAGTTTTGAGAGCCGGCATGGGACAAAGCAAGCCATTAGTGTGAAATGCTGCGTGTGTGTGTGTGTGTGTGTGTGTGTGTGTGTGTGAGAGAGAGAGAGAGGTCTGCTGCTGTCTGAACTTACAAGACCGCATACTGACATGCTCTCAGCCCCCCCAAAACCCACTCTCTCTCCCCCCCACATACACACAACATGTTCCCTGTCACACTCCATGCCCCCCCCATTTGAAAAGTATGTTGAAGGAACTTGCGCACTGGGACAGCTACCACAATGCACTGCTCTTTGTGGCGTTGCAAGAGCTGCTACTGTGGCCACGCCAGTGCACTTGCAGCTGACAGCATAAACACACGGCAGCGTTTTCCCTGCCGCGGTCTCCGAAGGCTGGTTTAACTCCCAATGCTCTACATCTGCAAGTGTAGCCAAGCCCTAAGTCAGAGGTGGGCAAACTACGGCTCGTGGGCCACATCCATCCCGTGGGACCATGCTGCCAGGCCCTTGAGTTCCTGGCCGGGGAGGCTAGCCCCCAGCCCCTCCCCTGCTGTCCCCCCTCCACCGCAGCCTCAACTTGCCATGCCACCAACGCTCTGGGCAGCAGGTCTGCGAGCTCCTGCCGGGCAGCACAGCTGCCAGTCCCAGTGCTCTGAGCGGCATGGTAAGGGGCTGGGGAGTGAGGGGGGTTGGATAAGGGGCAGGGGGTCCCAGGGCGTGATTGGATGGAGTGGAGGTTTGGGGGGCAGTCAGGGACTGGGGAACAGGGGGGGTTGGATAGGCGTGGGAGTCCTGGGGGCCTGTCAGGGGGAGGGGGTGTGGATAGGAGTCAGGGCGAACAGGGAGCATGGGGGTTGGATAGGGGGTGGGGTCTCGGAGGGGCACGTGGGGTCCCAGGAGGGGGTTGGATGGGGTGGAGGTTCGGGCGGGGCGGTCATGGGCCAGGGAACGGGGGGGGAGTTGGATAGGTGTGGGAGTCTTGGGAAGGGCCTATCGGGGTGGGGCCCCAGTGGGGCAGTCGGGACGTTGGATGGGGGTTGAACCCCGGTGGGGTGGTCAGGGGACAAAGAGCAGGGGGGTGGGTTTGGATGGGTCGGGGGTTCTGAGGGGGGCAGTCGGGGTGGGAAGTGGGAGGGGGAGGATATGGGGTGGGGACCAGGGCTGTTCCCTTCCTGGCCCTCCATACAGTTTCTGAACCCCAATGTGGCCCTCAGGCCAAAAAGTTTGCCCAACTTTGGTCTAAGAGATCCTCTTTGCTTTTCAAGGATTTCCTTAACTACTGTGAAGAAATTGATAATAGTAAGAACAGCCATCCTTTATTCTGTGTAGATAATAGATGTGATATTTGCCATGCCAAACAAGTGCAGCATTGACCCAGAGTACAGTATATAATAGCTTGCCTTTCCAGAGTAACAGATGTAGCATATGTGACTTATATTTATCCAGGTATTTTTTTTTTGAGGCTTGGTACAATATAGTCAGTACAATATAGTCAGCAGCTAAAGTTCATGATAACCCATATAGATTTGTGACAATCCCTTTTGAGCAATATAATGTGTAACTATTTTTAGTTAAGCCAAACTTAGTTGAATGGTGTCTATAATATTCTGTCTAGCACCTGCTAGTTAAAGCACTTAGATTTAAGTCAATTCCTTCACCTCTCCCCAGTGGAGAAACCATTAGTGCCCTGTAGGTCTAAACTGCAAAGAACTCTGCAGAGGACAAACTCCGTTGTCTGATGCATCTCTTTCTCGCTGCATGACTTCTTCTAGGGACATCTTTAGACTCGCTCAGTGGCTAGATTTCAGAGTAGCAGCCGTGTTAGTCTGTATTCGCAAAAAGAAAAGGAGTACTTGTGGCACCTTAGAGACTAACAAATTTATTAGAGCATAAGCTTTCGTGAGCTACAGCTCACTTCATCGGATGCATTTGGTGGAAAAAACAGAGGAGAGATTTATATACACACACACACAGAGAACATGAAACATGTTTCTGCAGATGTTGGGTCTTTTAAGCAGCACATGATCTCTGAGACTCTGACTCTTACTTACTGATTTCTGTGTCTGTCCTTCCCTTTCTGTGCCTTGGATCTCTTACGGTTTGTCTACACAGCCGACAGCAGCGCTTTAACGTGGCTGTGTAGTCGCGGCTCCAGCGTTGTGCAAGAGCTCTCCCAGCATGTGATGAAACCACCCGCACAACGGGACTAGCGCCCAGAGCTGGGAGCATGGCTCTCAGTGCTGTAGCACTGTCTACACTGCCACTTTACAGCTCTGAAACTTGTATCGCTCAGGGGGGTGTTTTTTTCATACCCCTGAGCGAAGAAAGTTTTAGCGCTGTAAGTGGCAGGGTAGACAAGGCTGTAGCAGGTCTGAGGTGTATGGCCCATTGTAGTGACTGTTGGAAATTTTTGTTGGACTTCGCCAGGGTAAAAGTTATGTGTTTTTGCTCCATTTGCTCAAAGATGTATGTAAAGAGTAGGGCCACTTAATTAATGCTGTGACCAAGGACTGCAGCACACAACAGGCTAACAGAACTGAGAAGCTGGCAGGACCCCTCCAATGGACCTTCAAAGTGCAAACGAACTCCTGTGACACTGGCTTTGGTGTTCCTTCTTTCTTCATCTTTATGGACTTGATTACAAATCATTGTTTAGGCCAATCCCTTTAATTCATTGTCTTCTATTTTCTGCTAGGAAGAAAAACACCTGGCTACACATCTTCTGCTGTAGAAAGAGTGAAGACTTAGGCCTGTGATTGAACAACCACTGCTTGTTCCCTGCATTGTGTCAGAGATCTTCTTTGTCAAAACAGATTAACCCTTTCCGCCCTACTTTTCTTTAATCTAAAGCTATGTTTACTGGCCTGCACTATTGAGTTCTGGGGCAGGCTGCTTCTTCCCATTGTGCTATGCTGCCTTGAAAAAATCCTCCCTCGTAAAGTGCCGTTCTTAAAGGGCAAGACTTCTGCAATGCCAGTGAGCCATGCTGCATGTGCCTCTTCTAGTCTAAGCCACTGCTATCCTGCACTGCATAATCTTTTTTGCTTGCTTTTTTTCCTCTTAGTTTAAGTGACCCTCTTGTACACATGTAGTAGAATGGAGCTACTGCAGACAATGGTACAGCAGATGTGAGAGCTTGCCATGCAGGGCACAGTTTTGCTGCAGCATTCGTATGCAGTTATGGGAGAACCGTCTGACTCTGTCATTGTTTTGCCTTGGATATTTTGACCTCCTCTTGTATCAGCGCACCCTTTGGAGGTGCTTAATTCTGACACACTGTTTGCATTCTGAGAATGTGCATTATTAGCTGTATGATTGGGTAATGTGATGCTGTGAGTTGCATGATGCCTGGTGGGGCCAATTTCAGTCCCTCATGTACATGTCCCCCCCTCCCTCATCACATCCTCTACATGATGCAGAGGGCATTTTATACCTGCGTACCAAGTGGCTCTCATCATGTATGCACTCGAACTTTGCAGGCTTTGGGCACAGCATGGTCTCTCCAAGGTAGCACAATGGAATACTGACTAGCTGCCAAATTCAGCTGACATATTACAGATAAGGCTGGCTGAGCTGAAGTCCAGCTGAAACTCAGTGCAATCCTTAGCATGCAACGGTCACCTTCCCAAGAATGAGGCACGTTTGTCTCCCTTTACATTTACATGGGGATTACGAGAGACTAGGAAAGTGCTTTAAAATGATATAATGTCTCTGCACCTCATCAAAACCTTCCCCTTCCACCAATTTCTGCCTGATTTACTGTTAATATAGCACACTCCCATCACCCTGAACTGAGATGCAGTGATTATTTTTCCATTGCCATAAAGAATGTAAAAGAGATGGGAAAAATCAGTTCAGTTCAGAGGTTTATTTTTTTTTAAAAAGTGTTGTTTTTTTTCTGATCGAGCCCAATAACATTTCTTATGTCGGCAAAGCGATTTAATAATCAGCTTCTTAGTCTAACAGATGTTTTATGCTTATGTTTGGAAAAATTATTAATGGGAGTTAATTTAGACTGATTGAAATGCTTACGAAGTAAAGTATTAATTTTTGCACTAAAGGAAGTAAAGACTGTGATACGTTTCAAGATACTTCATAATTTCTACGTACAATTTGTTTTAAAGCTTTAGTTTATGAAACATTTGTCCAATAGTAAATGTCTATTCAATATGAATTTAGGGATATCTTTTAGGAACTGGAAATTACAAACCCATTTATAGTGTATTGCAAAAGTAAATGGCACAAAACAAATGGTTTGGCAGCATTTCTCTTGCTCAGAAAATATTTCTGTTTTGTATGGGGGGGGGGAACGTAGACCAAAAGAATATTAAGTGGAAAATATTCTCTAAAACAAAGTGCTGGTTAATTTTTACCCAGCAGGTGACTGTTCACAGCAATTTAATATGGATATACAAGACCAATTTTCAATGTGGGTCTCTTAACTGCATCTGTAAATCCGAACAGGATGCAAGAATGTGTCTGTGGACTATGACAATTGACACCTTAGCAATGTATAATATAAGAATAAAAACCTTTTTTTTTAATGCTCCTTCTAGTAATACTAATGTGCATCCATTTGGAGAGTCTGACAGCTTTTTCGCATCCTGAGTTAAAACTGGGCCCCAGGTTTTAGGAGAAACCTCATGTGACTGGCTATAAACTGGATATGTGGAGCCAGTTACCAAAGCAGCCATAACTGCTTGTGCCCTCAGCAGCTTATAAAAGTTACTCCTCTTCACTGATACAACATCCATTCATTATACTAAACTGGCAACTCTGTTTTCTATTTGAATTATTCTAAAGTGTGTCAAAAAGGGCTCTTTGCAGAATACTTAAGAAGGAAAGCAGGATTCATTTGGAAGAAAGTACCACGGGTGAATTTGATTGCTTGCCCTCTTGTGCTAGAAATGCTCAGACAGATTGAATGCCTTTCATGTCCACCTTGTCATGTTACTATAATGAGAGCACTGGGGTATTAGGATGGAAATTTCATAAGCTACTTTCCTATAAACACGCAGAGGAGTATCTAAAACTTGTCAAATGGGCTTGGTAAAATGAACCTCACTGGAACTGATTGGTGCGATTTAGCACTAGTGTTTTATTTGTAGGCTCCTGGTAACCAGCAAGGCAGTGTTGTCTAGTGGATTGAACATGGGGCTGTGAGGCAACACTCATTGGTGTTCCAAGCTCTCCTGATGACTTTTTGTGCTGTTGGGCAAGTCCTTACTCCCTCTCTCCATTAGTTTATCCGTTTATAAAATGGAAATAACATTTAATTACTACACAAAAGGCTGAACTGATCTAAAGTCTGTATAAAGCTCTGAAGTCCTTGATTGAAAGGTGCCATAGGGTACAAAGAATTTTTATGCATTTTATTCCTCAAGATAACAATTACAGCTTTTTAATTAACAAGACGAAACCCAAAGACAATGGCCATTCTGATCCATGCAGAGAAGTTACTGTTTTTCATTGAGTAGAGTAGCATTCCACCTGGTCTTGCGTAGGTCACAAGTGGAGAATGCTGCTAGCAAATATCTTCAATGCCCAGAGATGGGACACCAGATGGGGAGAGCTCTGAGTGACTACAGAGTATTCTTTCCCAGGTGTCTGGTGGGTGGGTCTTGTCCACATGCTCATGGTCTAATTGATTCCCATATTTAGGCTTGGGAAGGAATTATTCCCCAGGTCAGATTGGCAGAGACCCTGGGGTTTTTTGCCTTCCGCTGCTGCATGAGGCACGAGTCATTTGCTGATTTGAGCTAGTGTAAATGGTGCATTCTCTGTAACTTGGTGTCTTCGAGGACATCGGTAACTCAACCAAAGGTTATGGGCCTCTTGCAAGAGTTGGTGGGTGAGGTTCTGTGGCCTGCGATGTGCAGGAGGTCCCACTAGAATCATGATGGTCCCTTCAGCCTTAAAGGCTACGAGTCTCTGACATTCTGACGTAGAGTGGCCTCTGTTGAAGGAATTCACTTCTTTTGAGTATGACTGCATTCCTGCAGATGATTTGATCTTCAACCTAACCCCTTGTAACAACTGTATTCTGTTTTTTCTTTTCTGGGCACAATAGTGGAAACATATCCATTTGAAAGCATAGGAAGAGAATAAGCTACCTATGTTGCACTGGTATTGGTGGCTGCAGGAGGTGCAGGGCAATAATAAATTGGACTGAGGTGATAGAATGATCTTTGCTGCTGAGAGATTTTTGCCCCCAAGGTTTTACTTGCTTTGCATAAGGCAGTTCCAGCTTTTCACTTCAGTTAAAAACAAGTGAAATTGCACTGGCAAAATGCATGATGATCCACCTGAGTGTGGAGTTGGCCGAAAAGTAGAAAGTTTTGCAAATCTGATAAGAGTATTTTCCTGCTCTCACTGGGCCTGCTCTTTTACCTCTTACCATCAAGTTATCTTTGTGAATTTTTCCCTTTGGTACATGGGAAGCACTGCAAACTTTGGTGACATTATGACACCTTCTTTTTCTGCCTTATATCTGTTCAATAGTGATTAAAAAAGGGTGGTGAAATCTTGACGAAATATTTGCAGCAAATAGTGCAGTTTGCTCCTGAGACAGTCACATATTTGGGAACTTAGAAACGCAGTATGTCAGCTTGCTTTATGGGCTAGAGTTGCAAGCAAAAACATTTAATACAATGTCACTAATATCTTTAACTGTAAGTAAAGAACACTTTGCAATTCAGGCTGTGGATGTACCTCCTTGATCATTGTCCTATGCTTAGCCACCACCTCTCAAACTCACCATCACTTCCATCTATCTGTCTTAGGCTTTGTCTATGCTGGACTTTAGTCAGCAAAACTTTTGTTGTTTAGGGGTGTGAAAAAACACCCTTCCCACCCCGAACAACAAACGTTTTGCTGACAAAAAGCGCTGGTGTGAACAGCGCTTTGTCAGCAGGAGAGCTCCACTGCCAACAAAGCTACCACCGCTCGTTGGGAGTGAAAGCTTTTATTGGCAGGAGAGCTCTGTCCTGCTGACAAACAGCAGCTACACTGCACGCCTTCTAGCAGCACAGTTGTAGTGGCACAACTGTCGCTAAAAGGTGCGTAGTGTAGACATGGCCGTAGAGTTTGTGCTTCCACCTATCTCTATAGTATCTAAGTGACTTCCACATAGATAGATTGGCAGCAGCATGGTGCTTAGTGGACTTCATGGAATATTTGGCTTATTCTGCTTTTGGGTTATAAAAACCTCTGCTTGGTATAATGTTTTTGGCTTGATTTTCTTTTCTTTTTTTAAGGGAAAGAGGTGATGGCTCGTGCTCAATATCATTCAGGTTGTTGTGAAGAAGCTATATTAGACAGGAAGGTTTTGAAGCATTTCCTAAAGATAGTCACACCCTTGACTAATTTAATTTCTGGAACCATGACCAGATCCTCTGAGAAAGCTTTATCCTGGATCTGACACACGTTATATGGGTGTCTATATCTTGGAAGGTGATCACATCTTCGCTGTCAGCCCCAGGATGTGGAATTTGCTTCCTGCTGAAATTCATCTCGGTCTACCTCTTCCCTCCTTTAAAAACACATAAAATAGAATGCCATTAAAATTGAAGAAAAACCACCTCTGCGGTAACAGACATGGTTTTTCTATTTCTACAGAGGAATGCAAACTTGTAAATTCAACAAGAAAGTCGGAAGTCCATCTGTTTTAGTTTGTTTGAGACTTAGCTTATGAGAAGAACTTTCCCCACATGCTCAGATGAGGCTCAGACTGTTTGGGTATGTTCAGGACTTGCTATTTGGCTTTCATATAATCTAAAGTTTGTGTTCATAAGTATAAATTGTACAGCTGCCCTGTGGTAGCTTGTATTTTCTAGATCAAACATAAGTGAACTTAAACTGCCCTTTACAGATAAAACAAATAGTCCGACAACACAGATTTATTTGCAAATCATTTTTCAAAGTTCATGTAAGTAGCTTTCAAAACAGGAAAAATAAGCAGCTAGAATAAATATTCTAACATTTTAAAAAACAAATAGAGTAGTTATTTTTAACTTTCAAACTGCCTTTCTTCATAATTTTCAGTGGGACTTAACAACTCTAATCTTTGACTCCAAAATGAATGGCTTCTGGCCAAAATGATCTCTGATCAAATCCAGCCTTAATCATTGCACAGAACAAATTCTGTGGGCACTAAGATGGTGACACTTTGATGTCTGCTTTACATACAGAGACACAGCTTTAAAGAAGCAGGGACACATTAAATATAGCCCATATAGTAAAACAATATTTTATAGGACATACAATAAAGAAATGTATATGAAATAGCATGATTATAGGCTCAGTTCTAGCTCTGCCAGTGATTTATTGCTTGGCCCTTTCCTAGGTAGTTCCACCCACTTTCTGAACAGGACTGTTCACCCTGGGCTCTGTTGCAAAGGGGATTGTATCTGCGTTGCACTAGGCTAGCCTTCTCCAGTGCCGGGTCCCATGCAGGACTGGAGTGACTCTGGTCCTTTAGCTCCTTGAAATAAATTCTTCTCTAGTGCTTTGTGCTTCTGCAGTTATGGTGAAAACTTTAGTATAAAGATTGGGGTGGGAGCAGTTAAAACCAAAGCAACACTTTTTTTATTTTGAAAGGTGATTATTTCAAAACACTATTGACACACTCGGGCTTTAAGAGACAATAGGGGTTAAGCCATGTTCTTGAGCAAAACTCAGTTGAAATGCAGTATCAGGCCCTAAAATAACTAAATATATTTGGTCCCACAGATTTTAGTGATGTAATCTCTTGCACCAGATTAAATACACTGAGTTACTGCTTAGGGCAGCAGTGGACAAATACAGGTAGAGGATATTTCTTCCTACAGCCTTAATCTTATTTTCACACTGTGGTGCTTCTAGAGTATTTATAAATTGCTGTCCAGAGTGAAGAGTAGATTGTACTAACTGAAATCTTCTGACAGGTGTAGGGGGGAGGGTTAGCAGTGCACTGATGGCCAGTAATCAGTGTTAGTAGTATTAAACCCATTTCACTTAGTGGTGGTGGTAGTAGTAGTCATTTAGTTATGCCTTAGAGCAGGGATCGCCAACCTTTTTATGCCCAAGATCATTTTCTGAATTTAAGGGCAACCCAGGATCTGCTCCGCCACTTCCCCAAAGCCCCCCCCCTTTCACCGGGTTGGGGTAGGGGTTTGGGAGGGGGTCCAGGCCCTGGGAGGGAGTTTGGGTGCAGGAGGGGGCTCTGGGTTGGGGCAGAGTGTTGGGGTGCAGGAGGGGGTACAGGGTGCTGGCCCTGGGAGGCAGGTCAGTGCTGGGGCAGGGGGTTGGGGTGCAGGAGGGGGTACAGGATGCTGGCTCTGGGAGCGGTGTGGGGCCTTGGCAGCCCCACTGTGCTGCTGGAGATCATAATCAACAGGGAGAGCCTCTAAGATTGAGGTTGGTGACCAGTGCCTTAGAAGGTAAGCTCCCTACAAGAATAGGCATTTGAGGAAGCACGCCTGGAGCAGAAGCAGTTCAGTGTGTAGGAGCTGGGTGTGTCTGATAGGGTTGCCAACTTTCTAATGCACAAAACCAAACACCCTTGCTCTGCCCCTTCCCTGAGGCCCTTCCCCCCCACTTGCTACATTCCCCCTCCCTCGGTGGCTCACTCTCCCCCATCCTCACTGTAATGATGCTGCCTTTAGTGGGACAGTTCTGAGCATAGGCGCCAACTTCTCTTGGCACCGGTGGGTGCTCGCACCCCCACGGCCCTGCCCCAACTCCACTCCTGCTCCGCCCCATTCCAACCCCTTTCCCAAAGTCCCTGCCCCAACTCTGCCCCCTCCTGCGCCTATTGGGCCCCTTCCCCAAATCGCTGGCCCCTTTTCTTCCCCCACCATCTCCCCTGAGTATGCCACATTCCAACTTCTCCCACCTCTCTCCCACAGCTTGTTACGCCGTGAAGCAGCTGTTTTGCAGCAGCAAGCACTGGGAGGAGAAGCGGGGACACAGCGTGCTTAGAGAGGAGGCGGAGGTGAGCTGGAGTAGGGGGATGGGGCGGGGAGCTGCTGGTGGGTTCAGAGCTCCAGCCCCAGAGTACCCACGGAGTCGGTGCCTATGCTTCTGAGAGATCAATTCAGGGCAAATTGCTTAGAGCAGGGCAGTTACAGCCCAAGGCTAGGGTTCCTTTGCACACCAAGGCAAACCAGACCAGCCAACAGAGAAGACTTCAGTTTTACCCCACTGGCTATCCAGAAGTCATACAAGCAATTCCCTTAAACGCTCCAGTTTCCAGGTATCACCACCAATGCCACTCGTTATGGGGACAAATGGTTATGAAAACCAATACCCCAGTAAAAGAAAAAGCTTCTCCTGATCCCAAAGGACCAAGTCCCAGACCCAGGTCAATATACAAGTCAGATCTTACTCACAAATCATGTTGACAAGTTTCAGAGTAGCAGCCGTGTTAGTCTGTATTAGCAAAAAGAAAAGGAGTACCTGTGACACCTTAGAGACTAACAAATTTATTTGAGCATAAGCTTTTGTGAGCTACAGCTCACTACATCGGATGTGATGAAGCATAAGCATCAGCTTATGCTCAAATAAATTTGTTAGTCGCTAAGGTTCCACAAGTACTCCTTTTCTTTTTGCCAATACAGACTAACACGGCTGCTACTCTGAAATCTTTCATTACTGAGAATAGTTCTTTCCCAAGAAGCTGACCAAATGCTTCACTGAGGCTACTTAGAATCAAAACATATTGAGATACAAGTATATAGCCAATATTCATAACTTCAACTACAAAAATGACACGCACATACACATAGCATAATCATACCCAGCAAAGCATAACCTTTTTATAGACATCTCACATGACAACCTTTGTACAATATTTGCTGCAAATATATAACACTGGTTGCAACAATGATCAATACAGTCATAGTTTATGTCAATAACGTCACACTCGCTCACTTTCACTGGGCTGGGGCAGGGAGCTGGGGGGTGGGAGGGGGTGAGGGCTCTAGCTGGAGATGCGGGCTCTGGGGTGGGGCAGGGGATTGGGACTCGGGGTTGGGGCATAGGTTTACTTCAGGCAGCGGTGCTGCAGGAGAGCTAAGGCAGGCTTCCTGCCTGTTCTGACTCCGTGCTGTGCCCCGGAAGCAGCAAGCAGGTACAGCTCCTAGGTGGAGGTGTGGCAGGTGGCTCTGTGCGCTGCTCTCACCCACAGGCACTGTCTCCGAAGCTCCCATTGGCTGCGGTTCCCGGCCAGTGGGAGTGCAGTGTCAGTGCTTGGGGTGGGGGCAGCATGCAGAGCCCTGTGGGGCCCCCCCCCGCCACCTAGGAGCTGGACCTGCTGGCTGCTTCTGGGGCACAGCACGGAGCCAGGAAGACAGGGACTAGCCTGCCTTTGCTCTGCAGCACCACCGACCGGACTTTTAATGGTCCAATCAGAGGTGCTGACCGGAGCTGCCAGGGTTCCTCTTCAACCACCTGGTCAGCCTAGTCTGGTGAAGGTGCTATTGTCTGCTTAATGCATGAAATAAAAAGAAACTGTGAAAACTACACACCCTGAAGGCAAGTGCTTGTTGCTTCAGATTTGTGCCCTAACCCAAGAGAGAACCTTGCAGGTAAAGCGTCACACGTTATATGTAATTTGGTGTAGGCATGTGATAGTCTAAAACACAGCAAAAGTCTGAAGTATTATGGTACAGAAATAAAATGCAATACTCCTTGACCCACTAAAAGCTCCAGATGCAAAAACTTATCAGGGCTCCTTGTGTTTTCAGATTTTAGAATTTTATTTTCTTTGTTGAAAGTCATTGATGTGAAATCCAAAAGTCATGTTTACATTTGTGTTCCCAAAATTTCCTGTTTCCAAAGTAGAGCTGGATATCTGCCAGAGACTCTGGAAATATCACTTATATTCACCCTATTGTCAAATTGTCATAGCTTTGGGTTACTTTCTGAGAGGCAGTGTGGTGCAGGGGTATGCGCACAGTAGTGGGAATCTGGTGTTCCTGGGTTTGCACCTAGCTCAACTGCTGACTCAATGTGTAGCTATAGGAAAAAACACTTAATTTCTGCCTGGTTTTTCTGCCTTTAAAATTGGAAGAATAATATCCACCTGAGGTGCTGGGAAGCTTCTTATAAAGTTGTGCACCATGTTGAATGTGTAAAATACTATATAAGTGCTAAATGTTGTCCATCAAATGTGGTGATTAAATGTCCATTTTGCCCATACTGACAGTACAGAAACCCTTTGAATATCCTTTAGCAAATTATTAACTCTAATTGACTGAATAGCGGGTTTGACTCAAAACTTTAGGTGTTGGGGAAAGTAGAGCAATTTTTATATATATTTTATAAACCAGGCTTTTCATGAATGATAGTAAATGACTCAGAAGGCACCTATGCTATTTCTTTAAGGGCAGGGAATTGTAAGTAGTTTGTGGTAGGAAAAAATATGAACACCAAAGAAAGGCATTTTGTCAATTTCTAGGTTATCATGTTTTCACTGGCACTGTTGAACATAGCAGGCAGTAGAGACACAGTAAGCTCAGGGTAAAGCTATAAATCGAGCACCTGAAATGCGTATTTAACTTTAATTAGCATACAATAATTGTTTCAATTAATTTAATATTTTGTGTGAGGCATAACCTCTGCTGTTAGTTGTGTTAATACAGTTTCATAGACTTACTCACCACCGTGTACAATTCTAGCACCAGAAGACACCCAAATGTATATTGAGAAGGCAAATTCTATCACCTAAGGGTGCGGGCATTAGAATCTATTAACTATGCAAGTAGCTCTTTGGCATTGGTGAGGCCACACTTGGAGTATTGCGTCCAGTTTTGGTCCCACCACTACAGAAGGGATGTGGACAAATTGGAGAGAGTCCAGCGGAGGGCAATGAAAATGATTGGGGGGCTGGGGCACATGGCTTACGAGGAGAGGCTGAGGGAACTGGGGTTATTTAGTCTGCAGAAGAGAAGAGTGAGGGGGGATTTGATAGCAGCCTTCAACTACCTGGAGGAGGATTCCAAAGAGGATGGAGCTCGGCCGTTCTCAGTGGTGGCAGATGACAGAACAAGAAGCAATGGTCTCAAGTTGCAGTGGGGGAGGTCTAGGTTGGATATTAGGAAACACTATTTCACTGGGAGGGTGGTAAAGCACTGGAACGGGTTACCTAGGGAGGTGGTGGAATCTCCATCCTTAGAGGTTTTTAAGGCCCGGCTTGACAAAGTCCTGGCTGGGATGATTTAGTTGGTGTTGGTCCTGCTTTCAGCAGGAGTTGGACTAGATGACCTCCTGAGGTCTCTTGCAACCCTATGATTCTAGCTGTTAATGCTGGAATAGTGTGCATACAGAGTTTTCAGAGTAGCCACTGCCAGGAGTGTGAGTCATCCTGTTACTCCCTGCCTCCAGCGAGAGGACTCTTTCTCCTGGTAGCTGGCTGTCAGCTCCCTGACACAAATAACCTTTCAGCTACTCCAGCTCTCTCCTCTGGACTGTATTCAGTCCTAACTTTGGCTCTGTCTACACTAAACTTTTGTTGCTCAGGGGTATAAAAAAACCACACCGCTGACTGACAAAAGCTTTCCCGATGGAAAGCTCCGGGGTGGACAGCACTTTGTTGGTGGGAGAAAAGCTAGCAGGAGAGCTCTCTCCTGCTGACAAAGAGTGGTGACACTGCATGCCTTACAGCAGCAAGGCTTTACCAGCACAGCTGTGCTGCTGTAAACTGCGCAGTGTAGACATAGCCTTTGCCTGGCAGGTTAACAGTAGGTGCGCCTTAATCCCCGAGTCCCTTTGAATCCATATTCGTGTGTTGTCCAGTCCCTGACCCTAGCTACTCACAGAAATTCCATAACCTGTGCACCTAAGGGTGCCGTGTACTCCAGTTTACCCATTTTACCTTAAACCAGTGCTCCTGTAAACCACACAGCACTTGTGAACACTTATAATAAAACAGAAAGAAGTTTTGTTTAAGAAAGAATAACGATTTAACTAGAAACAAGAGGGTGGAAACAAATGGTTACAATACAAAACAAAATCATAAAATGCGAAGCTTGGCAACATTTATCAATAGTTAGCTTTCCAATATAATAAAGTAGGTTTTCCCCAGCAAGTTTGGTCTTTTGCAGAGCTGGCTGGTTCCACAAGAACCAGGACCCAAACATTCATGAAAGCACCCTTACTCCCTAAGAGGTTTCTTTGGTGAATGGATCCAGAGTGCTTCTCCCTCCTCCCTCCCTCCTGTGTTATAATGAAAACAGCCTTTTGTTTCTATTCATGGTCAGGTCTTGTACTGACGAAAGACCCAAAGTTTGCCAGTTGACAGAAAGAGCTTCACTGAAGGTAATTGGATAGTGGGCTGGGGGAGTGCGCTCTCTATATAAATTGATCTTGCCCTTAGATCAGCACGATCCAGTTTGTCTTCCAATTCTGCAGGGAGGATTGTAATGTTCCTTTTTCACCTCCAAACAGTTTTCTTTGGTGTGCCTGTGATGGCTTTCCATTGATAGCTTTGGAAGGGAGCAAGACTAATGAGTTGAGCCTTGCATTACCTGGCTGGCTGTGTAGGGAGGAGTGACAACTCCTTCTTGCTTGAATGGGCCATCACCGAGGCACAGCATCTCCTAGTGATCAATTTCTACTCCAAGTCTGTAAAGCACATTTTATTCCTTAAATATTACCCATACATACTGCTCAGCATGATTATGAGTCTTGAGAAGTTATGAGCTTTCTGTAGGTACTTAACATGATATCCCTTATGGATAAATACCTGCAAGATATGTGTTCGGTGTAATGGATTTGTCGGGTCTGAGGTGAGAGCTGTTTACAAAGAACAGGGGACCCTTTGCCAATGGGATCTCAGTCTCACAGTGTTTTTGCATAAAAGCTTTGTGGACATGCTCGAGGAAGTTGAAGTCTGAAGATCAGGCCCTGACTGATTAATTGTTTATTAGAACAAAATCTGTATTTATTACATCAACCTTCAAAGCATATCTCAGCTGTTTTACTCACCAGTGTATTACCAAGTTTTGAATCCTAAAACATGTAGTGTGGGTGGGATCTGAAGTCTCCTGTTGTTGGAAACCTGATTAAAAGGTACAGTGATAGACGTTATAAATTAAATTACTGTCAATGAAGACTAGCGAGAACCAGTACTTAGGACAGATTACAGTAATGAAAATATTTTGCCACTAGTGGGAGGGGACTCCAGGGGTATGTCTACACTGCATTTTAAAACCCGCGGCAGTGAGGCTGAGTCTACAGACTCAGACTTGTGCTACAGTGTTAAAGCCAGCAGAGTTGATGTTGCGGCTCAGGCTCTGAAGCCTTCCCTCTCCCCAGGCCTGCCATTTGCTAATGTATTCTCTGCATCTGAGTAGGTAAAGCCTGGCACTCGTCGGACTGTTCAGTCATCTGCTCTTTGCTTCCACTATCTGTGCTGAATGCTGCAGTGCTTTTATCAGGTTAAAAACCATTGCAGTCTCTTGGTATAATGCCAATTAGGTAACGTCACATAGTCTTTTATCCCATTTTACTGGTGTATTGTTGGGGTACAGCATAAATAACACAATCCAACACAAGTCTGCTGATGGTTGAAAGTAATTCACAGTGTGCGTTAAAACCCATTGAAATACACTAGGACTAGAAAAAGATTTAAGAAGAGAAAGAGTAGCAGATTGGTTAATGTGTAGATGGTTGCCATTTGTGTACATTGCATCTTGCACAGAAGTAGGGTTGATATTTTAAAATGGCATAGTAGTTTGTGATCAGATTGAAAATATACAGCTCTGAAATTAAAGCGCCTGATATTGGCTAAGTGCTGAGCGTAAGTCAGTGCAATCAGTGTTTGTTAAACCCTGCTAATGTTCATGAATACAAACAGTTCCTGCCTCAGAGAGTTTACAGATGGGATGTGCAGCAACACACCAGAGATTAAGGTGACACGGGGTCATTTTTAAAAAATAATTCTGTAGAATAAGATAATTATAAACTAAACGTATTGAGGGCATTCAACAAGTCTACCTCAGATTAAAGTTAATTGTGATCCCTTAGGTGAAAGGCTAATGTTTTTCCTGTTATAAAGTGTGGCCATTCTTTTCCCCACAGTGCTCTGAGCTACTTCACTACAGCTCCGGAATGTAATTGGCACTTTTGGTCCTTTGGGCTGGTGGAGACTTATTGCAGAAGTGACAGAATCAGCTTTCAGGGAGAGTGGAGCCAGATGACATCGCAGCTCTCAGAGGCCTGGTACCGCAGAAGCTGCTTTAATTCTGGAGGCACTGCTTGCCCATCTCTGCAGCCAACAGGAAAGGAAACAAGGGCAAAACAAACTCGCATGGGTAAAAAAAAATAGTATTACGAATTCAGGCATCTTTGGGTATTTTTTATATCTTACTAGGAAAATACAACCTAGATGGAGCTACTATAACTGGTTGGAAAACTGTTCCAAGAGAGTAGTTATCAGTGGTTCACAGTCAAGCTGGAAGGGCATATTGAGTTGGGTCCCACAAGGATCAGTTCTGGGTCTGGTTCTGTTCAATATCTTCATTATCTTTAGATAATGGCATAGAGAGTACACTTATAAAGTTTGTGGACAATACCAAGCCTGGAGGGGTTGTAAGTGCTTTGGAGGATAGGATTAAAATGATCTGGACAAACTGAAGAAATGGTCTGAAGTACAGAGAATGAAATTCAACAAAAAACTAAGTACTTCACTTAGGAAGGAACAATCAGTTGCACACATACAAAATGCGAAATGACTGCCTAGGAAGGAGTACCTCTGGGGGTCATAGTGGATCACAAGCTAAATATGAGTCGTCAACAGTGTAATGCTGTTGCAAAAAAAGCAAACATAATTCTGGGATGTATTAGCAGGAGTATTGTTAGCAAGACACAAGAAGTAATTCTTCCGCTCTACTCTGCGCTGATTAGACCTCAGCTGGAGTATTCACAGTAGCAGCCGTGTTAGTCTGTATTCGCAAAAAGAAAAGGAGTACTTGTGGCACCTTAGAGACTAACAAATTTATTTGAGCATAAGCTTTCGTGAGCTACAGCTCACTTCATCCGATGAAGTGAGCTGTAGCTCACGAAAGCTTATGCTCAAATAAATTTGTTAGTCTCTAAGCTGGAGTATTGTGTCCAGTGCTAGGCGCCACATTTCAGGAAAGATGTGGACAAACTGGAGAAAGTCCAGAGAAGAGCAACAAAAATGATTAAAGGTCTAGAAAACATGATCTATGAGGAGTGAGAAAATTGGGTTTATTTAATCTGGAGAAGAGAAGACTGAGAGGGGACATGATAACAGTTTTCAAGTACATAGAAGGTTATTACAAGGAGGAGGGAGAAAAATTATTCTTCCTAAACTCTGAGGACAGGACAAGAAGCAATGGGCTTAAATTGCAGCAAGGGCAGTTTAGGTTGGACATTAGGAAAAACTTCCTGTCAAGTTTCAGAGTAGCAGCCGTGTTAGTCTGTATCCACAAAAATACCAGGAGTACTTGTGGCACCTTAGAGACAAATTTATTAGAGCATAAGCTTTTGTGGGCTACAGCCCACTTCATCGGATGCATAGAATGGAATATATAGTAAGAAGATAATATATATATACACATACAGAAAAGGTGGAAGTTGCCATACAAGCTGTAAGAGGTTAATTTAATTAAGATGAGCTATTATCAGCAGGAGAAAAAAACTTTTGTAGTGATAATCAAGATAGCCCATTTAGACAGTTGATAAGAAGGTGCGAGGATACTTACTTTAGGGAAATAGATTCAATATGTGTAATGACCCAGCCATTCCCAGTCTCTATTCAAACTCAAGTTAATAGTATCTAGTTTGCATATTAATTCAAGCTCAGCAGTTTCTCCTTGGAGTCTGTTTTTGAAGCTTTTCTGTTGCAAAATTGCCACCCTTAAATCTTTTACTGAGTGGCCAGAGAGGTTGAAGTGTTCTCCTACTGGTTTTTGAATGTTATATGTAACAGTCAGTGTAGTTAAGCACTGGAATAAATTGCCTAGGGAGGTTGTGGAATCTGTATCAATGGAGATTTTTAAGAGCAGGTTAGGCGAATACCTGTCAGGGATGATCTTCTAGATAATACTTAGTCCTGCTATGAGTGCAGGGGACTGGACTAGATGACCTCTTGAGGTCCCTTCCAGCATAGGTGCTGACTCCATGGGTGCTCTGGGGCTGGATCACCCATGGAAAAAATTAGTGGGTGATTAGCTCCCACCTGCAGCCAGCTCCCCCCACTCCCCTCCCAGCATCACCTGCCTGCTGGTGGCCCTGCTAATCAACTCCTTCCCCTCCCTCCCAGCATCCCACCCACCGCAATCAGCTGTTCCACACTGTGCAGGAGGTGTGGGGAGAGGCCTGAGGAGGCAGTGTGGGGGCTTGAGGGAAGGAGTGCAGTGGGAGCAGGGCCTGGGGCGGAGCGGGGATGGGAAGAGGTGGGCTGGGAGTGGGAGCTTGGGGGAAGGGGTGAAGTGGGGGTTGAGCGCCCCCGGAGCAAGGAGGAAGCAGGCACCTATGCCTTCCAGTCCTATGATTAGGCTAAAGTAATGCAGAGTCACTAGAGACTTGGGGAAAGATGGACTGGAGCTGAAATTACTTTACCCATTTTTATCTAAAAGTGCTTGTGTTCACAGACTGAACTAATTACCTAAAGATTGAGTGTTTACTGATTTTTGAACCCATATTTTCATACACAGCAGGGAGCTGGCAGTGTGCATAGCAAATCTTAGCACAGTAACTCCTGGTTTGTTTGATAAACCTTTTCACTCATGATGCCTGGGCTGTAGCAGTCAGTTCAGAGTTAGAGATCAGCCTCAAATCTGAGGCTTCTTACCTTTGGAGGTGCGGACCCCTTTGGAAATTCAGTCTATGGCCTGCAGACTCTTACCATAGAAGTCTTCACTGAAAAATGACTGAACAGAATTCAACTATAAACGTTGCATGTGTTTGTTTGGCACTGCATTTGATGTAGCGTGAGAAAGGGCACTTCACCGTGGGCTTCTATGGTAACGACAGCACTTCTGGGTTTTGATCTGTAAGTGGTAAATTCACATACTTTTGATTGATCAGAAAAATAGAATGCCTTTTCTGGGATCTGAAACTTTATTTTCATAGTCACCTTTCATTGACCTTTTAGACATAGTCTCTGGACCCCAGAGGTCCATGGACTACAGGTTGAAAACCACTGATCTAAAGATTTATTAACTAGGAAAAGGAAATGAGAATTATTTACAAGGTTAAAGCAAGTAACCATACAAACACTAATGAGTTCTAGTCTTAGGTTTCAAAAGTAATAGAAGTTTCTGTGATAAGCAGGTTTTATATGTCCTTTAGGGCTAACTCAGGCCAAGCTTTTGCTTATGCTCCGTAATCCTTGCCCCTCAGAGTCCAAGCAGCATAAAGATACAGTTCCTTCTTGTTCAGGCTTTTTATTCCTTCCCTCCTCCTGCTTCCAGTTGCAAATTCAGCTGTTGGGAGGAATTCACTTGCATATCTCCTCTTTGAGGGGAGTGGAGGGAGAGCAATCAATAAAGTCTTTTGTCCTCTGATGTTCCACAGTAGTTCCTCTGATGTCAATGGACCTTCTCTGTTGGGCAGGACATAGTACCTTTTGTTGTAGGCCAGCATTTCGTGCTAATTAATGTCTCTACCTGTCAAGTGACTTCCACAGCTACAGTGGTTTACTGTGCAAACACTCAAATATTACCTTACAATATGGGATACAGATGTTATAAGATATTAATGCATTCAGCAGTTGACAAGCATTCAATACAATCTAAATACTAAGCACACTTTTATAACTCTAACACCTATTTTAACAGTACTAACACACAGGTGTACTAGACTAGTTCCAGCTATGTATTTGTCAGTGTTCACTTGAGATCTAGGGGTCTTGGCATGAACTGGCACCTCATTGGCAAGCATCACAACTTCATCTGTGTGGGACAGAGAGTGAGCCGTGTTATAATTAGAGCTGGTTGAAATTTTTTCACCAGTACATTTTTTCACTGAAAAATGACTCTCAGCTTAAATGAGATTTTTCATGGAAAATTTTAGTTTGAGAACAAAAATTGGTTTTCCCTTTTTTGGCTTTCCCTCCCCCATTTTCTTTCGCTTTTTTCCTTCTCCACCCCCTTTTTCCAGTGAAACACAATGGGTGCGGTGGGGGGTGGGGAGAGAGAGAGAAAGGGAGAGGGAAATAACCTAAACAATCAGTTCAGTGTTTAATTAAAAATCACAAAAAATTCTGCAAAAAATGTGAATGAAATTCATTTGAAACGGTTTGCAGAAAATATATTGCATTTTTTGACTAGCTCTAATTAAAATAAAGCTCCTGCTGACTCAAGTTCCCATTATGCTCATGGGTCTATCATTAGTTTTGGATTAACTTTTATTAAATGTGAAACCCACTGGAGAAAGGGTAAGGTATTTTTATTAGTGTTCTGCTCTGCTTTACTTGTGGAGGTTTCCTTGGGAAGAGAATACAGGGTTAACAGCCATGTGGGTGCTATTACATTACAGATACACTGTGTGTCCTTGTGGAGTTTGCCTGAAGCAGTGCTAGCCCTGCCAGCAATCATTCGCATACAGTGTCAGGCCAGTGATTTATAGCTCTGCTTAAGTGAAGGCCGCTGCTTACTCCCAGCACAGCTATTTGTTTCAACCACTTCAGAAGGCTGTAGCTTCAAGGGAGCTAGCATATAACGCTTCCAGTGCTTGGCAACTTTTCTTTTCTTTTTTTTTAAATCCCAAATTCTGGAATTTACACAGCTGACCAGACTAGACCTTCATTGTCATGTCTTGGGTGAAAAAAGAGAAATTAAATATCTATAATATACATTAAAGATAATTAGCAAGTTTTAATCTTGATATTAATTGGAATAATGTGGTCTGAAAGAATTTATCCATATCTCTTTAATGTGACAGTAATACAGAGAGCATTTTGACCTATCTAGAAAGTCTCGAATTTCATACATCTCAGTCTGACATTTTGCAGATAGGAAAAAAAAAAAGTATATCAGTTCAGCATTAGATTTTCTTTAGAATTTTGTATTTATTATGTTTATTTGCTCCATTTGTATTGCATCCAGCATGCCAGACTACAACATGATTTAACATGATGCTGTAAGTGTGCACTCAGTGTGGGCCGTGAATTCTTAGATCTCTACAATGAACTGGAGAGAGTTTTCTACATCTCTAGCATGCTGCTTTTCTCCTCAAAGCTTGAAGGTGGAATCTTTATGAAAAAGACTAAGAGTTCATTTATAGAGATATTAACACACTAGTCCTGAACTGTTTAACAGCTAACTTTATAATGTAATACTGATTTGGTAGAAATTTTCTTTGTAAATGTTAACAGCAAGACATGTCCTATCCAGAAGGCCTTGAATTTTAATCTGCTGATTAACATTAGATACTGGTGCATGGGTACTATAGCAAACTTCCTCTGCCTTCTTTAAGGAACACAATGTAAGTATCTGAGTTTTGCATCAGTGTAGTATGGGGCCATTTTTCTTCATGAATGTGGAGAGAAGAGCTATAAGCAGGTTAAACTTTCCAACATATTAAAGGTGAGCTGCATTAATGGCTTAGCAGCAAAATTAACAAACTTTTCAAAGGGAGTACCTCTGTCTTCCATTTTCCCTAAAAATAACTTCTTCTTTTATGACTTTGTGAGCCCTTTGGTATCGTGACTATGTCTTCATGTGTGTTTGTGCAGCACCCAGCACAATGGGGGCTTCTGGGTCCTACTATAATATCAATATTGAATATTTATAATAAATTCTTAGAATGAGTGCATGTGCACACACAGGCAATAACAATATGACAAGGAACCTATTGCCAAATATTTTCCATTCATCTCATCATGTGGAAAGAGAATCTGCTGGGATTGAGCTGCTTTCCCCAAGAATGGCAGTGCCTGCATTTCCTCTTCCCCTTCCCCTGCTTAGTATGTACAGTTGTGACACGTGTCTTTTCAGTTTAGCTAAAACTATTCACAGTTTTTCTTTTTAAAGAGAAACTAGCAGTAGCTCATCCATTACACTCTGTGGCAAAAAAGAAAGGTAATGGTGATAATATGGGTCACGGTGTGTGCAGTTGCTCTGCTGGCTCTTCATCTGAGTTTGCCTTTCAGCTATAAAGCAAGTTTCTGTGTTGGCTCTGTCAGATGTAATATTGGCTACAAAGACAGCTGAATTTATTATGCTACTTGCACCTCTATTCTCATTCCTACCTGTGGTGACCTTCCTATTTTCTGGGTCAGATGGCGAATTCTTTTAAGACTTTTATCCTGGTCTGTGGGCTTAAAGGTATTTTGAAGCTTGTGCACTACTTAGCTGTAGAAGGCTGACAATGCCTGACTCTCTGCAGAAGACCCTGGAAAGTTTACAGATCACTTTATACCAAAGCAAGAAACTGATCTAAAGCAAAGGTTTCGGTTTTGCTAATCAGGCTGACGTGAAGGTGAGCCTATCCATCAGGTGGTTTCTGCAGGGTGGAAGCCCTTGGCAGTAAGTAATTTGGGCCTTTACATAAATAAATGATTGGTGATCACTTCTTTCAGAAGACTATAACTCAAGGAATCTTGCTTGTCTGGACACTGTATCTCTGCCTTGGACCCCTGCCTTGAATTAAATGCTATGTGGGAGAATCCGTTAAGGAGAGTGAAATATATTACAAATGCACTGAGTACCTCTGAACCTCAGACAAAGAAGGCTGTTGAATTTGGAGCCTTAGAATGATTTAAATAATCTCTAACCTCGCTGGAAAAGGTGGAGATTGCCTCTGATAAACGATAGGCAGATTTGGGGCAAGTTCTAGACAGTAGATGCTTGCAGGTTAGAGGTGCTGAGGTCGGAGTGGAGAGGGTGCAGAGTCAGTGGGATTGGGTGGTAAGAAGATGGCTGGAGTCGGGATGGCTCTGTGTGTGGCCAGGCTCACGTGTGCGTTGTCCCACGTGTTGTGCTTGTTCTGCCAGTTGCTCTGTTTGTTTCACGCTATTAACAGTGAAGATGAATTTCAGAACACACACATGATGATAGGCCATTGGATTTCTGCATGACTGGGTTAATGCTGGCCACATTGTGGTGGTGGTTTTTTATTCAGTCTGACAAGGGGTCATGAAACACAATGATTATGTGAGAATATTTCTAAGTCCCCATCATGCTGCAAGCAACAGGCTTGATGTACTTGAATGTTCTTAGGTGGTGGAAACAGCAAATTCACACTCCTGCAGCCTAGCCTGCAGATATGGTTGGGGGAAGAGAGCTGTCTCTAATGCTAGGATTCTGAGGCGCACCAGTCCAGGGAGTGAAGTCATTTTTATTAGTGTTGATGTTTAACTGACAGTCAAAGTTTCTTCCTCTGAGACTTGTGTAAGAGTCTGAGAAGCTGCAGAGCTCTCTCCCTGTTCCTTTGCTCTCAGTAGGGATGGTTTGTACACTGGATGTTGACCATACAGCCATAAGGTGATCAATGTGAATAGCGTGACTTTTATTTTTGGCTTGTTTTCAGCCTTTAAAAAAAGGTTATTTGTCAATCATCACCTTTACATTACTTCTGGCAGAGCCACTTCAGGATCATTTTCCCTCTTGCCCTCAGCACCATGCCCCCACCCCAAAAGCCCTGGAACTCTTTTCGGGAAAGATTAAGGGGGATTATATGGCTCAGACCTCTTCCAAATGCAGCAGTAGTTTCTTCACAATGTTACACAGTGTGCTGTGAATCTTCATGTTATTTTCTCTCCCCTTCAGAAACCTTCTTCCTGGATTACTAATGTAGACATTTACAGTGTTGTGACTTTCATTTAGCTCTGCTATCCCTTCCATATTTATTTACTTTTTCCCCCCCATGCCTGTTTAGACTGGAAGAATTATATACTGCATGTGTATGCCCAAAACCTATCTGGATAAAAAGAAACCAATACCAATATTTACCTTAGTGAGAGTGATTGTTTGGGGACTCTTGCCCCCTTAAAAATGTGTTTTACACTAATTTCATTTTATAACTGAAAGTTCTAAAGCCAGATTTTTGAAAGAGGTCAGTCATTCTGCTATGGTACATCTGATTAGAGGTATCCTGTAGCAGTAAAAGTATTTGAAAGCTTGGGCTTTGGTTGCTTTCTGCATGATGATGACCAGGTTATTACTGTGCTTGGTTACAGGATCTGGTACAACAGGTGAATATAACTGGACTGCTTGGTAATAGTGACCATACTATAATTAAATGTAACATTCCTTTGGCAGGGAAAACCCCACAGCAGCCCAACATGGAAGCATTTAATTTCAGAAAGGGGAACTCTACAAACATGAGGAAATTAGTTAAACAGAAATTAAAAGGTACGGTGCCAAAAGTGAAATCCCTGCAAGCTGCATGGAAACTTTTTAAAGACACCACAATAGAGGCTCAACTTAAATGTATACCCAAATTAAAAACATAGTAAGAGAACCAAGAAAGTACCACCATGGCTAACCAAAGTAAAAGAAGCAGTGAGAAGCAAAAAGGCATCCTTTAAAAAGTGAAGTTAAATCCTAGTGAGGAAAATAGAAAGGAGCATAAACTCTAGCAGTGAAGTGTAAAAATATAATTAGGAAGACCAAAAAGAATTTGAAGAACTGCTAGCCAAAGACTCAAAAAGTAATAGCAAAAAATATGTAAGTATATCAGAAATAGGAAGCCTACTAAACAACCAGTTTAGCTACTAGACGATCGAGATGCTAAAGGAGTACTCGAGGACGATAAGGCCATTGTGGAGGAACTAAATGAATTCTTTGCTTCAGTCTCCATGGCTGAGGATGTGAGGGAGATTCCCAAACCTGAATCATTCTTTTTAGATGACAAACCTGAGGAACTGTCCCAGATTGAGGTGTCATTAGAGGAGGTTTTGGAACAAATTGATAAATTAAACAGCAATAAGTCACCAGGACCAGATAGTAATCAACCAAGAGTTCTGAAAGAATTCAAATGTGAAATTGCAAAACTACTATCTGTGATTTGTAACCTACCATTTAAATCAGCTTCTGTACCAAATGACTGGAAGATGGTTAATGTGATGCCAATTTTTAAAAAGGGCTCCAAAGGTGATCCCGGCAATCACAGGCCAGTAAGCCTGACTTCGGTACCAGGCAAATTGATTGAAACTATACTAAAGAACAGAATCGTCAAACACATAGATGAACATAATTTGTTGGAGAAGAGTCAACATGGTTTTTGTAAAAGTAAATCATACCTCCCCAATCTACTAGAATTCTTTGAGAGTGTCAACAAGCATGTGGACAAGGGGGATCCAGTGGATATAATATACTTAGATTTTCAGACAGGTTTCCTCACCAAAGGCTCTTAAGCAAAGTAAGCTGTTATGGGATAAGAGGAAAGGTCCTCTCATGGACTGGCAACTGATTAAAAGATAGGCAACAAAGAATAGGAATAAATGGTCAGTTTTCAGAATGAAGAGAGGAAAATAGTGCTGTACCCTAGGGGTCTGTTCTGAGACCAGTCCTATTCAACATATTCATAAATAATCTGGAAAAAGGGGTAAACAGTGAGGTGACAAAATTTTGCAGATTATACAAAATTATTCAAGATAGTTAGGTCCAAAGCAGACTGCAAAGCATTACAAAGGGATCTCGCAAAACTTTGGTGACAGGGCAACAAAATGGCAGATGAAATTCAATGTCGATAAATGCAAAGTAATGCACAATGGAAAACATAATCCTCAACTATACATATAAAATGATGCGGTATAAATTAGCTGTTACCACTCGAGAGAGATCTTGGAGTCATTTTGGATAGTTCTCTGAAAACATCCACTCAATCTGCAGCAGCAGTCAAAAAAAGCGAACAGACTGTTGGGAATCATTAAGAAAGGGATAGATAATAAGAGAGAAAATATCATATTGCCTCTATATAAATGCATGGTACGCCCACACCTTGAATATTGCGTGCAGATGTGGTCACCCCATCTTAAAAAAAAAATCTATTGGAATTGGAAAAGGTTCAGAAAAGGGCAACAAAAATTATTAGGGATATGGAACGGCTTCCATAGGAGGAGAGATTAATAAGATTGGGACTTTTCATCTTGGAAAAGAGATGACTAAGGGGGGGGATATAATTGAGGTCTATAAAATCATGACTGGTGTGGAGAAAGTAAATAAGGAAGTGTTGTTTACTCCTTTTCATAACACAAGAACTAGGGGTCACCAAATGAAATGAATAGGCAGCAGGTTTAAAACAAAAAAAGGAAGTATTTTTTTCACACAATACACAGTCAGTCTGTGGAACTCTTTACCAAAGGATGTTGTGAAGGCCAAGTCTATAATGGGGTTCAAAGAAGAAGTAGATAAGTTCATGGAGGATAGGTCCATCAGTGGCTATTAGCCAGGATGGGCAGGGATGGTGTCCCTAGCCTCTGTTTGCCAGAAGCTGGGAATGGGCGACCGGGGATGAATCACTTGATGATCTATTCATTCCCTCTGAGGCACCTGGCATTAGCCACTGTCGGAAGACAGGATAGTGGGCTAGATGGAGCTTTGGTCTGTCCCAGTATGGCCGTTCTTATGTTGCTATCTGAAATACTGTGTTTTGGAGTAAAAATAAGAGAGCTGAAATCTGATATACCATATTTAAAATTCTATAACATTTAAACTTCAGTTGGAAAATATTTGTGAACTGGTAAAAGGAGCATTCAGATCTGTACCCAAATTCAAAAGTGGTGAAGCTTTTGTAAACCACTGTAGAACAAAGATGTTTTGTACCAACACTGTATTGCTCATGCTGCCCTGGATGCTTAAGAGTAGCAATAATTACTAGGACAATTTGTGTACATTCTTCAAATGCTTTTGGACCTGAGAAAGCATTGCAGTTAAAGTATGTTTGTGTATTTAACATGTCACAAAAATACTTTTGCTGAAAAAAATGTTTGACAGTGTTTTACTTTGGTAAAGATGCCCCTCATTTATATTAAGATGGAGTTGATTTTCATCAGGGATGGTACTGAGGGAATAGGAGATTGGAACAGAAATGTAGCTTCCAAAGGGATTTATTATTTAACTTGTGTCACACTATAACTCCACTTTCAACCCCCAGTTGATCAATGGTTAGTTTAATCTTCCACAGTCTTTATACATCATGTGTTTCTCTCCCCCACGTCTTTGTTCAGAGAGAGACTGATCTAGAAGCCTGGGAGCCAGAAATGCCTGAGTTCTAATTCTTGCTTTGACACTGATTCACCCTGTGGCCTTAAGTGAGTCACCAAGACCCCATGTTCACTAAAAAGTTAGGTTGACCTGGCTACGTCACTCAGGGGTATGAAAAATCCACACCTCTGAGCTGTGTAATTAAGCCAACCTACTGCCCCCCTGCCCCAAGTGTAGACAGCGCTAGGTCAACAGAAGCATTCTTCTGTCCACCTAATTACCGCGTCTTGGGGAGGTTGATTACCTGCGCTGACACGAGAGCCCCTCTCATGGCATAGGTATTGTCTATGCTGAAGCACTACAGCAGCGCAGCTGCAACCTTGTGCTGAAGCATTTCAGGTGTAAACAAACCCTTAATCTTCAGGTGTAAACAAGCCGTTAAACTCTGTGATCAATTTCCCCATCTATGGAATGTAAAAGTACTGCACCTACCTTGTAAAGACTTTGTGAGGGTTAACTAGATACTTAAGGGCCTGATTAAAACTGCTACATGGGGAGCTGCTCTGAGGATGGGGAAGAGGTGCACTGTCTGAGCTGCTGTGGTTTGGTATAATGCCTCCAGGGTCAAGAAGAGGAGAGGGCTCATTAGGAAGTGCAGGCAGTCACATAATGACTTCCTCTGTGCAGCAGTGCTATGGATCCCATTTCACCTTCCTTCCTCCCCAGGATGCATTGTTCTGGAGCAACCATAATTTCACCTGAAAGTCCATAGGTGCACTGAAGGAATAAAACGCCATATAAGTGTTAACTGTTGTCATTCTTACATATGCAGATAAAAGGAATGAAAAGCCCTTTTACAGTCTCAGGTCAGGTATTGCAACCACATGCAATATCTTTGAGGACCGTATTGTATTAAGTTTCTGAATGCATCCGATGAAGTGAGCTGTAGCTCATGAAAGCTTATGGTCAAATAAATTTGTTAGTCTCTAAGGTGCCACAAGTACTCCTTTTCTTTTTGCAAATACAGACTAACACGGCTGCTAGTCTGAAACCTGAATGGTTTATGTATCCTTGTTGGGAGGAGATTGTGCAACTCTGAGAGAGGGTTACTGTAACTTCTCCAGGAATGAAATATAATGGGCGGGCGGTAATTCAGGCAAATCACTGCGGTTGTAAGTACCCCCGAAGAGGTATCCTCAGTGGAGGCACACACTGCTTCAGACTAGGTTTTCCTGAGACCAACAGACAGAAAAGAGGGTTGGGTATAAAAAAGGTTGAGTTTAAATCACAGCACCTTCTTTCTGATCTAGCATGAGGACAAGACCATCTGTCTGTCCAAGGGGCAGTCACCAGCCTCCTAGCAGGTGAATAGGTAGGCGGGGTTTCAAACAGGCTTGCTGTGTGGCTCTAACAGTATCTCCTACTATTCAAACCTTCTTTCAGGTTAGACTTTTTATGGCCACTGTTTTGAGTGACAGGCTGATTGTAAATCTTGCACACTATTCATCTCTGGAGTGAATAAGATTGAGCCATACTTCCATTCCTTTTACACTCTAGTCAAGTGAGTACTGCGCTTGTATCTGATCTTTATCCATTTGTGCTGCTTCTCTCTGACCTTGATTTTATTCAGCTTAGAATTTTAGCATTCAATTCTACACTGTATTTACTAAACTTATGCACTAGATTTTTATGCAGTTCAGTATCATAAACCAAGTTGGAGTCCAAATACATTAAGTCTGCTAGTCTGTCCCTTAGGTTCACATTGCCACTTCTTTGCAGAAGTTAATCAGATTTGTTCAGCATGACCTCCCCTATCTCATGATTTCCTCTTGTACCTCTCTCTTTCCCTATGTCCCTTTATCATTTATGTCATTTATGTCCCTGTTGCTCGTGATTGCATCCAACTCACAAACCCACTTACCTTCAGCTTTAGTCTCCTCTGTTTTCCCCGTTTCCTGTACTGCTACGGACACTCTGTGCCTCTTTCCTCTTCACCACTAATTTTAACACTCACCATAACTCTGTCTATTCTCTTGACCAAAGCTCTGATCCAGCATTCGTTGAAGTTAATGAGACTTGGATCAGCCCCTGATATGTTGGATCCCCTTTTTATTCAGCAGGAGTTCATTCTATTTGTGTATGGCCCATCTGTTCCATAAAGATCTCTATTATGTCCCACCTAAACCATCCCTCAAAGAGCTTTACTATTCTATAACTGGTTTCAGAGTAACAGCCGTGTTAGTCTGTATTCGCAAAAAAGAAAGAGTGATTGTGGCACTTCATCCGATGAAGTGAGCTGTAGCTCACAAAAGCTTATGCTCAAATAAATGTGTTAGTCTCTAAGGTGCCACAAGTACTCCTTTTCTTTTCTTCTATAACTATTCTTAGTTCTGCGATAAAATCCTTGTTCAGGTATTTTGTAGCTTTTCAATGTACAGTGTCTGATTCACTATTGTTTCTCTAATCTAGCTCATCCAGTCCTTGAGCATTTCTGAGGATGCTACTTGTGTTCTCTTACATTTGAGCTACTGCTCAACTCTTTGAATCTACTATAAGACTTCTGGTTCATCTCTTATCATTGGACCACAAATGCTCATTCTTCTCCCAACAGTTTTAAAGTCTACTCATGCCACAAAGTGGTCTCATCTGGCACCTGTGGAAATGTTCCATGTGAAACCTAGAGGAACTGTCTACTTTCTTCACCACCTACTAGTAGAGATGCTTTCCCCATGTCTGTTGTGCTTCCCTTTCCGGTGGGTCAGTAATGCTCCAATATGCCAACTTGCTGAAGATGGTTAGATGGCTATACTGTTTTGTTCCTTATTTCTTTTTCTGTGATCCATCTGCTCTCATATCTAGAGGGCACTCTAACCCCTGCTCACACTTGACATGTCCACCAACCTAGGTAGTTTCTCCATATTGTTTCCCTTTCCCTAAACAGTGCCAGGTGACCCTGAACATCTACAGCTTCCTTCTCAAGATGTTCATGAAAACAGGAAGTACTCCCTGTAAATCAATACCTGTGTCTTAAAACACTGAAAACATAAAAAATTAATCTCTCTGGGCTGAACTATATGTAATGAGATGGAGAGAGATAAATTCATAGCAATGTTAATGTACAGTGTTTGTTGTAAATGTATATGTGTAGATCCTCGCTTTCTAGCTATAGATTGGTGATGCTGTCTGGAGATTTTGCCTTTCATCTTTTTGTTTTGGGTCGGTCTTCTCTCTTAGAGGAATATGTAAAGCCTTAATAATGCTCTTTCTCCTTTTGTGGAGATGGTTGGAAATTATTATTAAGTATATCTGAGTACCCAAATTGTGCTAGGTGTCATTCAGCTGAACAAAAAAGACAGGGTTCCCCTCCACCCCCAAAGAGCTTGCAGTCTAAGTAGAAACCTACGAAGACAAAACCAGAGGGAGATCAGTATTACAAACACTTGATCATGCATTAGCTGAGTGGCACTTCTCATGGATGTTGTTTAACTGCCACTGTTTTTATTAAAAAGAAAAGGAGCTCATGAAAGCTTATGCTCAAATAAATTTGTTAGTCTCTAAGGTACCACAAGTACTCCTTTTCTTTTCTTTTTGCGAATACAGACTAACATGGCTGCTACTCTGAAAACTGTTTTTATTGTTACAATTCTTGCCTTTTGTATGTCATCTCTAAATTTAACCATTGCCTACTTCCAATTTTTAGTCTTCTTAAATCCTTGCCTACCTTTTTACAGATTTATTTTCATAACACTTAGTTTATGAAAAGAAGTACATTAGTTCCAGCACAAGTGCGAGAGATGGATTCATTCCAGCAATGCATTGTAGCGTTGAGTGTTTTAGTAGCTGTATTAGGACTGCAATGCCCCAGAATAACCAAGCCATTGCAATATTCCAGATAGAGAACAGTGTACATTTTATTCAACAAATTTCACCTTTTTTTCCTGTTTGTGAAACATCCATGAGCAGGCTGGGATTTTTCTCAGCTTTTATTTATTTGATTTTTTTCTTGAATAATTCTTGGTCTGTCAACTGAAAAAATTTCATCTGTTGGGTTTAGTTATGATTGGAAGTAGGTCACATGGCATAGTCTATGTTCCTTAATTGGATAAACTGACTCTTAGAATCCAGTTTTCCAGCTGGAATACTTGCATTTAGGAGTTTGAATTTCTCTTTCCATTTATATTCTCTTATGTTTGCTTAAAATTCACTTTATACATGTATATTCCTGCTAGTGAACTTATTGCTAGGCTGTTCCTGAGACATGAGCATAAAAGAGACTCAGTGCAGCTAGAGCAAGTTGGTTGTTTTTGTTTGAGTTAGTATTAATGGGAATTGTTTTCATCACATTTACTCAAAAAGAATGCCAAAGTATGTGTTTCCATTTCACTCCATGTCTGGTTTTGCACCAGCTCTTTTGCAGAATCTGGGTTTAAGACTAAGAACTAGAAATACATTGTTGACAACTTTTAATTTTTGCATTCTGTTGATTCAAAATAAAGTGTATATTGTACACAGAACACCGAAAAGCAGACTTTTATTGCATGGGAACAGGCTGCTCCCCTCCATGCTGACTGATACTTTAGGTTTAATCCATATGGTCCCTCATGCCAGGATCAACACTAATGAGAAATTCATGAAAAACCTTTAGGAACAATAACTGAAAGTTATAACAAGTTAGTCACTGGCCTCTTTCCCTAACTCTTCTGCAGTCAGCACCAGTAGTAGCTAGCCACAATCATAGAAACAACAGGAGCAATAATGCCTCTGGCCATTGAGGACTGAGCGTAGATGCAACTTGACAGCAATTGTCCATTCGTTTATACCATCAGTTCTGCTGCTTTATTGTTCACTTATATGTCACTTACCTGTGTTTGATTTCTGTCTGGATACATTTGATGCAGAAACGTATTAATTCTGTACCCTCAGACATGGAGCTTTTGCAGGGAATCCTGAAAATTAACCAAGGGTGGTTGTGTTCCAAAGAAAGAAAATACCTCCAGTTCCCTCTTTTGCAAAGCAGGGGCTGTCTGCAGTATGTGCCTATAGGGAGAGAGGAATTATTCAGCAGCCAAGTGTCACAGATCTGAGTGAGCACACCTTCCTGGCCACCCATTAGAACTCCTGTAAGGGGAATCCAAACCTCTGTGCTCTGGATTGCCTGGGGTGTGTTAAGGTTCTGGAGCACGAGTGGAATCCAGCAACAGCCCTAATGTCAGTGTCCTCTTATAATAACTGGCCTGACAATTTTACTCTACTTATGAGCTCAGCTGTTTTAAAGAGTCACAATAATGTATAATAACAAATATTGATGGGAAAAGGTACAAAAGGAAAATAATAACCTAAATTAGTTCAAACAAAAAATCCTATTAATATAATTATGTCTAGTAAACAAAACAATGTAAAACCAAAAATTAGTAAACCAAAATTGGTGTGTCCAAAACGAAGCTTAATTGATACACAAAGTAATGAAAGGATGAGCAGGTCTGCCCATTATTCTGTTTTGGGATCCTTTAAAGAAAGAGTCTTCGGGGAGAAAAATTGGCTACTGGATCAAGCTTCTCCATCATGACTGCTACACCTATTGCCTCCTGGGATCCTGGGCCTTTGTTGTCCTGATCCTGAGAGATGTTCTGACCAGACTAGACTAGTGAGAAGGACTCAGATGACACTACCACCTCTACCAGCTCTTGCTGAATCCTAAACACCACACGGGTTGTGAGACTTGGTCTCTCTCCCCTACTGCATGTGGCCTTTTACTTCCCCCACCTTATTTCTTCTCTTTCCTATCCCTTCCCATTTACTTCTGTCTAATAGGAGTCTGGTTTAGCTAGACAAGACTGTATAGTGTGCAACACTGCTGTAAGCCTCTGACCAGGAAAAAAAACCAAACTAAAACCAATGCCCTAAGCAGCCTGATGCTGGTATACATTTTCCAGGTCTTGGAGTAGCTTATAAGACTCTGTGCAGTGCCCGTATTTCTCCAGCAATGAGGTTGTAAGTAAGACTCAACACAGAAGACAGAAGCTGCATTTTCTATCTTTGCTATTCTTTTCTCTTCCCCTGTATTGTTCTCAAAGAAATGAGAAGGAGTACTTGTGGCACCTTAGAGACTAACAAATTTATTTGAGCATAAGCTTTCGTGAGCTACAGCTCACTTCATCGGATGCATTCTGAATATAAACTATGCCATATAAAATATATGCCATATAAACTTCTCTACTTCAAGATGGCTCAGAAGGACAGAAGACCCCTTCTGAATGATTATTCCATTCAGAAATTCATTTACTCTTGTCTTCTGGAGAGCAATAGGCAATTTAAACAAACAATATTTTGTTAGCTGCCATATATCAGCAGGATAGTGCAAATTGTTTCAATGCTGCAGATGTTGCCAAGTGACGACGAATTTTGGTTTGGAAGTTTTGTGGTGAATTGGTGGGTTTTGGTGGTGAGGAGTGTGCGTGGTGGATTTTGTACCAAGCTGCAGTGCATGTTGACCGGAGATTTAAATGCAGTTGACAGAAACCAGAGCTCAAAAGGAAAATATTCTGTGTGGGATTCTATAGTAGCTATGAAAGTTGTTTTAAGTTAATTTTAGGAAACCTCAGTTTTCAAAAAAAAAAAAAATTGTGGACTGGAGGGTGCTACAGTATCAACATTAGGGTCTTCTGCACGCTGTGACTTTTAGCATCTTGGTGTTTGATTTGTTGGCATGAGGGTTTTGTACTGTGTATGTTTGTATACAAACTGTTGTTCGGAGTCAGTGTAACAATTTAAGAAGGGTGGATTTGTATAAATGCATCTCAAGAGATTTAAATATCTCAGCAGCAACATGAGATTGTTATTTTACTTGTACCCATATGTTGTTTAAACAACAACAAAAAATCCTAGGACAGTGTTTTACAAGAAACTACAATTACACTTGTTAAAATTGTCCCACCTGCTCTTTCTTGCCTGAAGACCCTCCAGGTATGTTACTATCGGGGGAATTTCCCACTTATGTGCAGTGGGAAAATTAATTCTTTTGGTTCACTCAGGTATTTTGTTAGGTATGTTGGACACAGCATGAACATTTTGGCTTTTTCAGTGAATCTGCCCCTAAGACTTTGGGAAAGTAGAGGTTCATAGATTCCAAGACCAGAAGGGACCATTGTGCTCTGATCTCTTTTATAACACAGGCCATAGAACATCCCCAAAATAATTCCTAGAGCAGACCTTTTAGAAAAATATTCAGTCTTGGTTTAAAAATCAATGATGGAGAATCTACCACGACCCTTGGTAACTTGTTTGAATGGTTAATTACCTTCACCATTAAAAATTTACACTTTACTTCCCGTCTGAATTGGTCTAACTTCAACTTCCAGCCCTTGAATCATGTTGAAGAGCCCATTATTATATATTTGTTCTCCAGATACTTTATAGAATGTAATCAAGTCACTCCTGAACCTTCTCTTTGTTAAGCTAAATAGATTGAGCTCGTGAGTCTATCACTATAAGGCAGGTTTTCTAATCATTTAATCATTCTTGTGGCTCTTCTCTGAACTCTCTCCAGTTTATTGAAATTCTTTTTGAATTGTGAAAATGAGAATTGGACACAGTATTCCAGCAGGGTTGCACCAGTGCCAAATACAGAGGTAAGAAAATCTCTCTACTCCTGTTTATGTATCCCAGGATTGTATTAGCTCTTTTGGCCATAGTGTCACATTCGGAGCTCATGTTCAGCTGATTATCCACTACGACCCCAAAATCTTTTTCAGAGTCTCTGCTTACCAGGATAGAGTCCCCCATTTTGTAAGTATGGCTAACATTCTTTGTTCCTTCATGTATACACTTCCATTTAACTGTATTAAAACACATGTTGTTTGCACTCTGAATCATGACCTGTCCTCTTCGTTATTTACCACTCCCCTCACTTTTTATATCCTCTGCAAATTTTATCTGTGATGGTTTTATGTTTTCTGCCAGGTTACTAATAAAAATCTTAAACAGTGTAGGGCCAAAACCTGCTCCCCTGGGACACTCCTGGGAACAGACCTGCTTGATGATGATTCTCCATTTACAATTAAATTTTGAGACCTATCCGTTTGCCAGTTTTTCATCTGGTTAGTGTGTGCCATGTTAATTTTAATCTTTCTAATTTTTTTAATCAAAATGTTGTGTGGTACCAAGTCAAAAGTCTAAGCATATTATGTCAAAAGGTGAGTGAAGAAAAGTATTCTTGTGTTAAATTGTTATAGCCTTTGCAATGTAGTAAATTATTTAGGGAACAGGGAATGCTATCTGATGAACTAATACAACTTATTAAGGGAATGGAAGAAATGCAGTAGATTTTTGAGAGTTTGCATTTCAGTTCCATATCCAGAAGGGTGGGTAGAGTGAGTGAGTTTGTTTGTTTGTTTGTTATCCTCTCAATATAGGCCAAATAGTGCTACAAGAAAAACCCAATCTAAGTTGACAGATCAGAGGAGAAGATGGGAAATAGTTTAGAGGTGGTTCCTTTGGCCACAAATTCTATAAGAATATGCGCAAGAACCAGGGAGTTAACTGGAAAAGATTTTGCCTCAAAAACATGTCTAATTTCATTTTTAAAACCCTTCTAGTGGAGGTGAAACTGTCTTGTATCTGTGGATTATTTTACCCCAGGAGGGTTTCATAATGGACATCAAAATAGATTAGCTGTGACAGACACTTCCTGAAGTCTGCAGTAGCAGTTCAAATTCAGGATCTAGTGGCCATCACAATTGCAGTGCAGAAAGTTCATAAAATTTTTTAGTTGTCTGAGTAGGATATATCCAGTATCCGTGATAAGAATGGATTATTATGCAAATTTCATGGAGATGTAAAAACTCCCATTTTAATTCATCAGGTTAAAAATAGACTATGTAAGAGAGAACCACACCACACTAGACATTATTGGAATACTTCACAGAGAGAAAACTATTGTTAGAAAAGTATAGTCCAGAATTGATTGGACAGAATTGGTAACCTATTCATATGTTGTTAGTGTTGTTGTTTCTGTCTAGAGTTCTTCTACAAATTGACCTTAAGCTGGAAATTTTGCAAGCGATTCAAGTTCTGGTCATTTCAGTACTTTTAGCAATTCTCTGTCCAGGTTTGTTTCTGTTCTGCTGATACCTGGTTTCCTCCTTGTCTTTTCACAAATACTGAATTCACTTAGATGTTCCTCTGGCCCTTGCTGGTAGGTATATGGCTTTATTCCTTTTTCAGGCTGCCTCTTTCATTTCATCTTATGGAAAAGTTGGGCTGAGAAACTTTCCTTGGTCATCCTTGGACAGCTCTGTGTATAAGCAGCCGTTATTCAACAGACTTTTCCTACAAGGTAGTCATTGTACGTTCAAGCAATTTCATGTCTTGATTTTTAGGCAGTCTTAAAAAAACAGTGTTTGATATTTTTTTCTGTACAATTCAGGAAATCTGTCTGTATGGCTGTGATTGTGCTGATGCTTTTAAGTTCCCATATTTGTTTTCCCTGACTCCACTAGCCCAGGGCTTTAAAATTCACTCCTGTTAGCCTGAGGACTAACCCTACTAGTCACCATTCCACTCCATTCCCAAGGTAATGTCCCCTGCAATTTTAAGGAATGAAGCTGTTGTGCCCCTCTTTCACCAGTTACAGCTGTAACCATAACATTGCCAATCAGCTTTCTACTGAATATATTTTTAAAATGTAATTTAGTATGTGTCTTATTCTAATTACAGTTGCTACAGGCCTTCTTTTCCTTCCTGGATTCATTGATTCACTCAGTCTCTCTCCTGTAATGGATAATGTCTTATCTCTCCCTGCCTTGTCCTAAGTGTCTGTCTTTCCTCTTCCCCCTTTGATCTCTACCTCCATATCTATATTTTATGCCCTTCTTTTCTTCTCCCTCCTTCTTCCCCTGAGCACCATATTTCTCTCTCCTGAATATTCCATCTGTTAGGTGTTTTGTAAAATTTGGTGACTTCCTCAGCAGTCAAAGTGCAAAACTTGACCCTCTGAACAGTGACTTTTGCATCAGCCAGAACATTCCGAAGCTTATATTAACAACTTTTGTACTAGACTGCAGACTTTCTCATTGGATTAACTACCAATTTGCAAAGTTCACACCACCATCCAGAAGTAGCAAAGTCTCAATGAATTAGTATCTGTTACAGTGGCGAAAGTTGTCTTTGCCAATATACAAATCTTTAATAAAAGTTGGAAGTCTTATGGTGAAAAGGGCCCCTCTCTCCATTTGGCTCTGAAGTTCTTTGTGGCTCATGTGTGGCTACCTGCATTTATAATAAGGACAATTTAAGCGTGGTTTTCGCCTTGTCTTATAAAATGAGGAGAATTTGGAAAGATGACTGGGACTATTGCTATTTACGGTATAAGCATTTCTGTTATGGATATCTCCAATAGCTTCTGGTATGAATCTTGCAGGGGGATGGATTCCTTTTACCCCCTTATTTTAGTCTTTGGGCTTAAGGTAGAAATCACTTCATCTCACTTGGTACATGGCAATGCATTTTGTATGACACATTTCTTATGCAACTGTTACAAACAAGAATGCAGGCTGTGATGCCCAAAGGCAATTAATTTAAGACATCAAAGAGATCTGAGCTATGCTGTGATTGATGGAAAGTTTGTTTATCTACTACACCATGATGTCCCTCTCCAGAATTGTAATAAAATTGAATCCATAGTCCTGGAATTATGGGATTAAGAAAATTACTTCAGTTCTGCATTCAGCACCTTCCAGCTCAGTAGCAGCAAATTTCTGCCTTGCAGAACTACCACTGTACTAGTTTCATGTAATGGGGTCCATTTAATATGCAGCGGAGGCAAAGTGCTACAAAGAAAATAAGATAAGGTGGGAATGTTGAATATTCATTTTTTTGAGGTTAAAGGGTATTTTTCCTACGGTTTAGTTATTCAAATTATTTTTGGAGTGTATCTTCCATTTAAACAACAAAGACTTAAAGGAATATAACAAGATAATACCGGTTTTATATGAACTATACATGTAAAAGTGAAGTTCATTTAGAGCCCCTTTGAGACCTAGTATTTAACAAAGGATCTCAAAGATGATTATTACAATACTGGTCCCTTTTTGTTGATTTCTGATGTAATATATTGTAGCATGATAAAATGTTTCTTAATATCATGTAAGGCAAGGGGATATGCTCTGATTTGATTAAAATAAAATAACCAGCCCTGGTAGTTTTATAAAGCTAATATGAGATTAATATTTACTCTTCAATAAAGTTGGGTTCTAAAATGATGCAAAGAAAGTCGATGCTGATCCTGATAATGCATTTGTAACTAGTGTTGGTCTGAGCCTAGCAACTGGTGCATGTGCGCTGTATAGAATTACCCCATCTGGGGAGAATGGCAATACCCTCTTCCTCTCCCTCCCCCTAAAAGATGAACACACAAAGTCAAGCTTAGCTGTACTCCTCACTGTCCCACAGACTTATTTTGGGTTTAGGCAAATTTGTGGAGGCAGAGTGAGTGACGCTTGCACAGCTGCTGACCGTGTAATATCTTTTCTGTGGATAATTAGTATCTCCTGTCATTTGGCCAGCTCTTACCAGCACTAAGGCTATTTCACAATGTTACTTTTTAAATGAGCTCAGGGCACTAATTGTTTTTCTGGGACAGAAGGGGCAGTGACTAGAGAAATGTTTAAAAGGCCACAGCACACTTGTCCTTTCTGAGGCGATGTAATAGGGTCAGTTCTTATCTTTTCCTTTCTTTTTCAACTACTAGGGAGCTTTTGTCTCTTTTCTGCTTATCTGTGTTTTGATCAATTAGAAAAGGCATCTGACACCAGCCCAGTCTGTCTGTTTTTTCTAAGTGCTCCTCCTGCCCCTTTGTGGCCTCTCAATGGAAGGTGATCAGTAAAGTGAATTATTGAAGACTCAGTTTGTGCCTATGAATCTGTAAATGTGGTCAGAGGCGCCTGGCTTCACTTCTCCAATCTCTGTACATTATTCTCTGTAGAGGCACAGCCTGATATTTGCATAGACTGCTCTCAGGGATTCTTTGCATTTGTACTTGAAAGTGAAGTTCAGCAGTTCTGCTGGTGCTGTCTGTTTGCAATGGCATTTTCCAAAGTATTCTCGTAATACTTTTACAAAGATGACCACTCACTAATTAACAAAGCATTTAACGTTTTCTGTGCTTAGTATAGCTTCACTGACTAACATAGCTACAGGCTAGTGCCACCCTCTAATTGGAATATCTGCTGAATTTGTATGGCATAAAGAAGTGTTTCCAGCCTCTTGTGCTCCAGAGTGTTAACAGTGAACGTGCACTCTGGATATGATTTATGTGGATTGCTGTTCTTCCCAGCTGCTCTGCTATTATCCTCTGTGGAGACACGGTACCGGAAGAAGAATTCTTTAAAAAGGCACTCTGAGTCCCAAAGAAGTTTATTTCTCACGTGGAGTTTGGGATGTCAGCATACTAGAGGGGTAGTTCTTTGCCTCACACTGGTGAGCTCAGAGCGGTTGTTACTTGCTTGCTAAACTCACTGTTCATGGCATTTATTGGGTTCATTATGAGGAGTGCATCTGATGCAAAATAGTTTCAAGTAAGTTCCTACGAAACTTTCCCAAAACACATTCTTTAATTCTCCTTCTGGTGTGCCAGGCATCAGGTTGGATGGTTGTGGTGGCCCCTTCTGGCCTTCAGCTCTGTGAATTCTGTGTGAATCCCCCTGTTCATTCCCTTCCTTAATGGGCCACAGGAAGAATGTGATTGCCTGTATTGGGTTTGTTATATTAATAACTCTTGCAGAACTACATTAAGACAGTGACTAAAATCAGATCTCAGGCTTCAAGGCTGTAGCTGGTCACTGCAGGGGTCAGGAAAGAATATCTCTCCCCACCCCATCCCAAAAGTGGACAATTCCAGATGTTGTTCTGGTTTTGGGTTTTGTGGGGTTTTTGGCCTTCCTCTGCAGCATCAGAGATTGTCTACTAATGGATGCCAGACAGGATGGACCACTGCTCTGAGGCGGTACAGAGAATTTTCTCTTTCTTATATGCCTGGCAGATGTCTTGCTGACATGCTTAGAGTCAAACTGATCACCAGATCTGGAGTCAGGAAGGAATTTCCCCCAGGTTAGATTGGCAGAGACTGCGGGCTTTTTTCATGTTCCTTTGCAGCATGGGGCATTGTTTGCCTGCTGGAATTATCTGGCATATTTCACCTAACCAATTAACTGCCACTGCAGGGGCCTTAGGCAATGATGTCTCTGTGGTCTTTCCTGTTCTCTTCTTGTAGCACACAATGATTTACAATCCTGAGGATGGAAATGCTATGATCTAACTAATCTCAATATAGAGGTATCTGGGTGAAATGTAATGGCCTGTGTTATACTGGAGGTCAGATGATCTAATGGTCCCTTCTGGCCTTAAATCCTCTGAAAATCGGTGAATCAGTGTATTGTGCTTAGCCCTTAGTCAGTACCTGACCAGCATCCCAGTATGGTGTTCGATGCACGGTCTCTCAGGTAAGATGTAAAACCAAGGTCCTCACCAATTGTGGTCATTCAATATTTTAAGGAATTTTTCACAAGAGTAATGGTGTTAATCTTGGAGACTTGGCCAAACTCCATTTCAGATTATAAGGATAAGAGGGAAGGTCCTCTCCTCAATCAGTAACTGGGTGAAAGATAGAACACAAAGGGTAGGAATAAATGGTCAGTTTTCACAGTGGAGAGAGAGAAATAGCAGGGAACGTAGGGATCTGTACTGGGACCAGTGCTGTTCAACATAGTCATCAATGATCTGGAAAAAAGGTAAACAGTGAGGTGGCAAAATTTGCAGATGATACAAAACTACTCAAGTTAGATAAATCCAAAGTTGACTGTGAAGAGTTACAAAGGGATCTCACAAAACTGGGTGACTGGGCAACAAATGGCAGATGAAATTCAATGTTGATAAATGCAAGGCAATGCACATTGGAAAACATAATCTCAACTATGCATACAAAATGTTTGGTCTACATTATTTTTTACCACTCAAGGAAGAGATCTTGGAGTCATTGTGGTTAGTTCCCTGAAAACATCTGGTTAATGTGCAGCAGCAGTTTAAAAAAAACCAAAAACCTAACAATTTAAGAACCATTAGGAAAAGGATAGATAATAAGATGGAAAATAACATAATGCCACTATATAAATCCATGGTATACCCACACCTTGAATACTGCATGCCGTTCTGGTCGTCTCATCTCAAAAAAGATACCTTAAAATTGGAAAAGCTACAGAGCAGGGTAACAAAAATGATTAAGGGTATGAAACAGCTTTCATACAAGGAGAGATTAAAAAGACTTGGACTTTTCAGCTTTGAAAAGAGACGACTAAGGGTAGATATAATAGACATGTATAAAATCATGAATGGCGTGGAAAAAGTGAGTAAGAAAGGGTTATTTATCCCTTTTAATTAGCACAAGAATCTGGGGTCACCTAATGAAATTAATAGGTTGCAGGTTTAAAAAAACAAAAGGAAGTCTTTCTTCACACAGTGCACAGCCAACCTGTGGAACTTGTTGCTGGGGGATGTTGTGAAGGCCAAAAGTATAACTGGGTTCAAAGAAGAATTAGATACGTTGATGGAGGATAGGTCTATCAATGGCTATTAGCCAGGATGGGCAGGGAAGCAACCCAATGCCCTGGATGTCCCTAAACCTCTGACTGCCAGAAGTTGGGACTGAATGACAGGTGATGGATCACTTAATAATTGCCCTGTTCTGTTCATTCCCCCTGAAGCACCTGGCACCGGCCACTGTCAGACATGATACTTCCCTAGATGGACCATTGCTCTGACCCATATTTTGTGTGTGTGTTTTTGTGCGTGCGCACACACGCACGCAGAGAGTTGGAAGTGACCATACAAACTGTGAGAGGCATATGTGGATGGCTTTCTATCAGAGGCCTGGAATAGCTGTTCTCTTTTCCACTTGGGGATCTCACATCTACCAATACCATCACAGCCTGTAATAATGAAGCTACTAGTAAAATGCCCCTGGTCTGTTCCACACCACCACTCAAGCCACAAAAGCCAATTTGTAATTAAAAAATAAATAAATAAAGCTCTTGACATTGTCTTGATGGGGAGGAATTCAAGGTCACAGCAGCTTCAGAGTAGAGAAGAGCAGCCAAGGAGATAAAAGTTGCAACTTTTACTGTGCTGTGACACAGAAGGAGGAATTAACGTGCTGCTTCATTGCGTTTCAGGGATGCTGACTGCAGAGGAGGCAGGGCATTCACCCAGGAGGGCAAGGACTGTCAGCAAGAGGGTCCAGAAACTATGGGGGGAAAGAAAGAGGGTCAGAGATGACTGCTGGAGCACGACTGCAGCATAGATTATGCCAGAGATGGGGCTGGGAAATGGTGGTAGACTACAATGATTATGATAGGAGAGGAGGGAGCAGGACTGCCAGAGGCAGCATGAAGTACAGCAGCAGCAAAAGAACAGTTCAAATGGTTGATTAACATGATGGCCAGCAGTCAACAGAACCAGCCAAGCCCCTGCCCCAGTGCCCATCCAGCTTATTCCAGTGACCTCCCCTCCACTCTTCCATATCCTACTGCCACTGGACAACTTGGGGTGGGGGGAAGCAAGAGGGGGAAGAGATTAGCCAGTCAGTGCAGTCCATATGTATCAGCGGGGGAAGGACTAATTGATGACATGCAATTCTATTGCATGGGACATTGCATTTCTTGGTTTCATATTTTGTTTCATTTCTGTTTGTACTTTGCTTATGCTTGCAGTGTCTTGTTTGCACATTTAGTTTGTGGCAGTTGAACTGCCTATGTAATAGACTTTTAATAAATTGTTTTGTTGTTCAGTCCCATGCAGTGTGAGTACCTGGAAAACAATAGAGACAGGAACTTCAAAGCAAAGATTTTAATAGTCTGATTAACAACACATAAAACTGGTAAATTGATGCAGCACGCTTAAGTTGTTGTGCTCATCTTCCCCCTTCTGCCATTTCCTCTTCCAAACCATGAACGGAGACACACAAGACTGACTTCGCTTTCTGTCCTGGACACAGCCTCAGTTATCAGAGATGCTGTGTCTGACTGCCTGTACTGGGTTTATAAACCAGCACTGGCATTGACCCACTCCTGGCCAAAGCATTTCCTCTTCTCCTCGCATATGTTGTTCAATACACTGCACACTCAACTAATGTGTATAACATTATATACGCTGATATCCAAATGATTTTGCAGTTAGCACCATCTTGCCTTCTATCAGCCAAATGTACATTTGACCATCTTCCTACAACTGCTCAGTGTGAAATTAAACCTTCTTCTGCCCAATATTCTCACACCAAGGTAAGGCTTCGTGAGCCAGAGCAGTAGAATATAGGCTGGATTTCCAAAAATAACAGTGGGCCAGACACCCCATTGATATTATATTATTGGGTGGGAATAAAGTGAAATTTGAAAATGCTAGATCTCTGGACTGCCCTGGCCTCATGGACCCTGCTAGTGGATCCCATATTAGTGTCCCTGAACCACTCTCTGTGGTCGACCAAGCCCTGCTTAATGCATTCAGTCATTTGTTTGTTCTCCCATCCCTGCCAATTTCTGTTGATAGTTTATTCATTCCTCCATTGCATTTTGTCTAAATCCCTGGCAAAGAGCTCCCAGGGCAGGGACCATCTTTGTGCTTTGTATTGTGTGTTGTACAATTGACTGTGAGCCCTGCTTGGGATCCTTAAGTGCTACTGCTGTTCAAATAATAACAATAATGTATTTACCGGCATTAGGCAATGGTGGCATTTGGAGGCTTTGTTCTGTTGAATAGTTATGGTGTTTCAGTCAAGAGCTAGCTGTGTTTCAGCACTGGGTAAAAATCTGTATAGTCAAGGGGTTTGTGAGGATAAGTGTGTGTGTGCGCAAAGTGCTTTGAGATCCTTGGATCAAAAGTGCTAAAGAAATTCAAAATATGGTTAACACTTGAATATACATTTCTCCTCCTGCTCCTACTCTACCCTCTCGTTATCTGCCATCCCAGCTCCTCCACGGTGTCTGCCTAGGTTCATTAGGCAGACATCCTTTAATTCCAACATACTGATTCTCAGTAAGGAAAGGAATTAGAATTAAACAGCAATGGAGTTTCCAAAATGTATTTTTACATACATACTGATTATTTTTGTCTCTCTTTCTTTCCCCTTTTTTCTGTTCAAACATCACAAGAGTCTCAAGCTGTGGCTTTCCTGGAGATTTCCATATTGTGCAGTCTGTAGAGAGACACCTGCCCCAGTGAGGAGTCCTAATTCTTAGTTTCCACTTTCCAGATTATCTGACTTCCCATAAATTATTTCTCTGAATGGTGATGTACTGCCTGACATGAATGACATTATTTAACATAAGACAAACTAACTATAAAATGAGAAAACCTAAAAGTCTTTGGGACATGTTTTCAAGGTTATTTTAATATCCTATTAAATGTTAAACCACTGTTCTCCTATAATGACAGGTTTCAGAGTAGCAGCTGTGTTAGTCTGTATTTGCAAAAAGAAAAGGAGTACTTGTGGCACCTTAGATAATAACAAATTTATTTGAGCATAAGCTTTCGTGAGCTACAGCTCACTTCATCGGATGCATTCAGTGGAAAATACAGTGGGGAGATTTATATACATAGAGAACATGAAACAATGGGTGTTACCATACACCCTGTAACCAGAGTGATCACTTAAGGTGAGCTATTACCAGCAGTAGAGCGGGAGGAAAAAACCTTTTTTTGTAGTGATAATCAAGGTGGGCCATTTCCAGCAGTTGACAAGAAGGTCTGAGGAACAGTGTGTGTGTGTGGGGGGGGGGAGAATAAACATGGGGAAATAGTTTTACTTTGTGTAATGACCCATCCACTCCCAGTCTCTATTCAAGCCTAAGTTAATTGTATCCAGTTTGCAAAGTAATTCTAATTCAGCAGTCTCTCGTTGGAGTCTGTTTTTGAAGGGTTTTTTGTTGAAGAATTGCAACTTTTAGGTCTGTAATCGAGTGACCAAAGAGATTGAAGTGTTCTCCAACTGGTTTTTGAATGTTATAATTCTTGACGCCTGATTTGTGTCCATTTATTCTTTTATGTAGAGACTGTCCAGTTTGGCCAATGTACATGGCAGAGGCGCATTGCTGGCTCATGATGGCATATATCACATTGGTAGATGTGCAGGTGAACGAGCCTCTGATAGTGTGGCTGATGTGATTAGGCCCTATGATGGTGTCCCTTGAATAGATATGTGGACACAGTTGGCAACGGGCTTTGTTGCAAGGATAAGTTTCTGGGTTAGTGGTTCTGTTGTGTGGTGTGTGGTTGCTGGTGAGTATTTGCTTCAGGTTGGGGGGCTGTCTGTAAGCAAGGACTGGCCTGTCTCCCAAGATCTGTGAGAGTGATGGGTCATCCTTCAGGATAGGTTGTAGATCCTTGTTCATGCGTTGGAGAGGTTTTAGTTGGGGGCTGAAGGTGATGGCTAGTGGCGTTCTGTTGTTTTCTTTGTTGGGCCTGTCCTGTAGTAGGTGACTTCTGGGTCCTCTTCTGGCTCTGTCAATCTGTTTCTTCACTTCAGCAGGTGGGTATTGTAGTTGTAAGAATGCTTGATAGAGATCTTGTAGGTGTTTGTCTCTGTCTGAGGAGTTGGAGCAAATGCGGTTGTATCGTAGAGCTTGGCTGTAGAGAATGGATCATGTGGTGTGGTCTGGATGAAAGCTGGAGGCATGTAGGTAGGAATGGCGGTCAATAGGTTTCCGGTATAGTGTGGTGTTTATGTGACCATCGCTTATTAGCACCATAGTGTCCAGGAAGTGGATCTCCTGTGTGGACTGGTCCAGGCTGAGGTTGATGGTGGGATGGAAATTGTTGAAATCATGATGGAATTCCTCAAGGGCTTCTTTTCCATGGGTCCAGATGATGAAGATGTCATCAATGTAGCGCAAGTAGAGTAGGGGCATTAAGGGACGAGAGCAGAGGAAGCGTTGTTCTAAGTCAGTCATAAAAATGTTGGCATACTGTGAGGCCATGCGGGTACCCATAGCAGTGCCGCTGATTTGAAGGTATACATTGTCCCCAAACGTGAAATAGTGATGGGTGAGGACAAAGTCACAAAGTTCAGCCACCAGCTTTGCCGTGACATTATTGAGGATACTGTTCCTGATGGCTTGTAGTCCATCTTTGTGTGGAATGTTGGTGTAGAGGCTTCTACATCCATAGTGGCCAGGATGGTGTGTTCAGGAAGATCACCGATGGATTGTAGTTTCCTCAGGAAGTCGGTGTCTCGAAGATAGCTGGGAGTGCTGGTAGCGTAGGGCCTAAGGAGGGAGTCTACATAGCCAGACAATCTTGCTGTCAGGGAGCCAATGCCTGAAATGATGGGGCATCCAGGGTTTCCAAGTTTATGGATCTTGGGTAGCAGATAGAATACCTCCGGACAAGGTTCCAGGAGTGTCTCTGTGAGGATTTGTTCTTGTGCTTTTCCAGGGAGTTTCTTGAGCAAATGGTATAGTTTCTTTTGGTAACCCTCAGCGGGATCAGAGGGTAATGGCTTGCAGAAAGTGGTGTTGGAGAGCTGCCTAGCAGCCTCTTGTTCATATTCCGACCTATTCATGATGACGACAGCACCTCCTTTGTCCGCCTTTTTGATTATGATGTCAGAGTTGTTTCTGAGGTTGTGGATGGCATTGTGTTCTGCACGGCTGAGGTTATGGGGCAAGTGATGCTGCTTTTCCACAATTTCAGCCCGTGCATGTCGGCGGAAGCACTCTATGTAGAAGTCCAGTCTGTTTCGACCTTCAGGAGGAGTCCACCCAGAATCCTTCTTTTTGTAGTCTTGGTAGGAAGGTCTCTGTGGGTTAGTATGTTGTTCAGAGGTGTGTTGGAAATATTCCTTGAGTCAGAGACGTCGAAAATAGGATTCTAGGTCACCACAGAACTGTATCATGTTTGTGGGGGTGGAGGGGCATAAGGAGAGGCCCCGAGATAGGACAGAGAGGCCCCGCCCCCCGCTCTCCTGCTGGTAATAGCTCATCTTAAGTGACCACTCTGGTTACAGGGTGTATGGTAACACCCATTGTTTCATGTTCTCTATGTATATAAATCTCCCCATTCTATTTTCCACTGAATGCATCCGATGAAGTGAGCTGTAGCTCACAAAAGCTTATGTTATTCTTTAAGGTGCCACAAGTACTCCTTTTCTTTTTGTTCTCCTATAAGGCTGCCTGTAAATGTTGGGGGACAATATACATGAGAATAATGTTTCCCTGAAATTAAATCATCTTTCTCTGATTTTAAAATGTTTGTACAGGGTATTTTTATTAATTGAATTCTGTTTGTTGCTAATTTGCTTTCTGATTTTGTTTTGTACTAATGTCAGAAGCACAACTGAAAGGAGGATCAGTAAGTTCTGTTTTCTGCAAGGTGATGTGGATTTCATGTGTGGAAATTATTTGGATTTGCACCCAGGTTAAAGTGGTTTCTTTTTTGCTTTTGTATAAATCAATGTATTTTTCCCCATAGCAGTTGCCTGAAAATGGTTAGGAACTGGACTCTTCCCATTCAGATGATTACAAAAGGCGCTGCTTCCTTCTATCTACGAGATTTTTTCATCAGTATTTTCACATCCATATAGTCTCTCCCTTCACAGATTATTTGCTGTCTCTACCTCCATTTCCAGCAGGCAACATGCTTTGGCTGAACCCATTTCTCCAGTTCAGAATGAGATTGATTACCCGCTGTGTTCCAGGGACTGCTTGTCTCTCCAGGCATAAATTTTGCCCTGCATTTTCTTATGCTGCTGCTTTTGGCAGTGTGATGCAACAGTAAGTAATAGCATGGGGCAGGGCTCAGCATGTCATGTATGCAGCCGTATGTCACAACAAATGGATTTACAAAAGCCACTGGTATGATCCACAAAGCAGAATTTTTACACTGTGAAATCCATTCCTGGGAATGAAATCTGGCCAGCACACCACCATTTCTCAGTTGAAATGGAAAAAGTCAGGCTTACCAGTTGCTGTCTATACTCTACTCTAGTGTAATCAGTGAAGAAGTGGGGAAGCATCGCTCTTGTAGTAATGAACAACTTTCCTGTTCAGTATTCTAATATAATTACTGTATAGTATAATAAAATACAGTAAATATAAGGTAATGTGACCAAAAATGGATGGTAAACGCTTTAAAAGCCTTCTTCCAATTACAGTGTGTGCAATAGCTTAGATGAGAGCTAGTCTAGATATGCTTTGGCACACTGGCTTTATTGTTATCTAGGGCTTGTTATGATGGACTTAATATGTCCTCATGCCTGATTCAAGTTCCAAATTTGATTCAAATGTAAGGCAGCATATGCTTCCCTGGAAACAAGGGCTGTGCAGAAAAATCGGTACAATTACACAGACAAGGATTTCACTTCTGGGAAGGTTTTATGGTTGCAGAACTTTATGTAGGGTATGGTCCTGAGCTGTAAGTTTGGATCCAAACTCATTTGGATTTGGATCCAGTTTCCATGTCCCCTCACTAAACCTCCCTGAATTTAAATATGCTGCTCATTGTTTCCTGGAAAAAAAATTGTTGGCCAGTGGGAAAAAACCCAGGGATGGGTGGGTGGGTGGATGTGTGGGTATGTGCATGCGTGCGTGCTTTGCTCTTTCCACCCACTTTACCATGAGGGTCTGCTTTAAAGCCTTTGTCCTCTGGTGAATGGAGGACTGCTCATTTTGATGTTTCTTGGCAGAGATTTGCTGGTTCATTGAAGGGGGGAGAGTCTCTGGGAATGCTGAGCCCCCTTTGCTATCTGGAGTTTCATTTTTGTCCAGTTAATGCAAGAAAATAAGGGATAACTGGGGGGCTCAGTGGGCACTGGGAAGCAGGAGACAGGATTTGGAAGGAACAGTTATGCTGGATTTGAATCTCTCATTGGGGGAAATCAGAGACACATGAAAGAACTTACTTGAAGAAAAAAATTGAGAGAGAGATTCTGAGTGGGCAGATTACCTGTTTTGTTATCCTCTTTGATCAACGACTATGGGAAGGGACCAAGCTCACTAGGGTGATTAAGATTCAGAAACTGAGTCTATCAGAGAGCCTGGTTAAAGTCTCATCAGGGAACTTTTAGACCCGGATGGGCAGCATGCCTGTCTGGCTCAGAAGCGGGTACCAGGCAGGACAGGTGGATTCTATTAGTATACATGTGAAGAATTGGAAGCAGATCTGCTGGCAATATAGCACAAAGTGACCTACCATCACAGAGCTCTGTGGCGGTTACAGGCATGAGTGTTGGGTACAGAAGCCGCACCATAATCCTGGAATTTCATCATGTATCCTCATGCCTCAGGGATAAAATACGAAAGAGGGCTGTCAGGACAAAAGAGAAGTGTGTGAATTAAACTGCGGTGCAGCTGGAACCAGTTGATATAAGTTTTCGTTTTGTGGTTGGTTTAGAGGGGACAGGAAGGATGTAAGGGAGGCAGAAGTAGCTTTTCAAGTTGGGTTCAACAGGTAGTGATCAACGTCTCAATGTCTAGTTGGCAGCCGGTATCAAGCGAAGTGCCCCAGGGGTCGGTCCTGGGGCCAGTTTTGTTCAACGAGTTTTATTAATGATCTGTATGATGGGATTAATTGCACTCTCAGCAAGTTTGCAGATGACACTAAACTGCAGGGAGAGAGAGATACATTGGAGGGTAGGGATAGGGTCCAGAGTGACCTAGACAAATTGGAGGATTGGACCAAAAGAAATCTGATGAGGTTCAAAAAGGACAAGTGCAGAGTCCTGCCCTTAGGAAGGAAGAATCCTATGCACCACTACAAGCTGGTGACCAACTGGCTAAGCAGCAATTCTGCAGAAAAGGACCTGGGGATTATGATGGACGAAAAAGCTGGATATGAGTCAGGAGTGTGCCCATGTTGCCAAGAAGCCCAATGGCATATTGGGCTGTATTAGTAGGAGCATTGCCAGCAGATCGAGGGAAGTGATTATTCCCCTCTATTTGGCACTGGTGAGGCCACACCTGGAGTATTACATCCAGTTTGGTCCCCCCCACTACAGAAGGGATGTGGACAAATTGGAGAGAGTCCAGCAGAGGGCAACGAAAATGATTAGGGGACTGGGGCACATGACTTACGAGTAGAGGCTGAGGCAACTGGGGTTATTTAGTCTGCAGAAGAGAAGAGTGAGGGGGGATTTGATGGCAGCCTTCAACTACCTGGAGGGGGTTTCCAAAGAGGATGGAGCTCGGCTATTCTTAGTGGTGGCAGATGACAGAACAAGAAGCAATGGTCTCAAGTTGCAGTGGGGGAGGTCTAGGTTGGATATTAGGAAACACTATTTCACTGGGAGGGTGGTGAAGCATTGGAATGGGTTACGTAGGGAGGTGGTGGAATCTCCTTCCTTAGAGGTTTTTAAGGCCCGGCTTGACAAAGCCCTGGCTGGAATGATTTAGTTAGTGTTGGTCCTGCTTTGAGCAGGGGGTTGGACTAGATGTCCTCCTAAGGTCTCTTCCAACCCTAATATTCTATGATTCTATGGTTCAGGCTCCTATCTGATTACCTGGTTGAATAGGTGAGTGGTGCAGTCAAGAGTTCTCGAATGGGAGAGAGTGCCCACTATGACTGATTGAGCTCTGCTCCAGGGAAACATCTGGTTTTGGATGGAGAAACTGAGATGGTGCTGGAAAATCAATAGATTTAGGTACACTCATCTGGATGTGCTAGTAGAAGTAAAGCCTTCCTTCTGCCTCACTTGACTGTGTGCCATAATGGGTAGCTTACGGTTGGGTATGTGAGATCTGTCTCTGCTGTTGAGCAGGAAAGGAAAGAGAAATACAAGTAAGGAAGAATCTTCCAGGACTATGATCTTGTGGCAATTTTATTGCCTTTTGAACACTGTGCGTATGTAACAGGAAACAATCCCTGCCTCAAAGAGCACAGAATCTAAATAGACAAGACAGACAACAGAAAGGAAGTCTGGTCTAGTTGATAGGGAGCTGGGCTGGGACTCAGGAGACCTCAGATAAATTCCTGGTTTAGCCATAGATTTCCTGTCTGACTCTGGGCAAGTCACTTAATCTACCCTTTGCCCAGTTCCCCATTTGTAAAATGGGATTATGATGTCCTTATCTCACAGGGATCAAGTGAAGATAATAGTCCATTAAGGGGCTTTCTGAGGCACTTAGACGTTATAGCAATGAGACAGATATACAAATTCCTAGATAAAAAATATTATTGTCCCCACTATACAGGTGGAGAACTGAAGCATAGAGAAGTTAAGTAACTTTCCCAAGTCACACTGGAAGTCTGTAGTAGAGGTGGGAATTGAACTCCTGGGTCTCCTATTGCAGTGCTTTAACCATGAGACAGTCCTTCCTGCCCTCTAAATGTCCCTCAATTCTGACTCCACAGAAGGGGAAGGTGGTTGTCCAACATACCAGCATGCATGCTATTGTGCAACTAAAACAAATTCCACCTGCCTTTACATGAGAAATGGAATGACGACTCAGCAGGTGGAACCTAGTTCCACGCCTGCAACAGCAATTAGTAATTGGACTTCAGTGTTTTGAATATTAGATACTTAATTGGAGAACAGCACCCAAAATGTGCTGTGCTTTTCTTAAGTAATATGACAAATTGGCTGTCAGTTCCTAATAGCAATACAGCTGATACAGGAGATATTTGTGCTGCCAGCTTAACAAGGGGCATGGGGGATGGTAAAATAATTCTTGGTTCAGACATGAGTGTTTGGGTGCAGTAGTTTATACCTCATGGCAGAATGTTTTAGGCAAATGGTCAAAGTGAGTGAGAACTACATAACAAGGACATTTTAAGGGACCTTTAAGTTCCATTGCTAGTGATAAATGTTAAAACACCGCCCCGTGCCCTGTCTGCAGTTACTTGTAGAAAGAGGGTTTTGTTAAAGGCTTTTTATCCTGCATAGTGTCCTTGGAGACAAAACCGGAATCCTCAGGTGTTAGTGATGCAGTTGGCTGGTGAGAAGCAGATACATATTTGGGGGAAGGGAGGAGAATTGGTCTGTGCAATTGGATGTTGATTTAGCACCTGACATTTTCTTCTGTCAAAAGAAAAGGAGTACTTGTGGCACCTTAGAGACTAACAAATTTATTAGAGCATAAGCTTTCGTGAGCTACAGCTCACTTAAAACAGAAATTCCAATCCTTCTGCCAATTATGTGGGACAAGATAAAGGGAACAACTACTTAATGTGAATCTTCTTTTTCCTTATGTTAATCCCATCAAATGAGGTCCACTCTAAAGTCTGCTCCCTCTACAATGCTCTGTTCAATGCCATATCCTCTGTTGTACAATATGATAACATGTCTTTCTTTATGACAGCCCACCATTTCTTCTTGGTTTGGCTGTTTTGACTTCTCTTGGAACTCAAAGGCTTCTTGAAGATCAATTAACCTCATCTGAATTGTGAATATTTTTCCTTTCCTCTCTAAATTTTTTCATGAGCTTCCTCAGTGCAAAACCAGCATCTATTGTCGACCTTCCTGGCATGAAGCCATATTGATTTGCCATAACAAATGTGAACGCCAATAACGAATGAAGATTATTAGACTATCTAATAGTCTCCCAAAGTTCTTGGACCGGCAAAAAATGTTTAAATCATTGCTTAAATCATTTTAAAAATTGGCCTCGACAACCCCCTGGAAAATGGACTATATTGAACACCACTCCTGAATCTTCTCTTCAGGTTTGTATCCCAGATTAATCACCAAGTATCTGATGTCTTCCCCAGAAATGGTGGGAAACGTGCCAGCTGTGGCCAAATTCCAGAGTTACTTCTTGTGGCTACTTAGCTGTAAGGGCAAAAGGCATATTACAGACCTAATACATAAGAAGGGCAATTTTAGAAGGGCTTCTTTGGGTATAAAAGTTTGGGCAATGAGTGATGATTGCCACAGTAATGCAGTGTTGTTTCAGTTTCTGTATGTAAAGTAAAAATTAGACATGACCAATCTTTATAAAATCAGTGTCCTACTGAACTCTTCAGGCCTAGTGCAGAATGTGCAAAATGTGTCTTTCTTCAGCTAGTCCTAGGTTCATGTTGATAATCTCAGTATTCGGTTCACACTGAACCTGTCCAGAGGAGCATAAACTGTGACGACTACCTGAAGATGGAGCACTTCCATTTGCAAATCCTTTGAGGAGACGTTTGTGTATATCAGACTTCAAACAATTATCTAGCAGCATCTGGGACATACGCCTGTAGAACTGGGGAAACTGCTTTAGCCGTGCACTTACGTGTGCGAGACACAGGAGTAGGTGGATTCTTCTTGAATCTTCTCATAATCCAGGAGTCTACTCAGAACGAAGCAGGTAGAACTATAATATGTGTGCATAGTTTTCAGAAGTATGTCCTAAAAAGAGCAGGAGTCCAGTGATTCTAGATATGGCCCAGTTGCTGTAGAGAAGCAGCAGGGTTAAAGCAGGACTGTTGGTCATAGAACAACATCAGATTAAAATACAGTTCAGATCCTGTGGAAGTAAACCACTTCCCTGCAAAGTTCTTGGACTTGACATATCAACAGTTATTGTTCAACATAAACTTTGGATATTTCCCCCCCCCCCATATTTTTAAATTGCCTGCCAGTCTAGTGGAAGGTAATGGCTATGTGTTGTTCCTGCTGACAAGTATATGAACAGACTACCAGGTACTTCTGTCTGTGAACCAGTTGATCGCTACTGTTAATGTGAGTTAGGTAATGTTTTGGTGAAATGTTAGTTAATTGGATCTGTTTAAACACACAAGATTACCATACAATGTTCATATTTATATCCTTGAAAATGGATTTTTGTTTAGCTATCACTGTGCACTAGACAGGGATAATGGACACATTTTCAGTCCCATTTGTTATAACCACAGTGATTTTATTGCCATCATACAAGCTAAGCTGGTGCTGTTTAGTTTTATTCACTGAATAGTGACAGGGCTGCAGCTGCTCAATTTTAAAAATAACTCTTTTATATTGGCTAGGACAAAAATGTAGCCAATATAAAAATCATGCACAATGACAACTTCTACAGCACAGTTACACTTCTCCGGCACAGACCCAAAGTCACTGGACATCAGCCACTTTGGATCAAATGACCAGAGAGTCAGCTCCAAAATACCAGCCGACATCATATAGGCTCATCTCAATGGGGAAGATGTATTTGCACAGCAGAAATTGTGCCACGTTTTGAGTTCTAAAGCTAAATACTTACAAAGTTCAGCGAGAACATTAGTTAGTTCACCCTGAGCACCAGAAATCAGAATGGGGACAAGACACAGAGCTTCCCCATATCTAACACTGTCTTTGATATGAAGAACTGGCTTCTCATTATTGTCTTTTCAATGTAGGGAGATCCCAGGCGAAGCACATATTTCCTCTGTGCTACCTCCCCACCCACCCACACGCTCTGATCTCTCCATTTAATTATTTTAAACCTCTAAAATGTTCTGGCTTCTTTGGTTTAATATTTTGGGGGAGCTGAAAGTCAAGTGTTTTGTGTGGAACAAGACAAAGAGCTGAACTGAGCAACAAACACAAACATGCTTGGAACATCTAACAGTTTTCATTACTTTCTAGGACTCCCCTTTATGCTGCCTCTGTTAGTGATAGACAAGGATAGAGGGGCTAGGAGAGGATCTTCACTAAATTCTGAATATCAGAACTATAAGAGCAACAGTGACAGAACTGCTATCGCATCCTTGCTTTAGCTGCCCCCACTTACACAGCATGGTTGCTGCTACTCCATGGCAGTAATTTGTGGCATTACTGTTGCACAGACAGGTAGAGGAGCAGTTAACTTGCATTTCATGTATGTTCACTGTAAGATGTACTCCTGCTGCTGCCCAGTTCTACCCAAGCCTTTTTCTCCTTTCTTGTCACAGAGGGACCTGTAGGGACTCTCTTTGTGTGAAGAGTGTTGGTCACCTTCTATCCATGCTCCCTGTTAGATGGTTGATGTTCATTTGATCTACTTTTGCTCTGTTTCCTTATCCTTCCTTAGTCTGTCCCCAGCACCCACTTCATCATTCTCACTATTCTTATCCCCTTCTTCCTCTTCCTCCTCCTCCTCCCACTGGAAAGGGAAATACATTTATAAATGGGGGACCTCTTCTAATTTCAGTGCTTTTGAGATAACCATGCTTTGGGCCACCAATGCATTGTTTCCAAGGACTCTTGGGCCCGACAATGAGCCTGCTGGACAGCTGGAGCAAAGTCTCAATGAGATCATGTGTTGCAGCAAGTAGAATATGACCTTTGACTCTTAGATCATCTCCCACACTGCTATGCGTCTCCCACCATTGCTAAGTAAATGTATTTTTTGCCACAAGCAGCATTTGGTTTATGGTGAGTCTGTGATGCCCCATCAGTTGAAAAGTGATTGTTTTGCTTTTGTCCTTTCATGAAATGGCCAAAGAGGGCAGTGCTTGCTGGTCAGTCATATGTGAAATGTTTTGTGCAGCTCTAATGTTGGATGGAAGTGAACTGGAGAAAAGTTTTGAAGACCTGTGGCCCTGTTTTCCTGTTTTTTCACTGTTTTTCACCATTTGGTTGAATTTTTAGTCCTATATGTGCTTGTTACTTTAGAAAAGTATGTTTCATTCAGAAATCCCTCTCAAAGCCACCCATTTCTTTGCTGTCTCATCACTGAGATTTTCTTCACTACCAGATCAGGTTTAAAATTCTCAGTTTTTCTCTGAAGATTGCCTTGGAAGAGACAGAATGGTATAAATTATAGCTTAAAAATATATTTTTTCTGTAACTGTCATAACAACATTTGGGCTAATTGATTCTCAATAGAATAATGACATCTAGTATGTAGTGAGAAATATTCACGAAGGAATCTGTGAAAACCTAGAGCTGCTTTACAGCCTTGGTATAACAGGAAAATTCATTAGAATCCATTATCTAACAAAAAATGAAAAATAAATATAAGCAGCCATCAGGGATTATTTTCCTCTCTAATTTCAAGACAGTGAGTTCCTGTTAGTGTCAGTGAATTTTGATTTGGCATAACTCCAGCACAGTAGTGGACTTGTAAAGTGTATGCCCGTAAGAGAAGGCCATCAGAACACAGAGAAGGAGAACATATAGATGAAAGATGCAGAATCACAGTTTGCAGAGAGAGAGGGCAACAGAAACAAAGCTGAAGGCAGGAGGCGACATAGTAACTGTCCCTAAACATTTGGGAAATAATTAGGATAAGAGGGGGATGGTTAAGGTGGTTAAGAAGCTAATGCAGAAAGAGTCGGGTTGTAAGCAATTAGGATAAGTGACATTTATACGGCATGTTTTGATAGAAGATTCCAGTGTGATACACAAAGTATGCAGTCTGTGTGGGATCCTGCAGCCACTCTGCTTGCACAGCTGCCACTGATGGATTCTGTGTGCAGAGCCCTCTGTATACAGGAATTGCTGCATACAGCACAGAAATGGGGACATCTCTAGGAGTGTGTGAGGGGGCATGATCCTCACATTGGCCCTGAGAGACCTGAATTAGGCCAAGTGGGCCCAATCAGCCAATTAGGCTGCAAATGGGGAGACTTAGGTTGGAGAAAGCTAATTAGAAGAAGGCTCACCTGTGAGGGAATAGGCACTTCTTTTTTCTAAAAAGGCGGGAGGAAGGCTAGCCCTTCTCCTTGAGGTAAGGGAGCAGAAAGGGGAGAAGCAGCCTGGTAGAAAGGAGTCCAGAAGTAAGCAGTAAGTTGGTGAAGATACAGACTTCAGCCATTCACTACAGGGCCCTGGACTGAAACCCAGAGCAGAGGTTGGGCCTGGGCTACCCTATCAGCTGCTGCGGAGTAGGCCTGTTTGGGGAAGGCAGGAAGAGTCACTGTTGGCATGACAGGGTCAGCACAGTGGGTGGGAGAGGCTTTGAAAGACTACCCTGGAAGGGGAACACACTTAGTGACTTGGCCAGAGGGCTGGGTCATGAAGAGCTTGCAGCAGCTCCTGGAGCAAGAGCGGGGCTGTGGAGCACAAAAGAGACATGGAGCACAACTGCAGGAAGGCTGTAAACTATGCAAAGCTACTCCCTAGAACAGCCAAGTGGAGGCACCATCTTGCAGTGAGTAGAGCAGTCTTGTCACAGAGGGAATGTGGCAACTGTTTAAATTGAGTAGCAGATTTATTATGCACAATCCCTTAGGACAGGAAGTGAGGACTGCTGTATCCATCTAAAACTCCATGGGAATTTTAGGTCTGCAGAATAGAATGGCCATTTGGGATTTGCCAGGGTACTAGGGCTAACACCGCAGTACAAGGATGTTTCAAATTGGCTAGGGTTCTGAGATACTGTTGTCTATCAAAAAGAAAAGGAGTACTTGTGGCACCTTAGAGACTAACATTTATTAGAGCATAAGCTTTCGTGAGCTACAGCTCACTTCATCGGATGCATCGGATGTTGTCTATCAGTGTAGAGTAGTTTGCAAATGCTAGTGCTGATTCTGTTGCTAGAAGGGGTCAATGCTAGATAATGCTCTAATATGGTTGGTGTAGAATAAATTCCTGAGCTAGCAGAGAGGAAGGAGCAGATATTCCGGAAGGGTCCTCATCAACCTTCTGTTCAGGGACAGCTTTGCAGTTGGGAGGGAGATCTCCAGGGACCCCAGTGAACTGCCAGCTCCTGGTGATTTATCTGTCTCACCATTCCTAATCACCCTCTCTCTCTTGAAGGTGTCAAGGGAGTTTGAAGTTTATCAGGATTAATCTGTGCTCCCAGGTGAATCTGAAGATCTAATAGTTTCCCACTTGTGCAAATATGGAATGAAGTTGAACACAGCTATGTGTTTTCTACATGCTACAGACGTAATAAAACAAACCCACAGCAGGTGGGTAAATGGCACGTGCCCTTTGTGACCCACTATGTTTCTGGCAGCCAGTAAGGCTCTTTGCTCTCTGCTGGTGCCTGGCCTGCACAGAGCATGTGGGAAGGAGGAGACAATAGAGACTGTAAGGGACAGAATAGAGGCAGGGGCAAAGAGGACCAGAATGCGGTGGGGGGGGGGGGTAGCACTAGGTAAGGTAGTATGGATGGGGTGAATGGGCAGTCTGTCCCAAAGCTTCAAAAACCCCAAAGGCTACCACAGTCCTCAATAGCCCTTGCCCCAGCCTGCCTTATGCTCTTTTTTCCCCTGTCCCTCCCTCCAAACAAGCCTCCTTTTTAGTATCTCTCTCTGTATCAAAGTCCTCCTTACCCCACAGTGGCTTCTGATGCCCTCCAATACCCTCTTCTCCACTGGCTTCTCCAGCACCCTTATCTACCCCTAGAGCAGGGGTGGGCAAACTTTTTGGCCTGAGGGCCACATCAGGGTTGCAAAACTGTATGGGGGGTTGGGTAGGGAAGGCTGTGCCTCCCCAAACAGCCTGGTCTTGGCCACCTATCCACAGGCCTGCCCCTGACAGGACCCCCGGAACTCCACCCCTTATTCAGCCCCACCCCTGTCCCTGGACTGCCCCAACCCCTATCCACAGCACCGCCCCTTGACAGGCCCCCCTGGGACTTCCACACCCATCCCACCCCCCCGTTCCCCATCCCCTGACTGCATCCCCCCCAAAACTCTGCCCCATACAACCACTCCCTGTCCCCTAACTGCCCCCTGAGATCCACTGCCCCTTATCCAACCCCCCTGCTCCCCGCCCCATTACTATCCAGCTCAGAGCAGCAGGAGTTCGCAGCACAGCCAGAGCCAGCCCCCCTGCTTATGCGGCGGCATGGCTGCGGGGGATGGGGGACAGTGGGGTTGGGGCCAGGGGCTAGTCTCCCCAGCTGGGAGCTCAAGGTCTGGGCATTAAATACATGGGCATCCAGGAATATCCATCCTCAGAGATCATTCAGTCTAAATCCGTGGGTGCGGCAGTGAAATGAGAAATAGTTGTTGGAGCTGGCACTATAGGGCTATCTCCAGTATATTAAGTGTCTTTTTGTTTAGGCTTTGGTGTGATACAAGCTATAATTAGAATGTGTCAGTGTAATCTAACTTCTTATACTGTGCGCATACAGTATCTGAATGCCTGTAATATCTGAGAAGCCTGAATAGCCACTTCTGTTGAGCAACATACAGTAAATTGGTATCATAGCTTCATCCAAGTTGTTGTGCCGTGGGCTTTTGGATAGAGCTGCCATGCGTAGGCACTGGTCAATGGATCTGAGATACAGCTATCTCTCCCTGGCTTGGTACTGTAATCTTTGTTAAAAGATTTTCACTTAATACTAAGTAGTTTAAAATAAGGGTGCAGTAAAACTCAATTTATTTTTCAGGTTTGAGCCGTATGTCAGCTAGACAACTTGCTGAGTAGGGAACCAATAGGTAACACTTTGAATGATAAAAGAAAAGGAGTACTTGTGGCACCTTAGAGACTAACAAATTTATTAGAGCATAAGCTTTCGTGAGCTACAGCTCACTTCATCGGATGCATTCAATGAAATGCATCCGATGAAGTGAGCTGTAGCTTACGAAAGCTTATGCTCTAATAAATTTGTTAGTCTCTAAGGTGCCACAAGTACTCCTTTTCTTTTTGCGAATACAGACTAACACGGCTGCTACTCTGAAAACTTTGAATGATACAACCAAACTTTATAAAAAAGAAAAATAACATTCATGCAATTACTACTTACACAATACTTCAGTTAGACTTGCACTCAAGGATGGAATGGTGTACAATGGGTAATCAGTCCACTGACAGAGTGAGGTACAGCCTCATAATCCTGAAACCTAACGGTACCCTTTGGATGTTAATTGCAGCTCTTCTCCAGTTTAGCAAGGCTACTGCTTTTCTACTCCATTATAACACTAATTAGCATTAAACATATGCCTGCCACCTCCTTTTTTGGCTCTTTACATTAGACCGTTATTTAAATTAGTATCTGCACCAGTGTCCTTGCCATACTATCCATAGAGAGAGAGAGAGCGCATTTAATAAAACATTCATAATTCTCAAACACTCATGCATCTGATGAAGTGAGCTGTAGCTCACGAAAGCTTATGCTCAAATAAATTTGTTAGTCTCTAAGGTGCCACAAGTCCTCCTTTTCTTTTTGCGGATACAGACTAACACGGCTGATACTCTGAAAATTGCTCAAACTGTTAGCCCCAGACAGCTGGAACTAGGTTTTACTTGACAGAAGATGGGCTATCTGCAGTGTTCTGTCCCCTCTGCATCTATCATCAGTAATTGTGTAGTTAAGACAAAGGCAGATTGAGGTTGCAAACAGTCAGGTGATATTTATTTAAGAAACAACTAGGACTCCCTGCAAACCAAGATAACACAATAACAGCTCGCTTGTTAACACAAATTATGTAAATGGGGGTGAACCCCAGAGCCCCAAACCTATACACAATGCTGTACACAGGACTAAACAGGAAGGGCTATTCCATATATTGCAGACACTGCACAGGAGAACAGGATCACAGATGGGAACCAGGATCTCAGGGACAGGTACCAGGAACAGGAACCAGACCTCAAGAACTTTGGTGACAGGTAAGTAGATCTTCAGTATGGTGTCTGGTGTCTTCTATTCTTGATCTCGTTGTCCTGCGTGCTGAATACGAACACTGTCACATGATGATGGAATAGGTGAGTGGAGGTAAAGTTAAGGGAACCTTGGTAGATGTTGCTGTTCACCTCAAGTCCTAATCCCTCAGGGCTCTAGCTAATAGCAGGACTGGTACACTGTGGGAGGGCTTCTATACCTCACTAGGATGACCTGCTTCCACAGCATCCAGAGACACAGAGTGCTCCTTAGAGGGTGACACTCCCTTATATGCATTCTCTGTTGCTGGGCAGATTCTACTGCCACAAGACACTATCTTTCCTGCCTTTTCCTTGTTTTGGTGCCAAAAGTTGAACGAGAGGGGATGTTGTCCTTTTACCAATCCAAAATGGCGACTATGTACACTTAATAAATTGAACCTTTCCTACATGTTTCCTCTCCTTGGTGGTGGTTCTAGGTTAAAACTGCCACCACACATGAATAACTTATACCAGAGGTTTGAATGCTGTCATTCCCTCGTATCTAGAGGTACTAACACACCTGGGCCTACGTTGAACATTTCTGAGTTTAATGTGCACCCATCTGCATAATCCAACATACAAAATAATTATAGTAAACTGAATTACTAATCTAATTGAGAGAAGATGAATCAGGGTGTCTCATGATTCAGCTGTGCCAGTGGGATCAGCAAAAAAGTGAACATCACCATGCTACGGTGGTCTGTGCTATGGACATTGGTTTGCATGTCTGTCATAACCCTTTTGATGGCAAATGTTGGGTTAATTATTAATAGCCTTCTTAAATTCTGGTTGACCATCACAGATCCTATATGGCTAAAGTGGGGCTTGGGTACCACTAATATCTCTATTTCCTGATGTGCACCATAAGGTCCTGTTAAATACCAGATTCCCAAGTAGTTCGATGTTCTAGATTCATTAATACTTCCAGAGTACTGTGCAAGAAAAACATATTGCTTATAACTTGAACAAAATGTATTTGAATAACTAGAGCTATTACAATAATGATTGGAATTAACACTACAATATACAGTGATGGTCATTAATTTTACTGGAGTATGCACTGTTATTCATATGCAGGTTTGCCCAAACTGAATGCTCAGTGACACCTTAATAGGAAGAAGTCTCTCCTGAATATAAGATTGAAGGGAAGATGACATGCATACGTATTTGAAGAGACTAGCAGTAAGGAACCCTCCATAGCAAGTTAAGCGTGGCTGTTGGACCTCCCACTCACAAATATCCTTGGTCAGGAAAACTTTCCCCAATGGTCCAGCATCCCTCCCCTCTGTGATACAGGTATTAGAATATGTCTCGCTGATAATGTAGGAATTATGTTATTTTTTTGGCCACCCAAGAAAATATACATATGTGACTGTTCTTATACCCAAAATGTAATAGGGACATTGTCTAGTCACATATTTTTGCAGCGCTTGACCTTTGTTTTAGGTAATGTTTCATGTAGTTTACTTGCTTCCATGACCGGATATAAATGGTCATTTCTGTAGTTGTGTTTTGTGTTCTTGGTGTTATAAACTCCTTAGTCCTGGGAAAACTTCAATGCTTCCATCCACGGCTGAAATGTAAAACCTAGCTGCATGGCATCTCACTCCTTTTTACTTCCCATAGTGTAACACTGGCCAGAGTTGAGCTTGCTGCCTTCTGTGCTGACATTGTTCATCTTTGTTGCTAATGATGTGGCTCTGACATTCTGCTGTGTGCCAGCCATCTGCTAAGTGCAGCTGGGGTATTTCACCCCCCTGTGCTCAGGGGCTCTGGGATCATTGGGGAATGATCAGGAGTACTTGACAGGCACAAGGGCCCGGCAGGGATTCTGGGTTGTAGGCCAAGGCAGTCGCAAAGGCTGTTGTTTTATTTTGGTTTCACTTGCTTGTGGCTATAGTGTGGTAGTTACCCCAATTGTGTTTCACTGGGACTCAGGTTATATCTTCAGGGTTCCCTTTAATTGTTCTTTAAAGTAAGGAAACTTCAGTGTTTTATTATGATGATAACTGTAAGCGGTGTCTTAGCTACAGTGCAAAGGGCATCCATGTAAAAATCAGTCATTTTCACTCTTCCTCATCCCTGAGCTGGGGAGAGGATTTGGTATCTGCCTCAGTGTTCTCTCTCTCCAGCATTGACATTCTAGACTGAATAGCTTATGCAGTTTTACTCCTTTTGTTTAAAGAAACTGCTTGGCTTGCAGCTACACAATCCTCCCTTTCCTTAATGGTTTCTAAGGCGGACATTGCAGGTGATGGGAAGAACTGATTGGCTCTAGGCTTCTTGTTGAATTAAAATGCAACTTGCTCTACCTTGTAGTTTTGATGCATCAACGGAATTGCCATATTATATAACCAGAGTAATTGGGATGAATGGAGTATTTGCTGTAGTGATGTGAACTGTAAAAAGTGGGCAGTTAAACCAGGAGATGAACAAAGTCTGTATTGCTTTTATCCAGCTCACAAAAGCCTGGACTACTTGGGAAATATAAAAATTAAAGTATTCTCCTTTGTCATTGTTCTCGAAACAAACCAACACTTTTTTGGTCTTTAATTTCAATGTATTTAATCATCAAAAGATGCTAGTAGGTAGTAACTATGATACATTCTATAAGACTTGAGGACTGTCCTTTCTCTGAGGTACAAGAGTGAGAACAGCTTGCATGCAATACATTACTGCATATTTTTGTAATATCATGCTTTAGGTTTTTCAGGTAAATTCATGTGAATGGGAGCAGTAACTAATCTTTGCTTTTATGTAGTGTCTTTTGTATATGTCAACTTCAGTGAAACCTCTGTGGTTGCTGAGTTTTATTAGTTCTAAACTTATAAAAAGTTTTATACCTGAATGCCATAATTTTGTGAATATGTAAAATCCCAAACACTAAATTCAACTCCTCCCCCCACCCATTAATGTAATAATTTCCTTGATTTTCTTTTTTGGTGAAAGAGAAAACCTGTTATGATTTTGCTCATTTAAATACATGTTCTGTACAGTTCTACTCATGGCTGAAATAAAACAAAATTACATTTGTATCATTCAGCAGACATATCTAGATAATGTCACAAATTGGGAATGGAAATAATAGATGAACTTTTTCATCATGTTGTTTTGACTCGTACATAACTTTTTGTTTCTCAGCTTTTTCCTCTCTCAAATTTAGCCAGGTTAGCATTGCTTATTGATGCCTGTGTATAGGCCAAGTGTGAAGTTTTAAATACACACATGCTAGGCGGCATATGAACAACTTTCTCAAAATGTGTTTGGGGGGAGGGCATTTTTTTTATGCTTGGACAACTCAGCATGGCCACATACATTTTCTATAAATGTCCCCTTTCCCTGACCTATCATTGCTTAAAAGAAAATAATCACCTTTCAACTGAGAAGCAGCATGAAAAATTTCAGCTGTTACAGTGTGCTGCAGCCATATGATGTGATCTGTGATGAATATAGGCAAAGTACAGACAGTCTGGATATGGCTGTTCTGTGGATACACAAGTGTGTAGTGGGGAAGGGAAAGAAAATGAAAAACAAAGATTTGCATCTTCATAAATCATATTCAGCAAGATTACAGGAAGATTAGGATAGTGCACAGTGATTTACAAAATCCAAACCCATAATTCCTAGGGCTGAAGGAAGAGAACTCCTTGAGGAACATAATGTGTAGTCTCTAGAATTACTTATTTTATAGCTAGATGTATAGCATAGATTATAGCAATTGATGATGTAATTACTATTTACCTCCCTCTTTGACAGAAAGCTAGTGCAGTGACCATAGTGTATTCATTTAACACTCAATATGTTTATAATGCATATATTGTAAAGCTAGAATGCCTCTATCTCCTGATGGTTTGTGGAGTCCAAGTTCACAGTGAATCATCATTCCAGGACATGTAAGAGCTAAGAGTCTGATCTGGCATTGCAGATTAAAAGTCGTCTTCCTTGTAGTCTACCTAGGATTCATGCTGTCAGCTTTTACTAAAAACAATCCTGTGGAGTCAAGCGCCAGGTCATTCATGGTACATTTTGCAAAGGAGGCCCTAGCATAATGTAACACAATATAAAAGGCTGAGATGGCCCTAGCTTCCCCTTTCTGCCACTAGAATAAAAATATATGCAAAGACTCCAAGCACATCTAAAATAAAAGGCTATCCCATGATTTAGACTTCTGAGTACTGAAGACCCTTTTGTAATGTTTTTAGTAGACCTGGTCTACAACAGAGACAAAACAGTGAAATCTATCATAAATCTGCCCGGGAAACACCTCCCTCTCCCCGATTTATGCTGAAAATAGAAAGAGGCTTCTTATTAGCCTGAGCTTTAAAAGTGACTGGTAAGGATAGTGGACAGCTCACTTGGTGAATAGTCTTGTGGCAACAAAAAACATGGATATTGGAAGCCTCGTTGTAAGGAGTCAGAAGAGACCACGGAATCTTAAAAGAACACTGTGTGTTTCCTGTAATATGTATTAAACTATCTAAATACAAAGAACATTCTCAAGGGGGAGGGATAGCTCAGTGGTTTGAGCATTGGCCTGCAAAACCTAGGGTTGTGAGTTCAATCCTTGAGGGGGCCATTTAGGGATCTGGGGCAAAAATTGGGGATTGTGCCTGCTTTGAGCAGGGGGTTGGACTAGATGATCTCCTGAGGTCCCTTCCAACCCTGATATTCTATGATTAAGGACTCTATGATCTCAGTAAAGGAAAAGGCAGCATTTGGCAAAGTACAGTGACAAATGTTTGTGGGATGTTAAAGGCTGTTTATGGAAAAGTAACTGGAGAAATAGAAGCTTAACAACCATTCCCCTGAATTCACAAAGTGAACTATCAGGGAGACTGCATTGTGTTTACTTGATGTTAGAGAAGTATCTGTGTCCCTAGAAAGGCTGTCTATGAAGGGTATACCTTATGAAGGATCGGCTGAAAGGAAATAAATTTCAAAGATTTATTTATTCAGTTGAAATAGAATTGACAGACTGTTGTCTGTAACTGTAACTGCTGGGAAATCTTTTTTTTTTTTTAACACAATAAAAGTCAAATTACTGAGCTGAAACACTGTGAACAGTTGGTGGGGAAGTAATGTCAGAGTGAAATACAAAAAATAGCAATGGACACTTAGCGTCATGATCTTCAGTAAATGAGACATGGAGATAGTTCAGCTAATGTTAGGAATTCTAAATAAGGAATGTTTATGTCCGAACTGTGTATTCCTTCTCACTAGATCAGGATTGTGACAATGATTGTGAAATACTCAAGGAGATTAGAAGCTACAAAACCAGAAAACCCAGCAATAATGGGTTAACCCTATGTTCGCTGGGCACGTCACCTCAGGCCGGGAAGCAGAGAGAAAATTTCCTAGACACCATTGATGGCTGCTTCTAGGAGCAACTTGTCCTGGAACCCACAAGGGGAGAGTCAATTCTTGATTTAGCCCTAAATGGCACACAGCACCTGGTTCTAGAGGTGAATGTAGCTAAACCACTCAGTAATGGCAACCATTACTTAATTCAGTGTTGATAAATGGAAAGTAATGCACGTTGGAAAACATAATCCCCACTATGCATACAAAATGATGTTGGTCTAAATGCTGTTAGCATTCTCAAGAAACAGATCTTGGAGTCCTCATAGATGATTCTCTGAAAACAACCATTCAATGTACAGCAGCAGTCAAAAAAGCTAACACAATTTTAGTACCTGCAACGAAACAAAATCTCATAATGCCACACCTTGAATACAGCATGCAGTTCTGGTTGTCCCATCTCAAAAAAGGTACAGAAAAGGGCAACAAAAATCACTAGGGCTATGAAAGAGCCTTCATATGAAGAAAGATCAGAAAGATTGAGGGATATGATGGAGATCTATAAACTCATGACTGGTGTGGAGAAAGTGAATGAGGAAGTGTTATTTACCCCTTCACATAATACAAAATGAGAAGGTCACTTGATGAAATTAATAGGCAGCAGGTTTAAAACAAACAAAAGGAAGTACTTCTACACACAATGCAGTCAACCTATAGTGTTGCCCTGGATTTGAGGGGCGTGTATACCCCAAATGTGATTAAATTAATTGCAATACTATTATGTGCATTCAGCCACCATGAATTAATGAAATAGAACACCGCAAAGGTAAGGGTTAATTTGGAGACAGGCTTCTAGAAGCAAGGTCATATCTAGCTGACAGTGTCTGCTAATCAGAATGGGAGGAAGGGACAAACAAGTAAACAGCTGAGACTAAAAACCTTGGTGGTTGGAAAACCTGGAGTCTAGATGCCTTTGATATTAAAAAATTATTGAAAGTTAGAAAAGTGACCTATGTTTTTTAGAAGTTCGTTATAAAAGATTAGCTAATAAAGTGCACTTTGGAGCAGTCCTCTGACGCCATCTTGAGATGTTTTTCCTGACACCCTTTCTCCCTGGAGCAACTGGCCACTGTGAACCTGCTGCTAATTACTCAATACTGTTCCAGATGTTAGGTTTAGAACATCCCAGATATTTACCTATTGTTTGTTTGTGTGTGCTCAAATCTAATAAACTACAGTTTTAGATAGACACGCTTACTTGCACGAATCTTATTAGATGGAATTGCTGTGTTCCTATTGATTTATTCCTAACACTGCCTGGAGTGAAATAATTAAATTGCCCCTGTTGGGGATTCTGAAAACCCCAGGTAACAGTAGAACTCATTGCCAGGGACGTTGTGAAGGCCAAAAGTATAACTGGGTTCAAAAAAAATTCAATAAGTTCATGGAGGACAGTGTCATCAATGGCTATTGTCCAAGATGGTCAGGGATGTAACCCCATGCTATGGGTGTCCCTAAGCCTCTGACTGCCAGATGCTGGGACTGGAGAACAGGGGATGGATTACCTGATAAATGTTCTGTTCCTTCCCTCCAAAGCATCTGGTTCCAGCCACTGTTGGAAGACAGGATACTGGACTAGATGGACCATTGGTCTGACCCAGCATGGTCATTCTTATGTTCTTGTGTTAAATAAGATAAAACTTTCCTCTCCCCTTATATATCCCTTCTTCAGGGAGGACTTCAGGGACTTTTGGGAGCAGTAAATGGAATTGCTATGGGAAAGTGGATATGATTGGAAAATGTGCAGAGGATATTCCCAGGGTCTGTTATATTTAAACCAAATAGCCCAGATCTCAGAAAGTGGAACCCTGATGAACTAGCTGTGCTTAGTCGACAGTCATAGAATCATAGAATCATAGAATATCAGGGTTGGAAGGGACCCCAGAAGGTCATCTAGTCCAACCCCCTGCTCAAAGCAGGACCAAGTCCCAGTTAAATCATCCTAGCCAGGGCTTTGTCAAGCCTGACCTTAAAAACCTCTAAGGAAGGAGATTCTACCACCTCCCTAGGTAACGCATTCCAGTGTTTCACCACCCTCTTAGTGAAAAAGTTTTTCCTAATATCCAATCTAAACCTCCCCCATTGCAACTTGAGACCATTACTCCTCGTTCTGTCATCTGCTACCATTGAGAACAGTCTAGAGCCATCCTCTTTGAAACCCCCTTTCAGGTAGTTGAAAGCAGCTATCAAATCCCCCCTCATTCTTCTCTTCTGCAGACTAAACAATCCCAGCTCCCTCAGCCTCTCCTCGTAAGTCATGTGCTCTAGACCCCTAATCATTTTTGTTGCCCTTCGCTGTACTCTTTCCAATTTATCCACATCCTTCTTGTAGTGTGGGGCCCAAAACTGGACACAGTACTCCAGATGAGGCCTCACCAGTGTCGAATAGAGGGGAACGATCACGTCCCTCGATCTGCTCGCTATGCCCCTACTTATACATCCCAAAATGCCATTGGCCTTCTTGGCAACAAGGGCACACTGCTGACTCATATCCAGCTTCTCGTCCACTGTCACCCCTAGGTCCTTTTCCGCAGAACTGCTGCCGAGCCATTCGGTCCCTAGTCTGTAGCGATGCATTGGATTCTTCCATCCTAAGTGCAGGACCCTGCACTTATCCTTATTGAACCTCATTAGATTTCTTTTGGCCCAATCTTCCAATTTGTCTAGGTCCTTCTGTATCCTATCCCTCCCCTCCAGCGTATCTACCACTCCTCCCAGTTTAGTATCATCCGCAAATTTGCTGAGAGTGCAATCCACACCATCCTCCAGATCATTTATGAAGATATTGAACAAAACGGGCCCCAGGACCGACCCCTGGGGCACTCCACTTGACACCGGCTGCCAACTAGACATGGAGCCATTGATCACTACCCGTTGAGCCCGACAATCTAGCCAGCTTTCTACCCACCTTATAGTGCATTCATCCAGCCCATACTTCCTTAACTTGCTGACAAGAATGCTGTGGGAGACCGTGTCAAAAGCTTTGCTAAAGTCAAGAAACAATACATCCACTGCTTTCCCTTCATCCACAGAACCAGTAATCTCATCATAAAAGGCGATTAGATTAGTCAGGCATGACCTTCCCTTGGTGAATCCATGCTGACTGTTCCTGATCACTTTCCTCTCCTCTAAGTGCTTCAGGATTGATTCTTTGAGGACCTGCTCCATGATTTTTCCAGGGACTGAGGTGAGGCTGACCGGCCTGTGGTTCCCAGGATCCTCCTTCTTCCCTTTTTTAAAGATGGGCACTACATTAGCCTTTTTCCAGTCATCCGGGACTTCCCCCGTTCGCCACGAGTTTTCAAAGATAATGGCCAAGGGCTCTGCAATCACAGCCGCCAATTCCCTCAGCACTCTCGGATGCAATTCGTCCGGCCCCATGGACTTGTGCACGTCCAGCTTTTCTAAATAGTCCCTAACCACCTCTATCTCTGCAGAGGGCTGGCCATCTCTTCCCCATTTTGTGATGCCCAGCACAGCAGTCTGGGAGCTGACCTTGTTAGTGAAAACAGAGGCAAAAAAAGCATTGAGTACATTAGCTTTTTCCACATCCTCTGTCACTAGCTTGCCTCCCTCATTCAGTAAGGGGCCCACACTTTCCTTGGCTTTCTTCTTGTTGCCAACATACCTGAAGAAACCCTTCTTGTTACTCTTGACATCTCTTGCTAGCTGCAGCTCCAGGTGCGATTTGGCCCTCCTGATATCTTTCCTACATGCCCGAGCAATATTTTTATACTCTTCCCTGGTCATATGTCCAACCTTCCACTTCTTGTAAACTTCTTTTTTATGTTTAAGATCCGCTAAGATTTCACCATTAAGCCAAGCTGGTCGCCTGCCATATTTACTATTCTTTCGACTCATCGGGATGGTTTGTCCCTGTAACCTCAACAGGGATTCCTTGAAATACAGCCAGCTCTCCTGGACTCCCTTCCCTTTCATGTTAGTCCCCCAGGGGATCCTGGCCATCTGTTCCCTGAGGGAGTCAAAGTCTGCTTTCCTGAAGTCCAGGGTCCGTATCCTGCTGCTTACCTTTCTTCCCTGCGTCAGGATCCTGAACTCAACCAACTCATGGTCACTGCCTCCCAGATTCCCATCCACTTTTGCTTCCCCCACTAATTCTACCCGGTTTGTGAGCAGCAGGTCAAGAAAAGCGCTCCCCCTAGTTGGCTCCCCTAGCACTTGCACCAGGAAATTGTCCCCTACGCTTTCCAAAAACTTCCTGGATTGTCTATGCACCGCTGTATTGCTCTCCCAGCAGATATCAGGAAAATTAAAGTCACCCATGAGAATCAGGGCATGCGATCTAGTAGCTTCCGTGAGTTGCCGGAAGAAAGCCTCATCCACCTCATCCCCCTGGTCCGGTGGTCTATAGCAGACTCCCACCATGACATCACTCTTGTTGCACACACTTCTAAACTTAATCCAGAGACACTCAGGTTTTTCCACAGTTTCGTACCGGAGCTCTGAGCAGTCATACTGCTCCCTTACATACAGTGCTACTCCCCCACCTTTTCTGCCCTGCCTGTCCTTCCTGAACAGTTTATAACCATCCATGACTGTACTCCAGTCATGTGAGTTATCCCACCAAGTCTCTGTTATTCCAATCACGTCATAATTCCTTGACATCACCAGGACCTCCAGTTCTCCCTGCTTGTTTCCAAGGCTTTGTGCATTTGTATATAAGCACTTGAGATAACCTGTTGATCGCCCCTCATTCCCAGTATGAGGCAGGAGCCCTCCCCTCTCAGACATTCCTGCCTGTGCTTCCTCCCGGTATCCCGCTTTCCCACTTACCTCAGGGCTTTGGTCTCCTTCCCCCGGTGAACCTAGTTTAAAGCCCTCCTCACTAGGTTAGCCAGCCTGCTGGCAAAGATGTTCTTCCCTCTCTTCGTAAGATGGAGCCCGTCTCTGCCCAGCACTCCTCCTTCATGGAACACCATCCCATGGTCAAAGAATCCAAAGCCTTCTCTCCGACACCACCTGCGTAGCCATTCGTTGACCTCCACGATTCGACGGTCCCTACCCAGGCCTTTTCCTTCCACGGGGAGGATGGACGAGAACACCACTTGCGCCTCCAACTCCTTTATCCTTCTTCCCAGAGCCACGTAGTCCGCAGTGATCCGCTCAAGGTCATTCTTGGCAGTATCATTGGTGCCCACGTGGAGAAGCAGGAAGGGGTAGCGATCCGAGGGCTTGATGAGTCTCGGCAGTCTCTCCGTCACGTCACGAATCTTAGCCCCTGGCAAGCAGCAGACTTCTCGGTTTTCCCGGTCAGGGCGGCAGATAGATGACTCAGTCCCCCGGAGGAGAGAGTCCCCGACCACCACCACCCGCCTTCTCCTCTTGGGAGTGGTGGTCGTGGAACCCCCAACCTCAGGACATCGCATCTCATGCCTCCCAACCAGCGGAGTCTCCTTCTGCTTTCTCCCCCCAGACATATCATCACCAGAAAGTCCAGCAAATAACTTTTGCAGCTCAGCTCTGCAGCAGCCCGGTAAGAGGGAGGATGTGTGTGCATGAATATCACTATGTACCTATCATCTTTCATATTTTGGACTCAGCTAGTAAGGGTCTTGCATATTTCTCATAACTGCATTATTTCCAGTAAAATGGAACATTTTATTTTTTTAATTAATTTTCAAGTCCTTGTGGTACCCAAGTGGAGCTTTTAAATATGCTCTGATATAGTGCTGAATCTGCAGGCAAACTAAAACTGTAGCCATTGTTTCCCTGGTGGGATGTTGATCCTGAAGCCTAATGATGACAAATAACCCTCAGGTTAGAAAATGCATTAAATTGGTGTTGATTGTGAATATTGTATCAGTAATTTGCGGGGGAAACCTGGGAACAACATTCACTCAGAAAAAAGAAATAAATAGTGAACAGCCAGACAAATGTAAAGCTTCCACATTTCCGTACTTTCCATTTTTTAAAATATGCTTAAGTGTAACTTTAACTCGGTCACTATATCTCCACCCGCAATCCATCCTAATTCATTAGGTAAACTTTTCCTTACACACTGTACAACTTCAGCATTGACAATGTGAGCCATACACTGCTTCCTCAAAATGTACTTTCTTTGAGGTGCCAATAAACCTCACTACAGGAAGAAATAAACTAGCTATATGACCATAATTTTTTGAAAAGACTAAACTGAACACTAATGAAGGAATTAACATGGTGTTTACTGCGCAACATTCATATGTATATCTCATTCTTAAATCACTAAATCTGGATCCTCCATTGGCATTTTGTTGGTTTAATTTGTAAGTTCTTCAAGGCTTGTCTCCTAAAGCAACCTAGTTTACTGCAGGCACTATATAAATAATACACTGTACCATACCGGACATATCAGTTTATACATCATTACCCCATTTAAGCCCCATGCGTGATCCTACACTGTACAATTCACTAGCAAAACAAACATCTCCCTTTTGCCCTGCATGCTGTCCCAAAACAACCTATCCATCTCCCGCCACACCTTCTCAAGTTTGCTCTATCTAGCCAACTACTGGACATTTTACAATGATTTTAACCTTTTGTTATTCACAGCGGCCAAACTCTCTACAGTAATCTCAAAGCCTGGGTGGACTCCTGATCTTCCTACTTAAATGTGGGCAGCTTGGATATGAATGAGAGTTCAATAGCTCATGCAGCTGAAGTAATGCTGGAATGCAGACCAATTTCATTGAAGGCTGATTGGATGGTGGCTGGAGACATTTTACAGTACATATTCATCTAGCTGGAATGTTGGTGGAGAGAAGTGGCACTACATATTAGTTGTTTATATTCTGTGTATGTGGTGAGAGCAGGTATTAGCATGGCAAAGGCTGCTCTAGAAGACTGATTTGTTGCTGCTGAGACTCATTAATCAAATCTTACTACAAGAAAGTCTAATGCAGCTGCCTGCAGACCATTGTGGGAAGGATTGTAAGTATGCAGTCAGTCTCAAAAGGTAGAGAGAACATGCTCATAAGTCTTTCTAGTGCAAGACGTCTATGCACTGAGCTGTAGCTGGCATTTTCTAAGAGCCTAAAATAATCTTTGGATTAGGCGCAAGGATTTTCTCAGAGATGACTAGAAATTAGGGAGCACCACAAGAGAGTGGGGTGCATGTCTAATTAGCACCACCGTTGAGAACTGTGTCCAGACGTGGAATGTAGTTTGGTGTGGGGGAAAACTCAAATAAAAATCAGAAAATGCTACCTTGTCCATAAACCCTTGTCCCAAACATGGGGATTTCTGAGAAGTCTTAGAGGAATTGACTTTATTTTTTCAAATATAAAATCTGTTTGCAAGAGAGAGTCTTCTGAGACCTGGTGTTTCAACAGTTTCAGGCTTCAAAAAGGATTCTTACAGGATGGAAAGGGAGAAATAGAGAGAATAATTATTGCTATTTTAAAGTTAAAAATACTTGTTTAGTGCTTAGATGGTACAGTGACGGGGCTGTATAAATACATAGATGAGCAGAGATTATGGGAAATATCTTCTGTTAAACAGAAATTTGGACTATCTTTTATGATTCCTTTGCAAATTCTTCATAAAAATAGACCTTTTGGAGGGGAGGGAGAGGGCTTTGGAATAACAAAGTTCTCTTTCTTGGTTCTGCTCTGAAATCCTCTCTCATCCCCCTGCAGCTGAATTTAATTTTAAATATGACAGAAGGCTCAAAGAATCCCTAAACCCATGGAATTATTATTTGTATTGCAGTACTCTCTAGAGGCACCAGTTGAGGGTCAGGGCCTTGTTGTGTTAGGGGCTGTACAGACTTATGATACAAAGACAGTCCCTCTCTCAAAGGTCTCAGAAATGTCAGTGACAAAAATGTGGTTAAAACTGTTTTAGTTTATAATTTTCTTTTCTAACTGTCGGGTTTCAGAGTAGCAGCCCTGTTAGTCTGTATCTGCAAAAAGAAAAGAAATACTTGTGGCACCTTAGAGACTAACAAATTTATTTGAGCATAAGCTTTCGTGAGCTACAGCTCACTTCATCGGATGCATTCAGTGGAAAATACAGTGGGGAGATTTGTATACACAGAGAACATGAAACAATGGGTGTTATCATACACACTGTAAGGAGAGTGATCACTTAAGATGAGCTATTACCAGCAGGAGAGTGGGGGGGGAGGGGAGGAGGAAAACCTTTTGTAGTGATAATCAAGGTGGGCCATTTCCAGCAGTTGACAAGAAGGTCTGAGGAACAGTGGGGCGGGGGGAGGGAAAATAACATGGGGAAATAGTTTTACTTTGTGTAATGACCCATCCACTCCCAGTCTCTATTCAAGCCTAAGTTAATTGTATCCAGTTTGCAAATTAATTCCAATTCAGTAGTCTCTCCTTGGAGTCTGTTTTTGAAGTTTTTTTTGTTGAAGTATAGCCACTCTCAGGTCTGTAACTGAGTGACCAGAGAGATAGAAGTGTTCTCCAACTGGTTTTTGAATGTTATAATTCTTGAATTCTGATTTGTGTCCATTTATTTTTTTTACATAGAGACTGTCCAGTTTGACCAATGAGCTTATGCTCAAATAAATTTGTTAGTCTCTAAGGTGCCACAAGTACTCCTTTTCTTACTGTGTCTGTAAGAAGGGTCTTTAATGCCTCATCACTGCATACTGCAATTCCAATATATTTTAAAAAGTGACTGAGGAGCAGTGCAGTTCATTTGTAAGACTATGAATGAAATAAATTCTTAATGTATAAATGTCAGTATATTTGTGGTGTTCTGTGCTTCTTGCAAACATTTTGTACTTAACTCCTTATTTAATAATTTGATTGCTTGTAGGCATCTCTTTATAAGGGTAAAGTAGTTCTTAAGTGGGATATATCTGCATTGTTTTTTCTTTTTTTCTTTATAATTCACGTTTTATTTAGTAGTTGTGAAAGTTAAATGTCAGTACTGGAAATTGAAATCCTATCCATATGCTAGGTTTCAAATAGCTAAACAGAAACAAGTTTACACAGGCAGATTTTCCTCATCTCAAACATACATCAGCTACACTGTTCAGACAAGAAGAACAGATTCTTTTCCCTCCCCCAACCCCAAATACTTTGGGTGAATATTCCTGCTTGTTGTTAATGAGCAGAAACTCCACTATTTGTCTGCAAAAATAATTGTTCAGGTAAAGAGCTTTCATCATAATGAGCTGGCATTACCTATAGAGGAAATTGAGTCCATTCTAAATAAATTATCCTTTTTGGAGTTTATCACAATTTATGTATTTAGAGTGAAATTCATTCCTGTGCAGCAGGCAAGCTCAAGCCCCATACACCACTTAAAACCTATTCGAGGGACATAAATGGAATTTACATTGTGTATAAGCCTCTGCATAGGGGTGCATTTTGTCCATTAAGAGGTATATGTACATTTGCTAGAAAGATGTAAGGCCATACGATAATTTCACTCCAAGTTGGATTTAACTTTTAGATGAAAAATCATTGTTTTGTCTGAAGATTCTTAGAGTCATTGATTGAAAGGGCCAGAAGGAACAATTGTGATAATCTAGTCTGAACTCCTCTACAGCATATGCCATAGAACTTTACCAAAATAATTCCTAGGGCAAATCTTTTAGAAAAACATGCAGTCTTGATTTAAAAGTTGTCAGTGATGGAGAATCCACAGTCGCCCTTGGTAAATTGTTCTAGTGGTTAATTATCCTCACGGTGAAAAATGTATGCCTTATTTCCACTCTGAATTTGTCTCTGCTAGATTGAGAGCCCATTATCAAATATTCGTTCCCAGGAGGTACTTATAGACTGTAATCAAGTCATCCCTTAACCTTCTCTTTGTTAAACTAAATAGACTCAAGTTGCTCAATCACTATAATGCATGTTTTCTAATCCATTAATCATTCTTGTGGCTCTTCTCTGAACCCTCTGCAGTTTATCAACATGCTTCTTGAATTGTGCACACCAGAGCTAGACATAGTATTCCATCAGTGGTTGCACCACTGCCAAGTACAGAGGTAAAATAACCTCTATTTCTACTCTGTATTTTCCTGTTTATACATCTAAGGCCTGCAATAGCCATTTTGGCCGCAATATTGCACTGGGAGCTCATATTCAGCTGATTATTCTACCATAACCCCCGTATTTTTTTCAGTCACTGCTTCCCAATATGGAGTCCCCCATCCTGTAAGTTTGGTCTACGTTCTTCGTTCACAAAAGTATACATTTACATTTAGCCATATATAAATGTGTATTGTTGACTTGCACCCAGTTTACCAAATGATCCAGACATGCTCTGTTTTGTCCTTCATTCTTTATCACTCTCCCAATTTTTGTGTCTACACACTTTATCAGTGGTGATTTTCTGTTTTCTTTTTATTAACACAGGAAGAGATGTGATAGAATGAGATGGGGAGGACAGCAAGGTGGGGATTTTTGGCAAACCTGACTTTGGGAAGAGGGAGATTGTAGGCCAGAGTCCTTAAATGCTGTTTTACTGCTTTGATGGGTTCAAAACAGCTAAATGGTGACTAGCCTTGGAGCTAGCTCTTCTTGAGCTCTTCTGTGTGTGTGGGTTTTTTTTAAGCATTTAAATTCGAGAAGGACACCTCCATCATAGACTCCAGGCAAATGGACTTTTCAGATTAACAAGTCTGGAAAGAATAGATGGAAACTGGAAATAAAGTACAAATTGTTAATGGTGAGAGTAGCTATCCATTGGAACAATTTACCAAGGGTCGTGGTGGATTCTCCGTCAGTGACCATTTTAAAATCGAGATGGGATGTTTTTCTAAAAGATCTGCTCTAGGAATTAGTTTGGGAAATTTCTATGGTCTGTGCTAGACAGATCAGATTAGATGGTCATGATGGGCCCTTCTGCCCTTGGAATCTATGGAACAATTTGTACTTCATGTCTTAATTAAAACACAAGTCCAGGCTTTCTGAGACCAGAAGAGGAGAGGGAATCACTCCCTGAAGTAGGGAAGATTCCTGAGACCCCATGTTGACCACTTGCTGTTTTGGGGTTTTAGTAGTGGGGTGCAGCAAATGGCAATCTACGTCTCTCCTCCTCCTAACGAAAGAGATTTGCCTTGCTGCTAGCATTCCAGCACTTTCCAATTTGGGATGTGAAGTGCAGAGGTCTGTCTGAGAGCTATGTCTTGGCTGTATACTGGGTTACCCATAGCAGGGACACAGCTGAGCCCACCATGTGATAACAAGATGTGGGACTCTGTCTAATCTTGTGGTCTTTTTCTCTATGCAAAGGCAGGAAAAGTTAGTGAAACATGCATTCTCCCCGGAGTGACACACCACTGCAGTGCTGCTGGCATCTTCTCCTTCATGCTGCAGAAGTATCTAGGGTTGCCCTGCATATCACTAGAAATTTCAGAGCTCTTTGGGGTTTATTCTCTAATCTTTCATGTGTAATATCATAGAGACAGGAGCTGGGGCCCTCACAAGTGAAGAAAAGCATGAAGCAAGAAAAGGTGCCATCTCCTTGTGCGGAAGTACTTCTGTCCTTTAGGGATGAACCAATTCCTGATCAAAAGAATGTCAGAGCTAATTACTCTTTTAAAAAACTCATTATTTGCTGCTTCCTTGATGTGGAGCATTTTACTAGTGAAAACATGGAATCTGTGTCAGAAACTTTCCACAGAATCTATCATTACAGATTTGTTGAAACAAAAATTAAAGGTAAGACCACATACAACCTCTTAAAAACTTGCCTGCCTGGCCAATGGAACTCTGGCCCAAGGTGGCACTGGTAAGCACATCCAGTACCGAGTGTCATGCCAGGTACATTGAAAGTGACCAAAAGTAAAGTGACATGTGTGGGTGTCATGGGTGTCTGTGTGTTTGCGTCAGGGAAGCCTGGCTGTTTAAAAATAGCCGGAGCCTCGCGAACCAGCTGAGCGGCAGCGAACCAGCGGAGCAGCGAGGACAGCAGAGCAGCTCACAGCAGGAGTTTGCCTGGGAGTTCGCCTGGAGCGAGCCCAGTGAGGCTTACATCTTGCCAACGTCTCTGAGGAAGCTCCGTAGTAGGTAGGTGATATGGAAGGGGGGAATTCAGCTGTTGTGACCTGCACTGGATGTGCCATGTTTGTCTTTCTTCCACAGGACAGAAGCGACTTTGTCTGTACAAAGTGCAAGCTGGTCTCCATATTGGAAGAGAAGATTGAAGGTCTGGAGCAACAGGTAACGACCCTGCGTTGTATACGAGAGACTGAGGATTTTCTGGACCAAACTCAGGATAGCCTTCTAGGGGCACAAAGCTCTAAAGATGTAGAGCAGGTTGCACAGAGGAGCCAAGAGGCCAGTGAAGAAGCTTGGCAACATGTGACCTCCAGAAGAGGTAAGCGGAATGTCCGGGTTCCAGTAACACAGACACAGGTAACTAACCGCTTTCATGTTCTCTCCACAGGTACCAATGCGGAGAGTGGACCAGATGATATGTCTGGGGGGAGAAAGCGGAAGGAGACTCCGCTGGTTGGGAGGCATGAGATGCGATGTCCTGAGGTTGGAGGTTCCACGACCACCACTCCCAAGAGGAGAAGGCGGGTGGTGGTGGTCGGGGACTCTCTCCTCCGGGGGACTGAGTCATCTATCTGCCGCCCTGACCGGGAAAACCGAGAAGTCTGCTGCTTGCCAGGGGCTAAGATTCGTGACGTGACGGAGAGACTGCCGAGACTCATCAAGCCCTCGGATCGCTACCCCTTCCTGCTTCTCCACGTGGGCACCAATGATACTGCCAAGAATGACCTTGAGCGGATCACTGCGGACTACGTGGCTCTGGGAAGAAGGATAAAGGAGTTGGAGGCGCAAGTGGTGTTCTCGTCCATCCTCCCCGTGGAAGGAAAAGGCCTGGGTAGGGACCGTCGAATCGTGGAGGTCAACGAATGGCTACGCAGGTGGTGTCGGAGAGAAGGCTTTGGATTCTTTGACCATGGGATGGTGTTCCATGAAGGAGGAGTGCTGGGCAGAGACGGGCTCCATCTTACGAAGAGAGGGAAGAACATCTTTGCCAGCAGGCTGGCTAACCTAGTGAGGAGGGCTTTAAACTAGGTTCACCGGGGGAAGGAGACCAAAGCCCTGAGGTAAGTGGGAAAGCGGGATACCGGGAGGAAGCACAGGCAGGAAGGTCTGTGAGGGGAGGGCTCCTGCCTCATACTGGGAATGAGGGGCGATCAACAGGTTATCTCAAGTGCTTATATACAAATGCACAAAGCCTTGGAAACAAGCAGGGAGAACTGGAGGTCCTGGTGATGTCAAGGAATTATGACGTGATTGGAATAACAGAGACTTGGTGGGATAACTCACATGACTGGAGTACAGTCATGGATGGTTATAAACTGTTCAGGAAGGACAGGCAGGGCAGAAAAGGTGGGGGAGTAGCACTGTATGTAAGGGAGCAGTATGACTGCTCAGAGCTCCGGTACGAAACTGTGGAAAAACCTGAGTGTCTCTGGATTAAGTTTAGAAGTGTGTGCAACAAGAGTGATGTCATGGTGGGAGTCTGCTATAGACCACCGGACCAGGGGGATGAGGTGGATGAGGCTTTCTTCCGGCAACTCACGGAAGCTACTAGATCGCATGCCCTGATTCTCATGGGTGACTTTAATTTTCCTGATATCTGCTGGGAGAGCAATACAGCGGTGCATAGACAATCCAGGAAGTTTTTGGAAAGCGTAGGGGACAATTTCCTGGTGCAAGTGCTAGGGGAGCCAACTAGGGGGAGCGCTTTTCTTGACCTGCTGCTCACAAACCGGGTAGAATTAGTGGGGGAAGCAAAAGTGGATGGGAATCTGGGAGGCAGTGACCATGAGTTGGTTGAGTTCAGGATCCTGACGCAGGGAAGAAAGGTAAGCAGCAGGATACGGACCCTGGACTTCAGGAAAGCAGACTTTGACTCCCTCAGGGAACAGATGGCCAGGATCCCCTGGGGGACTAACATGAAAGGGAAGGGAGTCCAGGAGAGCTGGCTGTATTTCAAGGAATCCCTGTTGAGGTTACAGGGACAAACCATCCCGATGAGTCGAAAGAATAGTAAATATGGCAGGCGACCAGCTTGGCTTAATGGTGAAATCCTAGCGGATCTTAAACATAAAAAAGAAGCTTACAAGAAGTGGAAGCTTGGACATATGACCAGGGAAGAGTATAAAAATATTGCTCGGGCATGTAGGAAAGATATCAGGAGGGCCAAATCGCACCTGGAGCTGCAGCTAGCAAGAGATGTCAAGAGTAACAAGAAGGGTTTCTTCAGGTATGTTGGCAACAAGAAGAAAGCCAAGGAAAGTGTGGGCCCCTTACTGAATGAGGGAGGCAAGCTAGTGACAGAGGATGTGGAAAAAGCTAATGTACTCAATGCTTTTTTTGCCTCTGTTTTCACTAACAAGGTCAGCTCCCAGACTGCTGTGCTGGGCAACACAAAATGGGGAAGAGATGGCCAGCCCTCTGTAGAGATAGAGGTGGTTAGGGACTATTTAGAAAAGCTGGACGTGCACAAGTCCATGGGGCCGGACGAATTGCATCCGAGAGTGCTGAAGGAATTGGCGGCTGTGATTGCAGAGCCCTTAGCCATTATCTTTGAAAACTCGTGGCGAACGGGGGAAGTCCCGGATGACTGGAAAAAGGCTAATGTAGTGCCCATCTTTAAAAAAGGGAAGAAGGAGGATCCTGGGAACTACAGGCCGGTCAGCCTCACCTCAGTCCCTGGAAAAATCATGGAGCAGGTCCTCAAAGAATCAATCCTGAAGCACTTAGAGGAGAGGAAAGTGATCAGGAACAGTCAGCATGGATTCACCAAGGGAAGGTCATGCCTGACTAATCTAATCGCCTTTTATGATGAGATTACTGGTTCTGTGGATGAAGGGAAAGCAGTGGATGTATTGTTTCTTGACTTTAGCAAAGCTTTTGACACGGTCTCCCACAGCATTCTTGTCAGCAAGTTAAGGAAGTATGGGCTGGATGAATGCACTATAAGGTGGGTAGAAAGCTGGCTAGATTGTCGGGCTCAACGGGTAGTGATCAATGGCTCCATGTCTAGTTGGCAGCCGGTGTCAAGTGGAGTGCCCCAGGGGTCGGTCCTGGGGCCCGTTTTGTTCAATATCTTCATAAATGATCTGGAGGATGGTGTGGATTGCACTCTCAGCAAATTTGCGGATGATACTAAACTGGGAGGAGTGGTAGATACGCTGGAGGGGAGGGATAGGATACAGAAGGACCTAGACAAATTGGAGGATTGGGCCAAAAGAAATCTAATGAGGTTCAATAAGGATAAATGCAGGGTCCTGCACTTAGGATGGAAGAATCCAATGCACCGCTACAGACTAGGGACCGAATGGCTCGGCAGCAGTTCTGCGGAAAAGGACCTAGGGGTGACAGTGGACGAGAAGCTGGATATGAGTCAGCAGTGTGCCCTTGTTGCCAAGAAGGCCAATGGCATTTTGGGTTGTATAAGTAGGGGCATAGCGAGCAGATCGAGGGACGTGATCGTTCCCCTCTATTCGACACTGGTGAGGCCTCATCTGGAGTACTGTGTCCAGTTTTGGGCCCCACACTACAGGAAGGATGTGGATAAATTGGAAAGAGTACAACGAAGGGCAATGAAAATGATTAGGGGTCTAGAGCACATGACTTATGAGGAGAGGCTGAGGGAGCTGGGATTGTTTAGTCTGGAGAAGAGAAGAATGAGGGGGGATTTGATAGCTGCTTTCAACTACCTGAAAGGGGGTTTCAAAGAGGATGGCTCTAGACTGTTCTCAATGGTAGCAGATGACAGAACGAGGAGTAATGGTCTCAAGTTGCAATGGGGGAGGTTTAGATTGGATATTAGGAAAAACTTTTTCACTAAGAGGGTGGTGAAACACTGGAATGCGTTACCTAGGGAGGTGGTAGAATCTCCTTCCTTAGAGGTTTTTAAGGTCAGGCTTGACAAAGCCCTAGCTGGGATGATTTAACTGGGACTTGGTCCTGCTTTGAGCAGGGGGTTGGACTAGATGACCTTCTGGGGTCCCTTCCAACCCTGATATTCTATGATTCTATGATTCTATGACATGGGGTGTCAACAGGTTCATTTCTGTTCGCCGCTAGACACACACCTTCACAAAACTTGTATTCAGTTTTACCCACGCACTGGGAATTTAGGATTGAGATTGCTATGCTTGTAGGCCTACTCCATGACCCTGAAAATATATAAAATGTTTTCAGTTTTACCACAGTTTGTGTTCTCTAGTAGTAAAGACTTGACTTGATGGTGGTTAGTTTTGACCTTGCAGCATTTCATAAGCTGATGCCATAATAATGCAGTTTGTCTTTGTCAAGGTTCCTTCCCCACTCTGAACTCTAGGGTACAGATGTGGGGACCTGCATGAAAACCTCCTAAGCTTATTTTTACCAGCTTAGGTTAAAACTTCCCCAAGGTACAAACTATTTTCCTTTTTCCCTTGGACTTTATTGCTGCCACCACCAAGTGTCTAACAGATATATAACCAGGAAAGAGCCCGCTTGAAAACATCTTTTCCCCCCAAAATCCTCCCCAAACCTTACACCCCCTTTCCTGGGAAGGTTTGATAAAAATCCTCACCAATTTCCATAGGTGAACACAGACCCAAACCCTTGGATCTTAAGAACAATGAAAAAGCAATCAGGTTCTTAAAAGAAGAATTCTAACAAAAGAAAAGTCAAAGAATCACCTCTGTAAAATCAAGATGGTAAATACCTTACAGGGTAATCAGATTCAAAACATAGAGAATCCCTCTAGGCAAAACCTTAAGTTACAAAAAGACACAAAACCAGGAATATCCATTCCATTCAGCACAGCTATTTTCTCAGCCATTTAAACAAAACAGAATCTAATGCATATCTAGCTAGATTACTTACTAAGTTCTAAGACTCCATTCCTGTTCTGTTCCTGGCAAAAGCATCACACAGACAGACGGAGCCTTTGTTTCTCCCCCCTCCAGCTTTGAAAGTATCTTGTCTCCTCATTGGTCATTTTGCTCAGGTGCTTGTGAGGTTATCCTAGCTTCTTAACCCTTTACAGGTGAAAGGATTTTTCCTCTGGCCAGGAGGGATTTTAAAGGTGTTTACCCTTCTCATTATATTTATGACAGTCTTCTAACATGATTAGTAGATGATTCCAAAGACCACTGAAAAAAATATCAGATTTTTGTTTGAGATAATGCTTCAATGATAGCAGTCAGTTCAGATGCTGCTCTTCTATGAATCAGTTAGTGGCACCCATGAAACAACTTTAGCTCAATGGTGATGTAATGGATATTGCAGAGATAGGAAAGCAAACTAAGTGGGCCGTTCATCGGATCCAGCAGAGCAATTCTTACCTTGCAGCCTGCAACCAAGTGTGACCCTATCAGGTTATTAGTATTAATCTTAACTCATTTACATGGCACTGTCAGTTTAAAAAACATAATTGTTGCCCCTGAGAGTTTACAGTGCAAGTGAAACAAGACTGGTTTTGTAACAGTAGTTCCAGGAGGAGAAGACTCCTGGTGAGAAGGAGAAGGCAGAAAGTCTTCCTGGAAGAGAAGGAGAGAGTGAGGCGTTTGTTACACAAATAATTCAAGGCTTCTGTAGAGTTAGGGGCAGCGTGATATCAGGTACAAATCTATGAGCTCAAAAGAGAAACCAATGGAGATGAAATGCCTGGGAGGGAGTTTATGCGGGAACTAGGAGGAAATCACCTTAGAAATATAGGTAGTTGGCAGATTCGCATGAGGTGAGCGTAAGGGGCATCGTATACATTTAGATTGAATATATGGACCAAAGGTGTTGTTAAACTTAATTACAGTTATTGTTTAACACTAAACAGTGTCAAAATAAGATGTGGTGTTTGATATACCAAAACCTTAGCTTGCTTAGGACTATGGCAAACTTTCCTAAACAATTAAAAAAAATTATTAGAGAAAAGAAAGAAAAACAGTTACAGCATTTGAAATGCAAAGTATTAAAGAAGGCCATTATTTAAACAATATTTTGTGGGTTGTTTTCTTTTAGCTGGAGAGAGCTTTTAGAAGAAAAACCCCTTTGTTTGACTATCTTACAGATACTGTTAAAGATGGTAATAACAGGTTTTTTGGGAAAAGAGAAATTAGTCAAAATGGTCTGGAGCTGCTGCTGCTGGTAGTGGTGGTAAAGTTTTATTTTATTTTATTGTAGGTGGTGGTTGCGATTTAGCTGGAGCTAGCAGAGGTGGTGATACTAACGTTGTTGTTGTTTTGGTCCTGTTTGATTAGGATTTTTTTAGAACTACGATGATGAAGGCTTGGGATTTTAGGAGATGGTGGGATGGCACCCATGGTGGGGAAGCTTTAATGGCCTTTGTTTCATTATGAAGTCTTTTTATAAAAAAGATTTGAAAGGGGAGGGGTAGGTGGAATAGGTTATTTTGTTTATTTATGAATTAGGCTTACTATTTGACATTAATTTTGGTTTATTAATTTTTGAATGTATACATTTTTTGTTTATTAAGCATGATTTTAATACAACGTTTGAGTTAGGTTTTCTTTGCACCTGTTCTCATCAATATTTCTTATAGGTTGTGATATCTTATGAACTTACACTTTTTATAGTTGAACTTACAATTAGGTAAACTTGTAGGCCCAATTATTACAACAGGGGCTTGAATTTAATGTGGAGAGAAATAGGTAGCTGAAGAGAGGATTTAATGAGGAAGGTGCCCAGATCACAGTGATGAATAGACCAGAGGCAGAAGATGTGAGAAGCAAGCAAGAAAGGAGAAGGCCACTGAAGTCAAGGGGAGAGATGGACAAGGTGTGGGCATAGTTTGTAGCTGTGGGGAAGCCAGGGAAGGGCAGATTTCTGGTAATATTTAAAGGGAAGGGGAGGCAGGACTTAATGAGAGATAGAGACTAGATGCACGGAGGAAAAGACAGAAGTGTCAAAGAGGACTCCGGGTTGGGAGTCTAGGAAACAGGAAGATCGTGGAGATATCAATTGTATTAGAGAGGAATTGGAGGAAAGAGTGAGGGTGAGCTGGTTATGCCAAAAGAGGTTGTCCAAGTCACTTTTGGAGATGCAGAACTCACAAGCTAAGCAGGGTTAAGTTGGGTTAGTACCTGGAGACAGACCCCCTACTGATCATGTAGGTGCAGGGAATGAAATTTGTGCTACAGTAGATTGCCCTTTGTCATGTGACTCACAACCAGATTACTGCCCACCATAATGCTAGGGGATGCTTGCTGCTGGAGGAACCCTTTTTGAGTGATATGTAAAACTGAGTTCTTCACCCCTTGAGTTGTGCAAGAGTCCTTAGCACCATGGTGTTATCCCTGGTGTCCTAGCTATGTTCAATTATGAGTAATTTTACTCTGTCTCCCTAAATCTTCCTTTGTTTCACGTGGAAAAGGGTATTCACTTAATTTCTCGTGCAGCTGTGTAGTTTTGCTGTGAAGTTACTATTTCACCCAAAGCTGGTTGCATTTCAGTGTTTGACAGAGTGATCCCTGTTGTGCTGAGATCCTTTAGGATGAAAGGACCCAGAGAAATATAAGGCCGTTATCATTACAGAGATGTTCTTGTTTTCCTGCTGTTGATGCTGATACTTTGTAGATGTGTATGTGTGTAGATGCAGCTTCTGTATTTATGAGCTTTTAAAATACAAGAGTGTAAGACTGTGAAGATAAATCCATTCCTTGATTGTCATTTAGCAAACAACAAATACTTACTTGTCTCTTAGAATGATGAAAATGAGGGATGCCATGAGGTGTGATTGTGTTCCTTCCATTGAGGGTTTGTTCAATTTGTGACGCGTTTGAAGAAAGCATTCTAGCATGTTAAATTGTGTGTCTAAATCTATGATTAAATAAGCTGTGTGTTCTGTTGAGATGTGGGAGCAATGAATTATTTGCTTTTGATTAAATCCTGCAAGTAATTTAAGAAAACGTTCTTACTTGGCTTTGTCATGCTTTATACCTCTTTTTTTTCTATTAGTTTTTGTTTCCAGACATACAACATATTTTGTAAAGATAAATCAGGAGAACTAGAAACCCTCCGTGACCATTTTTGTTTTGACTGTATTGCTTGAGAAGTAGTACTTGAGTCATCTGTCAAGTGAGAGAGTAATGCTGCTTACTGTAAATGACCTTGCCCTAGCAAAGTTAAATCTCTCAATAATTTTAGGTTCCTCTCTGTAAAAAGGGGATAATATCTAACTTGAAGAGGTGCTGTGAGTTGTTAATTAATGTTTGTGAAGAGCTTTGCTGCCTATACAGCAGACTTCCTTGGAAGGTCTCAGCGTGTTCTTATTATTTACTAACCATGTGTATGCAGAGATAAAACACACTGTCAATTTACATATATAATAAACCATACTCCCATGCTACTTTTAAAAAAGGGAGGCAATTGAACCCCCACAATATTTTAAACTATTTAAGCAAAGGGAAAAAATATAGAGAACAAGTGTTTTAAAAGTTTCTGATTAAGCTACTTGGAACTGTTGTAGGTAGCTGTGAAATGACAAAACAGAATAATTTTTAAAGTACATGCCGTTTTCTCACTGAAAAGTTTTGGCTCATTGTGAATGACCGAGTAATTATGTAATTAACTTTTAAATAATAGTGGCTAATGCAGAAGGGCATCTTCCAAGGTTAACTGACCAGCTGGAGTAATTGAGTGCCAGGGGGAAATCTAAAGGGCCTTAATCTAATAAAGCATTTCACACCCGACCTATTGAGCTCATGATTTTCTCCTAATTTTTTTTACTTGTCTAAAATGAAAATAATGTAACTAGCTTTTGTGTGTGTTTTAAGTACTGTAATTGTTGGCATAGATGTTGTGTTCTCTTTACTGGCCCTTTACTAGCCATTAAAGACTAACCACTAAGAGAACACAAATTTTGTAGTCTTGTCCCTCCTGTCCATGATACCAGATAATGGTTTCTTGCAGCACCCAATGTACCAAGCACAATAGGACCCCAATCCTGAAGGAGGACCCTTGGGAGCTATTTTACTTTGAATATTTAATAACTAAAATAGACACCCTAGAAAACGCAGCAGTGTTCTTCATTTGCAATGAGTTTTAACTTTTGTCATACTAGCGGCATAGCTCATGTGTTTCTAAACTAGACTCAGGGTTAGAGTGTACATTATATGTATTTGTGCAATACTCTGCCTCTGTCAGAGTGAATTTGTGTCTCAATTACAATGGATGTAAGCTGTTAAATAAGAAACATTAGTCCCCAAATCAGGCATGTATGGTGTTGAATAATGTGTCACGGCTGCGCACCTTAAACCAATATGGAGGTGTTAATCCTATGGAAAATTTCCCATCCCACCCTTGAAACTGAAACAACTAGAGATACTGTCAAATAAAAATGCAAAATGAATGATAACTCTTTTGGGCCAGTGCTTTTAATTATGTATGTATGGTGTTTTATACAGGTTAAAAATTACCCTTAGAGAGAGGTTTTTTTCTCTGTAGTTTTTCTTTACCACGTGCAGGGGGAAAAGCAGCCTTGGAATTCTCATACATCAAAGAACCAGCTGAGTCGCTCAACAAGCTCAGGGCCTAGTTTAGTGATTCTGTTGTACTCGGGAGATTGCCGTTTGATTCTTAACACCACCAGTTCTGTTAAGGATGGTAAATTAAGTAAGTGCTGTACTACTGGATCACAACACACAAACCTAGGGCTTATTACTTGGGGCAGTTGCCCCCAGGTTAGAAGGAATGAGAAACTGAAGTAATGAGCATACTCTTGAACTGAAAGCTAGCACACATGCTACAAGATCAGCAGTATTGTTAGAGAACCGCAGCTTTCAGTGGGCTTCTTGTGTCACTGTCCCCAGCAGATTTCATTAAAGGCACAGGCTAAAGGGCATAATGAGGAAATTTAAAACAATGTTTTCAAATGTCACGTTCTCAATGAAGATGTCCTAATAAGTGCTCTTTTTATTAAATTCCAATATTTGAAAATAAACCCATCTGTCTTCATCCTCTGTTAACGCGTGCTTGTTGATAACATTTTGGTGTCATAGAATTAGTGCAGCGAAGGGTTTACAGTGTTCAGCAAATATAAAGTGAAGTTCCATTTTGTACTGATTGAAATCATTATATATAACAAGAAAATATTAATAACATATCTCTGGCAGGAAAAGAGAGCATGTACAGTGTTTCTGTGGCATCAGAGGATCTTTTCTTCTCATAGAAAATGAAATGATGGCAGTTTGTATCAAATGTAGAAAATTATTTTCACAGGTTTTATTTTGTCCAGCTATAACAGACTTTAAGTTGATCTCACGTTAAAAATATAAACATGACTAAGTTTTTTCTTTCTGAAACAAAACTATTTAATTGCACTGGTATTTCAGCTGTCACTGTTCCATACTAAATTTGTTGGAGTTGACAGAGTGCTCTACGCAGCAAAAGGAAGACATGGTCTTGTCATTCTGTAGATATATTTAAAAATTTTCAAAAGTCAATTGAGAAATTACTTTGACACTTGAGATAACTTAGAAATAAATATAAAATTTTAACTGTTGTTTTACCTGTTAGGAGGGAGTCTTATGAGTAAGGCATCTTATATTTTTGAAGTCAGTTTTGCAAATAAAATGCTTGACCACCTTCTCTAACAGGCCTTTAGGGTTTGCAAATCAATAGCACACCTGATTTTTTTATACTGCTGCTCTTAGGAATACAAGTAAATTTGTTTATACTATGCAGGAGATGCCTTTCCCCTCTCTCTTTGTGCAAACTGAGTTTATTCCTTCAAAATAATGAAATATTGACAAAACAGTTGGATGGAAAAATAAATTCTAGAAGCTTATTTTATAACTGGGTAAAAAGAAAGGAGGTTCATAAAAATACATCTTGAAGAAACTAAGTATAGGTAAAAAACTACTGCACTGAAGAATTTCTAGTAAGTAATGCAAACTTGTACAGTCTGGCCTGAGGTAAGCTTTTATCATAAACATTGATGCTCCACTATAGTATGCTGCTTGTTTTAAAAGTGATGATTTAATTTCTAGTAAAAAATACTATATATTTAAATTAGAAGTTTCTAAAGTTGCAAAAACTATTCAGAATAGATGGAAATTGCCATGGAAATGGAAGCAACAGCCTGATGTTTAATGCAACGCCTTAACAGGTTTGCAGTGTAGGAACATTTCCCATTTTAACCATGCAGTGATCTGAACACTGAAAAGTTGCCATTATGATTCAAGGCTGAAACAGAATTTGTCTTTTTTATTAAAATTCTTTCCAAAAGATCAAGGAACTTTATTGTAACTCCAGTGTGCGAGTCTGTGGGGATTTATGATTTTGGTTTTTTTAATAGTCACAAAGAAAAAAAAGTCAGCGCGCCCCATAGGCTGGAGAAGGTTGTATCTTAGGCACAAGAGCTGATCAATTTTGAAGTAGACTACAAGCTTTTCTTATAATTTCCACATCAGAATCTCTTAAAAATTTTATTCATGCTAATGTAACTAAAAATACTAAACCCGAGATGCTTTCTTTGTTGCCAGTCTGTGTGTGTCAGAAAGATGTGAAATTCGTAAATGCTGAGTATTTATGAAGCCTGAAAGAGACTTGTAGTCTCTAAAAAGAACTCTCTCTGCTATTGCATGTAGTCAATGAGGTAACTCAGAAAATGGTGTCAGCACAGTGCTCAGTCCCCGTCTCTCAGAAAGACATGTCTTTGGATCTGATACCTTTTAACTCCATTTGTTCTATTTTCTCCTTCGCTGGTGCCTGTTAGCAGCACACAGGTCCATTCTGAGGTCAAGGTTACAGCAGCTAGTAAGCTGAATGAAAGCAAACAATATGCATTTTAATACGGCCAAATGCAAAGTTATACATCCAGGAACAAAAAATGTAGGCCATACTTGCAGGATAGGGAACTGTATCCTAAAAAAGACTTGTGGGTCATGGTGGATAATCAGATGAAAATGAACTCCCGGTGCAATGCTGTGGCCAAAAAGGCTAATGCTATCCTTGGATGTATAAACAGGGGAATCTTGAGTAGGAGTAGGGAGGTTATATTCCCTCTGTATGTGGTGCTGCTGCTACTGGAATATTGTATCTAGTTGTGGTGTCCAGAATTCAAGGAAATTGATAATTAGAGAGGGTTTAGAGAAGAGCCATGAGAATGAATAAAGGATTGGAAAATATCCCTTATAGTGATAGGCTCAAGGAGCTCAATCTATTTAGTTTAACAAAGAGAAGGTTAAGGGTGGGACTTGATCACAGTCTACATGGGGAACAAAATTTTGATAATGGGCTCTTCATCCTAGTTGACAAGGCATAACATGATCCAATGGCTGGAAGTTGAAGCTAGACACATTCAAATTGGAAACAAGGCACACATTTTTAAAATTGAAGGTAATTGACCACAGGCCTTGATAAATTGTTCCAATGGTTGAGTCTTCATTACTGGCAATCTTTTAAAATCAAAATATCATGTTTTTCTAAAGACATGCTCTGGTTCAAACAGGAATTAGTTCAGGGAAGTTGTCGGGCTTGTGTTATAGAGCAGGTCGGATAGGTGATCACACTGGTCCCTTCTGGCTTTATAATTTATGTATATATATTTTCAGTGGTGTTGATATCCGTAAAACACCCAAATTACTTCATTACAATAAATGAGGCCTTTATGGTCTAAATATGCACAGCCTTTTAGTATGCAATGAGGAGTTTGGCATAGATCAAGCCATCTCATCTAGCCACATGCTAATGCTAGATTACTCTTTGCATCACTATTTGCTGATTTGCTCATGTTTGCCACCATGTTGCTTAGCCAATGTTTCCTTCACTTTTGGTAATTGCCCTGGATCCTGTTCTTCAGATCAATCTTTGTTTTTACTTTAACACTCCCCCCTGCCAAGCACTCCATTACATGATGTTGCAGCACCTGCTCCTTGGCCTTCCACTCTGTCCGTGCTATAGGTACCTTCAGAACTACAGCACGGGAGTGAGTGCCATGTTGGGGTGAAATGGTGCTTCCAAGGCATATTTAGGAAGTGTTCCTGTGCTGAGTCTCACTACTATGTGCCTATTAGTACTTGATTGTTAGGATTTATCCTGTGTGTTAGAGTAGCACCCTCAACATACTGGGCACTGTCCACACGCCCAGGGAGAGACGGTCCCTGCTGCGAAGAGCTTCCACACTAAGAAGACAAACAGCAAGTGAAGAGTGAGGGTGAGGAATGAAACATAAAAAATATATATACTTAAAAAAAAATGTTATCCCTAACTGCCCTTTTCGCTGTGGTTCAAAAGGTTTGTTGAAGGGCTGTGAAGGAGCAGAGAGTTGGGGCTTGTTTACACTTACTATGTTGAAGCGGCATCACTGTAGCACTTCAGTGAAGACACTGCTATGCCAACGTGAGGAGTTCTCCCATCTGGACAGGTACTACATCTCCCCAAGAGCCAGTAGCTATGTCAATGGGAGAAGGCCACTTTTAAAAAAATAAGCAGCATACTAAAGTGGAGTCTAAACGTTTATGGTAAAAGCTTACCTCAGGCCAGACTGTAAAAATTTGAATTGCTTACTGGAAATTCTTTACTGCAGTAGCTTTTTACCTATGCTTAGTTTCTTCAAGATGTATTTTACACTGGGGCTACAGTATAGTATAACTACATTGCCTTCAGGTGTGTATTTCACACCCCTGAGTGACATAGTTATACCGACAAAAGTTCCTAGTACAGACCAAGCCTTAGGCCATGTCTACACTGGCAACTGAATGCCAAAACTTTTGTCTTTCAGAGGTGTTAAAAAAAAAACAAAAAAAGACAAACATTTTGCTGATAGCAAGCGCTGGTGTGAACGGTGCTTTGTCGGCAGGAGTGCTCTCCTGCCTGCAAAGCTAACACTGCTCATTGGGGAAGTTTTTTGTTGGCAGGAGACTTGACAAACAGCGGCTACACTGCGTGCCTTTTAGCAGCAGGGCTGTAGCAACACAGCCGTGTCGCTAAAAGCTGTGTAGTGTAGACATGGCCTTAGTGAATTATGGTATTTGAAAGCGAATCATATGGTCAGAATGGGCAGGGAGGATGTTTTTTTTAACAGTTGCTATTTGAGCTGGAGGGAGGTGACTGGGTATTTAGGAGGGGAGGTAGGAGGAGGGTTCGTTTAGTCAAGAAGGGACATAATGAGGATCTGGTTGAGAGTTTCAACTATGTGGGCAGAAAGAAATATCAGTCTCTCTAATTTGTGCTAAGGAGATCTCAACCGTCCTCCAGTGCAGCTGTTCTCATTTGCTGTCTTGTGTATGTGTGTGTGCATGTGCACACGCGCCACTTTGTCCTCTGGTTCTAGTCTCAAAAAAAGAATTTATTTGGGGCAATCTAAGCTGGACTAATAGGCTGCCTGTGCTCACAGTCCAGAATCAAATCAGAAATGTCACTAAAGCCTTTATCTCTTCCTTTTAAGACTAACCAATGAAAGTGACAAAGAGCCTGCTTGAGGGGTTGTCCCTCAATGAGGATATCACTTCTTGGATGAAATACTGAGGATACTAAGTAGAATTCACAGATATCATTGAAGTTGTCTCTTGTCCAAACACATTGCCATGGAGAGGGAAGGTGAGTTTTGTTGGAGTGACCAGTGTGTTAGTTGTTCCATTAGAACAAAAAGAAAAGGAGTACCCGTGGCACCTTAGAGACTAACAAATTTATTAGAGCATAAGCTTTCGTGAGCTACAGCTCACTTCATCGGATGCCTTTGAACCATGCTTCTTTTCTCTGCATACCTAGCTGTGAAAGATGTGGAGCTAGTTGTGAAAGATGGTGGAGCCCCCCAGGCCGATATGTGCCAAGACAAAATTACTGATGGATAGTCTTGAAACGGTGGTTTTGGTTGGTAAGCTGATAAACGCTTGTAGAGTTAATCAGTGTCCCATAACTCTCACTAAGTGAACATCTCACTGTATCACTGGAAATCCTTTGAATATTCCGCATCCTTGACGTACAGGAAAGAAATCTGTCCATATGGCTTAATTCTGCAGCTCTTTTATAGGGATGCATGGATTTAGAAATTGTCTTGACTAATACATGCCAATGCCCAAGGAGTGGCGGCTGTTTTAATTGTACTGTGTCAATATACATATTGCAAATAAATATCAAACCTCTCCCAGTAGCTATAACTAGCTTTTGTCCTGTAATAAGTATATAAAATAGAGGCCTCTAACTTCCAAAGCATAGAGTTATTTTGTTTTATTCATGCAAAAGATTTTCTCAAGCCAACTAATTTTGCTTGATTTGTCTTGTGACTGCTTCCTTCATCTGCTTTAGAGGTGTTTACATGCCAATTACTGTACCTCCCGCTTGTGAGGGCAGTGCTTCAGGTCTTAGTTAATGTTTCATTCCCATTACATTTCTGAGTTCTCTGCCAATATGCCTGCAGTCTCTGCATGTGTACATTGATTCAGTGCCAAATCTCTTGCAGCTGTTGGCTTAGTGACACTGTCTTGTCAAACTGCTGGCCCATTTTTGAGAAAATGTCCCAGCTCCTACATGCCTTTATGTTTCATTAGTGCAGTCAGGCTCTTGTGTTTTATTTGTTACAGAATCCTCTCCCCAGTCAGACCCATCTGAATCGGAGCTATTATATGCTGTTTTGCTCGAGGGCTTTCCTTCCCTTCATTCCCTTCTCCACTAGTTGCTGATAGTCACTTATGGCATTTTTCCTTAACATTTGGAAGGCCAACTCTTCAGCCTCAGAGGAAGCTGCTGTTGGTGCTGCTTTGTGGAAGGGCACTGTAGGAACAGTGCACATAGCACTGGTATCTCGGGCACCAGGCATATCCATCCATGACTGAGTTTTCATATGCTAATAACTTCCATTTGAGTAGCACGCACCTAATAATTGAGAGGATGTGCTACTATAATAGCATGGTAATAATCTGTGAAGACCAGAAGAGCAGAGTGTGAACCGAGTATCTCGCTAAATACATAACTAAGATTTAAAAAACTCATTTCACAACAGTTGTGAAATTACAGCGTTGTGGGGAACGCATACAGATGTGTTAATGTTACACAAAACTTGCTGAAAATCTCTCTTTTCATGTGGATCCCAGAACTTCTGGATTCTTTTCCTGGGTCTGCTATAGACTTATTGTCTTACCTAGTTAATTGCAATAATGGTCTCAGCATAGGAGAGAGACAAAGTGGGTGAGTCATGTCTTTTATTGGACCAACTTCTGTTGTCCCTTCCGCCATTAGAAGTTGGTCCAATAAAAGCTACTACTCACCCATCTTGTCTCTGTCTTACTTAGGACAAATTACTTGCATCAGTTTGCTCATTTGTAAGTTGAGGGTAATAACATACCTTCTCCAAAGGAAAAGGAGTACTTGTGGCACCTTAGAGACTAAGTCTCTAAGTGTTAACTAAGTGTTAGTCTCTAAGGTGCCACAAGTACTCCTTTTCTTTTTGCGAATACAGACTAACACGGCTGCTACTCTGAAACTTCTCCAAAGGGTTGTTTTGAGATACCGTTAATATTTGTAAAGGGTTTAGTATCTTGTGAGGATGGGTGCTATAGAAAGGTAAAGTATCCTTATATGGAAATGGAACAGTTTATAAAAATTGAAAAAAAAAAAAAAAACCCCAAATTCCAAGTCATTGACTCCTTAAAGAATTTCTCCCTCAAACGTATATCTGATGTAGATTTATTCACACCTGGTTTTGGTGCCCAGGGCAATTGGCAAGTGTTTCCTACTCCAGAAAGATTTACAAGACTTTAGTATTTTTAATTTTTACAGTTCCAATTTTTAGTTTTGACTTTTTAGTGTGTGTGTGTGTGTGTGTGTGTGTGTGTGTTATGTATATTTTAAAAAAGGTGGAAACCTCTCTGATTTATGGAGCTTCCCAGATCCCCCTAACACCTGGGCTCATCAGAGATTTATTTCAGTTTTGCCATTTGAAATGATATATTTTTAGCCATTCAGGTGCTAGATCCTGAGGGATTCTGTTGATGAAAGAGCTATTATTACCCAACTGACAACGAGACTATATAAAACTGCTGGAGCCTCCAGCCCCAGTTTCTTCCACTCTTGCATCTCCTTTGTAGTCATCTTGATTTAGGGTCCAATCCTGGAAACGCATGGGAGTAACCCTACTCAGTTGGACCATTTATTGCACCTCTAGAGTAGCAGAGCCAGAGCAATCCCTGTGTTCCCTGAGTTAGAGGACTGCAGATCTGCCTGGGCTTTGTGCCAGCTGCACAGAGTTGGGAAAGAGCCTCCTTGTGCCCCTCTCCCTCCCTCCACTGCATATCAGCATCAGAGCCATGTTTTCCTAACTCAGATGGCACACACTGTCCTGCAGACTTGCTCGCAGCAGCCAGTGGAGAAGAGTTGATGTGGAGTTAAAAAAAAAAAATCCTATCTGCTTATTTGAAACATCTTTAGCTTTGAACTTCTTGGACCTTCTGGCCCAGTTACTCCTGAGGCTGCTTTGGTGCTTCTCCCCTTTCATCCTGATGTTTCTCTCTGAACACAGCATGGATAACATGTTAATTAAATAATCACCAATATGGACTTGAAGTAACCCTCCTTCTCCAAATGTTGTTATGCTTGTGGCGGTGGCATCTAATTGGTCTAGTGGGCAACAAAATATAGTGACCGTTTTATTCCTACAGACAAATAGGCAGGGCTCAATCAATGTTTCTTCATGGTAATAAGGTGTTTGCAAGACTGTACCCATGGAGAATAACCACAAAAAAAGGCCCTTGGCAGTAAAATGTACCTGTGGGGCCTCAGGTCTTATCACTGTGCTGTAGATGAGCAATACCAAGTAGGAAGAACACATTTTTCATCACTGCAGTTTTTGCAAATAATTGCAATATGTGCATGTAGTTGGGTTTGTGCCCATTCTGGGTTCTTGATGCTTGTATATTGATTGATTGTCTAGTGAGGACCCACTAAATCGACCACAGAGCACGTTCCGGTCAACTTGGGTACTCTTCTGGAACAAGAAGAGTAAGGTAAGTTGATGGGAGAGCGTCTCCCATCAATGCAGTGCAGTGTAGATACCACAGTAAGTCAACCTAAGCTATGTTGACTGAAGCTACGTTATTCACATAGCTGGAGAAATGTAACTTAGTCCAGTAGTGCAGACCAGGCCTGTGTAAGGGATGAGAGGATGCTTAAATAGGTAACAAAAATTCAAATAGTGGTAAAATATTCTATTCCTTTCCCTGCTTGTGCCCCAAGAAGCTATAATTCTGTCTGGATGTACTGTGGTGCATATGTTCCTTTAAGCAGTTTCTCGATATAGCTCTGAAACACTAAAAGAATCGTTGTTGCCTTAGCAACTGCTTCATCAATGTGTATTTCATTAATAGAGAGTAAAAAAGTGCATAAACATGCACATGTATTGTCTGCATATTGAGATTGCTGTTTTTTCAGTATTGTCCATGGACACGAGTTTGCACAGTGACAAGTGAATTTGGATATCCATTTCTTTTTAGGGAGGTTAACAATTTAAGACACTTAATGGGACCTGGTTTTCAGACGGCAGTCCTCTTCAGCATCTGAAAACTAGATCCCTTTCAGGCATCCCAAGTTGGACACCCAAAATCACTAGTTATTTTTTGAAAGTGCCCTTACCTCTGACTTGGTACTGTTTGGAGTTTCTTGTATTTGTTTCTTTGATGTATAACTGAATAGTGTGTTCTGTGTGTGGATAGAAGTAAAAAGGAAAAAGAAGCCAAATTATGCGATTGGGGAGGGGGCCCACAATATTCCGCAGCTTGTCTCCTGTAGCAAACATTTTGAATGGAGATTCATAGATTCCAAGGCCAGAAGGGATCTTTGTGATCATCTAGTCTAACCTTCTGTATAACATAGGTCATAGAATTTCTCAAAATAATTCCTAGAGCAGATATTGTAGAAAAACATCCAATCTCAATTTAAACATTATTAGTGACTGAGAATCCACCATGACCCTTGGTAAATTGTTCTAATAATTAATTGTTTTACTGTTTTAAAATTTATGCTTTATTTCCAGTCTGCATTGGTCTATCTTCAACTTTCAGCCATTGGATCGTGTTATACCTTTCTCTGCTAGATTGAAGAGCCCATTGTTAAATATTTGTTTCTCATGTAGATACTTATAGACTATAATCAACTCACCCTTGAATCTTCTCTTTGTGATGCTTCATAGATTGAGCTCCTTGAATCTCACTATAAAATGTGTTTTCTAATCCTTTAATCATTCTTGTGGCTGTTCTCTGAACTCTCTCTAATTTATCAACATCCTTCTTGAATGGTGAACACCAGAACTGGACACAGTAGTTCAGCAGCAGTCACACCAGTGTCAAATATAGAGGTAAAATAACCATTCTGCTCCTACCTGAGATTCTCTGTTACAGGGTGCTGTTAGTAGCTATACATTTAGCCTTCTGGAAACTAGACTTAGGTCACTTCTGGTCACTTAGAACACCCAGGGCACTGTGTGTAGTTTAAAATAGGAGGGACTTAGGTGGTTTGGGTTTAGAAAGGTAGAACGGATCACTTGCACCTATGGGGAGCCTGATGAGCTAAAGAGGTAATTAGCTCACCAGATGCATATCTCCGGAAGAAAGAAGTCAGTATAAAAGGCTGAGCTGGCGGGGCTCCCCTTAACTACTGCTATATTGTGATGTACCTGGAGCATAAAGATCAATAAAGACATTTGGTGGAGGTACCCTTCTGGATTGAATATGCTGCTTAATTCACAAAGAGGGCTTGCCAGTCAGGGTGTCCAGGATCTGAAAGGGAAGCCCTTTCATTACAGGATTACATTAACTCTTTTTCCACATTTTTTTTTCCACTGAATGCATCCGATGAAGTGAGCTGTAGCTCACGAGAGCTTATGCTCAAATAAATTTGTTAGTCTCTAAGGTGCCACAAGTATTCCTTTTCTTTTTGCGAATACAGACTAACCTGGCTGCTTCTCTGAAACCTGTCATTAACTCTTTTGTCACCAGTGTCATGCAGGGAGCTCACGTTTAGCTGATCATCCACGATGATTCCCAAATCTTCTTGAGTCACTATGTCCCAGGATTGAGTCCTCCATCCTCTGAGTATGGCCTACAATATTTGTAGGCTTATTATATAACATGGCTTATTGACTGGGTTTTCTTTCTTTCTGTCTTTCTGTCTTTCTTTCTGACATTACTGAGCTAACACTGGCTGAAAAAGAAACCCCTTACTCTGTAGTTTTCAGGGCTTAATAGGTTGTATAGTTTGGGGTAAGAAACACATAGCATAAATGTTCCACAGACTCTATAGCCCAAATGTTAGACACCTCTTTTGGCATTGTGCACATGTCCCTGCGTTTGTGGCTGTGGCTTGCTTTTCTAGCTCCTGGTGAAGTTACCAAGTTGTGTTTGGCTGAATTAATACTTACCACCACCATCTGTGACTGACTTATGTAAATGGCAGGAATTTATATCACAAGCTGCATGAAGGTCTCCAGAAAGTGCTTCTGAAACTCGGCAAGAATCTGGAAATTCCTGCATGATTTGCCAAACACATTCAGGCCAGAGTATTATGCTTTAGGATGCGCTTTGCTTTTCTACTGTTGATCATGTCATTTTTCTTCTGGCTTGTGTTTTTTTGGTCAGTCTCAAATAATTTTATGGGTTTTAAGCAGAGACTAAAAAGAGGTACAGATTTTGAGTTACTGCCAAAAACAGTTATATTACCCTTGTAGATTTTAACAAACTTTCTGTGTGCAAGATTGGAACGGTGCAGGACCGTGTGTGTGTGTGTGTATGGAGGCACAATCTTGCACTATGCTTAACTGACATTGGCTACTCTCTCAGTAAAGCAAAAGCTGCTGTGCCGATTTATTCATGAGGCTTTGTTAGTGGTTGGGGCAGTAAGACCTATGTTAACCTGAAAGATGCTAAAAGCAGCTTGTTTTGAAATGTCTCTGTCGGTGGTTAAGGGAGATGCTTTGTGGAATGGTAGCCAGCTAGCTGTGACATTGTCACCAGAGCTAGCCCACATTTTCATGCAGTTCACGTCTTGGATAGCTCTATCTGTGAAAGCTTTTCCCTTTCTTGACCAGGACTTCTGGCTAGCTGGTCGTTTGTTGAAAGTGTGTGTGGCTATTGGGTTGGCAATCTGAGAGGCTTGTTGGAGGCAACATTGATTGAGTTTCTCCGTATTTTTCAATCTTGGTCTGTTGCACTGCCCAGAAGGTCTGCTTGCTGGAAATTATTCTTTTGGAAGGTTAGTAAATCTGATCTCAGTCACTCAAGGAAACATGCATTTAATTGGCACTTTGCTGAATGATGTGTTGCAGGAGAAACATCATACCCGCAGGCTTTGAAATAGCCACAAGTTCAACAGTCTCTCTGAACTGGTCTGGCCTATCTCTGGTGGAAATTGCTTGACTGGATGCATCTGATGAAGTGAGCTGTAGCTCACGAAAGCTTATGCTCAAATAAATTTGTTAGTCTCTAAGGTGCCACAAGTACTCCTTTTTCTTTTAACTGAGAAGTGTACACTTCTCAGTAATGTACCTTTTTGTAAAGATCAATCAGGAGTGTTCATAATCTGTCAGTGGCTAGAGTAAAAGAGAGAGCTACACCATAAATCCTCATGAGCTTATATGGGCTTATATGAGCTCACAGGGTCTGTACCATTAACTTTACCTCTTGTTAAAACAGAACAACAGCTGCCTTTTTATTTAGTTAGCCTCAGTTCAACAGGCTAGACAGGAATGTCTACGTATTGCTGGTTGTAAGAGTGTCCTAGTAATGCATCTATGTTATACATCCTGAGGCACCTGTGCTATTCAAAGGAATTCCCCCATTGCAGGCCAAATTTGCTGAAGGGCTCCATTCTCTTGTGTTTGATGCATGTAGCTGCATCTGTAGTTTGCTGAGGTTGTTTGTTTACTTTGACTTTACCTGTGGCGAAAGTTTTAAACTGCTGTATTTGATTAAAATACTTCCTGATTTTTCTCTGTGGATAAGTGTCAGATTGAAGAAATTCCCTGGATTTGGCTTCCTTTGTTCCCCCGTTGTTTTCCTTTCTCATGTTTAAGGTATACACTACACACTAACAGCTTCTTCCATGTAGACATTGATTCTTAACAAAATGTTTCTTCAGTCACCTATTTAGACTAATGATCAGTGCTGTCAAATTGACAGGACAGTTTGTGTTGTGTGGCATTGACTTGACATGCAGCTTGTATTGAATGTCCCGGAGATTTTTCTAACTGCTTTAGAAACGTTTTATGATGGGTAAACAGTGCTTCTTTGAATGCACTGCAATCCAGTCTAGGTGCAAGATGTGTGCAGATATCATACAGTGTGGAAACAGTGTTAGTTAGCAAATATAGTACTAGTAAGAAACCAAACACATTGCTTCTTTTGATCCCTTTTTATTACAACTCTAAATAAACAAATGTGTGAGGTTTCCCCCTTGTTCAAGATATATTACTAGGAATCATCTGTGGAAAATGTAACTGAAAATATCACATGAGCTGACCTTGTATTTGTCTCTCTTACATAGGGTGACCAGATGTCCTGTTTTTAAAGGACAGTCCCGTTTTTGGGAACTTTTTCTTATATAGGTGCCTATTACCCCCCACCCGCTGTCCCGTTTTTTCACAGTTGCTATGTGGTCACCCTACTCTTACAACAACAAAGCATGTTGTAAACTTGACACTGAAATGTACCAAGGCAGTGGGCAAAAATGTTCTTTCGAGAAACGTGATGATAGTTCTATATTGAGAACATATTTGTTTCATGTAGGCCTTATACGCATGTTGTTTGTTTTTTTGATCAGTAGCTTTGGAGATTTTTCATTTACATTCTTTTAAATTAATTTTTCAGGAAAAATACAAAAAAACAAACCTCAGGAATGCAAAAATACAAGTTGATTGATTTTATGCTTTTTGACACAGGTGCAGCTCAACAGAGGGTTGTGAGATCAGATTACCTTAGATAAAAGTGTAATCTATAAACTATTGTTTTTAGTAATTACCTCTCATATATACTATATCCCAACCATATTAATTCATTCCTGTGACAATTTAATGAGTCTTACCTATAGCTTAGGGTGGCAATCTGCATGGAACCTGAAAGTAGCATCATGAATTGAAGGAAGGAAGAGTTTTGAGGAGGCACCAGGAAATTGGTCTGTATGCAGATGGCTAGACGCTGAGTTATAGTTGGAGGAGCTCTGCAAATAGTTGCCTTAGGAGAGAGCCAGTTTAGAACAATAAGAATTGAGTCACCTCATGTTATTACCCAGCACGTCCTACAGCCTGCACCGCTTCCTGCAGCTCCCATTGGCCAGGAACGGCGAACCGCTACCACTGGGAGCTGCGGACGGCTGTGCCTGCAGACAGTCAATATAAACACTGTCTCGCGGCCCACCAGCAGATTACACTGATGGACTGCAAGTTGCCCACCACTGGATTAGAGAGACAATGTGGGTGGAGTAATATCTTTTATTGGACCAACTCCTGTTTACACTGTTCAAACTCCTGTTCGAGTTTACACAGAGCACTTCTTCAGTTCATTAAGAAGAAACTCTGAAGAAGAGCTCTGTGTAGTTCAAAACCTTGTCTCTCTCACCAACAGGAGTTGGTCCAATAAAAGACATTACCTCACTCAAATTGTGTTTCTCGTATCTTGGGATTGACATGGCTACAGCAATGCTGCATGTCAGTACAGGGATGTTGGTCAATATGGTGTCTCTCAGAGGTAGGTTGCAGATCTATGGGTGTTGTCTGTCTGTAGTATTGCCAAACCCAAGTATTAAAAAATCATGATTCAGGCCTCAAAAATATTGAGATTGGCTTTAAAATCATGAGAATTTTTAAAAATAATACATCTGTTTTTTAATTTGCCTAGGGTATTGGAGCCTTTAGGAAACACTTGGTTCATGTTTTCAGGGATTCTCTGCAACCGTTAGGACTAGAAATATACTTTGTTTTTTAATGAAAGCTTGGATTCTCCCATAATCACAGGCCTCCCGGATGTGAAGCTCTAAGAAAAACACCACATATCATGAGATTCACATTAAAATCGCAAGAGTTGGCATCACTGCATCTTGTGAAACTGATATGCAGCAGATTTGGTGACTTAGTATCTTCTTTGAAGTTTCTATTAATATTGGGAAATCTGGTATTTTACAAGAACTTTGTGGTCAACATCAGAATTGAAACATCTCCGAGCTTTTTACTCGGAGCATAGTAACACAGACAAAGGCAAGAACAGTTCTTTCAAAAGTAATGATGTGAAAAGGCCCAAATGGTCTGTAGACTATCCTATTGCAAAATGCTCAGATTCATATTTGCCTCACTTTGAGGGAATTCAGGTTTTCAGTTGGGATTGCTAAGAGATTAGTGTGCATGAATTGGCCATCAGCACAGACTTGACTGTTGTGATGCTAGAGCAGATTTTCACCACTCTCTATAGTGCTGTATCTTTCAACATTAGATCCAGTGAATCAAAATGCAAAGGCCAATTTCATACAGTTCTTTCCCATATTCTACGATGGGACCTTCTGATTTGGCTGAGGATCAGGATGCTGAACAGATTATAAAAAGGCCTTGATTGAGGTATTGATTTATGAAATTAGATGCTACATGTCTTCCCAGGAAATGACATTTTCAGCCAGCTTTGTCTTCTATTTCCTGATTATGAGGTGAGTCCTTATCTAGCTAAATGGGCCCTAATCACAGAAGGTAAAAAGTGACATGTCTTGATTTTTAAGGAGTGAACTATTTCTCCCTGATCATCTGAGGTCTGTAGTGGGCTCCCTCCGATTCAAACTCAGCCAGTACATTGTACTTGAGGCTTCCTTTATTTTTTCCCATTTAAAGGACGCTTTTAGTGTTGTGAGCTGTTCCCCCTAAGGCTCATTTTTCATTCACTGCATTTTAGAAGAAAATATGAACCAGTAAGACTTGGATACAGGCTAATAAAAGGTCTAGACTCTTTGAGGGAAGGAGAAGGCAAGCCCTACAAGCCCCACTCCCTCCCTGACCTGGAACCAGAAATCTGGGAAATTGGCTTGTGCTGTCAGCTGATCTGATCTCAGCTTTTATTGGAGAACGTGGTGTAAATTCCTGTCAATTTTGGTAAATAGAGAACGTAGAAACCCTGATCAGTAGCAGGGCTATGTCTCTCTTTCCCCTTTGCATGAGGTATACTTGGTAGAGATGAGGTTTTGGAGCAGTGTATGCAAAGACCAAAATGGTGGGGGAATGTTCTTTTTTTAAAACAAATACCAACAGAAGATGTCACATCATTTGCAGCTTGCCACTTCACTGCTCTCCTCCTACCCCAGCTCTTGCACAAGCAAGATTTTTTTTAAACGGCAAAGAGTCCTGTGGCACCTTATAGACTAACAGACGTATCCAATACATCTGTTAGTTCTATAAGGTGCCACAGGACTCTTTTCCGCTTTTACGAATCCAGACTAACACGGCTACCCCTCTGATACGTGACAAGAATTTTTTTGTATTCTCCTACAGATCTTGTTCTACCCTAGGCAGTTCCTTGTGGCCAATACAGTACAGTGGGTGGCAGGTCACTGAGGAAGTTTCCTTGGGGGAATTTTCTGGGTTCTGACCCCACCATTCTGTGTTCCTTCCAATGTAATTAAGTGTGTATAAGGGAGGTAGTGTTCTTACTTAGTTCTGTTCCAACACCTGCCTGTCTCTGTGCTTGAGATTTGCTGATGATGGTCTATTGAGCTGGGAACTTCACCTCTTTTGCATAAGCTTCCTAAACATGCTACAGAGACAAATTTCAGAGTAGCAGCCGTGTTAGTCTGTATTTGCAAAAAGAAAAGGAGTACTTGTGGCACCTTAGAGACTAACAAATTTGTTAGTCTCTAAGGTACCACAAGTACTCCTTTTCTTTTTACAGAGACAAAGTTTCCTTGTGACTCTCCTCGGGTGAGCTTGATATGAGCATAGTATGGAAGCAGAAATCTGGGGAAAGGGAATTCTCAGTTAGTGTAGTATTCTTATTCCACCAGTGAATGACTACAGAGTGAGGGCAGACGCCAACATTTTCCTTCCTTGTCAAGGTCTTGCCTGGTTTTCATGCAGCAAAACAACACTTTTTGTGCCATTGTTTATTTTGCCATTGCAATTTCTATTAATAACCATATAAAAAGCTGCATTTAAAATATTTCTGTACTGAGAGACAAGCATCTGGTGTGTTGGGCACTGGGTGATAAGCAATGTGAAATGATGACTAATACTGATTGAACAGGTCTCTGGGTGTGTATGTGAATGCAGTTGGTGTCAGGGCGTTGATGATTTTATCAAACTTCTTGTCGGTGAAGGTGCTTTGCTGTGGCTGCATGTATGTTTGCTTGTAAAAATGCAAAACACATAGAAAGTTCCTGGAAAAATTGGCTGTTAGTTTTAATTGTATTGAATATCTTGCCAGGTTCCCTTAAATCATTTTACATTGTGTTACGAAGACTGGGATTTGGGGTGAGAGACATAGCTGCCATTTTCTGATGGGTCTGAGTTGATCCTGTCCCAGGGCTGAATAATGTAATTGCTTATTTATTCAGTGCTTGTGCCAGAAGGTCTCTGAGCTCTGAAATAGAAATAAAAAAACCCATAAGGCTACATGACCCCAATCAGATCCTAGAACCAGGACAAAGTACATACATACACACATACCTCAACACTCACACATAACTCCCCCCTGAAACAAAACCCTCTAAAATAAGATTCACGTGTCATCAACCTTATCCAGAATAGAGCTACAGACAAACTCTTGAGATGACATCATGGGACATTCTGCTGATCTCAAAAGCTACAATAGGAGAGCGGGTAACAGATAGTCTCAAAGTAGCTTATTTCCTAGTTTGTTTGTTTTGGGGGGGGGGAGATGGTAGCTTTATACACTAGAAGTATAGACTTGAAGCTCACTTGCTGCTCTCGAGGTAACAAAGGCAGATCATGGAGTGTGGGTGTTACTGAATCTCATGATGTACGTGAACAAGGTGGTATAAGGCACGCTTCCTGTGGATTCATCTCTGTCTCCTGTCTGACTGATCCTAGCTCACAGACTCCTCGTCCATCTTATGCTCTAAACACCCATAGTCCTTGAGTGGTTACAGTTTGCAGAGTTGGGAACTAGTCCAGATATGCCCTCAGTTAGCACCCCAAGTCATAAAGAAAAGAGGAAAATTAACCAACCATGAACTACAGTGGGGAATTAGGAAGTAGAGCAGGCCCTCCTTACCCAAACTGTGCAGTTCTTCTAAACCAGCTCAGACCATCTCCAGCCGTGTTAGAACTGGAGGTGCTGGGAGTGCTGCCACACTCCTGGCTTGAAGTAGTAATAACAAACATCAAATACATGGTTTCCATCAGCAGCACCCCCACTATAAAAAAAAAAAAATTGTTCCAGCACCCCTGCCCATCTGTGTCATTGATCACTCAGATAATGGTGAAGCAGGCTTGGAGGCAGTTCTATAGCTGATAGCTACCTATTAATTTCTGCATGGCTCCTACTACAAATATGACTCTCAGAAAATATCAATATGAAGAGCTACTTCAAACTTTCACTGGGAAACTCTGGTGTGGTGTCATTTTGGAGATTCAGCTAACAAGGGATTGGATCTGTTGTTTTTAGGTTAGAACACTAATAACACATGAGTTTCTGTGGTTTTCCTTGTATGAACCCAGGCTTCTCAAGAGGCAAATCTCTACCTCCTCTGAAACCAGTTTAAGAGCATGTTGCTTTCTCCTTCCCAGAAATCAGATGGAGGTTTTTTTGGATTACTAATCAGAAAAGCTGTTTAACTAAATTATTCTTTACCTGTCTAACCAGGTATTCATTAGATTACTATTCCAGAAATGCTCAGAATAGAGGTCCATGATAGTTGGGGTCATCCAAATATCACCTGTGATTATGTTAAAATCCTCTAGGTCTGAAGCAGTCTTGAAAACACAGTGATAAATCATATGGTTATTGTAACTGTCAAGATTTTAAACACCTAAAAATCAGCACTATCTTTAGCAAACAGTAATCATCGCTATAGTAGAATAAATCTTGTAATCTTCAAACTACCTGTTTGCACCAATTAGAGACAACTGATGAAACATACCAATCAAAGGGCAATTTACGCAAGGTAGCTAAGTGCATCCAGACTTGAAAAATACTCAGCCATCAATTCTACGGATTTGTGGTTCTGCTTCAGTGAGGATTTCACAAAGGATTTTTGACAGAAGTCTGCAGATACCTTCAACCTGTGCATACAAGCCTAAAAGTGTTGGCTGCTGTGCCTTTGATTCCAGCACAATAGTAAGAACTGGTACATGAAACCACTTCCAGTCTCACACAGGGTAACCCATTGTGGGATCTAGAAAGTTTTTTCTTTTATTTTCCACTGGGAGAAATGACTTCGGCTTACCACTGGCTTGCATGAGCAAGGGTGATTAATCACTCACAGGCCATCTGTCAGTGGAAGGAAAGTTGACCATGTGCCACTCTTGAACCAGAGTTTCTGAAGGATTCTGGCTTTGTACCTGATGACAGCTGAAACTCATTCCTGTCATTGTGTATTTCCACACCTGTTGCACTAGTTAGTGCATAGGAATCTCAGTGCTGCATCTACACTCCCCACTGCACAGCAGAAATGTGACTTCTTGGTGTGACATTTCCTCCTCTCCACCTTGTATTCTATATCAAAGCCAACAAGAAGAAGAAATCATCTTTAGTAACCTCTGCTTTACTTTTAAATTCAGTGAGTTAACAGACACTTTGGTGATGAAGTAGGATAAACACTTAGATGGAAAGGAGAGAATATTTTATTTCATGTGATGAGGTTTTTGGAATGACAAATGATGTAAAATTTTGGAATGTTAACACTTTCACAAAATACTATGTGGCATTCTTTGGCTCATAGTACAAACTCTGGGATGTAGAATCAGCAGATTTATGATACATTTCCTGTTCTATTTAAGAACATAAGAATGACCATACTGGGTTAGACCAATAGTCCATCTAGCCTGGTATCATGTCTCCTGACAGTGGCCAATGCCAGGTGCTTCAGAGGGAATGAACACAACACGTAATCGTCAAGTGATCCATCCCATGTCATCCATTTGTTTGTCACATTATTGTATGAAAATTCCCAGATTCATTATCAAAAACTCAGTTGTGCAAAGCTCTAGTCTGAACATATTGACTCTTCCTAACCAAACAAAAGGCAGGGAAACACAGTTGCGTAGAAGCATTTGTCTGCATACATACTGAAGATTATCAAATGCAACAAATTTAGATGAAAACCTTCCATGACATCACTTCATTCTGTGATCGCTAAATTAGTGATAAATAGAAAATGTGAATTTTCAATTAGTTGCGAAGGATGAGAACCCAAAACCCACTTGAAAAATGGCTTTTGAGACAAGGGTTCAGTTTTGTAATATGTGGGTGAGTCAAAGACAGCACTTTATATTTCAGCATAATCACAGTTGAGTGTGTGTTTCCAAAGTGGACAACTCCATTTGAAGGTAAACTTTATTATACTTCATCCTTCTTTCTCTAGAATGTTCATATTGTGACCATGTGCTATGTAGGTTCCTGGTTCTACTTGTTCTGTTTGGTCATTTATTAGTGGTAGTGTTTTGGTGGGGGGAATCTGTCAAGCCAGCAAATGAAATATTTTAGTAATGAAAACGAAATTGGCAGAGATTATTTTGTTTGGCTGCTCCTCTCTGGAAGCTGTAGGCAGCGTTTGTTTCATCTTCTCACAAGAGAAACCATATCACATTATGAAAGTGAATTTAAACAGTGCACTTGGAAACAAAAAATACAGTCAGTAAAATAATAAACCATGGAAACACAATTCACACAATCTGGAAGTTGCCCTGAGTGTTTGTTTTGCCATAAAAATGAAAGACAAAGTAGAGGTTTCATCCCCATCTTCTAGTGTTTTACCACCATAAGGCTGTCATTCCGTGTATTGAAAGTGCGAAGTGTTACTGTATTGAATTCAATTGGGCCCTATTTGAGCCTCTTTAGTTTGTTTTTTGTTTCCAGTCTGCTGCAGAATGCAGGGACTTCACCACATACTCTATGCCCACTTTGCTGCAGAGCACGCAGGCCTTGCCTATCCTCTCTGCTCTTTTCAGACTCCCCATGGTTGCACCATGCCACTTCTGGCTGTTGCATAAAATGGAAGCATAAGGAAAATAATCTGATGGGCTGTTGAGTGTTCCATGCCGTGATGATGAAGAGAGCAAAGAGGATGGTGATTTACTCTTCCACCTCAAACAATGGCTTATAGAAACCATGTTTTTTACAAATATAACAAATTTACATTTTTCAAAATGCCCTGCTTCCCTGCAGACTTCACATATATCCATTGGCATCTAAATCTTTCATGCAAGTACTGGAATACTGTAATCATTTGGCTAGGGTAAGTCTGAGATCCTCCATGTTTGAGCACATGAACAGTTCATTTAATTGCTTGGCACACTTCTAAATGCCTGCTTTTTTGTTATCCTTCTCCCTTCTGTAAATAAGACAAACCAGTGCCGGTGCATTTTCAACCTTCAGTCACCCTCCCTTTGTGTGTGTATGCCTCAGTCTCTAACTAGCATGTAATATCTCTCCTCTAAATCTCACACTGAATAAGGTGACTACCCTATTTATTTTGTGTAATCGTACTGATGAATTCCTATGTGTGACTTCTGCATTTGCATATTTTCTTGTTCAAGTATTCAAAGCCATTTGAGTGCGAGAGCAGGTTGACATGATCAGGTACTTAGCAGAATCAGGTTTTCATCTTGCTCTGCACAAATATTTGGAGCTAACTGTATGCCAACATGTAGTTAACTCAAATGTGGACATAGCTGGCTCCTGGGTGAGAAGTCAGGAGGGCAGCTCTGGTGTGATATTCAGCAAAGATGTGCAATGGTAATTCAGGGCTTCTGCAGTCTACAATGGCAAATCACACTGATTCAGAAAAGTGGAAACTGCCTAAACTGGCTTTAATTGCCCAAAAATTGTATAAAATTGATCACCTAAGAAAGGTGGGAATTGCTTAAATTTCTGTAAGGCATTTGAATTGGTACCATACAACATTTTGGTTAAAAAAAACTAGAATGATATAAAATTAATAATACACACATTACATGTATTAAAACTGGCTAATTGATATGTTTAAAAATGTAATAGTAAATGGGGAATTGTCATCAAATGCGTGTTTCTGGCAGAATCCTGTAGGGATCAGTTCTTGACCTTATATCTTTAACATTTTTATCAGTGATCTAGAAGAAAGCATAAAAACACTCATCACTGATAAAGTTTGCAGATGAAACAAAAATTGCTGCAGTGGTAAATAATGAAGAAGACAGATCTCTGATTCAGAGTGATTTGGATTGCTTGGTAAGTTGGGCAAAAACAATATGCATTTTAATACAGTTCAGTGTAAATATATAATCTAGAAGAAAGAATGTAGGTTATATTTAGGGGATAGGGGACTCAATCTTGGGAGCAGGGACTCTGAAAAAAATGTGGGTGTCATAGTGGATAATCAACATGAGCTCCTAGTGTGATGCTGTGTCCGTAAGAGCTAATGTGATCCTGGGATGCATAAACAGGGGAATCTCAGGTAGGAGTAGAGTGGTTTTTACCTCTATATTTGGCACTGGTGTGATCGCTGCTGGAATCCTGTGTCCAGTTCTGGTGCCCACAATTCAAGAAGGTTGATAAACTGGAGAGGGTTCAGAAAAGAGCCACAAGAATGATTAAAGGATTAGAAAACATGCCTTATAGTGACAGACTCAAGGAGCTCAATCTATTTAGCTTAACAAAGAGAAGGTTCAGGCATGACTTGATTACAGTCTATAAGTATCTACATAGGGAGCAAATGTTTAACACTGGGCTCTTCAATCTAGCACAGAAAGGTATAACACTTGATCAATAGCTGGAAGTTGGAGCTAGGCAAATTTAGATTGGAAGTAAGGCATACATTTTTAATGGTGAGAGTAATTAACCATTGGAACAATTTACCAATGGTCATGTTGGACTCTCAGTCACAAATAATTTTGAATCGAGATTGGATGTTATTCCTAAAAGATCTGCTCTAGGGATTACTTTGGGGAAATTCTGTGGTTTCTGTTATATAGACGGTCAGACAAGATGCTCATAATGGTCCCTTCTGGCATTGGAATCTGCAAATCTATGGAAAACACCCAGTATGGATGAAATGGCAAGCGCTGCCCGAACACAGGCCCTCCCACTCCTGCCTACCGTTCCCCTGTGTAAATCCCCAACCATGCAGATGGCCCATGTTAAGTCAAGGGAAGTACTGGGAGGAGAACAGCCTCGTGGAAGTGGTTGATCCCTTTCCTCATGGGAGGGAAAAGATCTGTGTGGAGATCCCAGCAGGACTTTGGGCCTCAACATTATTTTAGAGTCACACAAACGAGCCAGTGACATGACTTGGATTTGGTTTGCAGATTTTTGCAAATATTATAATTTAAAAGTGGCTAAATTGTTAAAATTCCAGGTTTCCCTCTGAAACTGTCAGAGGTGAGTGAGCAGTGATGCGTCACCAATACCGTCTTCCTGTTTAAATGTCAAATGTTTCAAAATATGGAGGAGATACTTGCAGAACTGGGACTTCACAGAAGCTTCTGCACCCTTCACATGTCCTGCTATAGGATATTTGGGAGCTGGCTGAATGGGTGGGTATCTTGTTGTCAGAACAGCCAATTCATATGGAGGCCTGTAAAATTTAAATTCAAATCAGAGCATCAAAATTCTGATTATTTTTGACATACTGTAATTGTTACTAATGAAGCTATTTACAATACCACAAGCTGATGGCTGTCCTGACAAATTGGTCATTCGGCGATTATGTACCGTGGGCTGGAGAGTCTCAGTCTGGGTTTGGCTGGGTGGGAAACTGGAGCCATGTGGCAAAGACCACACACTGGCTGGTGTGTGGCCAGAGAACTGATCAAGAGCATATCCTGGGTAGACTTCTCCAGCAGGGCAAACAGTAGCAATGTGAATAACCTTAATGCAAGAGCGAAGAATGAGGGTCCCCACCTGGCACAGAACATCACCTCTGTTGGTCTGGGCTCTCCTATCCGTGGGAGGGACATGAGAATGAGCCAACAAGCTGTGCAGAATCTGCTTGTTGTATTACTGAATGGAAAACTTTTTTCCACTTTCTTGCATGCGCTGTGGCTCACAACACTCTCTGCACTGTCACTGACTTACGGTGCAGGACTTAACACCAGCTGGTTAGAAAATAACATGCACTCTAAAATGCATTGATTGTACCCATATTTTCCCCCGACCACTTATTTAAATTGCAGTGATACCCCAAATTTGCTGTGCGTTTCCAGTCAGAGGAAGACATAATTTCTACCCTAATCTAGAATACAAAGGCAATGAGAAAGATAGTTGAAGGATGAGGGGAAAGGATGTGATTTATATGCAAAGTGATCAGGGATGTTGCTGTATCTCTCAGTAGCTATACTTGTTTAACTCGGGTTTCAGAGTAGCAGCCGTGTTAGTCTGTATTCACAAAAAGAAAAGGAGTACTTGTGGCACCTTAGAGGCTAACAAATTTATTTGAGCATAAGCTTTCGTGAGCATAATGCATCCAATGAAGTGAGCTGTAGCTCAAGAAAGCTTATGCTCAAATAAATTTGTTAGTCTCTAAAGTACCACAAGTACTCGTTTTCTTTTTGTTTAACTCAAAAAATCCACCCAAAACAATACTAAATTCCTCCTCCTCTCAACACCCAACCCTAAGTTTGAGAATCCTTCACACCCTTCCCTCCGAGCATTAAAATTGCTTTCCTTAGCCCAGATGAGTAGGTCACTTATAAGGTAATGAAGCAAATAAGTTTTAGAGTTCAGTGGGGCTCTGTGCGAGGGCCCCATACACAGAACTCATTGCAGGATTGGGGCCTTATCAGCTAGTTTCTTGTACATGTCTCATAAGAAATGGGTCCTTGGGAGGGATTTAAGCGATGAGAAGGTGCTGGCTTTGCAGACTAGCTCAGGAAGGGCATTCCAAGGAGAGGGAACAATGTGGGGGAATTACTGTTCTTTGCTCACATTTCCATATTCAGAAGTGTATTTACAATTCATCTGGCATTTTTTCTCACTCGCCATTCATCATTTTGCTTTTTGTTATCCTGTCAGAAGGGTGCAACACTATCATGTGACTTAGGTGACCAATCACACAGCTTGAGTGACAAATGGGGAATGGTGAAACTGAACAGATTACAGACAATACATAGACTGAAAATTGTTCATCCAGATTATCTGGCTATTAGTTATGAATAATGGAAACATTTACAGGAATCAGGATTGATTCCCAATCACAAATAAGGGTGGTTATTTTTATTTGTATTTGGCGAGCACTTACAGGCCATAATCAGGGATTTGTGACAGGTATATACATGTGTACATGTATACATATGTGCTACTCCTGAGGGCATCCTGCATAAAAAAATTTAAAATTCAGTGTCAAAAAAATTAAAATTCTGCACACAATATTTTACAATTCTGTGCACAATATTTTACAGATGTGCAAATTTCTGTAAGTTTTATTTGTCAATAAATAAATGCAGAGACTCCAGCATGTCATTGGTGAGCATGGGCCACTGGGTTTCACGAAGGTGGGAGATCACCTTGCAGCTTCACTACTAACCACCTCATGGACACGGATTCAGCAGTGAGGCTGCACCCAACCCTGAGGCAGCACAAGGCTTGGCCTGCCCCAGAAACGCCGTGGGACCCTGCCCCTCTGCACCAGGTGCACCAGGTATGGGGCAGGCTGGCTCAACCGGGCAGGATCCAAGTGTGAAGGGGCTCGGTGTGGGGAGATCCAGGTATGGGGTGAGAGGGTTCTGTGTGGGACAAGCTGGGTGCAGGCAGCTCAGTGAGGGGTCTAGGTGTGATGGGATCTGGATGCACATAGGCTTGTTGGGGGGTTTCCAGGTGCAGAGGCAATGGGACTCTGCAGGGGCTTCCAGGTGAAGGTGGTTGGGGCTCAGCAGAGGGGTCTGGGTGTGGGGGTCTCAGCAGAGGGAGTTTGGGTGCTGGGGGAGTGGGGCTTGGTGGGGTGGGGGTCTGGGTGAAGCTAGTTGGGGGTGAGTGGCATGGGAGTCTGGATTTTGGGGCTCAGGGTGGTGCAGGGCGGGTGGAGTTCGTCAGAGTGGAGGTTTGAATGCAGGAAGCTCAGTGGGGGGTGGTCTGGGTGCAGGGGTGGGCGGCCAGCAGCAGGGGTTGAGGTTCAGTGGCATGGGGTTTGGGTATGGAGGGCTAGAGGGGTTCTGGGTGTACGGGGTAAGGCTTGGCAGGGGTGTCTGGGTATGGGAGGTCTGGATGCATGGGGGTTAGACAGATGGGGGAGCAGCTCCCCATATGGTGACCCCTCCACCTGCAACTGAGGTCATGGGGGACAGGGGCAGGAAGCAGGGGAGGATGCTGAGCTTCCTGCATCTGGGGAAGGTTTCTGAGGGTGGGTCTGACACAGCCCCAGCCACTCCTTGCAAGGGAAGAGGAAGTCCTGTCCTCTCCTGCCTCCAGCCCAACCAGGATAGCAGCTGATCCAGGCTCAGGGTAGGAGCCACTGGCTGGGGTGTCCCCAGCCTCATGGTGATTTACCTGTCCGCTGGCTGCTCCAGGTGCCTGAAACGAGGTACCTGCACTGCTAGGGAGTGGTGTGTGACTGCTCCTGCAGCTTCCCTGTCAGTCTTTTTTCTGTGGGGAAGCAAAGAAAACTGAGGGAGACATGAATTCTGCACATGCGAAGTGGTGCAGAGTTCCCCCAGGAGTAATGCACACATCTGTATGCAATTAATATTTGGAACAAATAATTTCAGTGTCTCTAGCTGGCTCTTGATAGTATTCTTCTGATGAGATAAACATATGTATTGTGGCATTGTTTCAACAGTGTAAAGCCAGAGTAATTCCAAGTCAGTGGAATAGGATCACAGCACAGGATAAGTGTACTTTTCCCTGACTCCTTAGTGTAATCATAGTGTTTAACTGGTAGCTATCCCTTTTAGGGGATAGAGGCCTGGGGCCAGCCAACCCTAGATACTAAACAGGCAATGTGACACACTGTGGCACCCTAATATTCACTACTGTCATGTAATTAAGATATGTTTTGTACAAAGTATGCCTTGTATTATTCTAAAAATCTTGATCTGCTAGACATTAATATCTTGCTGGATTGTATGTGCTATTATCGTATGTGAAGCTATGAAGTTTGGCTCTGTAGGTGTTACTGAAACATGTTGTGAGGTTGAACACACCCACAAGCAGCCTTTCAGATACAACAGTAAAAAGGCCAAACAATGCTAATGGCTTATTGAGGAAATGCACACAGGCACCAGGATTACCCCAGGAACTGTGTACAATAGAAACCTCTCATAGATAGCACTACACAATGAGAACTGTTCGACGCAGGTCACAACAAAAGAGCTTTCCAATAAGTGGGAAGAAGATATAGAATGGGGAAATGACATCAAGATGGGACCTCACTCTCCCTACAACAACACACCTGGAAACACTGGGCTGGGGGAGGTGATGGTCCTGGCTAAAGAGATTTCTAGCCTGTGTATGAAAACCTGGGGGAACACAAGCTGCAAAGCCAAGGCAGCTTGTGCCTTCAGAATTTGCCAGCCTGTTTATCGCTCAGGGTGAGAATTTGCTAATTCATCTCCTACCTATGTAATATGTTACACTCAGTTTGCGGTTTTGTTTATTTACTAGGTAATATGCTTTGAGCTGTTTGTTATAACTTGTAATCACCTAAAATCTATCTTTTTGTAGTTAATAAACTTTTTATGTTTTAATCTAAACCAATGTGTGTTTGACTAAGGAAAATCTGGGGAAAATCTCAGCTTGGTTACCACAAATGTGCATGGTCCTCTTCACATTGAGGGAGAAGCAGACCAGGTGTTAAACCCATATACTGGCCAGATTTGACCAGGGCAGGACGGTGCTGCTCTGGAGTCGTAGGCTGGTGGTTAGAGAGCCTGCATGTGACTGTAGCTGTGTGTGTCCCTACCTGGGTAAAAGCTGGTGAAAGTGCAAGCATAGAGAGCTTTGCAACTTGTCACAGCAGCACAGTGTGAGAGGGAGCCCAGGCTGGTGGGTCAGAGGGCTCAGTTCTAGGTGGTACCCTGGGGGGAACCCATCACAGGCACACCTCAGGTGATTCCTCTATAACAGTGCTCTCAACCTTTCCAGATTACTGTATCCCTTTCAGGGTCTGATTTGTCTTGTGTACTCAAGTTTCACCTTACTTAAAAACCATGGCATACTTGCTTACAAAATCAGACATAAAAATACAAAAGCATCACAGCACACTATTACTGAAAAATTGCATATGTTCTTATTTTTACCATATAATTATAAAATAAATCAATTGGAATATAAATATTGTACTTACATTTCAGTGTATAATATATAAAGCAGTATACACAAGTTGTATTTTAGTTTGTACTGACTTCACTAGTGCTTTTTATGTAGCCTGTTGTAAAACTAGGAAAATATCTGGATGAGTTGATGTACCCCTTGGAAGACCTCTGAGTACCCCCCAGGGTACATGTACTCTGCTTGAGAACCACTGCTCTATCAGAGCAACGAGTAGCTACAGAGAGGGGGGAACACTGAGGGAGAGACAGCCAAAGGAGGGGGTGCTAGAAATTTTAGAAAAGTTGCTTATGAACAGGAATTGTATATGTCTCCTGCAAGACCCTTGACTGGGGGGAACAGGTTTAGGCCTGAAAGCCAAAGGGCTGAAGAAGGCTGAGGGCCAAGGAGAGCTTACTCAGTGGGGACAAGAGAAGCCCCAGGACTAAGCAGCGTTTTGTGTTTTATGCCAATAAATTAGACCCGGGGAGAAGAGATATTATTGGACCAAAAATAGCTTGTGTGGAGTTTAAGGAGCCTCTAGAAGGGGGAAATGCAAGCAGGGCTGCTGCAGAGTTGTGTTGGCCAGCAGGGGTTGCTACAAGACAGGTACACCCTTTGACATGTAGGTACTTTAGTTCGCAAAGTATATTTTGTTATGGTGTCTATATTATTTTATAAAATATTAAATATGTATTCACTCTAGATTCTCTGCAGAGTAAAATATGTTTTACTAGTGTGTGTAGGGAATCGACTGAGAGATTTCTGGAAGCAGGATGGACAGGCTGCCTGAAACAGCATAGCAGGAGCTCTCTAGCTTTCTTCTTCCTTGGTCTTCTCTTTTTGGTGTGGTGGAGAACTCATTAGTGCTTTCTGGGAAGCTCAGAAAAGATGGCTGTTTTTGATACATTTTCCTTTGCCAGTATCCCTGGATCTCATTCTTGGACACCCCACATGACTACAAGGAAGGAATATGTGGCATCTTGAAAAAGATGTTTCAGGAGGAGTAGAAACATAGGACTGGAAGGGATATCGGGAGGTCATCTAGTCCAGGCCCCTGCACTCATGGCAGGACTAAGTATTATTATCTGGACCACCCCGACAGGTGTTAGTCTAACCTGCTTTTAAAAATCTCCAGTGATGGAGATTCCACAACCTCCCTAGACGTTTATTCCAGTGCTTAACTATCCTGACAGTTAGGAAGTTTTTCCTAATGTCCAATTTAAATCTCCCTTGCTACAATTTAAGCCCGTTGCTTCTTGTCCTATCCTCAGAGGTTAGGAAGAACAATTTTTCTCACTCCTCCTCCTCTTTTTTTTTTTAATACTCGAAAACTGTTATAATGTCCCCTCTCAATCTTTTCTCTTTTCCAGACTAAACAAACCCAATATTTTAAATCTTCCCTCATAGATCATAACGTGGTTTATCAGTCGTAAATGACAGACACCAACAAACACTCTCATCAGGGATAAACAAGGCCACCTACTAACAACAGAAAAAGAACAAGAAATGTGCTGGCCCAGGGGTGGGCAAACTTTTTGGCCCAAGGGCCATATCGGGATGGGGAAATTGCATGCAGGGCCATGAATGTAGGACTGGAGCAGGGGCTTGGAGTGTGGGAGGGACAGCGGGGTGTGGGAGGGCGTACGGTGTGCAGGAAGGGGCTCAGGACAAGGGGTTGGAGCAGAGGTGGGGTGCGGGGTGTATGAAGGGGCTCAGGGAAAGGGGTTGGGGTGCAGGAGGGAGTGCAGCAGGGGCTTGGGGTGCAAGCGGGGGCTCAGGGCAGGGGGTTAGGGTGTGGGGTGCAGGCTCTGGCCCAACGTCGCTTACTTTGAGCGGCTCTGGGGTGGCAGCAGCGTGCAGTGGGACCAGGGCAGGCTCCCTGCCTGCTCTGGCTCCGTGCCCAAGCCCCATGCCACTCCAGGAAGCGGCTGGCACCATGTTCCTGCGGCTCCTGTGGGAGGAGAGAAGAGGGCTCCGTGCGCTGCCCTGGCCTGTGGGTACCTCCCCCGAAGCTCCCATTGGCCGCAGTTCTCCATGGTTCCAGCCGCTTCTGGAGCGGCGCAGGGCCCGCGGCGCCATGGGGGTGGCAATCCTGTGGGCCGGATCCAGCCCATGGGCCGTAATTTGTCCACTCCTGCGCTGGACAGAACATTTCAAAGAGTTGCTGAACAGAGCGCCACCTAAAGAGGAAGCAAACATCCAGAAGGCAGAAGATCGTCTTATCACACAGATACCCCAACTAAGAAAGAGATGGTTTAAGCCATCAAATCCTTAAAAAATGGGAAAGCTCCTGGCAAGGATAACTTGAATACAGAATTGTTCAAGGTAAATCCTCAGTTAGCAGCATCTATCCTGGCCCCTCTATTTACATCAGTCTGGAAAAGGGAAAAAGTACTAGATGAATGGACCAATGGGTTATAGTGAAGATACCAAAGAAAGAAACTCTCCATGATTGTAATAGCTTGCATGGTATCACACTTTTATCCGTGCCAAGCAAAATACTGTGTAAGATCATAGTCCAGCGTATACTGGAGGCAGTTAATAGCGTTCTAAGAAAAGAGAGAGCTGGTTTTCAGAAAGGGTGTGGGTGCACAGACCAAATCTTCATTCTATGAAACAGCTCTCTCTTTTCTTAGAAACTGATTCCATCACCAGAGTAGCAATAAGATGGACACCCGAAGGCGAGCGAAAACGGGGCTGCCTGAAAACAATATGGCAAAGAGCGGTGGAAGCCAAGCAGAAAAACCTGGGGCACAGCTGGGGAACCATTGAAAGACTTGCCAGAAACAGACAGGAGTGGAGGAGCTTCACTGCTGCCCTAAACGCCAGAGATGTAATGGGAACATGATGATGACGACGATGACGATCTTATGTCATGTTTTCTAGACTTTGATTCAGTTTTGTGGCTCCCTTCTGGACTTTCTACAATTTGTCCACATCTATCCTGACATGTGGCACCCAGAACTGGACACAATACTCCAGTTGAGGCCTAATCAGTGTGGAGTAAAGCAGAAGAATTTCTTCTTGTGTCTTGCTTACAACATTCCTGCTAATATATCCCAGAATGATGTTTGCTTTTTTTTTTCAAGTGTTACACTGTTTACTCTTATTTAGCTTGTTGTTCACTATGCCTCCCATATCCCTTTCCACTGTCTTCCTTCCTAGACAGTCATTTCCCATTTTGTATATGTGCAACTGATTTGTTCCTTCCTAAGTGGAGTACTTTGCATTTGTCCTTATTGAATTTCATCCTATTTACTTTAGACCATTTCTCCAGTTTTCCAGATCATTTTGAATTTTAATCCTATCCTCCAAAGCACTTGCAACCCCTCCCAGCTTGGTATCATCTGCAAACCTTATAAGTGTACTCTCTATGCCATTATGTAAATCAATGATAAAGATATTGAACAGAACCGGACCCAGAACTGATCCCTGAGGGACCCCACTTGTTATGCTCTTCCATAAAGTTCAGTCTGACAGGCGTCCCACCAATGGCATTATTTTTAGTGTGATTTACAAACACAGTATTATAAAACTCCGTTCCCCTGTCTTCTCTTCTCTATATATTTATGGCACCTTAGAGACTAACAAATTTATTTGAGCATAAGCTTTCGTGAGCTACAGCTCACTTCATCGGATGCATTTGGTGGAAAATACAGAGGGGAGCTCTGTATTTTCCACCAAATGCATCCAATGAAGTGAGCTGTAGCTCACGAAAGCTTATGCTCAAATAAATTTGTTAGTCTCTAAGGTGCCACAAGTACTCAGTTTTCTTTTTGTGAATACAGACTAACACGGCTGCTACAAATGAAGTGAGCTGTAGCTCACGAAAGCTTATGCTCTAATAAATTTGTTAGTCTCTAAGGTGCCACGGGTACTCCTTTTCTTTCTGTATATTTATGTAGCTTTGATAAGCAAGGAGAAGAGGTTGCTTCCAGCTCCCTTTCCTAAAAATAGTTTTAATTCATTTATTGAGAAAGGAGAATGCTGTTTTATGTTGGTTTGGAATTAGCAGCTCACTTTTTCATTCTTCTTAATGTAAGCAAGGTCTGAATGAATGCTTTCCTGACAGCTAGCTGGGAGGGGGAGAGACTTTGGGTGTTTTTATGTAAATATAGTTTGCCCCTGCTCTGCTTAAGTATTCAGGAGACAGAGCATTGTCAAAGTAATCAATTTTGGCAGGTGTTGGGTACAAATCACTTTAGGACTGAATGCAGGGATAGTGAAATTCTGTTACCAAAATGTTGTAATTATGTAGGAATACAGAGAAGCAAGACTGTGCTTAACCTGTCCCAAATGAGGGAAAGGACCTCATTAAGCCAGAGGCTCAAATGCCAGAGCCCTGTGAATGTAAGAGGTGTGGGGACAGATGTCCCATCCAGAAGGTGTGTGGACTCTCCCTTGGGTCCCCAGACTGGTTTGACCTGTTCCTCCCCTCTGTTCAAAGAAAAAGCTAAATAGGCTTCATTAGGAGCCTCTTTTGTTATTTTAAATGCTCAATCAGAGCTGGAATCATTTGAGATTAAAAAACATAAAACATAAAAAACATATTAAACATAAAAAAGAAGCTTACAAGAAGTGGAAGGTTGGACATATGACCAGGGAAGAGTATAAAAATATTGCTCGGGCATGTAGGAAAGATATCAGGAGGGCCAAATCGCACCTGGAGCTGCAGCTAGCAAGAGATGTCAAGAGTAACAAGAAGGGTTTCTTCAGGTATGTTGGCAACAAGAAGAAAGCCAAGGAAAGTGTGGGCCCCTTACTGAATGAGGGAGGCAAGCTAGTGACAGAGGATGTGGAAAAAGCTAATGTACTCAATGCTTTTTTTGCCTCTGTTTTCACTAACAAGGTCAGCTCCCAGACTGCTGTGCTGGGCAACACAAAATGGGGAAGAGATGGCCAGCCCTCTGTAGAGATAGAGGTGGTTAGGGACTATTTAGAAAAGCTGGACGTGCACAAGTCCATGGGGCCGGACGAATTGCATCCGAGAGTGCTGAAGGAATTGGCGGCTGTGATTGCAGAGCCCTTGGCCATTATCTTTGAAAACTCGTGGCGAACGGGGGAAGTCCCGGATGACTGGAAAAAGGCTAATGTAGTGCCCATCTTTAAAAAAGGGAAGAAGGAGGATCCTGGGAACTACAGGCCGGTCAGCCTCACCTCAGTCCCTGGAAAAATCATGGAGCAGGTCCTCAAAGAATCAATCCTGAAGCACTTAGAGGAGAGGAAAGTGATCAGGAACAGTCAGCATGGATTCACCAAGGGAAGGTCATGCCTGACTAATCTAATCGCCTTTTATGATGAGATTACTGGTTCTGTGGATGAAGGGAAAGCAGTGGATGTATTGTTTCTTGACTTTAGCAAAGCTTTTGACACGGTCTCCCACAGCATTCTTGTCAGCAAGTTAAGGAAGTATGGGCTGGATGAATGCACTATAAGGTGGGTAGAAAGCTGGCTAGATTGTCGGGCTCAACGGGTAGTGATCAATGGCTCCATGTCTAGTTGGCAGCCGGTGTCAAGTGGAGTGCCCCAGGGGTCGGTCCTGGGGCCCGTTTTGTTCAATATCTTCATAAATGATCTGGAGGATGGTGTGGATTGCACTCTCAGCAAATTTGCGGATGATACTAAACTGGGAGGAGTGGTAGATACGCTGGAGGGGAGGGATAGGATACAGAAGGACCTAGACAAATTGGAGGATTGGGCCAAAAGAAATCTAATGAGGTTCAATAAGGATAAGTGCAGGGTCCTGCACTTAGGATGGAAGAATCCAATGCACCGCTACAGACTAGGGACCGAATGGCTCGGCAGCAGTTCTGCGGAAAAGGACCTAGGGGTGACAGTGGACGAGAAGCTGGATATGAGTCAGCAGTGTGCCCTTGTTGCCAAGAAGGCCAATGGCATTTTGGGATGTATAAGTAGGGGCATAGCGAGCAGATCGAGGGACGTGATCGTTCCCCTCTATTCGACACTGGTGAGGCCTCATCTGGAGTACTGTGTCCAGTTTTGGGCCCCACACTACAGGAAGGATGTGGATAAATTGGAAAGAGTACAACGAAGGGCAACGAAAATGATTAGGGGTCTAGAGCACATGACTTATGAGGAGAGGCTGAGGGAGCTGGGATTGTTTAGTCTGCAGAAGAGAAGAATGAGGGGGGATTTGATAGCTGCTTTCAACTACCTGAAAGGGGGTTTCAAAGAGGATGGCTCTAGACTGTTCTCAATGGTAGCAGATGACAGAACGAGGAGTAATGGTCTCAAGTTGCAATGGGGGAGGTTTAGATTGGATATTAGGAAAAACTTTTTCACTAAGAGGGTGGTGAAACACTGGAATGCGTTACCTAGGGAGGTGGTAGAATCTCCTTCCTTAGAGGTTTTTAAGGTCAGGCTTGACAAAGCCCTGGCTGGGATGATTTAACTGGGACTTGGTCCTGCTTTGAGCAGGGGGTTGGACTAGATGACCTTCTGGGGTCCCTTCCAACCCTGATATTCTATGATTCTATGATTCTATGAGATGGGGCAGTGTTTCTGCCCAACCTACAAAGAGCTGAAAATCACTAAGAGACTGATGTGCAGAGTTCACAGCAGAGAGGCAAGTGGCAGCAGAAGGTAACTGACAGTCGGCTGGTGAATCAGTGGCTGGTGAGATTCAGAGACGCAGGGCAGCTGGGGGAGAGGCGTAGAGAGCGGCCAGGAGGGGAGCTGGCGGAGGGGGTGGCGGACTAGTGCCCAAGCAGTGGAGCACATAAGGTGCCTCCTTACCTCCACCCACAGTGGGAGGTGAACTCTGCAGATGCACCTTTAAACTCTTTAAACACCAAATGCATCCGATGAAGTGAGCTGTAGCTCACGAAAGCTTATGCTCTAATAAATTTGTTAGTCTCTAAGGTGCCACAAGTACTCCTTTTCTTTTTAAACTCTGGGTTTGCACTGACCAAGGACAGCAACTGTGAGTGGGGTGCAGAGAAGGGACAGGCATGCTGAAGGAACTTTTGGGTTGCTGGACTTAATAACCTGAGGGGAAAAGGACACTGCCCAATCTACTTGGGTTGGGTCTCTTGCTCATGGTTTATATTTATGAACCCTGTTTGTGGTGGTTTCCCAAATTAAGGCCGAGTTACTTCCCTCCTTTTTATTAAAAGTTTCTTTTCTACACTCAGATTCTGTGCTTGCGAATGGAGAAGTATTGCCTCTCAGAGGTGCCCGGGGTGGTGTGTAATTTTCCCAAGTTACTGGGTGGGGCTCGAGCCAGTTCTCTGTTGTATCGATGGAAAGAAACCCCTAGATATTGAACCCGCCCCTGGTTGCTGCTGGCTTCGCCTGGCAGATGGGTTACATTAGAAAGAGATACAGCCCTTGCTAGCATCTTGATTTATCTCCTGCTTCTTCTCATCACTCTTAGCAAAAGTGTGGGTGGTAGAGAGGCTTTCACTGTCTTTACCTTCCTTCAGCTGAGCATATATTTGCACTTTAAATGGTGTGTGCTCGACACCAGAAATAATATTAATCATTGATAACAATTATGATGCATAATTTACACACAGGAAGAAAGGAATGTACCTTTTTTATGTTATTTTTCCATGTATTTCACCAACTCTCACTGTCTCCTTAAATGAGACACCTGTCTACCCTTCCAAATCAAAAAAGGGTTCAAAATTACATAAATGAGCAAACGTCCCCATTCTTTGTTTACAGCATTGATTTAAGTTAATGTCAAAACTGTAGCAATGGGCAGCTGAATTCAAACATGAAATAATGTAATGGCCTTGGGCCCGCATTCATGTTATTAAATGACATCTGCTGAATCAGGAGCCATTTGTACAAAAATGGAATTGGTTCTGCATCTGCACTTATCCTCTCACCTATTCCATCCTGTTATTACTCTGATCCATTCAAAACTGGAAATGGGATGGTGAATAGTGAAACTATAGACCGCCTCCTGGCAAAACTAAGGGATACTCAACCCTCCATTAAGAGGTTGAGGCCCATTTCCCCACCCCCGGATATTTAAATGGGATGATTAGGCCCTGGCAGCAGGTTGCTACCATGCAACACAGAAAAGCCCTGTCACCTCATAGGTACATGCTTAGTTAGCCTGGTTCTAATGCACCCCTTGAATGCAGAGGAGTGTTGCTATCATGCTTCTGTGTTGGGTGAAAAAGGGACCAAATCTAGAACTGAGGCAATCACTAACCTCTCCCTACCTAAAAATCCTGCTCATATGCTGTATTCCATTCCTTGAGGCACCCACTTGGAATCACCTGGAATATTGTAGTTCCTGAAGCTTTTTATAAAAAATATCTGACTTATCTAGCCTCATTTAAATTACTTATCCAAAGTGATTTAACTGGTCTTGGGATGTGTAATAAATGTGCTCTGCATGTGTATTATTTACAGTTGGGCCGTGACAGCTCAGTCAGCACAAAAGGTAGAGGAGGTGCTGCAGGAGGGAGCGGGCTGTGAGCTCTGAAAGATGAGGCGTTTTATGTTCAGAATACAACAGAGCTTGCTTAACAGGCAGGGCCTTTTCCAAGGTTTCACAGCTCTGGCTATAAGGAGCCATATTGAACAAATGGGTAATTGATAGCCAAATTAATTCTGACTCCTACCTTTACATAAAACAGAAGAGATTGTTTTCTTCTGGGTGTTCAGAGGGGGTTAGCTTGTGAATGGTCACTGGGTGTCTTATACCGCAGGAATATGGGTGGAGATGAGGTTCTTTGGCATCAAATTATGACACTCTTAAAGGCAGATGCTCAAAAGTTGCATTTAACAGGTCATGTTTCAAAGTCACTCAGAGTTGGAAACTGTGTGGAAATTTTTTGTGTGTGAGTAGTATGGAGTCAGGGTTAATGCATACCATGGCCTAGATCATCTCTCTGAGAACCGTGCATGCAATGCTTGTACAGTTCGTAGGTATTTCCTGATGGTGCCAGCATCTGAGGTGTGGGAATAAACTAAGTGTGGGGCATTGAATTTTTTCTGTATGCTTTTCATCGAATTATAAAAATCTGTGAATTATGGAAGAATTTCCTCCAACTTTTGGGCTATTTGAGGAATCTAATCAAGGGCCAAATCATAAAGTACTTATGCGGGCGCAAATCTCTCTGAAAGTCAGTGGGGATTTGTGTTTGTATACAGTGTGTAGGATCTGGGCCAGCTGAATAATGATTGATTACATGTTGCAACTAGTCAGCTAATCTGGAAATACCTACCACCCATTTGTTTTTGGTTTTAGATTTCAGCAGAATATTGTTCGAAGGAATCTACAGTGAGATTAGCAGTAAATGGACAAAGAGAAAACCATGCTTGTTACTGGTGATATGTCCCACAGAATATGAAAGGTTTTGATTATGTCTAATCACCTCTGAAGTCCTCAGTCTCATGAGAAGTTATGTCAGTCTCTCAGGAGGAGTTGGGGATAATTCTGAATATGAAATTTCACAGCCAGAGGCTGTTCTGCTGTCAACACATCTGGCAAATATGACTATTTTCCTTATATACAGTTTTATTTTCTTAATTTCACTCACTCCTCATCTTAACCCCTCAGAGCTCTCTAAATAAGTTTTCTCCCTCCTGGTGTGTGCACCCTTCAGATTCTTTTTAGTCAGGTTCTCCTGAACGGAGACTTGGGCAAGCAAGACATATTTAGTCCCTTCAGTGTTACTCATGAATCCATCTCCAAACGCTCTTGATCATTTGTGTTGCTCTTTTCTGATGCCTTTCCAGTTTATTGTGTTCTTCTGGGACAAGACTAACAGAATCCCTCTCTGCTGATAGTTGGTGTAAGCTCAGTCGTTTCCTTGTTGGGGCTGTGCTGTGCCAAGCAGTTGGTCCCCATGCATAACAGATTCCCCAAGCCCACAGCATACTTATTTCCTCCTGTGGAACCAGCCAGACAGCCACCCTTCTCTTCACAGCGCCCTGGGCTCAGAGGACCTGGTGTGTGGATTTCAAAGTCTGTTGCATAGGCTGCCTTTTTTTATTTTTTTTTTGATCGACCCCACATTGACCCCAGCATTGTATGGGGAGGGACAACTGCTCTCCTGTTTCATGGTGATCAGCTGGAAGCTGCTTGAAGAGGAATGTAGGTAAGGTGGGAAAAAGCAAGGCAACCTGGGAATTTAAAGTACAACTTTAGAGCTGATAATTTAATATAAAGGATTTTAAGGAAGAAGAAATTATTGTCTAATTGAAGGACTCAGAACTACAACACCCTTTCCAATGGGGCTTGTGTGGATGAGGAGAGGACAGCAAGAATTATCTAATGATAGGACTACTATAGCTTAATTACTTTTTGGTAAAATGAGAAAATAATATGGTGATAGGTGCCCTAGAAATCATTATACAGACAGCAGGTTGGCAAGAAGGTTAACTTTTTCCAGTCTCCTCATTACCTAAAAAAAGCGTTGGTCCGAAACCATTCACAATCCAGAACCCAGTGGTGTAATGCATTTTGTAACTTCCTCTAAAATCTGAGTTTGTAATTTCAAGGACTTCATAAATAGGTTCTTTGCTTCTCCCTACCTTACATAGTCCACAGCTTGGAACCAGAAGCTTAATTATATCATGTTTCTATGTTTCTAAGTGTCCACAATTCATGGTAAGTGCTTTGCAATCAGAGGACTAAGCAAATACTTTGCAGTATTATGAACAGTCCCAAATTTTGTACTAATTTCAGAATTGTTTTTAGATTAGTGTCTGAAATTTAAATGAGCTCAATGATATCACACCAAGACACATTCTTCACTTGACTGGACATTACAGTGAACTCAGCTGAATCTTTGATTACCATAAAAGCCTCATTTTTCAGTTTTGGTTTCGTTTTCAATATTTTTATCTTTCATTGTTATCAGGAAGCATGTTTTTTGCAAACAAAAGGCAGAAAAGTATTTTGGAGGGCTGGAGGGGATGTGGATTTTCAAATGTTAAAAAGAAAAATTCTACAATATTTCAATATTCAGTACTTTCTTATCACTAGTTTTTGCACAATGAGACCAAGACTGTTTAGTCTAAGTGATGGCACCAGCATGAAATGAGTATGCAGTTGCATTTTACATATTTAAGGTCAGTAGAGCAGGACGTTTGCAGGTCTACATAGCTCAGGCAGGATGGCCAAGGCCAGTGCTTTGATGCTAACCTGGTAGTTGGCAGAGTTTGTTTTCTAAGACTTGTTGAAGACTTCTAGATAATTAAATATCACGTTTATCATTACCATAAAGGGACATGTGTTTTTATTTCTTTCCTATTAATCTCCCCACGTTTAGCAGCTGTGATTGACTCCACTTTCCTGTGATTTCCTAGTGAATCAAGGAAACTTTTGTTGTATCTATTCCCACTTTTAAACTTACTTTATGGAAAAAGGAGAATTATTATAGACATTTTTGTCAGTTGTCCTGACAGCTGATGCTTTCTTCAGAACCATATTAATATGACCTCATTAGTTCCTGCAGCTAACTCCTCTAAACACATAAGACTGTATTGCAGTAGGAGCCAATCATGCTAATTACACCAGATCAGTTTGCATATTCATAAGCCACTGCCTGTTTTATGGACAGCAAAAATAAACACTGTATCTCTTTAATAATTTTAAGTGGGTCACTTTCAGGACTGTATCTGTTTTAAATAAATTATCATATTGTTAAGGGCCATACTCAAAAGCTGTATATATTTTTTAGCAATGTGTTTTTTCAAAGGCAACAATGTTTGCTTAAAATAACTAACCAACCAATTTAAAAAATGTAATTCAAGATAAAGATTGTATTTGGTTTAAAATAATCCTCTGTGCCCGCAAGCAGGTAAGAAGCACTTTTTAGTATGGAACTACAATAAGTAGGAATATGAGATTTTTCAAACTGCACAAAGAGCAAAACAAGGTAATTTAACGCTAAAGACTTTTAAATCATTGTAACAGGAATGCATGATTCTGTGTTTTCTTGGTCTCTGCCCATGCTTTCTACCACATATTAAATGTTTATTGTTTATAATTTATAGTCTCATAGTTGTACATGGCAGGTTATAGGCAAATGCAAAGACAACGACGCTGCCCTGAAGAACTCCTCCCCTCCCCACTCCCACGTAACCTGGCATTTGATTCATGTAAACCATTGTTGGTGTGACACATTCACAGGTGTGACATGTTGACATGGCTTGTTATCTTCAGTTTAGCAAAAACTCGGCACATCTGCAAAGTAAACTGTGCTTTTCAGACAGAGTGGGCAGGACTCATCCACATAGATGTGCTGTTTATGTTAATGGAGCATTTACTTCTGTGCAAGAAGGTTTCTTCATCACTTCCATGTTCATCTTATATATCCAATTTATGTAGGCCCTTAGATTGGGACTTATTGCCATATCTCTGAGTGGCTGTGGTGCGTTAGAGTTACTTAGTGGATCTCAGTGTTTCTCTGCTCTCTAGAGTGGTGAGCTGCACCCCCTACATGGTCCCTGTAGGAAAGGGGAGGTTTCACTACTCAGAACCCAGAGAGAGATGTAAGGGTAACCCAATGTTTCTCCTTATAAAGAGCCTGGGAGCAAGTTCCAGTTAGCATGTCACTCAGGGCTTATTCTAGCATTAATCAACGGTGAGAATGCAGCTTTCTGTAAAACAATAAAATAATTATTTTTATGAATAATTAAGCAAAAAACAGACATGATATCAGATGAGCATCCATAAACTAAATAAAGTATAAGAAAGAGAAAAGAGCACATTCTCCAAAGGAACTACACTATGTTTTCACCTCTGTCAGATACAAGCCGACCACTGTATTCCCAGAGATTTTAGTTTAATGTTGAAAAATACTTTACAGTAGTCAATTTCACCTCTTGGCTCTGATCTGTGAATTCAAAATTCATCTTACAACAAGAAGTAAATTTTCATGTTGTTACCTAGGCTGAAGGGAGGTTTTTATATCCAAACCTCCCTGATTTTGTAATATATTATTATTTGTGCAGTATGCCTTGGAATTACAGTTAATTTCAGTAAATCCTAACATATCTGATTATTTACAAGTTCTTTTACCTCAGGGAAATATATAGTGTTCATTTCTTGTGTTTAGTCTATTTAAAGTAGGACTAGAGATAAAGTAGGACTGATTGACAAATTAGTGCTCTCAGCTCCTACTCAAAAGTACTTGAATTATAAGTACAAAAGGCATGTTACCAACTATAATAATTTTAACTCTATTCCATTGCTAAAAGCTAATAATAATGAAAACAAATCAAAATAGTAATGTATTCCAACTCATGCAAGAATAAAAGAACAGACAGAGGAGGGAGTGCTCAGCAAAATAATTAGTTTCATTAAAAATCAAGGAAGGGTGACACCATTACTCCATTTTGATGGATGCAATTCTACAGGGGAAAAGGGAAAATGACTGAATCATATAAATCATGTTTACATCCATTTCCTCTAACATGTTGCAATATAGAATGGTTTGGATCATACGTACGCATGTGTCTGAGTGTTGAAGGATAAAATTATGAACAGGTTTCAGAGTAGCAGCTGTGTTAGTCTGTATTCGCAAAAACAAAAGGAGTACTTGTGGCACCTTAGAGACTAACAAATTTATTTGAGCATAAGCTTCCGTGAGCTGCAGCCGAAAGCTTATGCTCAAATAAATTTGTTAGTCTCTAAGGTGCCACAAGTACTCCTTTTGGTTTTGAAAATTATGAACACTGAGGCTACTTTGTGGTGGACACTGTATATTCAGATTGGCTGTAGAGACCAATCATGAAAAATGGTAATTTTGAGATATTGTTTCTCAGACATAGAAAGAACGTGGCTCAGCTATTAGAAAAAAATGCTTGTCAGGAATGTGAACTAGTATGGTGCAGCATGCTACTGTGGCAGGCAAATGCATCAAATTGTGTTTGTTTTGTATGTTCTTCCTATAGAAAATGTACCAGCAACTACCTAGCAAGCAATAGGGCTCTTACTATTTAGCATTTAAAAAAAATCTGTGTTACAGTTGTTTAAGATCAGTGGTTCCCAAACTGGCATCTGAGCTTGGCGTACCACTTCTAACAAGAACCCTTAAAAATGAAAACATTCTTTCCATTTCAAATGAACAGTCATGGCATGCACTGCATTATACCTGAAAATGCTTGAGGAGTAAACTGCACTCTCGTGGCTGCTTTGGTGAATAACACTTGCCAATCATGCCAGCACATTAGTTTTATTTAGCTGTTTGTTGTACGCTGTGGCTTGGCAGTGGATGTTACACTCTCATGTGGTGCACAGTTGCATGGCTTTCAGCTAGGCCTACCTTCAGCTTGTGCTGAGCAGCACAGCCCAAACTACTGAGATGACCTTGAGAAGTTCCATACTACTCCTCCAGGGCTCTTCTCATCTGAAGAGGAGCTCAGAGCGGCTTCAAAACCTGGAGTCCCAGGGAGCCCCAAGATCAAAGGGCTGCAGAGCAGGTGCTCCCTCCGCACTCCCTTCCTGACAAAGGCTGCAGTCTGGTCCCTGCCCAGCTGGAGACAGGGGGTGCTTGGGATTAATTCCCTCTTGGTCTCCACAGAGAAGTTGGGAGTGGGGATGGTTGGTCAGGTCCAGTGGATAAAAGCCTGGCTGAGGACTAAAGACAGCTGCCTGGATAGTCAGTCGCAGAGCAGATGGCTGGCAGCAGTTGGGTGTACTGTGCCCAGTACTGCGGGCATCCAGGGGCCAGAGTTGCTGGGGACAAAGAAGCCTCTGGGAGCTGAAGCTGCATGATGCCCTGATAATGTGCAGATGTGGTAGCCCTATATTGGAAAAGGTTCACAAAAGGGCAACAAAAATGATTAAGGAAATGGAACAGCTTTGTATGAGGAGAGCTTAATAAGACTGGGACTTTTCAGCTTGGAAAAAGAGATGACTAAGAGGGGATATGATTAAAGTCTATAAAATCATGACTGGTGTGGAGAAAATAAATAAGGACGTGTTATTTACTCCTTCTCATAACACAAGAACTAGGGGTCACCAAATGAAATTAATAGGCAGCAGATTTAAAACACAAAAGGAAGTATTTCTTCATACAATGCACAGTCAGTCTGTGTAACTCTTTGCCAGAGGATGTTGTGAAGGCCAAAACTATAACAGGGTTCAAAAAAGAACTAGATACGTTCATGGAGGATAGGTCCATCAATGGCTACTAATCAGGCTAGGCAGGGATGGTGTCCCTGGCCTCTGTTTACCAGAAGCTGGGAATGGGCGATAGGGGATGGATCACTTGATGATTACTTGTTCTATTCATTCCGTCTGGGGCACCTGGCATTGGCCACTGTCAGAAGACAGGATAGTGGGCTAGATGGACCTTTGGTCTGACCTAGTACAGCCGTTCTTATGTTCTTAACAACTGTACTGGCAGCCAAGTCTCACCCCTCTGCCCTCCAATGCCCCTGGCCTCTTATATTCACCCATGTCCCACGAGTACCCCGGTTTCTTACATCTTCCCCCAAACTGCCCCAGCTTCTTGTCTCCCCACCCTCACCTGAACCTCCTGGCCTCTGACCTGCCTGAGCCCCCATGAGCCTCCCATCTCTCTTATCCCCTCATCCCTACTTGAGCTCCCCTGGTCTCTTCCCCACTCCCGAGACTCCTGGCTTCTTGCACCCTCCCTGATCCTCCCACTTGAGTCCCCCCATGCCCTCCTGAATCCACCAGTCTCTTATACCACCCCCTGTCCTTCCGAGGCCCTCTGGCCTTTTATACCCCCATACCTCTCTGGCTTCTTCTCTCCCCACCGTTATCTGAACCCCAACCTCTTACCCACGTGAGGCTCACCACCCGAGCCACTCTGTGCCCTCATGTCTCAATTTCCCCATCTCAACCTGAGTCCCCCGGCCTCTTACTGCCTCGTCTGAGCCCTCTGGAGTGCCTGTCTCTGTCTGTCTCTCTCACCTGAGCCCACCTGCCCTTTTATGCATGCACACCCCCAGCACCTGAGCCTATTTCTGCTTTACACTCCGCTTCTCATTAACAGCACTTTTAAAATTTTCCCCTAGAGCTACTTACAATGTTTTGTATTCTGCTTGATTTACATTGTGTAAGAAGGGAAGCAAAATGAACTTCAGCTCATGTTCAACAATCATCCAGATAAGAATTAGAAGGAACTTCGAACTTAAAAAAAAGCCAGTGAATAATGTAGCTCAGTTGCATACCAAAAAATATGTAATTGTTCCATGTAAGTTAAGCAACACAAAATGCATAAATAATAATGATGGCTGCATTGTTGACTCTTTTTGACTCACTCTCTAAAAACCTGAGATATTTAAAAAGGATGTCATAATCAAACCCTTCAGGCTTCCTTAGGCATTTATTTTACTGTCGAGTTCGGAAATACTTTGGTTAAGCCTATTATGGCCTAAAATAAATGTATGGAAAGAGAAAGAGAGAAATTTGCATGTGGTACTTCAAACATCAGTTTTTAAAGAAGTTGGTGTGTAAACCATTGAAGTTTGGGAACCGCTGATTTAAACCATGATCTCCCCTATATTTGAGCTACAGGATTTAAGGAAATGCAGGCATCTTTTCTTAGAACTGTCTGCTGTAGTTTCAGAGTAGCAGCCGTGTTAGTCTGTATTCGCAAAAAGAAAAGGAGGACTTGTGGCACCTTAGAGACTAACAAATTTATTAGAGCATAAGCTTTCGTGAGCTACAGCTCACTTCATCGGATGCATCTCTGTTTTTTCCACCAAATGCATCCGATGAAGTGAGCTGTAGCTCACGAAAGCTTATGCTCTAATAAATTTGTTAGTCTCTAAGGTGCCACAAGTACTCCTTTTCTTTCTGCTGTAGTTGTTTGCCTTAATGATGTGTCTGTTTCAAACTGGCTTCTCAGATTGACTTCCTGGTGTGAGAGGGATTTGTTATGATAGAACATGTTGGCTGAATCATCAGAAATATTAACCCTGTAGGGACCTGGCCAATTCCCAAGCACCCGTTACCTTTGGAGAGGCTAATTTCTCTAGGCCCGTAGGTAGCACTCTCTTCAGAAGAGAGTTGGGCTGTGGCTTTTGAGAGGATGAGCTGGGTTGGGACCCCTGCCTGCAGGGAGTCTTGGCTGTCTATGTACTTAGTATCTGTTAGATTCCATGAACACAGTAGGACAGATCTTGTCTTCAGATACAGATTTTGGTCCAGGAATAATCAAGAGGAAGAGACGGGAGAGAGCCTCTGATGTTTTGTTGAGTTTAATGATATTAATCGAGTGTTAACAATTTGGTACAATTATTCTTGTTGCCCAAAGTCTAGTTCTAAGTCCTCAGTGAGTGAGTGAGTGTTTACAATGTTTTGGTGAATTATGTATCTTTGGTTTCAATCCATCATGCTGCGTGTTACCCATCCTTACATATTGTCCTAAACTAGCTAGTATGATACATGATAAACTTCACTGAGATACGACAGGGTACATTATTTGTTGCCAGGCTCTTGCACTGATAACAGCTGACATGACTAATTAGAAATAATAAATTATGCTGCTTCTTCCCTGACTTTGAAATTTGAAGCCAATCTAGAAACTGAATTCCCTTTAATATGTAGAATGAATCTTCTGATAACTTTGAATGTTTTTTGCATATATACCATTGACAAGGAAATAATTTTTATTTATTAATGACATCAGTGGATTCTGTGTGTTTTGGATGCTATGTGGTAAAATGGCTGAACAAAAATTTTGCTCTAAAAAGTGATACTTTACCATGTATGGTACTGAGTGATCATGTTTATATTGCTATTGTATATTATGTATACAGTGCTACAGAAGTGCACAAGACCTTATAAAGGAAGATTTCCTGCACCAAAAGATTTTAAAATCTAAATTAAGATGAGAATAACAGGAGGAGATGACATAATAAAAATGAGTAGGAGAGGGGAAGGAACAATATGATATGGAGTTATTTGGGAGGCTAATGTACCATCTCGGGGTTAACTGCATAAATGTAATGTGGCCGCACGTTGTGTTCAGTTAGTCATAGCAGGTGTTCTTGTGCCCCCCAAAAGACTTGGGAAGATCCCTGTAATAATTTAATATATCTGAATACTGAGTCATTCCTGCATTCAGAATTTGAATACTGCACTTCTGCAGAACTACAGACTTATTGTTGTTAATCCCATCTCATACTACCCGACAAATTCATTCTTATGCAGATAAGAGATAATGTCAATTGAAGGGAACATTGTCATAAGGATAATAGTTTCCTGCTGCTAGATTAATGCCTCAGAAAAGTCAAAGATTTCCCCCCCAAAATGGGACACCTTTCTCCTGTGACAACATTCTGTTGCATTCACTTTTCTTTATTATACCAGCTGACTGATATGATGTGAATCATTCTACCTAATGGATCAGGTGAGTGACAGTTGCTCACTGTATCAATACTGAAAAACTGCACTGTGATTGGATTAAAAAGCAAATGTATAATGTAAAATACATGAACAGCTTCATAGTAGTTCATCACTTAGACATTCTGGGGTATTTTATTTTTTTGTACTTTTAGTTAGATTTCTATTTTGATTGCTTGAGAAATGTTCAAATGGAATTAAATTAGACATACAATATGCCAAAGTTGTGCCATTCTTGTATCCAATTCTTGTTTCCGAAGAATTGAGGTACTGACAGCCAAACATAAAAATTAGTTTATAAAATAGAATTAAGATTGATTATTTCCAAGGGCATTAACATTTGTCTTCAATTAAAAACTCAGATTATACAGTAATGCTTTAGCCACACTATTAATACTATAGGATTTGAGAAGCAATTAAGTTGTTATATTGTGAATACCATAAATAGTTAGAAACAAATTGCACAACATCTGTATTGAAGGTTGAGGGCCTCCAGAGCATAAAACTCATCTTGTGTAAAAGTGTCATCAAAACAGTGTGAACTGCATTCCTCCCAGAACACACGAAGCTAAATAGACAAATTACAGTGGTTGTAGAATGGCAGTAATGTAAAAGATGATGGCAACCTTGCAGGATAGATGACTGGGACCAGTGTTAAAACTCACATCCAGTTAATTTCTTAGAGGAGTTGACTTGGTGAGTATGAAACACACATTATCACGAAGGCAGTGGTCCCCAAACTGTGGGGCATGCCCCCCTCAGGAGGAGGGGGAATGGAGGAATGTTTGGGGGGGGATGCGTGACGGGTCCCGAGCCAGCCCCCGTGGGGGGTGGGGAGGGAATGCCACCCAGCCCAGCTCTGCCCCCAACTGCAGCTCTACTCTGACCCCAACCCAGCTCTGTCCTCATTTCCCCTATGCCCCTGGGCAGCTCCAACCCTGACCAAAGCCCCAGCTCCTCCCGCATCCTCAGTTCTGCCCCCAGCTCCACCTTCAGCTCAGGGTCCTCTGCTGAAGAAGCCTTGCTTGAGCAGTAATGGAGGTGGGGTATGCGGACCGATTCTGTTACTGAAAACGGGGGACATGACAAGAAAAGTTTGGGCACCACTGTGCTAAGGTATGACAAAAATGTCTTATGACGGGGTGGCCAATCTGTGGCTCCAGAGCCCCATGTGCTTCTTCAGAAGTTAATATGTGGCTCCTTGTATAGGCACCGACTCCGGGGTTGGAGCTACAGGTGCAAACTTTCCAGTTTGCCGGGGGTGCTCACTGATCAACCCCTGGCTCTGCTACAGGCCCAATTCCATCCCTTCCTGCCTCCTTCCCTGAGCCTGCCGTGCCCTCCCCCCTCCCCCCTACCGGAGCCTCCTGCATGCCACAAAACAGCTGATCGGGAGGTGTGGGGACGGAGGGGGAGGCGCTGATCTGTGGGGCTGCCAGTGGGCAGGAGACGGGAGCTGATGGGGGGGGGGCTGCTGATGTATTACTGTGGCTCTTTGGCAATGTACATTGGTAAATTCTGGCTCCTTCTCAGGCTCAGGTTTGCCACCCCTGTCTTATGACTTTAACTGTGGTATGTAAGCCCCAAATTCTGAGACAGATGCTTCTGACACTAGTGCCCCAATGAAGTCTTATTCAAATTTGGTCCTAAATTCTATATTCTACAATTGTGTGGCACAACTCTGATCAGAGGAACATCTGGATTGTAGGTTACTTTGCTGCTAGCTGAACAGAGTGGTGGGATGATCTTGAACATCACAGAAGAGAGTCCTGACTACTACCTCTAGGATTCTGTAAATCTGGACTGTAAATGCAGGCTTCCAATGGAAAGGACTCAGTCGGCTGGTCAGACTCAGCCAGGGAAAGAGAGTGGCTTAACAGCACACACAATGGAGTTATCAGCTGGTGCTAGACAGAGTGTTGCATGCAAGGGTTAAATGTTTCTGTCTGAAAGATTGCATCCTATACATCACCTTCCCATTAGAACCTACCAAGACTCTCTTCAGCCTCAAGTGAATGCATGTTTGCCATGGACCACTTTTAAAAGCCATATTTATTTCCTGCATCAAACAATATACACCATCATTCAGAAAGGAGCCACTTGAGTAAGGAAGACCATTTAACCTTTCCGCTTGGTGGAAAGACTGTTGTCAAGGCCATAAGGTCAAGTTTCATGAAAGCTTTTTGAAAACCAATTGTCCTGCTTTCTCAGCATTCTGTCATTTTACCTTCCAATTTTTATGTAAATTGTTATTCTAGTCCACAAAACTAAATAAGTATGATTAGTATAAATGTGTGTCAGTTCCTTTTGTTCAGAATCCTCTGGGCAGAGGATAAATGTGTGGAGCACAAAATCCTTTCTTAGCTTTGGATGATATCTTAAAATGTGTGTTTGCTAAAAAAGAATGAACTTTGTAATTATCAGAATTGAGTAACTATATTGCATTCATAAAGTTAAAAAACAGCTACTGGTTAAAATGCTATCTTATCCATGTGTCTAATTAAAAGATACTTTGCTTGCATTATATACACAGTTGTTAGAAACCTTCACTTTTAAATGTTGTTAATCCCTGGGCAGGAACCTTTTGTTCAAGAGTTGCTCTCTTTGCATTACAGCCTTCTGCTTACAGCCAGTAAGTAAAGTGACTAATGCTTCTTCCAGTGATCAGAATACATCAGATACTTAGTGAGTGAGGTGACTGTGTGTGTGTGTGTGTGTGTGTGTGTGTGTGTGTGTAGATATAGTCTTAGGACCTCATCCAAAATCCATTGAAGTCATTGGAAAGACTCCCGAGGACTTTAATGGGATTTGGATGTCCCCAGTTCTTAGTATTGTAAAAGACTGGGTAGCAATAAGATGACTCTGTTGCTGTGGCCATGCCTGGATTTCATAATTTCATGTACAAAGGCTGTTTCCATGCAGTCCTAACCAATGAGAAGTATTTGTAGTGCTTGAGGATTGTGTTGTAGTTATGGGCGCCTGATTCTAACAAAGCTTAGATACGATCAATGTTACAAGTGGTGAGACTTCATGTAAAAATATATTTAGGGAACTAGAGTACAGACAATGAGATCAAAATTTGTATTCTCCAATGTCTCCATTTTCGACAGGGTCTTTGTTTGGTTTACATGGTTTGAAAGAGGATTTTTCATTTTCTCCCTTAAGTAAACAATAGCTTTGCAGAATGGAAGGAAGAGCTGCCTGTTGTGTAAATGAAACTGCTCAAATCATATAAAATTGAAGGCAATGTTGTTTTCTTAAGCAGCCAAGGATGCAAGTTCAGTCCAGAATTTACTGGACAGGGAGAGTCCTTGCAGAAGGGCCATTACACATCGTGGCACATACATTTTTTAATTTCTAGCTCTTCCCTGTATTTACATACTGTAAATTGCAAAAAGTGCCTGCTTGGAAGTAATATGTATAGGCATGTTAATGTGGAAGGTTCTTGGCTTTGAGTTTTAGATAATATGTGAATCAGCCACATATCTGCTTTGTGAAACTACTTGTTTATTTTATTTGGTGGGGAGGCTATTGTCTGAGCAGCAATGGGCTTTCCAAGAAGATAAGTGGGAATCGCCACATATTTTGTTAGGTTTCAGAGTAGCAGCCGTGTTAGTCTGTATTCACAAAAAGAAAAGGAGTACTTGTGGCACCTTAGAGACTAACAAATTTATTAGAGCATAAGCTTTCGTGAGCTACAGCTCACTTCCTTGTGTGTCATCTCTTTCAATGCTGATCCATGTCAGTGTTTGTCATACCCAAGATTGCATCAGGGACATTGATATTTGTAATGGGGAGAGATTTATAAACCTTTCAGCAGGAATACTGTCAAATATTTGTATCAAAAAACAACCCATGGTTTCTTGATTAAGATTTTTTTTCCAACTTACCAGTCAATTCAGGATTTGGTACAAGTCCTGGTTTTGCCTTGAGTTAGCTTTCGAGGAAATTGAAAATTAAATAACTTGCTGCAGATGCTTCACTGATGTTCATAATGAACTAGAAAGTAAGAGACAGAGGGGTTGTTCAAAAGGGATATTCTTTTCCTTCATTATAAGTATCTTCACACTCATCCAAAACTGGGGCTTAGAAAGGGCTTGCCTCTTCAGATTGACCAAAGGTCTTGTTTTATCCATTGAGCTTACCTGAACTGCCCAGGTAAGATCACATACAGATATCTCTGGCTGAAAGCGCCTGTAAAACATCTTGGTTTTAGCTGCTTTCTTTCTCAGGAACTGCTTTCCTGTACTTCTGACTCTTCTGGAACATGCTTTTCCACTTCTTTCCCCACATACCCTCTCACTCTCCCATTTGGTGTTTTGATTTTTAGATAGAAGTTTGGCAGGAAAAATTTAACCCTTTCAACCACATTTTTACTGGGGAATGATAAATATAGCTGGAAAAACCCAAACAGATAATTTGCATACACAGATGGATACCAATTGCATGCTTCGAACTGGATTTAGCTCACGGTCCCAATTTCTGAACTTGCAAGCGTGGGGATTTGCATGCACAAGTATGTGGGCATGCATATTTTATGTTGCATTTGAAATCAGTATTTCTGGCCCCTCATGTCTACATACAGATAGTCACTTACCATGTTAGAATTTTTTAAATAACCCAAATGAGTAAATTATAACATTTTGTAAAAGCAATTAAAAAAAAACCCTTTTAGAATACATACCACAGGAGAGAGATCAAACAGCGACTTAGAGAACAATACTATGTTGCATTACAAAGAAATACGTATCTCTCATTATAGATGTACCTATTCCCGCCTGAAATCCCCATTTAACTTTTGGTGTGGCCCAGTCAGAGTCAAGTGCCAAAGACCATGATAGTCCTTCATGATCCATGGGGAATTTGTTTTCTCTGAGACTCATCATTCTTCTAAATTTGTATGAAAGCAATGTAGCTTTTCTGTAACACATCGCCCCTCTCTCCCCCTTTTTTAGTTCTAGCAGTAATTGGCAGATATTTTTAATAACTATAAAGATTTTCATCATGGGTAATGGAGAAACAGAGAAACATTGGTCGTATTTCTTCACTGAGTTGTGTTTGGTTTTTTTTGCTGGTGAAACCCTGTGGACCTCGCCAGCATCACACTGGTACAATGGAATAGAAAATCAGGCCCATTGTATGTAAAAACCATAACAATTTATCTGTGTCAGTTTGCACAGATAAAATATTCAATCCAAAGTCAATGATTTTAAAGTAGAACTGTAAATTGAAATGTAAACAGTTAATACTGCTCTATGTATTTCATACTTGCCACAACCTTTTACAAAAAAGTAGATTGCAGATTTATATACATTTAAATATATTTGCATAAATCCAGGCACAAACCAACAGAAGTGCCTGTCTTCCTTTTTTAAAGTTCTTTTGTAACATAACCTCAGTATGGTGAGAGAAATATCTGCAGGTGTGGAGATCTTGGATGGTTTGATCAATAGGTCTCATTTATATAAATCCAAACAATGAGTAAACTTCCTTGCCACTTTTCCAGTATTGTACCTATTTTCTTTTTCATGCGGACAAGTCTTACCAAGGAGAGGGAAGCATGGTAGGGAAAGAGGACTTGATAGTTAGTATTCTCCCTGACTTTATCATTTGAGAAACACTTGCTTAGAATTATCTTGTGAGAAGGTCTGGGTCTGCAGATAGGCCCCTGTACCTGTACTGTGCCATGTGGAAGTCAACAGGTCAATATACAGGTAGATGGATTCATGTGGGCAGAGCTCTCCACAGGATAAGGGCCTAAATTATGAAAAGTCAGGAAAATGGATGACTTCTGAAATATTTTAGTGCTCAGGCTATTTCTTTACAGACATACTCACCCACCGCCTCTCACTACTCTGATATGAAATCATCCTATGCTGAGAACTGAGTGGGCATTAGAAAGAATTGAAGATTGCTCACCTTTCTGCATAGAAAGGAACAAAAATCTGTAGACTAAAGGATAAAAACAATATAATTAGCAGGCCTGACATGAAGCTTAGTTTAAATTATAAGACAATTTGATGTATTTTTGTTTGACTACAAGATATTTCATGGTAATTATTCAGATTTTCTTTTTATTTTACTGCTTTGTAGGATTCACACAGCTTATGAAATCACAAACTTTGCCTCACACAAGGTACAAATATATTGTTTTTGTTAATTTATTGTGTTTTAAAGGACTGTTTGCTTTAAATCAGTATTCAATGAAGAAGGAAAAAAATCACACTGGATAAGTTCATTAGTAACAATGGGGATTCTCTGACCTGGGAAATTAGGAAGTTCTGCTTAAAACATTATTTACCCGTATAATAATATAATTATTCAGCAATTATGTGCCTGTATTGAAGCAGTTTGCTGTTGTTCATGCAAGCTAAAATGTTACCCACAGTGAAGAAACAATGAACATTGGAAGTGATTAAGTATTAACAATGTATTCCACATGCTGATGTTTGAAATGTAATTATTATTATTCATTATTGATTATGGATAGTTTGCTCTGCTCCGTACAGCATTCAGAGCCCTGGCCACTGCTCCGTGGAGCTTACAATAGAAACAGATATGAAATAGAAACAAATCAGTAAAACTAAAAGCCATTTCAGAGAATGAAAAATTATGCCATAGACCAAAAGCCAAACAGACACACACAACACCATATATGATCTGTACCCCCTTCCTCACGCCCACTCCCCAAAACAGCATGTGCCATCTGGAATGTAACATGGATACCATGGTTACACCTGCAGCTGCTAAATATAAAAAGTTCCCTTTATAACAGACTACTGCAATATACCCTCTCAAAAGTGTGTTTCCCCAAATGCCTATGTCTTTCCAGAGTGTCCGACCCAAGCCTGGGTTTGGCAGGAAGAAGCAGAAGAGGTTGTGTGAATGTAATTCAACAAAACAGCCAGACTTGACAGTTTCACTGTGGAAGTTTTCAAATAGCATTTGGAATGTTTATATAATCGCTCAAATGAGCCTTTTTCCATGTACCTGTTTACACTTTACTTTTGAAATTCTTTCAGCAATCAGCCCTTGGAGTGCCCTTACCCAGCACTTACATGCCCTTGATTGCTAAGGAGAAAAAGCCCTGTTAGTGAATCATTGGGAAAACATTTAATAACAAACTGGTCTTTTAATGAGGGTCGCCACTGCCTTTGCAGCAGCTAAGAGGAAAGTGTGTGTGTGTGTGGGGGGGGGACGGGGACGTTGTTCTGTTGTAAAACTGTTTGAGACGCACAATGGTGGAGGAAAGAGCCAGACACCGGGCCTTTGTGTGCAAATTTCCCACCAGAGCTAAGCAACTTTTTAGAATGTAATTAAGTGGGTTTGGAGTCCAGAGCTGGCCTAACAAGCTCTTCTTCATGAATGAAAGATTTGTCCCTGGCAGTGAGGCAAGGCTCCAAACAATGTCAACAGCAATTACTGCCAGCTACCCCCCCTGTTTTAACTGCTCACACTCACAAGAGGGTGCTGGGAAGGCAGCATGGCAAATACAGTTAGCAGAAATGTCTCTGGGACTGCCCTCAACTACCTTACACCAAACTGTACCTTACATGTCATCCATGCACCAAGATCTCAACCAGAGGAAATCACTTTTGGAATGGATGTGTTTAAAATTGCTAATGTTGAACAGGAAGTATGTTGGCAGATTTGCTACCGATCTGTAAAACTGAGTGAACCAAGGGCTTCTGATTAAAGGGAAAGGGATTCAGGGAATCAAAAGAAGATTTGAATGAGGTACGAGGAGAGGAAATGGCGGAAACTTTCCATTGCATGAGACATTTACCCCATATTGGACAAAGCCTTGGAGACTGCACTGACCCATGCAGGAGGGATTTGATGGGATCCTAATAGATCTTTGTTCCCTGTATTTTGTTTCCTTCAGCTTCCTGCATGCCCAGGCTTTCATTTTGGAAAATTGAATCTGTAGTAACTTCAGCATGAGATGAAATTCTTGTTTGGTAAACAAATTCACAGTGGAAAGGTGTTGAACCCACAATTCCCTGCATTGTAGAAATGGTTACTGAGCAGCTGGAAGCCTGCAGACCCTACCCTGTTTACAGTCTCCTTACTGGGAGTGATTAACATAGTGTTTTTCAGTAACTGTATCCTCAGAAAAGTGATTAGGCCAGTTAATTCTGAGGAAGGCAGCATGTTCATTTACTATGTAGCATGACACCAAACTGTGAATAGCCCTCTCTGGCAGCAGTTTTTGAATGGAAAAGGTGTTCACGGTTCCTTTGACTTAATGCAGAAAACCTCAGGACAGATTTTTATTTTTATAATTTCCAGCAGATTTTGTTTTTTTCTAGTTTGATTTTTAAATCAGCTGCAGGTGCCAGTCTGCAAACACGTTGAATAATCTCCTCTGATAATAAGTTTAGCAAATAGTCTAGGCTTTCTGAACTGGGGAGATTTTTCCATCTTCTGTTCGTGAATGAAGGAGACCCTGGTGGGATCAGTATCTGAATATTGATCTGCCATTGTGACTGTACACGCACAGCCATGCATCCGATGAAGTGAGCTGTAGCTCACGAAAGCTTATGCTCTAATAAATTTGTTAGTCTCTAAGGTGCCACGGGTACTCCTTTTCTTTTTGCGAATACAGACTAACACGGCTGCTACTCTGAAAAATGGTCTGACCTGTGGCAGCCTCTGTTGGAAATGAGGATAGATACATATCAGAACTATGTGAAAATGTAGGGCCTGAACTAGTGCCTGTTGATGAGAATGGAAACGCTCTAATTGACTTCAGCGGACGTTGGGTCAGGCCTAAGAAGGCCCTTTCATGATTTTACGTGGCACTATTTTACTAATGTTAAGTGAACCACTGAAGTTTTGGTGGTTCTGTTCTTTTAACTTCTACAAAACATCAGTTGTATATTCAGTTATTATAATTATGATTTTCAGTTAAAATAGTCTGCAGACCAAGTAAGTACTCCAGTGAAGAAATTTACAAAAAATGAATAATTAATACATTTGAGGATTTTGTGGACAATGCATTAATAGGAAAAAGGGCACAATTTGTCAAATTATTCATTGTGAAGTATTCACTAAGTAATAATTATTTATTGTTCTGGAGATCACATTTAGAAATAGGCATCTACAGCATATGGGTCAATAAATGATTCAACTTGTGGCCTCTGAGTTTACTTAGTTATTAAACATTTACGTGTGTTTCCTTCCAAGGAAGGAAAGAAACCCAAAAATTATTGCTTCATTATTTGTGTTGGTACAGTTATTTAAACAAGTTTCATGTGGATGGACTCAATAAAATCTTGACAAATCTGTGAGCCATTTGGTGCTCCTAGAAGTTTTGTGTTTTATTCTGATTTGAAATTTGTAGCTTTGTGAATGATGCTAAAGCACCTGAGATTTATAAAACTGTAAATCTGAGGTACTAGCAAACAGCCCTAAGCCCCTGGCAGCTGGTTCCTTCACATCTAAGGGAAGAATTGAGCCAACTTGTTTAACGTAATAAGTTATATGATTTGATGAACAGTTCTGTAAGAGAACCCAACAAGATTACGTGCCTTTCACTGCATAAAAATAACTCTGATTTTGGGTTAGCAGGTACTGTAATCTCACCTGTGGGTAGATAATTCTTATGTAAGTGTCATGAAACACATCAGTGCATTGTTAAGTGTTGTGAAAGTGTGAACACTTTCCAGAACTAAAGAGATTTTTACTTCCCCTTGATGAAATGCTGGAAGCTACAAGCTTCCAGCACAAAATCAACAGTTGAAGAAAATATTAGCTTCAGTGCAACCTGAGTGCCCCACAGTTCTGTTGAATAAACTTATTCAGAGTCTCCCATGACATTCAGATAAGTGAGGTTGTACTGTATTTGCACTTATTAAACATAATGTGGAAAGGAGCGTGATTAGCAATGATCATTTAGCAATGCGAATGAGAGAAATTTGGCAGATGAATGATAGGTTATAAGTGATTTAATCAACCAACTAGTAAGAAGCAGCTCACAGCAACAAATGTCTTGACTGAGACCATGTATGAATTGTTGTAGCTGTGTTGGTCCCAGGATATTAGAGACACAAGGTGGCTGAGGTGATGTCTTTTATTGGACCAACTCCAAGAGAGATAAGCTTATCCCATGTTCTGTTTTACTCCCAAATTATACAGAAAGAAAAGGAGCACTTGGGGCACCTTAGAGACTAACAAATATATTTGACCTTAAGCTTTCATGAGCTACAGCTCACTTCATCGGATGCATTCAGTGGAAAATACAGTGGGGAGATTTATATACACAGAGAACATGAAACAATGGGTGTTACCCTACACACTGTAACGAGAGTGATCAGGTAAGATGAGCTATTACCAGCAAGGGGGGGACGGACCAATGAGAATTCCAATTCAGCAGTCTAATTTGCAAACAAGATACAATTAACTTAGGTTTATTTTGTGTAATGACCCATCCACTCCCAGTCTCTATTCAAGCCTATTTCCCCATGTTTATTTCGCCCTCCCTCTCCCCCCCCCCCCCCGCCCACTGTTCCTGAGACATTTTAGTCAACTGCTGGAAATGGCCCACCTTGATTATCACTCCAAAAGGTCCCCCCCCCCCCCCGCTTTCCTGCTAGTAATAGCTCACCTTACCTGATCACTCTCATTACAGTGTGTATGGTAACACCCATTGTTTCATGTTCTCTGTGTATATAAATCTCCCCACTGTGTTTTCCACTGAATGCATCCGATGAAGTGAGCTGTAGCTCACGGAAGCTTATGCTCAAATAAATTTGTTAGTCTCTAAGGTGCCACAAGTACTCCTTTTCTTTTTGCGGATACAGACTAACACGGCTGCTACTCTGAAACAAGTTATACAGAGTTTATGCCCAGAATAAATTCTGAAGCAAATGCCCTGATGCTTCTTGACTGGTCAGAAAAATTCTAGCTATAGCTCTGCAGTGTGTTACTGCATTCTCAGAGATGTCTGAAATTGCCTCTTTCTAATCAGGTTTAGGAATGCTTGGTCTAACTTGGGGAGTTTCTTGACAGTTTTGAAGCCCTGACAAGGCCTTTTAGAAATTGACAAGACATGCTGTGAACTGCCTCAGAGAGAGTTTGAAATAGACAGTGAGAAAGTATTTTGGGGCCTTTTCACAAACAGATCAGAGTGAAATACAACTCTCTGCATTTATGTAACACTTTATATTTTCAAAGCACTATACAGACATTCACTAATTAATCATCATGCACCCTTGTGAGGTAGGACATTTTATTTTATTCAAAATAAAAAACTGGAACACTTTTATTTGTGACACTTCTTAGGGTCACTTCAATGCATATTCTTTGAAGTGGAGGGTTTTTTTCCAGGAACTTAATCTTCTGAACGAGGTTATTGTGAAACACTGAATGAGTGTTGTTCGTATACTTTGAGTAGAAGAACAGCATTGACAGTTTCTGCGCCTATTTCAACTTTTGTTTTAACTCTAACCTGTGTTCATCACACTGAATGCTTATTCCACTGGATCATTTGCTCTTGTAATCAGCGCATATTCTTTCAGTAATATGTCTTGAACAAACAATTTGTGATTTTAAAAAAATGATTTGATGAAATGGGAAAAATGGCACATTTCAGGTGTCCTGGAAGAAGTCCCTGGGAGATGGGGATGTCATATGAAAAACAGAACTGTCCCTGTAAAACTGGGATACATAGTCACTTTATTTTAACCACATTGAATAGATGAGGTAGCTGAGGCAAGCAAGGGGAAGTGATTTGCCCAGATTTCACACAGAAATTGGCAGAACTAGGATTAGAAGTGGCTTCCGGCCCTGTACTTTAACCACTAGGATGTGCTGCTTTTCAAGGCCAGTAAAGACTTTACTTGAATGCTCCTCTATATAATCTTTCACTAGGGGGAGAGAGAGAGAGAGAGAATGTGTGCACAAGGACAGGTTTCAGAGTAGCAGCTGTGTTAGTCTGTATTCGCAAAGAGAAAAGGAGTACTTGTGGCGCCTTAGAGACTAACACATTTATTTGAGCATAAGCTTTCGTGATGCATCCGATGAAGTGAGCTGTAGCTCACGAAAGCTTATGCTCAAATAAATGTGTTAGTCTCTAAGGTGCCACAAGTACTCCTTTTCTTTTTGTGTGCACAAGGAGTCACACAATGCCAGGCTGTCTTCTAAGAGCTATTTGGGTTGCTGGTGGCCAGCTCCTTTGGAGACATGGTGGGGAAGCTGCTGTTGGCCCATTCTCTCCCTACCATACCAATCTATGAATTGTCCTACAGTGGCAACGCCTGCTGTACGCTGTGGGAGAACAGCCTGACGTGTGTCCTCATTTCCCCGTGGTATGCTATGTTCCCCAGAGACACATGTGCGCCCGGCACACTGCCCCAGTCTGTGCGACACATAGAATATGCTGAAAGACCCTGAAAGATATCTCACCATATTACAGAAAAACGTGGGTGTGTGAGAGAGTAACTACAGTGTCCATTGAATAACATGACACTTCCCTTAGTACTATGTAACAGTATGAAAACCAACATAAACTTGTTTTAAATTACTTGCTCCCTTGAGAGAGCATAGCACAGACTGTAAGGAACAGAAAGCTCCAAATGACAGAGTTCCTGAGTGTACAAGTTGAACAAAAACAAAATCTTGTATCATAGACCCAGAGAAACAAGAGAGGCCCAGAGCAGTGGATATGGTCTGAGTAACAGAATGCCTGATTGCATTGTTCTACAAGAAACCCTTCTTCTGAGGTTGTGTTCTTTTAAAGAGGGATTTGTGAAAAAGCTCAGAATCATCCATCTATTTCTAAGATATTGGTGTCCCTGCCTGTCCGCGGTGATAATTATAGCTGAGCAAACATATTTGACAAATTTAAGTACTTTTTTTGCTCATAAAATATCCATGAGCAAGTCGCAAATTTATCAAATTTATTTGTTGTTCATATTTATTGGATTACAATGTTTGCTCAGTTATTGGTTAGATATATGACATGATATTGTTTGTTCCATTTTTATTACCCTCACTCAAGCTTTTTGAATATTATTGTGTAGTCATACTGGATATTGTGTTCCTAGAAGTCCTGCATGTTGGACAGATCTATTCCCTGTATGTGCATGTCTATCTTACATGGCTCCATAACACAGTGCCAGAGCGCCTCACAAACTTCAATATATTTGTTCGCAACACCCCTGAGCAGCAGGAAAGTGCTGCTATTCCCATTTTACTGATGAGGGACTGAGGCACCAGAGAGACTAAGTGACTTGTCCAAAGTCCCATAGAAAGTCTGTGGCAAAACAGGGCTCTGAACCCAGGTCTCTCAAGTCCTCAGCTCATGCTTTGACCATTCCTCCTCTCTTGTCTAGACCATGTATGGGAGCTTACCTACAAAAGTGAACAACTATTACTGGGGCTATCACCGTTTATAAGCAGAAGCAGCAGGATATTGTTGTTTATCTGCAGAGGTTAAAGTAAGCCGGTACAGTCTGATACAGCATACCGGCAAGAGCCAGTACGCCGGGCCGGGCCAGACCGGCTTCCCCAGGCTGGTGATTTAAAGGGCCCGAGGCTCCCTGCAGTGGCTGGAGCCCTGGGCCCTTTAAATCACCACTGGAGCCCTGCTGCCGCTACCCCAGGGGCTCTGGCAGCGGAGCTCGGGTGGTGCTTTAAAGGGCCCAGGGCTCTGGCTGCTGTGGGGAGCCCCAGGCCCTTTAAAGCGCTGCCTGAGCCCCGCTGCTGGAGCCCCAGGGCTCCCCGCAGTGGCTGCAGCCCCGGTCCCTTTAAAGCGCCTCCTGAGCCATGGGGTAGTGGCAGCAGGGCTCCGGCGGTGATTTAATGGGTTCAGAGCTCCACTGCGGTAGTGGCTACCGGGGCCCTTTAAATTGCCCCTGACCCTGGGGTTCCCAGTCGCCTCTGCAGTTGGTAGCTCTGGGGTTGATTTAAAGGCCCCGGGGCTCCCAGCCACTGCCGGAGCCCTGGGGCCTTTAAATCTTTATTTAAAGTACCCAGGTATTTAAAGGCCCTGCCTCTTCTGGTTGAGGACAATGCCTCTTCCAGTTGAGGCCATGCCTCCCTGCTCAGGACTCCGGAGTACCGGTAAGTCCTTTAAGTTACTTTCACCCCTGTTTATCTGTTTGATTTGTCTCTGTGGAATTCTTACATTAGTAACAAGAGGCACCTATCTAGAGCTTGAGGTTCATACATAAGCCAAAATAAAGTTGCGTAGCATCATATTAGCTTTTGATTCCCACTGGTATTAGCTCCTCATGCATTCCAAGTACAGGCTGTGTTAGGTGAGCACTAGTTCTTTGGTTCCATTATAGCATATGCAATGTTCTGTTCCCTGATTAAATATTGCAGTTTTGAATTACCTGGCTCAGGACATCATAGTTGTGTGCAGTACCCTCCTTCCCTGTCCAGCATCATCCCTCCAATGGTGCCTACATACCCCAGAATCTGTGGATCAAGGTATAATGCACAGATGCTGTACATCCGATGAAGTGAGCTGTAGCTCATGAAAGCTTATACTCTAATAAATTTGTTAGTCTCTAAGGTGCCACAAGTACTCCTTTTCTTTTTGCGAATACAGACTAACATGGCTGCTACTCTGAAACCAGAGATGCTGTACACAATAAATCTCGTAAAAGACTCACTTTTTCATGTCAAGAGAACAAGCTGATGCTAATATTTCATTTTGGGTTCCTTTTCTTGGCACCTGGTCTCGTGTGCTGTGAGACTGGCCTGCTTTGCCTAGTTTGCAAGTCCTCAAATTTGTGAACCTTTCTCAGCCAATGCAAACATATTGTTTTCTTTTCTATCTAGACATTGAATTTGCCATTTTTATCTGAGCACTCCAGTGCTGTCGTCTCCTAAATGGGCATAATTCATCCATGTAATTTTGTTATTGAGCACCTGATCTTTGGTAGTCCATGTTCCCTTGGCTGAGATCTACCACCTCTTTTTAATTCTTCTAGGGCATTTCTACACTGCAGCTGGGAGTGAGTCTCCCAGCCTGTGGACAGACTCACGCTAGCAGAGGATGGGCTTGAGTTTTGGTGGCTAATTTGAGCGTCTGCCAGAGCCACAATGGCCACATAGCTATTTCTACTGCACTAGATCGAGTCCTGCCGGCATGAGTAAGTCTACCTGAGCTTGGAGGCTCACTCTCAGTGCAGTGTAGACATATCTTGAAAGGTGTGTTCTGAATTGGGTTAGCCAACTCATCTTAAAATAACAGGGAAGACACTGCAGTTTAGCTTTTAACTTGGGATAGCAGCTCAAGTTCAAACCCAGGCTTCCCTGTAGGCTTTAACTTGAGCTGCTAACTGGAGTTAAAAGCCAAGTTGCTATGTCTTCACTGGTATTTTAACCCAAATTAAGAACACACCTTTTCTGCAGTATAGACATATCCCCTAGCACAGGGGCTCTCTACTTTTTTTCTTTCTGAGGTCCCCCCAATATGTTATAAAAACTCCACGGCCCAGCTGTGCCACAACAACTGTTTTTCTGCATATAAAATGCAGGGCCGGCATTAGGGAGTAGCAAGCAGGCAATTGCCCAGTGCCCCGCACCGGGTGGGTGGGTGGAGGGCCTGCAAAGCTAAGTTGCTCAGGCTTCAGCTTCAGCTCCAGGTGCCAGGGCTTGGGGCCCCGGACTTCAGCCCCTCATCGCGGGGCTTCGGCTTTCTGCCCTGGGCCCTAGCGAGTCTAACACTGGCCCTGCTTGGCAGACCCCCTGAAACCTGCTCGTGGCTTCCCAGGGAGCCCTGGACCCCTGGTTGAGAACTGCTGCCCAAGCATGCGCTTTGGGTGTATTATGCAGACATTAGAGAGATTAAACCTGATTAGAAACCTGGTTCCAAAGAAAGAAGGCGGGTACCCCTCATTCGGAACTTGCTATGCTGTTACCTTCATCATTGGCATTATGTTTCACAGCCATTAGTTAAGAGCTCCATACTGCTATATTACTGAGCCACCCAGTGTGGATGATCTCAATTTACCATTCAGTCTGCATTTTAAGTTGGTTTGAAAGCTTGGTGGGTTTTTTGCCCCAAAGGTTGGCATCAGGCAGTTCTTACAGAACCTCTCGGCCCTGCACAATGGGCACAACATCCAGCTTTCCTTAACTAGCAGGGCTGAGTAAAACAGTTAAGATGCTTGGGATAGAATCAGGCTTGCATCTATACAGCTTTCTTGGTTATTGTGTGAGAAGTTTGCTTTAGTTTCATCAGAAAATGTTTAGCCAATAGTAATTTTTAATCCTTTTCCTAGGCAGTAGCACTTCGTTGGCTATTGGTGAGCTCCACTAAAACATTCCTTAGAATGTTGCTTGTGCTGAACCTTTACAGCCATTTTATGGGATACACAAAGTATAATACCAAATCCCTGCTGATCATTCTTAGTAAAAGAGATTCTTCCTTTTCATACTGTTGTAAATACAATTAAGTATGAACTTAAAAAATTGCTCATGGAGATTCCTTACAGCAAGATGTTGCCTTATTTTGTATACATTTTGGTCCATATCTTCATTGTGTCTGACTTTTGATCAAATTATAATATTTTATTGCCAATAAATATAACGTCAATTAAGAAAAATTTAGTTGGATGCAGATTTTTATAGAGAGGACTCTTCTTCCCAGACCATCTTGTGAAACAAATTGAGAAACCAAGTTTTCCTCCACTCAGCTGTCTATGCTGCATATCTGGTACAGGCCTTTAGTTTAATGAATCTGCATGGGAATTGTATAATCCAAAGCCTTGTTCTTCACAGCGGAACATATTCTTCTCTATCTTCAGATGTCCTCTAGTCATCAAATGTACATAACTCTCTCCACGTAATATTTTTATCTTAGAACGGAACACATCTTTTTTTGTGCCAAATATAAAGAACTTCATGTATTAATGGATGCATTTTCCGTAATAGAATGAAACTCATTTGTGTGAACATTTTTTATTTTTAGTTTAGAGCCTGCACAGGATCAGCACAGAACGTTGCAGAATATCCTAGAGCTATTCAAAATTCTTTTTGACAGCCGCTTAAGGAAAACAGATGTAGTCTAGCATGTAATTAATGCTGGTGATGCTGCTCTGATCATTTTACCCCTATAATGCACTTCTATGGCTGAGAGGGAGATAATGGACAATCACATAAGAAAATCCTTGATTATGGCTTGATTGAGCTTGTGAGAGCTTTAGACAGCTAATGTTGTCATGGTTTCCAAACCATGTCATGTCTGCTATTTCTGTACAGACAGGAGATTAAATAAAGTCATCCAAAAATGTGTAACCTTGATGGTGCCAGCCTTATGTTTTAAAAAAAAGATCGGACAGTTTCTTTTCTTCTCACCTCATAGAAGGTTATTAGGAATGTGTATCATGTCAGAAGTTCTGAAAGCCAAGATTTCTTTAACAACATATTTGCAGAACAGGTATCTTGTGGTCTTTTGCAGTATCCTTTTCTTTTCAGTAGGTTATGGCATATGCACTGTCTCAGTGAGATTTTTTTTTTCTCTTTGTTACAGCTGGTGGTATTGCAGTTACTGGCAACAAGTGCCTGCAACCGGTTCCCAAGCTCCTCATCTAAGTATGTAGTCACCTTAAGAAGAGCTAAACCTGATCAAAATAAAGGTTGTGTCATCCTTTCTCTGGGATGCTTATGAATGTGTTGCTAGAAATAACAATACGCTCAAAGTATAGAGCATCATTACCTCAATCTAGCCTGAACATCTAATGATATTTTTGTAGGCATGGTGTAATGCTCAGTTCTGTTAAACCAACTGGTTGTAGGTGCCATTTCAATACTAAGCATGTCTACTGCCCACTACTCTGGTTCTAGTTTCTCCAGCTATTTTGAGCCATCTGGGTGTGTATAATGCACTGCTTGGCTGGATCTGATATTTGTGAATTGAATCTGAAACCTGACAGCTCTGGAGTATTCTGTGGAATGTTCTGAAACAGATACAGTCCTTTTACATTTGTCAGTCACCCAAGCAAGTAAATATCTATAGTAGATGAATGCTTCATGATTCCTATCCATGTGGCCCAGTAAAAGCAGAATAAAGGGGCAGAGTTGCCTTGGACATTATTACCAGGGAAACTGTCCTTAAACAAAAAAAAAAGCAGATTTTAAAGTTTTATTCTTGTCACCTATTTTAACTAAATGGGCCAAGAACCTGCACTACATGTACCAGCTTGGAGAGATATCGGGGTTATATACTGTGAGGGTAGAAGGTTTATTTATCATTGTGAGCCTGGTCATATCATTTTACATTGAAATGCATCTTTCGTCAAACATTATTTACTGTGCGGAGGCATGGCATATGGCTTAGCATGCCATGTCACACCAGCATTCAGAAACTAGTAGCTATTGACCCTACCTGAAGTAACATGTTGCCATGTACCTTGTACCCTTCTATTAACATGTTGATATAGTCAGGTACAGTTTGACCAGGAAGGACCAGCAGAAAAAAAAAAAGGGAGGTTGGGTTACCTTATATATTAAAAATGTCAACACTTGAGATTGAAATTGAGGTGGAAATAGGAGACAGACTTGTTGAAAGTGTCTGGGTAAGGATAAAAGGGGTAAAAAACAAGGGTGATGTCATGATAGGGTCTACTACAGACCACCTAACCAGGAAGAAGAGGTGGATGAGGCTTTTTTTTAAATAGCTAACAAAATCATCCAAAGCCCAGGACTTCAGCCACTCAAACATCTGCTGGGAAAACGACACAGCAGGGCACAGATTATCCAACAAGTTCTTGGAAAGTATTGGAGACAATTTTTTATTTCAGAAGATGTAGAAAGCTACCGGGGAGAGGCTGTTTTAGGTTTGATTTTTGACAAATAGGGAGGAACTATTTGAGAATTTGAAAGTGGAAGGCAGCTTGGGTGAAAGTGATCATGAAATGAGAGAATTAACGATTCTAAAGAATGGTAGGAGGGAGAACAGCAAAATAAAGACAATGGATTTCAAGAAGGCAGACTTTAGCAAACTCAGGTAGTTGGTAGATAAGATCCCATGGGAAGCAAGTCTAAGGGGAAAAACAATACAAGACAGTTGGCGGTTTTTCAAAGAGACATTATTAAGGGCACAAGAGCAAACTATCCCACTGCATAGGAAAGATAGGAAGTATGGCAAGAGACCACTCTGGCTTAACCAGGAGATCTTCAATTATCTAAAAATAAAAAAAGTCCTACAAAAAGTGGAAATTAGGTCAAATTACAAAGGATGAATATAACCTATATATATATATATATATATAATATGAATATAACAAATAACGCACGTATGTAGGGACAAAATTAGAAAGGCCAAGGCACAAAATGATGTCAAACTAGCTAGAGACATAAATGGTGACAAGAAAACATTCTACAAATACATTAGACGCAAGAGGAAGACCAAGGACAAGGTAGACCCATTACTCAATGGGGGGGGGTAATAATAACCATTCATCATAGAATCATAGAATATCAGGGTTGGAAGGGACCCCAGAAGGTCATCTAGTCCAACCCCCTGCTCAAAGCAGGACCAAGTCCCAGTTAAATCATCCTAGCCAGGGCTTTGTCAAGCCTGACCTTAAAAACCTCTAAGGAAGGAGATTCTACCACCTCCCTAGGTAACGCATTCCAGTGTTTCACCACCCTCTTAGTGAAAAAGTTTTTCCTAATATCCAATCTAAACCTCCCCCATTGCAACTTGAGACCATTACTCCTCGTTCTGATATTCATGATACTATAGACCTCTATCATATCCCCTTTAAGTCATCTCTTTTCTAAACTGAACAGTCCCAATCTTTTTAATCTCTCCTCATATGGAAGGTGTTCCATACCCCTAATAACTTTCATTGTTGTCCTCCTCACCTTTTCAAATGCGTATATATATTTTTGAGAGACGGTGATCATAACTGCATGTAGTATTCAAGATGTGGGTGTACCGTGGATTTATATAGTGGCATAGAATCATAGAATATCAGGGATGGAAGGGACCTCAGGAGGTCATCTAGTCCAACCCCCTGCTCGAAGCAGGACCAATCCCCAACTAAATCATCCCAGCCAGGGCTTTGTCAATCCTGACCTTAAAAGCTTCTAAGGAAGGAGATTCCACCATCTCCCGAGGTAACACGTTCCAGTGTTTCACCACCCTCCTAGTGAAAAAGTTTTTCCTAATATCCAATCTAAACCTCCCCCACTGCAACTTGAGACCATTACTCCTCGTTCTGTCATCTGCCACCACTGAGAACAGTCTAGATCCATGCTCTTTGGAACCCCCTTTCAGGTAGTTGAAAGCTGCTATCAAATCCCCCTTCATTCTTCTCTTCCACAGACTAAACAATCCCCGTTCCCTCAGCCTCTCCTCATAAATCATGTGTTCCAGTCCCCTAATCATTTTTGTTGCCCTCCGCTGGACGTTTTCCAGTTTTTCCACATCCTTCTTGTAGTGTGGGGCCCAAAACTGGACACAGTACTCCAGATGAGGCCTCACCAATGTCGAATAGAGGAGAATGATCACGTCCCTCGATCTGCTGGCAATGCCCCTACTTATACATCCCATTGGCCTTCTTGGCAACAACAGCACAGTGTTGACTCCTATCCAGCTTCTCGTCCACTGTAACCCCTAGGTCCTTTTCTGCAGAACTGCTGCCTAGCCATTCGGTCCCTAGTCTGTAGCAGTGCATGGGATTCTTCCATCCTAAGTGCAGAACTCTGCACTTGTCCTTGTTGAACCTCATCCAATTTCTTTTGGCCCAATCCTCTAATTTCTGTAGGATCGCTACCCTCCAGCGTATCTACCTCTCCTCCCAGTTTAGTGTCATCTGTAAACTTGCTGAGGGTGCAATCCACACCATCCTCGAGATCATTAATGAAGATATTGAATAAAACCGGCCCCAGGACTGACCCTTGGGGCACTCCACTTGATACTAGCTGCCAACTAGACATGGAGCCATTGATCACTACCCGTTGACCCTGACAATCTAGCCAGCTTTCTATCCACCTTATAGTCCATTCATCCAGCCGATACTTCTTTAACTTGCTGGCAAGAATACTGTGGGAGACCATGTCAAAAGCTTTGCTAAAGTCAAGGAACAACATGTCCCCTGCTTTCCCCTCATCCACAGAGCCAGTTATTTCGTCATAGAAGGCAATTAGATTAGTCAGGCATGACTTGCCCTTGGTGAATCCATGCTGGCTGTTCCTGATCACCTTCCTCTCCTCTAAGTACTTCAGAATGGATTCCTTGAGGACCTGCTCCATGATTTTTCCAGGGACTGAGGGAAGCCTGGCTGTTTGAAAATAGCCAGAGCCTCGCGAACCAGCTGAGCGGCAGCGAACCAGCGGAGCAGCGGGGACAGCAGAGCAGCTCACAGCAGGAGTTTGCCTGGGACTGGTAAGTATCCGAGTGTGTGTGTTTGCTTGCTGAGGAAGTATCCGAGCGTGTGTTTGCTGGGAGGGCAGGGAGAGAGCCTGAGTGAGTGTCTGATTGGCTGCTAGCCTGCAGGGGGCGGGCATTAGGGTGTCTGTGTGTTTGCGTCAGGGAAGCCTGGCTGTTTGAAAATAGCCAGAGCCTCGCGAACCAGCTGAGCGGCAGCGGAGCAGCGGGGACAGCAGAGCAGCTCACAGCAGGAGTTTGCCTGGGAGTTCGCCTGGAGTGAGCCCAGTGAGGCTTACATCTTGCCAACGTCTCTGAGGAAGCTCATAGTAGGTAGGTGATATGGAAGGGGGGGGTTCAGCTGTTGTGACCTGCACTGGATGTGCCATGTTTGTCTTTCTTCCACAGGACAGAAGCGACTTTGTCTGTACAAAGTGCAAGCTGGTCTCCATATTGGAAGAGAAGATTGAAGGTCTGGAGCAACAGGTAACGACCCTGCGTTGTATACGAGAGACTGAGGATTTTCTGGACCAAACTCAGGATAGCCTTCTAGGGGCACAAAGCTCTAAAGATATAGAGCAGGTTGCACAGAGGAGCCAAGAGGCCAGTGAAGAAGCTTGGCAACATGTGACCTCCAGAAGAGGTAAGCGGAATGTCCGGGTTCCAGTAACACAGACACAGGTAACTAACCGCTTTCATGTTCTCTCCACAGGTACCATTGCGGAGAGTGGACCAGATGATATGTCTGGGGGGAGAAAGCAGAAGGAGACCCCGCTGGTTGGGAGGCATGAGATGCGATGTCCTGAGGTTGGGGGTTCCACGACCACCACTCCCAAGAGGAGAAGGCGGGTGGTGGTGGTCGGGGACTCTCTCCTCCGGGGGACTGAGTCATCTATCTGCCGCCCTGACCGGGAAAACCGAGAAGTCTGCTGCTTGCCAGGGGCTAAGATTCGTGATGTGACGGAGAGACTGCCGAGACTCATCAAGCCCTCGGATCGCTACCCCTTCCTGCTTCTCCACGTGGGCACCAATGATACTGCCAAGAATGACCTTGAGCGGATCACTGCGGACTACGTGGCTCTGGGAAGAAGGATAAAGGAGTTGGAGGCGCAAGTGGTGTTCTCGTCCATCCTCCCCGTGGAAGGAAAAGGCCTGGGTAGGGACCGTCGAATCGTGGAGGTCAACGAATGGCTACGCAGGTGGTGTCGGAGAGAAGGCTTTGGATTCTTTGACCATGGGATGGTGTTCCATGAAGGAGGAGTGCTGGGCAGAGACGGGCTCCATCTTACGAAGAGAGGGAAGAACATCTTTGCCAGCAGGCTGGCTAACCTAGTGAGGAGGGCTTTAAACTAGGTTCACCGGGGGAAGGAGACCAAAGCCCTGAGGTAAGTGGGAAAGCGGGATACCGGGAGGAAGCACAGGCAGGAATGTCTGAGAGGGGAGGGCTCCTGCCTCATACTGGGAATGAGGGGCGATCAACAGGTTATCTCAAGTGCTTATATACAAATGCACAAAGCCTTGGAAACAAGCAGGGAGAACTGGAGGTCCTGGTGATGTCAAGGAATTATGACGTGATTGGAATAACAGAGACTTGGTGGGATAACTCACATGACTGGAGTACAGTCATGGATGGTTATAAACTGTTCAGGAAGGACAGGCAGGGCAGAAAAGGTGGGGGAGTAGCACTGTATGTAAGGGAGCAGTATGACTGCTCAGAGCTCCGGTACGAAACTGTGGAAAAACCTGAGTGTCTCTGGATTAAGTTTAGAAGTGTGTGCAACAAGAGTGATGTCATGGTGGGAGTCTGCTATAGACCACCGGACCAGGGGGATGAGGTGGATGAGGCTTTCTTCCGGCAACTCACGGAAGCTACTAGATCGCATGCCCTGATTCTCATGGGTGACTTTAATTTTCCTGATATCTGCTGGGAGAGCAATACAGCGGTGCATAGACAATCCAGGAAGTTTTTGGAAAGCGTAGGGGACAATTTCCTGGTGCAAGTGCTAGGGGAGCCAACTAGGGGGAGCGCTTTTCTTGACCTGCTGCTCACAAACCGGGTAGAATTAGTGGGGGAAGCAAAAGTGGATGGGAATCTGGGAGGCAGTGACCATGAGTTGGTTGAGTTCAGGATCCTGACGCAGGGAAGAAAGGTAAGCAGCAGGATACGGACCCTGGACTTCAGGAAAGCAGACTTTGACTCCCTCAGGGAACAGATGGCCAGGATCCCCTGGGGGACTAACATGAAAGGGAAGGGAGTCCAGGAGAGCTGGCTGTATTTCAAGGAATCCCTGTTGAGGTTACAGGGACAAACCATCCCGATGAGTCGAAAGAATAGTAAATATGGCAGGCGACCAGCTTGGCTTAATGGTGAAATCCTAGCGGATCTTAAACATAAAAAAGAAGCTTACAAGAAGTGGAAGGTTGGACATATGACCAGGGAAGAGTATAAAAATATTGCTCGGGCATGTAGGAAAGATATCAGGAGGGCCAAATCGCACCTGGAGCTGCAGCTAGCAAGAGATGTCAAGAGTAACAAGAAGGGTTTCTTCAGGTATGTTGGCAACAAGAAGAAAGCCAAGGAAAGTGTGGGCCCCTTACTGAATGAGGGAGGCAAGCTAGTGACAGAGGATGTGGAAAAAGCTAATGTACTCAATGCTTTTTTTGCCTCTGTTTTCACTAACAAGGTCAGCTCCCAGACTGCTGTGCTGGGCAACACAAAATGGGGAAGAGATGGCCAGCCCTCTGTAGAGATAGAGGTGGTTAGGGACTATTTAGAAAAGCTGGACGTGCACAAGTCCATGGGGCCGGACGAATTGCATCCGAGAGTGCTGAAGGAATTGGCGGCTGTGATTGCAGAGCCCTTGGCCATTATCTTTGAAAACTCGTGGCGAACGGGGGAAGTCCCAGATGACTGGAAAAAGGCTAATGTAGTGCCCATCTTTAAAAAAGGGAAGAAGGAGGATCCTGGGAACTACAGGCCGGTCAGCCTCACCTCAGTCCCTGGAAAAATCATGGAGCAGGTCCTCAAAGAATCAATCCTGAAGCACTTAGAGGAGAGGAAAGTGATCAGGAACAGTCAGCATGGATTCACCAAGGGAAGGTCATGCCTGACTAATCTAATCGCCTTTTATGATGAGATTACTGGTTCTGTGGATGAAGGGAAAGCAGTGGATGTATTGTTTCTTGACTTTAGCAAAGCTTTTGACACGGTCTCCCACAGCATTCTTGTCAGCAAGTTAAGGAAGTATGGGCTGGATGAATGCACTATAAGGTGGGTAGAAAGCTGGCTAGATTGTCGGGCTCAACGGGTAGTGATCAATGGCTCCATGTCTAGTTGGCAGCCGGTGTCAAGTGGAGTGCCCCAGGGGTCGGTCCTGGGGCCCGTTTTGTTCAATATCTTCATAAATGATCTGGAGGATGGTGTGGATTGCACTCTCAGCAAATTTGCGGATGATACTAAACTGGGAGGAGTGGTAGATACGCTGGAGGGGAGGGATAGGATACAGAAGGACCTAGACAAATTGGAGGATTGGGCCAAAAGAAATCTAATGAGGTTCAATAAGGATAAGTGCAGGGTCCTGCACTTAGGATGGAAGAATCCAATGCACCGCTACAGACTAGGGACCGAATGGCTCGGCAGCAGTTCTGCGGAAAAGGACCTAGGGGTGACAGTGGACGAGAAGCTGGATATGAGTCAGCAGTGTGCCCTTGTTGCCAAGAAGGCCAATGGCATTTTGGGATGTATAAGTAGGGGCATAGCGAGCAGATCGAGGGACGTGATCGTTCCCCTCTATTCGACACTGGTGAGGCCTCATCTGGAGTACTGTGTCCAGTTTTGGGCCCCACACTACAGGAAGGATGTGGATAAATTGGAAAGAGTACAACGAAGGGCAACGAAAATGATTAGGGGTCTAGAGCACATGACTTATGAGGAGAGGCTGAGGGAGCTGGGATTGTTTAGTCTGCAGAAGAGAAGAATGAGGGGGGATTTGATAGCTGCTTTCAACTACCTGAAAGGGGGTTTCAAAGAGGATGGCTCTAGACTGTTCTCAATGGTAGCAGATGACAGAACGAGGAGTAATGGTCTCAAGTTGCAATGGGGGAGGTTTAGATTGGATATTAGGAAAAACTTTTTCACTAAGAGGGTGGTGAAACACTGGAATGCGTTACCTAGGGAGGTGGTAGAATCTCCTTCCTTAGAGGTTTTTAAGGTCAGGCTTGACAAAGCCCTGGCTGGGATGATTTAACTGGGACTTGGTCCTGCTTTGAGCAGGGGGTTGGACTAGATGACCTTCTGGGGTCCCTTCCAACCCTGATATTCTATGATTCTATGATTCTATGACTCTATGAGGCTGACTGGCCTGGCCTGTAGTTCCCAGGATCCTGCTCCTTCCCTTTTTTAAAGATGGGCACTGCATTAGCCCTTTTCCAGTCATCCAGGATCTCCTCCGATCGCCATGAGTTTTCAAAGATAATGGCCAATGGCTCTGCAATGACATCTGCCAACTCCTTTTGCACTCTCGGAGGCAGCGCATCTGGCCCCTTGGACTTGTGCTCGTCCAGCTTTTCTAAATAGTCCCGAACCAATTCTTTCTCCACGGAGGGCTGGTCACCTCCTCCCCATGCTGTGCTGCCCAGTGCAGTAATCTGGGAGCTGACCTTGTTCATGAAGACAGAGGCAAAAAAAAGCATTGAGTACATTAGCTTTTTCCACATCCTCTATCACTAGGTTGCCTCCCTCATTCAGTAAGGGGCCCACATTTTCCTTGACTTTCTTCTTGTTGCTAACATACCTGAAGAAACCCTTCTTGTTACTCTTAACATCTCTTGCTAGCTGCAACTCCAGGTGTGATTTGGCCTTCCTGATTTCACTCCTGCATGTCCAAGCAATATTTTTATACTCTTCCCTGGTCATTTGTCCAATCTTCCACTTCTTGTAAGCTTCTTTTTTGTGTTTAAGATCAGCAAGGATTTCACTGTTAAGCCAAGCTGATCGCCTGCCATATTTACTATTCTTTCTACACTTTGGGATGGTTTGTCCCTGTAACCTCAATAAGGATTCTTTAAAATACAGCCAGCTCTCCTGGACTCCTTTCCCCCTCATGTTATTCTCCCAGGGGATCCTGCCCATCAGTTCCCCGAGGTTGTCAAAGTCGGCTTTTCTGAAGTCCAGGGTCCGTTTTCTGCTGCTCTCCTTTCTTTCTTGTGTCAGGATTCTGAACTCAACCATCTCATGGTCACTGCCTCCCAGGTTCCCATCCACATTTGCTTCCCCTACTAATTCTTCCTGGTTTGTGAGTAGCAGGTGAAGAAGAACTCTGCCCCAGTTGGTTCCTCCAGCACTTGTACCAGGAAATTGTCCTCTACACTTTCCAAAAATGTCCTGGATTGTCTGTGCACCACTGTATTGCTCTCCCAGCAGATAACAGGGTGATTGAAGTCTCCCATGAGAACCAGGGCCTGCGATCTAGTAACTTCCATTAGTTGCTGGAAGAAAGCCTCGTCCACCTCATCCCCCTGGTCCGGTGGTCTATTCCAGACTCCCACCACGACATCACTCTTGTTGCTCATGCTTCTAAACTTAATCCAGAGACATTCAGGTTTTTCTGCAGTTTCATACTGGAGCTCTGAGCAGTCATACTGCTCTCTTACATACAATGCAACTCCCCCACCTTTTCTGCCCTGCCTGTCCTTCCTGAACAGTTTATATCCATCCATGACAGTACTCCAGTCATGTGAGTTATCTCATCAAGTTTCTGTTATGCCAATCACATCATAATTCCTTGACTGTGCCAGGACTTCCAGATCTCCCTGCTTGTTTCCCAGGCTTCTTGCATTTGTGAAAAGGCACTTGAGATAACTTGTTTTCTTAGTATGAGGCAGGAACCCTCCGCTCTCGTGCTCTCCTGCTCATGTTTCCTCCCGGTATCCCACATCCCCACTTACCTCAGGGCTTTGGTCTCCTTCCCCTGCTGAACCTAGTTTAAAGCCCTCCTCACTAGGTTAGCCAGCCTGCTTGCGAAGATGCTCTTCCCTCTCTTCGTTAGGTGGAGCCCATTTCTGCCTAGCACTCCTCCTTCTTGGAAAACCATCCCATGGTCAAAGAATCCAAAGCCTTCTCTCTGACACCACCTGCACAGCCATTTGTTGCCTTCCACGATTCGACGGTCTCTATCCAGGCCTTTTCCTTCCACGGGGAGGATGGATGAGAACACCACTTGCGCCTCAAACTTCTTTATCCTTTTTCCCAGAGCCACGTCGTCTGCAGTGATCTGCTCAAGGTCATTCTTGGCAGTATCATTGGTGCCCACGTGGAGAAGCAGGAAGGGGTAGCGATCCGAGGGCTTGATGAGTCTCGGCAGTCTCTCCGTCACATCGTGAATCCTAGCTCCTGGCAAGCAGCAGGCATTATGATATTTTCTGTTTTATTATTTATCCTTTTTCTAATGTTTCCTCACTTTCTGTTAGTTTTTTTGACTGCTTCTGCAGATTGAGCAGATGTTTTTAGAGAACTATCCACGATGACTCCAAGATCTTTCTTGAGTGGTAACAACTAATTTAGACCCCATCATTTTGTATGTAGATTTGGGATTATTTTTTCGAATGTACGTTACTTTGCATTCATCAGCATTGAATTTCATCTACCGTTTTGTCACCCAGTTTAGTGAGATCCCTTTGTAACTCTTTGCTGTCAGTTTTGGATTAACTATCTTGAGTAATTTAATATCATCTGCAAATTTTGCCACCTCACTATTCACTCTTTCTCCAGATCATTTATGAATATGTTGAACAGTACAGGTCTCAGTACAGATCCCTGAGGGACACTGCTATTTACCTCTCTTCTTTCTAAAAGCTGACCATTTATTCCTACCTTTTGTTTCCTGTCTTTTTGTCCAGTTACTGATCCATGAGAGGATCTTTTCCTTTTATCCCATGACTGCTTAGTTTTCTTAAGAGGCTTTGGTGAGGAACCTTGTCAAAGGTGTTCTGAAAGTCCAAATACACTATATCCACTGAATCACTCTTGTCCCCATGCTTGTTGACCCTCCCCCCAAAGATTTCAATAGGTTGGTGAGGCATGATTCCCCTTCACAAAGCTGTGTTAAATCTTCCCGAACTTACGTGTTCATCTGTCTCTCTCATGATTCTGTTCTTTACTATAGTTTCAATCAGTTTGCCCGGTATTGAAGTTAATCTTATCACCCTGTAATTGCCAAAATCACCTCTGGAGCCTTTTTTTTAAAACTGGCATTACATTAACTATCCTCCAGTCACTGGGTACAGAGGCTGATTTAAGTGATAGGTTACATATCACAGTTAGTAGTTCTGCAATTTCATATGCGAGTTTCTTCAGAACTCTTGAGAGAATACCATCTGGTCTTGGTGATTTACTACTGTTTAGTTTATCAATTTGTTCCAAAACCTCTGCTAATGACATCTCAATTATATAATAATATGCAATAATAATATTTATTAGGACCAGATGTGTCAGCCTTTCTGAATGGTACGTACTTCTTTCTCTGACAGAGAGCTTTGTCTGATACCAGTCACAATAGCAGAAGTGGTGCAGCTCAATCCACTTCTGTTATGTAGCTGTTTCATAGGAAAAGCAATCTGTGTGTGAACATGGATATTGCTTCCTCTTTTGTCTGTTCTGATCATGCTAATTTGGTTGCTCAGAATAAGAGCCATTCTCCTGTTACTATTATTCATTCTGGGCCCTGAATCATTCTGATGGATGGGACTTGACATTATCCAATTTGCCTAATTCATCACCTTTATATTTTTTTATATAAAAGACTCGGTACTAAAGCTTTCCAGCCAGCCTCACAATTTACTTTTTTGACAGCCTCTGGAATCGGTGAAAATGGGGCTTAGATGAGTAGGGAACACTTCTGTATTTTATTTCTATTGGTTGGAGCCGCATGGCTGAATTGACTAGCCTATAATGGTTGGTTCTAAACTGATCCTGATGCCTCACCACTGTACCTTCGTGTCAGAGTAATTCTTCTGATGACAATTGCTCTGTCTCATTTTGTGTCCTTGCAATCTCAGAGAGTGATTAACATAGTGTTTTATCACTATTGCTCCTTAACATTCATATGTGTAATTTAAACATACAGCTGCTGTGTTACGTTTTGGACTAAGTGCAGCTAAGAAGTCCCTTACTGATGGGAAGTCATTAGTATTCAGAACATTTGCAGAATAGACGATCGCATTTCACTTCTGAAAGTTGCAGCTTGTCCTATAACTGACTGGGCTGTAATTGTTGTTGCTCAAACCAATGTCTTGCTATACTGTCTTCTGAGGGCTGCTCTTCTTCCACATTTAGCATTGCAAAAGGATGAGATCTAATATTATGGAGGCACCATTCTGGCTGACAGAGTAACATATGCATCAGCAATTCCATCTGAATCCCTGAACCCTTATTTTCAGTGTGTTAACTCAGCTGCAAACGTTTGATTTGTGCTTAAACTGGACAAACACATTTTCAGAATTTGTGCTAAGCTTTACTTATACAATCTGCATGTGCAACTGCTTGCTCATTCAGCCTTGGGACACATTTGCACACCACTGGAGCATGCAGACTCATTTATAGCAGTTACATGGTGGCTGCACAACTCCACTTCTGGGTTCCCCAGCAGGCGCTCACGGATATCTTACAGGCACAGTCGAATATTTTGGAAATGCTTGCTCACAAATCTCCTGTCCTCAAAAAAAAAAAAAAAAAAAAAAAAAAAAAAAGGGGGGGGGGGGGAGGCGGGGTAGCAAGAATGGTGGGCAAGTTTTCAATGCTCCTGGCCCTTCGTATCTTGACCAGGCTAGAGGTCTAGTTTGTTTGGTAATAGAAATAAAACAAACAGAACATGTCTCTTTTCTGTAACTAATGATAAAGAAAACCTAGCTCTCCTTTGTTTTCTTTATTGTTTCACTTATTTGCCACTATTATATTCCTCATGCATGCTCTCTCTTCTGCCTCTATTCACTTTCTTTGGCCTTGCTCATACTTCTTTCATCTTCTAGAACTTCTGTTCTTTTTTTCTGAGGTGTAAGTCCCTGCTGTGGGGTAAGTTTTATAGCAGGGGTTGCACTGTAGGGGTTCAGCCATACAGCAATTGTGGAAGGATATGGATTGTGCAAAATAAAGAGGCTGTAGGCGATGTAGAACAGAGAGATTAGGTGAACAGTGATGAGGTGACTGAGGTGAACAGTGATGAGAACTGACAGATACGCTACCTCTCTGTGTCTTGACAAGAGCCATGTAGGCTGTTGGCCTGTCCCATTAGACCCATGTCCAAAGTCTGGTCCAGGACCTTTTTCTGAAGACCTGAGCTTTATTTCTTCTATATTTAACTAGTACAGCACATCAATCATCCCTTCCCCCTAACCTGGGGTCTTCTGCAGGGGCAGCTCTATTACTTACAGGTACTCACTCTACAGGCCACTTGCAGGAGAGTCCTACCCTGCACTAGGGCCTGCCACAGGAGCCAACCTGCTTCCTGTAACTCTTCCCCTTGACCCAGGGGCTTCCTGTCAGAACCTCCTTGCTCCTGACAGCTCTCTCCCCAAAGCTACTGGCTAGTTTTTATAATCACTTGGTCCCTAGCTGATCAGTCTCAGCTGCGAGACAGCTGCTCCCTCACAGGTACAGCTTGGACCAAATCCCCTGGAAGGGCCAGACACCCTGTCCCAAGACCATAGAGCTCTATACAGTATTGTGGCTTTGAGAGATTCTCATTGATATAGTTTTACTCTTCCAGATCCAGACTGACCCAAAGCCTGTATCCCAAGTTTTGTTCTGCTTTGAAAAGCCATCCTGTGTTCTGTAGACATTACTGATGTTTGAGAGTCCGTGCTCCTGAGAACTTCCCATCAAGCCCTGGTCTTTAGAGAAGCTCATTTAGCTGAGTTTTGACAAGTAGTTTTAGTGACATGAAAAGAGAGTCCCTGGGGTGTGAAGGGAAAGAAGAACTTTCTGCAGAGTTCCCAGGCACTGTGCAGGTGAAAGACTGATGCTTCCTATAGACAGAATTCAGCCTGCAATGGATCCTCATTCCTATTAAAACCACTGCTGCCGTGATTGGAAATGATTCACAAGAGACTGCTCCCCTCACACCCCACAGAAGTTGTTAAATCTGATGTGCCCATTGGAGGTAGGACCACAGATATCTGATCTAATGCATCTGTTACAGCTGGGAAGATTAGGGCATCATGTCCTCTCTGCGAGGCCTGTGGTTTTGAGGCCCAGGTTTTTCCTGTGGAGTCACAACTGGTTTGGTGACCTGGGTTCCTCTGCCATGATTTGTTTTGACTGGATATTTCTCATAACACTTTAATCTAAAAACCTTTCTCAATATCTCGGAAGGCTCCATGGGCATGACAACACACAGCTGGCAAGCCACAGCACGGGGCTAGCAAAAGAGGGTGAGGCTTAGCATTGCTGGTACTAGACTGGACAGCCTCAGTGTATTTTTCTTAACAGCGCTTTGGAAAAGGCGTAACTGCATTTGGTGACTAACTGCTTAACTGTTGGTCACTTTAATCCACTCCCTCACTTCCATGTTTTCTGCAGCACATTCTTTCCACTATCAAACTTGTTGGAACGTACGAGTGTGTGTGTGTGAGGCAGAGTCCCAGGATCTTTAGCTGGGAAGACCAGATTTGCAAATTAAAAGTGGAATGCTAATCACTTAGTGTCCTTGTTTGTTCTTTTTAAAACTTTCTTGACTAGACAGTTAATCAATTATTTGAAATGATGACTCTTGCATTGCTCACATATTAACAGCATCACCCTCAGTGAGGCCAGTGGCTCTCAGACCCAGTAGACAATTTTGTTGTAACATTGTGGAGTGGGTAGTAATTGAATTTCTTAAAGGGTGTCTGACTATAATACGCTGGTGTTCTGTGGGCTGGTGTTGATTTTAATTGAATCAGGATATATAGGTGTTGTGTTTGATTTTTAGTTCCGCTATGACACAATAGTTTAATCAAAGCATAAGTGAACGAAGAGTTAAATTGCTAAAGTCAATATTACCCCTTGATTAGGGTTGGTATGTGATTGACATTATTGACAGGTTTGCTCAAAAGGGTTAATTTCCCATTCTTTTGTCATGTTTCCCATCCAGGTTTGTCCTCCTAAATCACAAGTATTTTTTGTAGAGAGAGAAGCTATTGGTGAAACTCCATATTTTCCCTTTTAAGGCCATTTTGTGAGTTGCTTACAAACTTCAGAGAACTGAGTACATTGCTGAAATTGTATTGTTTCAGTGCATTGCTGTGCAGCCATAAAATAGACCCAGGCTGCATAAATACTCTCACTGGGAGCTCTGTTGGCGTGAGGAATATGGGACCAGGTTCTATGTTCATTTGCAGCTGTTTGGACAAGTGAGGCTGGGATACAGCAGCAGGTTCACTTTTTTTTAATCTTCATTTTGGAGGATGCCAGATGCTCCCCATCCCTCTGAGTTTTCAGGCCACCTGTTAGTGTTGGGAGAGCCTCTAAAGGTCCGATAGTAGCACTCAGAAGTACCCCAAAGGATTGAGTTACGTAGCTGAACTTTAAGGAACTATCTGGTCTATGTGGTGCTGTGCTGTTGGACAGGAGAAATTTTGGGGACAGGATTTTTCAGATGCTTTCTAGTCGGAAATATCCTGGGAAGTACCTTTCCACCATGAGTCAGCATTAACGGTCTGGGGGCTGTCTGGGAATAGATGATAACAAGGTACAGTAGGTGCACTGAACTCCTCACACTTCCAGACTGCCCAGTGCAAGTCACATGAAGGTTTGTTTCTGTTCTTGCCATCTCTGGAGCAGTTTGTACATCCCAGCTAGCAGTAGTCTTGTCTTTGTACTGCTGTTATCCCTGTCTGATGTCTTCAATACAATTGTATCCTGGCCTACAAAATGCCAGTTTACAAGAGCATTACAAAACCTGCAGAGGACAGTGTTACTATACTATACATACCTTGTATACCCAGTGCGCAGTTTATTGTATTTGGGCCAGGGAGTCTTGGCCAACAAGAATAAATTCATAATTATCAGCTCCTTGCTCTGAGGAATGGCCAAAGGGGCAGCCAGCACTGTGTGTCTTTCAGTTAAATGAATATTCCCTTATCAAGCATCCTCTTCAGAACAAGAGCAGTGATTACACACAAGCTGGGTGCGACAGGGATTGAGGGGGACAGAGTGGCAGATGTGGGCTGCTCTGAGTCCTGTCAGGGAGGAATGATTAATGAACACCAGCTCCAGCTGAGGCTAACCTTTGGAGAGCTGAGCAGGACATCTGCAGAACTGTCAGAGCTCTGACAAGGACAGAGCTGAACAACCAATTATTCCACCATCACTAAGGTGGGCTGTCAGTTTAATCCCAGCCATTCACTTAGGCAAGGACAGGGAAATTTCTCCTTTACATAGTACCACTACATGGCAACCTTAACCATTTCAGTACTGCTGAGGGGATGCATGGGGCAACTGCATGTCTAAGCTCCACATGCACAGGACCTAGTGTGTATCGAGTTGGTGCAGTATATGAGAGGCCAGCACCTTGATGCAGTTTTAAAGGCAGCACTTCCCAAAGTATCTAGAGCAATAGTGACATGTAATGACTGGTTGCCTTATAATAATTTTAAGAGAGGACAGAATCTGGCTCATCAATAGGAAGAAATTTAAAAACAAATCAATGTGAACAGCTTACTTATTCTTTGCATAAACAATAGGAAAATGGAGAAAGTTTTGCATCTTTGATAGATTGGGTGGGCCATGTGCCCAGATCCTGGCTGGGAGAGGGTGCTCATGTCTATACCTGCAGGTTAGTACTGAACTTTGATGAACTCCTGATGTTGATGTTTTTACTAAAGTAAACCTCCAGTTTTGGTAAACATGAATTTACCTGAATAAGAGCCAAAGGCTCATTGTATAAAAGAGTAGAGCACCCAACATTACATTTTCCTCTACACAATGGAGGGTTGCATAAAAGTTGTGGTATTTGAATGTAACCAAGAGAGGTAGAGATTGGAGGCATTACTATTTGTTTAGTGTTAACAGTGTGTATGGTGATGTACAAAATACTAAGAGGAGCCAATACCTAAAATTGGTCTCTAAAAGCTTAAGAATCCAAAAGACAGACCCACATAAGATATGACATACTGTAAAACCAAGAGGTGATGAGCTTTAGGGTGGTTGAGGAGATAAAGTTAAGTCAGATCCAGTGTATTTCTTAAGCTGAGATGGCTTTCATTTTGAGATGCCATGAACTTTAAAGGCCTTAAGAAATCTTTTCAACTCAAGATTTACAAAGAACACAGCTACTCAGTTATCTGCCAGACATGAGAGCAGCTTTCTCCCTGCTCATGTCTCATCTCTTCTAGACTCTAGGTTGTCATTTTTTTTTCAGAATTTTAGGTTCTGATCACACAGTTTGTGTTTTGCTGTAAAAGCATCTGTTTAAATCTGTCATGTAATGCAGGGAGCTGTCACAGGTATCTTCAGTACCACTGAGGGAAGTAGCAAGTGAACGGGGAAAAATACAGCCTGATATCTGTCCTGGAATATAAACTACAGCATAGTGCTGTCTGGCTGCCTTTCTGGGCCCCTTCTCTGCCTGATGGGCATTTGGCATGTTACCCGTAAAGCGACCTCTGTATTGCCCTATATTCATAGAATCATAGAATATTAGGGTTGGAAGGGACCTCAGGAGGTCATCTAGTCCAATCCCTCGCTCAAAGCAGGACCGGTCCCCAACTAAATCATCCCAGCCAGGGCATATTACTTTATCCTAACATTGAATCTGGAAGTTAAGTTAAACTGAGTACCATTTTTTAATTAGGGCACCTAGTTAGCAGCCTCTCTTCATTGGGACAGCCACTTAATCAAGATGAGAGATCATTAAAAGATAGTTTGAACAGGCTGAAAGTGAAAATAAATACTTTAAACGACAGAAATGGTTTTCATCCCATTTCAGCTTTGTTTCTGTTTTTAAAAATTGTAATTTGGCAGCTCTTGTTTTAAAAGACCAGAACTGAGAACTTTACACCTGATTAAACATCTGGTCGAATGTGTACCCATTAGGCAGAAATGTTGCTAATTAACTCCCAGTTAAGATGCAGTCATTACTATTTGTAGCACACCCAAGGAGTTGCTTAGGAGATGTCCCAATAAAGGGACCATTTGGATTAAGTAGGACTGTACCAATGTGGCAGCAGGAGAGTCAGATTTTGATTCCTCTGCCAATGGATTGCCTGTATAGGACACAGTTGTCTAATGAACTTGTGCATGAAAAAGTCTTTGCTTCTTACAAGCAGAAATCCTTGAAAGTTCCTGTAGAAAGTCATAGCCCAAATGGAAAAAATAACTTGAATCAGAAAATCTCACTTGCTTGAAACTTACTTTTCTGACTGAAGTGCGGCCTAGAATACACATATTGGAGCAGCGTTTCCCAAAGATACCAGTTGCTTCTGCAAAGTTTGTTCTCTCAGGTTTGCACCCTTACAGTGAATTGCAGGTCAGACCTGAGTACCTGCATCTCCAACTACTGGACTGTGAGTCAGCTAAATTATTCAGAAGTGGAAGTTCTCACTCGTGCTCTTACAGTTTTATTTGGCACGTGGAAAAACAAGATTGCAGATTTTGTGACTGTAGCTTGTGCTCATGCCATTAGGTCATTATTTCACTAATTTGGAGTCATTAACATTCTTCAGGTTTTAAAATTAAAGTTATTGTAGTTCACCTTTAACACATTTATCCAGAGCTATTTTAAGATGGGCACTTTCAAGATCAATATTGTATTTCCTTCCACTCAAATCCTGCCCCAGCCATGCCATTTCTGGTTTTAGTAGTTCGAGTAGAATAAATTGAGACTCATAACTGGGAAAGAATATTTTCCCTGCATACATTTAATATGAGAATAATGACATGATGTGTGTTTCTAAGAAGTTAAGTAGCTTGTTAGGGATGAATTGCTAGTTTTCATTAACTGTGACTCTTTAACAGCAAAGACAGACTGGCGGCTGTATGAGTTCATGGTGTTGGTGAAAAAGAGGTCCAGTACCTGTGTTTATATTTCAGAGTAGCAGCTGTGTTAGTCTGTGTCCGTAAAAAAGAAAAGGAGTACTTGTGGCATCTTAGAGACTAACAAAATTATTAGAGCATAAGCTTTTGTGAGCTACAGCTCACTTCATCGGATGCATTATATTATTATTTATAGAGAAGAGATCCCTCTAGCCAATAGATTTTGCACATGCAATACATTATAAACCTTTGGGTTTCACATCAGGAAAACTTATGATACCAGAATCCTGTAGTTTTTCAAAAATTTGTGGAAAAGACTGTTGTGGAAAGTAACATAAAATGTTACAGATCTCCTCAGGTGACTTTCTTCCACTCTTGTGTCTTGTCATTATCCTAATTTTTATGTTTGTACAGCACCTAACACAATGCAGCCATGATCTGTGATTGGGGATTCTAGGAACTACAGTTATGCAAATAAAAATAGTTAAAACCAAATGTGTGGATTTTTGTATAATTTTACCAGCAATTGCTGGTTAAGTCAGGAAGAAAGGAACATTAGTTTGTCTGAACCACTTAAAATAAAAAAAAATCCTTACTTTAAAACGTAGAGATGTGTGTAGCCCAATGTGGGGGAGAATTATTTTTTAGTAGTTAGGGAAGTCAGTGAAGAGAAAACTTCAGTCCCCTGGAGGTCAGTGGACAATCTGATCCTCAATTTTAAAATAGGCTCCATTCTCTTGTAAAGGATGGACATTAGATCTGGCATGCCAGAGAGCTTGCATGTGTATCAGGTTTGAATATTGATTGTTAGGGGATGGATTGTTACCCAGAAATGTTGAAACAGCATGTATGCAAAGTAGAGCTTCCACAGCTAAGGTTAAGACCAAGTCAATTGCTCTTCCTGCTCAGAGATGGATTAAATCTGAAATTCCAGCATTAACTTCCTTTGCCCTACATAGCTCATCACTGGGAATGAATTTGTTTCTTGGTTCCCCCCTCCCATTTTTTTCTTTTGTTTTTTTCCCTGTTGTTTTTTATCCCCCCATGTTATGTTGTTACAGCACATAACATAATGGGGCCCAGATCCCCGAGTGTGGCTCCAAGGCACAACTGTAACAGAAAGAATAATATGTTGTTTCTGGAGGCAACAGGTTTGTGGAAAATGTCTTTATTTTTATAACTAAAATTAAGAAGCAAAACAGAAAATTTGTGGAACTTTACTAATTTCACCTATAGTCATCCTGGGTGGCTTAGATCAGAGAGTATGCAAAACAGAAATTGACGCACAATGCTTTTCCCTTGTTTTCCTAGTCTATGCTCCTCTTGAATGGATTTTGCACAAAAGAGAATTATGTAGCCCTAAAATGACAAGAAAGAAAAATCCTTTGTGATTAGAAATATCTTGTTCACACTAGCATCTGGACTGGGAAATGCTGGCATCTGTGCAATGTGGAGAGTAAAATACTGTGAAATGACAAGAACAATCTACCCAGTGTCATTTACGTGTACACATTAGAGAAAATGCATTGGGTATTGCTCATTTGATTGGGGGGGGGTTAGATGGCAAACACTATTGAAAAGAAGAATATTTTAATTCTAAACAGCTAATAGACTAATTGAAACCCAGACAAAGCAGCATAGCATTATTTTCACCATCAGTGAACTTAGTCATCCTAGTGGGACCAGATGCCTCTGTTGTCTCAGAGGATTCTACGGAAAGATTCAGTGCAATAGCTGGTCTGTGATTTAACAAGCTGGAATATTGCACATTCATACAGGAGAAGTGAGTATTTAGGATTCCGCACAGCCTATCAACTGACTTGTTATTAATGTCTTCAACTAAAAGTCATGCCAGCTCAGCAGGCCAACAGTCTCATCTTCCTACTGAACAACAGCATAAACCTCATTTCCCTTGGAACAGTCTCTGCCGTCAGCTGGGAAGTATAATTAGAGCTTGGACGGTCACAGTTAAAATGATCAAACCAGGAGACCTAGAAGTTGTTCTTGAGATAAAGTATAAAGCATTATTTAATGTATTTTTACTGCTCTTCGTTTTCTATTGCAGGATGTCTGAGATGACCACTGCCATCCATGTCCACACTGCTCTTCTCAGAAGGACGCTAACCATATTCCAGTGGGAGAGGCAAGCTTCACCAAGTCTCAGGGGTCACTGCGTGTGTCAAGGCTGGGAAAGGCCTCAAACTGAAGATTTTAGTGAGGAATTTGAAAGCATTTCTGTCCCATTGAAATAGAATAATGTAATGAGGTAAGTTTAAATCACCTTGCATTCGTTAGACCTACTTACAAGTATGTACAAGAGGGGTATCTAATCGGTTGGTATAACTTAAATTGTGAGGGGATCTAAGCTAAAGTCAGATTTAGCTTATTTTATTTTACACATATTTATACCCTCAATCTCCCATGTTTGTTGTTGTTTTTGGTACGCTCCTTTTTCTCGCCCCTTGGCTTGTGAGTTATGCCAATTTAGACTCAATCAAGCTGGGTGGACTATATTCAGAAGTGATGTGTAAGTGGGGAGAGGTGTGCAACATTATAGATTGATAGAAAGCCACAAGGCTGAGGGAGTCTAGAGAGCTGGTGTGATGAGCACATTGAGGGGGCCAGGAGAAGATGTGAGTTATACACGCTTAAACTTGCCTCTGAATATGCCCTTTGTATCTATTCACTGGAAATATATCTACAGACAGAAATGGCAAATAGGAAGGTATCTGTGTTATTCATGAAGCGGCAGATGCTTGAGCACTTCACTTATGATATCTAAATGACTATAGTAAAGTTTAGAGCATCACTTATGGAAATGTAAGTAAAACGTTCAAAAAACATTCAAATTTCCCTTTCCTTTGGCCTGCTGTATCTAAATTGCTACTGGGAATTACAGAAGAGTCTTATTTTGAGGCTGGGGAATAGGAAAAAAAGACAGTGTATTCTGGCTCTGTCATAGTGAAAATTACAGAAATGTCTTTGACGTCTCTTAGCATAAATGTTCATAAAACTTCGGAGAATAGATCCTTCAAGTCTATTGTTCTGTAACATATTTATTCACATCACAAAAACTGCATTAAAATAACACTGAGGGTCTCAGAGATGCATTCACAGGGAAGGATTAACCTGCTAATCTGGCATCGTTGACAAGAGGATGTTTAGGGTGAGCTGCTTGGCTGTGTTTAAAGAAAGTTTTGACTCTTATGCTTCCTACCTTTCCATACCAGCTCACACAGAATGCACCTTGGGCCTCTTCAGAGTGGCTACATCTTCACTTGTGTGTTTAAGACCCCACAGGTTTAGAACCTAGGACTGTAGACCTGCCAGGCAGCTGGCATCTCCAGGCTGCCAGTGACAGCTGTGACCAGCTTGTGGACACAGACAATGTGTACCATGGGAAGTCCTGCCTAAAGGGTCTGACAGGCAGCAGCCTCATGGTGCCTGATTGGCTCCCTGCCCTACATAAACCCAAAAAACATTCCAGGAAGTCCTGGCAACAGCATGGTTTGCCTGTAGCTGCCATGATCATTCCTGCTCCTGAATTCCTGGCTTTGACCTCGGCTTGATTTGAACTTTGCCTCCTGACTCGGAGCCTGAAACTGGACTCTGACCATGGCCTGGAACCTGACTATGAACGCCTCTGCTATTTCCAGCCTCAGCTTTGCACCTGCTCTGACCCTTGTTGGGATCCTGACAGTGAGTGATGATTTGAATAAGGGCCCCCCATACTTCCTATAGGACACCCTGGTATTGGCTGAAATTGGCCCAGGAAGTAGTGAAGCTGAATTATTTTTTGCCTTCTCTCTCTGTACATCTCTGGACTTACATGGTCCTCCCGTGTGCCGAGGCTCAGACAGAACAGTACATCAATGAAGAGACAGCTCTGTTCTGCTTCTCTACTTCTGAGCATAATGTTTTTGCAGCTCAAGTGAACCCTTACATGCTTAGGGGCTGTGAGGAGAGAGAAGATGGCTTTGTGGTTAAAGTTCAGAACTGGGAGTCAAGAGATCTCAGCTCTATTCCTGGCTGTGCCACAGATTTAATGTATGATCATGGGCAAATCCCTTAGCTTCATCTTTGACCATTTTTTTCCCCTAAAGGGTATACACTGTCTCAAACAGAAGTTATGGGCTTGATGGAGAAATTACTGAGTGAGGTTCTATGGCCTGCGCTATGCGGGAGGTCAGACTAGATGATCATAATGATTCCTTCTGGCTTTAAAATCTATGGAAAAAGGATAGAGTGTTTACCTACTTCACATCTTAATTCATTAATATTTGGAAATTGCTTTGAGAACTTGAGATAAGTGCAAAGAATAAGTGTCGTGTCTCGTTTTTAAAACCTTCCATCTGAAATCTACATACGTCTTTTAGGCTGCATGAACAATTTTACAAGTTTCCTTTTTTACAGTTTTTTTCTAGTTCTCCCTCTGATTTTTTTTCCAAAATGAAAAAATAATTTTGCAGAAATAAACTATCATTTCAAAATATCTGTCTCTTAAAATGTCCTTGTCACATGGGACAAATTAATTGACATTTACAAATTTGCCTTGTAAGAGTTTCACCAACGTTTCCATGCAGAGCTTTATTTGGAGCCAAAAATAGTGATATTTTGCCCTTGCAAAGTGAACATTTTCATAGTGAAAATTGCCATTCATGCAGCTCATTGCAACCTGTGACAAGATTTAAAGGGTTTGTGTCTCTCATTAGTTCAATGTGATTTTCTGTGACCGCAGGCTGCATCTTCAATGCAAAATAACTAGATCCCTTCTTGGAAGAACTGCCATATCTCTCAACAAATATTGGTTCCAAACTTACAAAGGGTCAGAGAACATGGCTGCCACTGAGCACAGCAGACAAGCTTCTTATTAATTACTGCTGGGAAAAAGTTGACATAAACCTCCCTAAATGAATTAAGAAAGGTAAATCTACTGATTACTCCACAAGTTGCTTGCTGGCCTTCTCTTCCTGTTAGAAGGAGATTAATACAGAAGCTGCCTCCTCCAGTCTTGCTAATAAATATTCACTGAGCCATTCTACAGAGAGATTTGATCCTGATTCTGGAGACATGCATGCAGCTTGACTGTGAACCCTGGGGATTGAGATCAGCAGAAGGTAATCAGTTTAAACTTACAAATTTTATGAAGTTTATTTCTTATCTTCTAAAGTTATTTTTAATATAGAAAATAGATATTTCCTTTTTTCTGCTTTTCAGTGCTTTTGCCTTTCTCCACAAATCTGAGAAGCACATGACAGGAGAATTAATCTTAAAAAGGTACAAAACTGAATATTTAAATGAGCGGGATCATGGAATTCTGTACACTAATGCGATAAGCTGCTTTGAGTGAAGGCTAGTGCAGCTTTGGCCCGTTTAAAGGCTTCTGATATGATCTTCAATTCTGAGGGGATAAAATGGGGCGGCTTCTTTTCTCAAGTGGGATCCTGCTCAGTATAAATTACACAGGCTTCTTTTCCCCATGAAGCTTATCTTGAGAGAGTAGTTTCTGCCTAGCTGCCCCCTTGTTCGCCTATCCCTCTGTATCTGGCTGGCACAGAGAAGCCCCTATTGATGAATACTGGTTTTTGGTAAGATATAGGAAAGGTGTATCTTACACAGAAATTGAATTAGTAGGGAGCAAAAACCATTCCTGAACATAGTTGGTAAAGGTAACCTGGACATCACAAAATGCCACCTTTCTCTTGTCCAAGGACTCACTTTCTTGCACAGAGTTTGCAGTGCATCTTACTTGTTTGTTTGTTAATATATGGTTATCTGGCACGTCAAAGATTAGATGTTTGCACACTCACATGCCGGTTGTCATGCAGCAAGAGAACTACACATCGCTATACAAGAATATTTTGAATTGTACTACTTCCATTCACTGCATTTTGAAGCCTTCCACTGTCCCAGATGTTGCTTGAATATCTTTCTGGTTTATCTTCAGCAAGTCATTCCCCTGCAGCTAATTAGCTGCTTTGTGCATATGGGAAAATGCTTTATTTGCATGATCAAATAATCAGCAGGTTATTGGCCCATCCATACTTGGCTCTCAGTTCTATTCTCATAAATTCTGGTAAAACCTAAGTCAAGGGAGAGTAAAGGGTTACTGTGATCCTGAGAACAAACAGCCCATTCCACAGGCCCATGGTGTATCCTTCATGAAAAGCTCAATGCACAGTGCCTGGTCTCGTGGAATTTCAAGGCAGAACAGCCCAGAGACAATTGGATGAGGGCTTTTCCTTTCTGAACAAGTGTTATTCAAATTGATATTTTAATTACATTTGAGGTAATAAAACAAGATTTTGAGAGTGAGATACAGAAAGGAGAGGAGAAGACTGCATGTAGGAAGGAGGCACAGTCCACGTCCCCCTAGTTCAGTCATCATAAGAACAGGTCACAGAAAGTTTTAGTTAGGCCCAGCGTCCACTTCCTACTATCAGTTATTCTCTCCAGCCCAAAGATTGCTTCTCTTCCATTCTCAGGAACAGGGACATAGCCGAGTGGGAGGGTAAGGATTACACTGTCCCTCTAATAATAAATATATATTTTGCAATTGCATCTACCTAGGCTATTAAATCAAACATATTAGTCTAAATGTCATAATCATTCAATAGCTGAGGGAAGGGCATTATGAATGAACCAGGCAGCCCTTGCCCATGGTTGCAGCCTCTAAGTATGTGGCCTATATCCTCCCACATAAACACGGCAAAGACCTCTTCCTTCCATGTAGAGCTCTCGCAGAACTGTTACAATTTAATGGAACGTTAATGGGTGTAATTGAGCATATGCAGAATATCAACCTCTTGTCATCATCCCAGACAACCGCAGTGCTGACAAAGCAAACTCAATCTGCTTCTTTACCAATGGAAGGGTCTGGTGAAAAGGAAGTCAGTCAGTCAGTCCTAGGAAGGCCCCTTTGATGTACTTACCATTTTCTATCTGAATTCACTGCCATTCAGTCCTGCCTGGAGCACTATAAGTGACTGAAGAGCCCTGCCTGGTGATAGGCAAAATTGAGCATGTTAGTCTTTTTAGTCTGGAAACCTTTCTAGGGCCTGCCATGTGCTTACTGGTCCCACAAAGAAGCTGAAGATGGAGAAAATGGTAACTAGCAATTACAGGGGAAGAGGATTGTGCCCAGTTCATGTTATCTGAGCAGAGAGAGAGGAAGAGGAACTGCTGACTAGCATATTGGGATGTATGTATGCTGGTGTACACTGTAAACATGGCTCTGTGGGCCGCCTTGTGCTCCAGTACTACTCCCTAATTTAGAGCAGGTTCTATTTCCTGATCATTTCTATATAAATTATATTACAAATTCATTGCTAATATAGGAATATAAAAATAATTGCATCTCAGAATGGTACATTGTATCATCTGAAGCCCTAAAAGATTCTGGCTTGCATATGTGTATCTATGTTAGAAATACATCTATTATTTTAGATCTCTGTAGTATTATGGTTTCTGTCTTTTTAATGTGTACAGCATATTAATTTGCATGGCTTTTCAGAAAAGGACTAGTTTATTAAGGTTCAAAGTCAGATGCATGTGGGATTCTCATGTAGTTATGGATTATGCAGCTGTCTCCTATCTTTTACTCTGAAAAATATTATGAAATTGAGAAGTGCTATCTTTGATATTGTCTCCTGGGAGCAGAGCACATGATGACTAGATTTCCACAGTGGAAGAGACAGGTGAGGAGGTTAAGTAAATTTTCTTTGTGTAGTTCCCATTAAACTTCAATCAGAGTTACAGAAAGAAATTTCCTTTAGGCTTCTGTGAGTACAGGTATTGGTTTGACTTTAATAAAAGTCATAACTGATCTCTGAGGTCTCCTGTGAAATGAGCTCAGCAAAATTCAGGCAAGTCCTTTGAGAGGCAAAGAGCCCCACTTAAACATCATATTATCCTAATAATCCCATTCCAGAGCAGTCGTCCCATTATTTTAAAGGTCTTAATTTGCAAATTGTGATATTTGAAAGTTTTTTCTTTCTACATTATCAAAGAAAGTGAAGTGAGTATTTCTGAGAGATGATCTATTTACAGAAACATTCTCCTTAAAGAACTTGAGAACAATTGCTAAATGATTTCAAACAACAATGTACATTTGCATGACATGCTTGATAGGGCCATACTTAGCCTGTATTTTCTGTTGAAGCTACATTGGCTTGAGGCCAGGAGCCTGTATCTATTTTAATGAGCTTTGCCAAAAAAGAAAATGTTCCTTTATGATCTTCAAATGGACAGTGGACTGGATTCAGTGAAAGGACTACAGGGATTATTAAAAAAATTTTTTTGAAAGAAAATTGCTTTGTTGCTCTTTACCCACTTTCCAATATTAATAAATAAATCTATAGATGGCAATGTCGATTCTATTGGCCTGATTTTTCAAAATGCTGTGCACCTACAGCTTCCACTGACTGCAGTGAGAGCTAGGGTCTCAGCACCTTGGAAATCAGGCCATATAGTTATAGTGAATAATAACACACTTCAGCAATTATTAATTGCTGCTTTTTCTGGACACAGAGGAATGTAAAATATCTAACATGCCCCTTTTGTGCTGAATTGATCCTGTTGTGGATGTTGTTTGATTTATATAACATCATTTGAAAGTCTCTAAACACTACTGAATTATTACTAATACATAACACTCCTATCTTCATCATGCTATACAATTGTTTACCAAATAGAATTACAAAGTGTTTAGAGAGAGCAGCAGAGTCACTACTGAATGTATCTATCTCTTGGCTACCCTCATTCTCAGCTGTTCAACAGAAGACAGCACCACATAAAATATTAGGATAGGAAGTGAAAAATAAAAATTCTACAGAAGGTGCAGTTGCACAGGGTATGCAACATCCCTAGTGGTTTAGAAAAATGGACATGCACTTTGGAAATTGTCAGCTGTGGGACAAAATGTGGTTTTGGTTAGTGATTTTTCAAGCGTAGGCAGGAAGTTTTCCATTGCTGCAAGTGTGGCTATTTGTTAGTGTGGAACATTTCTTAGGCACAGGCAGAGATTGCAATGCTGGAGCATTCCTCCTGCTAGAGATCTGAATTAAGGCAAAGCCTGCCTTTGTATTGTTAGCAGCCCTTCTACTCTCCAGCTTGCATACTTTGCCAAAACAAATTAATTGGTTCATTGGCTTTCCTCCTTGGGTTTTCATATTGGAAAGTCTGCACTAGATAATGGAATCAAGCCAGTGAAAGCTGACAAACAAGTAGAAATCTCAGGCAATCAGGAGCTAACTATACTTAAACAGGTAAAAGTTCTTACTCTGAGGAAAAAAGAAACGGAGTACTTGTGGCCCTTAGAGACTAACAAATTTATTAGAGCATAAGCTTGCGTGAGCTACAGCTCCCTTCATCGGATGCATCCGATGAAGGGAGCTGTAGCTCACGCAAGCTTATGCTCTAATAAATTTGTTAGTCTCTAAGGTGCCACAAGTACTCCTTTTCTTTTTGCGAATACAGACTAACACGGCTGCTACTCTGTACTCTGAGGAAAGGAAGCCTGGCTGAATGGAATTTTGTTTAATTTCCTTCTCATTCTTGGGAGGATTCAGATACATGAATTAATCCCAACCAGTTGCAGAGTCCAGGGAGGTTCCCAGCCAACTGAATGAAATGGAGGGTTTATGCTGCACCAGCCACTTCCAGCCTCAAAGAAAATGGATCCTTTGCTTTATTGAGTGCTGCTGAATAACTTAACAATGTGCTTGATCACTTGCAATGTGCAGATACATTTTCACAGACAGACAGATTTCTCCATTGGAAGAGTGTCTTTGAGGCACTGCAGAATATTTCTGCAGGTGGGAGAAGGCTTTAGAATTTTGCATTGTTACTACTGCTTTAGTCTTTCATTGACCTATTCAGCTTCTTCAGTGGACACAGCAGAGGAGTGTCAATATAGTGCATCCTATAAGTACATCCTATAAGTTGCAGCCTATTCTGAAGACTGCAGGATAGAGTTAATTTGTGAAAATCTGTCTTATTTTATGTAAGGTGTACTCTTCATTATTTGCATTGTGCCTTCTCCATACTAGGGCATCTAGGACTGGGAAAGGGTCACACTAGGGAGATGATTTAAATTTTAAAGTGCATTAAGCAAAGTGGGTACAGTGCAGCTGGAAGATGGAACCCTTATTCAGCATGGATCTGACATTTTAACCACATGGCAGCAGCAGCTTCAGGCCCATCGATGGCTGAGCTGGGCTCTGCAGGGCAACAGCTGGTAGTTGTGCTGTGCTCCTCCCACTAGCTTTGCTTTGGAAAGCTTTGAAATAAACTTCTATTTTCTTCTGCTCCCCACAGTGGAGCTCAGATGAGAACAGGGAAGCAAAGAACTGGCAGAGTTTTGCTGGAGGCCTTTGGAGTCTCTTGCCAGAGCATTGGCTTCAGAGCTTCAACATTCACTTATTTATAAACAAGACAGTGCCAGCAAACATCAGTCATCTTTCCATTACTGCCTTTACTATCAGAAGGAAACAGGTTACTGCCGTGAACAAACCTGATATGGACGGATATATAATTTTGCATTAATCTTCCCATTGAGCATAAATTGGCTTCAAGTTTAGAAGGAAAGGAACTTGTTAGTTTCTGACCTACTCGAATACTAGCAGCAAAGGGTGCTGTTGACCAACACTGCCCAGTACCAGACTAAAGAGCCAAGATTGGTTTATTTTTATCAGATTTGATGAAAAGTCCATCTCCAAACCTCTAGGCACTGTTATGTTTTCATAAGCACTCATGTCAGAATTACTCTGGGCCAGTGTCCTCCACACCAAACACAGGGAAATGTCGAGACTGGAACCGTCACAGCTGCAGCCTTGCCATGGAAATCTTTCTCAGCATGTGTAGTCAATCTGTAGCACCGCTTTTGTTATAAAGTACCCTGGTAAATGTCCCCTGTAAATAGTGCCCAGAATGTGTCTCCACCACTAGCACCAGCAAATCTTACCAATCTCAGTGCCTCATCCATCAGTCATGGCATATTCCCATGAGAGAAGGCAGGACTGTGTATTCCACTCACCTTCAGCTGGCAGGGGGTTGGAGACCCTCAACTTGGCATTAGAATCCAGCCTGCATTTACCTCAGGTGGGCACGGAGGGGAAATTCTATGGGTGGAATTGCAGGGAACACGCTCTTCTGCTCTTTCTGTGGCTGGTGGAAGTGAAATAATTTATTCCACCTCCAGTATATGTCTAGGATTAACTCCTGAAAGGCTGGAAGCATCACAGCATGGGCAGATACTGTATCTGCTTTGCTTAAAACCACATATCAGGCTTATGCACATGTGAACAATCCCAGTGCCTGGGCACCTGCAGGTTAAAAAGAGTGCACATAAGAGTTGGGGGTCTGACCGTTTGGAGCTGATTAATTAGAATCTGCTTCTGAGTGGAGGGGGAATTGTAAGAAAATTTTAACTAAACCATCACGATGTATAGGATCAGTTTTTCAGGGCATAGAATTATATTTTCTACATTAATGGTGAAGTTTGCTGCTGACAACACTGGAGGCTCAATCATTTCCCCAAATGCCTGTTGCTCATTTATACATATAAGCAATGGCTACATGGACCTTTGCATTTTCCATTCATTACTGCTGCATTATTTCCTAACAATATAGATGAAGTATCCACCAAATGAAACAAAATAATTAATTACTGAACATAATGACACCGTTTAGCCCTAAATTTTCACAACTACAACAAGGATTAACTAATATGTAATGCATCACGGAGCCATTTAACAGAGCATCATAACTCTTTCTATTCACTATAAATTGTAACATGGAATTGTTTTTGTAATGCTAATTGCTTTATCTTCATAAATTCTACAGTCTTACATAATTTAACCGGTATTGTAGCAGGATTTCCCAAGAATAAGAAAGCAGGTGCCATCAATGGTAATTTAAATAAGAAAATCCATGTTAAGTGGTTCTTCTTTCACTAGTAATAGAAATTAATTAGCTTTGAGCTGCTTTGGAGATTTTACATTTTTTGCTGTAACCTGTTATGTTTTATAATTTTATGGAAAGTAGTTTTGATTTGATCACATTATTTAGTGACTGAGAGGACTGTGCTGGATGGCAGAGGTACATCCATTGAATGGCAACCTGGATGCATGCAGAGGCTGCAGAGAGTAACTTCAAATCTTTAAAACAAGTCTTTGATTGTGTGTTAGATAGAAGGTTGTGCCTCCAGCTAAATGCTTTCTCCCTTCAAAACTAATAGCAGGTCAACATCTTAAAGCATACTTGCTGTGGGTCTAATTCTGATCTCATGTACAGTGTTGTAAATCAGGAGTGATCCCATTAAAGCCAGTGGCATTACATCAGAGTAAAATTGGTATGAGTTCAGAATCAGGCCCTATATGTTAAATAAAATTTCACGACTCATGTACACAGTGGAAATGTTGTACAAAGCTATATAATTCCATCAAATGATTCTAGGGACCTCATGAGCTTAGAGCAGCTCTCGGTTCCTGAAATGCAGGACAGCATCTTCTTGTATTATATTGCTGCCTATTTGTTTTTATTATAAGGGTAGAAAGAATCTATTAAAATGTGTCTGTTTACATTTCTTATTCCAAAAAAAATCATTAGTATCAACATGTGTCACAGCACTATTAATACTCCTGCCTGATATCACAGCCATATTAATAGGTTTTGTGTGTTGTTAGTAACCATAGCCAGTTGTGTGGTGTATCATCTATACCATGCTACCTCTCTGTATAATTAATAGGTCATAATTAACTCTATTAAATACATTTCCCCTTTTTGGAGGTTGAAGTGGGCCTCTTGTAGTGATTTTGTTAGTAGAGTTTATTGCTTGTGTGTTTGTTTCTGTTGCTGCCAGGGTAATTTTATCTGCAGATAATTGCCAGAGTCTGTTTTTTGTGTGTATTTTTTAAAATATTGTCTACGGTTTGAGACGGGTGCCCTTTGGTTTACATTTGAATGAATGAATAAATATTGAAAAATAATTGCTGTTTAGTAAAATGGAGGTGGAAAAGGCCACAGCTTTCCTGAGGGTGTGAGTATTATCTTAGCTCACAAATGGAGATGCACTTTACAGGTATAGATATGACCTAGGTCACGGTGCTATTCTTGATGTATATTTAGGCAGAAGCATAGTGTACTGATTAACAGACAGGACTGGGATTTGGGAGATCTGAGTTCTGGTTTTCAGCTTTTGGACTGTGTAGCAAGTCACTCAGTCTTCCTGTGCATCCGTAAAATGGGGATAGCAACTCAGAGGGGATTGGAAGGCAGCTGTCTGTGAAGCGGTTGGGTGTCCTCTCTGGGAAGCTGCTACAGAAGAACACAGTATTCCTAGTTTTAGATGTATCCAGTTTATCTCTCAGTCTATGTTCACAACCCCCTGGATGTGAAGTCTTTTTGCTGTTAAAAGAAAAGGAGTACTTGTGGCACCTTAGAGACTAACAAATTTATTAGAGCATAAGCTTTCGTGAGCTACAGCTCACTGCATCGGATGCATTTGGTTGGGTTTTTTTCCACCAAATGCATCCGATGAAGTGAGCTGTAGCTCACGAAAGCTTATGCTCTAATAAATTTGTTAGTCTCTAAGGTGCCACAAGTACTCCGTTTCTTTTTGCGAATACAGACTAACACAGCTGCTACTCTGAAACTTTTCACTGTTGTATCTGCTACTGGCTGTCTGCTGAACTTATGATGTATTTAACTGACTCTCTGGCAGTAACCTTTTTGGCCAGGAGAACAGAGGAGAGATAAGGAGAGCAAAACAGATGGTCTGAAAGGGGGAGAGAGTCTGTACCGGCACTATGGTAACTTTGCCGGGAAACCCATTGTTTTTAGGATAGGTCAATCCTAGGACAGGATAGCTGGAATTTGACAGATTTTCTGTCTAATCAAATACATCTTATTTTAACCTCACCTAGGTATTCCTACCTTTCACTATAGTATCTATATGACAAGTATGGTAATTGATTCACATAGTTGTGCATTTTGTCACTGCACTTGTGTCAGATACATAAAATATTTTAGTTATTTTTCATGGAAGTTGAATAACTACATTATGGTAGTGGCAACAACTACTTGTGGTGAACTGCATAGCAGTTTCCACTCTAATCCCCCTGTTACATTCATGTATAGCCTTGCCAGAATTTGATTTCCCATCTTCTGACTTTTTTGAAGGAAACAGGTGTGGGTTGGAAGGTGAAATCTGGCATGGGATAACCCTCACTGAGATGTACCTTTCGAGTGTTCTGGAGAAAATTGCACTTGAATGGTCCTGTATTACACTAACGGAAGATTGCACGGCTAGTTGAAAAGAAAATGTATAGTACATGGGTCCTTACACAATTATTAAAATACACATCTTAGAGAGAACTTATTTTATAAAGAGTCTTCCAGTAAAGACACCCTAATACTGCATCAGTATATTAATGACATAAAGAAAAGGGAATGGGAAAAATATTTCTAAGTACTGTTTTACAAACCAATATTGCACGTATCTGAGATTCTAGGGGAAAAGTTTTGAAATTCTATTGCATTATTTGGTAAATAGTAAGTGACCTTGTAATTATCATAATGCATATGCACAAGGAACAGAATTAAAATTGTATGTGAAATGTTAACTTTGGCATTTCTCGACTTTATGGTTGCACAGTTAAGCACGCATATGATCTTACCATCGGGGCTTTTTTTGGTATTAAATTCTATATGTTTTTGTGCTTAGTAGTTCTTATTTCAACTCCTGATCTTGAATGTTCTTACCTGAGTGACTTTCCCATCTGTTGTTTGTGTTTCTGGATCTGCCTCTGTGAGATTTCATTCTAGAGGGGGAGATGTTAAGGTGATTGGTGTTCCCCCTCTCTAGGGGGGTTGAGGTGAGGGTCTTTAAACCTGAGCAAAGAACTGGAAGCTGTCTTGAAATATACAACACTTAAATTACTCCATATCATCTTCCCTTCTGTGTTTGTGCTTTTAGGGCCACAGTATTTACAGTAGGCAGCACACCATGGTATACAGTAAACCAATCGGGATATATTTGTGGACACTGCAGTATCGACAAGATCTTGCTTCCAGTGAACTCAGTGGCCAAGTTCCCTTTGGTGTCGAGGAATTTAAAAACCATTTCTTAGACCACAAACTAATCAATTAAGCCTGTCCCTGAATTGCTTAAATTCTGCTCTCAGAAGTCTTCCTGGGAACAATCCTTCAGGCTTCTTTGCAGTAATTCACTGCTGCTGCTGCCTCTCCAGCTCTCCATAGTGTACAGGAAATCTTTAGCCTCCAGCTCCTACTCTGCTCCTTGTTCCCTTGCAGTGATTCAGCCACCACTCAGCTCCCTCACTTCTTCTCCCACCTGTAAAAAAAAATATGGCAGCTCCAACAGTCTGCTCCTTCTTCCTCCCTTTTAAAAAAGCTACAAGCAGCAAGTGGGCTGTGTTGCACCACACCTTCCACCTCCCCTCCAGTTAAAGGAGCAGTGATGCTGGGTAGGGGCAGTTGCAGGTGCTCTGTGGGAATGTGGGCACTGCAGCTGGGAGCGTGCTGCCCAGCATGGGTAGAAAGAGGTGCGCTAGCTCCGCTTGAGCTAGCGCTCTAAAAGTAGCAGTGTAGCTGGGGGGTGGAGGGGGTGGGTCACATGGGCAGCAGCTCAGACTAGTCACCCGAGCATGTACCTATGGGCTCTGATTGATTGGGTTTAGATTCAATAGCTAGCCTGAGCTGCTGCCTGTGCTACCCTTGACTATGCTGCTGTTTTTAGCGCCCACGAGCTTGAGCAGAGCTATCACATTGCTTGTCTACCTGCACTGGGAAGCAGGCTCCTAGCTGCCATATAGACATATCCTGTATGGGGAGTAGAGACTGAGGAGCTTATTGCTGGAACAGTTTTAGTACGGTGGCCAGGACTCCAGTTCCCTGGCATTGGAGTGTCCTGGCCAAGTTGGGACTGCTGTCAGGTCTAACTTTTCACTCCATGCTGCAGGGTTTAATGCTACCATGACTACCTTTGTTCTGTCTGCCAGCTAGGCCAGCCACCTGTTCAGGTATTACCAGGATTGTCCCTTTTTTGAGACAGCTGTCCTAGGAGATCTGGAAGGGTGCTCAGCAGACACGTCGATCTGTCCAATTTTGTGGGCTTAGGCTCATCCTGGCTGTCCTGATGTTTTGTATGTCAGAGGTGGACGCGCTACTGCCAGCGCACTTTGGCTGTAAAGCAGGATTTAGTGGAGACTACAAGCACATTGTTCTTGAATAGATTTCTTATTTGTACAGTTAAGTGTTGAAGAGCAACAATGCTGTTCAGTATTTTAGATGAATGCTTATTAGAATTTAGAAATTCATTACTCAATTATTTCAGATTCCTGTATGGAATTCAAAAGGTTTAAAATTAGACCCATGAAGTCTGAGCGACTTAGTCTATTAACGATGCTGCAAACAGTCCACAATAAATGACTGTCAATTTATACATGAACATAATAAAATTGTTCAGATTAACATAAATGATTAGAATAATAGCTTTTTATAAAATGAATATCCCTAATTGCTGCCTTATTAACAATTGCAAATTAGTTGTCATTAATGGTTCACAATTCTTCCATCTATTTTGGATTTACTTTTGTGATTGTTTGTTTGGGCTGTTTTGTTTTACATTCTATGGAGTGTGTGTGTGTGTGTGTGTAAATCTATGTTATGGGTGGGATTTTCATAAATGCTCAGTGGTTGATTTCAATGGGAGCAGAGTTAGGCTAATGCTGAGTGTTTTGAAAATTCCACCTTGCATGTACTGTGTAATATTTAAACTACCAGTTGGTATTGCAGTTCCATTCCCCAGAATACAAACCCACTTCTTCCAATAAATCAGTGAAGTATAAGTCCCTATCTCTTAATTCCCAAAAGGTACTGTACAGAAATGCTATTGAAAACAGTACTCAGTTACATTTGTGTTCCTGAAAAATGGTTTTGTTTTGCTATACTTAGTGAGAGAAACAGACTAAAAATGCATTTTCAGACATGCATCTCTTCCTCTGTTACAATAAAATGTACTGTTTTTTGTCTCGGTACGAAACTTGAATCGATTTCCTTGTATTTTGAAATAAGAGATGTGTCTGCCTTGAAGGGCCAGGGTTATCTTGAAATGAGTTAGAGACTCTCTCTGCTAAAATATTAGGGGTTACCCCAGTGGAGAGGACCAGCACAAAATTCATGCACCATTTATGCCCTCAAAAGAGAACTTAGGTGGCATTTAAGTGGTCCATAGGCCTTTTGCTGGTTCACTGTACAAAAGTGAGAATCTTCACCCACCTTTTCTAGAATTTTGGGAATCATTCATTTTGTCTCAGAGTCTCATTTGTGACACAGCCAACCCCAATTATTCCACATTGAACTCATGGGCTGAATGATTTTAGAGGAATTTTCTGGCTTGTTGGTAAGGGGGAGGGGTTAATTTTTCCATCTCTAGGGATAGGTGCTCTGATTGCATCTATTCCTTTAAGATGCTTAATGTTTCTGAGAGCTGCAAATTTTAAAGAGGAATGTGAGATCTTTAAGGAATTTTCATGCTGAACTGCAAAGTTATTTTTTTAAATAACAAACAAAAAAACCTTGTTATTCTAGAAGAATGAACTAATCCATCACAAATTCTAAGGGGTATCCAGCCAATGTAAACTGAGTCAGATACAGTCTAGAGAGCCTATAAAGGGAATAGAGGAGAAAAACCTCCCTTCTTTCCATTAAAAGTACATAAGGCTCCTGAGAGGTGAACAACAAAGTGTTACTAAAAAAATTAAAACTTGCTAAGAATAGCATAAATAACACAAAAATGTAATTAGCTCTATATTTTATACACATTTGAGACAATATTTTAATTACTTCCCTAAGAACCTGGAAAATTTGAGCAGTAGGTTTCTCTGCCAGAGCAAGTTGCATCCCAAATGCCATAATCCTGGTTTTCATGGACTCGGTGAAAGACTCAAATAGTGAGAAAGAGGCTGTGGTATTTCATGCTTCTCTAGTCATCTCAAGATCATTTTGGGTCTGGTATGATCCGTCTGGGCTCACTTATGACTAAGTGATTGAAATGAGCAAATTTGGCAGACACAAGGGTTACTTTCTTCTTTATCAGAACTTATTTACATTTTGTGTAATTCACTCCTGAAAGCAGAATAAATGTGTTTTGGAAACCAAATTGACTTTTTGGTTCCAATTTGCCCAGCTCAGAGCCTGGGATGTAATCACTGGGATGCAGAACTCACTTTTTTCTTTGTCAAACTTAAGAAGAAACAAAGACAAATATTTTGTTAGTTGACCTTTGGCACCAGTCTAAAATAGAAAGAAAACAGTGATGAATCTCCAAAGCTTTCTAGTGTAGCCGAGTGTTTGGTATTCAATGAAAATCATTGTGTATTCCCTAAATAGCTCATTTTGTTTTCTAAAGTTCTGAAAAACTCATTTTATTGAAATGCATGTTGTTGCATCGATTTTTCTAAAATACACCTTGTTATCTTTTCTTTGGTAATTGGTAACTGGTAATGACTTTGGCAATTTAACATGTTCTTCCAGACACTTTTCCCATTCCCCCAGATAACTGAAGTCAAGAGAGAGGGCCTGTCTGTCAATCTCTGATGCCTGTCAACTTGCTTGATTGACGTTTTTTGGTTCCACAATAGAGACCATTTTTGCAGCCCCCATTCTGTTATTTTCTTCTTCTTTAATACTGTGGGGGATGGTGTTTGCTTTATAATCTGTGTTTAAAATCCAACTCGGAATGAGGCCAGTTCCTAAAAAAATTATCACAATGTCTTGTTAGCTTTGCATCAGGAAAATTCTCTGGAGAGTTACTTAAGCTATGATTCCACCTTCAGAAATTACCTCTGTTCAAAATCTAAGCTTCATTCTTCATCCTGAATCCCCTTCAAATTCCAGCAAAAAGGCAGTGGACTCTGCCCAATGTGTTTTGATATAAGGCTGTAAGAAAAGTTATTTGTTCATGCTCTATTTTAGTTGATTTAGTTCTTTCCTCATGGGATACTTGGAGTACAAAACCTTGCATATAATGAATGTAAGCAGTAGCCACGAGACTGAGTGAGGAAAAAGAAAAGATACTGGGAAGACTACGAAAAAAACCCTCCTATAAAATACAGAAAATGAGGAGAATATATCAGAAAATTGTCCCTTAAAATTCAGTAGTTACATTAAAGAGAGTATAAAACAAACCTTTGTTAAGCAACTGCTTAAGTGATTACCTGTCCTACCTTTCTTAAGGTTCTTTTAAATTTGATTGCTTAACTAAAGAAAAGGACTCAAGGGTTGAAATTAGTTTAATAGCATTTTATTAAATATTTTAAAACAGCAGCTAATAGTATAGGATATAAGAAGGCAAAAATGGTTTTGGACTATGATTTGACAAACACAAACTGGAAAATTGGTTGATATAACCATTCAGGTTTTCAGAATCAGCTCTCACAATCACAATAGAAAATAACACTTAAACTTAATTACTATTTTGGGGAAGTGACTTGCTTAGATTTTTGACTGAGTCCCTCAGAATAGGGCCTCACTTGTGCCAATTGGATAGTCTTTTAACTAGAGGCTGACGGAAAGTCAGCAGCAGTGGAGGGGCTCACGGTTTGGACAGACACATCCCTTAGGGGAGGATTTATTAAAGGGGTACTCTATACCCTAGTAAAGAAGAGAAGATAGCAGCTGATGAAGTACAGGTAGGAACTGAAGAGAAACAGTCAAACAAAAAAGAGTCCTATTCAATTACATCACATGAAGGCAGATAACTAAATATTGACAAATTTTATAAGAGCTTGTGTGCAAATGCTAGCAGTCTAAATACTAAGATCAATTAACTTGAGTGTCTGGGACTAAATGAGGATATTGATATAACAAGCATTACAGAAACTTGGTGGAATGATGATAATCAATGGGACACAGTAATACCATGGTACAAAATATATAGAAATGAAAGAGTAGTTCGCACTGGTGGTGGATTGGCACTATGTGTGAAAGAAAGCCTAGAGTCAAATATAGTAAAAACCTTAAATGAATCAGACAGTGCCGTAGAATCTCTATGAATAAGTGTCTAGCAATAGGAATGTACTACTGAACACCTGACCAGGACAGTGATTGTGAAATGCTCAGGCAGATTAGAGAGGCTACAAAAACAGATTTCAACTACTCCCATATTGATTGTGTACGTGTTTCTTAGGATGGGATGCAGAGATAAAATGTGTAGACATCATTAATATCTGCTTTTTGGAACAGCTGGTCCTGGAACCTACAAGGCAATTCTTGATTTAGTCCTAAATGGCACACTGGATCTGGTCCAAGAGGTGAATATAGCTGAACCACTTGGTCATAACAACCATATTGTAATTACATTTAACACTCCTGTAGGGGGGAAAATACCACAGAAACCCAATACAGTAGCATTTAACTTCAAAAGGAAAACTACACAAAAATGAGGAGGTTAGTTAAAAAGAAATTAAAAGGAACAGTCACAAGAGTGCAATGGCTGCAGCCTGCATGGAAACTATTTAAAAACACCAAAATAAAGCCTCAAACTAAATGTATATCCAAAATTTAAAAAAAATAACAAAGTAAGAGGACCCCCCCTCCAAAAAATGCCACCATGGCTAAACAGAGTAAAAGAGGCAGTTAGAGGCAAAAAGGCATCATTTAAAAATTGGAAGACAGATCCTCCTGAGGAAACGAGAAAGGAGCATAAATTCTGGGAAGTCAAGTGTAAAAAGTCTCATTAGGCAGGCCAAAAAAGAATTTGAAGAGCAATTGGCAACAGACACAAAAACTAACAGCAACTTTTTAAAGTACATCAGGAGCAGGAAGCCTGCCAAACAAACAGTGGGGCTACAGGATAATCCAGGTGCTAAAGGACCTTTAAAGGAAGACTGGGACATAACTGTTGGTACAGCCAACTTGAGTTGGGAAATATCTTGAACACTGGCTGGTTTGCTCCAATCAGCAACTGACCTACACAAGTGGTTTCTATGGCCCCTTGTGGTATATCCCAGTTTAGCAAAAAGAAAAGGAGTACTTGTGGCACCTTAGAGACTAACAAATTTATCTGAGCGTAAGCTTTCGTGAGCTACAGCTCACTTCATCAGATGCATTCAGTGGAAATCCGATGAAGTGAGCTGTAGCTCACCAAAGCTTATGCTCAAATAAATTTGTTAGTCTCTAAGGTGCCACAAGTACTCCTTTTCTTTTTGCGAATACAGACTAACACGGCTGCTACTCTGAAACCCAGTTTAGCAGTTATGCTTCCTCAAGTTGCAGTCTCTATCAACACTCTGCTAGCTGCTGACATATCCAGTTTAAAGTTCATATAATTTATACAAAGAGGTCTCTCCATATTCTTTGATGTTCTTTAAGCTTGTTTTAACAGTCTATCTATAATGCAAAGTCTCTTCAAAAACTGTTCTCCAGAAAGCAGGAACTGCTCTATAAATCTTCCATTTTTGTTCTTTTTTAACAATGGTGGGGCCTTGGTATGTATGGGTGAGCTTAGTCTGTGCATTATTAATCAAACAGTTACATTTCTGATTATTCCACTCTGTGGTCAAATATCCGTATAAACACACCACTTTGTTTCTGTTTCTTTTATTTACTGCCTTTTTCAGCACAGGTGCATTTCCCCAACTTGATAGCATAAGCATGCTTGATTGCAAACATTAGCCTTCTTCACTTTAGCACTTAAACTAAAAGAAATCAAATCTTTCCTAGGAGGATTGTCCACCAGGCAAACCCTGCCATTAAAGTTAGCAATACTTTGCCCAAAGCTGTATAACTTATAGTTGACTTTTATGCACATTTAATTATGATATTTGATTCCATCAAGTTCCTTATTTTACTACTGTTTCTGGCACATCATATAATATCAATATTTCATATTAATTTGGTATGATTTTTAATTCATTTACTTATTCACAGCCAGGAAGAAAGGGAAAGTCTTCTCATATGCACCAGTGGTACACTCTTGTGAAAACCTGCAGCAACTTTGAGCTTCTTTAGATTATTGAAGAAATGTAGCCATTAGATCTTGGATTTTCATTCTCTTCATCTCCTGTTCTATATTTTCTATGGTGCTTGATATTTGGGCAATTCTTAATTAGGAATAACTCATAATTTTGAGGCCTTGATAGTTACTAGGAAGAGAATTTATAGTTTGTAACTAAAATTACAGATCCTTAGAATCATCCTCATAAATATTTTGCCAGTTCATTAAAATACATTTGTTTAGGTTCTTGATATGGTAAATTACATTAAAATGTAGATTAAGATTCTTGTTTAATAGAAAAGAAAGAGGCTTAGTCAGGAGAAATAGTATCTGTCTATAAATAGTATCTGTCTATGATTGAGGTCTGTAAATTCATGACTGGTGTAGAGAAATAGATAAGGAAGTGGTGTTTACTACTTCTCATAACACAAGAATTAGGGGTAATCAAATAAAATTAATAGGCAGCAGGTTTAAAACAAATAAAAGGAAGTATTTCTTCACACAACGCACAGTCAGCCTGTGGAATTCCTTGCCAGGGGATGTTGTGAAGGCCAAGACCATAACAGGGTTCAAAAAAGAACTAGATCAATTCATGGAGGATATGTCCATCAATGGCTACTAGCCAAAATGGGCAGGAATGGTGTCCCTAGCCTCTGTTTGCCAGAAGCTGGGAACGAGTGACAGGGGAAGGATCACTTGATGATTACCTGTTCTGTTCATTCCCTCTGGGGCACCTGGCACTGGCCATGGTCAGAAGACAGGATACGGGGCTAGATGGACTTTTGGTCTGACCCAGTAGAGCCATTCTTATGTTCTGTCTAAAACAAAACCAATAAAGTTCTCTTAATTTTTGTGAAAGTTAAAACAAAAATTCCCGTTTGCATGACCCATGGAATAATTTAGCTAAATTTTAAACGTAACTGTTTTCAAGTGAAAGCCAGTTACTCCTCACATGATCTGTGAGTAAATTTAGCTCCTCTGTTAGTTTAATGCCATTCAGTTCCTTCCCTGTACTTGATGTCACTCCATTAAAGACAACTTGGACAGGGAGAGATCATGACAGAAAGGGAGAAGAGGAATTCCTACATTTGAGGGACAGCCAAAGAACAAAAGGGGAAATAAAGATGATGAGAAGGCTGAGCCACTCTGAAGGGGGAAGGAGAAAACAACCTAGTTATAAATGATACTTTGGAATAAAAGAGTACCCTGTACAATGAAGCTGGGGCAGCAACATCTCTTGCCACTGCGACAAACTGTCCAAGCCCCCAAATCAGCCATTAAGGCCTCAGAGTGCCCAACTTACCTATCCACTCTTACAATGCCTTCTGTAAGTACTATAAGTACAAGAGAGCTTATCTGCCATCACAGAACCTTCCTGAGGATGCTACAAACAGCCTCTGACTCATGGCTGCTATGACACTACAGGCACATGTGACCAGGTCACCTTGGGATACCAGTGTTTTTCCATTGACTGGTGTGGGAACCAGGCTTTGAGATGAAGGGTTCCCGCCGTATGCAAAAGCTATTTAAGGCAGGGTAGTGACATCACTGTGGTTCTTCACTGACTTTGCACCCAAAGAAATTCCTGGAAACACCTGAGGAACAATGACTGAACTGGGGGAAGTGCTGGACCTAGACTAAAGGGATTTTTAGCCTGTGAATGAAACACCTGGGTATTCCAAGCTGTAAGTTAGTGCAGTTTGCCCCTTAAGAGTCTGCAGCCCTCTTGCATCAACATTTAGGATGAGAATTTGCTATTCTAGCCGATGTATGTAGTATATTAAGTTTAGTTTGTGTGTTTTATTTATTTGCTAGGTAATCTGCTTTGATCTGTTTGCTCTAGTTAATAAATTTGGTTTTGCTTTGTCTAAAACCAGTCTGTGTGGAAGTCAAACTTGAGGTAGAAAGTTTTTGTATATTTCCTCTCCACATTGAGGGAGGGGGCGAATTTCATGAGCTTACACTGTACAGTTCTCTGTGCTGTGCAAGATGGTCTAATTTTGGGTTTACACTAGAGGGGGGGGGTGCTTGCCTTAGGAACTGGGAGGTGCCCTAGCCGTGCTTTCCCATGTAGAGCTGATCACAGCGTCTGTGTGTATTGCAGCTGGGTGTTTGTTCCAACCTGTATGTGTGCTGGTAAAGTGCAGGCTGGAGCCTGGGAGAGGGCTTGGCAGGCTGGTCACAGAAGTACAGTGTAAAGGGAGCCTGGACAGGGGGAGCTCAGTGGTACCCCAGTTCCAGATGGCACACCAGGAGGAATCTGTCACAGCTGGAGGTAATTGTTCTGCTCTGCTTGGCATTGCTGAGGCCTCTGTTGGAGCACTATGTCCAGTTTGGGGCATCACACTTTAAGAAAGTCATGGACAAATTGGAGAGAGTCTAGAGGAGACCAAAACAAAAATAAGGTATTTGGGAAACATGACCTCTGATGAAAGGTTGAAAGAATTGGGCTTGTTTATTCTGGAGAAGAGAAGGCTGGGGGGGGCAAGATAAGTCTTCAAATATGTAAAAGATTATTATAGAAAGAGCAGTAATCAATTGTTCTCTTCATCCACCAATGGTAGGACAAGAAGGAACTGACCTTGTTTGTATCGAGTGAGATTCAGGTTAGATATTAGGAAAAAGTGTCCAGCTATAAGGATAATTAAGCCCTAAACAGGTTACCTAAAGAAGTTGTGGAGTCCCTGTCACTAAAGGTTTTTTGAACAGATTAGACAAACATCTGTCAGGGTGGTGTCGAGGTATATTGAATCCTGCCTCAGCATGGGAACTTGAAGTTAGTGACCTCTTGAGGTCCATTCCAGCTCTACAATTGTATGATTTTATCTATACTGTGATTTCCTTTCCAGGGGATTGTAGCCTGTCCCTGCTGAGCCATTCAGATTCTTCAGCTCATTGAGGGCTAGGAATTTCTGAGAGTTGGGGTTAAAAGGCAGTTAAATCCCACTGTTCTCGGTCTCTCTCTCTTGTTGACATACAGAGTTGAAATAATTTAAAATGAGTATATCATGTTTATGCAGTGTTGTTGCAGTCATGCTGGTCCCAGGATATTAGAGAGAGAAGATGGGTGAGGTAACAGCTCTTATTGGACCAACTGCTGTTGGTGAGAGACCTCAGACCTGAAGAAGAGTTCTGTTTTGCTTGAAAACTTCTCTCTCACCAACAGAAGTTGGTCCAATAAAAAATGTTACCTCATCCACCATGTCTCTCTTACATCTTGTTTAATTATTTTCTAATAGCTGGTCTCCTTCTTGGCAACCTCTGTGGGAGTACAACTGACCTTGTCAAAGCTTTCTTTAGATCAGGACACGCTTGTCACATCATGGTGAGCTATCTATCACTTGCTAGAGTCCATAGTGTTGGGGACTGTTGCCATGTAATTAGAGGTGCATAAGAGACAAAGTGGAGAAATGTCTGCACCCGCATTCAGTGAAATCTTTGTGAAATGCATTTGCACAGGGCATTTTAAAGTTGTTCTGCATCCAAAGTAATTCACAAAAATGTTGCCTTGGAAGTTTTGTTATGTACAGAAAATGGTATCGGAGATGGCAAAATGCAATGGGCTAAATTATTCTTCCCTGGGTAGGTGCAGTAGAGGAGAGAGGGTGCAAGAGCTTGCAGCTGAGCAGAAGGCAGCCGTAATGTGGCTTGCTTTTAATCCTGGAGCACACAGGGAAAATGTTCTCCCTGTTCTGCTGCTGGAGAGTTATGGCCCTAGCCTCACCACTGGGGCCCCAGCTCCCATTGAGAGGCCCCTCCAGGTGCACCCGTTAAATCTATATAGCAAAGGCTGCAGCATGTGCTTCCCTTAGCACCTATAGAGTTGTCATGCCTGCTCCTGCACTGCATGCACAAAGTGGCTCCAGGTACTCCTGCTAGGGGAATGGTCCTCCTCCCCCTGTTTCAGCCAGGCTTTGCCTTCTTGAGCCATAATAGCACCCATCATATTTACAATCCCTACATTTATGTTACAGAACAAGGCCCTGTAAGGAAAGAAAACACCCACTAATCTTAGTTTTAGCAAGGAATATCCTAAGTAACATTTTAATTAACAAGCCATTCTCTCCTTGCTTCCTTTTACTATAAAGACTTCCGGTTACTTTAAATCTAAAATGAATTAAGACAAAGTTCTCCATGGGAGCCGAGTATATGGATCATAGACAATGGACAAGAATGATTAGACAAAATATACAGTTGGAAGTAGCTGGATATAAAAAAATAGCAATAACTCTGCCAACTAGAGAGCAGAAAAAACAAATACTTTTGCCAAGTGCAGAGTGCTGCAATGATGTGGGCTTGCATTAGAAGGAAAATTCACGTTATAATCAATTGTATTTTTCAGTGCTGAGTCCTTATTGAAAGTTCTTCCACCTGAGAGCTACAGTAAGTTTTAGTGTTGATTTTTTTAGTCTAATTTCTTAGAACCTTGTGTTTATTTAATTGTTTGACACTTAAGTTGAATTATCCATTTATCATAGCATTTCTTTTTAAGCATTTGTCAAAGAAGTTTACATATGTAAAGTGTAAATATGAAATGAGAATCGTGGATACGCTTTTACACTGAAATATAAGGCAATATTCAGAGCAGATCAGTAGTCAGTCCAGTCTAGCATCTGATCTTTGACAGCGACCGATCTACCAGATACGTTTCCCAAACGAAAGTATAAGAAACCCCACAGTGAATAATTAGACAATAACCTGTAAGTAGAGGAGAACTTTGTCCCCATCAGTTACTGGTTGGCATGAGCTCTGAAGCACACGGGTTTAACTCCTTGTAAAAATGTTTTAGCCTTGCTAGTATAACTGTATAAACTGTAGTTTTCATTATCCATACTGTTAGATTGTTTGCTTTAGCTCCAACTGAGTTTTTGGTCTAAGTAGTAGCTAGTGCCAGTGAGTTTCACAGGTTGTGTAAAAATAAATATAGATTTTAAATGCTCCGTTTTTCAGTTTAATTGCATGTTCCCTTTTTCTTGTATTCAGAGGAAGGATAAATAGGAGCATCTGATTTGCTTTCTCTATACTAGTCCTCATTTTGTATGCCAGTACATGAGCCCTTTAATTTTGTAAAGTTTTCCCTTTGGAATAAAAGGAAGTAGTTAGGGAAGTGGACTGGACTGAAGAACTTGAGGGTCTAACATGGAGGAGGCTTGAAATTACTTTAAGTCAAAGTTGCAGAAACTATCTGAAACCTGCATCCCAAGCAAGATGAAAAAATGTGTAGGGAAAGATTGCTGATCAAACTGGATGAACAATCATCTCAAGCAGGGTATTCAGAGAAAGCAGGAAGCCTACAAGCAATGGACGAAGAGATGGATCAGCAAGGAAAGTTACTTCTTGGAGGTCAGAAAGTGAAGGGAAGAAGTGAGAACTGCCAGAAGCCAAGTGGAGTTGGACATTGCACAGGAAATTGAAACCAATAGTAAAAAGGTCTATATGCATGTAAATAAAAAGAAAACAAGGAAAGAGGATGGGGTGTAAATTAAAGATAATCTAGGCATGACCCAGCAACTAAATGAATACTTTGCCTCAGTTTTTAATAAAGATAATGAAGATATTAAGGGTAGTGGCAGGGTGGGTAATGGGAATGAGGATACGGAGGTAGAAATTACCACATCTGAGGTGGAAGTCAAATTTAAACAGTTTAATGGGACCAAATTGGGTAGGGGTGAAGAAGGGGGAAGAGAGAGAACCTCCACCCAAGAATATTAAAGAAACTGGCACATTAAATTGCAAACCCAATAGCAAAGGTTTTTGATTAATCTTTAAATTCGGGGGCCATACCGTATGACTGAAGAATTGCTAATATAGTACCTATTTTTAAGAATGGAACAAAAAGTGGTCTGGGAAACTACAGGACTGTTAGTTTGACCTCACTTATATGCAAATGCTTGGAACAAATTTTGAAAGAAAAAGTAATTAAGGAAATAGAAATAAACAGCAATTGGGATAAAGTGTAACATGGTTTTACAAAAGGTATTATGTCAGACCAACCTGATCTCTTTCTTTGAGAAGATAATCAATTATCTAGACAAAGGAAATGCAGTAGATCTAATCTACCTAGATTTCAGTAAGGCATTTGATACAGTTCCACAGGGGCATTTATTAGTTAAATTGGAGAAAAATGGGATTAATATGAGAATTGAAAGGTGGATAAGGAAGTGGTTAAAGGGAAAACTACAGCGGGTCATACTGAAAGGTGAACTGTCAGGCTGTAGGGAGGTTACTGGTGGAGTTTCTCAAGGATTGTTCTTGGGACCAGTCTTATTTAACATTTTCATTAATATCCTGGCACAAAAAGTGGGAGTGTGTTAATAAAATTTGTGGATGACGCAAAGTTGGAAGTTACTGCCAATACAGAGGAGGACCAGAATGTCATATATGAAGATTTGGATGACCTTGAAAACTGGAGTTATAGAAATGAGATGAAATTTTAATAGAGCAAAGTGCAAGTCATGCACTTAGGGATTACCTTTTGCTACAAGACGGATGTATTAGTTGGAAGTGACAGAGGAGGAGAAAGACCTGGGTGTAGTAGTCAATCACAAGAGGAGTATGTCACCAATGTGATGCAGCTGTAAAAAGGGTTGTTGCCATCCTAGGATACATCAGGCACGATATTTCCAGTAGATATAGGCAAGCTTTAGTACCATTATACCAGGCACTGGTGAGACCTCATCTGGAATAGTGTGTGCAGTTCTGGTCTCCCATGTTTAAGAAAAATGAATTCAAACTGAAACAGGTGCTGAGAGGGGCTACTAGGATGATCAGAGGAATGGAAAACCTACTTTGAGGGGAGACTTAAGGAGCTTGGTTTGTTTAGCTTAATAAAGTGAAGGATATGGGAAAATATATTTGCTCTCTATACGCACATTAGAGGGATAAACACCAAGGAGGGAGAGGAGTTGCTTAAGTTAAAGGCCAACTGTGGCCCAAGAACAAATGGATATAAACTGGCCATCAATAGGTTTAGGCTTGAAATTAGACAAACGTTTCTAGCCATCAGGCAAATGAAGTTCTGGAACAGCCTTTCAAGGAAAGCAATGGGGGCAAAACCCTAACTTATTTCAAGACTGAGCTCAATATGTTTATGGAGGGGTGGCATGATGAGAGTGCATACAATGGCATGTGGCCCATTTACAACTGCTAGAAGCAAATATCTCCAGTGGGTGAAGATGGGACACTAGATGGGGAGGGCTCAGAGATACTACCAAGAATTCTTTTCCGGGTGTCTGGCTAGTGGGTCTCGACAACATGTGCAGGTTATATCTAATTGCTATAGTTGGGGTCAGGGAGGAATTTTCCTTCAAGCCAGATTGGCAGAAACCCTGGGCGGGGGGGTTCGCCTTCCTCTGCAGCATGAGTCACTTGCTGTTTGAATTAGAGTAAATGGTGGATTCTCTGTAACTTGAACTCTTCAAATCAAGGTTTGAGGACTTCAGAAACTCAGCTGGACGTAATGGGTCTATTACAGCAGTGAGTGGATGAAGTTCTGTGGCCTGTAATATGCAGGAGGTCAGACTAGATGATCATGATAGTTCACTATTTTTAAATTTCTGCTCATTTAAAAGTTTCTCCTGAAGTTTCTCCAGGCTTCAAACATTTTTTTGTCAGTTGTCTCTCTTTCTGCTATACCTTTTTTAAGATAGGGCAAACAAAACTGAGCCCAGTATTCCAGGTGAGGGCATGCTGTTGTTAAAAAGTGCATTATGTTTGCGGTATTGTTTTTTCTCTCATTCTTTGTTATGTATCCTAACACTTTTTGCTTTTCTGATTGTGGCACATGCTGGACAGTCAACTTTGATGAGCTTTCCATTATAATACCACAAGTTGTTACAGGTAGTTTAGAACCCACCAAGGTAGCTGATACCAAACCTGAACTCAGTGGGACAAAAAGAAAGGGGAATCTGAGATTGGGGGGAAGAAGCAGATAAATTGGGCAGGGATCTACCAAGGAGGCATTTGCTCATGGCTCCTGAGGCTAATGTGTCTTCAGTAACAGTGAGAGGAGAAAGGAAGAGTGTATATGCTATGGATGTAATTAGAAAAAAGATTCAAACACCTAATTTCTGAATAGGATACTTGGCCCAACAATGGCATCTTTATTGTACCTTCTGACGGCATGTAGCCCTGCCATTTTTGTCTTCATATCATTGTTATCTCCCACTTCTCATTATCTGTACTGTACATCTATTGCCTGTTGACCTACTGGGGTTTGAGAGTTGCACTGAATTCTACAAAGAGACTGAGACAGGATCAGATTTAAACAGCTTTGTAAACCACCACAGTTTAAATTAAAACCAACCCAATATGCTTTCTAAAATTTAGCCTTGGCTAAACAGCTGTGACAGTTCATAGCAACCTGAACTTGAAATGAACCCACCCAACATATAAATAAAACCTTTGATGTCTTCATTAGTTTCTTCCATGCCATTTTTTCACAATCTGTCTGGCTAAGTGTTCTGCAACTTGCATATATTTTTGCACAAGGAGTATTTAACCTTCTGATTAGTCACTGAATGCAGTACAATGACAGAAGCCATGATTTTATACACAATGAATTTATTGATAGATTTATCCTATTATTTGTATTTACCTGTCAGTTCTAAGGACGCTAATGAGTTGTTTTTCAAGGACTAATGAGAACTGTAATGGCTAATGGATGTTTACAGCATCACTGCCTTGCACCATGTGATAATGTGAGCACCAGCTCCAGTCCTTTCAAGTCTTTAATTGGTACCATCAGAGGAGTCTTTAATTACATTTTAGCAGACAATAAAAATCTTAGCCAAATCAATGAGGGGAAGGTGGTAATCCTGCTAGGATGGCTGATTGCTCTAATATGCACTGTTCCTTGCATGTTACAATCTTTGTTGTAAATTCCCTTAGAAATTTTAAGAAGTGTTCTTAAAACAGGGCATTTCAAAATCAGATTCATGTTTCCTATTCTGTCGTCTTATGAGTCAGGCTCAGGTCTTGTTTAACTGCACATTAACCCAAAATCATGTGCACAAACCTATGACTTTGTGAAAATAAACCCTCACATTTTTTCAGAGAGATGGGAATTGTGGGTGAAATTCAGCCCTGTTCGTGATCAGCATAACCCCTCTGTGAGCAAAAGGAAAACCTTTGCCCTATGTCAGTCATTGAGAGAGAAGGGACTGCAAAGGGGATGGAATGCTAAAGACTAAAATAATATCAGGCTGACTCCAACATTAGTAACCAGCTCAGTCACGGGGTGATAAATTAGAGAAACTCAGGGGAGACCTGAAATCTCAAAGTCCAAATTCCCTTAAAAACCTCCTAATAATATCAACCTGACCCCATCTCTGGGAAACCCGTAAGCATGAGCGCGTGTTGAGTGAAGAAGCCAGGACAGAGTGGCCCTGTGAACAGCAGGTGACAGTGGAATTGAGAGGGACATAACAGCAGTGTGTCTTCTATAAATTATCTTATCTTTGTCCTGATGTTTGTAGGGATAAGGCTGGACAGCAGCTCTGTGTAATGTGAAAGGCTCTGTGCTGTCGGGAGCCGTGAGTGGCTGTGCTAAGGATTGCATGAACCTGCCAGTAGCTACTCTGCTACTCTGGAAGAGCCATGAGGAGGTTGCTGCTAGGCCTGGACAATAGTGTTGTGCTGGAAGGATCCTAATCTTCTGGTTTACAGTTGAACCGAAGAGATTATGCTTCCTCTTTCCATAGTAAAAGACCCTCTATTGCTTCAAAGTTACAATGTAGGCAAACAAATGTGGAGGTGAACCTGCAAAGCAGGTTGTAAGGTAACATCTGATGGAAACCAGGAATTTGAAAGAAATCTCTGGAGACTATGGCTTCCATTACACAGTGTGACCCTGACTAAACCTGCACTTACTGCCACGATTTTTTATTTTAATTAATTACCATTGCCTGGTGTAAAAAAGAGTGAGGGTGTTTGGTTTGCTTTCAATTTTTGTTCAGCTTTATCCTAGAGAAACAGATCCATAAACCGAGCTCTTTTATATCTTGCTACTTAGTTTCAGCTATTGAATAGTCACCATCGAATTACTACCTAGAAAAATTGAGGGCACTAAAAATTAATGTAATGTGTAGACCAAGTGCAATTTAAACAATATCCTAATCTCTGTGGAACATCAGGAGGGATTTTTCATAACAGGTTATTGTTCTTTGGGATTACACTAAATTTATTTCCAGAGTTTTATGAATCCCTTCCATCATGATAATCTCTACAGCAGATGAAATCTGAACGGTTTCCCTGATTGCACAGACATTCTCATTGTGGTGTCCATGAATCTGATGGTCTAAACTTAAACTGAAAGGACTTTGCTGCCATTTTAAGGTAATAAAGACCATTCACATAGCAGTCACTGGATTGTATGGGCAATATGTATGATTGGCTGCTAGCCTCCAGGGGGCGGGCATTAGGGTGTCTGTGTGTTTGCGTCAGGGAAGCCTGGCTGTTTAAAAATAGCCAGAGCCTCGCGAACCAGTTGAGCGGCAGCGAACCAGCTGAGCAGCGGGGACAGCAGAGCAGCTCACAGCAGGAGTTTGCCTGGGAGTTCGCCTGGAGTGAGCCCAGTGAGGCTTACATCTTGCCAACGTCTCTGAGGAAGCTCATAGTAGGTAGGTGATATGGAAGGGGGGGGTTCAGCTGTTGTGACCTGCACTGGATGTGCCATGTTTGTCTTTCTTCCACAGAACAGAAGCGACTTTGTCTGTACAAAGTGCAAGCTGGTCTCCATATTGGAAGAGAAGATTGAAGGTCTGGAGCAACAGGTAACGACCCTGCGTTGTATACAAGAGACTGAGGATTTTCTGGACCAAACTCAGGATAGGCTTCTAGGGGCACAAAGCTCTAAAGATATAGAGCAGGTTGCACAGAGGAGCCAAGAGGCCAGTGAAGAAGCTTGGCAACATGTGACCTCCAGAAGAGGTAAGCGGAATGTCCGGGTTCCAGTAACACAGACACAGGTAACTAACCGCTTTCATGTTCTCTCCACAGGTACCATTGCGGAGAGTGGACCAGATGATAGGTCTGGGGGGAGAAAGCAGAAGGAGACTCCGCTGGTTGGGAGGCATGAGATGCGATGTCCTGAGGTTGGGGGTTCCACGACCACCACTCCCAAGAGGAGAAGGCGGGTGGTGGTGGTCGGGGACTCTCTCCTCCGGGGGACTGAGTCATCTATCTGCCGCCCTGACCGGGAAAACCGAGAAGTCTGCTGCTTGCCAGGGGCTAAGATTCGTGATGTGACGGAGAGACTGCCGAGACTCATCAAGCCCTCGGATCGCTACCCCTTCCTGCTTCTCCACGTGGGCACCAATGATACTGCCAAGAATGACCTTGAGCGGATCACTGCGGACTACGTGGCTCTGGGAAGAAGGATAAAGGAGTTGGAGGCGCAAGTGGTGTTCTCGTCCATCCTCCCCGTGGAAGGAAAAGGCCTGGGTAGGGACCGTCGAATCGTGGAGGTCAACGAATGGCTACGCAGGTGGTGTCGGAGAGAAGGCTTTGGATTCTTTGACCATGGGATGGTGTTCCATGAAGGAGGAGTGCTGGGCAGAGACGGGCTCCATCTTACGAAGAGAGGGAAGAACATCTTTGCCAGCAGGCTGGCTAACCTAGTGAGGAGGGCTTTAAACTAGGTTCACCGGGGGAAGGAGACCAAAGCCCTGAGGTAAGTGGGAAAGCGGGATACCGGGAGGAAGCACAGGCAGGAATGTCTGTGAGGGGAGGGCTCCTGCCTCATACTGGGATTGAGGGGCGATCAACAGGTTATCTCAAGTGCTTATATACAAATGCACAAAGCCTTGGAAACAAGCAGGGAGAACTGGAGGTCCTGGTGATGTCAAGGAATTATGACGTGATTGGAATAACAGAGACTTGGTGGGATAACTCACATGACTGGAGTACAGTCATGGATGGTTATAAACTGTTCAGGAAGGACAGGCAGGGCAGAAAAGGTGGGGGAGTAGCACTGTATGTAAGGGAGCAGTATGACTGCTCAGAGCTCCGGTACGAAACTGTGGAAAAACCTGAGTGTCTCTGGATTAAGTTTAGAAGTGTGTGCAACAAGAGTGATGTCATGGTGGGAGTCTGCTATAGACCACCGGACCAGGGGGATGAGGTGGATGAGGCTTTCTTCCGGCAACTCACGGAAGCTACTAGATCGCATGCCCTGATTCTCATGGGTGACTTTAATTTTCCTGATATCTGCTGGGAGAGCAATACAGCGGTGCATAGACAATCCAGGAAGTTTTTGGAAAGCGTAGGGGACAATTTCCTGGTGCAAGTGCTAGGGGAGCCAACTAGGGGGAGCGCTTTTCTTGACCTGCTGCTCACAAACCGGGTAGAATTAGTGGGGGAAGCAAAAGTGGATGGGAATCTGGGAGGCAGTGACCATGAGTTGGTTGAGTTCAGGATCCTGACGCAGGGAAGAAAGGTAAGCAGCAGGATACGGACCCTGGACTTCAGGAAAGCAGACTTTGACTCCCTCAGGGAACAGATGGCCAGGATCCCCTGGGGGACTAACATGAAAGGGAAGGGAGTCCAGGAGAGCTGGCTGTATTTCAAGGAATCCCTGTTGAGGTTACAGGGACAAACCATCCCGATGAGTCGAAAGAATAGTAAATATGGCAGGCGACCAGCTTGGCTTAATGGTGAAATCCTAGCGGATCTTAAACATAAAAAGAAGCTTACAAGAAGTGGAAGGTTGGACATATGACCAGGGAAGAGTATAAAAATATTGCTCGGGCATGTAGGAAAGATATCAGGAGGGCCAAATCGCACCTGGAGCTGCAGCTAGCAAGAGATGTCAAGAGTAACAAGAAGGGTTTCTTCAGGTATGTTGGCAACAAGAAGAAAGCCAAGGAAAGTGTGGGCCCCTTACTGAATGAGGGAGGCAAGCTAGTGACAGAGGATGTGGAAAAAGCTAATGTACTCAATGCTTTTTTTGCCTCTGTTTTCACTAACAAGGTCAGCTCCCAGACTGCTGTGCTGGGCATCACAAAATGGGGAAGAGATGGCCAGCCCTCTGTAGAGATAGAGGTGGTTAGGGACTATTTAGAAAAGCTGGACGTGCACAAGTCCATGGGGCCGGACGAATTGCATCCGAGAGTGCTGAGGGAATTGGCGGCTGTGATTGCAGAGCCCTTGGCCATTATCTTTGAAAACTCGTGGCGAACGGGGGAAGTCCCGGATGACTGGAAAAAGGCTAATGTAGTGCCCATCTTTAAAAAAGGGAAGAAGGAGGATCCTGGGAACTACAGGCCGGTCAGCCTCACCTCAGTCCCTGGAAAAATCATGGAGCAGGTCCTCAAAGAATCAATCCTGAAGCACTTAGAGGAGAGGAAAGTGATCAGGAACAGTCAGCATGGATTCACCAAGGGAAGGTCATGCCTGACTAATCTAATCGCCTTTTATGATGAGATTACTGGTTCTGTGGATGAAGGGAAAGCAGTGGATGTATTGTTTCTTGACTTTAGCAAAGCTTTTGACACGGTCTCCCACAGCATTCTTGTCAGCAAGTTAAGGAAGTATGGGCTGGATGAATGCACTATAAGGTGGGTAGAAAGCTGGCTAGATTGTCGGGCTCAACGGGTAGTGATCAATGGCTCCATGTCTAGTTGGCAGCCGGTGTCAAGTGGAGTGCCCCAGGGGTCGGTCCTGGGGCCCGTTTTGTTCAATATCTTCATAAATGATCTGGAGGATGGTGTGGACTGCACTCTCAGCAAATTTGCGGATGATACTAAACTGGGAGGAGTGGTAGATACGCTGGAGGGGAGGGATAGGATACAGAAGGACCTAGACAAATTGGAAGATTGGGCCAAAAGAAATCTAATGAGGTTCAATAAGGATAAGTGCAGGGTCCTGCACTTAGGATGGAAGAATCCAATGCACCGCTACAGACTAGGGACCGAATGGCTCGGCAGCAGTTCTGCGGAAAAGGACCTAGGGGTGACAGTGGACGAGAAGCTGGATATGAGTCAGCAGTGTGCCCTTGTTGCCAAGAAGGCCAATGGCATTTTGGGATGTATAAGTAGGGGCATAGCGAGCAGATCGAGGGACGTGATCGTTCCCCTCTATTCGACACTGGTGAGGCCTCATCTGGAGTACTGTGTCCAGTTTTGGGCCCCACACTACAAGAAGGATGTGGATAAATTGGAAAGAGTACAGCGAAGGGCAACAAAAATGATTAGGGGTCTAGAGCACATGACTTATGAGGAGAGGCTGAGGGAGCTGGGATTGTTTAGTCTGCAGAAGAGAAGAATGAGGGGGGATTTGATAGCTGCTTTCAACTACCTGAAAGGGGGTTTCAAAGAGGATGGCTCTAGACTGTTCTCAATGGTAGCAGATGACAGAACGAGGAGTAATGGTCTCAAGTTGCAATGGGGGAGGTTTAGATTGGATATTAGGAAAAACTTTTTCACTAAGAGGGTGGTGAAACACTGGAATGCGTTACCTAGGGAGGTGGTAGAATCTCCTTCCTTAGAGGTTTTTAAGGTCAGGCTTGACAAAGCCCTGGCTAGGATGATTTAACTGGGACTTGGTCCTGCTTTGAGCAGGGGGTTTGGACTAGATGACCTTCTGGGGTCCCTTCCAACCCTGATATTCTATGATTCTATGATTCTATGAATTATCAAGACTGATTTTTTGAATAATTTTATTTGGACTGTAGCCTACAATTACAGTAACTGAAGAGACCTCAGAATGGAGGGAATTATTTAAGAATACTGGAAGCAGATAATCTTAAATTTTGTTATTTTAACAATTCCTGAAGAAATGGAAGATTGAAAAATAGAGGTTTGGTAAGAATCCTGTCCTTTTAAGGTGGAGGAAGGAGAATGTGAGTGACAGTGACTCCACCCTGAGCCAGAGAAGGCCAGAGGTAGTCAAGGAAAAATAAGAGTGTGGGGACAGAAGTGTGAACCAAGAGGAGATGACACTGGAAGGTGCTGTCAGGAAAACTGAGATTAGTTGCAGATGAGAAGCATTGGCACTCAGGATGTGCTGGTAAACAGCAACATTTGAGTTTAAAATAGGGGTCCATTTTGTAGGCCCAATACGCACAAGAGGGGCTAGGAGGCTACTCATAGGAAAACTCTTCAGCTGTATATGATCAAGTCCATCGCTGGGAAGTGCAGGGGCACGGGCCTTGACGGGCTAGTCCAGTTATTTGCTCTTAGCCTTTCAGAGGAAGAGTGAAGAAATATTGATCCTTCCCCTTTAGCACACAAAATGCTTCTCCAATCCATCTCTGTTTTCCTCTGTGACTATTAGTTCTCTGTTGTTCAAGTTTTACTTTCATTGCTTACGTTCCAGCCGCATCACTGATAGTCTCTGGGTGATTGGGTGCTTCTTTTTTATGGGTACCTTAGGTGGCCTACTATATATCCTCCTTTCTCTGTTCAAATTCTTGATTGATTAGAAGGAGAAAAGCAATTGGTGCCTGAGGCGCTTGCTGCGGGGTCTGTGCCTTTCTCTTTACTTTCTCAATAATTGCAACATCTGTTCCCCATATTAGGGCAGTGTACCTCCAAACTCTCATAGATAAAGGGAGCTGCAAATACTGTTCCATCTCTCTGACATCAGAGTTTGCAGGTGCTATTAATTCTGCAGTGGATGTCCAGGAGAACAAGCAGTGCTGGTGCTCTCTCACATAACCCATCCCTCTGCTCTTTTTCTGCTCCAGAGAAAACTTTAGAATCTGCTTTTCTTGGAATTTTTGGATCTAAGCAATGCTGGGCCCCTTAGTCCTTCACATTGTCTCCCTTTATGCTGTCTGAGTTTTTCCTTAATTCCTGCTTTGAGACACTCCTCTGTTCTACTTGAATGCTGAAGAACAGTTCCCCTGGGCAGTGGCCCATCAGTCTTCTGTTCCACACTTCCCCGAAGAGTTAAATGAAAATTAACGTAGGGCTCTGTTGTGGCTATTAGGCTCTGGCCCTGTGTTGGGGGCTGTAGCTTCACTGCCTGAGTGGTAGCACTGGGAGGCATTGTTTCTCAATGAAGGGCTGCTGGTGGCCCTTCTCATCACCATCCCCCAACATGGACGGTGGTTTAGAGCCACGGTCTCGCCTTCTGTGGTTTGTTTGTCAGTGAATGTTCAAGGAGCAATGAATTGCAGTAATACAGAATCTGCTGCTCTGAGTGGAAAGCTTCCAGAACTGCAATACCTGATGAAATGCCCCTCTCCTCCTCCTCTTCTTCTTCCTCCCCCCTCTTAGAGTGTGCAGATGTTTCCTGGTTAGTTATTACTTAAGTGAGCTGCTTCTCACTAACATGTTAATTAAAACCTGCTGTCCGGAATCTCTTGGTACAATTTGCAGTGTAATCTGTAGCCTCTAGTGCATCATTGTATCTCTATTAAAAGGAATTCTGTGTAATGATGCTGGGATTTAATTAGTTTCTTTGCCAATGTTGTAAAACATAGTGATAAATGAGTTAACAGGTCCATGGATCATTATTCTCCTAGAGATGAGCTTATTAGCTGATTATGAATCATTAACAAAGTCTACATGGGATTTTCTTATCTAATTCAACACAATTTTTAACATTCAATGCTCTACATTCTTTTCTTTCAGCCAGCAACATTGTATTTAGATTGCAATCTGTGTGTCCTTTATTCTGGGCAGGTTTTTTTATTCATAAGTATTGAATTCTAATTATATTGCAAGTGCTATGAGGAGCTGAGACCTTGTGGTGTCCATCTGTGATGAATGCAAAGCTGCAGTGTATGGTTCTGCACAAGCTGTATGCTGTTCCATTTGGTTTTCAGAATGTGTATTTATAAATTGAATGATTTGGCAGGAGAGGAGGAAAAGTGAGCGAATTCAGAATGGGTTTTAGTCTGTTTGGATCACTGAAAAAAGTGTTGTACACAGGGGAAAATGGGATTGTCCTCCCTCTGAAGTACACCCGCACTCCACAGAGTTACCTGATCCTCTAAGCAGGTCATACCTGCTTAGAGGCCATACCTAGTTATAGCAATGAGGGTATTCTCTTTGTAGGGGAGACCCACCTGAATAGATTGCCAGCGAGAGAATACACTGATGATTGGTGCTCTGTAAATACCTCAGATAAATAGGTATTGTGTGTGTGTGTGGGACGTGTGGGTTTCTCATAAGAATTTCTCATTCTCACTTTCTGATAGTTCTTAAATATCTGCACATACTTAAAGCAAATTCTAGTTCGAGTCTCCCTATAGCCTTGGTTTTCACAATTTTTCCAACCGTAATTTTTGTGTTAACTCTAAAATTATTTGTTTTGGAATTTGGCACAAGAGTGATGCTGATTATCCTGCATCTGTGGGTTGATTGTGGTATGGGGTTAAGTATCAACTATTAGCCTTTGTAATCAAAGTGGAAAGTTTTCTGACCCTAGTTTTGTTACCTTTTTGTTCATTGATAGTTTTGTGAATGGACATACATGCACCAGAGGTCAAGATTAACAGATTTTTGTGCCATTGTTTCTTTCAATTAAAAAATATCAAATTTAAAATATACAAAATAGACGAATCAGCCAAGGAAGAGCTCCCTTCTTCCCCGAGTCACTGCAGAAACTTCATGAAAACTGACCTTCTGCTGTTCTCTCAATATAAGGGTTTGTCAGACCAAAAGGTAAGGTGGTCCCAGAAATGGAGGCCCCAAGAAAGCCTTGCTGATGACTCCCCAAAGTTCAAATCTCAGAACTTTTTGTGGAAGTGTCCCAACTGATCTCAGCTGTGGAGATAGTACATAAGAGGTAGTCTGGGAACCATTTAGAGCTAGGTTTAGTAAAGATTCCTCAGGCTTCCAGTCAAGACTTTGTTACCCAGGAGAAATGGATTTCTTGGAGTTACAGAGGTTCCCTAGGCTCCTGCAGCATTGAAACCAGAGTGGTTAACGCTGGTGGTCAAATGAATCCCTTTGAAATTTCGTGGACTTCTTACAGGGCTAAGGTTTGCCCTGTTGTCTTTTAGTTGTAAAAAAGGCCCATAATTTGCTGTTATATTGCTAGCGATGAAACTCAGGAACTGTTAAAGGAAGTATTAAATGAAATCTTAATAACTTGAGAGCATTTCAGTTCTGGTTTGAAATGTTGAGCATTCCAATATGTTGGTGTCCTAGAGAGCACTAGGGCAAGCCCAAACAAACATCCCAGAGAATAGTAAATTGTCTGTCTTCAGCCTTGTAGTGTATTAAACTGGTAGTGAACATGGCAGATAAACATTGCAAGGGGGGAGACGTAAACAAAGAGTGTTGTATTTTAACCACTTGATTGATATGAAATCTTAGAATAGAAAAACTCTTACACTGCCTAGTTAATTTCCACTTAGCAAGGCTATATAGCTGGAGTTTTTATTTTTTTCCTAAGAAATTATTTCCTTTAGTGCCCGAGCAATCATTTCTGTTGCTCTTCTCTGAACTCCTGATAACCTGTGTGCAGTTATTTGTAACTGTGATTACTGTAATCATTGGTACTGATATGCTACCAAATGTGCACACACAACTAGTCTGTGCTAAATGTTAGTTTTGTCACTTCAGCCACCGCTTGTTTCATCCATATATATCTTGTCTTTTAGGGTGCAAGCTCTTTGGGAGCAGGGACAGTCATTTATTAGGTTTGTTCAGTGCCCAGCACAATGGAGTCCTAGCTGGATGAGCCTCCGAAGGGCTACAGCGACATCAGTAATTAATAATAATACAAGAGGAGAAGTCAAGAAATTAGGGTTTAGGGCAGCTTGTTCCTGCCATCCAAAATAAGCCTGCAATCTCTGTAATGGAGCTTGTAGACTTTAAGGCCAGAAGGAACCATCATTATCATCTACCTCATCTCCTTCACATTTCAGGCAACAGAATCTCGCCCACCCACTCCTGCAATAGACCTATAACCTCTGGCTGAGTTACTGAAGTCCTCAAATCTTGATTCAAAGAATTCAAGTTACACAGACTCCAGCATTTACTCTGGTTCAAACAGCTACTGACCCCTGCCCTATGCTGCAGAGGAAGGTCAAAAAACGCCAGGGTCTCTGCCAAGCTGATCTGGGGGAGAATTCATTCCTGACAGCAAATATAGTGATGAGTTAGACCCTGACCATATGGGCAAGACCCACCTGGAAAAGAATTCTCTGTAGTATTTCTGAGCCCACCCCATCTAGTGTCCCATCTTTGCTCATTGGAGATATTTGCTGCTAGCAGATGGACCTGGTGCCATTGTATGTAATATCATCATACCATCCCCTCCATAAACATATCAAGCTCAGACTTGAAACAAGTTAGGGTTTTTGCCCATTGCTTCCCTTGGAAGGCTGTTCCAGAACTTCATTTGTCTGACAGTTAGAAATCTTTGTCTAATTTCAAGCCTAAACTTATTGATGGCCAATTTATATCCGTTTGTTCTTGTGCCACCATTTGCCCTTAACCTAAGTAAGTCCTGTCTCTCTCTGGTGTTTATCTTTCTAATGTATTTATAGAGAGCAAACATATCTCCGCATATTCTTCACTTTGTTAAGCTAAACAAGCCAAGCTCCTTAAGTCTCCCCTCATAAAGTAGGTTCTCCGTTCCTTCCTATTAGCCCTTCTCTGCACCTATGCCAGGTTGAGATCATGAGAGCTGTGAGATCTTGGGATCCCCTAACTGGTGATGAGTACATTATGTTTCTTTGCAGAAAGAAGAGGTGCTTTCTGCCAATCAGCAGGTAAATTAAAAATGGCAGCAGCAAGTAGCACGGTACTGAGGGAAATCTGCCATTCAGCATAGAAGAGCGTCTCTGTAGGAAACCCTGCTTATGGGCCTCTCCCTTCAGAGTGAGTGACTTAAGCAGAGGCTGAGCCTCTGGGATTTGAACTTCCTGCTTAGTTTGCAGACAGTGCATCACAGAGGTAGTTTTCACCAAATGGAAGCTTTCTGGGAGGTTAAGAAATGCACAACTTCCCTGTAAAACTAGAACAGCTGCTTCAGAGGCTCCCTGGAGTCTCAAACACATGGTTGGGGACAAGGTTTGCTGGGGATACAGATCTTGGTATCAAGACTGTTCCCCTTCAAATTTATGTTTGTAAATTGCTTCTAGTGCCAACATCCGCAGCCACTGGCTGCCTGACTTTGTCTCCTATACTTGGTGGCAGATGAGGCCACCTGTTTTTTCCCGCCACTGTCCAGAATAAGGTGTTTGAATCCATTGTAAGTTGTCTCCATGATGGCAATGCTTATGATTATCATGTGATGAGTCATTTGTCCCCCACATCTTCTTTTTCCTCCAGATGGAATCCAATCTAAGATGTACCTTGTGCTTTTGCCATGGAGCTGCATGGTGATCTGGCCAAACTACCGTAGCTGTACGATTATTGAGCCCCACAATCTATCGACCCATGCAATGCAACTCTTCCACATTGTTCACATGATCTCTCCAGTGAATTTCCAAGCTTTTCTTAAATTGGTGAAATGCATTCAACTTCCTGTTGTGTATTGCCTCCATGTGCCACGTTTCTGAAGTGTGCAGTAGTGTTGTGAGGACAAGAGCATTGCACAATCTCATTTTTGTATGTAAATATATTGTCTCGGTTCAGGGCAACTGCACTTGCTTTTCCCCTGAGCGGTTCAGCAAGAGCACCCACTCTTGGCATCCAGCTGTCACCTTTCTGGGTGGAGACCCATGTCTCTCTCTCTCCTGACCAGGGTATTCCTAGGCTGCACCATTTCCTGACTTCCCTGTGTGTATTTCCCAGCACAGACTGGTTACCCAAGGACACCTGCTTTTCTGTCTGTTCAGAAACTGTTAACAGAGTGAATGTCAACAGTGACACATTATCACACAGCACTTCCTATGCAAGCCTACTTTGTTCTTCGGATAAAAAGCATTACAGAGAAAACATATTAAAAACAACAAAAGAACCGACACGCATACTAAGCTTACCAGAATTAACACCAACTTTAACATGGATTCTGGCAGATCCAGTCTTTCCAACCCTACCTTAAGGACTGGGGCCTTCCTGTCCATTTGCAGAATCAGAAAGAAGGCCATGAGCCAGTGGAAAACAAGGCTGTTTGTCCAAAAATCCCTTTTTGTCTGTTGGTCCCTGGAGAATCCAGTTTGAACAAGTGCATGCAATACCTTTCCAGGAGGTGATTTCTCTGGAGATGTTACAATCTGAGTGAATTTTTTAATAACTCCCAGCTGTTCTCCTATTTAACCATTCCCTTGGAAATGCATACAATCCCACCGTAACACATACACAATTATGTTTTAATGCAATGAACTCCAAAGATGTTAAAACTAATTCAATAAGGTTTAACTTAAATTCATTCATAGATTCTAAGTCCAGAAGGGCCACTTTGATCATCTAAGGTGCCACAAGTACTCCTTTTCTTTTTGTGATCATCTAGTCTGACCTTCTGTATAACACAGGCCAGAGACCTTCCCAAAAATAATTCCTAGAACAGATCTCTTAGAAAAACATCCAATCTTGACTAAAAATTGTCAGTGATGGAGAATCCCCCTTGACCTTTGGAAAATTGTTCCAGTGGTTAATTACTCTCACCATTAAGAATGTATATACCTTATTTTCCGTCTGAATTTGTCTAATTTTAACTTCCAACCATAGGATGGTGTTATACCTTTCTCTGCTAGATTAAAGAGTCCATTGTTAAACATTTGTTCACCATGGTGGTAGTTATAAACTGTAATCAAGTCACTCCTGAACATTCTCTTTGTTAAGCTAAATAAAGTGAGTTCCTTCAGTCTATCATTGTAAGGCATGTTTTCCTAATCCTTTAATCATTCTTGAAAGATGAATTCAGACTGGAACAGGTGCAGAGAAGGGCTACTAGGATGATCCGAGAATGGAAAACCTACATTATGAAAGGAGACTCAAAGAATTTGTCTTGTTTAGCCTGACCAAAAGAAGGCTGAGGGGAGATATGATTGCTCTCTCTAAATACATCAGAGGGATACAAGGGAGGGAGAGGAGTTATTTAAATTAAGCACCAATGTGGACACAAGAACAAATGGATATAAACTGGCCATCAACAAGTTTAGGCTCGAAGGTAGGTGAAGGTTCCTAATCACAGAGGCGTGAAGTTCTGGAAGCGCCTTCCAAGGGGAGCAATGGAGGCAAAAAACCTAACTGGCTTCAAGACTGAGCTTGTTAAGTTTATGGAGGTGATGGTATGATGAGATATGGCCCATTGGCGACTGCTAGTAGCAAAAATCCCCAACTGCTGGAGATGGGACATCAGGGTTACTACAGAGAATTCTTTCCCAGGTGTCTGGCTGTTGGGTCCTGCCCACATGCTCAGGATCTAACTGATCTAGGGTGACCAGATGTCCTGATTTCATAGGGACAGTCCCGATATTTGAAGCTTTGTCTTCTATGGGTGCCTATTAGCCCCCCACCCCCATCCCAATTTTTCACACTTGCTCTCTGGCCACCCTAAACTGATCACAATATTTGTGGTTGGGAAGAAATTTTCCCCGGGTCAGATTGGCAGAGACCCTGGGGGGTTTTCACCTTCTTCTGCAGGATGGGTATTCTTCTGCAGGATGGGTAAGCCCCTTTATTTTCAGTTTAAACAGATTTTTCCAAAAAAAAATCCCAAGTTTTACAAAAAGCACTATTAGTTTTTTTTCCAGTTTTCACCCTACTTTTTTATCATTTAAATATATAAAAAATACCTTGTTTTATTAGGAAAATACAATACATTGCATGCGATATATGTATTACAATAATACATTAGTCTGTATGTATATGCAAAGCTGCCTGTTCAAGTAAGACTATATGGTAGTCTAGAAGACACGCACAATAAACAAACAAGCATGTATGTAAGCTCTGAACTGGCATTGTGTTTTGAGTTCTGTTTTAGTTCTGCAGCAAACCACATTGAATTCCATTAATCAAAGCATTAATCTACTGAATACTTCCCCCCCGTCTTTCCGTCCACCAAATATTTACCTCGATATTTACCCAGAAAAATTATTGTAATAGTTTTTTGCACCAACTTTCCGCTTTTTGTTGTCGTAGTAATAAACACTGTTAAATTGCCGGGAAAAAATAAATAAAATAAAAACTGAAAACGGAGGGCCCTAAGCATGGGTCATTTGCCTGTTTAAACAAGTGTAAATGGTGAATTATCTGTAACTTGAAGTCTTTAAACCATGATCTGAGGACTTCAGTAACTCAGACCCCCTAACCTCTGGCTATTTCAGGAGTGGGTGAGTGTGGTTCTGTGGCCTGCAATGTGCAGAAGGTCAGACTAGATGATCACAATGGTCCCTTCTGACCTTAAAGTTTGTGAGTCTGAGACTCTTCTTTGAACCCTCTCCAATTTATCAACTTGAACTGTGGACACCAGAACTGGACACACCAGTCCCATATAAGGAGATAAAATAACCGCACTGCTCTTATTCAAGATTCCTCTCTGTATGGATCCCAGGATCGCATTAGCTCTTTTGGTCATAGCATCACATTGGGAGCTCATTTGACAGCCTTCACAGGGTTCTCCTCTATCTCCATGATCTTGGTCTTCTGTATACTGACATGAAGTCCCAATTTGGCAGCTTCTGCTTTTATCCTCAGAAAGGGTCTTTTCATTCCATCCAAGTTGCTTTCCCATATGACTATCTCACAGCTTATCTCTTGCCCAACAATATCAATGTCCTCAGCAGCAGCTGTTGCTCTTCTCATCTCAAAGTCTGACAATGCAGAAGAGAAATGGGGATAATATGCAGCTTTGTCTTTACACCAGTAACAATCTGTTGTAGCAAGTAAACTGTCCTCTCTTTTATAGGGATCTTGCAGATAGCATCTCTTCTCTAATATTTAGGACAAATTTCCTTTTCCCAAATCATGCTATAAAACCTGCACATGTAATTCACCATCACTTAATCTCCAGCATTTAATATTTCAGCATCTATCTTATCATAACCTGGTGCTTTTCCACTCTTCAGTTGGTTTATGACCTTAATTACTTTCTCAAAGTTAGTGTTAGTGGTTCTGTCTGGCTGAGCACAGCCTGGAAATGTTCCATTCAACAGGGTCCCTGTCCTTCCTCTGTGGTTAAAATTGTACCATGTTGAGCCTTCTCAATGGTTTGAGATTTGGGTTGTCAGTTGCTTGGATATTAGGAAAACTAGGATACTAGCTTGGATACTGGGAAAAGCTCTTGTGAATTCCCTCTCTTGTATGCTTCCTTGGCTTCTCTTGATTTATTTTCCATCCATTCTTCTCTTCTGGCTGATCTTTTAACTTCCTCGCCTTTGTCTGCACATTCTTCTTGCAGAATGACTCTTACTATTGTCTAGTTCTTGTTGAATTCTCTTCTTTAACTCTTTCCTCCCTTCAACAAGTCTCCATGTGTTTGGTTGGAGCCATTTTTCTATCTTAGATCTTCTAACTTCCGCTGTAATCCTGGCTGCATCCATACTTGCTTCTTTGAAAACCTGCCATCTGTCAGTGTCTTTAATTCTTCAAATCTATTGCTAAATTGCAGTTTGAAATGTGCCTTCACTGCAGGATCTGCTGACTGTCTAGTATCATACATACCCTGTCCCTTGCGGTTGTATAGTCTTCAATAGTTTTATCTTCAATGCCCAAATAACAAGATGGTCACTTCTGACATGAGCACTCATATACACCCTCGCATCCAACAGCAATCTTCCCCAGTGCCTACAAATGGCAACATGGTCAATCTGTTTCTGCCTGAAGCCACTGATTGATATCCATTTCAGTTTGATTTTCCTTGTGTGAATATAGGGTTCCCCCAAGGCAAAGACTGTATAAGCTGTAGAGTTCAACAAAACAGTCTTCATTGTCAGTTTGTCCTGGGATGCCATTTTTGTCCATAATGTGTTCATTGTCAGTATTATCATCACCAGCCTGTGCATTTAGATCTCCTATTTATTGATCTTGCCGAGAATGCTCTGCAGTCTTTGATTGGCTACTCTCTTGGTTACCTTTGGTGGGATATGTGCAGAATGTTTACAGACTCTCAATTTTTGAACTGTTACAATGGCCAACCCTGCAGCTGTTCCATATGTGGAAGTCCCATTGAAGTCAGCGAGAGTTCTGAGTATGAACTGAGTACAGGATTGTGCCCCATCTAAGAGCACTTGCCAGTGGTCTTAGTGAGCTATCAGCTTTTCCAGATGTTGGGAACTGGGGGTCATGATAACTGACTTAAATGAAGCACCTCACTGTTATGTCAGGATTTAGGATCTAAGCATCTCTCCCTCTCCTCTATTGAAATGTACAATAATCAATGTAAAATTGAGGTACTTGTGGATTTGAGATCACAGAGATGCCCTAATCCTCAGCAGCCCATCACAGAAGGGCTTAAAGTGGGTGCTGTTTTCCTGAGCTTGTGTAGGGAGCCAGAGGCTGCAGAAACACTCTAGGGAGCCCTATGGACCAAAAAAAATTAAATCTCAATCCTTGCTTGGAATGTTTGGTGGCAGCTTGCAATTAAGTGAGCATTAGTCATTCTTAACTGCAAAGGAGTTCCTCTGGAATTACATGTAACCTCTGTGTGACTAATGTAATCCACCAGGAATCTCAGAGAGAGCAATAATGGTGAGGCAGTAATTGTCAAGTGCTGCTCAGAAATGGATCCATCAGCTTTCATAGACCAGCTTGTTTCATGACGTTTACAGGGTAGGTATGGAGACAGCCTCTAAAGATTGTCCTTCAGATTCCTACAAGGAAATGGTTGTGACAGTTTCAATTACACAAGAGGGCACAGAGTCTGATAATGAAGGTGAGAGAAATGTTCAGAAGGGTGGGAAATTCAACTTCTCTATAATTTCATGCAATTTACACTAACATATATTTACATAGATCAAGGCCTCACATTACACAGTGAAAACAAAAACAAACAAAAAAAGAAAGTGCCTTGACACTTACAGCTGTGCCTATTGCACTGACAATTCTATTTCTTTGAATGGAAGGTGTGTTTTGGTAGAGTGGTTCACATAGCCTTCAATGGGAAATGCCAAACGTTAGTGCCTATTCAAGGTATATCCTGTAGGGAGGTACCATTGATTCACAAATGTCCCTGTATATCTGTATGGTTCAAAGAAAGGATCATACACATAGTACTTATATATTTGTATCATCCTCCTCTTAGGTTAAAAATTGATACTAAAAATCTCTGTGTCTGGTCTACATGACCTGTGCATCTCTTAGATATATGTGGATCTCCCCTGAAAGGTAGGGCTCTTCTCCCAGGCTTGAAGATTCCCCTACTCTCTAAATTAAGATGTTTGTCATTGCAAATGACCATTGTAAAACCTGCCATTGTTGCTTGCAAATAGAAGATAATTAATTCTTCAAGAAATAGTGGAGTTAAAAACTGCAAAGAAAAAAACAGCAATCACCACCATGCAGTGTTATGTAAGTGCCGGGCAAATAACAGAATATTCCTCAGAAATTGACAGTGGATACAATTTTCCTGTGATTCTGACAGGATTCCTTCATTATGGATGTATTGTTTGCAGTGCCATTTGTTCTAATCCTTTTTGATCTTTTGCTTATCATGTCAAAGATAAATACTGCTTGGTTTGTCCCCTTGGGAGCAAAGAGCATACTGTTTTTGTTTGTATGCTATTTCCTCTCACTGAAACGACCTGTGATTTCATTCCTTGAAAGTGGCTCATAAAATGACAGATGAATTTCCAGCAACAATAATACTTCCTAATGGTTTGCAAAACAGAATCATACTGCAAGAGTGCAACCATGAAGAAAAATAGGAGAGTTAGAAAGGCATGTTTTAAATATAATACTATAGTAGCAGATCAAATGAAATGCTTGAAATGGTTAGAATTCTACATGGTGCAACTTGGAGACTCTATGTGTGAACAAATGCCCTCTTTTCAAACGTCTATTTTTATAAAAACTGTACCTTTTCAATCACTGTATTAAATAATCAAGTGCATGAATAGTATTATGAATGATTATTCAAGGCTTACTATCATTGCTACCATTTGATTTTGTCCAAGTAATGATTTTGTTCATCTTAAACTGCCCGTTTAATTTGGTAAATTCTGTTTATATGATTTTTTTCCTGAATTATTTCAAATAAAATAGATGACGTTATCTGAACAATAAAATAAATGGGATATCATGTCAGATATAGGACATCATAGTATATTCTCTAGTAGACATGAGAAAGTATCTGTTCACAGAATTACATATTACTGTTGAAGAATTAACAAAGCAATATTCTGAATATAAAATAACAAAATATGTGAATTCTAACAAATGCCATAAACAATAATTTTTTGCATCAACTTCTGTACAGCTATTGTTTTGATTTGCTGAGAAAGTGATATAACTGTTTATTTTGTAGAACAGGTTCCCATTTCATAAGCAGGAGGATCTGGACATTTAAAGGAATTGAAACAAAGCAGGTTAATTATTTAGAGACTGCAGAATAAAGTAAGTTAAGTCACAAATAATGCAGTTTGTGCTATAATTATAATCCGAATGTCTCTAAATTACTAGGAATATGGCCTCTTACTCCTAGGCCAGTGTTTTCTGTCTGATCATTGGCTTTTGTTTTTTAAAATAACTTTTTTTGCTTTTTTTATGTACAGTTTAGTCCCCAAATGGGGATAAATGCAGATTTCTGTTACAAGAATAAATCATTTCTATTTTTAATAAAGTTTGTATAAAATGTGGTCGGGCAACATCAGTCTCTGAAGTACTTTACCACCTATATAAATGTACATAATAGCCGATAACCAATAACAGAGAAGACTAACTTTTAGAGGAACATTTACAAAGCTTTATCTTGTCAAGGTGATGTCCTTCAGTGGAGGACAATACATGGTTCTTAGTTCAGCAGTTCTGTCAAGTCTGAGGCAGTCATTTGATTTCACTTTTATACATATGCTTAGGTATTCAGAAAATTACTGTATGTAGAAAAGAAGCTCTGAATACTAGAAGGCTAGGTCAACACCAAGGAGGTAGATATCCAAATTCTTATTCTTTGTGTTTTCTGTGATCTGACTTTATTTTGACTTTGGCTCTCTATATAGTTAACAGAGATCTACACAAACATCACATGCGCTATTACACACTTGATTTCCATTTTAGCTTTTCTTTTGCTAGCTAGGGGTTGTTTGTATATTGTTGGAGAATCAGTAGTGTCACATGTTCACATCTTATCTCTGTTCTTTAAAAGTAAAGAAGCCAAATATATAGAAATAAATGTGTGTGCAGGGTGGGGAGTAGAAGCCAAACATATAGCTAACCTGTCAGGTACCTATCAGTTTCCCAGATCACCTACCTCGGTCAGTCTGGTCATGCCTATATGGGAAACAGATCTCTGACAAATTCTTAATCTAGCAGAAAAAGGTATAATGAGATCCAATGGGTGAAAGTTGAAGCTAGACAAATTCAAACTAAAAAATAAGGTGCTAATTTTTAAGTGTGAGGGTAATTAACCATTGGAACAACTTACCTAAGCACATGGTAGATTCTCCATCACTTCGAAGTCTTTAAATCAAGATTGGATATCTTTCTAAAATCTTAAAAATCTGTGGATCTATGAATTTTGCTTGTGTGTTGCATGTCTTTCTCCCATGCTTCAGCTGGTTCTTTTTTAGACTGAGCTCTTTGGGGAAAGATTATCTTCCCATGTGTTTTACATAATGTGTTTGTACATCCCCTAACAGAACGGGGCCTTTGGACATAACACAATAATAATTATCGATCAATTCAAACTCGATACAATACCCATGATTGTGACAAAAGGGATGTGAATGTGTGTGGGGTCTGTCACAGAACTGGGGTGTGTGTACATGGTCTGACAGAATCAGAGACTTGGGGGTGTTCGATTTGACATGGAAGTGTAGCGCCATGTGTGAGATCTGACATGGAAGCGGTGTGTGTGCGCATGCGGTCTGACACGGAAGCAGGCACAGTCTGACTCTGGTGCACTTGAAGCACACTATGCTGCTCCTTCCTGGAAGGCATTTTGGTGCATGCCTGATTTATTTTGAAACATATTCCTTAAAAGCCAGTGTTTTAGTGGAGATGCACAGTAAACAGTCTGTGGAGTGTTTGTCATTAGAAAGTTGCTGCAGGAAGTGAGGCAGAGCTGGCTTCTTCGCTAGCCTTTGTCACACTGTGTTGAAGCAAATTAAGCCAGCATTCATCATGTTGCACAATGTCACATCAGGTTGTGTCAGTTTGTGTAACATTAAATCACATCAAAGGCTTCAACTGACTTTGTTCTCAGACAGGGACTCTGAGGTCTGGAAAAGAGCAGGCTCTCTGTAGCTCAGAAATTGTGAGAAGTGGGTCTCCTTGAATGATGCTGGCACTGACTCCATCTCTTGGCAAATCTAGTAGGAAACTAATTCATACATATTCTTACGCTAAAAGCTATGAGATTATACACAGAGGATATTGTTTCTTTAGGAGTTTAACTGATTTGAGACAACATGAATGCCTTTCTGTAAACAGGGTGGCTGCATAGTTTAGAGCTGCTAATCCTGCCCATTCCCTTTCGAACCTAGGTTTTTCACCCCTGTCACGTACCTGAGCTCCAGAATGCCTGGGAACAAGAGTTCGTTCGTTCGTTTGTTCATCAAAAAAGACATTTGGGGTCAGATCTCTCCCTCTGCAAACATTGGGCCAAATTGTGAAGCCCTTATTCGGTTTTTATTCATGGAAAATGCTCACTGAAGTCCTTGAGAACCTCAGCTGATGCAAGGACTTCAGGATGTGGCCCAGTGTTCTCAAGATTGGCTGATGTTAGCTATGATGCTAGTGCCCAAAGACAGAAGTAAACCAAAAGCTCCATGTTAATTTAAATATCTCCTGATGATTAACTGGGCTACATAAAAAGATAAAAGAAAGAAAAGTCACAGCTGGGACTAAATATCAGTCTCTGAGATTTTTATATTAGTTAGAGTATGATGGGTAAAAAAGTTATTTTTCTCCTTATAAAACCAAAAGTCATCACAAAGTGTTAGAAACGCAAACATTTTATTGTCTTTACCCCAAGTCAGTGCAGCTCAATGCAACTGAAAACAGAGGAGTTTGTAATGGAAACAGGAAATGACTCAACTTTGGAATTGAGTGCTGAGCTATAAAGGAGGTTTTCAAAGATTTGTCGAGTCGTAGGTATGAGTTTAATTAACTCCAATAGGCATTTAATGTAGATTTAATAAGACAGTTATTGTATGTTAATTAAATGTCAACTGATTGCTAAAAGGTTTTCGCAATTATTGAAGTTTACTAATTATCGAATAGATAAATCAATTTCCCATGTAAATAACTTACATATATATAAGCAATAAATATGTCATTAGTTAGTGTATATTGCTATACAGAAATGAGTGATGTGCTATGCAGAGAAAGCTTTTTACATCTGTCCAGGGCAAACAGTAAGGAAACCACCCTCAGTTCTATTAGGTCCCACAATGTTTCCTGACTCTCAGTGCTGGGACCCAGTTCTCATAGCTGTGAAGCATGGGTTAGTGCAGGTGTTTTAGATGGCACGAGGATAGTTAGTAAGAAGGATCAAGGGAAAGTCTGAACACAGGGACAGCCAAAGAGTTCTACAATGCAGCTCACAGCCTCCATCATCTTTAGGATGAAGGCACTGCCTGCAGAGAGACTACAGGTCCCAGCAGACCATGATCTCTTATTCAGAACAAAGGTAGCGTCATAGAAATGTAGCCTGGGAGAGATCTCGCTAGGTCATCTAGTCCAGTCCACTGCACTGTGGCAGGACCAAGTATTATCTAGACTATCTCTGACAGGTGTTTGTCTAACATGTTTTTAAAAACCTCCAGCGATGGAGATTCCACAACCTCCCTAGGTAATTTGTTCCAGTGTTTAACTGCCCTGACAGTTAGGAAGTTTTTCTTAATGTCCAATATAAACCACCCTTGCTGCAATTTAAGCCCATTGCTTCTTGTCCTGTCCTCAGTAGCTAAGGAGAACAATTAATTGCCCTCTTCTTTATAACAACCTTTTATATACTTGAAGACTGGTATGATGACCTCCTCAGTCTTCTCTTTTCCATACTGATCAAACCTGATTATTTTCAATCTTTCCTCATAAGTCATGTTTTCTTGATCTTTAATCATCTTTATTGTTCTCCTCTGGTCCTTCTCCAGTTTGTCCACATCCTTTCTGAAGTGTGGTGCCCAGAACTGTACACCATACACCAGCTGAGGTCTTATCAGTGCCAAGTAGAGTGGAGGAATTGTTGTCATGCTTGCAAGACTCCTGCAAATACATCCCAGAAGATTCAGTTTTCTTGCAACTGTATTACATTATTGACTCATGTGATCCACTATAACACCCAGATCCTTTTCTGCAGTACTCCTTCCTAGACTTCCCATTTTGTATTTGTGCAACTGATTGTTCCTTCCTAAGTGGAGTACTTTGCATTTGTCCTTATTGAGTTTCATCCTGTTTATTTCAGACCATTTCTTTAGTTTATCAAGATCATTTTGAATTTTAATCCTATCCTCCAAAGTGCTTGCAATCCCTCCCAGCTTTATATCATCCACAGACCTTATAAGTGTAGTCTCTATGCCATTATCCAAGTCATTTATGAAGATATTGAATAGAACCAGACTCAGGACAGAACCCTGCAGGACCCCCCTCGATATGCCCTTCCAGATTGACTGTGTACTGTTGATAACTAACCTCCAAGTATGGTTTTCTAACCAGTTGTGCACCCACCTTATAGCAGGTTATAAATATAGGTTATATTTCCTTAGGTTGCTTATGAGGAGATCGTGTGGGGCAGTATTAAATGCCTTACTAAAGTTCTGCTGCTTCCACAAGGCTTGTTATCTTGTCAAAGAAGGATATTAAGTTGGCTGATGTGATTTGTTCTTGACAAATCCATGTTGACTGTTACTTATCTATCACCTTATTGTATACTTACAATTTGAATATTTGATTATTTGCTCCATTATGTTTCTGGGTACTGAAGTTAAGCTGACTGATCTATAATTCCCTGGGTTGTCCTTAGTCCCCTTTTTATAGATAGAACATGAGAACAGCCATCCTGGGTCAGACCAATGGTCCATCTAGCCCAATATTCTGTCTTCTGACAGTGGTCAATGCCAGGTGCTTCAGAGGATTGAGCAGAACAGGCAATCATGGAATGATCCATCCCCTGTTGCCCATTCCCAGCTTCTGGCAAACAGAGGCTAGGGACTATATGTGCCCTGCTCCAATCCTCTGGGATTTCTCCCATCTTCCAGGAGTTCTCAAAAATAAACACTGATGGCTCAGATATCTCTTCAGCTAGTTCCTTAAGTATTCTAGGATGTATTTGGTCAGGCCTTGCTGACTTGAAGACCTCAAACTTGTCTAAGTAATTCTTAGCTTGTTCTTTCCCTATTTTGGCCTCAGATCCTACCCCATTTACACGGATGTTCACTATGTTATTTGTCCAATCACTGCTAACCTTTTTGGTGAAAACTGAAACAAAAAGGGAATTGGCCATTACTGTTGTTGTCTTTCCCTCCTTAATGAGTAATAAGCCTCCTCTGTCCTAGTCTTCCTCTTGATTCTAATGTATTTGTAAAATGTTTTCTTGTTGCCCTTTACATCCCTGGCTAGTTTAATCTCGATTTGTGCCTTGGCCTTTCTAATTTTGTCCCTACATGCTTGTTTTGTTTTTTTTTAATAATCATCCTTCATAATTTGACCCCTGAAAGGGGTGAATTTGGCCAGGTAGGTCCAATCAACCAATTAAGCTGCAAATGGGGGAGATATAGGGTGGGTAGAGAGCGCTAATTAAAAGGAAGCTCACCTTCCTTCCCTGTGAGGGAACAGCCAGGGCTTCTATAAAGCTGGGAGGGAGCAGGGAGGAAGCCTGCAGTCTCTTTCCCTGAGGTAAGGGAGAAGGAAGGGGGTGGGAGAGAGGAGCCCATGAGGAAGGGTTTACCTTGTAGGCCTAAGAGAGAGGGGCTTGACTAGGAAGGCTGATGAAGGAGAAGCTTAAAGAAACATGGTAGGAAGAAGTCCAGGAAGGAGAGCAGTAGGATGTGAAGTCCCAGACCTTAACTATATGCTATAGGTCCCTGGACTGGAACCCAGAGTAGAGAGTGGGCTTGGGTTCCCCTGCCATCCATTGCAGAGTGGCATTGTTCGGGGCAGTGAATGGGAAGACTGCCTGAGTCACTGTGGGAGTGACTTAGTCAGAGCAGCAGGCATGAAGATCGTCGACCTGGGGTATTCTATCTGCTACCCAAGATCCATAAACCTGGAAATCCTGGACGCCCCATCATCTCAGGCATTGGCACCCTGACAGCAGGATTGTCTGGCTATGTAGACTCCCTCCTCAGGCCCTACGCTACCAGCACTCCCAGCTATCTTCGAGACACCACTGACTTCCTGAGGAAACTACAATCCATTGGTGATCTTCCTAAAAACCATTCTGGCCACTATGGATGTAGAAGCCTCTAAACCAACATTCCACACAAAGATGGACTACAAGCCGTCAGGAACAGTATCCCCGATAATGTCACGGCTAACCTAGTGGCTGAACTTTGTGACTTTGTTCTCACCCATAATTATTTCACATTTGGGGACAATGTATACCTTCAAATCAGCGGCACTGCTATGGGAACCCGCATGGCCCCACAGTATGCCAACATTTTTATGCGGACTTAGAACAACGCTTCCTCAGCTCTTATCCCCTAATGTCCCTACTCTACTTGCGCTACATTGATGACATCTTCATCATCAGGACCCATGGAAAAGAAGTCCCTGAGGAATTCCATCATGATTTCAACAATTTCCATCCCACCATCAACCTCAGCCTGGACCAGTCCACACAAGAGATCCACTTCCTGGACACTATGGTGCTAATAAGCAATGGTCACATAAACACCACCCTATACCAGAAACCTACTGACGGCTATTCCTACCTACATGCCTCCAGCTTTCACCCAGATCACACCACACGATCCATTGTCTACAGCCAAGCTCTACGATACAACCGCATTTGCTCCAACCCCTCAAACAGAGACAGACACCTACAAGATCTCTATCAAGCATTCTTACAACTACAGTACCCACCTGCTGAAGTGAAGAAACAGATTGACAGAGCCAGAAGAGTACCCAGAAGTCACTTACTACAGGACAGGCCCAACAAAGAAAATAACAGAACGCCACTAGCCATTACCTTCAGTCCCCAACTAAAATCTCTCCAAGGCATGAACAAGGATCTACAACCTATCTGAAGGATGACCCATCACTCTCACAGATCTTGGGAGACAGGCCAGTCCTTGCTTACAGACAGCCCCCCAACCTGAAGCAAATACTCACCAGCAACCACACAACAGAACCACTAACCCAGGAATCTATCCTTGCAACAAAGCCCGTTGCCAACTCTGTCCACATATCTATTCAGGGGACACCATCATAGGGCCTAATCACATCAGCCACACTATCAGAGGCTCATTCACCTGTGCATCTACCAATGTGATATATCCCATCATGTGCCAGCAATGCCCCTCTGCCATGTACATTGGTCAAACTGGACAGTCTCTATGTAAAAGAATAAATGGACACAATCAGACGTTAAGAATTATAACATTCAAAAACCAGTTGGAGAACACTTCAATCTCTCTGGTCACTCGATTACAGACCTGAAAGTGGCTACTCTTCAACAAAAAAAACTTCAAAAACAGACTCCAATGAGAGACTGCTGAATTGGAATTAATTTGCAAACTGGATACGATTAACTTAAGCTTGATTAGAGACTGGGAGTGGATGGGTCATTACACAAAGTAAAACTATTTCCCCATGTTTTCCCACCCCCCACTGTTCCTCAGATGTTCTTGTCAACTGCTGGAAATGCCCACCTTGATTATCACCACAAAAGGTTTTCTTCCTCCCCCCTCCCCGACCTGCTAGTAATAGCTCATCTTAAGTAATCACTCTCCTTACAGTGTGTATGATAAAACCCATTGTTTCATGTTCTCTGTGTGTGTATATAAATCTCCCCACTGTATTTTCCACTGAATGCATCCGATGAAGTGAGTTGTAGCTCACTAAAGCTTATGCTCCAATAAATTTGTTAGTCTCTAAGGTGCCACAAGTACTCCTTTTCTTTTTGCGAATACAGACTAACACGGCTGCTACTCTGAAATTTGTGCAGAGAGACTTGGAAAGACTCCCCCCGAAAGGGAAACTATATTAACCAGAGGGCCAAGCCATGAAGTGGGAGCAGTTGAGTCGCAAGAGAGAGAGACTGAGAGGGAGCTGGAGTGAGCAACTACAGGAAGAGGGCACCAAGCCATGTGGCACTAATCCCCAGCATCACCAGAAGGGGGCACCACCTAGCACAGAGTAGAGCACCCAGTGACAGATTCTTTTTAGAATTTCACTTCATGGAAGATCTCCTGGTTGAGGCAGGGTGGTCTCTTACCATACTCCCTGTCTTTCCTGTGCATTGGGATAGTTTGCTCTTGTGCCCTTAATAACGTCTTTTTAATAAACTGCCAATTCTTCTCTTTGTGCTACGTCCTTCCCTCTGGCCTTCGTCTATGTTTTCGTCTTTTGAGATTGTGAGCTTTGTTTTCATAGACATCTCTGCAGCGCCAAGAGTACTTTGGGCACCATATGAACAATGCAGCAAAGCATGCTGGAACCTCTGCATATTAGCAGACTAGAATTACGTTAAACCTCAGGCTTCTGGTCAGTTGCCATTATTGCCTGTAGGTGGGCACATTGTGGGCACCCCTTCCTTTTAAAATTATTTCTCTAAAAAAAGGTTTTACTGCTGATAAAATATTTGATAGGCCTTCCTGCTGACTCCTTTGCTGAGCTTTTCCACTGACAATTCAGGTTACTCTTAGTGATTACTCATTCGGTGGCAAACACCTGACATCTAGCTTTTACAGGTGGTTAATGGGTCAGGCCACCTGGGAAATCAGGTAATTACTTTAGCATGTAAAAGTGTTTAGAGGGTAATGGGCATTTCATGTAGAAGTGGCTGCACCACCTGACAAACAATCTGATCCTGCCTGAGCATACACAGTGCATTGAGAATAGTGTAATGACCCTTTCCAAGCATTTTTACAAAGGGAAAGTGCTATAGTGTTGCTATGATTTATCCATGTTGATGGTGTTTTCCCTAAGGTTCAGTAAAGCTTTCTGTATACCCCCTCAGTGCCTCCTCATTCTCCTGAGGGACAACACAAGACGGAGCGGGCCCAGCTCTAAGATTTATTCTGGGTGGCTCATTTATTACATATTAATCGTGGTCGCCAAAAGCTGTCCAGCTCCAGGCAAAAGGGAGAAAAAATACTGAAAATAGAGTGGATGGGCTTCAGGAGTTGGAGGAGACCTTGATCCCTTCAGCCCACAGCAGGTAGGTCCCCATAGGGCTGAAGAGAATTATGGCCTCTCTGTTGAGTGGTTTATATATGGCTCCTGAGTGAGTCTCAGGGTTGGTTCTTCAGGCTAGGATAGTGGCTGCAATCTCTCTGTGACACTTTTTATACAATATGGGGTTCTGTCCCATCTAGTGGCACCGAGACCACTTAGAGAGAGAGAGAAATTAATGAGTCTGCTCTACAGCTTTAGTTAACAGTCAGTTGGCTTTTAGCTTATGCGGTATAGGCTCATGCACTAAGCTCCAGAGGCCACAGGTTTGATCCCGCCCACCAACGACCAGGGTCTGTCGTCGTTACATTAGGGTCACTGGGTATGTGATTGCTGACCCCTGTCCTTACACTCTATGCAGGGTCAGTGTGGAGGTGATAAAGGATCCTTTGGCAGACCTGGTCATATATATATGAGACCCCTTCCTAGTCTCATTGTAGGGCTTAAATAGTACCAGGCCCTTAGGTGGGCAAGAAATGCAAGCTCCTACAGGTGCGTTTTAATTTTGCTACTTCAAAACCTTTATTAGATATCATCATCACAATCCTACAAGAGATGAAAACCTAGATTTAAAGCTGCAGAGTTAATGTTTTTGCTGTTAAGCCTGTTTCACTGAGTCTGTGCAGTACATCAGCCATAAAAATGAAGCACTTTTCATAAACTATGTCAAAGTGAAAGAAGAACAGGATTTGCATATTTGGCAGGATCTCTGGCAAAAGGTTCAAGCTGATTCTTACCTTATCTGAACTAGTTCACACTTCTCTAATTAAAGGGCATGCTATTCCCATCCCTAAAGATCAGGCTGTTTGCTATAATTTGCTTTAAGAATTCAGGGCAGCAAAAACACCTCAAGGTCCAGCCACTGAAAGAATAAATTGGGATCTTAAAGTGGCAACTTCCTTCATGTTGCTGTAATTTCTGTATTCCTTAAGATTGAGAAGAAATCCTGGGTAAATCTTTTTCATTTAGGAGCATCAAAACTTCAGGCTATTTGTCCAATGACAGAGAGCAGTCCTAAAGAAAGGAACTGCGCTCAACCAATCCGAAGCCAAATAACACCGTAACCTTTGGTGTCAAAGGGAAAGGTGCTTCCTTATTTATGTGCAAATCTTTCTGGAACCCTGCTTGGGTGGCAAGCATGCTCTGTCCCTGTCTGTTCAGGATTAGTGGATTATCTTTGTTTCCCTCAGTCTAGGAATTAAGCACAGCTGTCCCTGACTCTTTGTCATGGAGACTTTTTATGTCTTTAGTGTTCTCCAGCCCCCCTAGAGCAGTCATTATGCTGTTCATTTTGAGACAAAACTAAGTGATGCACAAGTCACTGAGGTCTTTACAATGAATCTGCAGAGGCTGGTTTAGTGATTAATTTGTAAAATGAAGCAATTTATATTTTGTCATTTTGTGAGCTTGACTCTTGTTAGTTAATGTGACTTTGTGCCCATGTACCATATTTTAAAGGAGGAATGTGTGTTTGGATGAATACATACCTTTGTGGAAGGCTGGCAAAAGACTGGGCCTATACACCACTTAAATCCTTGGGTTTAAGTGAGACTTGTACTACAGCTACACTGCACATCTGCGCAGCAACGTGTAGGTTATATGCAGCTGCACATCGCAGTGAAAAGCAGGCTGCATCCACTCTTAGATGTGTAGCTGTAGGTGTCTGTGACGAGCTCTGATGGGGGAGAGGCAGCAAGGAAAGGCTCTGGCAGGGGGGATTCAGCAGGAAAAGGCTCCGGCAGCTCCCACTGCTGGAGCTTTTCCTCGCTGCCTCCCCCCTGGCAGAGCCTTTCCCCACTACTGGAGTCTTTCCCTGTGGCGGAGGAAGGCTCTGGCAGTGGGGAACTGGCAGCGTCTTTTCTTGCTGCCTCCCCTCTGCCAGAGCTTTTTCCTGCTGCCAGAATCTTTCTCTGTTGCCTCCCCACTGCTTGACTCTTTGTCTGCAACAGGGGCTGGCTCTGGCAATGGGGAGCTGGCAGTGTGCCTTTCCTCGCTGCCTCTATCTGCCAGAGCCTTTCCCCACTGCCAGAGTCTTTTCCTGCATCCTGCAGCGGGGAGGCAGCGGGACATAATATTCCTTGGGCAAATAGAGAGTCTCTGGGTACATATATGAGTACATACCGACAGGCTTCAGGTGTGTCTTTACTCCCTTTAGCCTTTTTTTGCACTGCTGTTGATACCCATGCCAGGGGGACTACCCATTTATGTACTCTACACACCCCGTAAGAAGTGTGCAGTATAGATTTAACTTTAAGAGTTGCAGAGACCAGTTCTGGCCCTTTGAGTAGGAGCAAGTTTTGACCTGTGTGAGGTATTTACACAGCACCTCAAGAAAAGGTGCTTTTAAAAATTTAGTGCCTTTTCAACAGCAGTTGATTACTGTGTTTAATTTCCCTTAAGCTAATTTCCTCCTTTACTAGAAATGTTCTTCAGTCAGCATAATGTGATAACTTGACATGCCATGGGTTTGGGGGAACCCTGTCTCTAAAGAATACAGTAATGCCGTAAGTAATATCTCTGTGTATTGCAAGGAGGCGTAAATTACGTGCATTCCTCCATATGCTGAATTTTAAAGGGAGGACCCTGGGTTATTGCTCTGTCCTTGAAATGCTCAGTGAGGTGCGTTTGGGTGGATGAGGAGAGCATCCACATTCCACATTGACATTTGATAGGATTATTTAAAAAAAGAAGCAGCAGTTTAGCTACTTGGAAGACATTTAAAACCCCAGGTTTCAGGGCACTAGATGACAGGGTTAAGAAGAAACGTCCCCTGTGGGCAGTTTATTCCATAATTGTCCAGAGTGGTATCATGCACCTTCCTCTGAATCATTTGCCATTGGTGACTGAGAGACAGGGTACTGGACTAAATGGATGCCTGGTGTGATCTGTATTGCAGTTTCTATGTTGCTTTTGGAATCCAGGGTTCCCCATAGTTAATTCTCTGGGTTGCAGTGGAGAGAACAGTGAAACACAAGCCAACAGAGATGCTGATTGTTTCCTATTTTAATCCTATTTTTGGTGTCTGTTTTGTTGTGCTGTTTTCCCAGGCTGTCATGTCTTGTCCCCTGTCCCATGGGCCCCCCTTTTGTGACAGCCAGCACTGCTGATCACAAGGGTAATGTGTGGGTTGCAGCTAAGTGATGCAGCAAACTGAATTTGAACTTTGACCTTCTCCCTGCCTCCCATTGTCCTGCACCACTTTCACTCTTGCAGAGGGAAAACCACCAAGCACAAGCTCCTACAATGGCTCTGAGAGGTGGGGCTTCCCCCTTCGTAATTTGGCCCCACCTGTCCGCCAGTTCTGGACAGGAGTGCCTTCTTGGTGATGCATGTGTGTATTCTGTTTTCTTCACAAATGTGTCATACTTCCAGGCTGCCATCTGTAAAGTGAGGATGCAGAGATGGGAACGAGGGTTTGGGGGCTACATGGGGGATTTGTGGATGTGGAGACAAAGGGCTAGGTCACAAAAAATGATTGTATAAACAGTAGGTAACTCCTACTGATGGTGTTTTCTTTCTGACAACTAAACAATTCTGACAGGTTAAAGAACAATCTGGCCCAGGGCCTCTGAACCCACAGATTTTACTTCTGATTCATTATAATGTTCCCCTTTTAATGTTCCTTCCTTATGTTAAATGTACCTGCGCTGGGGACACTGAAATGCAGATCCATGTGGATTTCATGAGCCAGAAGACACAATCCAGTCATTCAGTGTGTACATAAACTAGATCTGGTCAAAAAGGGGTAATTGTTTTACAAGTGACATTTTTGGGGGGGGAAACAAGTTGTTTAAAAAAAACGCTAACATGTTTCAGTTTTAACCAGAACTGAAAACCAGAGTTTTTTCAGTTTTTGAAAAACATTTTAATTTTTTAATCATATTTTATTTAGTTAAAGCCCAGGTTTTTTTACTGACAGTTTTAGTTGTTTTTTCTTTTAAAAATGGAAATTTTTGATCAAAATTAAAATAGAAAATGAAAAGTCATTTTTATTGAAGTCAAAGATTTTTCTTTAATATCTCTAATATTAATATATCTCTGGGTATCAATTGCATTACTGACATTTCTTACTAGAGATGTACCAGTTGGTGTAATGCAATCGCATTTGTGACTGTGGTACTCATGTCACCTCAATAGCATTTTTCAATGTATTTACCTATGGAAACATCAATTCTGTGCCCCCTTTCCTGGATCTTTGTGACATACACAAATTAGACAGGCTGACTGACTTCCACACTAAATTAACAAGTGAGTGATTATATGGGTGACTTTAATTTTCCTGATATCTGCTGGGAGAGCAATACAGCGGTGCATAGACAATCCAGGAAGTTTTTGGAAAGCGTAGGGGACAATTTCCTGGTGCAAGTGCTAGGGGAGCCAACTAGGGGGAGCGCTTTTCTTGACCTGCTGCTCACAAACCGGGTAGAATTAGTGGGGGAAGCAAAAGTGGATGGGAATCTGGGAGGCAGTGACCATGAGTTGGTTGAGTTCAGGATCCTGACGCAGGGAAGAAAGGTAAGCAGCAGGATACGGACCCTGGACTTCAGGAAAGCAGACTTTGACTCCCTCAGGGAACAGATGGCCAGGATCCCCTGGGGGACTAACATGAAAGGGAAGGGAGTCCAGGAGAGCTGGCTGTATTTCAAGGAATCCCTGTTGAGGTTACAGGGACAAACCATCCCGATGAGTCGAAAGAATAGTAAATATGGCAGGCGACCAGCTTGGCTTAATGGTGAAATCCTAGCGGATCTTAAACATAAAAAAGAAGCTTACAAGAAGTGGAAGCTTGGACACATGACCAGGGAAGAGTATAAAAATATTGCTCGGGCATGTAGGAAAGATATCAGGAGGGCCAAATCGCACCTGGAGCTGCAGCTAGCAAGAGATGTCAAGAGTAACAAGAAAGGTTTCTTCAGGTATGTTGGCAACAAGAAGAAAGCCAAGGAAAGTGTGGGCCCCTTACTGAATGAGGGAGGCAAGCTAGTGACAGAGGATGTGGAAAAAGCTAATGTACTCAATGCTTTTTTTGCCTCTGTTTTCACTAACAAGGTCAGCTCCCAGACTGCTGTGCTGGGCAACACAAAATGGGGAAGAGATGGCCAGCCCTCTGTAGAGATAGAGGTGGTTAGGGACTATTTAGAAAAGCTGGACGTGCACAAGTCCATGGGGCCGGACGAATTGCATCCGAGAGTGCTGAAGGAATTGGCGGCTGTGATTGCAGAGCCCTTGGCCATTATCTTTGAAAACTCGTGGCGAACGGGGGAAGTCCCGGATGACTGGAAAAAGGCTAATGTAGTGCCCATCTTTAAAAAAGGGAAGAAGGAGGATCCTGGGAACTACAGGCCGGTCAGCCTCACCTCAGTCCCTGGAAAAATCATGGAGCAGGTCCTCAAAGAATCAATCCTGAAGCACTTAGAGGAGAGGAAAGTGATCAGGAACAGTCAGCATGGATTCACCAAGGGAAGGTCATGCCTGACTAATCTAATCGCCTTTTATGATGAGATTACTGGTTCTGTGGATGAAGGGAAAGCAGTGGATGTATTGTTTCTTGACTTTAGCAAAGCTTTTGACACGGTCTCCCACAGCATTCTTGTCAGCAAGTTAAGGAAGTATGGGCTGGATGAATGCACTATAAGGTGGGTAGAAAGCTGGCTAGATTGTCGGGCTCAACGGGTAGTGATCAATGGCTCCATGTCTAGTTGGCAGCCGGTGTCAAGTGGAGTGCCCCAGGGGTCGGTCCTGGGGCCCGTTTTGTTCAATATCTTCATAAATGATCTGGAGGATGGTGTGGATTGCACTCTCAGCAAATTTGCGGATGATACTAAACTGGGAGGAGTGGTAGATACGCTGGAGGGGAGGGATAGGATACAGAAGGACCTAGACAAATTGGAGGATTGGGCCAAAAGAAATCTAATGAGGTTCAATAAGGATAAATGCAGGGTCCTGCACTTAGGATGGAAGAATCCAATGCACCGCTACAGACTAGGGACCGAATGGCTCGGCAGCAGTTCTGCGGAAAAGGACCTAGGGGTGACAGTGGACGAGAAGCTGGATATGAGTCAGCAGTGTGCCCTTGTTGCCAAGAAGGCCAATGGCATTTTGGGTTGTATAAGTAGGGGCATAGCGAGCAGATCGAGGGACGTGATCGTTCCCCTCTATTCGACACTGGTGAGGCCTCATCTGGAGTACTGTGTCCAGTTTTGGGCCCCACACTACAGGAAGGATGTGGATAAATTGGAAAGAGTACAACGAAGGGCAACGAAAATGATTAGGGGTCTAGAGCACATGACTTATGAGGAGAGGCTGAGGGAGCTGGGATTGTTTAGTCTGGAGAAGAGAAGAATGAGGGGGGATTTGATAGCTGCTTTCAACTACCTGAAAGGGGGTTTCAAAGAGGATGGCTCTAGACTGTTCTCAATGGTAGCAGATGACAGAACGAGGAGTAATGGTCTCAAGTTGCAATGGGGGAGGTTTAGATTGGATATTAGGAAAAACTTTTTCACTAAGAGGGTGGTGAAACACTGGAATGCGTTACCTAGGGAGGTGGTAGAATCTCCTTCCTTAGAGGTTTTTAAGGTCAGGCTTGACAAAGCCCTAGCTGGGATGATTTAACTGGGACTTGGTCCTGCTTTGAGCAGGGGGTTGGACTAGATGACCTTCTGGGGTCCCTTCCAACCCTGATATTCTATGATTCTATGATTCTATGATTCTATGATTCTATGGGATAGACAATTATAAACTGGAATATAAAGAAAACAATACCTGGAAAAGGGAAATGTATACAAATAAGCTGAGAGAAGCACTAAAAGCAAAGTAGAAAAATGAAACACGTTTCATTTTTTTGGTTTTAAATTTATAGAACTGGTTATTGTAACAACAGCCCTCCCCTCCTCTGCTCTGTTAAACATAGTTTACTGTGTATGGTGGCAGGTTTGCTCTTCCTGTTCACTGAAATGTATGCCTTTCCATTCCCATGTATCTTGTGCCCAATGATGAGACTTTAAACATATATACATTCTCCTAGCAAGTCAATCCTGTCCTGCCTTGTGCACAGTATTTCTTTTTTTAGCAGTGTATAGATGGAATGATTCTGTCCTGTTAATAAATTACTCAGAACTTCTGAAGGATGGTACAGAAAGATAATTGCAACGGTTTAAGAGTTTTACACGTAAAGATAATTCAGCTATTACTTCATAACATATGTGGATAGCAAATCTATGCTTTGAACTTTCTGAAGCAGTACAAACAGCATTCACTTCCTTCATCTACACTCTGTCTCTGTCCCTTACTTGCTGCTCTGGTGTCGCCCTGACTGTCATTCAGGAATTCTGTACACTGAAAACAAAATAGTTAAATCAAGAACTTCAGGCCAGTGTGAGAGAATGAATTCCCACTGCCCTGCCCAAGCCTGCAAACTGCAATTGGTGAAGCAACTCTTTGATTCTACTATATCATAGCTTTCTTTTCTTTTGACTGGGCCATTGTTGTATCCCTGTTGACCCCTAACCTCACACATACAAACCTGAACTCTGGATTAGGCTTCCCAGGGAATAAACCATGGGCAAAGTTGAAGCACTAGCTAGAATGAGAGGAAATGGTTGATGCTGCCATAGTAACGTGACCTTGTACTGTCTGCCTGGAACAAAGGCGGTTTTCTTGTCCTTTTTTCTGCCCCTGTGAGTGTTTAAGCCCCCCTGCTGTAACACTACAGGGGGGGTGAAAGCTGTACACCAAGCAGTGAGTGAAGGGGTGCGCTCCCATGTGTAAAGTAGGGCACTCAACTAGGACACTGGGAACTCAGGCAGCCGGAAAAAAGAGAACCTGAGGCAGGAACTTTTTGGTCCTTGGTTTGAGGGTGGAGTTGGTGAGTTTCAAGCCGTCGTCCCGAATCCTAGAAACTGCAGTTTTTAACTCAATCAGTTCTGTCATCTTCCTTCAGCCTGTGGGTTTTTGGATGTAGCAAAATAACTAGCTAGACATGAATGTGATGTAGATCTGGGAAGCCCTAGAACCCATCAGTCCTGCTAATGGGAGCTAAGGGGGCTCAGGACAATCTCAGTCCCTAGTGACTTTTTCCTGTTTTGTTCTCTTAATTCTGGCAGCAAGGCTATCCCAACCACTGATCACAGAGGGTTTTAATAAGCACAGTAAACAGAATTCAGCTTTGCCACCATGCCAGTCATTAATGTGATAGCCAAGAGGAGGGCTCTTATCACAGTTTTCAGCTGCTCAGGTGGGAGGAGAAAAGGGAACCAAGGTCCCCGTTCTGTTCAGAATGTTCCATTCTTATCTGTTTCTAGGCTTTTGTACAATTTTGGAGTCCCTGGTAGTTAATATTCTGGGACTGTATCTCACAATTTTATATAAAAATCATATTCTATTTAAAATATTTAACCAGAGATTATCTCAAAGAATTACAGACAACTCATTTTAAGAGAGCTTTGTCAAAAGATACTGAAGAAAACCTTTTGCCCTTTTTGTGCATAGTGGTTTGGAAGAGTGAAAATTAATGAGGATCTCAGCCAGATGCCTGCCTGACCTGTCAGGCAGGGAGATTATGACATGTTTTCTGTAATTCCACTCAGGGCTGGAAATTGGACTCTTTCATATTTGCTTTTTCACTTCTTTCTTTCCACAAATCATCTTTGTAGTTAAGCTCAAAACCCCATTGTCTAGTACTACTTGCTTGGGAGTCACTGTAGTCTTTGCGTCCCATTGCTGGGAAACATGTCAGCATAGAAGCAGCCAAGCTGGACACAAAGGGAGACACGCATTCATCCTTGTTGACAGTTTTGGGAAAATCAGAGCATGGTGTTGAGAACCTGGAGTCCTGGGTTCTCTTCCATACTCTGCCAGTGACTTGCTATGTGATCCTGGACATTTTCCCATTGATAATGTGAGGATATAGCACTATTTGTGTCTCAGGCGAGGGGTGAGGCTCAGAAATCAATAGTCCTACGGTGCTTTGGCATGCTCAGGCGTGAGGCATGAGAGAGAAATGTTTCATGAGGAACAGCATCCCGTTTCCAGGGATCAGTCATGTTACCGTTCGTCAGCTTTCCTCCTCTGTGAGGAGAGAGCTCAGACTGGCATCTCAGGAGAAAAGTGGTGATAAAATAAAATGTCATCATTGACATCTCTGACTTACCTGTTAACTCTCCATCTTGTATTTAGACTTAGAAGAAGGGGTTTTTAACCTTAATGATATTTTTTGGAGCCAAGGAAAGTCTGGGAGTGTGACGAAGGGCAGGGGTGAGGAGGCAACCTAGTCCTTTCTGCAATCAGCTTCCCCTTGCTCCCCACCAAAAAAAAATTCCCCTGATTCACATAGACCAAGCAAAAGGCTTTCTCAAAGGGCCCTGCAGTAATAACAGGAGCAGTACCAGTGAGTGCACCTTGCTTAAGCCCTGACTGCTTGTCACACCTGGTGAGGCCTCTCTCCTGGAGCTGGTGCCCTACACCTAGAAACTTAAATGACATGGCAGAAGTCAGAACTGCATCAGCCCAGTGGCAGTATCTCACTCTGAAATGTTACTCACCTGATCTGCATTTCTCAGCACATTGGAAGAGGGGCAAGAGGGGTGGAGGGAGGGTTGCATTTAATATTGATAATAAGTAAAATGTTTTGTCACCAAACCCCAGCATTACAAAAGGTATTTACAAATGCTGCTTGGGGGACTCCCTAGAATGTCTGTAGAATAGACTATTTAAAAAATATTTTAGAGATGATCCAAAGCAGCACAAGGAAAAAAGGACAAAGAGCAAAATAACATAATTTCACTGTATTGCAAACACAACTGATCTCAGAGGGGTTTTTAGAGACGGTCAGTTTTATAGATTCAATAATATTTTCTGTCTCTAGGACTTGTGTTTAATGGTGTGGGGCAGGGGAGGAGATAGTCTCCCCCTTCTCTTTTGAATCTGTCCCCCCTTCTATCTCTGTTTCAGGGAGTTCTCCGCCTTCCCCTGCAATGTATTCCAGAGCATCAGAGCAGAGAGTGTGCATCTTTACTTGCCGGACCCCCCCTTCCAGTGCAAAGCAATCAATAAATCAATACAGAGATGCTGGAGTCCTAGATTGTAGTGATTTAGTGAATGCTGCTCAGTTTAATCAGAGAAACAAAATCATTAAAATTCTCTAAGAATTTAATTAATAAACATTGGGAATAATTAATTCTATGTATATTCACCAGCAGTTTCATTTTCATGTGTTTTTAAACCACCCCCTTGCCCCCAAAAAATCAGGAACGTCTTCCACTTTGAGTTTTTTCTGTCCAATAAGAGCTGCTCCATCTCTTCCCAACTTCAGGCAGATCCCATCGTATGCAATTTATAAAGCAAAGACCCATTAGAGCCAACCAGATCATATTTACAATATTTTCAGTTGAAAAGCCCATGTAAGATCTTACCCGATAAAAAGTTGTTAGAATTTCCCAAGTAAACAATGATTCTTGTCTTCACAAAAGATTTTTTCCTCTTTGCAAATAAATCTCTGAAACAAACCGCTCCCTGTCCCTAAGTGTCTGCAATGCTAAAGTTGTGACAAACTGACAAGAGCGAGGAAATCAGACCCTTTGCCCTCCATTCCTGGGGCCATGCCTTTCATTTTCACAGCAGCACATCTTAGTCACAAACTGAAAATTATTTAAATTTCATTCTTTTGAAGGTGATGATGCAGAGCAGAGATGGGCTGAGATGTGCAAGGCTATCCCCTCTCCCTCACTATCCCCAAGACATCTCTTTAATATGAAAGGGAAAACAAAACATTACAGCTAAAAAAGAAATTACGTTTTGTTCACCAGTAAAATAGGTCACACAGAAAACCACACATAGTGCCCTGCATATGCAGCCCGTGCAATGGCTTTCACTTGTGGCTTTCAGTTCTTTAAACCAAGGCTGGCTCCTGATATGCAACTTTTCAATTATCTGTTCATTATGAGATGTAAATGAGAAAAGCTGCTGTTTGGCTACTAGAGGATATAGTGCAGGAAAAGCTACACCAGAAAAAGCTCAGAAAGAAGCAAGTGAAGATTTGGTACTAAACCAACAAAAGTTGGGAAATTCTGTGTAGCAGCTGCAGCTCCCCCTTGCTCTGCTCTGTGGTGCCACGTGCATTGTTGGTATTGTAGCTGTCTGTGAGGTCCCCTGAGATGCCAGCAGGGGAGTTATGCTGGCTTTTGGCCTCTGCTGACTTCCTTGGCTTTGTGGCTTCAGGCCAGACTCCAAGTGGTGCTGGAACATTTCTAGTGAGCTAATTTTCTTTGCTTTGTGGGGTGTTTGTTGCTTGAAGGATTTTGGTTTTTCTCTTAAGTCCAAGTTGCTTCTGTTCAGTATTTATAAATAGATACATTTCCTGGCTGAGAACTTGGGAATGAGAGTTGTGCTGCAGTGAATATTCAGAACCAAACAGACACACTATCTACAACAAAGAGTTATCAGAGAAAAACCAATACGGTTCAAAGAATATAGGGCACTTTGCAACAATTAATTCCTTAATGCTCACAGCCACTGGGAGTAGCTCAGTACTGTTAAACAAGGTGGATGGCTGGGGGATCAGAGGCACAGAGAGAGGAAGTGACTTGGCCAAGGTCGCACGGCAAGTCAGTGGCAGAGCCAGGATGGGCACACAGGAGTTCTTGTGCCTAGACCAGACCTCTCGTTTTCTCCCCTGCCCAACCTCTCACATTGTCTTCATTGATAGAATGATCTTTAAATGAAAATATGAAGGCAAAACTGTAGTGGGAAGGCAAAAGGAGAAACCTTATTCATAAGAAAGGGGTCCCAGCCTCCAATCTTCTCCCACCACCAACCTTTGTGCATGGGGATGCTGCCACCACTTTCTCCCTCTCCTCACCACTGAGACCTTCTTGTCACCTGCAGTGCAGACCCCCACCCCCACTGCCCACTCTGGTCCCCATTGACAGACGGCAGTATTCTGCCCTTGGCAGCCACAACAAGTTAATAGAAAACTGCTCCTAGGAAAGGACAGAAGAGGACATTAAAAGGCCCAATATTGAAGTGATATCTGAGCTGTTTAATGAAAGAAGAATCCAGTTCCTTTGTGCCGTTCAATGCGCTGCTCCCTTACTGGGAACTTGTCAGCTCTGTGAGCCCCTGATGTCTCACATCCCTTTGTGAGCTCCATTACAGCCATCATCACACCCTCCTTTTCAGGGACATGCCATTGTACCTGGGATGTCACCAGCAGTCAGCTGGGGAGCGGAACAAAGGTATGTAACTAACTTGCTCTAGGAGCTCCTTTGGGGGGAGGAAGAGGGCAGCCTATGTGGGCAGAGGGTAACTGGCACTTCCACTAAATCTTTTACTGACCAAGCCCATTGACTGTCACTCCCTCTTGTCAGAGCAGCCCATAGCACCCCTTACAGCTCCTTGTTCTTCCCATTCAGAGAAATGCCTTTGCCTCCCATTCCTCTTTAAGGTACATGAGAAGATGGAGACAGCCACATCCTTCCCTCTCCAGCACTGATAGGAATTCTCCTCCAGGGGTCTCAGTAGAACAGCTTCAAATTATCCTCTCATTAGTGATGATACATCCCTTTTGAACACTGTGCCATTTCATCGCACCGTCTCAGCATCTAACATTAGGAGATAACTGCCTTCACAACATATGTCATTACTCATTAAGGGACTCTTCCTGGATTATGGCTGAGGTTTAATGACTTGTTAAAGATGTTTAACACTTACAATTTTGTTTTTAATTTAGGAAGCAGCATGATCAAAGTGTGCCCTGAGAATTTATCTCCGATTTGGTGAAATCTGCAGGTTGGCTTGTTCAGAGGAGGTGATCCTTAAATTGAATTGCAGCCCTCCAAGGCGTGTTTGGATGTCAAGCGCTGCCATGATCTGACATGTTAATGGGTTTGAGGAAACAATGTGTTTCAGAGGTAATTGCTGAAGCAATGAGTTCCCAGCAACGTTTTACTTAAAAGAAATGGGCTGCTTCTCCTGTACCAGTGACACCACACAACTCAGAGATTCAAACCTCTGCTTCCTTTGGATGGTCAGCAAAGTCTCAGAACGGACTGGAGCGGGGCCTTTCTCCTACCCATTGTTTGGAGCTGGAGGAATTAGAAGATTCGGATGCAGCGTGCTGCTGCTAGAAGGTTGCAGAACTTATTGTCATGAAGTCAAAACAACCCCCCGCCCCCAAATTAGAATTCCCAGGCCCCTCTCTGCTCCTCACAGTGGTCCCGGCACTTTCACCGAGATAAATTCAACAAGAGCAGTCGTTCTTATTAATCCTCTTTGTGCTTCACAGTTGTCTCTTAATTAATGCACAAGAGAGAAATGGGCAGCAGGGGCCTGTCCTCTGTATCAGGCTGTTCTGCAGGAAGAGGATGTGTATAGGAGGAAGGGTTGGCTAGTATGGGGAAGGAAAGATATTTAGGAAGGTAAGTTTGTCAGAGTTGCCTGGTTCATCCAACAAAGAGCTAAACAAGTTTGTCTCCCCACACTTACGGGGTTTACTAAAGAGTTTTTAGTATGCACAGATGAGTCGGATTTAAGTGGGTGCAGCTCATAGTCCTCAGTCAAATTGCTTTTAGAAAATAACCTTCCACTTTATCATCAAGCTGTTACCCTGAGTTGCTAACAGAAATGCATCCCCCATCCAAGTAGACAAGAAAGGTAATGGACTGGGGAGATGCCCTCTAGTCCCCCAAGCCAACCTTGGATCTGATGACATCAGGATGTGAGGCCTGGTGACCTTCTCCTACACCCCAGTGGCCTGTGATATCTTTAGATGCAGTTGGGTGGCTTTTCCCTCCTGCCAGTGCTGCTGCTTGGATTTTGGAGCTGACAAGGCAAGTCTGCTCTTCTCTAAAGAACCTTCTGGTGTGTGTTAGGCAGCCTGCCCACAGTCTCTGCAGCAGTGGGACTGGAGGAGGCTCCTGCTGCCTCACTGGTTCCTTAGCTGGGGGGCTGAAAGATGCCTCTGAGTGTGGTGAGCCTAAAGTCATTCCTGTTGTGGCTGGATATTACCCCCAGCTCCAGTGTCACTGAGGCTGGCGAGATAACAAGGCTGTAATTACCCTTACAGTCCCTCGGAAGAGGGAGGTTTAATAACATAAAAGCTAATAATGTAGTTGTCAATAATTGTTCTATTAATCCAACAAAACCTGTTGCTGGTAACAAGAGGCTATTTAATGGTGTGTCTTTGGCAACAGGCCCAGGAAGGAGTCCCTCTCTGCACTGTGATGCACTGGGTATATGATGCAGCACAAACATGGAGTTGCCAGGTGCGCTGTCTGTGAGAATCATTAACTATCTGAGTCAGGGGAGAAAGCAAGCGCAGAATTCCTCTGGCCATGTGTTCCATAAATAATGAGATAGGGAAACACAACAAACTCTACTCTCTCTGATGATGTGCACAGATGGGCTAAGGACCAGGCTGCAGAGAGCATGTCAGGAGAGGGAAGGGCTGTCAGAGTCACTGTGCTGGCTGGGTGAGGATGTTTCCTGGCACACACCCACAGAGAGCCCCAAAGGGATGTGGCTGCTCCAGGTGGGAACAGAGCTGCCTCTATATCCTCTTCAGATAACGGATGTGGTCTTTTGCTTACTGAGCTTGTGCTTGCATCATTATTCTGGGGACTCTGCTTGTGTGAACCTACCAATAAGTAAGTAGACTGCGAAGTTGCATAACAGAGAAACAAGGTGGGTGAGGTAACATCTTGTAGTGGACCAACTTTTGTTGGTGAGACAAGAGCTCTGTGTAAGCGCTAAAGCTTCTCTCTCTCATCAACAGAGGTTGGCCCACTAAAAGCTATTACCTTACTCACCTTGTCTCTCTAATATCCTGAGATCAACATGACTACAACAACACTGCAGACAGCTAGCATAATAGACGTCTAACATATACAAGGACATTGGTAGTTATTAAATACTCCATCTTTAAAAAAGGGGAGGAGGAGGATCCTGGGAACTACAGGCCAGTCAGCCTCACCTCAGTCCCTGGAAAAATCATGGAGCAGGTCCTCAAGGAATCAATTCTGAAGCACTTAGAGGAGAGGAAAGTGATCAGGAACAGTCAGCATGGATTCACCAAGAGCAAGTCATGCCTAACTAATCTAATTGCCTTCTATGACGAGATAACTGGCTCTGTGGATGAGGGGAAAGCAGTGGACATGTTGTTCCTTGACTTTAGCAAAGCTTTTGACACGGTCTCCCACAGTATTCTTGCCAGCAAGTTAAAGAAGTATGGGCTGGATGAATGGACTATAAGGTGGATAGAAAGTTGGCTAGATTGTCGGGCTCAACAGGTAGTGATCAATGGCTCCATATCTAGTTGGCAACCGGTATTAAGTGGAGTGCCCCAAGAGTTGGTCCTGGGGCCGGTTTTGTTCAATATCTTCATAAATGATCTTGAGGATGGTGTGGATTGCACCCTCAGCAAGGTTGCAGATGATACTAAATTGGGAGGAGAGGTGGATACGCTGGAGGGTAGGGATAGGATACAGAGGGCCCTAGACAAATTAGAGGATTGGGCCAAAAGAAATCTGATGAGGTTCAACAAGTTCAAGTGCAGAGTCCTGCACTTAGGACGGAAGAATCCCATGCACTGCTACAGACTAGGGACCGAATGGCTAGTCAGCAGTTCTGCAGAAAAGGACCTAGGGGTTACAATGGACGAGAAGCTGGATATGAGTCAACAGTGTGCCCTTGTTGCCAAGAAGGCCAATGGCATTTTGGGATGTATAAGTAGGGGCATTGCCAGCAGATCGAGGGACGTGATTGTTCCCCTCTATTCAACATTGGTGAGGCCTCATCTGGAGTACTGTGTCCAGTTTTGGGCCCCACACTACAAGAAGGATGTGGAAAAATTGGAAAGAGTTCAGCGGAGGGCAACAAAAATGATTAGGGGACTGGAACACATGACTTTTGAGGAGAGGCTGAGGGAACTGGGATTGTTTAGTCTGTGGAAGAGAAGAATGAGGGGGGATTTGATAGCTGCTTTCAACTACCTGAAAGAGGTTCCAAAGAGGATGGATCTAGACTGTTCTCAGTGGTAGCGGATGACAGAACAAGGAGTAATGGTCTCAAGTTGCAGTGGGGGAGGTTTAGGTTGGATATTAGGAAAAACTTCACTAGGAGGGTGGTGAAATACTGGAATGCGTTACCTAGAGAGGTGGTGGAATCTCCTTCCTTAGAAGTTTTTAAGGTCAGGCTTGACAAAGCCCTGGCTGGGATGATTTAGTTGGGGATTGGTCCTGCTTTGAGCAGGGGGTTGGACTAGATGACCTCCTGAGGTCCCTTCCAACCTTGATATTCTATGATTCTATGACACCAGCTGACGATAGTTATAGCCTTACTTTCAATATCAGGTGGAGAAACAAACAACTACGTGGAGGCAGGAGATGGATGGCACGCAGCTAGCTCCATTTTGTGGGCCATATTGTGATGCACCATGCACTTCACTGCATATTCACAGTGTGCTCTACTGCATCATAGTCAGAAGGTGACGTTACAGCTGATGTTATAAATTCCCCTCTCTGCAGACTCAAATTGTAATGTTGTGACAACAAGAACAACTCACTTTTGGTGGGGAAAAAAAATCACATTCTCAACCTTGTTTCTAGGGAAGTGAAGCATCTTGTAGTTTCTTCTCAGAGGTGAGGAGACCTGTACTTTGTTGCTTTTCCCCTTCACTGGCACTCGGGGAAATTTTTCCATGTGCTCTCAGGGCAAAATGTCAGTCATGAACAGGCCTAGGATGTTCTGTTGTAAAATTCTGCACAAGAGCAAATTGGGGAAGTCCTGATTTTATTCTGTGGACATCAGGAATGTTGCCCAGACCTAGAATTATAGTGTGCTTATGAGCTGTTCTTGTGTGATGGGTATGTGTCTTCATCTGGGTGTTCATATGGCATCTGGGCAGAATCACCTCCAGGCAGGGGGAGGGGGTTTCATTTTCCTTAATTTCTTTTTCACCTCCTTCCATCAAGAGATAATGCTAGTCTCATTCCTTCCAACTCCCTGGGCTTCCCCAGGAGGCCCTTGCTACTGTCATCCCTCCTTCTCCTTGTAATGAAAGTCCAGCTTTGTTGCTATGGCTGTTGTGTGGCTGCCCCACGGCAGCACTGTTTGCATGGTCCCAGGGTGAGGCCTAGTGAGGTTCAACAGTAGCCTGTCTTTGTTCCTTTGCTTGAGTATTTCACGCAGGTTTCAGAAGCCTGGCTTCTTCTAAATATGGCGTTAACACCTTTCTAAAGGCTGCTAAATATAAAAGCAGATACAGAGACATTCATCTAGGTACATAAAGAAGTTGGGAATGCAGAGCAGGTCCTGAGCCATGCTGCACTCCTACAAATTCCCTAATGCAATCCATTGCACAAGCATTAATTTGATCCTTAACACCCTGCAGGAGGAAGAAATTTGAGGGCCATTGAGCACTGTGCATCTTCCAGTGCATCACAATTACACAGCCATCTGTCCCAGGAACTTCAAACTGATCCATTGTAAAACATGCAGAGTTTAAAGTCCTCCCAGTGCATCTCTTCTTACCTGCAGTGGCACTGGGCTTGTAGCTGCTTACTGGCAGTCAACTCAAGCCTGGGGGGAGATAGACCTGCGTCCCTGACCCTGCGGGAATCAGAGCCTGCCCACTGCACCCTTTCTTTTTCTTGGTATTATGTGAAGGTTTTTTACATTTTAAAAGGGAAACAAATGAGATGGGTTTATAAGACATTGTTGGTGTTCAGCACAATGGCTGTGGAGTCTTTGGCTTTGGGAGGAAGGGTGACCTTGTGGTGAAGGCAGTGGATTTAATTTTCAGCTCTACCATCGTCTCTGGTATTATACCCCCAGCTCCAGGAGACACATCCACGCTAGCTTTGATCGAGCTGACAATAGTGTGACCATTGCAATGGGAGCAGCTGGCAGGGCTGGCTGCCCTAAGTACATACCCATCAGGGACACCAAGCATGTACTCAGGACGACTAGCCCTTCCCATTGCTTGCACCACTGCAACTACGTTATTTGTAGTCACTAGCTCAGTCAGAGGTAGCGTGAGTATGTCTCCTCCAGCTGGGAATTACCCCCTCACAGCTTGCTTCTCTGGGCCTCATTTCCCATCTATAAAATGGGATCATAAAACTTCCCTTTGTCACTGTTGCTGTGAGGGTAAATGCATTAATGTTTGTGAGATGCTCAGATACTGCAGAATGGGGGCCACATGGAATTGGTAGTTGGTTCATAAACTTTGATCCAGGGTCCATAATGCTGTGTCCCATGGTGATGCTAGCCATCTACCAGTCAGCTTGGCCATGTATTTCTCTATGATCAGGAAGCAGCACACTCCAGTGGATAATAGTCAGGAGGCTGGGTTCTGCCCCGGCACAGATTTCCTATGTGACCTTATCACCTCCCCTCTCTGTATCTTTCTGCTTCTGCAAGAACATGCCCTTTTTCTGTGTGTCTGAGGAATTTCACTCTCGTTAGGTGCTGCTTGCTGCCCCAGATGCTTTGCACTTCCAGCAGTTAAGAATCAGGGTGTCAGGGAGTGGCTGAGGCTTTTTCTCTGATGCGTGTCCACCCATTGCGTCCGCTGTGACCCAGTGATCATAAGGTTGCTGTGCTACCTCTGTTCTCTAAGCCCTCTGTTTCAAGGAGCCAAGATGATATGTCTTGGCTCTAAAGTAACCAGCATCGTCTCATTCTCCCTGCCTGCGATACTACTGACCCTCTGCACTGCTCTCTCAAAATGTCTGTGATGTTGATCCTATTTACGGCTGACACTTCACTTCTTAGTTCACTTATTTATGCAGGAATCATGGCCTGTGACTTCTTAATTGCCATAAGGGCTATGGAGATATTTATGTCCTTCACCACTGAGGCACCTCTCCAGCTTTCCTCCTCCATGCAGAGCATCCCTGTTGGTCCCATTTTTCCCATCAGATTATCTGTAGAACTCCTTAGTAATCGACTGTGCACGCAGCTGTGGTCATCTTATTTTCCCGAGTGTTTTAGTGTCACTTGTGCTTTCAAAACATTCAGGATTTTAGAGCAGGAAGGCAAAATTTTTAGCGGGTGCTAGTGAGATTCCAGCTGGCATCTGACTTGCAGCGTTACCTGGAAGGCTTTACGCTTCTTTAAATGTGTAAACAAATACAGAAATAGCCCTAGATGAGTGAAGAACAGATGTCCTTCACAGCTTGTGAAGAGCCTTTTGCCTGATTCTCAAGTGATAACAGATATGCCATGTACTTGCAGGAAGCTGGACAAATCTTTCGGAGAGGTACAGTACGCATTTGTTTGAGCTTTCCCTTGCTTCTTCGGCTCTAATTATTATTGAGCTGCATTTTGTTGTTCTTTAAATTCTGAATCTTAATTGTAACTAGAGATTTGGGTTCTGAGTCTCCTCTCAGTTTCACAGCAGTATAACTCTGTTGACTTCAAAGGAGCTGTTTCTAATTTACACCAGTGTGAAAGATGAGTTGGACCCTTATTTTCTGGAACTGAAACTTAGAGCAGCTACAAAATAAATCGGTATTTTCAGGGAAGCTGAAACATGCTAAACTCATTAGACAGTCCAGGGAGTTAATTAGCATATAATTTTTTGTATAGAAAACTGATTTTCAGGATGACTTGTAACACAGGGCTGTAAAAGAGTCAAATCCATTGAAACTCTTATTTGGTTTTTAAGTTTTCCAAATTTCAATGGTTGGGATGGATGCAATATTTCCAGTTTCAGAGTAGCAGCTGTGTTAGTCTGTATTCGCAAAAAGAAAAGGAGTACTTGTGGCTCCTTAGAGACTAACAAATTTATTTCCAGTGCTTTTGTTTTGGTTTTTAAGTTTTCCAAATTTCAATGGTTGGGATGGATGCAATATTTCCAGTGCTTTTGTTTTGGGGTTTTTCTGCTGCTGTTGGTACCAACACGTACTGCAGGATGAAGTATTGCCATAGCTCTTTTATAGTCAATCTCTTCACTTAGTCAGGTTCAAGTTCAGATTCATATTGTGCATAGTTTGTTTTTATCTACCAGAGTGCAGTGTGTAGTGGTGAGTGATCACATGGATGGTAATTAAACAGGTATAAATATGATAGCCCAGCTCAGAATATACACCCTCGGGGTCCCATTCTGGATTGTGCAGTGAGGTTTCTGTGCAATATTCCAGCCCTGACTCAAGCTGTGGACTCTATAAATGTTTTATTGAAATAAAGGCCTAATTTACACATGTGCATTGATGCAGAGGCAGATTTATGGCTTGAGGAAAATTCTATGTGGATTTAGGGCATGGAGATGGGGAACTCTTCTTTATGACCTAATAAGGTACTCTAGAGGGTATTCTGTGCCAAAAAATTAAAAATTCTGGGCCAAAAAATTAAAAATTCAGTGCACAGTATTTTAAAAATCTGCAAAATTCTGCAAGTTTTATTTGTCAATAAATAAATGCAGAGGCTCCAGCATGGCAGTGGGGAGCACAGGCCACTGGCTGCACAAAGGTGGGAGATCACCCTGCAGCTTCTCCATCCTCCATCCCGGGGACATGGACTCCGTGGTGAAGCTGCAGCTGACCCTGACACAGCACAAGGCCTGGATCTGACCCAGAAACACCCTGGGGCCCTGCCCCTCTGCGCCAGGTGCAGGGCAGGCAGGTTCAATCAGGCAGGATCCAAGTGTGGAGGTGGTCTGTGTGGGGTGAGAGGATTCTGTGTGGGACAACCTGGATACAGGCAGATCAGTGGGGGTCTAGGTTTGGGGGGATCTGGATGCACAGAGGCTCATTGAGGGGGTTTCAGGTGCAGGGGCAATGGAACTCTGCAGGGGTTTCCAGGTGAAAGTGGTTGGGGCTCAGCAGAGGGGTCTGGGGGGGTCTCAGCAGGGGGTTCTGGGTGCTGAGAGAGTGGGGCTTGGTGGGATGGGGGTCTGGGTGCAGCTAATTGGTGGTCAGTGGCATGGGGGTCTGGATGTGGGGGCTTAGGGTGGTGCAGTGGGCTGGGGCTTGTAAGAGTGGGGGTTTGAGTACAGGGAGCTCGGGGGGGGGTGGTCCGGAGGCAGGGCATCTGGGTGCAGGAAGCTCCAGATGCAGGGGTTGAGGGTCAATGGGGTGGGGTTTGGCCTTGGAGGGCTAGGGGGGTTCTGGTTGTACTGGGTGAGGCTTGGCAGGGGTGTCTGGGTATGGGAGGTCTTGATGCATGGGGTTGGGCGGATGGGGGAGCAGCTCCCTGTACAGGGGACCCTCCCCCGCAGCTGAGGAGCGATGCGGGGAGGATGCTGAGCTTCTTGCAGCTGGGGGAGGTTTCTGGGGATGGGTCTGATACAGCCTTAGCCTCTCCTTGCAGGAGAAGAGGAAGTCCTGTCCTCTCCTGCCTCCAGCCCAGCTGGGACTAGCAGCTGATCCCAACTCAGGGTAGGAGCTATTGGCTGGGGTGTCCCCAGGTCTGCAGTGATTTGCCTCTCTACAGGCTCCTCTGCGTGCCTGAAATGATGTACCTGTGCCACTAGGGAGTGGTGCATGACTGCTCTTGCAGCTTCCCTTTGCTTCCCTGTCAGAAAGTCATTTTTCTGCGGGGAAGCAAAGAAATCTGCAGGGGATGTGAATTCTGTGCATGCGCAGTGGCACAGAATTCCCCCAGGAGTAATAAGGGTAAGGTACATGTAGAATTATGTAGTAGCCAATAGAGGTTTACAGACTCATAATCTTCTCCCATTAGGAACTTTTTCATCAAGTTTTGGACAAAAATTAAGGGAACAAAGACTAGTGAGATGAATGAATTCTGGGGAAAAAAGACCTGAATGTTCATGGTTGTGACTGGAAATGAGTGCTATAGAGAAACATGCATTGGGCCTGCAGCTCCATAACGTACCACTCTGCCTGGCATTCAGAACATTGGACTTTGGCATTTTACAGTGGTTGGGAAGGTTAAAGCAACATAACAACTCAGCCAAGTCTTAGCAAAAGACAGAGGGGTGTCTATGTTAAGACATCAGGGGAGAAAGCTAATGCATGCTCTTGTATGTGATCAGTATGGCGAAGTCTGATCATTTTATTTCCAAGGCTTAGGGGTATGCAAATAATGAATTTCTTATTCACTTGCACTTCCCAGGAAAAAAACACAAGCATGGGGAATCCATGTCACACATGACATAGAACTTAGAGTATAGGACCAACCAAACAGCAGGCTGTCTGAACTTTATGTATGCTATCTGAATAATTGTCACCTTGGGGAACTAAATTTCCTCACCTTGAAATGCAAAACTGAGAAAGCTGCTTGGGAATCACTGTACACTTGGTGTAACCTGCAATGGTTTAAACAATTTATGATGCACTTCACTGCATAAAAGAAATATTAGTCCTATGAAATCTACAAGAGTTAAATTTTCCTTGTCAGAAAACTTGATGACTTAGTGGACTGGAAATTTATTTTGCTTGCCTTATCATACATCTGAAGGCCTCACTTGTGTGCCCTCTTGGCTATTGCCAGTCTGCCTTAATAATTTGCACAGATATTGGTCTTTATCAGAAAAAGTCCAAATCTGGGCACAAGCATGAGGGTGACTGAAGAGTATTGGCTTGAGAATACTTTGATGAAGATAAGTAAACAGTAGCTGTTCATTACTTCTGAGATTTTCTGAAACTTAGGAAAATACATGTGCGATCCAGGCAGACACTCGGTGCACCATGAAATCAGGACGGTTTTGGCAGATACTTTCAGCGTGACTCTGTTTATTAGTCTGAATTTCTTCTGGGCATAGAATTGGAGGACTTTCTTTTTGCAACTGGCTTCATCTTAAATTATTTTCCTTGTTTGCTTCCCAGGTAATCATTTTATTGATGGCTTAGAGAGAAGTGAAATTTTATTTATCTAAAAGTGCTAATATTTATTAGAGAGACAACGGGGTGAGGTAATATATTTTATTGGGCCAACTTCTATCTATTAAACATTTAAAGGAGTCAGTATGCTGCTTGGCCACTAGAAAGGCTAATATCAAAAACATGTTGCCATCTTTCCTGGAACAGATGTTTGCAAAGTGTGTGTCAGAGGCTCTCACCCCAAATTAAATCCCCTACAGCCATCCACGTGTGGAGTACCCAATGTCAGAAGAAAATAGATATCTTGGTCCTGACCCTTCTCTCCCACTGGTATAAAACAGAAGTGACTCTACGGAAGTCAAAGGAGGTGTTCTCAGGGAAAGTCAGGTCAGATTCAGGCCCCTGGTGTTGACTGAAGCTTGTACTTTGGGTTCACTATTGTCAAAATGGGATGTTGGCTTCTAATTTAGGGACTGACTCTCCCTGCCTTACACTTTGTTGTCATTTACACTAGTGCAAAGGCAAAGCAAAGTGGTACCGGCTCCGACTACCAGTGTTTTACACCCCTGTTGTGCTCACTGTGCCCCAGTGTGAGACTCATCCCCCTGGTGTAATGAGATGAATCTTGTTGTATTAGATAGGTGCTTATGTTTGTCCTAATGCCTTTGGGTAGAAAGTGGCATGTTTCACCAGAATTATCAACCTCTTTGCTGCGGGCATTGCTGAGGGGATCACTTTAGCGATTGTTTCCTTTGTGGAGGCTACATGTTCTGTTCCATTCCAGGATGTAATTAGCCTGAAGATGAGAGGCCAGGAACAGGATGGGGATGCCAGAGCCTACTCTTCACTTATGGGAACATTCTTCTAGTGATATATTCTTCCACGCTCAGAAAGTTTGGCACTAGTTCTAGCCTTAAAATGGTGCCAGCCCTGATCTTTCCCAATCAAACATTTCACTTTCTTTCTGAAGTTATTAGACAGCTTAAAAGGCCTGCCAAGTGTCAGGGTTACTTATGCTGTAGCAGTTATGGAACTCATTCAGAATTATTTACTCAGGGAGTGCTGATATCTGAGCAGAGGTTGCAATGGATGTAAACTTGCATTGACATAGAATCCTGGAGCAGAAATTTTAAGGTCTGTCTCTAAACGAGAGTCACAGAGCCAAAGATGTGCAGTTGGCTACAAAAGTACAAAGTATGAAACACACAACATGAGACTTGGTGCATCCTGCTTGAGGGTTTTAAAAAAAGTTTTCTCTTCTGTTCTAGCTAGTTGGGAAATTTATAGCTTTCACAATGGTCAGTGTTCACATACTTCATAGTTTTCCCCTAGTATACTCAGAGTGTTCTGCTTCTAACCTAGGAAGGCTCTGAAGCATGCAAAATATGCTAAACAAATGTGATTTAGGGCAGTATTTATTGCATAGGATATAATTACCTGACCTTACAAGCCTCTGACTCAGGAGTGACTAGGCTAAGGGACCAGGTGGAACCAGTATTTGAAGATAGACTCAGTGGAGAGTTTTAAAATTCATATCTGTCTCTAATGGGTGATGCAGGGAGGTGTTAGCAAGGGAGAGTGTGATGCACTGGAAGGGGGTGTAACGAGATAAGGAGAAGCTTGGTTAGGGCTCTGCTGCCCGGAGAAGAAGGGGAAAGGTGATCTGGGAGCAGAGAGGACAGGCTGATGAAACACAAGCAGGAAGGGGATCTGGCGGGGGGAGGCAGAGAGCAGTTTGGGCTGCTGAGAATCTGAGATTGGAGTTTTGATTTCATAAGACGTGTCATTACCTATGTAATTAGCAAAACACATTTTATTAGATTCTAAGTAATTTCCTTTTCCCCAATAAGAATCTAAGCCCAGCTCCCTTACTCATTCATCACCACTTAGATCCCTGGTTGCTAGTGTCATCTTTGCCACTCTCCACTGCACACTCCCCATGGTAGTAATTGCCTTCCCGTGGGACAGCTGACAGTGACTATAAGAAGCGTTGTAGGAAGCCACAGTAAAGAGCATCCTAGGGGGTGGGGAGGGAACTATTTCCTCTGAGTGGGGTTTTTTCTGAGATTTCGTCACCCAAAACAACTGCCCTTTAATACAGATTTAATTTATAATTAATATAAGCAGATGATCTCAGCTGCCCACCTCCCCTCCTTTAGATGGCCCTTCTAGGGCAGCATGTGTACTTGGGCATCAGTGTACAGGATCAGTTAATAAAAGTAGCCACTTATTAATATCCATTTTCTCCATTTTGCTGGGTATCTTCAGTGATGGGACATGGCAGCAATATTGCCAAATCCAAGCATTCATAAACTACAGGTCAGACCCCAGATTAGTTTTAAAATTATGTCAGGCCCAAAAATCATGAGACTGGCTTGACAATTATAAGTTTAAGAAAAAATGTTGGTGGTTCTTATTACCTTCTGGTACAGTCACCTCACTTTCCAAGCTTTTCTCTGAAACCATGAGGGCTAGGAATTTAGAGTGTTTCTTGTTTTGATTTGTTTTTTTACGTGAAAGCCAAGCATATAATCTCTTGATTCCAGGAACTGAGGCTTTAAGAAAAATATCATGTGACTTGCAATAAAATTTATGATTTGGAAACATTATTGCTGCAAGTTACCTGGATCTGAACTCAGCATGGTTCTTGTGTCCTTGCTGTAAAGAATCTCCTTGACAACCCTGCCGTGTTTTTTTCATTGTTTGGCATCCCCAGAACTTGAAAAATCGTTTTAAATCTGGTTTCACAACCTCTCTGCATCTCCTGGCTCTTGATAAAAACTGCAGCATGGTGGCTGGGCTCAGGTCATTTCTTCTCATTAGGTTTGTGTCAGACTTTCTGTCCTCTCAGCGGCTCTCTGCACAGTATGTTCCAAAAGTATCTCCTTTCTGTGGCTCTGTGTGAATCACACTCATGCAAAGTGGTGCTGATGTTATAAATTAGACTGTTTAAGAAGCAGAGCTGCTACTGTGTTTCCAACCTGATCTGTAATCTGATATGCACAACAGTAAGAAATACTGCACGGACTGAACACAGTAAACTGCCTCATTGCCTAATTTCGTTCATATTAACTCTTTTTTTTTTATTATTTTAATTGCCTAAATATAAGGAAGGATTGGTGGGGAGATGAATTGCGCTGCGGAAGTGTCTTTGGCAAATGACTGAAGCCCAATTACTGGAGTAATTGTAAGTGCTCAAGAACAGAGGAATCCTGGCTTGGCTGCCGGGGAATGGGCTAGATGTAGCTAAGAGGCCTTCTCCATCTCTCTAGGAAATTATCTGGCAGTTCAGGTGCTGGCTTAAAGATTCAACACTTCTGGAAAAACCCTGGTTTCCAAGAGAGGATGCTCCTAGCAGAGGAAAAGGGGCTGACCCATAGAGGGCTGTGACTGGCAGCTGTGGAGGGCTGTTACTACCACAGCATCCAGTATATAAAGGATTTGCTTCTGACAAATTCACTTAAAGTAGACCTATCCTGGAAAATTCAGGTTTGAAACCCAGACTAGCAGTGTCTCCTTATCTGTGCTGAAGGGTGAGAAGATGGAGTGCATCCATGTGCATGCCTGGAGAGGTGTGCTCATGTTAAGTTATCTTCAGAGTGTCAGGCCTGAATTTGAATTCCTTGATTTGGCTGACATGAGTCAAACATTACTAAAGTTAATTTTGTAGTGGTGGTTTTTCTGAGAGTAAATCTTACTGATATCCTTTCTGACTACAGATTTCAAAATCAGTTTCTTTACAGCACATTAATGTTCAGTACATTGATTTCCATTTTACAACTTACTTAACTTTTCTACTGCCCAGTGTTGGTTAGTGGAGCTGCAACGGGTTAGTTATAATTATCTGGGTAGGCAGAATATGGATTCAGCAGAATGACCTCTTCATTATTTCACATGCTATATCTCCAGAGGTGGATGCAGCTTAAGCAAAATGATACATTGTTGATGGACGGTCTTCCTTTTAAATGCCATTTGGATCTCCCCACAAATCTGCTCTCTGAGCCTGCAAGACCCCACTTGGTCCCTACTGCATAATCTTCAATCAGACGTGCAGACTATGGCTTCCTCCAGAATTCACTGTTGTTGCTCTTTGCGCTGCAGTAACTCATTCCACTTGATGAAAGCTTGTCACCTGGAGCCTGTTGCCTTGTTGGCAGCCACAGCCCCAGAAGGGCCCAGCAGTGAGAAGCCAAGTCTAATGATGAAACTGAGATCTCCAGGGCAGAACAGATCCTTTACCATGGCCCCTGTGCCAGTCTCCTGGTTCTTGTGCATTGTGAGTAGTTTTAAATCTATGAAGTACAGTGGTTATTCATTGAAATCAGTGATATTTGTGTGTGTGTGTAGAATAGGAACTCTAAACTTTTATAAAATATGTGCTCAGCTAGTAAGGAAAAAAGGACTGAAATGATCAGTTGCTATGTTTGCTGATTTGTTTTTCACATACTTCACTGTATGAGGAAGAGATGCTACTGGCAGTGTTGTTTCCAGTCACTTTAATCACTTTGAATTCTATGTATGACATCATCTCAGAAATGCAGTTAAAACAAAATAAACCTATTTAAAGTGGTTCTAGACAAGGCGATTGGGGAAGTCTTGTCCAGTGGTGAGAAAAGGAAACTGGCAATCAGAAAACCTAAGTTCTATTTAGTACCCTGCTATTGACTCGTAGTCTTGAGAAGTCCGTTGATCTCTCTTTGACACAATCTTCCTATCTGTAAAATAGGTACTACAACTCTTTGCCTTCCTTTGCAAATTTGCTTTGTGGTCTTCTGAGGAAAGGATGTGGTATAAGCACCAAATATAACAACAATTAGTTTTACTCTGCTGAGGCATATTCCCAACTCTTACTAAGGCTCTATCAGTGTAGGGATCTATCAAGAGGTTGTATCCCATAATTCAGGGAGAAAGCCCACTGAGTTACTGGAGATATTCATGTATATTAAGAGATCTTCATCAGCTCTCAGCAGACCATTCCATGCAACCAGAAGAGAGAAGAAGACAGTGTCTTCTTCCACCTAGGTGTCTCTATTCCCCTGACTTAGCCCAAGTGCAAAGCTGCAGATCCTACTGGGGGAAGATAGTCCATGGTGCTTGTTGAGTATCTTGGGAGTATGGTGCTTGTATTTCTTGGTTAGATACAATCCCCTCCCCTTTTCTCAGAGAGTCTTTTTTTTGCTGTAAAATCTGTAGTAATTGTCTGGGTGCATGTAAACGAATGGTCGAATTCTCCTTCCATTGACTTGAGGCAGCTGACGATTTCTCAGCATCCTTAGGGAATGTTTGAGAAAGGGTTAAACTGCAGCCATAACAATTTATTACAAGATCTTCAAAGCAAATTCAGATTTTTTTAATCATGTCAAATTAAGGTTATTAAAAGCTAAATTCTGTACTGAGAGCATTTTCCAATGAAAGGTGCTGTAACATCATTATTTCTCCCCAAAACGCACTTACTGTACATTTCTCAAAGCCATCAGCCTTGATTGAAAGCTAATGAAAAAGCTGTCCTGCGTCAGTTTATTCCTTGTATCCATTAAGAATAATTACTGCTGAACAATTTTTGAAGCCTGTAACCTTCGCAAGTGTTGCTAATGGCATTATAAATTGCTCCTTGTCCAATGACTGCAGTCTGAGGCTTAATTCAAAAGCGCTCTGTCAACAGGGCTGATTTGTGTGGTTAATGAGTGCGTTTAAAACAACAGCTTCGGCTCATGCATCCTAATGTCGATAAGAGGATGTGGTTCAATAAAGAGGCTTGTCCGTAATAATTAGCAGCGACAAATGCTCCGGATTAGACCGATCACAGCATTAATGACTCTGCTTTCAGCACATTGCAGAAAAAGTTCCATCTCTGACTTCTCTGGGGCTTGGTTCTAACTTTTAAGGTGTTGATTTGAATAAACCAATCCTGGGGCTAAGTAAATTTAAGGCTTAAATACATCAAGAGTGCCAGCAGAGTCATTGAACTGTCAGAGGTTACTGTGCCTTTGTAAAAGAGATTCAGGACTGAAGTTGGTCTTTGTGAAAACATTCCCTTCCTAAACATGAAGTATCTGAATGAATCTACTTCCTGCCCAGAGCCAGTCTTGGGGATTATGGGCTAGAGTAGGAGCCACAGTCCTCTCTTTGCCACTTTTGCCATGTATTAATGCTACTTAGTTTCCATCAATATAAATCTCATGTCCTTATCACCTTCCTGGCCCCTCTAACACACTTTGCTAGTGGGCACTACTGCACATGAGTTCTTGCAAGTTCTGGGCACCTTTTTGTGTCTCTGCACCAGGCTAAGCTTTACCCTTTCTAGACTGTTTCAGGATTCCCATGGGACTTCCCATTCACTCCTGTGATTCCATGGGGATTCCACTTTTCTTAGATTTGCTCACATGCTTTATTTATATGGCTATTCTAGGTACTGCCTGTTCTATAGCACAGATCTTATTCTTGTTTATAAACTCAATTTTTAAACCTAATTGTCAGTTTAATTTATTTAGGCTCTTGCAGCAAAGCAATAAATATAACAGAAGTATTGCTGTGATATACAGACCGGTAACTCACAAGGATACATAAAAAACCTAAAGAACCTTTTGGAGCCAAAATTCACTTCACATTCCATAGCTGTTCCTGAACACCAGCATTTTAAAGTCAAGACTCAGTGTTTCCTAATTAAGTTATAATTGCAGGCCACACTATTCCTCCATTGGATAAACAAATTACTGATGCTGCCATGTTAGTCTGTAAATTTCCTTTAGATCTTCGTATGCTAATTCCACACTTGAAGAATCAGTGAACAAAAAGCAAAAGCATAGGAAGTGTAGAGTCTCTCGCTCATGCTCTCGCTCTGTTCATCTTTATGGAATTCAGCAAAAGTCAGGATTGATGATAAAATCCACACATTGCAGTGTCGAGAGGAGAATGTGCTGGAGTAAGTTTGAGGCATTAATGAGAAATGAGTGGAACAGCATTTCACCTCTGTGTTGAAGAAGTCCTCTTTCTGCATCCTATGTGGATGCTGCAGCAGCAGTTGGGGCTCTTACAGCAGGCATGAACACTCTTGAGCAAGTTTCTGTCCGAGCCTTGCACAATAGTCTGTTGTTAAGAAAAACTAGTGTATTGTCTGATCTAAACCAAGCAAGTGAAACTTCTTTCTCTGTTTTTTTTTTAAATCAAGTTTTATTTTGAATGAATTGCATCATCCAATATATGTGCTGAAGCAAGATTCCTGGCTGAACACATGATTTATCATTTCAGCAATATCACAATAACATAAATTTCTCAGATTGTCAACCACCCAAGTCCTCCAGATATCGGGGGGGGGGGAATTAAAGCATCATATTGACTGAGAATAATTTTCACTTAAGGCTTGCATTTGTAGTATATGAAATCTTCTGTATATAGGCTATAAATCACCAAGTTTGATTCAAAGTGATTCAGATTCTTATAGTAATGACTTAGATAACTCATCATCCTATCCAGTTACACCAATCTCAACTGAAACATTTTTGTCACTAAATTTAGCAGATCAGCAAACTCGGCATCATCAGAATAGTATACAACCTCCCCCCCCCTCCCGATATTTGATTAAAAGCAGCGGGGTAAGAAATAATGCAGAGGGCTAAAAGCCCAAAGCAACACATACTGCTTGTAAAATATCAGGTTTTCCCTTTGAATTTGAGGAACTTTTGAGATCCCAGTAAAGCTATCGGCTCTGATTTTGAAATAAAATCTTCCCTTTTTCATCCCAGAAAGGTATTAAGACCTTTTCTCTGTCTAAAGATCATGCAAAAATTCCTATTACTATTAGGACAAATTGCCAATAAGCAGACATTATTTTGGATTTGATAGTCCTCCACTATCTGAAAGGGAGGATCAAATTAATAATTTGAAATCAACAAAGACCTAATAAAACCCAAAAGTTCATTCCCTTTAGACATCTCAGGGTATCCCAAAACTTGAATATTCTAGATTTAGCAAAATTTCTCATGTTTCTATTTTCCTGTGTATAGAAATGTTGTTTTTAATAAGGACTCCACTTTGATTTTTTTTTAAATTTCTTCTTGATTTGCCAAAATATGAATTTATTTGGTTCCCTTTACACTTTTCTGCCTGTTTTGCCTTTTTCTCTAATTCAAACAGGTTTAAAAAGCTAAATGAAGCTTAGATTCAAATGCAGATAAAACTTTTCTGATTATTTTTTTATGGACGTTCTTTCATGGCATTTGAATTATTTAACCAAAGCTGGATCTGCAGAACAGTGAATTCGCTATTATTTTTCTGTTCAATGAAAAGAATTTTCTTAATAGAACAAAGTGATCAATCACAGAAAAATTCTAGTCATTTAACATAATCTCTCTAAAATGTGTTATGAGAATAAGATACGTAAAATAGTAGGGTGTTTTTTCTAGGTATAAAGGTATAGCAGTTGCTTTATATGATTATTTGCAAAAATTCTGCCCTGCCCCTCACATTTTTAGGGTTTTAGCTAGAAAGATAAAAATGCAAGATAAGGAGAGAGGGAGAAAAGCAAAAAAGAGGACTGAGAGGGCCAATAAGAACAAGTTGGTGGGAAAAGAGAGAGGATGATACAAGAGACAGAAAGGGACTGGGGCTGAAGAAGGAAGAATACAGAAAGGAGAAATACCAAACTCAAATAATACTTTATTTTGATACCTGTGTTTTAGTCAGAGCAATCTAATGTACGTAGTTTTAATTTTTGCTCATTTCGTGCAGGCTCCTTGTTATGCTTAATGTAGGGTGCTACAGAGAACAGTACAGAACTAATTTTTCTATTTTGTAGAAGAAGCCTGGAGTTAGTTGATGGAATCTCTGTCTTTCAGTTATAGCTTTCATGTTTTCTAAAAATATGTATAATCTGAAGTTGAAATAGAATCAACTTTCCGAAGTGGCAGATCAAGCATGGTGTTTCTCAGTGCAATCCCCAGAGGGGTCTGTTAAAAGGTGTAGAATAGAATAGATGGATGAAAGTACAGATTTGGAGTGGCTGGAATCCCTTGGATTTGGGGGAGAGCCCAGCAGCAGGCCAGGCATGTGGGGATCCTCCTGAAAACGTGGTTTATGCCTCAGGTTTTTAAAGAAGAAAAAATGGAAAAAAAAGCTTGAATGCTGCCAGAGTCCAAAAAATGGGGTTTGTTTCAGGCCTTGCAGTATCTTTTATGTTCTCTCTGTCACCATTCCTCAGAGAGATGTGGAGGTATATTATCTGTGCAGAGAACGAGCACGTGTTTTCTTGAGGGGTTAATGACAATTAAAGTTGATTTAAATTTACCTCATTGTTTTGTTCATGAATTTCTGGATTTGCTATAAAACTGTTTCCTGACCTTGATGACAGAGACAAATGCACAGGGCAGGCCCTTTGCTGGCACCGGCAGGAGAGATGGCATCATTTGGCCTTTCCCTGCACCAACTGGGCCAAGCAGCAGGAAAATAGACTTTTGGCGACTAAATCCTGAAGTGGAGTTATTTCTAGTCAGTGTGAGTTGAATTAAAGAATTGTGATAACTGAAGTAACCAGTGCCCAGATTCCTGTCCCAAAAGGCTTGTCCCAGGGAGGAATTTACACATTGGGAGAATGCATAAATTCTATAGTTGCTGTGGCATAGCACTCCCAGTTGAGAGTGCAGCCATGGCCCAAAATCAGAAACCCCCCGAATGACTGTTCCTTCCCTAGCAACATTGTTCAAATTGCTTCCCCCCTTTGGCTCTGAGTTGCATGACAAACCTTGATGGCAGACCTTGGTGTAAGGCAAGCTTTACGCCACCAGCAGTGTAATTACTGTATCCTTGCTAACAACATACAATTTTCAAACAGCTGAACTGTACATAAAAGCCAGACAGCTAAGAACAAATTTCTTGTTACAAATTAATTTGGTTTTGTGTATGCATGTGTTTTAGTTTTTTTATTGCTATTCATGACTGGAAGCAATTACCAGGTATTTCACTTATTGCTGCTTTAATTTAATGTTGAGTCAAGTCAGTTTGAGGAGACAGAGCATTCAGGCATAGAATGCACTCATTATCCCTTTAAAGAACTATCTCAGAGTACTATAAAGGATAAGAGGCAGTTGAGGGAAAAGATTGGGGTGAGCTTGTACAAAAGGCTGATTTTTATGTATTTGTGGTGGGCAGCTGGTCTTTTCATAGTAATGTAATAAAAGGGGCTGCATTATTTCTAAGATGTTATGTGTCTGAGAATATTGCAGGTGAGAGGCTGGGTCATTTCATTAAGGAGGCTGTGGTATCAAAGTGGCAGGAGAAGCTGGATTGAGTAGTACAGAGCTATGAAAAGCAGTGATACTGTCAATAGCTAAGTGCTGCATGTAAGTTATCCTTGCCACCAGCAGGAGGAGATGAGGTGAGAAATGGCAGAAAAGACTCATTGACCAGCCAGAAAGGAGTCTGAGAGAGTGGAATGACATCATTTAGTGGCCTGTGCTAAACTGCCTTGTCTTCTTCCCATTTCAGCCAGCTCATAGAGCTATGCAGTAAATAATTTGTTTCAAAAATACCTTTCTTGGCACTTGTTCAGGTTTTTTTTCTCCCCTAGCTAAAAAATGTCATCAACTAAGTAAGGGATAATGGAAGAGGGATGCTGTAAGGGGGAAGTTTTTAAAGGACAGTATTATGTCTATAAAATCAGCCTGACATGATTAACTGAGCATCGTAGATTGTAACCCCTTCATTTAGTGCACTCTCCTCAAAGTTAGCACTTTGGAGCAACGTGCTGTGGCTAAAACCATACAAATTGCAGGAATGGGCAGTTAAATGGTGAGGTCAGAGGTTAAATGAACACGGTTGTTTATGAGGACACAGCCCGAATCCATTTGCATTTTAATATTCTTTCTGTGAGACGAAAAACCATTTTGAGGACAGCTTGTTTGGAAATCCCATTAACAGGTTATTTATGGGACTCACGACTGCCTGACCCTTAGCCTTGTTTTGTTAAACATGAACTAGACATGAATCAGATGGGCGGCAGGGCTGCTGCTATTGTTTTCCATAGCATTAAATGTCATTGAATTCAATTATTCTGAATCTGACACTTTCTAAGTTATTACCCTCATAATGCTCAATTTTCTTTTTTCTTTTGTCAACCTTATTAATTCTATCTGCTTTAAAAAGCAGTGACACTTTTAAGAGACCATTTCCTCTCTTATCAATGATCTAGGTGAGAATGAAGAGCTTATCTGTACAGTGCTTTAACAAATCATAATTTGGAAGCTACAATTTGAAGAAATCAGATGATTCCAGTTATGGTCCTTGTATGTTTTATAGGAATACAAAAAGCTAACAATATTCTCAGGGTACAAACATAGCCACATAAAGGTCAGCTGCCAAACTATTGGGAAGGGAGGTTTTTAAAGTACCCTTTTTTTCTGGAGGGACAAAATGACCAAGTGCAAAGCCATCAAGATCTGACTAAAACCACAACACTGATATCAATCAATGCATGAGAAAACCCACTGCCTCCAACATAACAAGAATACGTTATAGAGTGAGTTCACTTTTTATGCTTCCTGACAGATTTGTTTTTTGGGTTGAAAAGAGGTGGAGTAATAGACTAAAGGCTCTATCAAAAATTAATGAAAACACATCGAGTTTTTAATGTGAAAAGTGTTGTTGATGACAGTGTCACCTTTGCTAAAGATAAAACCTTGTCGTGAACATTTCTTACCAGAAATCTTTTGCACTCTCACCAGGGCGTTGGATCCCTTTCTGTGTAGGGAGTCTCTGGACCAATTTACTGTTCTGGAAGTCACTGTCTCCTGAAGGTGAAATCCACACCTGTGCAAATGGTCAGTATAAGGCCTATGCACCACGCAAGTCTGACCTTGTAGGGTTAAAATGGGACTTTTGTGGTGCATGGGCTTTGTGCTAGTATCTCTGCACTGGGACATTTTCACTTCAAGTGATGTTCAAGCTGCTTGAAGTTAGTGAAGATCTGAACAGAGATTGTCTTTATTCAAAAAAGAGTATAGTATAGGCACAAAAGATGTATTTAGAGGAAATGAGCATAGAAAGTGTTTAGAACAAAGATCCGTGGACAAAGAGGTGTTGGATTTTATTTATTTATTTATTTATTTATTTATTTATTTATTTTTAAACAGGACAACCTGAGCTGGGGGGAGGATTGTGACGTCCAGCTAATCATCTGTGGTGTTAGGATATTTATTACTTAAGAATATTTCCCTTTTCTTTTTCTCAGAGAAAAGGACATAAGTGCTGCTGTCTGGCCAATATTCCATTTGTGACCTAGTGATTATATGTTGTGACATGCAGTGCATGGGGCAAAGCCTCACTTCTATGTAGCACCTTGGCACATCAGGAAATACTACCAAAGTTCTGGAGCATTAATTTGCCACAGTGTGGAATGTATATGGACTGTCTCTGAAAGAATGATGAGCATGAATTTGAATATTTGATTTCCTTTGGGGAGGCTGGTTTAAAGCAGTGTGGGCAGCCATTCTACATAGTGCATGTTAAAAGTGACTTGATTTCTGTGTTCACTTTTGTAAGTATTTGCATTTAAATGTAAATTGTATTCCTCTGAACATAGTCTCTCTAGGTTTTTCTTTTTCTTTCTTAAAGCCCTTTTGACCAAGTTTAAAATAGATTTTCAGTATGAATTGGCTGTCTGTGGAATTCTTCTTTAGTGGTTAATTCAATCTTAATAGAACCTGATTTTTTTCAGAGGAAAAGGGAACAATACATCTTTAGAACAGGTTTGTAAGTGTCATGATTTTTCAACTAATTTATACTACATCCTCCCCTTTTAAATGTTAAATTACCTCATTGTATCTCTGAATATCATATATATTTGGGCCTGAAATTAAGCTTGCTGTATAGTTGTCAAAATGACCACAATTTGCTGTGTGAAATGCCCTGATTGCATGTGTAATTCAGAGCAATCCTAATCTCTGTATAAACCAGTGCAGACTGCTTAGGGGATAGAGTTTATGTATGCTGATTGGGCCTTCAATTTAGTTGAGAGTGAATATACCTGCATGTTGAAAAAATGTATTACAGATTTTCAAATTCCTAGAAGCTGAAAAACAAAAGGGGGGGGGGAGAAAGAAAAAGCCCCTGTACTTCACCCCAAATAAGGATTACAAGGAGGACCTGCACTCAGGTCTGTCACATATATGTTTATTCCATAATCTCTTGAAACACTGGGTCTTTTCAGATCCTCCTCATCTCTCATAAAGTGAATGTATTCAGGTATCAGTGAATAATCTTGCAAATATGGACTCAAAAGTTTAAAGCTTTATTTATTCCATTTCTTATAGCAGCTTGTGTTTCAACAAGAATAGGCTATTTTAGCAAAACTCTTTAGTTAGACCTAGGCTTCCACCTGGAATTGGTGGATCAAGACTGTTGGTCTTTGCTGGAATTACTCTTCAGGTTCTTCAGAAATATAGCCGTGAGGGAACTGGCTGTTCACATAAATCACTATACATCTTTCAGCTAACTCACAAAGATACACTCACTGAGACACACAGGCAAAATCTATTTCTCAGAGAAATGTGAATTTGTGAGACTCCCTGGAGGACTCTGGGCTCATAAACCAATGAATAGATTACGCTCTTTCATGTATGCAGTTTGTTAAAAAATCTGTGATAGATATAACATGGATTTATTTAAAATATTTAATTATTAATCCAAGTGTAATGAATCACAGGTTACTGGCAGGCTGTAAGTTAAAATATTCTCTGTCTTCTTCAACAGTTTCAGAATAGCATGTGTAATGAAACAGAATGGAAATTACTTACACAAATCCATAATAGTCCCATATTGCAGAGCTTGGTGTATTTTGTCACAAACAGCATGTAAAACTAGGGGCAGTTATTATACAAATTGTGTTTCCTGGTTATTTATATGTTGGTTGAATGGTTTGAACACTGCTGTTCTAGCCAAAAATGATTGTTCTCCATTTACTGTCAATCAGAGACTTTTGGAACTGAGCAAATACTTCACAACTAATAATTATTAAAAGAATCTTGCCTCTATTCCAGAGCATCATATCTGTGAGCAGATCATGATTTCCTCAAAATCATCAACCAAATGTATGCAGTGAATATTTCAACCTTGAGGATAAAAATACAAATTTGTGTGGAATTGTTTAGTTATGATAGGACAGCTGCATTACCTGGTATTATTTCTGTGCCTTTACTGGATGAGCACATAGGCCCTTCAGTATGAATTCTTGCATGTGCAACTTCAAAAGTTGGTTCTTGCAAATACATAGAGTTTTGCTTTCCGTGAACAATTGTGCCATATAAAAACTCAATTTTTCAGATGTTCATGCAAAGTGAATTTCTTGGGAATGCAAGCATAGCTCCCGCAAATTTATTTAAAATGTTAGTGGAAAAAGTTTTGCCCAGCTCTATTTACTAGGCCATGGCCATTAAAGAAATTATTTGGAAGCCAGTGCTGAACTGGTAGCCAGGATTAGGAATGAGAGGAGCACACAAACTCCAAAGCAGAGGTCCATGTAATAACATATGCAATGGCTAACTTTTTGGGATAAAATGTAGAAACCCCACCCACAGCCAGATTTACACAAATTTAAGGGCGGAATTTGTGATATACAGCGAATTCCTTTGCCCTGCTTATGTGTAAAGATGTTCTGAATTTTTCTTCACGCTGATTATTTTCCAAAAAGCAGGTTTTGTGTCTCTGTTCAGCACAATTCTGCTTAAAAGTCTGCAAGCCTTAAGCTAAAGTCTTGAAAGTACAGCATTAAGAAAATGCTGAACAAGGATGCCAAACACTAGTGTATATCTTAGATATATTAAAATAAAATTGAATGCCAAATTCTAGTCACTCTTTCACACTGCCAATATTAAAATAACAGTGGTGGACAATGATGATTTCTTTAAACAGTGGTGAGAAATAGGTTACAAGAAGTCAGAAGCTGTCTGCTATAAACATCAGGGTCAAATCAAGTTCTGCCTTCACATTCTTTCATCCTTGGAATCCCACCTAAGAGGAAGCAAATATCACCTTTCGTGGACTTGTACAGATGTAACTGGCTGTATAAATTGGCCCTAAGTGCTTAGAACATGTGTTCTGATATCCCCTCAGGGGAGAATCTGCTATGCACAGAAATTAGAAAATGCATAAACTGCTAAATCTGTTATCATTGTACCTAACACCTTGTACAATGTGTGTATAAAATGACTGGCAGTCAGTCCCATAATCTGATCACAAAAGGAACAATGTACAGTATGCAAAACAATTTGATGTATAAGAGGCCAGGCTATAAGATGTTCTCTGTGCATCCTTGTGTCATTTACATTTTATAAGGTAACCCAGACCCAGGAGGATACAAGTAGGATAGGTCTGAGAGTGGTTAGGCAGCTTTCTGTACTTTTCTTAGGCTGGGCTACCTTCCTCACTTTAGAGTATATTTAAAGACACGCAGTGCATGTTAAGAGCTGTGATAATTTAAGGGTGAGGGGGATCCTGTTGGATCTCAGCTCCATTTCAAGTATCAAGAAGCAGCCATGGCCAAAAAATCCATTTTCCTTTCTTTGGCAAAGTGAGCAGCCCCTGTCCCCCACAGCTTTGTCCAAAGCTTTGTCACCTGCAGGCGAACTCAGTGGTTATGGCAGTAACCTTGACTTAGGAGACCTGGGTTCAAGTCCCTATTTCACCATAAGCTTCCTATGGGGCAAATCATTTAGCCTGTGTGTGCCTCAGTTTCCCACCTGTAAAATGGGAAGTAGTACTTCCCTACCCACATGGAGTGTTGTGAGTATAAATGCATTAAAGTTTTGCTAAGATATTCTGACTCTGGGGGCTGTATGAGTACCTTAGATATATAGGTTACTGTGAAGTAATATGCATAGAGTTGCATCCAAAATGGCACACCGCTCAGAATTTGACAGATCTCATGCTTTGTGGTGGTACTTGCAGGAGGTACCGTGTTTGATGCCTGAGATCTAGAGCCAGAATTGGCTTCCAGTTTGTAGCCAAGTGTTGTTTTTTGTCTTTAAAGTCCTGAGACATTTTGGGTCCTGTGTATGTCAGAGACCCCCCTGCCTTTCTTGTTGTGTGATTTCTCCTGCAGAAGTGCTTGAGCTAACAGACACCAGATTTGAACGTGAGAGCATTGGAGGCAGGCGTTTTCCATGAAGGGCACTCGGCACTAGAATTCACTCCCTCTTCTGATCATTCAGGACTTAAGTTTGTTGAATTTTTAAGCATAGTACAAGGTCCGTCTGTTTACACTGCTTTTTGCCTGATGAGAACCTGGCAGGATTTCTTTTTTTTTTCCTCTGATTTAGGGGAAGAGCGTTGAAATCTTTCACTGGCATGAGACCAGCTTGTAAAATTGTTGTTTGATATAGATGTGACACAAGAGTACTTAGACTGGTGCATTTTTATTTTTAAAAAATTACATGGCCCATGTCTAACTGGGAATAAAATCCACTACACAAGTCATACTACATATTCCTGTGGACACATCCCCAGTGGTCAGTCACTTCACATCAAAGGGCCCCTTGCAAACATCACTTATCTTATTCATTGAAGCAGAGAGAATAATTTGAACAGTGAAGAAACAAAACTGAATTGAAACATAAAAATGGTTTGTAAATTTCCCACTAAATACAAAATCTCCATCCTCTTGTATCAGTTGCAACCTATCTTGACATGGAAGTTTGGATCCTGAAAGTCAATTTGGTTAATGCTACAAGGAGGAAAACATAGGAACAAAATCTCATCCATCATTTTAGCACATTTCATTATGAATCAAGCTGAGATAAAGGCTGCTTCTTATTCTGTGGTGTCTCGACTTTCAGGGATATTTTTCTATAAGTTTCTTTTTTAAATAGATGTATTGCTAAGTTACTGTGCTTTGTCATACACGTTGCAGGGATCACAATCATACGTGAATAATAATACATGATTATGGCAGTTGATCCCAGTCTTGACTGGTTATTTGGGCACCCTTCAGTATCAGTTTTCTGTTCCAGTAGGACATGGTGTCTCTTGATTCAGGAGATGTTAGGAGGGGCAAGCAGCCAATAAGATTTGGGTGTAACACTTGTCCACTGTGTCCCTTTGAAACCTTTCAGCAGAATTTAAGCATCATATGACACTGGATCTGTATATTGTGTAAATCCAAAGAAATAATAAATAAATATGTCCTCCTCATCATATGGCAACTCCAGAAATTATAAAAGTGACAATTAATGGAAACTATGTTTACTAAAGTTTCAGGATTTTAATGGCAATGTTCTTGTTATATATTTTATATATGACTTATATTATTCATTGCACTAACTTTAATTATAAGTTAACTGTTTTTCATGGGATATTGGGAGATATAGATATAGTTGTCTTGTGGAATATATTTTTATATCTGTAGCTATAGATATTGCTTAGATACTAAATTGATAGATAGCACTTAGATATCATAGATTGACTTCAGAAAAGCAGACTTTGACTCCCTCAGGGAACTGATGGGCAGGATCCCCTGGGAGAATAACATGAGGGGGAAAGGAGTCCAGGAGAGCTGGCTGTATTTTAAAGAATCCTTATTGAGGTTACAGGGATAAACCATCCAGTGTAGAAAGAATAGTAAATATGGCAAGCGACCAGCTTGGCTTCACAGTGAAATCCTTGCTGATCTTAAACACAAAAAAGAAGCTTACAAGAAGTGGAATATTGGATAAATGACCAGTATAAAAATATTGCTGAGGCATGCAGGAGTGAAATCAGGAAGGCCAAATCACACCTGGAGTTGCAGCTAGCAAGAGATGTTAAGAGTAACAAGAAGGGTTTCTTCAGGTATGTTAGCAACAAGAAGAAAGTCAAGGAAAATGTGGGCCCCTTACTGAATGAGGGAGGCAACCTAGTGACAGAGGATGAGGAAAAAGCTAATGTACTCAATGCTTTTTTTGCCTCTGTCTTCATGAACAAGGTCAGCTCCCAGGCTACCGCACTGGGGAGCACAGCATGGGGAGGAGGTGACCAGCCCTCTGTGGAGAAAGAAGTGGTTCAGGACTATTTAGAAAAGCTGGACGAGCACAAGTCCATGGGGCTGGATGCGCTGCATCTGAGAGTGCAAAAGGAGTTGGCAGATGTGATTGCAGAGCCATTGGCCATTATCTTTGAAAACTCATGGCGATCGGGGGAAGTCCCGGACAACTGGAAAAAGGCTAATGTAGTGCCCATCTTTAAAAAAGGGAAGAAGGAGGATCCTGGGAACTACAGGCCAGTCAGCCTCACCTCAGTCCCTGGAAAAATCATGGAGCAGGTCCTCAAGGAATCAATTCTGAAGCACTTAGAGGAGAGAAAAGTAATCAGGAATAGTCAGCATGGACTCACCAAGGGCAAGTCATGCCTGACTAATCTAATTGCCTTCTATGATGAGTTAACTGGCTCTGTGGATGAGGGGAAAAATAGGACGTGTTGTTCCTTGGCATTTAGCAAAGCTTTTGACACGGTCTCCCACAGTATTCTTGCCAGCAAGTTAAAGAAGTATGGGCTGGATGAATGGGCTATAAGGTGGATAGAAAGTTGGCTAGATTGTCGGGCTCAACGGGTAGTGATCAATGGCTCCATGTCTAGTTGGCAGTCGGTATCAAGTGGAGTGCCCCAAGGGTCGGACCTGTACACTGCTACAGACTAGGGACCGAATGGCTCGGCAGCAGTTCTGCAGAAAAGGACCTAGGGGATACAGTGGACAAGAAGCTGCATATGAGTCAACAGTGTGCCCTTGTAGCCAAGAAGGCCAATGGCATTTTGGGATGTATAGTAGGGGCATTGCTAGCAGATCGAGGGACGTGACCGTTCCCCTCTATTCGACATTGGTGAGGCCACATCTGGAGTACTGTTTCCAGTTTTGGGCCACACAATACAAGAAGGATGTGGAAAAATTGGAAAACGTTCAACGGAGGGCAACAAAAATGATTAGGGGACTGGAACATATGACTTATGAGGAGAGGCTGAGAGAACTGGGATTGTTTATTCTGCGGAAGAGAAGAATGGGGGAGATTTGATAGTAGCTTTCAACTACCTGAAAGGGGGTTCCAAAGAGGATGGATCTAGACTGTTCTCAGTGGTAGCAGATGACAGAACAAGGAGTAATGGTCTCAAGTTGCAGTAGGGGAGGTTTAGGTTGGATATTGGGAAAAACTTTTTCACTGGGAGGGTGGTGAAGCACTGGAATGTGTTACCTAGAGAGGTGGTGGAATCTCCTTCCTTAAAAGTTTTTAAGGTCAGGCTTGACAAATCCCTGACTGGGATGATTTAGTTGGGGATTGGTCCTGCTTTGAGCAGGGGGTTGGACTAGATGACCTCCTGAGGTCCCTTCCAACTCTTATATTTTATGATTCTATGATAGTTGATGTGTATTGCACATTGTGTTGCCTGTTGACTTGTGATTAGACATTTTTAGTGTAATTTATCCTTGCATGACAACGGGTCAATGAAGGAGGGTGAATTCCATTGCACACATGACAACATTTTGTATTGCTACTTCAGAAACCACAATGTCAGCTCAAAGAGACACAGACAAAATGAAAACATCATAATACCGATCAGTTGTACAAAGAAACACCCAAGAGGTTAACAGAGATAAAATGGCTAGGATTACATAAGCTACTAGAGTTCATAATGCATTCTGGATAGAGGACTATAATCTAGTTATCTAATGTATTGGTACATTAATTAGATAAAGACACGAATTCTGTGAAGCCATCTTATACAAGAGATCGCCTTGGTCATTTTACTGTTCGAAAGTAAAGATGGTTAAGTATCAAAATGCCTGATTTCCCTCTGTCACCTGTGAATAGTTTCCCCTCCCCAAAGCCAAGTAAATACAGCTAGTCCAGGACCTGGACTCCAGAAGTGGCCTGGGGTCCCCCGTATTTTTACGTCACTTCAGGAAATACTGCCTCTTCCAGATGGATTCCAGTATCGATGTCATTGCTGGAAGGGGCACCTTTTAGAAAGGAAACCCCCAAAAGGATATTATTCAAGGTGGCAGTGACCAATCGACAGATGTAAATTGAGCTCATAACCTACTCACAGGACTCCCAGCATCCCTGTACGGTGTTAACTCAAGCTTTCCAAACTGGTCTGCTCCCACGTGTGGCTCTATTCTGTTCAGGCCCTTATACTGCACACACAGAAAGCATCTCTGTTCAAATGCTGTGGAAGTGCAGCAGGAATGGAGCTGGCAAACATGAGCTACAATGCAGTGTGGAGAAAGAGAGGAGTTAGAAAAGAAAATACAGCCCAGGTGGGAATTGTGGGATAGGACTGAAGGAGTAAGAGCACCTGGGCCTGGCTAGCCTGCGTTCTCTCTGCAGCATAGGCAAGTTGCCATCCCATGATGAAGCGAACCTTGGGCTCCAGCCTGTACCCTCAACTAGCCTGGGTTTAAAGCACCCTTAAACCTGAGTTAGAGGTTTTGATCTGGATGGAAGTGGGGTTGGCGTGGTGCTAACTGCAGTTAACATAGACCCAGAGAGCCTAATAAAGCCTTTTAAAGTGTTCAAGCTTCACACATTGACAGTTCTGTTGCAGATTCTTCCTTCTTGTTCTGCTGATGATCCGTTTTTAAACATTACCTGGACAAACAAGCTATAATGTTAACTCAGAAATAAACTAAATGATTCTAAATGGAGCATTAAAACCAGTATTCTGGATCATCTGGGCTGCTTTTAGAATAAGAATGTATGATATAAATGTGAATTTCTTTCCACACATGTAGTGATCAAATATAGCCATAAATATGTGTGTAATGACTCTGAACAATTGTTCAGTGTTTAGCACTTCTGCTGTTTAACTGAGGAAGAGCTGCTCAATTTGATCTGATTAAGTATTGTTAAGATTAATCCATTCATTTGCTTTTAGTCTCTGATTCATTCAACTGCCTCCTAATATTAGTTGAACAAGTTTCCTCTAAGATGTTTCCATAACTTTTGAATGTACGAAGAGTTCAGCCAGCCATATGGAAAGAAGGTAAAATGCAGCCTGGCAAATTTCCCCCAGAGAGAGCTTTTTCATTACTTGCCAAAGTTTCTGCATCTCTCTTCCCCAGACCCTGAAAATTCACATGAAGTTATTTTCAGTTTTCTCAGCTTCAATCATGTATTGGCTAAAGCTTCTGACTAAGAACGAGTGCTTAATAACAGTAAATAAATTCTGACATTTTATTTTTACTCCTGAATAAAAATGTTCATCATGCTGGTGAAAATAAGCAGTCACATTTTATTTAACAGCAGAAAAGATTTGTACATATGGCCCTGCAGGAGCAGAGGAATCCATTTTCATTATAACAAACATTGATTTTGCATTAAAAAGTCTTATTATTTGAGATAATGACTGTTGGGTTCCTTAGTTATTCTTCTGGTTCCTAAATCATTAAAACTATAGCATTTAAAGAGCAAATGGGAATGCAAAGGACCCAAACTATATTAAAATTCTCTCTCATTCTGTCTTTAAAGGAGTAATTGTCTTTAAGGCAGATATATATGATCAGAAAAGCATCTTATTTACTTTGAGCTGGTTTAGATGGCAACAATATTTCTGCCCACAGAAATACCACTGGACTTGAATATATTGATTTTAGGATTTAATATTAGTAGAATTAATATGTGAACTCCTGGGGCCTTATTCACCACTGAATTACTTCAATTTACACTGGTGTGACTCATGCAGCAGTGAGTCAGGAAATCAGGTCCTTTATCCCTATACAATTAGGTAATACAAAAGAGCTCCCTCTCCATGCCCTGCCCCTGATTCTGGGTTTGGTTTTTTTCCTTGGTAGTTAGAGCCATATTGTGAATAATTCTGGATTTTTAAATGGTCTGGAAAGGAAGTAAATTAAACCCTACCTCTCCTCCCTAGAGCTGTGGCTGCATGGGCATTAGTGTATTCCATATAATGTTAGAGGCTAGCTGAATGTACCTTCCCCACCAACAGCACTATGAATTATTGACATGAGGGATGTTCCCTGGTGTATACTTTTCCAAGGTTACACTCTCTGATACTAGATATTTATTCTGCATAAGGTATGGATAAGAACCTCATTGGTACATTATGTCTGACACAATTAAGTTTTGGGGAATTTCAACATTAGAAGATTTGTATAATGTATTCTTTTAGAGGCAGAGGCTCAGCTTTAAACAAAGCATAATCCCTACTGCATATCAATTCTAGCCTATTGCAAGGACAAGCAGCAGAACCATAATGCTATCTGCATCAATTCCATTTTGAGTTCAGTGGTAGGAGCTATTCGCCTAAATAGTCGAACTATGTGTATTCATTAAATGCAGAAGACTGATGAAAAACAAAAAATGTAACAGATTTCCAGGAAAATGGCATGCATTTGAGTTATTATATCTAGGCATATGATAAACTATTTGGAAATAATTGAATAGTTGATATCCACAACCTTTTCCAGTTCTTGAACACTGAGATTTTAATATTTGTGATGCAACCATTCTTCCTAATCCATTTGAATCAGATATTGACTATTTAGATGTATCCAGTTTGTATAAGAGGGAAATCTTTCTTTACATGAAAGTTATTGTGCTACCTTGCTTCTCTTTGCCATCTGCTTTGTTAGTCTAAGCCTCTGGGGTTTGCAGACCAGGCAGTGGACCCTTTATGTTCCCTACTCTCCACTGTCGAACAACAGAAAAGAAAAAAATTCTTCTACAGCATGTTTGCTTAAAGGGGCACTGTCAGGTTAATAATAATTTTTAAAAAATCAACTCGCCTCCCCTCCCAAAAATTTCTGCAGAACAAATGCCCTCACCAGTGCTATCTTAGACTGGTCACACTGAAATAATTGTGAAAGTCTATTTCAGTTTTTACTATTTATGCTGTATGTTTGTTCTTTAAATTTCTCTCCTCAAGAGCCATGAAAATAGATAAGCTGTTTTCCTTTATTTGAGTTAGCTTCAGTCTCTAGATCTATAGGTGCTGGAATTAGGGGTGCTTGGAGCGCAGCCATACCCCTGGTTTGAAGTGGTTTCCATCATATACCAGGTTTACAGTTTAGGTCAATGGCTCTCAGCTCTCACCACCATTGTTCCCTCGAAGCTGTGTGAGTGTGCGTGCACACACAGATCCTAAAACCTGCGCACATGGCGAAACACTACATGCACAAAAATTTGCACAGAAGCATAACAATTTGCACAGAAGAAATTTTTTGTCCACACGGCTTGTCAAAAATTAGAGGGAACATTGCTCACCGCCTCCACTATACGAATTGTTCCAGCACCCCTGTCTGGATATCAAATGCTGCTCCAATCCTGGGAGATTTCAGATGTATATGCTGTAAAGGGGTATTCACAATTTAAAAGTCATATCTGTTTTCAGTTAATTGCTTATAAAACATTTTATAACACAAAAACACAAAAACATTTCTGCTAATAACAAATTTGGTTACAGGTTAGAACAAAGAAACAAAACTAAATTTTGTCTTAAAGCACCTGACACAGTCTGTTGAAGCAGAAACTCTAAAAAATGTGAAGTCCTTGGCTCTATCCAGCACCTCCCCTCCCTGAATCCTCTCCACGCCTTTATAGGAATTGCTTTACTGCCATTATCTTAGGTATATATTTAGCTGATACTAGTCAGGTAGGAGGTCTGGAGTGTTGCTATCCTGCCAACCCGATACCTGCTGGGAGCAATGGGAGTAGTTTAGAGATAATCCCAGTGATTCATCTATGAAATGTCTTAGTTAGGGAGAAGGTACATGAACGTTTCAAAGCTGCACGCTGAGGTAAATAGCGCATCCTAAACCATCTAGCAAAGGATAATGTTATCCATCAAAAGATAAGAGATGGAAGAGAAATTACTGGTGCATTTTTGGCTGAGAAATCATTTGAGAGGGTCAGGGTTTGGTGGGATTTCCTTAGTTCTGCTTCCCAAACAAATACACATTCCAATCAACAAAAAAACTCATTGGGAAATTCTCTGGACTAGATAGAAGCTCTCTGACAATGGAGCAGCCAGATACCTCTCTCTGCTGCTGGAGATGCCCATACAATTATCATCATTATGTACAGTGATTTGCTCTGTGCCATGTTCTGCCTAAGGCCTGTGGGCTAAAGACTTCCAAAGTGCTAAGCATGCAGCAGCTCCCATAGTTCTCCATGAGTGGGAGGTGGGGAGACTTCTCCATAGTTCTCAAGGGGAGCTGTAAGGTGTTGAACTCTCTTGAAAACCCGGGCCTACATTAATAAACAACAATATATTAAATGCAATGAGAGTTTTAAAAAATTGAACTTCCCAAGTTTGCGGGGGGGGAGGGGAGGAGGGACATTGAGAAGTGACTCTGGGAGCTCCCTTCCTACTGTTTCCAGTTTGGTGGCACTTTGGGGACAAAGAATAAATCTTTTTAAAGAAATATTAGGGGGTAGCTGTGTTAGTCTGTATCCACACAAACAACAAGGAGTCCGGTGGCACCTTAAAGACTAACAGATTTATTTGAGCATAAGCTTTCGTCGGTAAAAAGAAGAATTTTTTTCTTTTCTATTGTTTGACAGTGGAGAGTAGGGAACATAAAGGGTCCACCGAAGATGCATCTGAAGAAGTGAGGTTTTTACCCATGAAAGCTTCTGCTCAAATAAATCTGTTAGTCTTTAAGGTGCCACTGGACTCCTTTAAGAAAGTAGTTACTTTTCTGAAAGGAATTTTCACTGGAGGTTTGTCTCATTTGGTGAGCTCTTTGGTTGACTTTCTGTAGGTCTCTCAAGTGTGTATTACAGGACTACCTGATTGCTATTATTATGTATTATTTGTATTAGGGGACCCATTGTGCTGGGCCCATCCATCTCTTGCTTCACCTTCTCTGAGCTCACAGTGACAGATGTGAAGGAAATGTAGGTTTCTCTGAGTTGCAGTCATCTGTCTACCTCTTTGGATCTCTGGCCCACCTGGTTGGTTGAAGGCTTCTTAAGCTCTGTAAGGTGTAAGTTTTCTCAGGATAGTTTTCTTGCTTGTTTGAAGCTGGCACCCCGTAAAGAGCCTGCTTCTCCCCAATAGGATTCAGTCAGTCACTGCCCATCTCGGATATCAGTAGGCAGTGACTGTCCTATTTCAGGAACTGGACATTTCATAGGGCATTCCAGCCCTGCCCTATATGTACCTGGCAGCAGGAAGCCTGCCCTGCTGTTCCTCTGCAGTGATCTCTAGGGTGGAGCACCTTTCACAGTTAGTGTCATGAAACCCTTTGGTCATCACTTACGTTGGCTTGTCTGGGACACCATGGCTGGGTCTGAAACTTCTTTCCATCTGCAAAGACTATTCATACTTTTGGTCCTGTTTGCTTCACTGTAAGTCCAAATTGCCCTGAAGTCTTGAGGATTGGTTTTGGATCCTATTTTGTCCTGGATTAACTGGGGATTGTGTTGTTTGCTCATGGCATCCCGGTGCCGTGTACGTGGTGGCAGGGCTGTGTTTTACCTCTCTCACCCTGCCTACCCAGAGAAAGCCCTTGCTATGGTTTGTGGTTGTATGTGGAATATTCAAGCCTCCATTTCTTCCACTCCGGAGCAGTGCTGATAAAACCAGTCTAATGCTGATTAGCATAGAATCATATCATAGAATATCAGGGTTGGAAGGGACCCCAGAAGGTCATCTAGTCCAACCCCCATCTTTCACTGCAGATCCTTTCTGTCCTCCTTGTCCATTCCCGTTGTGGTTGTCTTATTCATCCTGTTCCCAAGGCTCATAACCTTGGAGCTGCATTTGATTCCGAGATCTCTGGAGGATTAACATCTTAATCAGACAGTAAAGATGTCATACTACAATCTTGGGGAATCTCTCCAGGGTGTGACCTGTGGTGTCTCACCAGGAGGCAGAGACACTTGTACATGTTTTGTATCATCTCCTGCTTGGATTATTGTAACTCATTATTTGCTAGTCTACCTACAGTCCCCTTAAACGTCTGCAGCAGCTGCAGAGCTCAGCTACTAGGCGTTTGAGAGAGCCGGGATTTCTGAACGTAACAACCCAGATTACAGGAACTGCTTTGGCTTCCTGTCAGGCATTAATAAATTGATTTAATTGTATTTACCTTGCTTGGGATGCCTACTCCTGTATCTTTCACCTTCCTTGTGGGATGGCCATAGGCTCTCATCTCAAGAAATACCCTTCATTTAAGGTGAGGGGCTTGTGCTCTGGTCTGCACTTGGTGGTGATGGGGTGTGTGTGTGTAGTGTAGAGTACTCAGATGCCATTGCCCTTATTTACGGGATTTGGAACCCTTTATGGTGTCCTGGCTACACTTTATTCATTCAGGGTGAAGTTTATCCGTGTGCAGAGGGCCAGAATAAAGCCTAGGTATCACTTGCATCTTAAATTTGCTATTGCAATACAAAAATATAAATTCATTCCCTCTTATGACTCCACGTTAACCACCCTTGTCTTAGAACAGTTCAAGTTCTCATACATCCGTAACTTACAAACTTAGTTTTCTTTGTGTGGAAGTGTTCCATGTGCCAAGACGATGACTAGTTTACTCTTGTTTCGCTTATATGGGTATTAAACTTCATTATTGTAACAAAGCCATATGTGCGCTGTGGGCAGAAAAAAAGAGGGATTGTACTATTGCCTCAAGGCTGAGGTGCTCAACCTTATAGCAGAAAGACTCACTCGATGTAAAGCCATTTGAAGTTTAATTGAGTTGTTGTTCAGACAAGGCATTAAACCACTTGCCTCTTGAACCTCTGTGCTTTGCAGGAACACATACTAAGAACAACTGATATCCAATAGTAGTATTACCATTCACGTAACATGCTGGAGTTGAGAGATGCCAGGAGTATTATTTATTCAGCCCTTCCAAGAGGCAGTTTCAATTGACTCATTTAAGCCTGCGTTATTTGCATTGTAATGTGTGGACTGAACATATTATACTGTAAATCCTTTAATTTATAACCGGACTTCTGTGTGTAGATTAATAATTAATAGTGATAATTCTGTACACTCCTAGAGTGACTTCCATCTGAGAATCTTATAAGCACTTTACACACTTGGATATCCTTATCTCCATTTTACAGGCAACAAAACTGAGGTGCAATAGTAGCTTTAACCGAAGATCACACAGTGAGTTAGTGACAGAGACAGGAATATTACCTGTGTTTTCTGACACTCTGTATCCTGCTGTAATCACTAGATAATGCTGCTGGCCTAACAGCCCTTCTCCACAACGTGCTCAGTGATTCCCACTTGCTCCCAGTGTTTTTCAGACCTTTGTGCTATATCAAATCAAGAAGCTGGCCTCAAGCAGCAGAGTTTCTTCCTTTAGCTATGTGACTGTTCACGCTGTGTGACATGCCATTTTCTTTGCCAGTGCCGTGCATGCTAATTTTGCAGGTTAGATGTTCAAGTCACTACTTCCAGTAAATACATATTGCAGTAAGAAACTTTCTCGCTATTTGGTGGTAGAAGCTGCAAAGTGTCCCTAACTTTCCTTCATCCTGCCTGCTGGTTGGACTGGTATCTCTGCAGAATGGCTCTGCCCATAGGCAGCATGCTTCACATTCTTTCTAAACGTGTTAACAAATGCAGGAGAAAAATATCACCTTGCACATTAGCATCACCTGCCAGACCGGTTGGAAGTACCTCTGGTGTTAGGCATAATGGTTGCCTTTTACCATTCCTGGGCAGAAGAGGAGAGACATGAGATGATCTGTAAAAGGGACTAAGGATGGTAGCAGAGAAGGGGCACTGAGAACAAAGTTAGTTCCAAATTTGCTGTGATCACCTAGTCTCAGCTCAACATGCCTTCCAGTGAGCAGTCGAGTTGGGGATTTACGTCAGAGGTGAGAAGCAATTGTAAATATGGTGGAGGTCATCTCATTAAATCACTTAATTTTTTAGCATTCCTGGCACTTACTGTATGAATAGGCTGCTCTTGGTTCTCTCATTGGGGTTACACAAGCTACGAGCAGTGTCTAGCAATAAGTGTCTCCTATGTATGGTGGGCTCCACATTCAAAGTTGGTTTCCAAAATGTGGTGTTCGTGGGGAGTGGGATGCTGTCGGCTGCAGCAAAACGTGTACGTTAAAACTCGAAATAGCAGGGCATTTTTTAAACTTTATTTTGCTTCTGGGAAAATATAAAAAAGGAAAAAGCTGCCCCGAGAATTGAAACAATACCACACCTGTTGTTGATAGTAACAGAATCCAGTGTAGAAAGGAATTTGAGTGGCTCAAGGCACAAGGAAACACCTGGCAAAACTAGCCCAAGGTTTCAGTAACTCTTATCAGACACGGTCATGTTCCAAATCCGACAGCAAGTAGCAACTCATAAATTACCACTAAATCTTCAGTGATCGGGAGCTGATATTCTGCTGGATTCAGGGAGAAGAATCTTAGATTAAATTTATATCCAGACATCTAACATCTGTAGTGGAAAGGAACATGTGAGAGAGCAGTGGGGATAAGCCTCTTGGACATGCAGATTTGGAATACACATTGTTAGCAATAGAAATTTAATACTTTATAAAGCTCTTCCAAGATCTCCTCCACTGAATTCTACCCCTTTATTCTGCCAGCATAAAAAGACCTCTCTTTGTTCTTGCCAGATCTTCTGGCCCTGGAACTATCTCCTGCCATAGCTGTTCTGCAGTCCTTGGACTGATGAGAGGAGAATACAGAGTGGTGATGCCAGGTCCTGGTCTCCAGTCAGCAGTTACCAGGATTTGCCTCTTCCGCCCCCTGGGGCCAAAGGACTCCACAGCTTTGAATCTGTGGCTCTTAGGGCATAGGAACTGACGTAGCATCCCCGCTGAATAGCTGGGGGAATAACACATTGCTGGATTGCTTTGGATGTGATTCATTTGAAGGGGTCTGCTGAGAATGTGATGTTCCTTGTGTAATTTTTAATGCAATTCTTCCTCTTCTAATTAATAAGTTTGGCTGCTTAGGAATTGTTTACATATTTTTGTATCTCAGTTTAATTCATTTTATTTTTAGTTTCCATTCAACTCTATATTTACCATGGCCAAGGTTAAGAGTGGCTATGCTGCTTAATAACACATTATGTATAACAGCGCTTTAAGTAAAAGCATGTAGAAAAGCAATAAGTCATCATTGTCTCCACATCACGCTGCAGCTCTGGGTGTTACAGTCACTCTTAGCTTAGCAGGCTGCCTGTTTACAGTCTTACTCCTGAAACTGTCTTATTTGTTTATAGAGGGGACTAGAGAACAACAATTCCATTTGGCAACAACTTGCAAGGTTTCAAAATTCTTTTTTGTTCTGCATTGGAATAAATCCTTTTGGATGTTTTTACAAAACAGACTTCTGTCAAAACATCAATTTTTCAGATCAAAAAGGTCAGGTTTTCTATTCAGGTCTTTCTCCCTCTGACTGGAGAGTTTCTCCTGGTGCTCAGAAACCTTACTGTTTAAACCCTTGTTGAAATCCAATATGTTTCCATTAAACTTTTTGGCTTCAGTCAAAGTGAATTTTTTGATGAAAAAATGTTTGGTTAAAAATGTTCCAGCCAGCTCTCTTGGTTTGGAAAGAACCCCTATTTTTTAAACTGGACAAGAATAAGAGGATTTTATCTGAATAAAGTTCTGCTTTTGAATCTGTGTAACTCACAAGCATTTGCAGCTTAAAATCTGCATGTGAACAAGAAACATCCAAAATATGGGAGTTAGATTCTGCTCACCTGGCTCATGGAACTAATCTGGCTAAGACTTTTCAAAGTGATAGTGATTTGGGGTATCTCATTTTTTGGGAACCCAAGTTTCAGACACCTTACAGTGTGGCCTGATTTTCAGGTAGGGGAGGCTCAGCCCTTTTTTTTAAAATTTAAGTCCTTTTTAACATGTCTCAAAATGGGCACCAGTAATAAATAACGGGCACCCAAAATTCAGTAACTTTTGAGACGCTTAACAAAGAGGTATGTCTATGCAGCATTTTGAAGCAAGCGTCCCAGCCTGGGTCAACAGACTTGGGCTAGTGGGGTTTGTGCTAGGGCTGTAAAAATAGCTGTTTATAGACAATGGGTTTCAAAGTTGTGGCCGGCCCATTGACTTAAATGGGGCTGCTTGTATATGTATGTCTAGGAGGATTCAGCCATGTGAGGATGTGCCAACCCTTATGAATGAAGAAAGGAGAGAGCCAGCACAGCACACTAAAGAAGCTTAATGTTCATTAGCTGGCAGGAAGTGAGTTTGAAAATGGGCACCAAGAGGGTTGCAGCTGGTTCTTTCCCAGATTTAAAGGGCCAGTTACCATTAGAAGAAGCTGTGAAATTCTTCTGTAAAAGGGTAAACCCAAACTGGCTTCTGGAAACAATGAGAAAGTCAAACAGTTTTTAAAAAAAAACTGGATTCCTAGTGTTCTGAAAGACAGGGGACACAGCTCAAGCTAGACAAAGCTGGAGCTGAGCATGCTCTGTTTGTAAGCTAATGATGCTTTCCTCAGGTTTTGTTGCAACATTATGATGGAAAATGCCTGGATAAAGAGAGATGTTAGAAGAGTTCCACAGGCCTGTGACCATGCAAGGACAAACCTCAAGCAAAGATGTGACCTTTTATTAAATGGGGGATGTTTGAATGTGCAGGTTAACATCGTTTTAGCTGATGTACTCTGCTTGTTTTTAGTAGTGATGGGGTACTTTGTGCAGCTAAAGTATGGTGATGAGCCCACCATACAAATCAAATCAATCCTATCAATAAATAAATACCTATGTGCTCCATTTGTGTGTGCATAGTATTTATGCACACGTGTGCACAAGCATGTGCACTCTCAGTATTTATGCCCACTCTCGCATGTATATGAGAAAGGAGAACCTACTACATTTTTATAAATCATCTATTTAAAATTAGTGTACGTGATATTGGGGCTGTGGCATAAGCCAGCAGCAGCAAGGGACTCTGTGTATGTTACATCTCTGTTCTCATCTCAAACAACTTGCTACATGCACTTTCTCTCTGAATTAGGACTAAGTGTTGGCTTTAACTTTGCACTTTGTGCATTTGTCAGTCTCTGTCACAACCTTAATGTTATTTAAATGTAACTTTGTGCCTGTGAATGTTGGGCAGGATGCCATTCTCCACGGAAAACTATTTTTAGGTGAATTAATTCAGATAATTTGGATTTATTGCATCTTCTTTTGCTATTTGTATCCAATCTCTTGTTTCGGAAAACATGACATGTTTGTCCTAGGTGCAGTTTGGAGGAATTAGGCTGAACTGTAATTTACACTTGTTTAACTACAGATGCATTCCCCACTGCTATTTGTTTATCTCCCATTTATTACACTCTTCCAAATTCAAGTTAAGCACTCAGGGGCTTTTTTCTAGTAGCACTAATGGAGGAGAATAGATGCATTATATGTGAATAATGTATTATGATGATACAATTTGGGTCTCTTAGCTCTAACCAAGACCAGTCCTGCCTTACATTATTTATAATTTACACACACCTTCCTGAACATTTTTATGTAAATATTTAATACAGAAAGTGAATTAACTCTTTCATTTGTGAGGTTTCCAGTCACAAAACAAAAGAACATGCAAGAGGGCAGTTGGAGGTCCTGGCACTAATTAGGTAGATGACCAGTCTCATTTACTTACAGAAAATAAAAGGAAATGGAAAAAATTATAGAGTACATATTCATATTCAAGTTAACACAAGGTCCAAATTCTGTTCACCTTTTTCATCCCAGCTAGTCTTGTTTGCTATAATGGACTCTTGACTTCCATTAGTTATTTGTGCATGTATGGCCGGCAGGATTTGGTCCACAGAGTTTGTTCTTCATTTTATTCAGATGTGTCTGGGGTTTTGGTGCTATATGATTTTGGAACAATATAACTATTTGAGAAGTGGGGCTTTGGGGTCCTACATACAAGACAGAGAACTCCCTTTCTGTTGTGTAATAATCCCCATAATATCTGAACTTTCCCCTTCCCTCTGACAGGAAAGGCCTGTATTCAAGCCTTGGTTATCTTTTGTCTTGACTTCCAAAATCTTCTCCTCTCTGGTCTCCCCACTCTTCCGCTCTCCCACCTCCAATATGTCCAGAACAGCAATAATTTTCCTCTGCCATCACCTCCCCTCCCCCGGCCCCCATTAAATGTTGGCAGGAAGGTTTTGTACCATGAGTTAAAAGACCATTCTCTCTTCTTCTGAGGGCAGCTTAACTTTGCTATGAAGCGGAATGGGATGCTCTTTCTCAGAAGAGTTTCCTTCTCAGCAACGTACCAGATATAAGCACCCAGGTGATGCTCATTTCCCCTTATTTTGTTTCATTTTAGAGTAGAAGCTGCAGAGTAGTCTAGCTGCTCCCTAGGTGAGGTGTCCAAGTGCACCATGCAAGCCAGCGTTGGGCTCTCATTACTGGCAGCTGCCTGAATGTTACGAGCAGCACTTTCCCAAATGGAATGGAGTGTTGGAATTGAGGTTTTGCTGCATAATTTCACCTTTTCTCATCTAGCTTGAATAAATGAGATCCAAACACTGGAGCAAATTCCATCTGTTTTACACTCCAGATGTATCTAGATGTGCTCTAATTGCTGCATATCTATCTTGAGTTCAATAGCGTCCTTTGATTTCATCTAGGAACTAATGAACAGTGGCGGCGAAGGAAAGTGCTCACTTGCCGTTCTCCAGCCAGCAGCACACAGAGCGCTGGTTACTGCAGAGTGTGAGAAGGAGCAATCAGAGTAGTCTGAGATTGTCCTTCCAAAAATAATTACATTTCCTGGACACAGAGTTTATTATAAATACAAACCAATGTCAAGCTATTGTCACTTGATGGGATATGCTCCTTGTGCTTCTCATTGTCTCTGGTAGTCACAACAACCTAAAAGGTTAATGCTCCCCAGAATCCAAATCTTCACATTAAAAAAAAACAACTGCCCTCCCCCCCCCCCCCACCCAGGCACTATTCCATCAGGAAAATGAACATATTTCAGTTGTTTAGCTAATAAAACAGCTCCAGGATGTCCTGAATTCTAACCCCAGGGCTATGAGACCTAGAGCAAGTCACTTCCCCTCTTAGTGCCTCAGTTTCCTCATCTATGAAATGTGCAATGATCATACGCACTGGTTACCTAGTGAGGGTCTGGGAGCTTTATTACTTGTCTATAAATGCAATGTGCCATTGGATTGCCCTAACAGGCTTGCTAAGAGCAAGCTCTAGAAAGGACAAGGGCCACACAAACTTCCTCTCTCAGCTGTATCAGTTACAACAACTGCTGACAATGGTGCTGAATGAAATGATACTTTTGTGATATTGAGGTAAGGGGTTAGACTGAGACTCAAACTCATTTCATTTGTGAATTAGGACAGATTTTAGCTCATTGTATTAATAAGTTGTGCTACCTGAATTACAATTCTTCTCCTCTCCCCACCCATCCCACCCCTGCCTTCATTCTAAATAGGGAATGACATCTTGGCACCTTGGAAGTCGAGGGAGTTTTGCTGTTGACTGCAGTGGGACCAAGATTTCATCCAGGCTCTGCATTGTCCTCAAGTCCAGAGAATGTGGAGTCCAGGATCCAGTTGCTGTTAAGCTTTTGGGTGCTGCCATTTATTGTATGTCAGACACCCTGCTATTTTCTGCATTGTAACCTGAAATCACTTCTCACATTGAAGCCGCATCAATGATGTTAGTGACGCCCTGGCTAATCCATTGCATATGCCCCAATGCTCCCCTGTTTTTATCAAAGGACAATGCACTCTTTAAAGATACAAATTATGTCAAGTGCAAGACTGTTTGGCTCTAGACAGCACTTGTCCGTTGACTGTCTGCCAGCTCTGTTATCTCTCTAACAAGTGGATATGCAAAAACTGCATTTATTAATTAACGTTGATGCTGAAAGGAAGGATTCTTTGCATCAGTCCCAGGGTAAATCTCAACACACTTCTCAGATTTTGTTTAATAATTTATAATCTTGTAATCATAAAAAAGATTAACATGAGTGAGATAATTTGTTCTTTGTAGATAAGAGAATGTCATCTGAGCTTTCAGTGAAATCAAAATAATGCAAACATCACAAAAACAGAGCGTAATCAGGGATCAATTTCTAGCCCCAATGCTGAGGAAGCAGCGCTAAGAACAGAGGCTTCTAGGTAAAGGAGCTGGTTATGTATGTCTCACTTTGCCGTTTGTAAGTGATGCCACCATCCCAAACTTGTGACGATAAAACCTCTGTTACACCACACCCTCATGTACTTATTGATAAAGGACAGTGCTGATGTACTCTGCTGACTCATTCAGCTTCCCTGGCGCGTGGGCTGCTATCCCAAACCTTTGAGCAGCTCTAACAGCTGCCATTGAAAACAAAAGTCACTCTGCTACAAGCATTTCCTTCATTCTCTCACAAACAAGCCTGGTCTGAGGGGGCAAGATGGCCACTGTTTAGCCTTGAACCAGAAGTGGTGTTAAAACCAGCTTTTCCCAGCGCTCCACTGGAGGAACACAGCTCTGCTCCCTGCCCTGGAAGGTCCCGTGATATCAGAGGCCAAAGCAGTGACTGGAAGTGCCTTGTTAGGCACATTTGAGAGGTTTCTTTGTAATTTTTCTCCCCTGCAGGGGCCTGGATAGTTAAACTCCATCCTGTTGGTATCTGCTATGAGGAGGGGATTTCCATGAGTGGGTGAAGGTCAGCGATCTCTGTTGTACCAGGCCCCGGTCCTGGGCCCCATGGAGAACCCTCTTCAGAGCAGAGGATCTGCGGCTGGGGAGAAGGATGGCGCCAGCTCCCCTCCGAGCCCTATGGAAATGCACATGAGTAGTTAGTGCAGCCTGAGGTTGTGGTAGCTCCTTTATGGCCCTAACCTTCTCCACTTGGAAATTTTAAAATGGGGTCCTGGAGGCATTTACCAGCCAGAAAGTCCTTTCAGTGAGGCTTCAATGGTGCCACACTGCCTGGTAGCTGGAGTGGGGAAAGGGTCTCCAAAGCCATTGGAGAGGCACAAGGCCTTGGCATAGGTCCCCCTGAAATCTACCTAGATCAGGGGAGATCCTTGGACTCCAGCCAGGGACAGATGCTTTCCCCGCTCTGCAAGGGCATGAACCCTCTTTGGGGAAAATTCCAAGGGAATGCTCACTCTGTTAGCCTTCTCCAATGCCCCTCCCATTGGTATCTGTGTAGGAAGGACTGATAGGCCCCTGGTAACTGAGGGACGTAGCTTTACCTGTGAATAGAGACAGAACACAGCCCCAAGAAATGCCTAAAGCTCTCTTGGATATCCTTGAAAGACATGTGGTCCCTTGGCACCACAGCGATAGACACGCAGCTCCATCTGAGTGCAGGACAGCATTGGGTGTTACCCAGGCACCCCCAAACTTCTTCCAGTAAAACCTTCATAAAACTCATTAATGGCTTCAGCACTTTTCTGTCAGGTTGCCATTCCAGACTATTGAAGAGTTAAAACCATAACAAGACGTGCCGTCATGTATCCCCTCTCTATCTGCCTCTCTGCCTGTGACTACAACTAAACCTTATGCCGTAAATGACTGTCACTTGTAGATACTCTTATAAACACTGGTGAGGACCTTCAGTGAGAACTGCTGAAAGATAAGATGGTTGGAGCAAATGCATATAGCTCAGCCAGTGTCTTTAGGTTTGCTACCAACCCGAGCTGCAGAGCTTATTTTTTCCTAAAGTAAAAGCTGCAAGTGGAGTGACATTTTCATGTTCTCTTTTACTTTCCTATTTAGCAGTTAACAGTGTGTATGCATTGTTAACTACAAGTAACTTCATGGTCATTTCATAATTTGTGTTGGTAATAATAAACCTTTCAATTAGTTCCGGATGGTAAAACATTGCAACTCAATAGTCACTTGTACTTCAGGCTTCTCTTTTCCTGTTAAATGAAAGTATCATTATCCACTTAAAGATGGTAAGCACTGTAAATCATTATTAAACTATTTTCTCACCAGCACAGTAACCTGTCAATTCTGCACAGATAATCTTGTCAACTCTTTGGTGCAGTTTATATCTGCCCAACTTGTAATATGCTAAGGCTAGTGCAACACATGAAAGCAATATGAACTTCATCCTTTCAAAATTGGTTTGCTTATATTCTTCTAGCTAGTATCATGGCTCATTAATTATACAGAATCTGACTCTAAAATGATGGGGATGGTGAAATACCCTATCGATTGAGGTATATTTGTCACAATACAGGCATTAGGAAAGACTCAAAAAAAGGAAATAGAGAATAGTATTTTTTCCATATTATACATGTCTATGTGCACAAAAAGGAGGGCTGAAAAATGATGGCTGCATTGAAGGTACAGCTTAGGACACAGCTGTATTTAGTGTACAGATCACTTTCCCCATGACATTGTTCAAAAAAATCTGTGTCCCTCGCTGCCAGGCAGAAGATATAGATTAACCTAGGTGTTATCTGTAGGCCCCTGGATGATCTGAATAATACCACAACTAACTGGTACAACTACGGCAGACTTTGCAGGGCTTTTTGGATTCCTCTATCACTGATTCAAAGTCTCAAAGTACAATACATTTAGCTGTGCACCACTGACCACCACGCAATTAGAGTAAAGCTCATCCACCTTGGCTCTTCTTCCCCTTCTTGTCTTCTTCTGTGTTGGCATCCACTGGTATTGGGACCATTCTACTGTTTGTAAAGTGTTGCTGTTTGTGAGAGTTGGATTTTAACACCTGTGTTAAGACAGAATTAGCTTTCTGTTAACTGAAGCCTTCTGCAGCTCTAATTGTGAAGAATATTAATTTAATTATGGGTGAACCTCATGGGGACAGAAGGTCGGTGCAAGGCTGGAGAAGCAGCAGTGGGGGTGCTGTGCAGCAGTCCTGCATCCAAGACCTGGGCTGAGGAGTTCATTTCACCTCCCCACGTGCCCAGCACTAAGGCCAAGACTCAGGCTTTACACAGGTTGGATGGAATTCAGCCCTGGGGCAGGAGGAGAAGAGGGCCTGTGTTCTGCTTTGAGACTGAAGGAGCAGCTGAAGGCGAAAGCCTGTATAAGGATGGGTTTCAGAGTAGCAGCTGTGTTAGTCTGTATTCACAAAAAGAAAAGGAGTACTTGTGGCGCCTTAGAGACTAACAAATTTATTTGAGCATAAGCTTTCGTGAGCTACATGCATCCGATGAAGTGAGCTGTAGCTCACGAAAGCTTATGCTCAAATAAATTTGTTAGTCTCTAAGGTGCCACAAGTACTCCTTTTCTTTTTGAATAAGCATGGTGGCTGAGGCACGCTCTAACCAGAGATGCTTTATAATGTGTGGATAGTTAAAGGTTCTGTTTATTAGCCTAATGACATTTGTCAGACTCTTCAGGATTCGTTGCTGTCGAACATGAGTTGGACCCCAGGAAAGTGGCTATGTCTACATTACCATCAGATTGATGCACTGGGGGTCGATTTTAGCGGCTCTAGTGAAGACCTGCTAAATCGATGGCAGATCGCTCTCTAGTTGACCCCAGTACTCCACCCCGAATGAGACGAGTAAGGTAAGTCGATGGGAGAGCATCTCCCATCGACCCAGCACAGTGTAGACACTGCAATAAGTCGACCTAAGCTACGTCGAATCCATCTATATTACGCAACTCCAGCTACTTGAATAACTTAGGTCGACTTACCCTGGTAGTGTAGATATAGCCAGAGAGATTTAAGGAATCTCTTGTAAAGAGCCATTGTCGGTAGGAATAGGATTGGAGCTGGTCTTTAAGTGTTAATGAAGCTTTCATGCTGGTATGTGCATAAGCCCCACAAGCTTGTCAGTGCTCATGAAGCAGAGGTTACTCTAGCTCACCCCAGTGAGTCCAACGGTGGTCATATTGTTTTTCCTGGAGCTATTACCAGGTGTAAATCACATTTTGTTAGCATAAGGCTGAAACTGGCACATTCACCGGGGTGGAGGATTGGCACTGAGTCGGCCATCATTTTCAGGATTGGCAACATCGGCTCAGCTCCTTTGTGCCCCACTGGCACCCATGTGCAGTTCTCTCCTCTTCCAGGAGCGAGTCTATTTCTCCTGACTCTGCCTGGTGTGGGAAGGCACCTACCCCATATGACTTTGCTGCTATCATGCAGTGACAAGTACACACATACTTGTTGCTACACCAGTCAGGAAATGTCTCTAGAGTCCATATGACAGTTTGTAGGATAGCAGAATTTAAGTGCCAGGGTAAATCATGCCCCCCAAATGGCATTACTCTGCCTCTAATTCAGCAGGTTGGCTCCAGGTTGTTGACAAATCCATTTTGAACACAGCCTGTTTGCCATGGACATACGTCTGATGTTTTAGGAAAAGCATCTGATTCTCTAGATAAGAAACAAGGTAGGAACAACTTTAATAACCTGTGATCAGTCCCCTGGGACAGGAGAAAGGACAAAAGTCCCTGGCCCAGTTCCCAGAGTGCACTCAGCCTTAGGACATGGTGCACATGGAGATTTTAACTCCCCAGATAGCTGCTGGGTAATACACACAGCTAAATAAGCCACATCACAACAGTTCCTTTATGTCAAAGACTAACTTATGTTCCAGAAAGAAGATGCTCCAACCTCAGGAAGAGGCACCCTGGGTCTTTCTCACTGATTGGTAGGAGCCAAATATGAAAATAATAGCCTTGGAGCTAGCTTTCACAAGCATCACCCCTGACCCCCTGCAGCTTTTGCCCCACCAAGGAGGGTAAAAGATGCAGCAGGGTCCATGATCCTGCAGGGAAATTGAGTTTGCCACCAGCAGCTCCCTTGGGTAGATGCACCTCCTCCCATCCCCTACCCTCAGGCCATGCCTTGAATGCACAGCCTATCCCAGTAGATAAAAGACAAATAATCCACTTGTTTACTCAACTGGAGACAAATCTGATCATCTTTGATCAAGGTTGACAAGCCTGGTTTTTGGGTGGCAGGAGGTTTCGAGCACTGGAATTCTATATTGACTCCCTCTGTCTTTTAGCAAGAGAAGTTGGCTCTCTCCATGAGTTACTCCTTTTTTTATTTTATAAAATTTAGAAACATTAACTTTAGTTAGTTAGTTTAGTTTAGTTGGAAAAATGTGATCCTGAAACCTGTAATTTGAGTTCCTGTACCTACAGATTCACAGTCTGTGAACCAAAGAAACACACAGATAAAATAAACGTTTAAAAAGACAACTGCATTTTGAAATCTAGGAATTGGGTTATATACATTTTTGACAACTTCGTGAATCACAGCCCACATCTAAGATGAGTGAAAGAGGTATCTGGCCCTTTAACTAGGTTCCATTTCATATAATTAAAGACTCACAGAATTAAATGGCCTATATGGAAAGTGGCTTTCAGTGGACTAAATGCCTGAAGCAATCTCCTTGCCTGAGTGTAGAAGTGACACTGGCTTGCAGATCAATATCATCTCTGTTATTAATATCAAAAGCGCATTACTTTGTTTTTGCCTGGCTGTGTTCCAAGCCTTAGGCCCAGCTAGCATTCAGCCATTTGCCTGGATCATAATTTACTTTCGGGAGTTTTTAAGGTATTGTTTTGTCAGGGCCAATCACCGTGAAGTTATAAATGATCCTGAGGACTTGCACTCTCTGTTAGTGGCATATGCGGTGAAATTAATTTTTAAAAGTTTCATGTCAATTACTCCTGTCCTTGAGTTATGCAAGGGGACAAAAGAGCAGAGACTTAAAGACATGAGTGATATCAAACAGATGAGGTAACGACAAATAGAAACAGCGGCTTGGGACCAAATCAGACATTACACTATCTTTAATTGATGCATTGAATTAAACAATGCTAAAGCCAAATAAATATTGACCACTTAGCAAAAGAACCATTGATTTTTATGATGGACAACATTTACATCATATACCTCTCTGGTCTGGGGACTTTAGGCTGTTAGCCTGTCAGCTCTAGCACAGATCCTTTACAGGATGGCTGGTGCTGATGCCACATCCCTTTTTTAGAATTTACTGAAATAAATACTTTTTTACAAGTTTTTTTTCTCTTTCTGCTTTTGAGAATTATTGTTGAAGAGCTGGATTCTGCCCACATCCTCCCTTTTCTCTCAGCTCTCCGGAGCAGCAGGACCAATGTTGGGGCTGCAGAGTACAGTCCAGAGAATATTTATAATTTTGACTTGTAGGTGGAGTTGAATGTGCCTTGCAAACACGCTAATGAGCTTTATTTCAGATGTACCTTTTGGATAAAGAGGTTTTCAGTTTCTGCTGGGATTCACAGGAATCAGGATAAAGATTGAATAGGCTGTTGTGGCTACTGAGGCCGCTATTTATGCCCATAAAACAGCTGCTCCCATGTTCTCTGCTTTTGGTGCCGGTGTCCTATCTTGGGAAATGGAAGAGAGACCCATGTTAGATTTCTGTACAGTCAGATAAATGGGGTCTGCTTTGTGATGGATGTTATAATGTGGAGAGAGGCACCGTGTCTGTCACACAGACTTATTGCTGTCTGGTTTACTGACATAGAATTGGCTGGTCCTGGTTGGCATACTAGAAAAGGAGTGCCTTTTCTGAACGCTCTATGTGGCTGCCTCACTCCAGCTGATGCTGACATATTGAAATTCATTATATTAATATGGATTGGCTATTTAGACATTCCATGTGCTAATTATGCGATATTTACATGCTATGGAAACATTTCCCACAGGATGAAACAAGTTGTTCAAGGAGCCAGTGTTTGCACCACTGTGTTATTTCCAATAGGGTTTGTGAAGCTAAACAATTTAAAAATGGAAAACTTTCTTAGATGACTTGGATGAAATACGGAGAGGAGACTCGGATAAACCTGTGATGCTTTAGCATAAAATATGCTCCTATTTGTGAGGCTTAATGAAAAGCCAGTGATTATCATTTTATTTTATCACACATGTTTATGAGGTGCCCATTGCCAGAGCATCCCAGGACAAAAGGAAAGTGCAATATCTGTTCCTGGCAAGGCTGGGATTTCATTAAGGAGGATGAGCCTTTATGCTTAGTAATGCCAACTTGAGTTAAATGCAGCTTCCTGTTTCTGTAAGAATGGCCAAAACACCAGTTAATAGCTTATTGTTTCAATTAGCCCATGATTACTCCAGCTAATCTCTAATTCCTCATTGTTGTGGCTCCTTTTGACTTCACTCCAGTTATTAAGCAGCAATTGGATTTTATTACAATTGACAAAAAACTCCAGCCTTCTCCACCGTGGCCTGTTGCAGACGAAATTCAGAATTAATGAAAAGAGCCATTTGCGTTTGTTTTTAGGGGATTCTTAAAATTACAGAATAAACACAATGTAGAATTCAATTAAGCTGGAAAAATGTAATGCTCATGGGAGCGAGACTGGATTTCCTACAAAGATAAATTGTAATGTCTTTAATTAGTGTTCTGTATAGATACAGAGCTAACTTTGTCAAACTGAACTAAAACACAAAATAGGATAAAGATGCAGAAAATATTGATGACAGCAGGATGAACTGAACAGTCAAAGCAACCTCCCATCACACTCACTTCTCTGATGTTGGAGATTATACATCATAATCGTCAGACCTCAGACGTTTCAGTAGTTCAGTTCAGATGAGCCCCCAGGAGTTCAGATGCTTTTCCAAATTGGGTTAGCATTCAGACTGCAAACTTAGGCAAACAGAGGCCACTGGGGAAGATATAGGAATAGGCATCTGGACTCCTGTTCCCATCTCTGCCACTGGCTTACTGGGCAAAGGATGGAAGAAATTCTTCTAAAGAAAATGGCTAAGTGGGCAAAGAAGAAACAAGTTTTGTTTTATTATATGTTTCCATGTCTAGCCTTCCAGTTTACCTGATTTCAAATACAAGTGGTATCCACCTTCAGTCAGTATTGTGTTGGGGAGCTTGCTAGTGAATTTCTTGATGGATCAGACTGAATCTTCTTCATTGTGGGGACAGAACTGTTGCCCATTCTCATCTTTTTAGTCCAGGCTTATAGTTTTTCCATGGTCTAGGCAACCTGCTGAGAAGGCGGAGACTGGAGCCTTTCTGTGTCCCATTTGTTTCAGCAGCCCAGGCTTTGCCATGGCTGAAGAGGTCTGTGCAATAGACAGAATCAGATGTATTAAACTGTAAAAGATCTTAAGAGTCAGTTGATATTTGGTGCTTAAATTTTTAATGTGCAAGCTGGCATTCCAGTGCTTGATTTTACTCTGTTCTCCAGAGCTGTGTTGCCTGTTCACCGGTTGTTGTCTTCCTGGAGCCAGGTGAATGGGGAGGGATTCCCTTTTGATGAGGTGACGCTCTGTGGCTGTGGATCATCTTCTTGGGTTTCTCCATACTCAGGGCTTTGTACACCCAGCCCTCAGAGGAGTAAGGTGGGCAGACACTAGGAAACAGACAGTGCCCTGAGTGAGAGGAGTCCCATCCAGTGTGCAGACCACTGGGCTGGGTTGGAGCAAAGCAGTCTTACTGTTGAATTGGGTCTAGGCTGTACAAAGCTGTTTATTGCCACTTAAAGGGGCAGTGCTGCCTGGGCAGCAGCGACTCCATTAGGAATATCCCAGCTTCCCCAGCATAGTCGTATGCAGGCCGTTCCTTCTGGAGTGCAAGGGGCTGGTGTCCACACAGAGTACACAACAGGCCAACAAAAGTCCTGCATGAAAAGTCACCCTGGCTTCATGAATTGGCCCTTAAGTATCTGAACGGTGGCTCATAGGCTTTGGCCTTTCATTTGAGATTGCAGGCAATTGGCCACTTACTGCATAGGTGATGCAGGGGTTTGCAAACCTTACCTCCCTGTGCCAGCTAAACCCAGTGTCCCTAAGAGCAGAGTCACAGATCTGGCAGCCAGGCAATGTTCTCACTGTTGCCCTTTATCTGGAGAGCCTGGTTTTATTCCCTGTGGGGCTCTGCTGAGGGACCTGCCATCCTGGTGCAGCCAGAGGCCATTTCCCAGGCCCTCTTCTCCTACAGTGCTCCCACGTCAGGGCTGTACTGAAACACATGCTCTGAACTCTTGAGGTTGTGGCCATTGACTACCCTCCTGCTCCCTGCAGAATTTCTAGGACCCGGCTCCTGCTGTAGCATTTATGCCGGTGTAAACCGAGGTGAATTTATCCCATGATGACAATATGTGTGCGATAATATAATGTAAATGCAGCTTACTGTATACTCTACAATGCTATCAGAAGGAAGATGGGCTGCTTCATATTCTAACAGTGGGATAAGAAGCAAAATGCTATGCAAAGAGAGTCTCACATTTTTTCACTATGCAGAAGGCCTCAGATACAAGTATGGCAATTTAAAACCATGTAAAAATCATAAATGAGACAGCAGCTGTGTTCAGCTCCAGCAAAATGCTAAATTGCTGCATCACTGTGGACTCTAAATGACAATAAACCTTCCACCTCTTATAAATTAAGCAGACTTTCAAAAAGATGATATCTACTACTGCAACTTTTTATGGATGTTTGGTAACTTTAATCATTCTGCAAAATGCAATTCCTGGTCATAAATTCTCTCCCAAGTACAGATTTAGGGAGATCTAGAGGACTGCAGTGAGTTGATAGGTAAGTTTTAATCTGACAAGGCCAAAAAGTCTATTAGATTTATACTGAGGCAGTAGCTATTCTGTAATTACAATAGGGCAGACTTCATGGAAATTTGGAATACCAGGAAGGCAACTTAAAGGGATGCATTATAAATTCAGGAGGTGAACCTGGAAATATTACTTACCTGATTTTAAAAATTTATGTCAGAACCAACCTACATCTAAAGGTCTAGGACTCCACTGAAGGACACAACCATGTCAGAGGATGGGCTGTGATGTGATGCCTTGGTCCCAGCTCTTAAAAACAAGCATCTGGTTGCTCTTATTGGTATAATCCTGATAGCAGAACAGATGAAAGGAAACAGTCCCATTTGTTTGTCTCTGTTTTTAATATGAAGTTTATTTTATTAGAATTAAAATTCTGCACCTTGAATTTAGTCATGATCCCCCTCCTTTCAACCCAGAAGCCCCTGTGCTGATGTCACTTTCACTTTTGTGCACCACTTTCCCACTTGATGTATCTGGGGTTTGATATCAACTTTCCAAGCAGAATTGATGGGAGGGAGCCTAGCCCTGAACAAGTGATGTTATGGCCTGTTTATATTTAATTAGGGCTGAGGTCTTACACCTTGTACAAACTATACTTTGACCTTCTCTAATGTCTTCCAGTCAAGGACCTTTAACAAGTTTAATCTTAAAATCTCCTGTGAGATCAGTCACTCTCAAAATCCCTGTGTACAGATGGGGCAGGTAAGTCTGGGGAGAGGATAGTAATTTCCCCATGGTGACACAGTAAGGCTGTATCTGCACTATGAAGACTATACCAACGTAACCTGTAGTGTAAATGTAGCATACGCGGATGGAAGGGTTTTTCCATTGGTGTAGGAACACCGCCTCCCCAAATGAAGTTGGCTACGTCATCAGAAGTGTTCTTCCATGGATTGGGGATGAGATTGGCATACTTATGTCAGTCAGATTGTGTGTTTTTTCTCACTTGTGACTAGTGTAGCTATATCAACCTAAGTTTTAAGTATAGACAAAGCCTAAATCTGTAGCATACCCAGGAATGCAGCCCAGGTCTCCTGACTTCCAGTTCCCTGCACAAGCTGTAGCCTAGGCTTCTAATTTTAGCATTAACTCAGGAGACAGAATAGACAAAGGGACATTAAATTTTGAATGTCACCAAGATTAGGAAGTAATTGTAAAACCTTCTCTCCAATGTGCTCTTCCTTTCTTATTGTGTTGACCAGCTATGGGGGCTTGAGAGAGATTCAGCACAAAAAGTGTCTGGAGTGGGGAAGGGAAATGCATTAGAAAGGGGAAAGGAGATTGGCTCTGCCCAATGGGAAAGTGCATATGGTCTAAATCACTGATTTTTGCAGAGTGGAGCCAAACTAGGTGAGACTTACCAAGAGGCATGTCAGTAAGGGGCCGCCAATGGCATTCTCCACCTTTTGCTCATCCTGCTCAAGTCCCTCTATGAGCACACTTACGGAAGCTGGGAGGGAGGGAGCTGAGAGCTGGAGGATTCTATGGGACTCAGCCACTTCTTTTGGTCAATGCACTTACATACAAAGGGATAAAAGAAAAGGAGTACTTGTGGCACCTTAGAGACTAACAAATTTATTTGAGCATAAGCTTTAGCTGTAGCTCACGAAAGCTTATGTTCAAATAAATTTGTTAGTCTCTAAGGTGCCACAAGTACTCCTTTTCTTTTTTGCGAATACAGACTAACACGGCTGCTACTCTGATACAAAGGGATGAAGTTCGAGAGACTGGTGTGATAGGTCAGCACACTTTGTGTCATGCAGTGGAATTTAGTGTGAGAGAGAAATGTCAATGGAGCTCACTACATCTGTTTTGCTGGTTTATGCTGATTTAGAATGGTTGGATTAATTCATTTGCTTGAATATAAACAACGGGTAAATTAAGATAAGACTGATCACATTTTAGCCCCTCCTGAACAGAAGGAAGGTAAATCCTCCATCTCAGGGGCAGCCATTTAGCCTCTTAGTAAAGCAAACAGAATGTACTTTAAGGAGATGAGTAAAGTCTCTCCTGATCTGAAATGAGATTGACATACTCGTTGGTTTGACTATAAATCCTGATTTGCAGGGTTGGGACATGAATTCCTTGCATCAAATGCCAGGGGCCAGTGCAGTACTGCAGAACTTCGCTGAGCCAACATGCCAGATCAATTAGAGATGCCATTTGTAATTAATTAGGAAACTCATTGCAAACCTTATTGAGTTTATTACCATTTACCTGTGTAGAACTTCCTTATAAAGTAATTATTTTTGTTCAGTATGTGAAATGATGCTTTCAGTGGCTAAAATCACATCTTTTGGTAAAAGCAAAGTATATGCAGCCCATGCCACATAAGTGGCTCCCTCAACCACAACCATATTCCTGTGGTCACCTGATAAATCCTTCATATTTTATTGTATATATTTAACATGACTGAAATATATTAGGCCTCTCATTTACAAAGAAAAAACAGGAGCAGAAGATACCTCATATGTGCAATGTGACTGGGCTTTCAATGCCATAAGTACTCTATCTTTTGCATTTTCAGACTCTTAAAAATTGTTATTGAAGCCTTAATGTACTTTTTGCAAAGCATTACTTTAATCACATTAAAAGATCACATTAATATCAAGGGACTTGTGTTTATGGATAGGAGAACATACCTTAACACTGGTTTTCTGTCCAGATTCAGAGGCAAAACACCTACACCTGAACATTTACAAGACAGGAAACTATAGATCCCAAGCTTATCTGGGGGACACCATGAACAGCTCTATTTTTAGAAAGAATTTAATGTTTTTATTAATTTTGACGGATAATATCAGTGTTTATTTTTAAGCATTTGTTTTAAATTTTTTATCGATTTTAAATTTTCATAGTTGTGAGAAATTCTGGGGGGAGGATCAGATAGGTAATGACAGTTGACATGGAAATTCAAATAGCTAAAGCTTTATAAACCATTAAAACACAAATTGTCAACATCATGGGTCAAAATAAAGTAAATATCCTTAAATCAACAAATCAAACCAACTTTACTATTCATTCACTAGTTAATTTGTAACAAGCCTAATTCAAAAATCTAAACCACTAGATTTTTGACTCTAAGAAGTTCTCAAACAGCATTTTTCTTTCATTGCCTAGCTGCATCTTTCAATTATTATTGATGGAAATATATTTTCAACAGTTTGTGTGTATGTGGGTGGTGAAATCAATGTTTACCGATATTTACCAATAAAAATATAAGCCTTCCATGGTTGCTTTTAAGTGACAATTTGAGGTGATATTTTCATGCTGCATTTTTCAACACTGTGAAAAAAAATTCCTTTCTGAATATAAAAGAGAGACTATTTTAAAAAAGATATAAATGTATAAAATATATATAAGCATTAGTCAAATTAAATTAATGCTTCCAATATAGTTATAAGCTTGCTCATATGCATCAACCATTTATGAAATTGTAGTTTATCAAGTAAGAATATTGCAGTTATATATTAACAAACTGTCTGCTGGCCACTCTGATATCTTATTACTCTATGCACCAGGGTAGTATTTTTAGGATAAAGTCAACCTTGGTGAAATACATCATGTTTCACTAATGTATCCTCAAATGCCTGATAAAAGGCCTTGCCCCCAACAACATATGAATATTTAAATTATTGTTAATTATTTATAGTATATTTTTATTAACACTGACTGTAGCATGGCAAAATATCAACTAAAGCTTATTATGCATCAAGGTTGAATGTGCATCTCACACGCCATTAATGCTCTTGAACGGTAGGTAATGCTGGAATTTCAGTGTTTGCATCCTTTATTGATTTCCGACAGAGAGGAAATGCATTGGAATTAGGCATGTGTTCATTTGATTTGATTGATTATTTTGGAGATAGGATTTTCTAGACTAATGTGCATCCAGGTCTTAGAATCTGTTTCTAATAGAGATATGCAGAAAACAAACTCAGACCAGTTCAGCACCACTGCAAACCTCAGTGGTTCTATGGGTATTTAATATGTGCTGGCAGATATTCTAACCAGATAGATTTAGAGCTGTCAGATCTTCCAGCCTACCTCATTGGGGCCAGTGAAGGATCTTCCAGATGATCTTGCGGGGCCAGTGAAGGATATTTTCAGGGCTTTGACCTGAATGTCCAAAGCAGTGGGTCTTCCAACTCCTCGCCTGGTGACTGTTACACAATACTTTTCATGAAATACAGAATAAATTCTTCCCTGGTTTAATTTCATCCCATTAATGCTAGTTTTACCCCCCTGTGCATGATACTAATTAGCTCTTCTCCTTCATTGATGTTCACACATTTCATGTATTTGCAGACTCTTATCATGAGCCTCCTTAGGCACCTCTTAGCCAAGCTGAACATATTCAGCCCCTTTAATCTTTCTGCCTAACTGTCGCGCCCACCCACTTATCATTTCTGTTGTTCTTCTTTGAACTCCCGCTACCTTGTCAATATCTCTGTAGTAGCTACTATGGGGATGAGAGTTCTATAAATTCCTGGATAGACGACAGACCCGTTTCTGGCAACATGTAGCACAGAACAGAATTCAGCATTCCATCTGAGATAACGTAGAGTCCTATAAAAAGGGACTTTCATCTCCATATTCTGTGATATGAGGTGATGTCTTTGCATAGGTAGCCCGAGATGACATAAGCCTTTTTTGTAGCCATATCTCATTTCAAACTTGTATCTAATCTGCTGGCTGCTGTCTTGACTAGAACTCTTTCAGCATCACAGCATCCCAGGATCTTCTCTCTCACCAAGTGTCTATGATTTGGATTATTTTTCCTCAGAGGATTAGCATATATTTTCCATATATGACTATGATGATGATGATAAATGGGAAAAGCAGAGAGGGAAAAAGAGAAAAGATGCAGAGAAGTAAGGGCAAAGTGAGTCAAACAGAAAGTGATACAAAGAAAAGACTGACAGGAAGACAATATGGAAAAATGAAAATGGAGTTAAATAATCAGAATAAATTAATTAACCAGAGCGCAGATCAAACAGACCAGAATAGCAAAGCAGCAATGCAGAGAGCTAATAGGAGCCAAGAATAAGTTACAATGTAATATGTATTTTCTAAATAAGATATTACATAGTTGAACTGTGAATGTTAATTTTATTTGACTTGTTAGACATGGCCTTTACCACAGCATTCGACCTGTGGGTCTGTAAGGGCTGTGGCAAATGATTGTAAAAAGCACCAACTGTTTTCCTTTCATCAATGTAATTTACCGTTGTTAATCATCATACAGTAATTTTCAGTTTTAGACCTAAAAGCACTTTACTCTCGATTATTCAGGATGGTTATCCTTCTATTACAGAGGGGAAACTGAGGCATAGAACAGTTTTGTGACTTGCTCAAGGTCACAGAAAGAGTCACTGGCATAACTGGGACTGGAACCTCTGTCTCCTGCTTTCCTGCCCCAGTCTCAATATGCAAAACTGCAGCTGCCTCCCACTCTAAGGCCTTGTCTACACTACCAAGTTTTGTCACCAAAAACTGCCTTTTGTCGACCAAACAGTGAAAGCGTACACACTGCGATGTGACTTTTATCAGGAAAACTGCCCAGTTTTGGTGACTAAATAAATCCACCCCGATGAGAGACTGACATCTTTTTTTCTCTACTTTTTTTCTGACAAACTGCCAGTGTAGACACTACGCTGCATTTCATCGCTTTAATTGCCTCCAGGAGGTGTCCCGCAATGCCCATCCTGACCGCTCTGGTCAGCAGTTTGAACTCCACTGCCCTTCAGCCAGGGGAAAACGCCATCTTCTCCTCCCCCTTAGAAGCCCCGGGAATTTTTGAAATTCCATTTCCTGCTGATTTCACATGGAGAGGTCTCTTTGCATCTTCCTGGTGACCATGGTGGGTCATCGCAGCAAATGCTCTCCCACTTGAACCACTGTGGAGCTGTTGGATCTGATCAGTATATGGGGAGAGGAGGCTGTGCAGTCTCAGCTGCGCTTGAGCCATAGGAATTGGGATACCTACAGACACATTTCTCGAGGCTTGTGCGAAAAGGGCTATGATCGGGACACGCTGCAGTGCAGAGAGAAGATAAAGGAGCCAAGGCAGGGGTACCATAAGGCAAGGGAGGCAAACTGTCGCTCAAGTGCTTCACCTAACTCCTGCCAGTTCTGTAGGGAGCTGGACGCTATCCTCGGTGGTGACCCCACTTCCTCTGCCAAGAGCCCCGTGGATACTTTGGAGGGAATGGCGGCGGCAGAAAGAGGACCTAACCCAGAGGACGAACTTATTGATGAAGATGTGGAGTTAGATGAGGATGTGCCACTCCCAGCGGGGTCGCTCGATGGGGCAGGCAGCCAGGAACTGTTCTCCACTTCGGAGGTGTCTAGCCAATCTCAGCAGTCACTCTCTAAGAAGCAAGATGCAGGAGATGAGACGCCAGGTAAGTGACTGTGGCCTGAGTAGTGTGGAGGTGGGTTCAGGGTATAGAAATGTGGGAGGCTGGATGTGTTTCTGTGAGCTGGACGTTTCCTTGTGTAGCTAATTGGTACGGCGGAACAGGGTGTTGATACATGCCAAGTTCTCATGGGAATCCTCCAGAGAGATCTCCAGGAAAGTTTCCCGGAGGTACTCGGCCATCCTCTACCGAAGGTTCCGTGGCAGAACAGCTTTGTTCCTTCCCCCATTGTAGGAAACTTTCCCACTTCATTCGGCAATCACTTGTGCAGGGACCAAATCAGCACATAGGTGAGCAGTATAGGGAGCAGGGCAGAAGCCACAAGCGTGTAGTAGATATACCCTCATTTCCCTGCTTACCCTTTGCAGTGAGATGGCTGATAGAATGACCCCTGCCTGTGGAAAAGTGGGAGAATTTTAGAATTTTTTCCACAGAATGCTGCACCATGAGCCTTGCAGAGAGTGTGTGCTCTTTTCCCCATGTGGACCAGCCCCTCCTCTCCCCCCCGCCCCACCAACGCTCACCATGCTTTGGCTGTTCGCAGAGATGTGTGCCAGGAAGAAAGTGATGGCAATGTTGCAAAAGGTGAATTTAACTGAAATGTTTCAGTGCTGTGTGTGAATTTAACAGTCCTGCTTCTGTGCATTGTCCCTTGTGCTTCACCAGATGTGGCCTTGAGGAACACCCCACACACCCCGGCCAAGCGTCTCTGCCTGTTAAGAAAGCACCCAAGACATAGCAAAGAAAACATGTTCCAGGAGAGCTGCAGAGCTCCAATACAGAAAAAAGGGAATGCAAGGAGTGCTGGGAAGCTGAATGGCAGGACAGAAAAGAGAATCATGAGTTTGTTAAGGACATAACTGAGAGGATGATTAAAGTAATGGAGGAGCAAATGCAAATGCTGAAGTCATTAATGGTGCTGCAGATGGAGCAGATCCAAGCTCGCCCTCCTCTGCAGCACATTCAGAACTCTTTTCCCTGCCCCCCAACTCCACCCGCACAGTCCTTTTCACCTCCGGGACTTCTCGGTTTCCCCTTCACTCCACCTACTCAGACAACTTTCACTATGATAGCTGGATCTACACACAGTTGTGAAAGTCTGCCCTTCACTGGTTCCTCCTTTCCAGGAGGCACCTGTGTGTGTGTGTTTGTGCTGTTTCTTGTGCAATAAAAGCAAAGTTTTATAAAGTTAAATCACCTTAATTTTTTTTCTATTAATTGAGATTGCAGGCACTATCAATACATGCACAGGCATTGTTATCATTGTCTTACAGGAATATAAGGCCCCAAATGACATCATTGCGTCCTAGAAAAACTACATGTAATATAAGACTGAAACGCCTTTGACAGAGATATACATTACTGGTCCTCATTGTCAAAGTGCTGCCTCAAAGCCTCCCTGATTCAAATTGTACCTCTATGGGCTCCTCTGACAGTCCTGGTATCTGGCTGTTCAAAATCAACGACCAAGCAGTTTGCCTTAACACTCCATTCCTGTGTAAAACTTTCACCCTTAGCTTCACAGAGATTATGCAATGTACAGCACGCGGCTATGACCATGGGAGTATTATCCTCATTAAGGTCTAACCTTCCAGAAAGGCATTGATAGCGGGCCTTTAATCTGCCAAAGGCACATTCAACTGTCATCAGGCACCTACTCAGCCTGTTGTTGAGCCGCTCCTTACTGCTGTCCAGGGGTCCCATGAAAGGTTTCATGAGCCACGGCTGTAAGGGGTATGCCGGGTCTCCCAGGATCACTATAGGCATTTCCCCACTGTAATCTTCTGATTTGGAAAGTCCCCACTTGTAGATTTTTGTACAGGCCTGTGTTCCTGAAGATGCCTGCATCATGCACCTTCCCGGACCACCCTGTGTTGATGTCAGTGAAATGCCCACGGTGATCCACAAGCGCCTGCAACACTATGGCGAAGTATCCCTCCCTATTGATGTACTTTGTCACAAGGTGGTCTGATGCCAAAATTGGAATATGTATGCCATCTATCACCCCTCCACAGTTAGGGAAACTCATTCCTGCAAAGCTGACCACTATCTCACGCACATTTCCCAGCGTCACAGCCCTTCGTAGCAGGATGCGATTAATGGCCCTACACACTTGCATTAATGCAACACCACTCCACTCCAAATTGATTCATGACCAACCAGGAGCAGTCTGGAGTCCCCAGCTTCCACACAGTGATTGCCACACACTTCTCTACCAAGACAGCAGTTCTCATTCTGGTGTCCTTGTGCCGCAGGTCTGAGGCGAGTTCCACACACAGTTCCAGGAAAGTGGCTTTTGGCATCTGAAAGTCCTGTAGCCACTGCTCTTCATCCCACACCTGCATGACAATACAATCCCACCATTCAGTGCTTGTTTCCTAAGCCCAAAAGTGAAGGTCTACCCTACGCAGTTGCTCTGTGAATGCCAAAAGCAATCTAAAGTTGCTCCTATCCATGTCACGCAATTAGGAACTTGATGATTAACTGCACTGCCATCCAAGATGTCTTCATGACAGTTAACAGTGCACAGGAGAGCAGTGTGGGATCCATCCCTTCTCACAAAGATGTCGGGGTTCACAGCAAAGAAGGGCCATTGCAAAAATGCCGCAAAAGAAAGCTGGAAGCCCATGAAGTGGTGGGACAGAAAGCAATGCATCATGGGACATTTAGCCCGATCCCAAGATGCACCACGATCCACTCTGCCTTCCCACAACACCTAGCGACAGAAGGTGTTGAACTGGATTGTGGGATAGGTACTCACAATGCATTGCTCACACTGTTGATGATGGTGCCCCAACTGTGGACGCAATCAGCCAACAGCGAGAGCAAGTGTGAACATGAGATTCCACTTTTTATTATGTTGACTTTTGGGTGTCAAGATCACTTTTGTCGACAAAAATTGGTAGTGTGGACATGGCCTACGTTTCTGCCCTGCTGTACCTGACCAATTAGAGTCCACTCTCAAACTTTTTCATAAGATGAATCACATCTTAATATAAAGATTGGTCGCATTGCGATAAGATTCCCTCCCATTGACTGTCACACATGCCACCTCCCCTCCCATTTGCCATCTTATAACATCCCTGTGGCAAATGTTTTCATAGAAAATTCATATCAGGAAAGTGTTCAATTTGTTTTGTCTCTTCGAATGTGACTTTTCAGGAGCAGAGCCATTACTCTGTCACCAGCCAGCTCTCTGCAGACACCAAGGGTCCACAGACCATAGTTTGGAAATCTGGTTTAGATAAGAGAATAGTTGGGAGCAGGGGAGACTGTGACTAGCTCCAAGAAGGCAGTATAAGTCAAGGTATCAGCAGAGGGGAATGAGATGCCCACATTCAAAGAGCTATGGTACAGTGTAATACTGCTTAAGGCATTCTCACTAGTGCCAAGAACTTAATGTGATTTTCATATTGTATGTGTCTATTCCTGGGGGAAAGTGACAGAGAGATCATTAAATAAAAACAAAATATAAAAAACTTCTTATGGACTCCAGATACATACTGTACATAGAGCACATAGGAGATGATTAATGGCTTAGTATTATAGGGTGAGGGATCTATGAAGTAGAGATCCTTCATTTTCCCCTTATGTCCACAGATGTGCTCTCTTATTGCTAAGGAGGGTCAAGTGACTGTCATAGACTTTGCTTGGAAGAGATGTAACCTGTGTCACAGCTGCCAGCCATTCTGGCTTTAAAAGGTCAGCTCCCCAGACACAGGTGGTAATGGCACTACTTAAGTGCCACTACAGTGCACTAGAAACAACAGAATAATACCGAGAGTTAGTACCCAGCCCCACAGAACTTGCCAGTTGTTGTCATAGGCCATTGAGAAAAGCATCTTAGAACAAATGGGCTTGTGTCTGTATTAGAACTGCACATTCTTTCCTCATTGGGAGATTTTCAGGATCCTGCTGTATAATGTTAGACTGTGCAGGACAATCAAGAGACTACGAAATTTCATGTGCCTGACTATGGCTCCACTGCTTTTCTCCCATTCCTTTGTGTGGTTTGAACCTGACTAAAATGTAGGAACTTATTTTAAGCATTACGGACAACTCAGATCACAAAGATTTTTCTGTCATTTTAGCCTGGGATAGATTTGAAATTGTTCTGGAAGTGAAAGACTAGAGAATGAATCAAGAAGATTAAGCTACTAAATTATTGGCTGGAGTACTACAAGTTTTCCACAGGAGATCAGAAATAAATGCAAAAGGCCCATCTTCCTTCTCCAGTGAAATTTTCAAATATTTGTTGAAATTATTTTTCATGTTAACAATTTAAAAAGAGAATGCCTGGCATTAAACTAGTTTATTAGAGAATAGGTCATCATTCAGTTTCCTTACTGCAGGACTGGCAAGCATTGGAATGGCTCAGTAGGTCAGCAGGAAAAGTATCAGAAGCCACATAGAATCTCTTCATTTTCTTAGTTTATTTACATAAATGTTTACAAAACATTTTTGAAGGGGAAGATGACTAAAGGTTCTCTCTTTCCACTAGGAAAGAAGATATTTCTTCCTGCTGTCACCTAAGAAATATAATAGCCATCTAGACACAATGTCAACACTTCAGCAATGAAAGTTTGCAGAAACCAGTAGTGCTGGAGGAAATGAAAACCTTAAAAGGATCTTATCCTCACTATTTACAGTAGTTAGTTACAAGATCCTGGATTAGTGTTTTTCCCTTTATAAATTAAGGGTAGAATGCAGCATTTTTAGGTTACATCTTCTGTATGCAGCAATATGACGCAGCACCTGTTAGGCAGCTTAACAGCCAGCATAATAATATTTCTAACAGCATGTGAATGAGTCATTCATGCAATAGATTTAAAAGTAGCTAGATACTGTCTCCTGCAGACTATCATAGGTATTAATGTCTTATGTGTCTTATACCTGCAACAAAGCCTGCACTGAAGAGCGAAAATTATCTTGTCCTGGCAAAGAATGCAGTAAGCAGGCAGGGCCTTGTTTGCACTGGTGCTCTGCACCTGCAGCTCTCCAGCTGGAGTTATGGGTGCTAATCACTTCTGGAAATCAGTCAGATCCGTAGCCTCTTGGGACTCCTCAGATCTCTTGGCAGGATGAGACTTGTTAGTCCTTTTGAAAATATATGAACAATAAAACTAAAACTGTCAGAAACTTCACTTGCTATGGATTTAAATTCTTCCCTTGTGACTCCAAGTTCCGCCTAGGAAGGGGCTTCTTTGAACTCTTAGCAGTGTTATAACTAAGGCCTTTTTCCTTTTTTTTCTGCTTACATTTTGTGGGGTGTGAGTTTAGTTTGTATGCAAATGCATAGTTATATATGTATGCACAGAGTTTAACCTACTCAGCTGGGCAGTGCCACCCACAGAGCATCCAAATCACAGAGCTAGAGAAATACTAATTTAAAGATGGGGTTCTTGGAAGTTCCTAGGGGTATAGGGATGGGGGGCGGGGCAGTGGAATTCCCCTGCAGATCTGGACACTTAGACCACATTTTCAAACTCAGTTGCCTAATGTGAGGCTTACAAATCCATATTTAGGCATTTTCAGATTTGCTGGGGAACCCCACTAACCTTGCTGGGAGCTGCAGCCGCTTAGCATCTCTGAAAATCAAGCCACTTATTTAAGTGCCCATATATAAATGTGCTGCTTAACTAGGCTCCTATGTTTGAAAATGTTGGCCTCAAACTCTTTGAGAACCTAGCCAATTTAGTTACCTTGATTTCCCCTGCTGGTTTGTGACCTACATAAACCAGGTTCCTAGATATCACATCTGAACTGCCAGGCACCTACAAAAAGGGCATTTTAATGTCTAGACAAAAATTTCTGGAAACCCTGACAAAAAGAAAAAAATCAAAACAAGCCAGGAGTCTGATCATCCTTAAACAAACATGATGTCTGATCATCTTAGAAGGAGCTGCCTCTGTTCTAACTCTAAAAGCTAAATTACTCCACGGGAAAAGCCTAGACTTCTTATCAGGGCACCAGAGACACCTTCCTGTTGGGGCTGCTGCAAAGCTGGTATCAGCTAGGACATTGCAGACACATAGGATACAGTTTTTCCTGTTCACAAACGTGGCATGCAGAAGGCACAGTATTAACCTGACAAATTCATCTGTGATAGTTAATGCCTTTCTGCCACCTTTCAATTTCTTGCACATTTCTAATTCTGCCCGAATGCCAAAAGAGCAGAGACAATTCAACCCAAAAAGCTGTGTATGGAAGTTCATTGGTGCAGGTGATGCCCTGTATTTGGAAAACCAAGTCTTATGAAGAGCACTAAGTTTTGTCTGCTCTGGCTAATTGCCCCAGCAACTTTTGTTTGTCAGTCATCTTGTTTTTCCTGGGTTGGCATTTTTGGGGCTGAATACCACTGGGAGTTGGGAATTGCGGCAACTCTCACTGCTCCTTACAGGAGTTTTGCCTGCAGCAGTCACATAGTTGAAAAAATCTAGATACATGTGACTGCTAAGAGACCACTGAGAAGCCAAGCACGTCGCACTCATGGCCATTTTGCAATTCCACCTCATTAGACATGTTTTGGGGCTTATGAGTGTGCTGTGAGGATAAATAAGTATAAATATTATATTTGCCTTCAGGTTATCTTTAAAAATGTATCTCTCTTTTTTTTTCTTTCTTCCAATTTTCAGTGTAGTCTGTCAGTTCCTGGTTAGGTGAGTTACCAACTTAGTGGTCTCACAGTACAGTGGACCAACATAAGGTATTATCTCATAAAGGGCTGCCTTGTGCTTCCAATTACCCACGATTCCAGCAAGGAAAATATACAGCAACATGATTAAGTCAATGTGTGAGTGGAAATTCACATTTTCCCCTGAAACTACTTTTGGAAAATGAAACTGTATTGAAAAGAATTTTCAACTTGTCCTAGCACTGCAACTTCAACATGTGAAATAAATTGGGCCGCGATGCCATTGTCCTATGTGACAGGGTTGGGCCAGATGGCTACAGGAGAGTGATAGAAGGCAGATACATTAGCCCCAGGTTAAGTAGGTCCCTTTTCCCTGGGTAAGGTAACGGAAGTTTCCAGAACAATCAGGAACTTTCTGGAAACAATTAAGGCAGACAGGCTGATTAGGACACCTGCAGCCAATCAAGAAGCTGCTAGAATCAATTAAGGGAGGCTAATCAGGGCACCTGGGTTTAAAAAAGAGCTCACTTCAGTTTGTGGTGCACATGTAAGGAGCTGGGAGTGAGAAGAGGTGCTGCTGGAAGACTGAGAAGTACAAGCATTATCAGACATCAGGAGGAAGGTCCTGTGGTGAGAATAAAAAAGGTGTTGGGAGGAGGCCATGGGGAAGTAGTCCAGGGAGTGTTGCTGTCATGCAGCTGTTACAGGAGCCACTGTAGACAGCTGCAATCCACAGGGCCCTGGGCTGGAAGTCGGAGTAGAGGGCGGGCCCTGGTTCCCTCCATCCCCCAAAACTTCCTACTTGATACCAGAGGAGTTGAACTAGACTGTGGGTTCCACCAGAGGGGAAGGTCTCTGGCCTGTTCCCCGATCCACTAGGTGGATCAGCTTAGCAGCAGAGACTGCAGGGATTGTTGTTCTTCCTTTCCCCATGCTGGCCAGTGATGAGGCTAACTGAGTGAACGGCAGATTTGAGCCGTGAAAGTGGCCAAGCTGAGGGCTGCCGTGAACCTCTGAGGCGAGAAAATCTGCCAATAAGTGCAGGACCCACCAAGGCAGAGGAGGAACTTTGTCACACCTTCTTATCATCTAAACAGGTCTGGGAGAGAATTATCAGGAAGCTGGAGCAGGAGGGAGGTGCTGCAGAGAGTCACTTGGTTAAGTACACATCACAATTCAAGCTGTTGCTCAGATACTGTTCTTTCTCACGCAGAGGGGAAAAAATTACAGTACTTTATTTTACTTTTGAGGAAAAAACACTCTGGGCCCAATCCCTAGGGCTGTAATCAGCATAGCTACAGTGAAGTCAAAAGAGCTGCACTGGTTTACACCAGTTGAGGGTTTGGCCCTCTGTCATCTGTTTTTGCAGGTCAAATGTTTGGCCACTCTGGAGCTGGGTTGCAGGACCTGATTCTGATTTCACAGCAGTTTTACACCAGTTCAAATCCACTGATGCCAGTGTGGTTTGTCCTGATTTACACCAGTGTAACTAAGAGTGGAACCAGTATTTACAATTCACTCTGAAAGCAGAGTGCTGGTTAGTTTAGTCAACAAGAAGTGTGTCTTACATCCCTTTCATATTCTTCCTCAGTCTTACTTTGTTCCTGAGGGTTTTGAAGTCTGAGTGAAAGAAACAGTCTTAAGCAGCTCAAATCCATCTCTTGTCCCTGGCTCCTGTAAAATGCCCAAAGGAACAAATGAATTTTGGGTCTGCCGGTACTGAGATTAATTTTGCTTTATATTTTCAGAAATTGCTTGTAAAAATTGAGATTTACATGAGCCGTTTTACCTGACTAATGGAATGTCCTTACTCTCAGATTGGAGACTGGTAAGGCAAGTCTGCCATAAAAACTGAAGAAAGATCTTCAGAAAACAGCTGCTTCATGGAAGGTCTCCTGACCACAGAAAGCAGATGAATGGAGTTCCCAGCATTTCTTTAATATAAAAAGGCCACTCCAGCAGATCTCCAGTGCTCTCCTAGCTGCACAGACATCCATCCCAAAGAATAGTGATCCAATTGCACTGCATACTTGCTCTCACTTGGGCTTCCTAACTCATAACAGTTTTGGAAGAATGGTCCATCTGTTTTTGCATTTGCAGTAGAATCAAATGACAGTAACTCATGGTCTTTTATTTGTGATTTTCCCTGAAGTAGTTTTGCTGTCCTGTCTCCTGTGGGTACTTACTGGATGCTGCCTTCAGACAGGTTTGCAATATTCCCCTTGAATTTAGATTACCTTTCTCAGTTGTAATAAACCATCCATTCCTTCCTCTTGGAACTGAAAGCAAAGCTTTACTGAAACTGTATTCCTCCATATTAAGCAAAAATCCAGCCTGGAACAAGTAAACAAAAGGACAGTGATAACAACATGTAAAAGAGCTTTCACATTATTTGTCCAATGCAATTAACTTCTCATTCCCCAAATGTAGCATTATTCTTTTCCCATTGTGTCTTTATCTCACCCCTTCACTTAAATTTGAATTTCAACCATACTCCTATTAAAAAAAATCATCTACAGCAGCATCTCTTCTTGTAAACTTGCTGGGTCCTGCACAGCACCCACAAAGACATATTTAAGTGGCTTTGTCTAAAAATATATTATAATCAGAGAGATCTCATTGGGGTCAAGACAATTATTTTAAGATTCCCTGAATCAGCACAGTAGTTTGTTTTAGAAAGTACATAATAGTTTGAGTCACATGCAAAACAAGGTAATATATCTCTAAATAAGTTATGTTATACTAACATCCATATTGATTATTAGGAGTTAGTGTTATATTTAAGGCAGTAAAACTGAAAAAATATTAGAGTAAAACTGGACTAAATTTCCAGAACTTCCTGAGCAAATTGCTAGAATATTTTTGTGGAATTTCTGGTATCACAAGAGCTCTGCCTCTCACAGAACAGATTTCACAGATGGCTATCAGACATAACAATGGGACAGCCTGAGTTTGGGATCGCATTTTAACTATATTATCTTATGCCCTGATCTTATTGTTTTAAAATATTTAATGTTCTCTGATGTCACCAGTCATCTCAAACTTACCATACATGAACATGAGGGGTTAATCTCACCCAACCAATGGTGATAAATTTCTCCCTAACCTTCTGATTCTCTGCTATCTGGTACTTGGAGGCAGAGGTGATTTAAGCTTTTTGGGGCCCTGGGCCAGAACAAGTGGGGGCCCCTCCCCACCCCTTCTACCTGCAGTCCCCCTGCCCCTTCCCCCATGCCCCTGCCAGGGAAATGGGGTTCGGTCATGGGAGCTTGCCCTGTCCCCCCACCTGGCACTCCTCCTCCCTGATCCCACTCCCCGGCAGGAGTGCCGGGTGGAGCATGGTGGGGTGCAGGGGTGCCCATTTTTCTGAGGCCCCCCAATTGGCTGGGGCCCCTGGGCACAGGCCCCGTTGGCCCAGTGGCTAATCTGCCTCTCCTGGATTCATCATTTTACACCTGTGCGAAGTGAGTTTATAAGTCAGTTAATGGTTGTATGTGATACTTCGGTGGAAATGATGATACATGTGCCAGGCAGTGGGGAATCTGTGTCCTAAAGGTTCTTCTGCTGCTCTGGTGATGTTACGTGACATGAGAGAGGTAATCCTGGTTCTATCAGCACAGCAACCACCTAGTTCAACAGGTCCATTAAAATGCATTTACTGCACCTGCCAGCAGTTCTGCACCCATTTCACAGGTACAACTTAAATGCTGCGGGAGATGATGCAGTACTAATTACATCTCAACCATGAATTATTTTTCTCCAAAGCCTATTATATACTGTATAGGATACTGTGGCAGCAGAATAACACAGCCTTCCACTTCAAAGATAGTGCTTTTTCTTGTAGGTAGTCCAGCTCCCAGGAGAGGCTCTCTGCTGGCTGGCTTAGGGTATGTCTACCCTGCAACTGGTGTAGACATACCTGAGCTAGCATCAATCTGTCAATCTTGGGTGCTGGAGCAGTGAAGTGGCCGTAGCCTGGGCTTCCTGCAGGCTAGCCACCTGAATAATTACCCAGTGGTCCAGGTGGGATTGTACAGCCCATGCTGAAGTCCATGCTGTGATGGCTTCACTGCTACTGTACCCGAGCTTGCTAAATTAAAGCTAGCTTGAATATGTCTAAACGAGTTGCAATCACACCTCATGACTGCAGTGTAGACAGACCCCACCCTATAAATGCCTACCTGTGTGCCGGTGATGGGGATAAAGGTCAGGCAGATTAAGTGTTTTGGTCCTACTTTTTGCAGTTGACAGATCATCACGAAGACGAGCAAGACGATATTCAGGCACTTTATATCAGTTCCTGGTTACTTGGTACTTGTGTTTTAGTGGCTAGAGCAGAGGATAGGGGCCTGAATATCATCTCTCCCTGGTTTTATTCCAGTGTGAAGGAATTGAATTCAGGCGTTAATCCAGATTTACACAGGGGTAAAGAAGATCACAGTCAGATCCTGTGGGGGCCTATTCCCAGCCCAACCACTGGCTCGCTGTAAGACTCTGGGCACTTTACTTCATCCTCTTTGCCTCGGTCTGTCTATCTGCAAAATAGGGTTTAAAATGCTGGCCTACCTTTCAGGGTGCAAAGCACTTTGAGATTCTCTAATGAATGATGCTATGTGAGTGCACCACATTGCTATATAGTAGGTAGCTATATATATATATATTCTTATATATATATAATCTTGTATCATGTCTGTGTTAAATCAAGCATTGCCTTTTTCTGGCTCCTCTCCTGCTACTGAATCAGATAACATTGCAGATAATTTTTCCAAATCACTCTTTGCAGATTACAATAACACAGAGATTTTAACTGACAGCTGGCTATAGGGAACCTGAAATTCATGGGTTGGTCTTTTGTGCCAGTGACACCAAAGGAGAAATAGCATCTGCATAGTGCTACAGCAGCAGTTCCTTCATGGCAGAAAACAATGCTAGGGTTTGCATAAATTACATCACTGAGCCAACAGAGAGATGTCTCCAGGATATGACTCCAGGAGGCCCCTCCCTTCCTCTAAATATTCAAATTCTAGGCAAGTGGTGAAGCTTCTTGGTTCACATAGTGCTGGAATTTGGGCCTTCTGCAGTTTCTGTCCTTAAAATACTTGGCATCAAATACCAACTCCCTTCCCAGAGGCAAGGTGGGGTTTGTTCCTCATGGCATAGTTCTATGTTTGTTTTTACATATTGATGACTAGACTGTGCCAGTCACCGGAATTTCCAGCCAGATGGCATTCCAGACTTGGTTGCTTTGTGCTTCAATTCTTCTCATTTTCTTCTGATGTATTAACATCTATTGATCAGCACTCATTTGGAGGATAGCTGTAGACTCTGCTACATCTCTAATGTACCACAAGGGGGCTGTCTTTTAGGTCCAAACTGGCAGCTATTTATGTTGTTTTCCTAATAGTTAGCTATATACTACCTAGCTGAATGTGTATTTAGAGGGGCATGCAGAATACCGGAGTATTGCTGAAGTTCAGACCCTCCAGTGAGGATATGTTAATCTGCGCAGTTGCTTTGTTGGATCTGGGACTTTTATACTTCGATTGTGAGCGCTTTGGTGTGGGCCCATCTCTCTGTTGTATATGAGTACCATGCCTAGCACTGGACCATGACTTGGATTCTTAGGTGCTATGGCAATATAAATAATAAATTGTTATAAAGTATCTGACATAAGTGTGATTCTATGTTCTGTAATGCTGACTGGAATATGCAAGGCACTCAGCACAGTGTCTTGGAGGGGCAAAAAATTCCTTTTGTCACCCTCCGTGAGCTTTCCAGTTGTTCCTGGATGGTCAGTGTCTACTGGAAGGTTTTGACAAAGCCAGCTAGAATAAAGCGGATGTGTAGGATCGTGAGCACTTAAATGAAGGAACATCATCCTTGCTTAGAAATAGGATTCTCTCCCCCCGCCACACACACACTTATTATTAAAAATGACATGGTGCAGATTGACTGTACACATACTAGGTTGATCCCAGGATATTATCGATAGTGCTGCTAGCAGAGACAGCACTGAGTGAGGAAACTAAATAGCAGCACTTGAGAAACAAAATGAGTCCTCAGTGACAAACTTTAACTGTTTAGACACCTGGTTTGATTTTCTTCTGTCCATTAATTCTCACCCTCCTGGAGGTTCAATGGGTGTCTAAGAAGCATCAGGGTGAGAGAGGTACCCTTCTAGGTAGACAGGACCCAAAACAACTAGGAATTTATTTGGCAAATCCTAAACACCAAATTCAGACCAGCTACACCAATACAACAAACAAGATTTATTCCGGAGGAAACAAGTGTTTCCGAATCTATTTAATAGCAATAGAGAAAATAAGGAATTTGTGTACATGAAGCCTTAGCCTCCGAGAGCACTGGCCTAATTTCTATACAACACTAATGTGTACAGAGTAAAGTAATAAATAATCTCCCTGATTATTCAAGGCACAATATACTGGGAGGAAATAATTATTGCTGCAAAACTTGGATGAAACGATCCTTTTATGGGACAGACAAGAATTATGAGTCTGCAGACTCAATAAGTAAAGTTCCCACCAGAACTGGAAAAAATCGTTTTCAACTTTTCATGGACAAACACTGTACTGAAAGGCTTTGTACATTTCTTTTATAATAGTGAACATAGTGACTTCACTTAGTGCCCTGATACAAGAGGACTGTAATGGACTCCTATGTGGCCTCTTGCTAGGAATAAGATGTCTGGTGTAGTGAAAATCCACATCTAGGAGCCATTTGTATGTATAACAGATGTTGAGTCCTGTGGTGAAAGAATGATGGACACCATATTTATGGCCAAAATGGTTGCTTATCTCCTAGCCCTACAAGTGTTCTTGCTATTTTAGCTATCGTCTGAATCAGTTTTATTCAGCTGGTAGAGGAGCATTGTTCAGACCAACAGTGGAAGGATGTGGTGATCTTTTTCCAAATCAGACAGAAGGAGGTGAAACCCAAGAGGCAGCCTGTATAATTTACTAAGTTTGCTGCTATATGCTTGATATAGTATGGACTTAGTGCAGACCAATCAGATTATAGTATCATATAATCATAGAATATCAGGGTTGGAAGGGACCTCAGGAGGTCACCTAGTCCAACCCCCTCCTCAAAGCAGGACCAATCCCCAACTAAATCTTAATTATCTTTGTTCTGAGACCACATGAACAGCATCCACTAGCTACTTACAGTGTGTTCAGATATCAAGGGCTAGTCTCAGGCTTCACAACTTCTTAAGAAAGTTCGTTTCTTTGCAAGTCCCTGTAGTGAAATAAATTAATTGAATGGTTTGGCTATGAGAATGACTGGCCTATATAAACCTTTCTAGTGTTTCATTATAATGCAGCCACATTTACCATAGAGTATTATCCAGCTTCGTGCTGCTGGGGAGCCAGAGCAACCCACATTGGGAGGTGATTTCACTGACTGTTGGCATGTCGAAGAAGTTAACATCTTGCAGCAGAAGCTGGATGTGTGTTGCCTGTAAACCTTGAAGAGCAGGCTGTTCCGCTGTCTGTGTGTGGAGTCTGTTCAATTCATGCTGTTGAAAAGCGTCACTTTCCTTAAGTATCTGAGTGTTTCATTGTTTCTGAAAAGCTTTGTTCGGCCACCTAGGCATCATGGTTAGAGAAACCGGAGTTTTGTAATTGCTGCTGCTCAATCACATAGTATTTGAAAAATTATACAAAACCTGTTTTGCTTAAAGAAAAGCAAACACACACCCCAGAGGGTCCCCAGCTCCTTCCCATGGTACCCTGTTTGTCTACATCCCCAAGTCACTAGTAGATAGAAGACAGTCAGCTGGCTTTCCTACAAATGGGAGATACTGCAACTCCCAGAAGTCCCTTCAGCCTCAAACCAACACTGTTCCTGGGCAGACTACGAGCACTGTGGATACTGTGGGATCAGACATGCTGATGGATAGGTGGAAGGGGTGCTGGAACAATTTGTACAGTGGAGGTTCGGAGAGCCATTGAACCAAACTGTGAACTCTGTTTATGATGGAAGCCACTTCAAGCCGGGGGTGTGGCTGCACAGCTAGTTCCAGCACCTGTGACAGATGGAAGCAGCATGATCTCGCCATCTCCTGGGGCTGGGGGCAAAGAACATTGGAAGATTCTGTGAAATGTTACTAGATTATCAGTAGCTGACTCTAGTCCCTACCCCATCCTCAAAAAAACAAATATTCCCCCAAGGGGCTCATGTCCTTTCACTGCCACAAATTAAAAACCAAAACCAGATTCTCTTTTCAATTTCCTGAACAAACACAAAAAGAGAATCCTGAAAATAATTAAAATTGAAAATTGATTGTTTGGGCAATATCAGATTTATGCATAAGGTCCCCTGCTCCTTGGGGACTGAAAGGAGAAGTTTTTGAGCTTTATTTTGAACAAGCTAAGCATTTTTTCAGATTATTCCCAACATAACATGCCAAGGGGAATATGCTCCATTTGTTATTTCCTTAAAAAAAAAAAATCAATGGACTGAAACATTCCCTCTAGACCTATAATATTTATTTCAATGTTCTGTCAATAAATATAACAAGGTTAGCTTTCTATCAGGTTAGTTGGAAGAATCATTTGAGGGAAGTTCTATTTGTTAAGCTCGATTACAAAAAGCAATCAATAAGAAAAAATTCCCCCGTTGCTATCAAAAAGAAATATGGTGCTCAGAGGAGTTGTCCCTTGATAAGTATTTATGCCTCTTCTCCAGAATTCTCTTGCTGGCTTCTGAAGGCTGTTTTGCTAGTCTTTGCCCTTTCTTTGCTTCTAAATGCGGGGAACTGAGAAAGAGAAGGGGTAGAGGAAGGACCGAACCAATGGTTAGGGTGCTACCTGGGTTCAATTCCCTGCTGTGCTACAGCCTTCTTGTCTGACCTTGAGCAGCTCACTTAGCCTCTCAGTGCCCCAGTTCCCCATCTGTGAAATGGCAATAACATTGCTTCCTTCACAGGAGTGTTGTGAAGATAAATACATGCAAGATTGTGAGGCACTTAGATGCTGTGGTGATGGGGGCCATATAAATACCCTGGAGCACTGCAGAATCACTTATTGAAACATGGAGCACAGAGCCAGAGCACAGGCCTGTCCTGCTGGGATATTCTTTTCCTAGCATCACTGATCCCTGGTGACTCTGCCTAGGCAGGCAGCCTTTCTGTGAATTCTGAGTGTTGGAGACTTAATGTCCCCTGCTCCAGCCAAAGGGGTGTTGCAAGACAAAGTGTGGGGTCTGCACGTGCTGCATCGTGGTAATTGACATACTAGGGAATAAGGTGTACTTGAAGCTGCTATAGTGGTTTCTAATGCACTGGCAGGTATTTTTTTCTCTATTGTTCTGTACAATAGGGAGAATTCTATACCAAAATGCATCAGACCCCACTTCAAGTGAGTGCAGTTGCCTTGCTCTGGCCCCCACTAGTGGGCCTGAAGAGGCGATACGAGCTGTTCTACTGCTACTTAGCCCTATAAGAGCGTCTCCTGTAAACTGCCTGTTTTGGAAGAGACGCTTCTGAATTCTGTTGCATGATGCTAAGATGAGAGGGAGCACGAGTTGGGAATTTCGTGCACTTACTTAAATGAAGCCACAAATTCATGTCAGCTATGTGTTTGCAAAGCTATGTTACGTCCTTTCCCCCGTGTCATGTTAGACTGTGAGCTGATGGGGACAGGGACTGGATCACTCTCTGTGTTTGGGAAGCATGTGACATGTTGTGGGCGTTACCACAATCTAAACAAATACTGATGACAGTGGGATCTTCCTGAAGCTGTGGATTCATTGCAAGTTCCAGGGCATGTACTGTTGGTCAGATACTGGCTTGGAAGCCAAGAGAGAGATGAGGTAACCTTTAAAAAAGCATAGGAGAGAAAAGATCATTTCCAGGTTTATTGGTCTGTCTGACAGCAGGTGCCCAAACCCACTGGAAAAGGAAGGAGAGTTTTTAAATTTATGGAGGAACTTAACTAGGTTTCCACTTTTGTGAGATCTGATACTAGTTTAAAGAATATTATATATACTCTCCTGCCCCCAATAACGTATACTTTTGTATAGAATTATTTCACACAGTTTTCAGCTAAAGACAATATTAACATGACATAATCTGATTAGCATAGCCAAGCTGTGCATTTCATGGGAGATAATGTAGCTTTCAACTAAGGCATTTTCTAAAGCATTCTGTGCCTCTATATTTTGCTGCAGAGAATAGTGCTGAATTTATCAGTTAGTTAAATTTATTCCAGCTTGTCACCTGCAAAAGTGCCTTTGTTTTTTGTGAAAAACAACAAAATCCAAGCCAAACTTTTTGATTCAGCTGTGATAGTTTTTGCTGCACAGAAATTGTGAGACTTCACAGCTGTTCAGAACCTCAGCCGAGGGAACACAAAAACAAGCACTAAAACAAATAGTTTAGAAATGAGAAAGGAAAGCAAAATATTAGTGCCTCCATGTACAGGTATTGTTTATTAAAAGAATCAAAATCTAGCACCCAGTTTTTTCATAAAACCATTTTGGGTAAAAAATAGTATTTTTACAAGTATAAATGTATCACATTATCACCTGTAGCTGTGTATAAAGACAAATTTTAACTATTAGCAACGGATTCTGTATATTCTGCAATATCTATTGTCCATTACTGTTATGGAATATGACTGCAAATTGCCCTTTTCCAATCTTTCAGTACTATATTTTACAATCCACCTTTTGGTATATTTGCCTTCCTCTTAGTTTGGGATTGCAGCACCCTTGGGAATGTGAAAGAGGTACCTGATTTCTTACAGTGGAGGGAAGAGGATTAAGGTCCCATAAAAGTGTGCATAGATCATGTGAAATATTTTGTGAACAAGGTCGGGAGTATCAAGTACCACACAATGTGTGTGCATGAAAAGCAACAATATCTGTGATATGATAGTGCGTTGCCATGAAAGAAAAAGCTGGAATTCTGTAGATATTCTTCCATTATGTTATAGTTTTTAAAAAACACTGATATTTCATTAAATGTTAAATTAACCAGAGTTTATGGGACAGTTGCACTGATACCAATGCAGGACACCTAAACTTGCAAAGTACATTCCTACATAATTCAGTCTTTATTCTGTACATGCTAAATGATTTATCTTCTATTGAGTTGGGTTTCCTTTCTGCAAGGTAGAAATCAGAGCCCCTTCATTAAATGCAGAGCTGTTGGAGCATTAAAATATTTCCAAAGTAGGGTTTGCTAATATTGCAATAAAGTCACCATCCTATTAATCTGAGTTCTGTAATTCACAACTTTACCAGAAGGAAGCTCAACCAAATTCAGTGCTTGGCTTCTGTGGGTGTGCATGGTATGTATAAGGAATTTAAATTGTATATTGCAGCATTGAATATTCTTTCCAAGATAATTTCAAGTAAAAGTTCTCATCAGCTTAGTTCTTTTAGTCTATGTTTCTGGTATCTTTCAAAGGAGACTCGTATAACTCTGGTTTGTAAAATCTTACAACCAGTTTGGAAACAGCAACTGGTGCCCCTAGTCTGGGAGAAGCATGTGGAAGTTGTATCCTTGCTGTGGCAGCCTCCAGCGGGAATGAGGAAAACATAAATGGAGTGACCATCTGACATTCAGGTGGACTGATGAGCAGCATTAATAGGAGCCCACTCCTGTTCGGAGCAGTCTGCAGAGACAACATTGGGTAGGGAAATCATACAGGCAGCTCAAGGAGTGTCAGAGAGGAGGTGCAAAGGCTGAAATCTGGCTTGAATGTCATTTCCCCATGACTGTTCATAGTATCACTGCTGTGGGCTAGTAAATAAATCACAATTATAATGAGAAGTGCTAACAAAGGTAACCACAATGCAGAAAATCCAAGTTTTCCTGTAGATGGATGTGGGCATTTTACTATAAAATTAAAGCACTCAGTATCTTTGGGGTGAATCCTGTCAGTATAACTGCGTTAATATTAGCATGTAGCCTCCGCTTTCTGCCAATGAGCAGTTTGGTGTAATGCATTGGTTCTATTGTTCATTACACCCCCAGAAGACTGGAGAACTGCATGAATTAGGCACAACCTTTGTGGCTGTGTATTTTCAGATGGCTGAAGGTAATTAGAGAGTGAGAGTGAAGGAATAAGGATAAGAGAAGGTGTTTGAGGAAACTAGGATGACACATCCAAAAATCTGTCTGTGTCTAGTTACTCTGGAACATGTGCTCTTAGTGCCTGTCTCGACAACCCCCTCCCTCCCTGTCCATAATGGCTCTCTGCAGGTCTGTGCATGACTGTAATTTGAGCTGTCACTTGCTCTGCCCACTCAGTGCTGTGATAGGATAACAAATGGGGACAGGAGTGAGAAACTTTGCTTTGTTTATGGATGTTACTTCCTGAGTCTGTGTCTTTACTCTCAGCCCTGGTCTACACTATGAACGTATGTTGGTATAACTACGTCACTCAGGAGCGTGAAAAATCCACACCCCTGAGACACGCCGTTATACCGACTGAACTCCCAGTGTAGACAGCGTTATGCTGATGGGGGTGCTTTTCCCGTTGACATAACTGCCTCTTCTCAGGGAGGTGGAGTACCTATTCTGACAGAAGAAGCTCTCCTGTTGGCGTAGATAGCATCTTCACTAACCTGACAGTGGTGTAGCTGCGTCGTTGTCAGTATAGACAAGCCCTCAGTAACTCTACATTGGGAGTCTGTCACCTTGGGAGGAGATCTAAGTTGGTAAAATTTTCCCAGCATCACCAAGGTCATCATCAAACAAGGCTTTACACAACTGAGGGTAACAAATCCCTTTGCAAAGTAAGATGAGAGGCTGGAACAATCACTGAGTACTAAGTGATTTTTTTGAAGAAATGACTATTACCAATAAAACTAGTTCCAGCAGAGGCAGGCATATAAAGCTAACAGCCTCACTGAGTGATGCCTGGGTCTTATTCACCCCAAGATGGTGCACACAGAAGCCCCAATTGCTCCTTTTTTGTGAGTGCTTATGTTAGAGCCTTGTGGGGAAAGGTGCATTAAGCATAAAGGTGCGTAAAGCAAATCTGAGTAGCAATGTAACATTTATCATTTTCAGGAAAGGTGAGAGAGAGAGGAGTCAGTAGGGCCATGGAGGATCATGTGAGTGCCACAGCGTGGGGAGCCAGCGTCCAAGTGTGACACTTGCACCTTCTTTTCCCTCTCTTTTAACATACTGGGTTCCTGAGCACTTTCTGAGTGTTACATCGGGGGTCAGGAGAAGGAGAATATCACAGGGCTATGCTGTTGTGTGGGATTGTTTTTCATTTTTCAATAATGCCATTGTGTTAGTTGCTGTAAAAACACATCTTGCCTCAAAAGAGTTGAAATAGGTGAAACAGCAAAGGGGTGGGAGAAAGAGATGGTGGATTTAGGACAGGTGATGGCTGGCAAAAGCTTGTTAATTCCAAGCTTCCACAGGGGTTGAAACCATCAAAATGTTGTACTCAATGAAATATCCCATGTTGTTGCTGGTATTTCTGCCTGTGTGATAGTCTGATTTCTTGGGTGAGAGGATGAGTTCCTTGAAGTAGTGACATGAAATACACACAGAAAAAGAACTCAAATGCAATTGTAGGACTGGTATGTCAGTGGGCATAAACTAGACTACGGGTCAATTCTGGCTCCATTGAAGTCGATAGGAGTTTTGCCATTGACTTCAGTGGAGCCGTGATTTCACCCTATGCATTTTCTCACCAGTACATCCTTTTGTGGCTTGGAGCTCAGGTGTTCAATTCTTTATTGGCAGATCACTTCTTTGTATTATAATACCTTCCTCCCATACCTGAGAGCTACTTTTATCTGTTCACCGCACTAGGAAAGGTGCAGAATGTGACCCTAGGCACCCTGTGTTTACACCCTACTGCAATAATATTTGTACAGAATACACCTTGTGATGTATCATGACAGCTTATAACACACTGGTTATTAATATAATTGTAAAATGCATGTGTTAAAGTTATATGTGATGTTATGAATTCCCTCTGTAGGATGTTACTTGAACATGTTTAAAATCAGACAGCCTAGCTTAGGTAAATGTGATACACAGGTCTTACCTAGACAAAGGAATGTGGGTTTACCTCAATTTACATATTAGCAGTGAACAAAGCTTTCAAGCTAAATCAGTGGGGGCTATCCTGATTTTGAACTCGAGACAGAGAATTAATATGGCTCCTGCACCCCAGAAAGATGCAGGAGGCTGAATCCCCAGGAGGCCTTCCTGACTTGTGATACAAAAACCTGCCCTTTGGGGCTATAAGAAACAGAGTGGCTCCATCCTTATCCTTCACCTTAGGAGAGTAAGGAACCAAGCGAGTTGATCTCTGTGTTGGGTGCTGGCCAGGTCAGCCAGGGAAGGCTGGAGGTGAGAGGAATCATCTTGAACAAAGGCTATATCTTGCTAGTCTAAGTGTTAGACTGTCACTTTTTGATGTCTGTTTTCACTTTTATTTGCTTGTAACAATCTCTGCCTTTATCCCTTTTACCGGGTATCACTTAATCCAGGCTCTTTTGCTAATACACTTGTTTTGCTGTCATTATAAATAGTCTTTGCTGTGTAAATTCTATGCAGTGTAGGTTTGTAGAGAGGTGACAGATCGAGGCTTTTTACTGTCACTTCAATGGCAATAAACCTGACACCTGCTCTGTGAGGGCCCACTGAGGGGGACTGGTCCCTGCAGTAAAATTTTTTTGGGGGTGAATTCAGGGTTGGTAGGGTTCTAACATCAACCTGCTGGGGTAGTCAGGCTGGGCAAAGCCGGGGGTGGCTTGTGGGCTGCTGGCAAGCTGTGGGGGTCAGAGCACTGGACCACAGTGTCACAGCCATAAGACAGCCAAGGTTACAAGGCAGATAGTGACTGAACCCCTTACTGGCCTGGCTGAACCCCAAAATATGTCACAGGACCATCTGTGAGTGGTGGGACACTGTCTATAATTTAGTTTGTCAGTTCAAGCAGAAAAAAATCTTTACAAATGGATACATGCAACCTAATTCCTGGACAAGTTACTTTTACTACTATGATCTGATGATTGAATTTTTCCTCAGACGGCTTCCACAACTGGTGAGCTCTTCTCTTTAAAATTTCTCCCCCATTAACTTAAGAACATGATTCACAATGACAGAAAAAGGAGAAACAATTGTCACAAGGTCGTGATCCAGTGACCTTTGGAGAGCCAAGAGGTCAAAGCCCACACAAACTGACTTGACTAGACAAATCAGAGAGACTGTTCTGAGAAAACATTGGGAAAAATGGACCATTTAGCTCTCCATTTTCATTTCGCCAGAGTGTTTGACAAAGACTATAAACTGAAATGGTCTGACAGGGAATATTTCACATTATCCATCACAGTTGCTGTACAGACAGCTAACATTCAGAGATTAAGTAATTAAAGGCTTTTGTATCAATAATAATGTCAGAATCTATACGGTGTGTGAAAGAGAGAGCACAAGAGAGATTACAAATTCGTAAAGAAAGTGAAAATGTAGTTTAAGAACAAAGAAATCTGCTGCAGGAACTGCAGGAGAGAAATCAAACTCTCCTTAAAATGCAGAGATTGGTCTTTCAAATGCTGGCATTTTTCAGCAAGTTGGAGATGATAATCGTGGTGTTTCTAGGTTGCTTGCAAGTCAAGGCAGAGGAGCCTCCTGTACGCCTCTAAGCACAATGTGAACTGCAACGTGACATCAGTTGTGAATATTCTACTAATATGTTAATTAAACTGTAACTTTGGATAGCTGCATTTTTAAACTTGTAATTTTTAGGAGTATATATTTCAACAACTTCAAACATATTTAGCAGAAATGTTTTAACTCCCTATTTGCCAATAGCATCAAAAATAATAAGAAACAAATCTATGCAGATACCCTATGCTACAATAGAGAAGTTATTTTTCCACTATAACAATAGATAAAAGCCTGTGCATTGAAGTGTAGCAAGAAATTATTTGTAATTGGTATGAAAAAATCCTTAAATCTGTATACTGCTTTTATCATTTTGGGCCTAAATTATAGTTAATAGTTCCCTTAGAAGAGGTAATAGGGGAAATAGTAAAATTCAGAACCTTTTAACATTAAAATGCTGTCTAGATTTCCAGCCTCAGCATCATCTCTAGCGGTTTTACCATCAAAAACACAAAAGCAAGAAGTTGTTTACATGAAAACAAGGAACCAACTTTTGGTGACTTTTTCCAGCACTGCTCTGCAGAGTGATGTCCGGGTGTGTGCATGAGGGACAGGATTCTGAGTGCGAGTGAAGGTAGGAGATGCTCCCAGCTCTGCTCCATAGAGATCTCCCTGTACGTACGGCTTTGACACAGCTGTCTGGCCTGGGCTGTTCTGATACAAAAATACTGTACACACTTTTCTTATCTGTTATGCGAAAATTCTGATGGAAAATAAGTCTATGTCCAGCAGCCAGAACCTGATGCATGTGCAGAACCTTTTGCATTGAAACTCGCTCTCTTCAGCACTTTGCATTGAGTAAGCGGTAGCTACCTGGGGAGCTGCAGCAGGAGACAGCTTTGCTGACTGGCTCAGGGCAGAATTTTACATCATTTCTGAAATAAAACACTTGGTATCTATTTAGAAAAATGTTAAAGACAAAAGGTCTCTGTCACAGGGTGGCTGGCCCCTTCAGGGGAGTTAGGTCCAGCCCCACCTGTGATTAAGCAGCTGTCTCCTGTCAGAAGCTGTGAGGCTGAGGTCAGATGAGAGCTGGAAGGTTGCTTGGTCTTCCTGAAAGCCAGAGAGTTGCTCACTTGGGATGGGGCGCGGCAGTGGGTAGGGAGTTGAGACACCTGGCTGGGGATACCTACTGCGTAGGTGGCATCGGAAGCCCTCTGAGCAGAGGTCTTATAAGGGGCTGGGTGGCAGGACCTGTGTACCTGTTTTGATTGATGTTGAACTGTGTTTGTGTTTTAACAACAAGTACATCCTTGGGGAAAGAGAAAGAAACACTGATGGTAAGGAAGCTTTACTGATGCACCTGCTGCCTAACATGAGAATGGGTAAACCGAGGCAGGGTCTGACACTGTGTTTGGGGAGACCCTGGTACAGCTTCTTTCCAGAGTGAGTGCAACACATCTCTCCTGTGGAGTCTGTTTTCTACTGTAGCATTCAGTCTGGGTGCCAGTGCCTTCAGGATGTGACCCCAGGAGAGGAAGGAAAGTTCTCAGTGTAGCAAACAGAGGAGTGCTTACGGGAAGTGAGCTGTGCCCAGAGGACACTGCGCAGCCTAGAAGTTATTACAATAAGAGACTAATGTCCAAAAGACGGCAGTGCTTCCAATGGACCAGCCAATGGACATTAACAGTGCTGTTCTGAGAAATGATTGAAGTCAGGCTCCTGTATCCTTATTTAGGCACCTAAATAAGTGGAAGCTATTAGGTGTTCATTGCTTTTGAAAATAAGGCCACTGTATTTAGACACCTAACTTTAGTCCCCCACCCCCAATATCTTGGCCAGAGCACATGCAGCAATAGCATCTTCAGCACTTTGGGAGTTCAGAGGTAACATAATACCATAAATGATGGGTCTATACAAGCCTTCCCAGCCTTGGAGCATTGCTGAGGCCCCACAAAGCATTTGCTGAATATGTTTTATTGCTTTATTTTTGAGTTGCAACTAATAGAACTATTATGAGAAAAACAGTTACTGGAGAGATCTGAGAACAACAAACAGCACTTGCGTTTTCTGTTTTGTTTTGTTTTTAATCATCCATCTCTGGAGTGTCTGTCAGTGATGAACGATGTGACAAAAGTATCATCATTAAATTTCAAATTCTGAAAACTAAATAAATTAGTAATTGCACAATTTTCCCCTGCCTTTAACTTCCATAGAGTATTGCTGTCTTGGCTCTCCTATAGCAGTCTGCTGCGTAGTGACTGGTTTAGCTTTTGTCTGAGACACACCACTCTGCATGGACAACATGGTGCAGTGATATATGCAGAGAGGAACCAGCACTGATTCCATTACATCTGTGCCTTCCTCTTCTTTTTCTCCTGTATGGATAAAATTTAACTGGTGCTGATCACTGGCAACTCAACTTTCTCTGGGCTCATCAGGACATCTTAAAGTTCCCCCTGTGACCCTAGAGCCCCTCAGTGCCAACTAGCAAAGAGTTTGTAACAGCAACTCCTATCAGGCCTGACACACTCATGACATCTAACACATTGGTGCCATAGTATTTATATGTAAAGAAGGTTGTGCGAGATTGTAAATGAAAGCTTATATCATACTGGTCATCAGAAGCATTGTGAGATGTCTGTACGGGTGTTGTTCAAGAAGTTTTTTATATGCAAGGATGTTTAAAGTAGGTAACCAGGCAGGGTGATAAACAATGTTTTCACTCATAGAAATGTTGATTTACCTGTCTACTTGGTAAATTAAGCAGGGTAAGCCTAAAACAATGGGAAATACATTTGTATCTGAGGTAAATAGGACAAACAAGTTAACAGGAGGAAAGCAGGGTGAAAGCAGATGGCGTCAGCTCACTGTAGACAGACCAAGAAGCAGGAGAGAAGACCATTATCTGGGGATATGCTTCTAAAGGATACATTTCAAAGATTTTCTGGACTATAAGAAGGGGGAAAGGACCTATTTGTTATGCATCACTGAGGGAGTAAAAAGGAAAGCTCTTTTTGCATCCATGAAAGTTGGATCCTAGCCCTGGGGGCTGGTGATGCTGAAGGGCTGCTTTAGGTGAAAAACTTATCTTAGATAAAGGTCTTAACTTGTTAGAAATTATTGTTAGTCTCTCAGTCGCATGGTATACTTTTGGTTTATTTGTTACCACATCTGTTTCCAATATTCTTGGTTTATATCACTTAAATCTCTTTTCCTAATAAATTTCTGCTTATTTTGTCATAGGTACATCTCAGTGCTGTAATTTCAAGTAAAGTGTGAATCCTGAATTGAATGTGTACGATGTCTCTTTGGAGACAGTGAACTTGGTAATTTCTGTGAGTGTCCGGTGATGGGAGTTGGGTACTCCAAGGAAATGCTCTTCAGGGGACTCTGGTATTGGGCTGCACCAAGTATTACCTGCTAGGAAAAGTAAAGTAAACCTTTGGAGGAGATTGTCTGGCTGACTCTGAGGGTCAGGGACCTGACGTATAGTTTTATATCAGCAAGTCTCTCTTTTGCTAAAACAGAGATATATCAAAGTGAGTCAGTTCTGGGTACCCTCTCAGGTGCTCTCATTACTCTCTGTGGTTCTGCCCAGTCTGTTTTCTCTTTGGGCCTTTATGTTTTCTGCTTTGCTGCTTTGTTTTATTTTTGTCCAATCCATCCTTCATCACTCTGTTCCTGGCCCACACCCCCCAATAACAAAGGATCCAGGGGAAGAGTAGAAAAAGATAATACAATATATGAATTTGTTTAATTAGCAAACCCCATGGTTGTCGCTGCAGTCTACTCTAACTCTGGTGTTCATAAGTGTTAATAGGAGTGTCAAAAATGTGCACTTCTCTTCAGGTTTCTTTATATATTGTATAAAGATCAAATATATGTGGCACGCAGACATCAGCTGAAATAAGGAAATGATATACAATAAATAAAATGCAAACCACACCAGCTGAAGAACAATTAAACTTGGTGGGTACCAGGGGGATATTCACTCACAAACAGATACACGTTCTTTAAAACTCTTAGGGCTGCCACAAACAATGCACTTTTCTGTGGAACTCTCTGGATACATTTATAGCTTTTTAAACATTATGTACCAGCTCTAGTTTCCCATAGTTTTCTCTGCTCCCAATTCATAACAACCCAGGCAAAATGAAATATATCAAAGGGAGCTGATCATTTTGTGGACAATTGCAAACGCACATCCCTTCGTCCCCACCAATCCCCCTCCCCCACAGAAATAAACATCCAGGACTTGGCCAGTGTTTTCCTGGGCTCTCTGTGCTGTTACTAAAAATATTTTTTGATTTACCACAGGACACTCTCTAGTGTCACTCTCTGCCATTGGTGGTTTCTGAAGGAACAAAAATACATCTAGATCTATATGTGAAAATTGCTTCTCACATACTGCAGGCAGGCAGGATTGAAAGGCACAAATGGGATCTGCCAGATTTCAGAAATCATGAGGAAGAAGGTATGGAATGGCTTGAACAAGTTCCATCATTTTTATAAGAATTTCTCTGATGTCTGTGATCAGGCACCTGTTCTGAATGGTCTGAATCTGAACTATTCTTTTTTCAATGATCTCGCAGCAGCAATGCACATCCTTGTGGCCAGGAAACCCAATATTGCACCTCCTCACCCCCATCTCGTGGGGTTCTGGGAACACAGTCTGGACACTTGCAGCTTGTTCCGAATGCTGCAGCACGTTTGCTCACTGTGCTGAGCAACCATGCGCATAATACACCCAGCCTGTACTCTCTGCCATGGCTACCTACAAAGCCACAGATTTGCTTCCAGCTGGCATTGTTGGTTTTCAAGGCTTTTCAGAGCGCTATCCTTGGTTATATTGAAGAGCCTTCCCTGAGCTCATCCTGACAACTTACGTTTGCAGGCAGAAACACCCAGGCTGTGGGGCTCCTCTGAAAACTTCTGTTTGCAAGGGGATGTTTTACTGGGACCTCTGCCAGCCCTGCTTGTAGCCCTTCTCTGTTCTGCCCTTGTACAACTCTGTCTATTTGTCTTTTAGTTGAGGGTTTTGTGTTAATTGCTATATTCGTTATTTTTGTAATGCTGTCGTTATATTTAATGGTTGTACAACACTCTGAGCACGGGGCCAGGGGATGGGGTTGTGTAAAATTAATAGGCATCATAATCATTAGAGGAAGGAGGCCTTTAGCCAGGTGTCAGCTTTCTACAGGACTGTCACTTTGTTTCCTTTCAAAGCATCTGCACAAAGTTTGCCGCTGCCAGGTTTGGTCATGAAAATTTAGATTTTGACACCTTTTGCCAAACATTCCCCTATGCACTCTTCTAGCTTGAGGTAAAGCTACAAGGGAGCACCGGCGCTATGACATGGCACCTAGATCTATTTAGTTCACTGGAATTTACATAAAGCCAACACTTGTTATTTCTTGACAGCACAGCAAGTCTGCCTGTAGACTCTTGTACATTTTTTCAGATATCCATGAGGAAAGGTAACTGTTATTATACATCATCATCTTGCTGGGAAGCAAACAATCCATCATACTGCACAGCAAGCCCATAAGAAAACCAGTGTTAATCCATTTGCTGTGAGACTTCCCCGATTTAGCTTAGAGATTCTTTTCAGTAAGAATTCACTCAGAGTGGAATCCTTTGTTTCTGAGAATTCCAACATTCCAGAGCTCCTTTCCTCTTAAGCATGAGCTAATGTACATGCAATGTGTTGCTGCTCTGAGGTTTGTAGTCAGAGAGTTAGTTTTAGGCAAATGCATCTTGTATTCACATAAAGTCAACAATGAATACTGGCCACTGCATGGAAAATAATATCTGAATTCAGGCAAATAGAAGACTTCCCATAATGCCAAATTTATATTTTTTGTGGTTTTAAAAGAAGGTTGTTGAATATACAGTGGGAACTGTGTAGCTGAGTCTTATTTATAGCACTGTTCTGTCTGGTTCATTTCCTCTAACTTCCCTACAGAATGATATGAATGAAAATGACACTATTGACTATATGGGTAACAATAAAAGACCTTATAGAAATAAGATTTTTATAGTTTCAGGACTGAGGGAATCAAAAGCTTAAGAGTTATGGTCCTAAAGAACAGGAAAAGAATCAGGCTGAGCTAGTTGAAGAGATCCCTGTGGTGGATCTTCTGTGTTGTTGTTTTTTAACAAAAACTACAAACTCATAAATAAAGTGATTGTCTAGAAAGACTTACACGGGCATAGAAACTTCAGGTCGGATGGCCATAAATCTTGGTATCATCTGCTGCTGAGCTACAGAGCAGAGTGAAATGTAACAGCTCCCTCTTTTTAAAGAGGGAATATATTTTTAAAAATCCTTAATTTCTCATTTAATCAGTTATTCAGTTTTTTACATATAGGGAAGTGCATTGCAGAACAGGTAGGCCAGCTATCCCATGCCACCAGCAAGGGAGTTGCAACTAAATATATCCAAAGAGACACTGTATTATTAGTACATGCAGCCAGAAGTAAAAAAGGAGAAACATGAAAACCTGCAGTATTTCCCAAGCACTGTGCCAGGGTGTAGTGTCATGACAAGGGCCACACTACAGGCAGCTAAGTCAGGCAAGTTAATGTTTTTGCTGGCAGCACCCAGAAGGCGCTGGCCATTGTCCAGACATATGGTCTTCGCCAGAGAGGTTACTGCGTGAGATTTGGGATGAAGAAAGTTCAGAGTTCAGCTTTAGCCAAGATGAGTTTAGGTTGATGGCAAGAGGCATGGACAGAGCCCACTGGAACCCCCCCGCATTCTAAGCAAGGGATGGATGGGCCCCTGTGAAACCCCTTCACTGACAGCTAAAGAGGCAGCTTTATAATCAGTGATACCTGTAGTTCTTCCACATGTGGAACATCCATTGCTTCCATTGCCTGCCCAAAGGCCTTGTTGCACTATGCACTGCACAAACATATGAGTTGACTCCAGTGGGAGTTCCACACACAGAGAAGCCTGCAGGTTAGGGCCCTACATTTATTTTTTCAACTTACAAGAGCATGTGTTTTTTGAAAGTAGAATTTGCCCTATATGGGTGGATGGTATGAGCAGCCCTAGACATCACTGAAACATAATGAAACAGAAATATACAAACATCATTACTTTTTTGGTATAATTTCAAGCTACGTGAAAAGCATGAATGCAGTGTACAATAACATACAGGTAAAATTACATACAATCATGTATTGTCTAAGATGTACACTCAGTATTAATCACCATTAATAAGTGCTAGCTCATGGCTAGCTAGTTACTGCTACCCTGGCAATTAACAACATACATACACACTAATGAATGCTGAGAAGAAAGTCATCAGAAGACAAACCCAAAAGAAGAATTACCACAGAAATAATGACAGGTTTCAGAGTAGCAGCCGTGTTAGTCTGTATTCGCAAAAAGAAAAGGAGTACTTGTGGCACCTTAGAGACTAACAAATTTATTAGAGCATAAGCTTTCATGAGCTACAGCTCACTTCATCCGATGCATCCGATGAAGTGAGCTGTAGCTCACGAAAGCTTATGCTCTAATAAATTTGTTAGTCTCTAAGGTGCCACAAGTACTCCTTTTCTTTTCACAGAAATAATGTGAGACTGGCAAATAGCAAAGAAAGCAATCATAGAATTCTCATGGAATGTAACTAGGTGCTGTCAATAGAAAACAATATGCATAACATCAAAAATTCTGCATGGTTGCTTATAACAAATAAATGTTTTACAGGTACTAGGGAATTCTACTTGACAAGCTGCATTTCTAACAGCATCTTTGAGAAGCAGATGATGGGGGGAGATGGGGGTGGGGGCTTTCTCAGTGCTTGTGCATGTGCAGCTTTACTGTTTTAATTTAATTACTTCTTATTTACTGACCTGTAATGTAAATGATTGTACATTCTATATATTACACTTATGGGAAATTAAATAAAACTAAAAAATACTTTAAAATGTGGATCAATAGCCCAGAGTGACACAGGATGCGTCTCTGCCAAGCCTAGGTCTGAATTTAGTATCACTAAACAAGGCAGAGCTGGGATCTCAGAATTCACACTGAATGAAGCCGTGAGTTTATGGATCTTGATTACACCCAGCAGGGTATCCTTCTTAGTGATGAGAGAAAAAATATTCAACAGCCTGGCTTTTCAATATACTGTCACTGCTGTAGAGGTAGAGAAAAAGACAGATAGGTTTCTGTGTATATTGTTTCTTCTCCGTGCTTGAAATTTTGGCTTCTCTTTTAAATTATCTATGGTTTCTTTATTTTTGAACTATATGGTAAAAATCATGATAACCCTGCAATAATTATTACTGAGGAAGCACTTTGAATACAAGGCCCTATTTTTAGACATACATTTCTAGGTGAATTACACTACATTTGTTCCCAGCCCAAAGGTGAATTTTGTACATGTGCCATGTTTACTACAGTTCTGTTTGACCATTTCTGAGAGGAGCTTTCCATTCTTTAAAATATTTCTAGATTCTTTCCCACACTGGTAACTAATCAATGGTTATGCTTTAAAATTTGTAGCTGAGAAGAACACAGTACCACTGTGGCTATTCCTCACTGGGGAAACTTGAACCAATGTACTGAGCTTTGAGTGGCCAGCACAATAGCATATGTTATGATCCTTATGATAGGTGCACAAAATGTGGGATATCAGTTCACTGAAATCAATGATTGTATTTTGGTTATTGCACATTCAAATAAATGAAATTGCATTTATTTCACTTTGCAGTCATTCAGGGGAGTGGTGGGGTTTCTTGTTTTTTAAACCAAGGAAATTAAATGAAAAAAACGACATTCATGTAAAATTATGGCTGAGTTTCTTGAATTTGGGGGTGTATAATTCTCAGAGAGAGGGGGCACCCACAATTACCATAACTTTACAGACATTCTGATAGAAAGTTATACCATAGAAGTTAGAGATGAAAAAGACCTATTAAATCATCCAGTTTATTCCCCAGAGGCCAGTGCAGGATTATTCTTTACACTATGTTGAGTAGTGCTTTGTCCAGTCTAGTTTTAAATGTCTCCTGGGATCGAGCTTCTACCTTGTATCATCATATACAGTCATAGGAAATAGTAGCCAGGGGCTCCATGGCTAGGTTATGGTTACTGTGGGAACCATAACTTTGAAATTTCTGGCTTTTGAGTGTGTGTAAAATTGGAAGCATAATATGTCCAGAATATAGGTTTTGCATTTATTACAAATTGATAAAACTGTATCAGAACATGACATTGAAAAATTAATCAAATGAATCTTGCACCATCCTTCTACTTGCTCAGTAGATCAGAACATAAGCGGATGTCTACATACAGGGCTGAATTTAGCACCATGAAACGAGGCAGTGCTGGGATACCAGCATTCACGCTGATAGAAGCTGCAAGTTTATGGCTCTTGATTACACCCAGCAGGGAATCATTCTTAGTGAAGAGAGAAAAAATATTCAACAACCTGTCTCTCCACTGTTACTGTTGGACACACTTCTCTGATTTTGAATTAGACATATGCAAGTTGTGGGAGTAAGACTCATTGTCACTAATCCAGAAATCTTTTTCTAGACATTACCAATGTCAGACAGTAGTGCAGACATAAAAATCTGATGCCATAGGCTAGTAAAAATAGAAAAATAACTCTGAAAAAATTGCTTCAGCCTTTGCCCCTTCTCTGATGACATCCTCTCCCTCTCCTTTCTTTGTCATCTGGACAGGTTGGTACTGGCATGGTTTTGCTAATAATGAATAAAGCATCATACCAAGACTTAGCTTCATGTTAGCGTTCCATTAGCTTCCGAATTGCATTCCTGTCAGGGTATCCAAGTTTCACAGAACAGAAGGAGTGCTAGATCTCGTGCTATATCCAGAATGGCTTAAAATGATACAGTTTGTAGTTTATTACACTGCAGAAACTATGTTAAAGTCATGGTAAGTCTGTGACTTATACCAACCAAAGCCAAGTTTATTCAGAGTTAGATCTGATCATCTGTAATAAAGCCAGTGCATCCAGCTGAGGGATCACAGTGCAATCTAGGGCATATTCTATCGCTCCACATCAGATGGGTGTATCATTGCAGATCAGGGGATTTCTAAGCAACGTAAGCTAGAGAATAGAGGTATCTGGGATATTCTTAAAGGACAGCAATTAATCACAATTCAAGGTTATTTGCAGGTGTACACAATTTTCAAGCAACATTTGGGTCATTTTCCCAGCAGACAGCCTGTATGTCAAAAACTTGCAATGCAAAAATAGTTGTTTTGTTTAAAAGTACTGTTAAAGCAAAATCCTGGGCATTGTAAAATTGTGGGAAACAAAGTAAAAATTTGAGCGTGAACTTCCAGTGACAAAAATTGTGAATTTCACACATTTCTGCCAGAAAGGCACTTAAGTTGTTTCTCTCATGTAGACCATAGTGCAGCCAAAGGAGTGTTTTGTCTCTGAAGAGATCAGCCCTGTCACCAGCTCTAATGTCACCTTAAAAGGGTGATTTCATTCATCGGTCCTGCCAGTCTGAGACCTCGTGACTGCTCCCTGTACACCAGACCAGTCATCTCTTTCGGAGCTTTCTGAACCCCATGCAAATCAGGAGTAACTTCACTGCAGTCAGTGAGGTGACATGGTATGAAAATGGTGTCCAAACTATTCTTCTCTCTCTTGGTTCTTATACTGCACTCAGTGCCGGTGCTAGCCCATTGAGGGCCCTGCACAGAAATATTTTTGCCCCCCCATACTAAAACAGGCACATTCTTATAATAAAAAGTGAATAGGTGCCCCCTTGAGCGGCTCTGGGCCCTACACAATTGCTGAGTCCGCTTATGCATAGCGCCGGCTCTGACTGCACTCCTCACTCGTGTCTGAGAATCAGAATTGGGCCCCCAGTCTGAAATGCAAACCCATAAGAATGTTTTAGAGTAGCAGCTGTGTTCGTCTGTATTCGCAAAAAGAAAAGGAGGACTTGTGGCACCTTAGAGACTAACAAATTTATTTGAGCATAAGCTTTCGTGAGCTACAGCTCACTTCATCGGATGCATTCTGCAGAACTGCTAATGAGTCTTGCTGAGAGTGGGTTGGTTTAGTGGAAAAACTCCTCCACATTGTGAATGAGTGGGTTCATGGGCCATATCCAGTTGTCAGAGATACTATGGTGATCAGCACAGAATACGAATCAATGTCAAACAGAATTGCCATAGAGGTTACATGGATTATTTTTTATATAAAAATAACTTGTGGCTGAATGTGTCATAACACTGTTTCACCATTTCTAACAATTACAGCATGAATAACCATTATAATTTCCATAGTGAGATTTTGGTTCCAGGTGCATTATCTAATGGCTCTAGAAGGAGAACACCTGGCTGCTTACATTAGTACAGGAGAAGCTGTGTTGCTGCTTTCCTTGGTGTTTGCATTCTCTCTGCACTTTAGGAAACAGTGTCAGCTACCCAGGCTGCAGCTCTCTTACTCACAAAGGGGAAGGGTGGGCAGAAACAGACATTTATTATGTCACAGTCTCTCTAGCAATGGCCAGCTGCTGTATAGCCCCGTAAGCACAGGGTGGAAGCATTCATTTTCATAGGGTAATCTCAGTATTAGAATTGCTAGAGATATGTGTGACAGCCTGTACCCCTATATTCACCTCTCTTACAAGGCTATGATAAATTTCATTCAAAGTATGCCTGTGAGGCATCATTTGAAAATTCATAATTTACTGATCATTAGTGTCCTGGTAAAATATATGTGGCAACATTGTATATAAAGTTGTACGATTCTACTCTATGATATTACTAAAGACATGTTCTGAGTCTTGGAAAGAATCACAAACCAGTTCCCCAGAGACAGAAGGTTAGTCAGTGCCTCAGCCAGGTGTCAACAAAATCAAATGGACCATCACCTGGTTAAGTGGTCACGCTTTGGTAGGAAAGAGAATGTGGGTGAAAATCCACATCTTGACAAAAGAACAGCTGGGGGTTCCTGTCCACACAGACTTTGTCTCCTGAATCTCAGCTGGAGCTGATTCTCAAAGAAGAGAAAGAGCTATAAGAAGAGATAGGAGGTGCCCCAAAGTAATCCTCCTTTTCTCTGTACCCATGGCATCCATAACACCTGAAGAATAAAGGAAATAGCTTTGGACTTGGGGAGGAATCCTGATGGAAAGGACTTTAAAGCTGCTAGAATATATGGTGAGAGAGACCTTTGCTTTAAATTCACTCGAGCTTGTTAAGTGAGGGGTTATGATTTGCTTTTATTTTCTTGTAACCAATTCTGACTTTTATGCTTCATTACTTGTAATCACTTGAAATCTATCTTTCTGTAGTTAATAAACTTGTTTTATCTCGACCAGTGTGTTTGGATTGAAGTATTTGGAAAGCTCCATTTGGGATAACAAGATTTGTGCATATCATTTTTTATTAATAAAATGACAGACCTTATATGACCTTGTATTGTCCAGGAGAGAGCTGGACAGTGCAAGATTTGCATTTCTAGGGGGAAATATAGGACTTGGAATTTGCTGGTGTTACTCTGCAGTGTAATGCAGTGGCTCATACAGCATATCTGGGAGTGATTTACATGCTGGAGGCTGTCTTTGAGGAGACCAGGGGTGGTTTCTCTCACAGCAAAGCTGTGTAAAAGGCACCCCAAGTTGGGGAACTGAGAGGACACAGCTGTTCATTGGTCCATATTGTACCCTGGGGAATGTCACAATATATGTGTGATTTTTCTTTAAAGAAGGTGCAATATGGTTGTGGGCTGACCAGAACAGTACAGGTTGATGGAGGTGGGGCTGGCTGGATGCTTGTTTACAATGTCAATTAGCCAACATTTCTAGGTATCTCCACTGGCCATTGTCACTGATACAGCTCTCTAAGCTATTAACAACTAAACTGCCCTGTAAGTATTAGTTGCCCTTTGCCATCCATGTGGGCAGGGAACATGCAGGGCTCTCAGATTAGTAGAAGATTCTTCATTGACTTTAGGGATAATTTTTGGGTGATGCAGGCTGCCTATGAAGCAGCTTGGTTGTGGGGAGTGTGTGGGTATGTGTGAGATGGGCCCCTGAATGGGGATTGAACTTATGACTATGGAGTTCAGGGGAGAACTGATTCTTGTCACCCCCCAAAAGCAGCATTATAGGGAGATTAAGTGGTCCCAGGAAAAAATGCAGTATTCAAATGCAATACAACAGGCAACATTCATTTAAGCTGAGTGCCATTCCCAATAGAATGCAAATGGAAACTCTCAGCAAGATCAGAGCTGTTCTGTAGTTATTTATTCTGTAGCCCCCAGGCATAGCAGGTGTTTAGAGGCAAAGATGGCCTTTTTGACAAAGTCCCTGCCCTAAGGAGTCTACAATGTGGAAGGGTAAAATTCACCCCAGGAAGAAAACCAGCACAAGTTTTTCGCTGCTTCAGGTCTTTTTTAATGGCTAAACCTGGGATTTAGTCAGTCAATAGCCCTTATGTGAACACTTCACTCAGCAGTGAATGCTACACTAAGTGCAGATGCTCTGGAATGGCAGACCCAATCAGAAAGAGAGAGAATTCTAGTTCCTGTCTCTGGTCTCCTATGTCCTGCTTAGTTTGTAAACTCCATGGGGAAGTTTCAGAGTAGCAGCCGTGTTAGTCTGTATTCGCAAAAAGAAAAGGAGTACCGGTGGCACCTTAGAGACTAACAAATTTATTAGAGCATAAGCTTTCGTGAGCTACAGCTCACTTCATCGGATGCATTTGGTGGAAAAAACAGAGGAGAGATTTATATACACACACACAGAAAACATGAAACAATGGGTTTATCATACACACTGTAAGGAGAGTGATCACTTAAGATAAGCCATCACCAGCAGCGGAGGGGGGGGGGAGGGGGGGAAAGGAGGAAAACCTTTCATGGTGACAAGCAAGGTAGGCTAATTCCAGCAGTTAACAAGAATATCAGAGGAACAGTGGGGGGTGGGTGGGAGGGAGAAATACCATGGGGAAATAGGTTTCAGAGTAGCAGCCGTGTTAGTCTGTATTCGCAAAAAGAAAAGGAGTACTTGTGGCACCTTAGAGACTAACAAATTTATTAGAGCATAAGCTTTTTACTTTGTGTAATGACTCATCCATTCCCAGTCTCTATTCAAGCCTAAGTTAATTGTATCCAGTTTGCAAATTAATTCCAATTCAGCAGTCTCTCGTTGGAGTCTGTTTTTGAAGCTTTTTTGTTGAAGTATAGCCACTCTAAGATCTGTGATCGAGTGACCAGAGAGATTGAAGTGTTCTCCAAATGGTTTTTGAATGTTATAATTCTTGACGTCTGATTTATGTCCATTCATTCTTTTACGTAGAGACTGTCCAGTTTGGCCAATGTACATGGCAGAGGGGCATTGCTGGCACATGATGGCATATATCACATTGGTAGATGCGCAGGTGAACGAGCCTCTGATAGTGTGGCTGATGTGATTAGGCCCTATGATGGTATCCCCTGAATAGATATGTGGACAGAGTTGGCAACGGGCTTTGTTGCAAGGATAGGTTCCTGGGTTAGTGGTTCTGTTGTGTGGTGTGTGGTTGCTGGTGAGTATTTGCTTCAGATTGGGGGGCTGTCTGTAAGCAAGGACTGGTCTGTCTCCCAAGATCTGAGAGAGCGATGGCTCGTCCTTCAGGATAGGTTGTAGATCCTTGATGATGCGTTGGAGGGGTTTTAGTTGGGGGCTGAAGGTGATGGCTAGTGGCGTTCTGTTGTTTTCTTTGTTGGGCCTGTCCTGTAGTAGGTGACTTCTGGGTACTCTTCTGGCTCTGTCAATCTGTTTCTTCACTTCAGCAGGTGGGTATTGTAGTTGTAGGAATGCATGATAGAGATCTTGTAGGTGTTTGTCTCTGTCTGAGGGGTTGGAGAGACTGGGAATGGATGAGTCATTACACAAAGTAAAACTATTTCCCCATGGTATTTCTCCCTCCCACCCCACCCCCCACTGTTCCTCTGATATTCTTGTTAACTGCTGGAATTAGCCTACCTTGCTTGTCACCATGAAAGGTTTTCCTCCTTTCCCCCCCCCTGCTGCTGGTGATGGCTTATCTTAAGTGATCACTCTCCTTATCCTTATTCATGCATCCGATGAAGTGAGCTGTAGCTCACGAAAGCTTATGCTCTAATAAATTTGTTAGTCTCTAAGGTGCCACAAGTACTCCTTTTCTTTTTGCGAATACAGACTAACACGGCTGCTACTCTGAAACCTGTGATCTCCTTACAGTGTGTATGATAAACCCATTGTTTCATGTTCTCTGTGTGTGTGTATATAAATCTCTCCTCTGTTTTTTCCACCAAATGCATCCGATGAAGTGAGCTGTAGCTCACGAAAGCTTATGCTCTAATAAATTTGTTAGTCTCTAAGGTGCCACCGGTACTCCTTTTCTCCATGGGGAAGTGTTTTTTTTTTTACTTTGAGTGTTGTGTGGGGCTGAACACACTGTGAACGGTGGGTGATAGTTATCGGTACCAAGTGATTCTGATGGAAAGTGCTAATACATAATAATACCTCTGGTGCAGTACAAGTTTCTTCAGTTTTCTTCAAGCACTATACAGCAGAGGCCAGGATCATTATCCTCATTTACCAGATGTGAGAGCTAGGTATTGTTGTTGATTTCTTATAGATGTGGATGAGTGGAGAGGTTAATGGCCTCATTATGCTGGTGCCACAAATTGTGTCTGTGGCTTTTGCTGCTGTTCTTACTTGACTGTTTGCTAACATATTTTGGGGGAGAGGGTTTGGGGTTGTGGGATGTGTTTCCAGGATTGGAAATTGGGGTTCCACTTTTTTTTTTATGTAGAGATTTCCCTCTTACTTCTCTACCTCCTTAGAATTTACCTCAGAACAGCCTCCTCTCAGGGCTGGTCCCCAGAATATCAACATTTCTTAATGCCACATTTCTCCTACACCCCTACTCATCTGTACGTGCTAGTCCCTTCTGCCCATATGTACCCAGCCTACTGCTGCTTTCTCTCTGAGTCCACAACCTGTTCAGCCTCTGTGGGTCTTTCCCACTCATACCATTGCAGCCATCCCCCATTGTGGCAATGAGCAGAAGAAGCTCTCTCTCTCTCTCTCTGCACACTCTTGGAAGGGATCTGCTTCCTGCTCAGCTGTTCTTCATGCTTCTCTCAAGTGCTTCCCTGTTAAACACTGTGATAAGCACATGCAGCAACACTTTAAATGAAGTGTCTTGTGTCTGTGTTTTGGTTTGGGCTAAAAAAGGGAGTTGGAGCCAGTTGCCTGATGCCAGTTGCTTAATAAAACACATTGATGGAGGCTTGACACGGTCTGCAATGTACCTGGGCCTGGCTGCCATAGGCCCTTGTATCTCCATCAGAAAGGTACAATGAACGGGGTGGCCTTGCTACATGAATGACTGGTCTGCTGTTTATGGCCCTGAATCAAAAGTGACACTGACTCAAACTGGCGGAAGTTAATCCAAACACCCCCAGCTGGGACCTCCTTCTGCCTGTCTTCCTGCCAGCCTAACTCACAGGTCAGTATCTAGGCACTGTGCCTGAATGGAAAGTCCCATCCCCTCCGAACTGCTGAGTCCACTGCACATTCACAGGACAGGGAGTGGGCCCCGCAGGAGAGAGGTGACTTCCCCATCTCTGCTCACATCAGGGAGGGGGAAGGAGGCTCTTGTCCCACCAGAGCGGAAAGCAGAAGGAAGAAACGAGCTTGGGAGGTGTGGAGGTGGGGAAAGAATCTCCTCTGGCTGGAGGGGAAGAATATGAAAGTGTGTCTCTCTCCTAGCGAGAGGGAACAGATGGCAGCCGTGAGCCCACAGGCTCTGGCCGAGTCCCTGTCTTCACCTGCAATCCTTTTGAGAAAAACCTCCCCATTGCTAACTGCTATGTGAGAGCCAACGAATGCGGGAGAGCAGGCTGGAATGGGGAGGACAGCAGACTATACAGGCAGGTTGCAGAAAGTGCAACCCCCACATAACCCCTCTTCCACACCATACACAGCGCACTCCCCAAACACCTGTCAGGACAGATGTTGACAGAGTGATGGCAGAGGTGACGAGGAAGCTGCAGTGCTGTGTACGTGACTATCCCTACAACATGGTGCCCGTATGCTGTGGTGGTGAAACCTTATTGTTGTACTAATAGTAATATTAATATGTGATTGGGAGTCACGTGCACAGCTTCCCCCGATGGAGCCCCGGCCTCTTGCTATCAGTTAGATTGTTTGGCTGTACACTGCACATATGTTGATCACCCTGGGCCAGATATGCTTCTTAGTTAATACCAGTTTTACACCAGTACAATTCCATTCAACATTAATCCTCACAACAGTGTAAGTGAAAGAAGAATCAGACACTTTGTCTCCCCAGGGAGTGAACTTAAGGGTTTCCCCAGACACTGTTTAGTCATGTAATTGTTAATGTCCAGTAACTAAATTATTCATAAAACACCCTTATACTGAGAAAAAAAATTAATAATATGTAACAAAACACTTTGCAAATAAAAATTGGGCCTATTTTCCCTTCCATTCTCTCGGACATAAGTATATTATGTTGTTAGGGCTTTTTCCCCTCATAAAGACCAAGTTACAAAAACTGTTTTGTAAGGATTTTTCTTCTTGCTTTAAACCAACATTGCACTGGTTTAACACGCAGAGAGGCTCAGGTCTCAGGGACATTTAGTCCCAATACAAACTTCAGAGCATGGCTGACTATTTTTATTTTCATTGCAGTGGATGTTTTTTCTCATGTGATGTCTCCTAGGATAATAGCATAGTTACTATATTGTGAAAAATGTTCCTCTAAAGTCACAGGTATGACTGTCCCTCAAATGCGGGTGATTTTTTTCAGAGCAGTGGGTGAATAATTCTGGTGGTGGGCGAAGGAGTTCGAAAGAGGCATCACAGAATAACAAGGCAGTTGACTGTCCAGAATAGCTCAAAAAGGTGTGATTTATTAGTGACTATTGCAGTGGAGAAGAGGTGGGATTTCTTTGCTTCCCTCATGGGTAGAGTGTGGGCTCTTTAAGATTCTTTGAGAGAGAGAGAGAGAGAGAGAGAGAGAGAGTGTGTGGAGCCTGCCAGGGTCCCCTGTCACTGATGCTCAAATTTCCTGTTTCTTATCTTAGTCTGGGAGGGAGTCCTGGAGCTCTGTGTGAGTGATGGAGCAGTTTCTATTTGTTTTCATGTGTGAAATCACACAAACGGAATCGTTATCTCTGGTTTCAGAGTAGCAGCCGTGTTAGTCTATATTCGCAAAAAGAAAAGGAGTACTTGTGGCACGTTAGAGACTAACAAATTTATTTGAGCATAAGCTTTCATGAGCTACAGCTCACTTCTGCGTCCGATGAAGTGAGCTGTAGTTCACGAAAGCTTATGCTCAGATAAATGTGTTAGTCTCTAAGGTGCCACAAGTACTCCTTTTCTTTTATCGTTATCTCTCTGATTTCTTTCCCTCAAATTCCCTTGCAGTGGTAACTGTTCACCAGCCCACATTCTCCCTTCCTCTGACAAACTGCTAGTTCACACTCTAAGTCCCTTTTCTGTACAAAAGTGAGCTCTTCCTATTGACCTTTTGAAGCTAACCCCCTCCCCCATTAACTCTATAAATCTAAACAGCTCAGCTGCATGCTTTTGTTGTTCTGCCTTATTCAGCCAAGCTGTGTAACAGAGTAGTCTTCTCTTTCAGACCATTTAAACCAGGCTAGAACTGCTGTAATGAATGTATATGTGACATGAAGAAAACCAGAGGGTAAAAGATGCTAATCAACCTTTGTTCTTTTCAGGCAGCACAAACATACAGGACCTGAAGTATAGATTTGGTATGGAGAGAGAGAGCGATTTTAATTAAACATCTTAATAGAGAATGCCTTCTTGTTTTTTCAGAATAAATTAAGGAACTAACTTTGATGCAATATCATTTTCATCTAATCAGTAACATTCCAAAATTATCATGTTGTTTTCCATTAGAAATACTATCATCCAACAAATCAGATACCATTATTTCACAAAGCTACAATGCAGTCTCAACTAACGTTCGCCTGGACATGTGTACACACAAAATAGCAGATGGAGACTGAGTTGACAAATGTTTCTAGGGGGAAAGGGGCAGACAGTATCAACAATTTTATATACTCCTTTGAATAAGATGCCCAGATCTAATCAAGATTTACTAATCATCAGATAAAGGACTAATCAGTTTGGTGCCATCTGCATACAGAAAATCCTGATACTGACACCAATAAAAGACAAAGGGGCATTGGCCTTTACACAGACAATACAAACATTACTGTGCAGACTTTTGGCAATGTATCTGGGATGAATCCTGAATTGCCTGTTGGACATAAAACTGCTGTGTTAGCTTTGCAGAATTGCCATTAGCTTTTGAACCACAGTGTTTGACTTTTTTAACATATAAAATTAAGTACATAAAGAACGGTCACCATACAAAATTGGAACTATGCATATAATTCTGAAGTGAGAAATGCCATTCTGTAAAGGCATGATTGTGTCTGTTAGAAGAGTACATTGGCTGATGATTTCATGAGTGGGCACACTTGGGACACAAATCTACACAGTTTTTGTTAGTGGAAGTGGATGGAACTAAGAGATGAGTGTTAAATGTTCATTACAAGCACTCCAATTATTATAGTGCGTGCAGGCCACGAGCAGGGCCTCGTTGTGCTGGGCACTGTACTTACACATAATGAAAGTCAGTCCGTGCCCCCAAACAATGTGACAAGAAAGACAAAGGAGGGAGGAAAGTAAGTAATATTATTTCCATTGTATAGATGGGGATCTGAGGCACAGAGAGATTAAGTGACTTGCACATGGTCATGTAGGAAGTCTGTGGCAAAGCTGGAAAGTGAACCCAGGTGTCCTGAGTCCCAGGCCTGCACATTAACCATCATACGATGCATCCGTTAGACAGCCATGGCAAAGTGATAAATTGGAAGGTCAGGGGAGTGTCACCTTTTTGGCCTTCTTGTATAATCAGTTCTTTGTATTTTGTCAACATATCAAAGAGAAAATAAGGGTCTAACTTAAGCAATAAAAATCAAGGATATCAGAAATTATGATACACCCTACTGTTCCCATTGAACAAAGGAGTTGCTGCAGACAAACTTTAACGCATAACCTCATAGACTGAGACCCTGGTGGTCCCCGGCTAGAGAGGCAAGAGTTACGGATGTAGTATGCACCTCTAATTCTGAACCTGAGTGTAGCGTTCTATGAGTACGGTATTGAGTCTTTTCTTCATGTCAGAGTTTGTTTCATTTTTGTTTTGTTGTGTTTTGTCAATTCAAGCAATAGTAACATTTAAAGTTGACAAAATGCTTTTGGGAACTCAGCTATTATCCAGCAGCATCCTCATGCACAGTGAAAATATTGTTCCAGGCTGTACCTTCAGTGCTGGATTACTCTTTTCATCCAGTAAGATTTTATGGTACAGCCTTTTGCAGGATCATTATACATTATATGACTTCTGTTCTTCAGCTCTTGGAAATGGCTTTTGTTTAGGGGGAAACCCAGAAATGCATATTTGCCTAACAGTTAATACCAAAACACACTCCTTGACTGGCCTTTTTAGCTTATAGAATGTGTAATGGTATCAGGACGCATGTCTCAAATCCTAGCTGCCTCTAGGTCTGTCTCACCCTGGTGCCAAATCGCTCTCGTGCTTTCCTTCAGCTGGCCTGCCAGAACCTGGGCTGGGTTCAAAGCATGATGCTATGCTTCAGTGCCCTTTGCATCCATTTAAGGCAGCTGCAGCAGAGAGCCCTCTGATGGATGTGGGGGCACTTACAAGAATCAAATCTGCACAGGGGCTACTGGCCCAGTTCCTTCTGGGCAAAGGGATGTTAAATTCCCAACATTTGTCAAGTGGCAACCCAGTACATTACCCTGCGGTATAAAATCCATCATGTTATTACCATTCCGTTCACCTGCTTTGCTTCTAAACACAAGTAGCTGCTTAACCTAATGAGAAGTTGGAGGAAAAACCCTAAAAAAGATGGTGCAAGTCAAGGACAGATGGGGAAAGCGAGGCTCATGTGTGAATTTCAAACGCCCAGCAGTATGTGTCTCACTTCCTACTGTCTTTTCTACTGTCAAAGACTGAATTATGTTTTGCACCTCAACAGGAGATACCCTGTTGTAGGCAAGAGCTTTTAATACGTGCTGTTCTGGAAACAGCTCTCAAAAAAAAAAGGAAGATTTTTTCAACATATTATCTCCATAAATAAGAACATAATTCTTACCAGGAATTCATATTCAAATACTCTTCCATATTTTAATGCTGTTTTCTTTTCTGGGTAAGTATTGCTCCCTGTGCATGTTCCTTTAGCATTTTCTGACATCCCTTAATCTCGTGAATCCTGATAAGCAGTAACAGTGGAATTTTTGTGCCTTGGATTGTCTGCAGACTCTTTCTAGATTTCATCCACCTATGAATCAAGTTAGAAAAAGATGATTCCAGTCTGCAATTGACTTTGTACTTGACAGGGAGGGTGGGCAGGCATGGGATGAGAGAACTTAAAATAGCAAGAGACTTGTGTTGTTGTCCTTAATTGAACAACTCGCAGTATCCCCAGTATTGCAGCAATTTATAGCCATGAAAACATTTTCAAGTGGCCTAAATTTTAAAGTGACCCTAGAAACATGCAAATGCTCCTGGAATGTTTGTAATTCCCTTAGTTACTGGGGCTTGTGCTGTCTGAGACACAACCTCACCTCAGCTAGTTTGCACAACCCACTGGACTATAGGGGGGAGCAATGGGATATTTGTCTGGGTTCTGAAGCACAGACTGCAATCCACTCCAGTCGGGACCTGGCCAAGGTGATGGGAGGCTCTAGGTGCAGTAAATATGGGTCTGTGAAACAGATATACTGGGCATTTGGGGTGTAGCTAGGGAACCTGTCTGAGAAAAAGCACTGAAACGAGTGGCCTGTAAAGCCCTCTCCTGGGAAGTGCTTTGTGTAAATGGTGTGTTTGGAGTATAAATTTAACAGCAGCCATGTCCCATATGCCAGTATCAGGAGCATTCCCAGCAGGTTAAAACTGGCATGCTCTGTGGGATCAGAGAGGCGTGGGGATGTGGGGCAGTGGCGGAAGAGAGAGAAACTGTATTGAAAGATGGTTTGGGGAGTTGACCTTGCATTTTTCTTTTTTTAAAATGACACAATTTTAGAATACAGCCCTGCGGAGCTGGAGAAATATGGAGAGAGGGGGCAGTAGAACAGACTCAGGTGCAATCCAGAACCAATAAATAGGGTGCTGTGAACCCTGGGCTGCTGGTGAATCTAGCTCTAATTGCAGCTGGACACAGATGCTGCAGTTTGAGATTCCAAGGGGAAATGCAAGCAGCATGTGCTCTGGAATGAGAGTCAGTCTAAAACATGAGCTGACATGTCTGCCCCAGCTTGCTGGATGTGTAACTTTAGATGACAGGTAAAGTATTATGGTTATTCTGGGCTGCCAAACAGGTAACAATGACGTTGCACATGAAGGAGGCAGCCTTGCCAAAGCCATAGTCAACTTGTAGTGCATCATTTTATAATGCATGATTTGTGTTAATTTCCTGGGGTCAGTGTGATGCCTGAGGACTAGCAGGTTTCATATGCACTTTTGTGTGGTGGTGTTATCTCAGTGAAAGTGGAGCTGTGAGAATGTTGAAGAGAGAACGGTATGTTATTGGGACAAAGGGGTTCTGATTCTAAAGAGATTAGTTATTAAGATATTAGAGATTAGGGTATAAGTAGATTGCTAGTTGGGGTCAAGAAGACATTTCCCCTATTCTGTAGAGATGTTATGGGGATCTATGCCATCCTCTGAAGCATCGGGCTTTAGCCACTTTGGAGTGTGAGATACAGTAAGGGTTCACCTCAGTTGGTATTCCAGAATTCTCCTAAGAGTAGCCAGGTTTATTCTGTCATGTGATTTAGACCCAGAGGCCTGTCTTGCAGTAGGAAGAGGATAAACTTTAAATGAAGTCATGGCAGCCTAAGGATTGCAGTGTTCACCGTACACCATTTGTTCACTGTGTGTCCAGGCTCTTCCCTGGAATATCAGTGGGATTAGCTACCGTGTTGAAGTGGCAGATTTTAAGTAAGGTAAAAATTTGAATCAGAGATTAGCTCCGCTGCAGAATCTCACTTGGCAGAGCTGCAGTCTCAGTTTGTGTTTCGTCTCTGGTAATGTGTAGGTCACCTACACAGTGAGTCTGCTCATGGAGTCAGGGCCCTGCTAACAGGCCCTGCCCACATTCTGCTGAAGCTCTGAAATCATGGATAGTCCAAGCTTCTCTCCCTTTGCAGCAGTTTTACCCATTGCTTATTCCATATAAAATATCCCCAGTGCTCCCTGTAAGTGGTTTGACCTTTCTTTCATGTACATTTTTGCATTATGCAAGTCTCTAGGGTGAGCAAGTACCAAGTCTTCTGCGGTCATAAAGTCCTTTATTTCTCACATGTGGTTCATTTAGATACAATTCAAAGAACCACTTTTTTAATATGGCTTGTGAAAGGGGGTTTGTCTGATACCTGTGGTTCTGGTTACCTTGACCCTTGACTGAAGCATGGATGCATGGTGATGACAGAGCCAGGCAAAGGAAAGGTGCCCTGCGCTGGTCAAATAAGAGAAATCAGACTTCTTCCTTTTGCTGCCTAAAGTGTGGTTCTGCTCTGAAAAGGGACAGTGTAAATATGGCCCATTCTTACTCAGCACACCTGCTCCCTCTGAGTATTCAGAGTTAGGTCTACTGACTTCAGTGAAGTATGGAAAGTTTTACTGCTGTCAGACCTGCCAAACTGACCAAGCTCTGGAAGAGTGAACTAGATTCTTTTGGAGCTCATGCATCAGCTACAGAATTGTTACATAAGTTCTAATTGCAGCAACACGAGTATATCCCTACTGCCTTTGAATTGTGCCCATAGGGCTGAATGGGTGTCACTCAGAGCTTATTAAATGAAAGGGACCATGGAAGCACAGGTGTAAATGAAAACAGCATTTAACTTGCATAATCCTTATTACATCCAATGATACCTGAGCCAGAAAGAACATAGCAAGGCTTTCAGTTCACAGAAGGATTTTGCAGAGGTGCAGTTGGGGTAAAACATCTTTTTACATGTAAACTGAACAAATTTGATCTGAAGTCCCTGGGAGACAATAATCTTAAGTGTGTATGTGAGAGTGTGTGTGCACTCATGCTTGTGCACAAGTGTATCTCTGATATGCACTGTTGCACACCAGAGCCCTGGGTATGTGTGTGTGTGTACACAGATCATACTGTTGCAAATTTGAACCTAAATGTGGAAGCCCGAAGTGCCATTTTTAGAAAATTCCTATTCAGAACAGAACTGCCATTACAAAAATAAGCAATTTTTCCCTCGAAAACTCTTACCCCCACCCAGCTTCCCCAAACGACCTTGGGCTAGATATGTGACTTGAACCTGTAATTAAGGTTGCCAGGCATGTGGTTTTCGACCAGAACACCTGTTCAAAAAGGGACCCTGGTGGCTCCGGTCAGTACTGCTGACCAGGGTGTCAAAAGTCCGGTTGATGGCGCAGTGGGGCTAAGCAGGCTCCCTGCCTGTCCTGGCTCCTTGCAGTTCCCAGAAGTGGCCAGCATGTCCCTGGGCCCCTAGACGCAGGGGCAGCCAGGAGAGCTCCATGCATTGCCCCTGCCTCGAGCGCTGGCTCCAAGGCTCCCATTGGCTGGGAATAGCAGCTAGTGGGAGCTGCGGGGGCGGCGCCTGGGGGCAGGGGCAGTGCGCACTACGCAGAGCCACCTCGCTTTGCCTCTGCCTAGGGGCTAGACATGCTGGCCACTTCTGGGAGCAGCATGGGACCAGGGAAGGCAGGGAACCTGCCTTAGCCCCGCTGTGCCACCGTCTGGGAGCTGCCTCAGGTAAGCACCACTCAGCTGGAGCCCTCACCTCCCTGCCCCTGCCCAGTGAAAGTGAGTCAAGGTGGGGGAGAGCGAGCAATGGAGGGAGGGGACTGGAGTGAATGGGGGGTGGGATCTTAGAGAAGGGGTGGGACAGGGGCGGGGTAAGGGTGTTCAGTTTTGTGCAATTAGAAAGTTGGCAACTCTATCTGTAACTAGTGTCTAGATTTTCTCATGAAAAGCTGTATTCTCCACCTCCCTGGAGGAGGTGAGGCCAACAACCATTTCAGAACCAGTCCATCTTCACTCTCTTCTCCAGTTCCACTAAGGTGATGCTCCTGTCTTGCATGTGAAATGAACCAACTTTAGCACAATTTCACAAAGGAGTGAAGCAAACCCCATGGCTGCATGTCAGAGGATCAGGAATACTCAGAAAGGCTCAAGCTCCTCCAGAAGTACATCACCCTTTCGCTTGCCTAAGGAAACAGAAATGTTTCACCCAACAAGTTCTGCATCACTAATAGTAAGGGCCAAAAGCTGTTTACAGATGGCCTTATCCAAGCATGCAGTGCAGCTACTTCTCATGCAATGAAGAATCCTTCTGAGCATCCTCCCATGCTCTGAACGAGACTCTTCCCCTCCTCTGTGCGCGCTCGCACTCTCTCTCTCTCTCGCGCGCGCGCGCACACACACACACACACACACAGACTCCTAGTTCTTTGGGTGGGGTCTGTGACTGAGCAGAAATCACACATGGACACACACATGCACAAGGAGGTATTTTCTGATGTCTCTTCATAGCAATCACGTGTCTAGCTCCAAGGGTATCATGATGCCAATATTCCCAATGCATAAAATAATCTTCTCTCTTTACTGCTTCATAAGTATATGATCAAAGAAGAGATTTCCCAGGGCTTTTTAATAGAGGCCATAACTGATACAACATGAATTTGTATACTTCTTATTCTAAGTATAAAGAGAATAACATGCAATTAAACTATATTAGCAATTAGTAAAGAGCAACAACAAATATTATCAATGCTTAGGTTACAGGTTTATAACACAAGTTTTTATCCACAGAACATAATAACTGAAACAAGTTATAAAAAGAACATAATGACAAGGATGCACTGGGATGGGCAGTGCTAATCTTTATATGATAGTGTCTATTAAAACTAATATCTGTTAAGAGAATACTTTTGTTTACCAAACCAACCCTTCTGCAGAGACAGAGTGAGTTGGCTGTAGCTGAATCTTTGTTACAGGAATAAACCTGTTAAAAGAATCGACTCCAGTGTCACCAAATGACATAAAAATCAACAAAGTCAACCTGATACAAGAATTGATCAGTTCAGTGAACACATTTTCTGTATATCAAACTGAAATGTGTGTTCTGAAAGAACTAAGCCTCTGAATTGGAGACCCATAAAACTAACAGACCTGCTAAAAGAATAACATTTTGATGCAACAAGCTTATCTGTTTAACAGCTCTCCACTGCAGTTAACGTATGCAGTAAATATACTCATTTAGCATGACATTCTACTCAAATAACCCCCTTTTAGGAGTGAGATTATATAATTTACAAATATTAGAGTAGCTCTGAGATTAAAATAACTATTTATCCAAAATGCCAGCAGCAACCCTCTACTCCATCCCCTCCATCCTGCTTGCTGACTTGAAGTGATCTCTATAGAGCATGGAATCTGGCATCCTTTAAATTAATGTTCAGCCCAGGAGCAACACTCACACCAGGACTATCAGCTGGAACATGGGAAAGGGACGTGGAAGGAAACCTCAAGAGGAAATTCATCCAGACCAGCACCAGTTCTTAAAGAGTTTGACCTTGTCATGGTCTGTCATGGTCCCATCATATCCGCCCAGCAAAACGGACATTTAAAGAATGCTAAAGATCTGGTGGGAAAAAAATGTGTGGAAATTCACAGCCAATGATCAGCCAGTCTCTTGGGCTAGAGACTCTCCTGGGTAAGGATAAGCCAGCTCAACAGGATCCTTAAAAAGAACTTTAGCCATTCGCCTGAGAAACACCCCCCTATGGTTGGTCTCAGCTGAGAATGGAATGGCGTAGGGGTAATGGACTAAATGATCAAAGGACTGTTTGCAGCTTCAATGCAGCGACTGTCTGCAATGCAGAAGTTTCTGCCATACAAGCGATGGCATTGTCATCCCCTGCAGGTCTGGAGCAGGATCTAACCTCGACTCACTTATTGCTGCAAAGAGATTTCTATGGCGAAACAGCAGGTGAGTTTTAACTGCATGGTGCCCAACAGTTACCAAGAGTCCTAGGTTATATAAATGTGCCAAAACAGTCACAGTCCCACCCCACTATGCCTACCACTCTCTAGTATTCACTGCTCTCCCCCTCCCTGAACAGCTTTCTCAAGATAGGTCAATAGCTTTAACATCTGTGAAACAGACACAACTTGACCTTATCCTTCCCTCACACGTGAATGGAAAGGAGCTGCCTAGGGAGCATAAGAATGGGAGCCTAGCAGGAAAGGAACTGTCAGCAGGGAGACATCAGAGTGCTGAAAGGGGTTGCATGTTGAGCCAGCTTAGGCCGAGGTGGGGTGGGGGGCGAACTATCTGCACCTCTGAAGACTGGGACAAGACAGTGAGACCCAAAAACAAATGGAAAATAAAACCTTCTAAAAAGAAATCATCTATGGAAATAAACTGCTCCCTGCAACTGCTCAGTGGAGCAAGCAAAGCACAAAGCAGATTATGATTCTGCCTTGAGCGCTCTCAGAGATGATTCAGAGTCATAGTTACAATTGTGGTGCTAACTCCAGGGCGCTCCCACCATTGATCTGAGAGACAAGCTCCAGCTTCAGTTAAAATTAGAGCTGTGAGAAATGCATTTCCTCTTCCTGATTCTCTCAAGTAGAGCATGTTTTGTTGGGGCTGATGAAGGAAGAAATTGGGATAACTACAGTGTGTCCAGTGCATTCTATTGCTAAGGGAGTCACAACAGCCTTTAACTATTTCCAGTAGCCATTTATCTGTGTGATTGATCTTGACTTTCCATCCTGAAAACAGCTTTCAATAGTAGCCACATACATTAGAAAAGGGAGTGCTGATTCCAAGCATCAGCACCAGCAGCTGCTGCATGTTCAAAGATGAGGTGCCAGCCCAACCAGCCAGAGGCACTGTGACCAAAGACTTCAGGAGATTGTATTAATATTCAAACAAGCAGCTGATTTTCAGTAGCAATTTCTCTCTGAAATCAGTGGTGCAGGATCCAACTCACTAGTTCACATTCTAAAATCTTCTCTTTTCATGCACACATTAATGCACATCCACACATCACTGAACCATCTGCCTTGCAGTTCGCTTTGGGAAGAGCTGGAGTGTCCTCGCAGGGGCCACAAATTAGCTTGGACCTCCCCTGGAAATAAGACAATACCTCACTGGCCTTACTGCTACAGTTGTTTGCAGGGGGTTTTCAGGTGTATTCTGCTGAGTTGGGGCTGACAGACTCTGAACATATGCAAATGTGTTTAAGTGGTATTTACTACAGTCGCTAATGGCGAGCAATAGCAAATAACATATGCTACTTTTTAACTGATGGGGCAGGAAAGCCCTTGTCCGTATTTCCAGCATTATTGCTTTCTCTCTCACCTGAAGATATTCTCAGTATTAAAGCATTGCTAAATATTTACAAATGTCCTGAAATGAATTCAGCCAGAAGTGCTTCAGAGAGATTTTAAAAATTATCCATGTAGCTGGGAGCTCTCAACAAGATTGGAAATGAAATGATACCATAAATTGCTGCCCACGGGGCTGTGGTTGAGCTCTCATTGCAGCTAGCTGATTTGAGAATACTTAACCACACTAATTATTAATGGATTTGTGGATTGTTATGCCATGATTGCAACAACTGAATCCTGGACACTGGGAGGGAAAATGAAAAAGCTTTTCTATATTGCCTTGGAATACATTTTTATCTCATAGTTAACGGACAGTAGAAAAGCCTGCAATACTTTGTGTGGCCCAGTCATAGCAATGGCTAATCCCTGCTAATATTCAGGAAAGCTCTATGGGCTATAGTTGGTTTTTAGGTGGATTATAAGATCTTAAGGGCATGAGAGGCTCCTCAGACATTTGTACCCAGCCCTGCTGGGAGCACAGACAGGGAAATGGTGAAGTAGAAAACCTGCCCTCCTTTTGAGTAAAATATATAGGGAATTGAATGTGACTAGTGAGCAACTGTTTGAAGCCAGCTGTTTCTGAGCAGTGCAATTTCCCTCTTCAGGAGAGAGCAAGACTGGGGGTCCTGTACAGGGGGCAATGCCATGTGGGGGGGGGGCGGGTTGCAGGGTGTCAGGGCAGGAGGTGTGGCTGAGAGCATGGCTGCAAACTGTGGGAGGATTTGGGGCAAAGTGACAAAGGAGAGCTCTGAGCCTTTCTTCCATTACCAGTTATGTGACTAACCTTAGCTCTTGTTCAGCCTGCGATGGTAGTACCCTTATATTAAAAATCTTAGTGTAGTGATTATAACAACTCTAGAGAATTCAGTGCCTATGCCTAGTCTGGGCTTTTCTCTTTTTTTCTAACCACCCAGGAAAGCTTCCAACGTTTTCCCAAGAGAAAGCAATGAGGGTCTAACTTTGGCGCATTGAATTTTGAAATGTGCAGGAGGCAGTTGCCATTCTTGGCAGAGGATTTGGCAGTCACGTGGTCTCAATGAGACCATCAGCCATTTCAGTTCAAGAACAAAAATCTGTCTTTCAGCCTGGCCTTTGTTGTGTTGAGTGTGTGCAAATGGGTGTCTGGAGAACCCAGAAAAAGCTATTGCTGAGAGTCAAGGGAGTGGGGGAGCAACCAGAGAATTTGTTCTTAGGCCTGGTCTACACTAGAAAGCTAAATTGGCTTAAGTATGTCGCTCACTCAGGGTAAATCCACACCCCTGAGCTGCCTAGGTAAGATGACCTAACTCCCAGTGTCGACAGTGCTAGGTTGACGGAAGAATTCTTCTGTTGACCTTGCTGCCGTGATTCTGCCTTGAGTCAGGGCAGAGTCAGGGCTGGTACTGTCTTCTCTGAAGCACTACAGCGGTGCAGCTGCAGCATTTTAAGCATAGACAAGCCTTAGACCCCTACTCCCCATATTTAAAAATAGGCTGAATTCCTACCTGAGGCTATATCTATGCTAGAGTAAGTCGACCTAAGTTATGCAACTCCAGTTAGGTGAATAATGTAGCTGGAGTCGACGTAGCTTAGGTCGACTTACTGCGGTATCTACACTGCGCTGGGTCAACAGGAGAGTGGATCCCATCAACTTACCTTACTCTCCTTCTTCGGGGTGGAGTACCGGGGTTGACCAGAGAGCGATCTGTGGTCAATTTGATGTGTCTTCACTAAACCTGCTAAATCAACCCCCGGTGCATCCATCATCAGAGCGTCGATCCAGCAGTAGTGTAGACACAGCCTGGGTGTCTCTTTTCGCTGGGGAGCACGAGGTCACCTCTCACTGAATATTGCTGCTGCCTTTACATATTAAACTTGCAGATTGTTTTGGCCCAGGCACGAATTTCCCTCAGGTGTGCTGAATGTTTCAGGTGATGATTGACACATTCTCCCTGACATTTGTATGATTATTAGTCTCTTCTCTGTGTGCTATTCAGCGGGCAGCACTGGTCATAAAAAGCAGAAAGGAGCAAGTTTGGCTGGTGCCCCTGGTGAGTAGGAGAGAGAATGGGCTGATTGATGACCTCTGGCTGTTTTCTGATGTTGCAGTTGTTTTTTATGATGTCATTAGGAGGCTATAGTCACATTAAGAAATCCCTCATGACATCATAAAGGACTTGATATTTTGCTAATGTTATTTCAGCAGAGTGAAGCTCTGGCATTTTATAGTCCTTGCATTCCCCAAAGAATTAGGAGTTGTCTAACTACAACCTGGAAGAAATGCAAAAATAGTCAAATGCCGACTCCAGAAGTTATGGCTGGAGAATGCTAATACATTTGGCACTTTCTGAGCACACAGCACCTTTAGGTGGAGTACATGACGTGTTTATAAAAGATGCCATCAGTGAGTACAGATCCTGACACAGGGAAAGGGCAAAGAGTGCCTCTCGCTTTTATTATTACATAAGCAAAAAATCCAACTTGTTGGGTCCTTTTCTCCATAATTGAGAGGCATTGTATATCAAAGGGATATCCGCATTTGAGCCCCACAGTGCCATGTTCTTCCCAGTACATGGACCCTGGCATGGAATTGCCAAGCTGCCTGACATAAGGCAGTGGGCAGGAAAACTCTGGAAGGGGAGGCAAATGTTCAAGTTTCTGAATGCAAAAATGAGTGGAAAATGCTAAACACTCTGTACTGAAAAGACACAATATTTGCAGATCCTCAATGTAAGTGGGAGAAAGGCACTGAATGTGCTGGTTGTGGCTTGCTCCATGGGGCCCAGTGACCGAGTTACTGGATGCACCAAGAGCAATGCTTGGTGTTACTGTGTGGGAAGACGTTGATCCCTGCTGAAAGGGCTGTTACTGAAGGAAGGAAAAGGATGCCTGCTGGAGGTGGTGCTGTTGGAGGAAACTGGGTTCCTTGCTTCGGGGGCTGCTGTGGGAAGTGGTTTACCTAGGGATCCCTGGGCTATGGCATTCCTGGAAGATGCACTCATTTCTCATCCCAAAGGCCCTGTCTACAGGCTAAGAGGGGTTTTTGCTCATGGCATCAGACATTTGTGTTTTCTGAGATACAGTCTGGATTTTGGGTCATTGGGGTTGGTGGTGGACAGATGCAGTTATGTCAGCTGAACCTACCTCACCAAGAACTCTGCTGTAATAGCAGAATCACAGCACCTGCATTGCAGCCACACAAATCACCATGCCAGGGAGCCCCCCGGGTGAGCTTTCATTTCTCCAAGTGACATTAGCTGTACTTTAGTAGAGGGAGTGGAGAAATCAAGAAAGGAAGGGGGAAATTTTGCACCATGTAGAGAACTAAGCTGGGTTACAGGATGCTGTCCTGTTCTGACAGTGACCCGTGTAGCTATCTACTGCAGGATTCGTACTGGCTCAAGTCACCATAATACCTGAGCACTATTCATGGTAATCAACTGCTCGGAACATTAGCACAATCTGTCCCGTTTTCACGGTGCAAACACAGCTCTAGTTATTTGCATGACATTTCTTCAGGGCCTCAGCCAATTCCCAATTTAAACTCCATTTCAGTGATGTTTGCTGGTCTCGCCCTCGGTACTCCAATACTGTTGTGATAAACTGTCCTAATAGTGATCAATAATAATAACTTCCCTCTGAGCTCTTGTCATCTGTGAGGTTGTCACTTCAGTGGTCAGTCCCTGGGGTAACATTTCCAAAAGCACCTACGTGACTTAGGACCCTAAGTTCCACTGACTTTCATTGTCACTGAGGCACCTAATCTGCTCGGGCCCTTTTGAAAATCCTGCCCTTAGACTCCCAAGTCACTTTTGAAAATGGGACTTAAGCTCCTAAATCACTGAAATGCTTTTGCAAATTTTAGGGCTGTCAATTAATCACAGTTAACTCACACGATTAAAGTTAATCGCAATTTAAAAAATTAATCGCAGCTTTAATTGCACTGTTAAAGAGTAGACTACCAAATGGAATGTATTAAATATTTTTGGATGTTTTTCTACATTTTCAAATAGATTGATTTCAATTACAACATAGAACAAAGTGATCAGTGTTCACTTTATATTGTTTTTATTGCATTGTAAAAATGATAAAAGAAATAGTATTTTTCAGTTCATCTCATACAAGTACTGTAGTGCATTCTCTTTATCATGAAAGTGCAACTTACAAATGTAGATTTTTTGTTACATAACTGCACTCAAAAACAAAACAATATAAAACTTTAGAGCCTACAAGTCCACTTCTTATTCAGCCAATTGCTAAGACAAACAAGATTGTTTACATTTATGGGAGATAATACGGCCCACTTCTTATTTACGGTGTCACCTGAAAGTGAGAACAGGCGTTCGCATGGCACTTTTATAGCTAGCACGTGTGCCAGATATGTTAAACATCTGTATGCCCCTTCATGTTTGGCCACCGTTCCAGAGGACATGCTTCCATACTGATGATGCTCATTAAAAAAAATAATCCATTAATTAAACTTGCAACTGAACTCCTTGCGGGAGAGTTATATGTCTCCTGCTCTGTTTTCATGTTATGGCAGTCTTAGATGATGACCCAGCACATGTTGTTCACTTTAAGAACACTACTACTGCAGAGTTGACAAAACACAAAGAAGTTACTAATGTGAAATTTCTAAAGATATCTACAGCACTTGACTTAAGGTTTAAGAATCTGAAGTGCCTTCCAAAATCTGAGAGGGACAAGGTGTGGAGCATGATTTCAGAAGTCTTAAAAGACCAACACTCTGATGCATAAAGTATAGAACCCAAACCACCAAAAAAGAAAATCAACCATCTGCTGGTGGCATCTAACTCAGATGATGAAAATGAACATGCATTGGTCCACACTGCTTTGGACCATTATCGAGCAGAATGCATCATCAGCATGGACACGTGCTCTGGAATGGTAGTAGAAGCACGAAGGGACATACGAATCTTTAGCGCATCTGGCATGTAAATATCTTGCGATGCCTGCTAAACAGTGCCATGTGAATGCCTGTTCTGACTTTCAGGTGAACAAGAAGCAGGCAGCATTATCTCCTGCAAATGTGAATACACTTGTTTGTCTGAGCGATTGGCTGAATAAGAAGTAGGACTGAGTGGACTTGTAGGCTCTACAGTTACTTTTTGTTTTTGAATGCAGTTATTTTTGTACATTTGTAAGTTCAACTTTCATGATAAAGAGGTTGTACTAAAGTACTTGTAATGGGGGAATTGAAAAATACTAAATTTTTTTACAGTGCAAATATTTGTAATAAAAAATATAAAGTGAGCACTGTACATTTTGTATTCTGTGTTGTAATTGAAATCAATTTGAAAACGTAGAAAACATCCAAAACTATTTAAATAATGTTATTCTGTTATCGTTTAACAGTGTGATTAATTACATGATTAATATTTTAATCGTGTGATTAATTGCAATTAATTTTTTTAATAGCTTGACAGCCCTACAAATTTTACCCCGTAACATAAAAACAGAAAATTCTCAGGAGTTCAGAGTGTAGCGTGCCATGTGGTCTTTCTGTTGGCACAAACACTGACTCGCTCAATATGGAGAATCACCCCAAATAATAAGCACATTCTGGGGATCAGTGGATTTCCTTATAGACTTTAGTGCCTGCATCTGTCTTCATATCAGAAAAAAATCAGTGAAATTTAAAGAAGCTTCAAAAACAATTTAATAGACCCAAATTAGTTTCTTTAAAATAATCAGCTCAGAGGGGGATCTGGCATCAGACCCATTTTCTGCAGTACAGGGGGAAACAAAGGAAGGGCCTAATATTAGTGTGAGAAATAGATTTTAACCTCTCTCTAACATAAGGACTGTGGAACTCCAGGTATTGGAAAGCAATGCTAGGTGCTAGTTTAGGGCAAGGCTTCTCAACCTTTTTCTTTCTGAATCCCATCCTCCACCCCACCCCTTGTAGGCTTAAGAGAACTCCTTGCTTGCAGTGTTCTTCTGCTTTCCATTACTGAAGAAACCAAATGTGTTCTGTACAGGTATGCACATCGTTATATGGGAAGATAAAACCAGCTCATGCACATCCAAATTCCAGAGTGCATCATAGTGATGCATGGTTCAACCATTTGGGGATAGAAATTAGATGAATTTCTAGATGAATTAGATGATTAGCTTGGAATGCATCCACATCCAGGGCTGTTCCTTTACTTCTCCAATTTATTGTTCTACTTTCCTCCTCTCTGTGTATGTTTGAAGCTTTAATTCTGCTTTTCTTAGCCAGTGTGTTCCTTCTTCTGTGTTCAAAGTTTTCAGGAGATAAATAAAATCCACATAATCTTTGCAGCTCACTGAAGCCACATATTCCTTGCCTTTTCTTGCAAATCACTCCTTATCCTGCTATATGTGAGTGAGGGGTGGGGTAGGGGGAAAGAGAAAGAAGGGGGAGGGAAAAGAACATTAAGCAACATTAAATCTAAGATAATTATCAGCTGTCAGTCAGGGAATGGCACAGAGCCAGGGAAGCACTCAGTGGGGACTATGTCCGTCCATCCTTGCTTCCCTTCGTGGTTTGCAAAAAGTGCAATATTTGTCTTTAAACAGCATAATTCATCATCAGAGGAATTAAGGACTATTTAGAATTGTAATAGACCACTCCATTCTGAGAATGAAAATGTCTTTTAATAGAACAGTACCTCTGGCAATTCACCATTCATCCTTCCAGCTTCCCAGTACCTGGCCTTAGCATCCAATATTGTGACACTTTTTATCTTCTCTTGTTTTCAAAGGAAAATAGTCTGATCATTTGAAAGAATTGCCAGAACTGGCATTATTAATAAGGCTATGCTATGAAATTACCTTTTATGCACTGTCTATAATAATATTTAGCCTTGCACAAGTGTTGGGCACAGAAACTGTTGAAGGACAGAGATTTTGGTGTCACATATGTATTTCAGAGGGGCCCTAGAGAAGGACCCACAGACTTGTCATCTACCCTGCAAGAGTAGGGAAAGGCATAGGGTTGCCTCATTTATATTTAAACAGCAGCAAAATAATTAAAATGGATTCTGAAATCTTCTGGGGTTTTGTGTTTTCCCAAAAAGCTCTCATAAAATGTTCCAGATATTGCACCTCACTGGCTCCTGTCAGTTGCTTTCCATTAAGTTATGGGACATGAAACAGCATGGATGATGCAGCTTGGTGTGATGTGTCTGTCACTTGTGACCCACCCTCTGAAAAACTGGAAACACAGAGAGGGCTCTCTAAAACCTAGGGGGCACACGGAACTGTTGTCTTCTGCCATCGGGTTCCAAACATTCCTGGGCTGGGAGAGGTCTCTGAAGAGGAAATTTTCAGATCACATATCACAGCACAGCAGAACCAGAGATAGATCAGAGACCACATTTCCTTCAAGCAGTCCTGCCTTCTATGGATCTGAGATTGGAAGAGGATGGGTTAGGCTTTCCCAGCCTTTACAGAAATGTGGGAGTTGGACTATTTTGGGTCAGTGGCTGATTGTACCTGCAATAGTAACAGGTGGTGATGAGGACATGGCTGTTTCATATTAATTCCGACTTTAATGAGTCATACTTCTTTTTCAGAGGACACCTTTAGGTTCTGCCCCCAAATTCAGAGAGGACTTGGGAATGGGCAGGCAGAGTGTGTGGGGGCGTTTCAGAAATACACAAGGAGCACAAGCCACCTGAAATCCTGCTGGATAAAATACCCCAGTGCTACACCTTTGTGGACCTGTAACCTTGTTCCTCCTGCCCTCTTACTAAATTTCCCAGCAATTGCTATGGTATTGAGCCTGTGGCCCTCTCTCTGTGTGGCTACAGTGACCCCTGTAACAATACATTTGTATTCATAGGGGCCTGTTTGGGAGTCTCCCACTCTGTCTCCTCCCTCACTGGCTGCAGTTCTGGCTGCTGAAACGCAGATACTTGTGAACAGTTGAGCCTCTGTGAAAGTTGCCTTTGAGTGACACAGACAGTTAATAACGAGCCAGAATTTGAGTCTGATCCCTTGTTCCTTGCTTCAAAGGACAAGAAAAATCAGGATTTTGCCTCAGCAGTGGAAGGACCCAAGAGAACAGATAACACTGCCTGGAAAACTCTGAGCACCCTAGTCCTGCCTCTTTCCCCTGTTTCCTGTATTTCTCTGCTTTCATCGCTGCAGAGATTTGTCAGCAAATAAGATGAATCTTTCTTAACACTAATCACTTACTCCTGCTACTGCCACCCTGTCCAAAGCCAGAATGCTGTGTGATGTCAGTGTCACCTCTGTAGCAGCTAACTGTGATGCCACAAATAGACTGACTTCAGATGCGGGCTAAGCAGCAAGGGGACATGAGCCCTTGAGGAACAAAAGATCCTATTTTCAGGCAATTGCACGCTGTTTTAGAAGGAAGAGAAATGCAGACAATTGCTCCAAAGAAAGCTCTGCCATCTGACGTTTCCCAGGGTCATCAGTGGCTCTTTGCTGTTGCTGTTTATATAATGTGTGCGTGTGTCTGTCTGTGTCATGTGCCTAGCTACACCATCGTGGATGTGCCTGGAGATGGGCCGATGGGAGTGGAATCTGTCTGCAGGCCAAGATCATTATCTGTGCACTTTGATCATAGCGACTGATCTAGCTTTTGGGTTTTGCTTGCTCACAAGTTCCTCCAGTTCACTTACTTACACTCTGCCTGTTATTAATAGAATTGTTAGCAGATTCACTCCACAGCTTGTGGGGAAGGTGTACACATGGGTGGCAGCTGAAGACAGAAAATATCTGATTATATCTATCACCTTCTTCCCAGGTGTGCTTTTCTGCCAAATTATAAGCCAGACAACTTCACAAAGGGAGGGATAGCACATCCTTGCTGTGGGTTTGGGCCTGGTATGGACTACAATACAGGGCTGGCAGAGGGTTAGGGCTGTGCCAACTTATTCTACAGCAAGGAACAGAGATGGCAGTACTGTGTTTCAAAGAGGCAGCATGAGTTAGTGGATAAGTTCTTGGGCCAGGACTTGAGACTTTGATTCTGTTCCCAGCTCTACCCAGAGCTCAAAAAGAGAAGAAACACAGTCTGCCATGAAGTTGTGAGTTAAGATTTGGACACTCTGCATCTCAGAGAAGCGATGTGCTCATTCTATATTTGTCCCATCCTTCTATGGGGCAGGGGGTATGAGCATGAGCTAAGGCTGAGACTAAGAAGTGGGGTCCCACAGAAGGAGTCGGAGGAAACTGGGGAATGACGGACAGCAAGGAGAGGAGGGAAAGAGTCCTATAGCAGTTGGGCCTCCCTCCCACCCCAATGGTGTGCATCTTGGGGGCAGGTCTTCATTAGAAGTCTACATCCGTGCAGCTCCGCCACTGTACCCTGTCTTGTGATGATGCTCTATACCGAAGGGAGAGCACTCTCCAGTCGGCATAATTACTCTACCTCTCTGAGAGGCAGAAGCTGTGTGAGCAGAAGAGCATCTCCTGCTGGCATAGCACTGGTATGGACACCATGTAGGTCATTGTATCTTGTGTTGCTCAGGGGTGTGAAAGAGACACTCCTGAGCAATGCAAGTTAGATCGACTTAAGCAGTGATGTAGACCTGCCCTTGGTGGAAGGACTTCCTACAATGGATTCCATGTAAGACCTGTTCTCCTACCTTTGCTGGGTCTCAAGATGACTTCATTAGAATTTTCTTTGCAAACTTTGTGGATGAAATAAATCCGGCTTCCAGCCTGGTGAATGTCTCAGTCTCCTATACTTTTAGCTGGCGTTCAGGGCAAACGAGAATGTCTTACTAAGGGGTAACCATGTCATCTCATGTTTCATGACTTCACCTCTGTTCCTGGCAAACAGACTCTTAATCAGTTTGGCAATATTAAATTTATCAGCTATTAACCCTCTGCTATAACATTCTCTTCGATTTGTACAAAAGGAAGCATATACCCCTCCTCTCCAGATGCAATGAGAGCTATGGTGCTTAATAATTAGCCAGAGGACAGTGGAGTGTTTGCTGTTCTATCCATCGGATGGGCCAATTCCTGAGGCTCTAGCCTTTGTGTGCCTCACAGCCGCATATTGCCAGCTGTAGGAGTGCCCCAGCCAGACATGCTGTGCCAGGCATGGGGAAAGATGGCATAGGAGTTTAGGGAAGCTCTGAAAATTCTTTGTACAGTATTGATTTGAGTCCTTGGAGAAGCAACCGAGATTGAGAAGATAATGCACAGTGAAGGGCTGCATGAGGAGAGAAGGAAAAGCAGATCACATGTCTGTCATTTAATCCTAGGGACTGCTCAGAACCCTGATGCAGATGGGGTAACTGCTCATTATTTACACATGAGAGTTCCATGTGAGACTGTCTAGATGGAGCCATGGCCTCTGGATAACCAGATCTAGAAAGTACTGGCCACTGGGTTCAGTGAGCATGGCCACCTGGGAGCCCAGAGAGCTGTGATCATTGGCATCTAGGTCCCCAATATCTGTGCTGGGTAAGAGGCAGAAGTTTGTCCAGACTCCCACAAATATTAATGCCTTATTTATAGGGCCACACTCATTTCTGTTTATGCAGCCCTGACATGTTTATCTTTGATTTAGGAATTATTATTCCCAAACTGGGCTCAGATGCCTCGTTTGCTTTTTGAGTTATGAGCCAGGAAAAATGGTGGAGTGATGACACCTACCTGACTGATGGCTTCACATCTGTAATTGAATTACGTTTATAGGCATTTCCGCTGGGTTCCTCCCCTTAGCCTCAGCACCGAAAAGTCCCAGGTCTCCGTAGTTCTCCATGTTGATATTTCAGTTTCTCACATTGTATAGATCTCATCATTCCCAACACTGTGTGGTCTCAGGTTTAGAGAAGCACTGTGAATTTTAATGATATGGTAATACTGCACATTAACACACCTGATTGACCCAAGTTTAATTAATTTCTGCTGGGTGTTTGTTTTTGCTTATTCTCTTCTGACCCTGAAACCACTGGCACCAGAATCATGGCTTCCCATTCCTAAGGCTTCTCTGTTGTTGAGGGGGGCTGCAGCCTCTTTCCCCTGTGGCAGAAATGGACAGCCATGTCAGTTTCCTTTGTATCCCATGTTCCAGGGAGGACCAGGCAGGACTGGGTTTCCATATGGCTGTTTTTCCCTCCCCCGTTTGGTTTCTACACAAAGGATTCTACCAATCCTTTTTTGGTTTCCTGACAGTCCCTGGTACACCATGCAATGATGACAGTAGTGCCAGCATTGGCTGCTGTTGATTTCAGATCTGAAACACGTTCCTTTTCCCTTTGACACGTGGAAATAAAGAGGGAGCTTCGGGGGGGAAATTTCTGGATTAGCATTTGCTGTTTGTCAGGAAATGAGGGGCTTCATTCCCTGCCAGAATCAGTCTCTTGCTGGTTTTTCTTTCCCCTTAATTAAGTTTGTCTCCACTGAGCAGGGGGAATCCAGTGGGCTCTGCTTTTGTGGAGCTGATTTCCCAGTCTCTTTGATGAGTCTCCTGTGAGGGGTAGGGCAGGGCAGGTGCACTCTGGAGAAAGACCAGCTCTCCCCTTGTTTTCATGCTGCCCAGGGCAGAGCTCTCCTCTGTCCTTAGACTTACATTCCCTCTTTTTCAACACCGGCAACATTGTCTCAATAAATCTGAAGTTTAAAAGTATTGCAAGCTGCAGGAGGCCTGGAGCCCCTTGTTTGCTGCATGCTCCAGTACAATTTGCAATGCAGACAGAAGACCCAGGCCAGCAAGGTGTCAGGAAAGTCATAGGGCCTGATATTCAGAGGTGCTGGGCACCCACAAGTCCAGAGAAGCCTTGGGGAGTCCTTACCTGAGTGATTGTGTTACTATAGGGTCCACCAAAGGCCAGCGAAGGACTGTTAGCTGGTGAGCCCAGTTTTAGGTTTGTTGAGCCTAGTTTTAAATGCCTGAACACTGGTGAATCCAGCTTTTCCCTTGGGTGATGATTCCAGCACCTTATACATCTGCCAGGGTGGTTTCCCTGTTATTGAGACTAAATTTGTCATTTAGTTATTTCACTTCTCTCCATTATAATTCCCTAACTCATTCCTCGGCTTCCTGGAAGTTTTGCGCCCTTCAAATATCTGCAGGCTGTTGACATGTCTCCCCTTTGTCGTTCCCTAGCCAAGAACACTGATTTAGCATTTGCATCCTTCCTTCCAGCCCCTGATCCATTTTCCTTTTGCTCCGTTCAGAACTCTCCACATGGTCAATCTCTTTCAGAGTGTGAGGTATAGCGTGAAATGCAAATCCCAAATATTAGTCAAATATACAAATCAGAACTTGAAGATCATATTTTGAGTGAATTCACATTCATACATTCACATTTAAAATTTGTTAGAAGTCATACTTGCAAAGCTTGACATTCAAATGTTTACAGAAAGCAAGTTCAGAGGGAATTGCAGATGCAGTCCCATTGAAATTTACTTTTAAATTTAAGTAAGTAGTGGCCAAATATTTTTCCACTATTTGCTCAGCTGTACCCTTCACTGGGGGTGGAGACTCAACAGGAAAGTTTGTAGCACATTCAGCTGGATTCAGTTAAGGAATAGAGGAGGAGAAATTTGGGGAAGTAGAAATTGAAGGAATAAATGGTCATTCCTCATTACTAAAATCTTGTAATAAGTGACAGCTTGTTGGCGTGAAAGTGACCTTAGCTTCCAGTTTACAATATCTGTTTTGGCAGGGAAAGGATAGAGAACATCCTCCCATCACCTTAACATCATCTTCCAAACCAAGCCAGCTCTGGGATCACACAGCTTGGAATTCTGAGATCATAATCACGTTGTCTGGTAATCCCACCAACACTTCACATCTTTACCTTTTACACGGGCAGTATTTGTATTTACCCTACAACTCCTGCACTTGATTTACCTGCCACTATTTCAAACTAGTTTCATACCCTGATATGGCAAGAGGCCAAATTAGTGCTTGTAGCAGCCTGACTTCTGTGTAATAGCCAAGGAAATTAGTGCTGTAACTCTGGATCAGTCTACACTGGGAGCTGGTTATGTGATTCCCAACTCAGAGACATACAAGCTCTCCTCAAGCTAGCACGCTAAAAATAGAATGCAGCAGTGGCAGGACAAGCAGCTAGCCGCCCTGAGAACACATCTCTGGTCTCAGACAGGATGGTTAGCCCTCCTGCTGCTTGCACTGGGGCCGCTCCATTCCATTCTTAGTGGTGGTAGTTCACTGAGAGCTAAAGCAAGTATGTCGCCGTACCGTCTGGCTAGCACAAGTCCTACAGCAAGAGAAAAACTCTTCTTAGAGGCAAAGTGGGACAATGAGTCACTGGCTGGCTGTTTTGTCTTTGGCAACATGGGTTCAAATCCGGCCAGCATATTTGACCTCCTCTTTCTTCTTCTTGTCCAGAGACTTGTCAGACAAATTGTCCCAAGACACAGAGCTTTGGGGAGGCAGGGGAGCTACATGATCAGAACTCTGAAGTCGTGATCGATGGGTTAGCAGATTTGGGGGAGCTCACAGAGCGCACACAAGCGATCTGCCTCAGTCTTGCTTTCACTAGCACTATGTTCATGCACAAGTTTATTTAAAAAAAATAAAAAAGCAATTTCTTTACTATTTTCAGATCCTTTTACAAGCTATTTTTTGGTCTCTGGTGCTGACCCGGTATGCCAGGAAACTTCCAAACATTCTATCTAGCCAGCTGATGCTTATATGTCCCTCATTGCCCTAGTATCTGAATACCTCACAATCATTGAGGCTCACAGCATCCCTGTTCAGCAGGGAGGCATTGTGCCCATTTTACAGATGGGAAACTGAGGCATAGGATAGATAAGTGATGTGACAAGGTCACCAAGGAAATCAGTAGCTGGGCATTGAACTGTGGTCCCCTGAGGGCCAGCCTAGTGCCCTTGTAGGCTAGACTATCCTTCCACCTAGGGAAACTCACCATTAGAGAATCTAAATATTTTTCATGCAGTAGGCTATGGCATCAACTTTCCAATTAACAGTCTCTTAAAAACAGTCATGTCACAGAACCACAAGGTCTCCCCCTAGATAACCCTGGAGCTGCCAACTCCTGAAAAGGCAGGCCATAGAGAGCGCATCGCAGTAGCCTAGGTGCTCTGAGGTGCTAGTGGAGTAGGGGATGGCAAGGTCTGCATTGGCAAGAAAGGGCTGCATATGCCCTGCCAGGCCCACGTGAACACACACACTTGCCACCTGATCTTCTAAAAGGACCCCCACAGCAGAGACTGGGAACCCAAGTCATAAATGCCAGATGCCATTTCCAGCACAGCGCAGAGAGTCTTCCCCCAGCACTTTTGAGTGCTGCCCCCACTCCGCCATTAGCAGGGCATGGCCAGGACAGTGAGCGGAGGGGGTGTGGAAGAGCAGAGCTCATCCTCAACTGGTATAAGGTCCCTGGGAGAGCTGCAGCTGTTCCCCTGCAAGCCCCTATCGGGTCACACAGGGTGGAGAAGTGAGACCACAGTACGTTCTGATAGGCTTTGTCACAGTCATGGGGAAGTGTAACGGGTTCAAGACTCACCACCGCTGGTGCCTCCTGTGGGATGCTCCAGGAATTAGCTCTTGTCAGCTGTGGAGTGCCCTCTGCATCTAGTATCTCACCCATTGTCTGCTCTGCTGATTTGGGAGCCACCTTGCTCGGCGGCGTCCGCTTCAGGGCTGCCCTCCGGCAGCACCCAGTACTCCACTCTCACCCCCTTCACCAACAGTCCTTCATCTTGCACCTACCTCAGTGGCCAACCACAACCCCAAAGTCTAGCCCCTCACCTCAGGGCAAGTTGCAGTCTGTCTTGGTCACACTCCTCTGTGGTCAGGTGCAGTGCAAGTAGGGAACCCAGGCCCACCCACTACTCTAGTGACAACCTCTCTCTGCCCTCCTTCTCTTCCCTCTTGTCTGCTTATCTTCCCTGGGCCACTTCCCCTTTGGCCCCATGCATCTTCTCAACCCTTTTTTAGCAGGGGCCACACCCTGGCAGGTAACTGGGCCAGAGCTCTCCTCTGCTCCCCTGAGTCTTCCCAACACTGCTCTGTCCAAGGTGCTCCCTCCTTACCTCAGGAGCCAGTCCTCCTCCCTTGCCAGTCATGGAGAAACTACCCTCTCCACTGCTAGGCATTCTTTATATAGAACCCAGCCCAGCCCTGATTGGCTGCCTCACCCTTTGTCCTGATTGGCTCTCCACAGGCCCTTGCTATTGGCTGCTGGTCTGTGCAGCCTCTCTGGCCTGTTCTAGCCCTTTTTCTCATGGAGTGGGGCAGCTGCCCCACTACAGGAGGAAATGGCTCATGCTGTTCCCTGCTGAGAGCCAAGGGAGAGGTCCATCCAGCCACCTGCAAAGAGGGGTAGATGCATTTTGGGATCTCCACAGCTGGAAAGGGGGAAACGGGGTGGGCTGGGTCAGGGATCAGTCCCATGGGCTTTGGCTGGCATGCAGATTCCACAAGGGCATTGACTACGGGTTTGAAACTAATGTAGTAACACAAAAATATTTGCAGTTATTAAATAGCTACTTCTAATGGAGGAAAGGAGGAAGCCGAGGCTGCTGCTTGAGTGGAGAAGAGCTCATTGAGCGAATACACTATGAATGGAGAGCATTTATCCTGCAATAGCTGAGGTGAGGGTTCAAAGAAATTTTTACAGTATCTTAGAGGCAAACCATCATGAAATGTGTTTATTACTCACTATAGCTGGAGAAGCCCATGCCCACAGGTAAGCCAGGGTCATGTTTTGTCAACTAAGCAGATGGTTTCTAAATGTAGTTTTTGAAATACTGCTAATTGCTGCCTCTGCATGTTGCTTTTCCGTTCCTGCTCCGATGTGTCCTCTTAGCATTGTAGGCCAATTAGCCCCGTAATGTGTGAGGGATTGTGTGATGTGGTGACACTCATTAAAGTTCCTACAGATGTTTTTTAAAAAACATTTGTCTGGGCCACATGAATTTGAATATTGCAACGTGTGTGATTCAGAGCAGAGGAGCAAGTGAAGCAAATTACTATGAAAGCAAGCACTGAAGGGCGACATTCCATTGAAATTACTCTTCTCATGGCAGAGGGGAAACTCTCTCTTTTATTGGGGGCTCTCTGAGACTTAGCTGCACTCACCAAATGCCATGTTGCAGCAAGAGCTGCCTAGTCTCCCAGCTCTGCCATGAGATGCAGATTGTGCACAGATCATGCTCTAGGCACAGGGCTGGAGAGAACGACATTGCGTCCTTTGCTTCGGCCCCCGAATGGTTTCTAGGGTCTCCTATTGGTCACATGGACTCAGGGAGTTGGGCTGCTTTCACAGACTGACCCAACACATCTTCTCCGCACTACCAATGACCACATAAGTAAACAGCCCTTCGGTGACTGGCTAGTGAGGGCATTTGTGTCTAAGAAGGTGCTTGTGCTGTGTGTGTGACATGACTGGTACATAGTATTTCTCACTGTGATTTTTTATTGAATAGCACAATAAATACACTTCCTGGATCTTTATAATGCACCAGGTAAAATGCCCTAAGGCTGTTCCATCTTATACATACTTTCTCCCTTTAAAATTGAACTGCCAGTTATATATGTGGGAGAAAGGAGCTAAAGCTGAACAAATCACTAAACCTGTAAAGGAAGCTGGTCCCTGTGAAGTCCTTGTTCCTACAGCAGGTATTACTGCAGCTCTTTCTGGCTCTCTCTGGGTTTATAGGGTTCTGAGCCTCATAGTACCGAGTTTTCAGTGTCTCTCTGTCTGCAGTTTCCCTATGCCTGCTGCAGCTATGGGGATCCTCTCATCCTTCGCACCAGTTATTTCTGTTAAAATACAATGTTCTTTTTCCCTGACATTCTGATTAATATTCTCTCCAATGAACAATTCCACTAAAAACTCAGGATCCCTCTTCTTGCTAGTTTCAAATATTCAACTGAAGCCATTCCTTACATTGCATAAAAAAACAGGCAGTTGAATGCTACTGAATTATTGTGCCATTGAAATGAAAGCTCTCAACCTAAGCAGCTTTATTGAACTATCTCAGAAGCTGAGAGCAGAGAGGGCACGACTATTCAAAATAAAGGGGTATCAGTTTCACTAATTGGTCTGAATAGCTCTTTTGACCCTAATTAGCTGTTTGTAATTTCCCTATTTGCATATCAGAAAAGAAATAAATTTGCATATTTGTAAATGAGGAGTGGTTACATCTCTGTGGGTTTGAGAAGTGTGCCAGAGAGCAGCAGCGTGATAAGGGTGGATGGCATTCCCTGGCAAACTGGCTGAGTGCCATCGAGCAGAGAGTGCCCCTTCTCAGACAGTGTTGTGCCTGCCTGAGCCCAGTGCCCACAGCCATCCAGGGCAGTTTAACTGAGAGCATCAGCCGGGAAACATTAATGGGTTAATTACAGCTCAGATTTAATCACTATAAATCTTAATGTTACTATTTTGATAAAATACTATCTAGGCTCTCTTTTCTGGTGTGTTTCTGCTGTTCTGCTTCTCCAAGCGAATCTGTAGACATGGGATGCAGTTCAGAATGTCTGTATCACTAGGCAGGTGGATTTGCCGTGTGTGTGTGTGTGTGTGTGAATATAAAGTACATAACCTTGCAGTAGTTACACACACCAACCACAGGGCTTTGTGTGGTTTTATAGTACACAAGCTGTCCTGCTGTGTTTCATCAGAATGGTGCCCTGTGGGATACCTGGTCCCCTTTGCTATATATGTAATTTGGAGTTTGAAATCTAAAGTCCAAACTAAACATGAAGTGAAATCTACTGAGCCAAATGATGTGGAGCGCATGCTGGTATGGTGTAGGCTCCCGTGCGGGATAGGTGTGCCTCCCATCTGTAACTTACACTTAGTCAACACTTTTCATCCAGAAGAAACTCAGACTATTTTACAAACTTAACAAACTGACCCACAGACTGTACACAGGGATCACTTCATCAACCACCACTGAAATGCATCCACTGCTTCAGTGAAACACAGAAGCTGTTTAACAGTGCACAGCACCATTGCTAATAAGTTTAGGTCAGGAAGAGCAGAATGTCTGATTCAGGGATAATGGTTCTAGTCTTGCAAAAAAACCCCTTTGTGGCCTCATCAGCATGAGAGGATTAGGACCTTCCCTGTCTCATCGGGGCGCCATACCTACTTGCCAGGTGCTCAGATACTATGTTGATGAGGGCCATAAAAAAACTTAAAAACCTTTTATGAGTCACCCAAATGGCAGCCCTTCCAGCAGCACAGCTCCCCTGCCCTGATGCTGGGGTGTTAGCTCAGGGAGGAAGATGTCACCCCCTGATTCACCAGTCCTGCTTTCTACAGTCTCTCCATTTCCCTTTGAGTGGTGTTAACACCTGTGTCATCAAACATGCGTTATGCCTGCTTGATAAATGCTGAGCCTCCCGCTTCTGCACAGACCTTGCAAAATTGACACTATGTTAAATATAGCATCTTGCATTGTTACTACTCGGGTAGTAAGTATCAGAAAGAGAGGGCGACAAATTTGGCTAGTACAGATTGTGTGAGTCATGAATATTCATCAATATTCAATATTCAAATGAGAACTGGAGTTTGCATAACAGCTCCGCCCACCCAACTGAAATAAATGTTGCAGCCTTCGCCAATAAAGTGCCAAATGAAATGGGTAGATGCTGCAGGCTGGATTGTGCCAAGCTTCTGATTTCCACTCCGTGAATGTTCACAGGCAGGATGAGAGCTCCCTGCCCCCAAAAAGCATCTCTCAGTTTCACAGGAAATCCAAAAAGAGGGTGAAAAATGTTCTGCAGTGTATCTCAAAATGGGAGGGCAACTCGCAGCCTCCCCCCCAGACACCCTTGGTACCAGGAAGACTGGAACTGGCCACTGGCAGCAATGCACAGGCTTTCTCCAGGGCCATTGGTTTTATTCAGCTGTGATCATCCTCACATCCTAGTTCATCTTGCTTCCCGCTTTGATTCTTTTGTAAAAAGGCACCTACAAATGCTTCATTGTTGGTTCTGTTGGATTTAATTACAAGTGCATTAGCCGCTTCACTCCATGTAATTACTAACCTGAATGGGGAAAGCAGAGATCAGAGAGTGTAAGTTCTCTCCGCACAGAAATCCAATTAGGTTTGTGGGCGTCTTTCCAGCTGCCGCTTATGTTATGTAAAGTTTTGTGTACGTATGTACGAGTTAATGGGGATATTTATGTTTTCTTGCCTTACCTTCTCAATTTGTTAATTTCAAATGTATTTTATAAGGTATCCGTGATTATGTTCCAATGCAACGTGGGTTAATTAGGCAGCCGGAACAGTCCCTCATCTAGGTGCAGACAAATCTGCCTTTGGAAAGCAAAGAAAAGGGATTCCCAGGATTACTGCAGCATGCATTATCTGGGACAGTCCTTGAGATGGTCTAGCAAGTGTCTGTAATGGCAGCGGCATTTTTCAGTTAATGCCATGTATCTTTTGCCAAAAGAAAAAATTGGTGTGTGGGTTTGTACCTTCACACAAGAGAGAGAGTTGTGTGAGTTGGCTACCATCTCATACCACTTGGCGCTGAGTCTACTCTCACTTACACCACATTTACATCATTGTAATACTACTGATGTCAATAGTGTTACTCCAGCTTCACACCAGTGTTGGTGAGAGCAGAATTAGGTCCATATCTTGTATCATATCTATCACAGAAGTGTTGCTGACACGTCCCAGATGATCAGCCTGTATTAGGGTGACAAGATATCCTGATTTTATAGGGACAGTCCTGATTCTTGGGTCTTTTTCTTATATAGGCTCCTATTACCTCCCCCACTAGTCCCGATTTTTCATATTTGCTGTCTGGTCACCCTAGCCTGTACTCTATAGACTAGGCTAGGCTATGTGTACAGCAGAGCCTAGATAGGAAACTATAATGTTGTCCCAAGAGCAGGGATTCTTTGGTGGGCCCATGGGATTTCTGGGCACAAGAACAAGCGCTATATCCTCGTGGGCATATTTTCACTGCAGTGTTAACTTGAGTTATCGACATTCAAATGATTTCTTTTGAATTAGCCTAGCTTGAATCAGAGCGGACACTCTGCATACCCTATTTTTTTGTGCTGCAGAAAGATGAGCCGCTCTATGATTCTTTCCCAGTGAATTGTAGGAGAACTTGTCTCTCCTTCCTGGCACATGAGGGAATTATAGGAAGGCACTGGAGGGCAAGCAGCACTTTAGTCATGCTAGCCTGTGTCCATGTTATGGTGGTCACATCTGCAGCTGATGAATAACTCGAGCTTTAGCCTACACCCTTTGATTGGCCACCCAACTTCAGTTCAAAGCACCACCATGCTCAAGTGATGGGCTTTGGTGTGTGCACAGAACTCTAGTTGGGGCAACAATCTAATGAACTTTGCAGTGAAGCCAGACTCTTCATTGTTGCTTTTGGATTTGCCACTTTCCCCCCGCTCCCCTCATCACATCACAGCAATTTCTCTGAACCTCATTACAGTCTGATAAACAAGGGCAAGTAGTTGCCCAACCCATATTGAAAGTCAATGAGAGCTGGGCACTAGCTCCCACTGTACCTTTGAAAATATCCATCTACAGTAACATGCTGCTGCCTTTCCTCGGGAAAGAACAGGAGTCAGGCTTACACAAAATGCTTATCCTCAGGCTTCAGCTCCATGCTGGGATACATGAGGAAACATACCCTACAACAGCGCTAAGGCTTCACCAAACCTACTTCTCATGTCAGCAAGCTGGTAATAAAACAAAACTGGATTAAATGTATATTTAACAAACCAAAATCCCTTTTTGCACTCATGCAACTGAGTTTTATTAGCAGGAATTCTCGCAGAAAGCAAACATTAGGCTCTCAGACTGAATATTTACAGAAACCAAATTTAACATAGATTTTCTGGGAACATTTGAACCTGGAAACTGATTATGAGTTACTCTCATTCAATCAGTGAACAGAAATAATACCATGTAACTTATATGATCACACATAATTAAGTACTAGAGCTTGAATTTCTGTTAACAAATCAGAGAGTAAATGCAATTCACAGAAAATGATAAAATACCTTGCAGTAAAAAACAAATAGGAGAAAATCACATATTTGCCCATATTCCACAAATAGAAAAAGAAATAAACTTAATTAGCTAAATTATGCTATGAATCATTCACTCAGCTCTTAAAGAACTAGCAAGTGCCCTTTTGTTGAGCTGATTCAAATATACTTGCACAGCTAGTGTTGAACTAAACCCCATATCTAGTTAGAAATAGGTGGGAATTGTGGAATCATGGGTTCTCTCCTTAACAAGGGCCTCAGGGTGAAATTTGTCAATGGCAGAATTCTTCTTAATGGGCCCATCTTTGTGGTATCTGGGTAAATACTAACTGCCTGCTTATGCACTATGCAGCACCAACAGTGTTAGTGATATTATGCAAGTAAAATATTATAGCACTTAAAATATGGTAACCTCCCTTACTAAATATGTACAGCAGGGAAAACCAACTGTCTTCACTTTTTAAGTACAATATAAAATTCATCATAATGTATTAAAAATGAGCAAATTCTGTTTAATAAACTACAGTAATTTAATATCTGAGCTGTTGTCCAATATGCTATATGTGCTGCCTCTGTGTTCCATGTTAACAGTCTTCATTTCATACGTTCTACTTGTCACGCTATAAACCTGAAATTCTCAGAAGTAGCAAGAGGAAGTTTTCATGCAAGACAGCAGTTTCTGAGATTTGTGTGACAAGCCTGGGTAAAATTCAAATGACGCTCTCTGTGATTTAATCCATTTGGAGCTATTGCACTAAATCAGTATAGCCATCACTGACATGCCAGCCCACAGAAACCTGGAAGTGGATGATATCCGTTTATCTGCGTATCTACATGTGAAAACTCAGGCAGGGAGAATAGTTTGCTTCTCTTCTGAATATATTTGGAGAATGAGCAGGGTCTGAGTCCCAGAGCACTTTGTGAAAATCCCAGTGCATTTTCTCTGGAAATGAATTGTCCTCATGATCATATTGTCTCCAAAACTGTCTGGAATGTCCCCATTTCCCTGGATAGTCTAGGACATAACCCTATAAATCCAAGAAATAAACAGCAATAGTCACAAATTATCTACCAGTAAATAAATGCACATGGGCGCAGTTTTGTAGCTGGCCTCAACTTGCCAAGCAGCAGTTCTGTTAGTAACCGAAGTTCCCTTCAGGCATTGAATCTGCATTCTTTACCCCATTTTCTAAAATTACTGAGGCCTGATCTACACCTAAAACTTAGCTCAACCTAGTTCAGTTGCTCAGTGCTGGGGAAAGTATTGTGCCCTATGCAACATAGTTAGGTGACCTAACTCCCACTGTAGACGCAACTAGGTCGATAATCTCATTTTCACCTCTGAGAGGTGGCTAACCTATATCTATGGAAAAACTGCTTCCATTGATGTAGGAAGCATCTACCTCTAGTGCTCCAGCTGCAACACTGTAGCTGTACTGTTGTTGCTGCTCTGGTGTAGACATATCCCGAGAAATAGTTGAGGGTCGGATTAAGGTTTTCCTCCTCCTTCTTCTTCTTTTGTATGGCAAGATAGGTGATTAGCAACATTTAAATACCCAAGACTAGATTCATAAGCCAGAGAGTAGCTTTGGAAGTGACTCGGTGTAAGTCTGACATGCCACCAGCAATGATAGAAGGATATGCTGACTTATAATGTGGTCCATAGTTTGCTACTGGGGTCCATCGTCACATTGTGCATTGTCTCTCAGCTCCCAGAAGTGTAAAAGATGACAGCATCTGCCATGCAATGTTCTGATACAGTTCATTGTGGAACATTGTTGCCAGGCTAGGTTGAAGGCTGGCAGTCCATTTGTGCGGTCAGCCATCAGGTGTTTGTTTGGGACATTTGTATTATCCCATTGAACCAGTGTTGATTTTAATGTTCCAGTTATAATTATCATCATGGTTTGAGAGAAGAATTGAGGTTACAAGTCAGGGTGAAGAAATGGTGAGAGAGATTTTAGTCACCTGTAGAAACCCTGGTTTACAAGGCTTGTGTTAAGTGCGTTAACCTTTCACCTCAGTGTGATTAGGTTCTAATATGCCCTTAGCTCGTACATAAAGTGGGTTTGGGGATCACAGCCATTCCCTGTTAGGACAAGGGTACACATTACAAAACCATTGCAAGGTCAGCTAAAATTGCAAGCCAGGGAGTGACCTATGAAAGAAAAATCAAATCAAGTAGGGGTTATTGGGTTTTTTTTAATGACGAAAGGGAAGTTAGAATTTTCCATTCCTGGTTTCCCTTCTCAAAAAGGATTTTTCTAACACACTGTGAAAAAGAAGAGATACAAAGATGGTCTTTAGCTCATGAGGACTTGCATAATAATAAATTATCAACCATATTTTGCTCTATGGATGCCTTTTAATGCACTGATGGGGAAAGGATATATACACAGGCAGGTCAGCCAGGCATACATTATTCTCGATAAGATACAATCTCAAACATCTTTTATTTTATTTTCCCTTGTACTACATTAATGGCTATTTCATTTGTGTCTCTGAGGTTGTAAAAATAATATGGAATGAGCTATCTTCATTGAAAGAACTTGCCCTTCTTTCTGAGGTCAGTAGGTGCTCCATGATGTTACTCACAACCACATTTGGCCCATGGCTTGGTAGCCTCAGCAGACCGTCCCAAGATAGGATGGACCTGGAAAGCGTACTCCTCGCTCTCGGCTCTGAGACATGCTGGTGAAGGGACAGCATAGAGAGCTTTCAGTGTTTCTGCCTGGGCTATCCTTTGCCCTGTGGGTGAACAGGATATTTCCTCATCCAGAGCTGCCAGGCTAGCACCTTTCAGCAGCCACTAAATTCATGTAAAATTTAAAAAAAAAGAAGCAAAGAGAAGAAACTCCACTTTTCATCTCCCTCATCTGTAAAGTGCTGCTCTCTCTCTGCTCTCTCTACCGGAGGAGTTCAGCTCCCCTTTGCTTTGGGTTAGTCTCAGAGGGAAGGAACATGTTGCAGGGAGGATGTGAATAGGAAATTGAAGCTTCTGTGCAGGCTATGTTAGTTACTAGATATGGATACAGGAATTTGACTTGAAGCATTTACCTGCCAACAGAATTATACATAGGAAGCTTTTGACTGGAAAAAATATGGTTTAGTGTTAAGGTTCAGTTCTATTTGTGAGTGTCTTCCTGCTGGCAGCTGCATTGAAGTGCAGCTATTGAGCTCCACATCTCATGCCAGAATCTCAGCTGTTCCTCCCAGCACAGAAAAGAGGGATGTAGACAGTACATTAAACTTATTTTTCTCTTTAAATCCATTTTCATAATTTTATTTTTTGTATGAACAGATAAATAAGGGATTCTATTAAGATAAATGGGGAACTTGTAGCAGCTATAATGCACAAATTAAAGATGAAGCAGGGGGTTTGAAATGGCTCCATATTTCATAATGAGGACCTAGTCAGATCTATCATCACAGCAATGGGTCTGCCAACATGTCCAGGAAGGAGCAAACCAGAGGCTCCCCTTGATTCCTGGAGAATCTGTGCACTCACAGTTACTGCAGTTAGAGTGCTCATGAGGCAGGCTGCATGAGCTGGCAATACCACCAGCTAGCCCTGTGGAGCACAAGGGATGTGTCACAAAGCCCAGGATAATTGGACATTCTAGTGTTTGTTAGTGTGAGGCTGAGGAGAAGCTCCTGACAGGACTGTAGTTCACATGCCAGAGGCGTTGCAGCATGTTGGGGACACGTACGGGAATGACACTGGTGTTCAAGTGTTTGGATTGGAAGGGTTTTCAAAGAAATATCAAGTTTCTCTCTCCTTCCACCCCCTCAACATCCCACCCTCTGTGCCCAGGACATGCAAAACCTGTGGAAAGACTGCAGCAAACTGTAGGTGTGAAGTGAAGCACCTGCAGTGCACAGAGAAGATATCCAGTGTCTACAACCACTAGCACATTGGACTCAACATGAAAAGCCTTGACCCCTTTCCACTTCAGACAGACTCAGAATAATCCTTTGAAACCCTACAAATTACTCTTCTTTGCTCCATGTTTTTGGGAGTATTAATGAGGCTTTGAGATACCTGCTTCTTGGTTAGCCAAACAGCAATAGGCAAGCCAGAGAGAGCTCTGTGATCAAGGACAAGCCAGCAGTGCGAGGTCATAGGCTTCTCCCTGTGTTAAGTTCCTCCCCTGATGGTTCAGACATGGTCTCATGTAGCCCAGTGGGACTGGCTGGCATAGGGCCAGGGAGTAAAACACCAGCTCTGCCTTGGTGTAGATGGACGCCCAGTGCAAACCTGCACACACATTCCTGCACTAGGCCACGTTTCTGTTTGCAAGGATGTGCTATGCTGTATCCTTGGGCATTCCCACATCATCACGCTGCCGTGTGTGTCTCACAGCTGGAATGCCCCACTCCAAAGTGCTCTGCTGAAGCTGAGTTACGACGAGGACTGGATGACAAATGGAAAAAATAGTCTCAAAGGCTGCAGTAATTAGAAAGTGAATTTTGCTTTGCCATGTTCCCACCTCTTTTGTATCACCTTCCCACAGCTGCTTGTACAAGCAAAATTTGGTTTGTGTGAACACTCAGGGGAAATGCATTTCACACTCGTGTCTGAAATGTGGTTCAGTCGGAAATTAACTTTATTTTGGGCAAGAGTGGAGGTAATAGTGCTTGGGACAAGCAGGATGTCTATATCTAGAAAAGATCACTGGAGGTTTTGTGGCCATCCATGAGAGTCGTGACTAGCAGAAATACTAGTTTGTGATGATAAAGCTACGCTAGTGGTTTTTATGTTACATCGAGCTGGGAGAGCCAGTGCAGACCAGCCACCAGCATGTTAACCAGGATATCCTATGACCCAGCTCAGAGCTGCAATGGTGTGAAACTAATAAAAATGCTAGTGTAGTCAAGGCTGAAGAGTTGGTGATGTTCATCAGGTAATACCTGGCAAATCATAGAATCATAGAATATCAGGGTTGGAAGGGACCCCAGAAGGTCATCTAGTCCAACCCCCTGCTCAAAGCAGGACCAAGTCCCGAATAGCTGGCACCTCTGCTGATGACAGGTTTAGTAGGTGAAGGTGGCATGCATTAGAAGAGCTTTTTGAGCTAATGATAGCTCAGAGCTTTGACACTCAAGGTACTGATTAATTTCTGCCAGTTCAAATACACATCCTCCCCAGGGTGGCTTTGATCCACACAGCACCTGAAATATAAAACCCCAGCATCACTGTACTTTGGAGATGAAAGTGAGAGTTCTATTGTGAAATGCTAAATGGAAGAACAGAAGGCAGGAAACATGTTGCTACTGTAACTTGCATTAAATGACACAAGGCACAAAGTCCACAGGAACTATGTCAGCATCCTCAGCAACATGAGACGCAGCCAATATGCTAGATCTGCTCCTGCCGATTTAACATGGGGCTCTGCCCTCCAAATTGTCCCCTCTCCCTTTTAAAATAAAGGAATCCTTGTCAGGAGAATAAGGAGAATGGAAATGCCTGTTGAGCCCATTCCCCTGAGTCCCCAGGAAATTTCTGCCCTTTAAAGACATTCAGTTACATGTGTGATGTTTGAAGTCTTTGTTTTGTCTCTAGCTAATCAGAGATCTTTAAAGCCTTAGACAGCAGAATGGAGAGATATGCTGCTGACCTGTCTCCATTCCAAGGTGCAGGGAGGTTCTTGCTCTGCCTGCTTGAGTGCAGGGAGAGGTCTGTTAGGAAACCCATTTGCTTCTCCTTGTCTCAGTGAGATTTAATTTTTAAAAATACTTGTAATTAAAAATGAAACAAACAATATGGGTGGAATTCAGATCATTCCCTTCCCACTGCCTGGGAGTTCAGTTTTTGTTAGCATGGTTGGTCGGGTATTTTTGCTCCCCACACATAAGAAGTGCATCTTCCCTTCAGCTTTACCTGCCAACATATTTGCATCTTGTGCTAAACAAGTGAAACAAAGCCCCCTTTGAAATGCATGAAACCCTTTATTTCAAAGGGGAAGTGAGGAGCGAGGCATGTTGGCAGCACTTGGTTTGAGTTTGTCTTGAAATGCTGAGACTTTTTTGTGTGTTTCATAATTACATCATTAGCACCTTTAAAGTTATCTCACTACCTTCTAAATGAGCGGGGTAGAAATTCAGAGACAGAGGGGTGTACCTGAGTGCACAGAAAAAAATCAGATACACTTAGTGCACAAAATACTTGAACTGGTAGCCCTTCTGTGTTGTAGCCCAGGACCCAGCCACAGGCAAAAGGACTGCTGCTCTGATCCATCCACAAACACCCTCTTGCTTTCTCCCAGTGACCACTTATGCCTTGGAGAAACACCCTGGAAAAAGTCACTACCTTAACCTTTGTTAGGGCCCTTTTAAGATTCAACTCGGCCCAGATCCCTGCAGATGGCTACCAGCGGGCAAACTTAGGCGGGAGCTGACCAAGAACTCCGCTTAGTGTGCAAACACATGTTCACCTTCCCTTTCCTGCTCCTCCCTCCCCTCCTGGTTGTCTCACCTTGTCCTAACCTAGACAGTGGGTAGCATTTGGGGGCAAGGACTGTATTATTGACAGTGTGTCTATACAGCCTCTAGCACAATGGAGGCACTGGCCCTTGCGTGGTGCCCCTAAGCACTGCTGCAGTACAGACAAATGCAATATAGTGGAAGTCATTTCATACTGTACAACAACTGAAGAAAAACTCCATAGTGTAATACAGAAATAGAATAGTTTCCTTCAAAGTTGTGGTTTGTTGTCGTAACCAGACCCAATTACAAGCTTGATTTTGAGCTCCCCGCCCTGTAACTTTGGCTATTATTGTTTATCATATGTATTACCATAGCATCTGGGAGCCCTAGGCTTGGAGCAGGACCCATTGTATTAGGCACTAGCAAAATTGGTGCTGGTAGTCCATCATGCCAGGCTTACTCTGAAGAATTTTTCTGCAAAGAGAATTTTTCTGCAAAGCCTTCTGAGTTACAGATTATTTAAAATTAGCCTGATTTGAGATTCTGACTTGGGTCTCACATTTCTGTGCATCTTTTTGCTTAAAAATGACTTGTTATTGCTCCTCCAAACATTCCACATGCTGAAATCTTTTTGAAAACTCATGCCTAGGTGGTGATTGAAGAAAAAAGCTGTAAATAAATAAATGAATCTGTATCTTGTTGTAGCATGTGCATGACCTGTTTGCACTCACATAGCTAGTTGCAGGTTAGAGAAAAAATAAAGGTCCTTTTATACTTCACCAGTATACTGATGCTGTTCTTCGAATAGGTGTCAGTGTGACTCCCACTGCAGGTGCTACTGTGTCTTATGCCTGGGAGAATGGAGTTTTTGAACAGCAGCATCTGTTGGGGCTGCGCATGTACCTTGTGCTTCCATATAAAGACATATAGAGCAGAGCGGCTGCGACCCTCCCTCAGCTTTCTCTTCCCGCCTGGGGCAGTGAGACAGAACCTGGCAGGTTCTGACCTGCTACTCTTCTCGAGCTCAATTCCTAAAACTATTTTTGAGAAGAAATCCTTCTTCATCTCTTTTACTTCCATAATATATCACTGTATTATGTGCACCTGCAGCAGGAGCCACACTGACAACATTTGGAAGAACTACAGTTATGGGAGGGTCAGTAATTGTTCTTTTTCATTATGTCACGAGAGGCCACTGATTTTTGTATATAGGGGGCTCGTGTTCAGCTCATCAGGTGACTGTGTCACTGGTCTGTGGCAATAGAGTCTCTTCAGAAAAGCATTTGCTTTCTGCCAAGTATGAAGAAGATTTTTCACTGGGCGGATGAGATCTCCAGGCTGTACAGGGAAAATGCAGTGGCTAGTTGGAATGGCAAAGGGCTGAGTCAGTCTATGGGGATAAGAGGGAAGATGTTGCTGTGGTTAAAAATAGGTGGGAGACCTGAAGCATGGGCTGGGCCTGGGCCATGTGGGTTAGGGATGGAGTGTGAGAATGTGTAGCTCACATGGCCAGTGTCTATGATGCAGGGTGGGTGGCAACAAGAAGGCTTCTGGCCTATCGGCCGAGGTTGTTACTAAAATAAAAGTAGTTTGTCTGCTAATAGAGTTCACTATGAATTTAAGGCCCCTGGAATTGACTGCAGGCCATAGCACTGTGATCTCATTACTGTAATGGACATTAACCACATCACAGCCTGAGAAGTGTCATTGAAACCAAAAGCTTCAGCCATCCTTAAATAAAAGGTTAGGGAGCTGTCTGGGTCCTGATAGCTTAGTGCCTAGTCCTGCAGACAGTTGGCATTACAGAGAGACAAATGTGGTGGGTCCCTTTATTGGAACAGGAAGAAGCATCAGCATCTGTCCTTAGTGAGTCTCTAGTGTGATGTGGCCTCCAGGCCATTTGCTTTCCTATCAGTTCAGCAGTGAATGGAGAACGCCACACTTAGATTCTTGGCACAGGGGCTGATGGTACAGACAGGCAGAAGGCTCGTGACCTGAATTGTTCACACAGTTGCTGATTCAGCCAGCGGAGATGGCAATGTCTGACTGCAATAAAAATCAAACAGTGAATCAGGAGTGGGAGCTCTGAGTAGACAGAGACCTGTCAGTCTTCTGGCCACTCAGAGAATTACCACGGTAGATCTATGGCTTGGGGTTACCTGTCATACTCAGTGGTGCTTTCATGGCCACTGCACCAAACCACCTAAGGCAGATTGTGCAGTCTGACAAAGGCTACTTCAGCATGACACCATGCCCATGCTGTTAAAACTGGCCATGACACAGGGTCACAGAATGACAACCTGTGAGCAACAAATACTTGGACTGAGCTGGACAAACATTTGACAACATCAGCATCAGCTACAGCTCCACAGGGTGTCATTGCAAACAGCCTCCATCTGGGTGACTGGCAGAGAGGCTCCACAAGACTCTATATCTTATACCTTCATGAAAATAATACGGCAGCCAACATCCTGTCCGAGTGTCAGGAACAAATCAGTGTCTATCCTCTGCTCCAGTGTTGTAATAACCATGAGAGACGGTCAATCTCTCTCTCTCTCTCTCTCTCTCACGTACAGACACACACACACACACACGTCTGATAACTGGAGGGGAGAGAAGACAGAGACTGTCAAAGTTAAAATAGGAAATACCACTGGATGCAACTTCACGTGGTGTAAAGCCTGTGACATGCTAGAGGGCCATCCATGGAATAGACACTCACTCACAAACACTCAGATGGACTTGCAGTCCTGGGACTTGATTGCCTAGAGAACTAAGTCCCATGGAGATTTAAAGACGTGTCTCCAATTTCGTGAGCTTTGGAGGAGGTCCCGTGGGAGTCAGCGATAACCAAGCTGATATTATCCTCTTCTGCAATGCCCTGAAAACCTACTAGCAAGGGCTGGGAAGCCAGTGAATGTTTTATGCACTAAGTCTGACTTCCTGCCAGGATATTTTCATGTATAAAACCTCCTCCCACTCCATCTTACTTAATTCTAGACTCGCATCTGAACGGGGAAGCAAAATCACATGGACAACAGACTATGCCAGCAAGCCCTTGCCGGCAAGTGACAGGGAGAGACCAGCTAGGAACGTTTTTCATCCTGGGCTTTACAAACTTCTGCCACTGCTTCAGCATTGAACCTGAGCAGCAAGAGGCAGTTTCTATGAGTGACCAAGACACCTGGGGAGTTCCCTTCTCCTGATCTCGCTGCTGGTATCTTGCAGGAGGAACTCTTCCAAAAGCAAAAGGGAAAATCCCTTTGTGACCTGGTTTTGGAAATTATGTAAGTGTGGTTTTGCCTGGGCTAGCCTAGCTGTTAGGCATGTCAGCTGCCTTTCTGGCAGCATTTTCAGTGCAGCTGGGAATATTTTGCTAATCAATAAATGATTCTGATGACTGAGAATGAACAACAATTGACCTTTATAAAGCCAATACAGATATGTTTTTCCAGTGGATGCTGCTGCTATCCCCTCTGCAAATAAACAGCATCATCCAAGACAGTGAGCACAGCCATATGCATGCCTGCTAGAGATGTTACATCTGCATGCAGTGCTGAGTGTTGCATGTTAAATGCAACTTCAGCTATGGATCGCATGCAGCGATGCATACAAGTACATCTAATCCTTCTTCACCAACGCCCCCAGGGTCTGGTTCAGGACAGTTCCTAGTTCTTTGCACAGATTATTTTTGCCATGTCTCAAGCATAAGGGCATCCACCACTTCCTGTGGAAGACCAATCTGCAGCCTAATAGCTACCCCTTGCATTTGGAAGAGGAGCGTATTGGTGTGTGTCACTGAGTGGCCATCCTCCAGTGCCCCATGGTGACCTCAGGGGAATCCTGCAAACTGCCTCTCACCTCAGTTTTCCATCTTGGACTGCTCAGTAAACTTCACCTATAAGCCTTTTGTGGCAAAAAACACTCTTCTTTGGGGTCTAGATATTTTAACATAAAAATAAACTTCAAGTGCCAAATTGAAGTTCAATAAAAGTCCACACAAAACAAATTTTTCTCTTCCTACGCTGCGGCCTTCCTATGCAGGACTTTCCTGCTTTGGTAGGCCACTCCTGTCCTGGAGTCTTAGGCTTTGTCTACACTGGACTTTCGTCAGTAAAGCTTCTGTTGTTCAGGGTGTGAAAAAACATGCTCCCCCGCAACAAAAGTTTTACCGACTAAAAGTGTTGGGAGAGCTCTCCTGCCAACAAAGCTACCACCTCTCGTTGGGAGTGAACTTTTTGTCGGCAGGAGAACTCTCTCCCGCCAACAAAGAGCGGCTATGCTGCGCATATTTTAGCGGCATGGCTGTAGCGGCACAGCTGTGTCACTAAAAGATGCGTAGTGTAGACATAGCCTAAGTCCTAAGACTCTCTGCAGGAACCTACTTGCTCTGCTCTCCCTGAGCAAGTGAGCATCCACCTCCCCTTTCCTGCAGCCTCCTGCTGTTCTTTATAGGGAAATCATCTGATGAATACCCAGGTGTGGTTTCTAAGTAATCAAGGTTGGCTGGCCCCAACCCTCTCTAACCAGTAAGTAGCAAGCCACCCTGCTACAGCCTAGTGCCAGCGAAAATAATCTAATTATCAAGGCCTACCATTTCCAAAGCAGCATTTGGGGTGGCTTCAGTGAAGGCTGGCATGCTGGGAGGGTATTTGCTGTAATAATTCTTCCAGCTCCACTTAAAGATTTTACTAACGCTAAATTTTCCCTCTAGAAACCGAAATAAAAGCTGCTAAGGGCTGAGTCCTGATTCACAGTCCTGTTTGTCAGTGTTTTGGAAGCCTCATCTTTAGACATAAATATGTGACAAGGAGAGCAATGCATTCAAGCCATCCTTCACCTCTAGCTGCACCTCTTTTTTTGGTTTGTGCATCCCATAGGAAAATGGCCACTGGATTGAGAATAAAATGGCTTTAATGAATAGTACACACTTTTTTCTAACTGAACACAAATTCTGTGTCAGTGGTGTGAAAAATAGCTGTGAACATGGATCCTAACAGTAAAAACTAGTATTGGTTCAGGATAGTGATCAATTTAACAAGATGATTATTATTGTGGTTAGCAAGGAAAATCACCTGCTAAAGGGCTATCATGTTTAATTAATAACCATCAATTGACCAAGTATTAGGGTCTCTTATGTTATCAATATGCTACTGGCTGCTTTCCTTTTCCTGCTTTGGGGTAACAATTACTACCTATGGGGTTAGAACGTCAGTCAGCAGATGTAACTGTTATTAGACCTTTGTGCATCTTAAAATGCTATTTCCAAATTGCTGCTACAGTATGGTGTTTGCTCTGCAATTCTTGCAATGCTGGGGCTCAACATTTGGGTTTTATTTTAAGTCAGAGTTTGTTGTAGTCACAATGGCTCTTTGTTGTTAATGGATTTTTGTGAAGCCCAGAAGCCCAGTGATAGTCATGCCAGAAAATACTGGCTATGTGCAGATATGAGTGGGAAGTACAGCTGAAAGTTGCTTGGGTGCTACGTGCCATCGACATAGCTTTGAACAAAGATGTGAAAACATCGGTTTTAAAGACAGCAATCACTTTGGACTCTGCAGAGCTATTCTGTAAACATAAAAGAGGAGATCAAGATTAATTTTCTGATTAAAAAGTGGACAGAGGTTGTCTTAAATACTCAGCCTGATTCTCCCTCGTCTTGCAGCTTGTGTCATCCTTTACACTTGTACAAAGTGAATGTAAAATGCTACCACTCTGATTCCATTCTCTTTCCAAACACTCGTATATATCAGAGACAGACAACATAGGGGTTTTCTGTCTGCTTTCCAGCTATTTGTCTAGGCCCGAGGTACAACACACAGAACTGCCTCATTCACTGACTTTCGTGTTCCGGGTAAACGAAAGCCAAGGGAGTGGCGCTGTGGTCACTCTAACAAGTTGCCACACTCCTTTATATTTTGTATCAAGGTTAGAGAAATCCTGGCTTCCTGATCTTTACTTTTCATTCTCACACTGAGGGACAGACCTTTCTCAAAAGCAAACTGATTTCTGCTTTGTGTGGGGAACGTTTCTGAATAAGCAGGACTCCTCCCTTGGCCTTGCCTTTCTTTTTTGAAAAACAAACCTGGGGTTTCTTCAGACAAAATGATAACACTTGTGCTTCCAATTCCGCTCACTCTTGGTCTGGGGTTTGCAAGTGTAAGTTCAGATTATGAATGCTTGTACAGCGTCTGATATTCCTAGGAAGAATACTTTATAACTGAAATCTTTCTTCTCCTGGGGATGAAAGCAAAACAAATTTAAGGATTAAATCACACAAAGGTATAATCCCCAAGGGAAACTTACTTTAGTTATTGTGATTATATTACGATGTACGCCTCAGTACAGCAGAAGCAGTGTGAATACCATTTCAGTGGGGAATAATTTTTAGTCTTACCGCATATAGTACATTATAATGCATTTCTGGGAGCCTGATGAATAATAACTGCAATGCTTAGATTTCTTTGCTTTCTTCAGTTTATTTTGGCGTTTCTAACCCACTCCCCTTTGTTTGTTCGTTTTTAAGAGCAGGTTATCCTTAAGATAAAAAACTGCAATAATTCAGTTAGAGAATCTTTAACCAAATGTTCATTACATGTCCTACACAGTGTGTGTGCTTCATGTTTAGGCAGGGTTTGAAACAATAACCACATATGAAGCATTTTGAATACTCTTGTCCTGACTTCCCAGTGTGTAGTCAGTGACACCTGTGCTAAGTGAGTGTCCAATAACCATTCTGATTTGGGAACATTTGATATACACTTAGCATGGGTTTGAATACACAAGGTGCAAGGTAGTGGAGAATCTGGATCTGTATTTATTTGAATCACACACCGATACAAGGTATTGATCCCATGATGTACCACACTAATATAGCAGGTCAGTCCCCCAAAACAGCTTGTGGGTCTGGTATTTGGTAGCAGTGCCTTGTCGGATTGATGATAATACTATGTAGCACATATATAGTATTTTCCATTCTCCAAATGCTATACTAGAAAGGAAAATTATTTAAATACACCAGTAGAGAAAGTGGCTGTGAAATCTTAAGAGACACTATGTGAAGCAGACAACATTCCTGACGTTTGAACAATTAAGAAGGAAGTCAGGCTGCTTATTTAAATATTTTTTCCTTTTATCAGCTTGAAGTGTGTTGCCTTTTAATTTTATTGGATGTCCCTTTCTTCTTGTATTCTGAGAAGGGTAAACAGGAACTCCAAATTTACTTTCTCTTCCATTCATTGTTCTATATACCTTTAGTATGGTCATCTCCATTTGTCTCTTTTGTCAGCCAAATACACCTTATCTTTTTCTCTCTCCTCTTATGGAACTCTGTCCATTCCTCTAATCTTTGTCATTATCCATCGCTGAGGGTTTTCTAGCACTATGTTCTTTATGAGATGGGGTGACCAGAACTGAGCACAAGATTCCAGGTGAGGATTCCCACTGATTTATATCATGGCATAATATTTCAGTAATCAGTGTTGTTGTAGCTGTATTGGTCCCAGGATATTAGAGAGAGAGTGAGGTGATCATAGAATCATAGGATTGGAAGCAACCTCAGTAGGTCATCTTGTCCAGTTCCCTGCACTCAAGTCAGGAGTAAGTAATAACTAGACCATTCCTGACAAGTGTTTGTCTAACCTGCTCTTAAAAACCTCCAACAACGGAGATTCCACAACCACCTTAGGCAATTTGTTCCAGTGTTTAACTACCCTGACAGTTGGAAGTTTTTCCTATTGTCCAATTTGCGCCATTCTCACTTCAGTTTAAGCCCATTGCTTCTTGTCCTAACCTCAGAGGTTAAGGAGAAAAAATTTTTTTACTCCTCTTGTAACAACCTTTTATGTACTTGAAAACTTATCATGTCCTCTCTCTGTCTGCTCTTCTCTGGACTAAACAAACCCAGTTTTTTCAGTCTTTCCTGATAGGTCATGTTTTCTAGACTTTGAATCAGTTTTGTTGCTCTCCTCTGGATTTTCTCCAGTTTATCCACATCTTTCCTGAAATGTGGCGCCCAGAACTGGACACAATACTCCATCTGAGGCCTAATCAGCGCCGAGTAGAGCAGAAGAATTATTTCTTGTGTCTTGCTTAAAACACTCCTGCTAATACATCCCAGAATGATGTTTGCAACAGTTTTACACTGTTGACTCATATTTAGCTTTTGGCCCACTATAACCCCAGATTCCTTTCTGCAGTACTCCTTCCTAGGCAGTCATTTCCAATTTTGTATCTGTGCAATTGATTGTTCCTTTCTAAGTGAAGAACTTTGCATTTGTCCTTATTGAATTTCATCCTATTTACTTCAGACTATTTCTCCAGTTTGTCCAGCTCATTTGAATTTTAACCCTATCATCCAAAGCACTTGTAACCCCTTCCAGCTTGGTATCATCTGCAAAATAAGTATATTCTCTATGTTATTATCTAAATCGCTGATGAAGATATTGAACAGAACTGGACCCAGGACCAATCCCTGCAGGACCCCACTCAATAGGCCTTCCTAGCTTGACTGTGAACCACTGATAACTACTCTCTAGGAACAGTTTTCCAACCAATTCTGCACACAGCTTATAGTAGCTCCATCTAGGCTATATTTCCCTAGTTTGTTTATGAGATCATCTGACACAATATCAAAAACCTTACTAAAGTCAAGATATACCATATTTACCACTTCCCCCCATGCACAAGGCTTGTTACCCTGCCAAAGAAAGTGATCAGGTTGGTTGGACACGATTTGATGTTGACTTCTAATCTTCTAATCACCTTCTAATCTTCTTTAAAATTGGGCATTGTTTCATCTGCGAGGAGGTGGGAATTGCAGCCTATGAGGTCGACGGTTTGCAATGTCTTATGTGACTGAATAGTCCAATCCGAGATTTGCGTACATAAGGGCATCACATCAAAGAACAGGCAGGTAACAGATCCTGTGTATAGGCACTTCTGTACTACAAGAAGGCTGCTAACAGTCCCGGTGAGGACTAGTGCTTGCTGTCTACATCTAGCTTAGGACCTTAGCTGGCCCCATTACCATAATACTAAAGCACCAAACAAGCTCATATGTATTATTCCTCACAACATCCCTGTCAAGTAGGGAAGTGCTATTAGCCTCTCTGTACCTCATTTCCCTATCTGTAAAATGGGATCAGTGACTTGACAAGGTCACACAGGAAGTCTTTCACAGAGCAGGGACATGAACCCAGGTCTCAGACTAGTGTCCTAACCACTGGACCATCCTTCCTTTCAAGTCTTAAAATCAATATCACTTGCACAGATATACTGTTCATAGTTCCAGAGCAACTTCCCCAGAATACTGTGCTCAGTGCAGAGCACTTCATTACCAGAAAGATATTGATTGATATATTAGAGGGAGTTCAGAGAAGAGCAACAAAAATAATTAGGGAGTGGAGAGATTGACTTGAGAGAGTGATTTATGAGGAAAGATTAAGCGAGATAAATATGTATAGCTTGGCTCACCAGCAGTTAAGGAGGGGACATAAGTCTGCAAATAATTAGGGTGTAAATAATCAAGGGGGAGAGGAATCACCTGTGCTGGTCCATTCTGATTTATAATGTTGTGACTTTACATGCTGTTGCTGTAAGATGCTATTTCACAGCCTGTCTTGGCCACAGAGCCCACCTCAGAGCTCCCTGTGGAAAGGCATTTTTGGAAGCTAAGTCACAGGTTTCAGAGTAGCAGCCGTGTTAGTCTGTATTTGCAAAAAGAAAAGGAGTACTTGTGGCACCTTAGAGACTAACAAATTTATTAGAGCATAAGCTTTCGTGAGCTACAGCTCACTTCTAATGCATCCGATGAAGTGAGCTGTAGCTCACGAAAGCTTATGCTCTAATAAATTTGTTAGTCTCTAAGGTGCCACAAGTACTCCTTTTCTTTTTGGAAGCTAAGGATTCAGTGTTGAATGAAGGGAGAATTCATGGGGCTGGGGGTCTCAAGGAAGTAGCCAAGTATGACAAAGACAGCACTGCTTTGTTTCACCTGAGTCTGTGTGTCAGGAGAATGAGTCTAATATTTATAAATGCAACATTAAACCCCCCTACACAGCCCCAAACTATCAAAGGTCTTTCACTTGGCTTTCAGGAGACTGGGGACCATGCCAGTTGTCCCTCCATCTGCAGCCCTAGCCCTCACCCTGGGATGCTCCTTGCCCAAGGTGGAGAAATGGCACCTTTGCACTGAAGAACAATTTCAAAGAATAAAATATAAGCCTCTTTCAGCAGTCTGCGCTCCCCCCTTGCAAACGTTTATAAATCCCCCCAGTGGCTGCAGCAGCACTGCATTTCCACTGCTGCATTGAGCCAGAGACAGTCTGGCATTCAGGGGCGTTAAGTAGTTTAACTTTGCAAGGTCACTCACTCTGCTCTGCTCTGTGTGGCCAGGGCTTTGAAGAGGCTTCCTGACCTGGAGCTAAACTCAAAGTGTGTGAACCACTGTGGAGCTAACCAAAAAATTTGTTAGTCTCTAAGGTGCCACAAGTCCTCCTTTTCTTTTTGCGGATACAGACTAACACGGCTGCTACTCTGAAATCTGTCAAGAAATTTCTATTATCACCTACGTTAGTTGCCATAGTAACTACAGTACTTGATTATTATGGAATAGCAGAGCAAATAGCCACATAAAGTCTGTGGACGTTCTTGGTAAATTGGGGTATGGCGGTTCCCGTTGTTCCACCAGCCATAGGACCGTTTGGAAAATTTTGAAATATTTCAACAAGAAAATTTTTTGCCAAGATTTTCACACAAATGGTTCCCATTTTTCAAGCAGCATCTGAGACAAGAGGGGGAAAGAGGGCTTCATTCCTTCACCCTTCCGTCTCCAACAGTTACCACAGCTACTGGTTTCATAGTAGCAGCCGTGTTAGTCTGTATTCGCAAAAAGAAAAGGAGTCTCTAAGGTGCCAGAAGTACTCCTTTTCACAGCTACTGGGACAGTTAACAGCTCTCCCCAGAACACACGTCACTTTCTGAGTATGCCAGGCCATGGGTTGGTTCTGTAGATTAACAGGCAAGTTTGTAATCTGTGTAAATCCAGCTCCTGTGCTCTGTGCGATCAATCGTCAGTGTAATTGGGACACTGCACCTAGAATACTGCCTTCAATTCAGGCACCTCAGTGTTGACAAACTGGAGGGGACAAACAAACACAAGGCTTTGACAAACTGGAGGAGATTCAGACAAGAGCACCAAAAATGGGGGGTTGGAGGGCTGGGTTCCCAGGGAGAGACGAGATGAGCTCAATACATTATGCTCACCAAAATGGCAACAAAACGGGGGGAGGGTATGAGAATGGCTTCCAAATATTTGAAGGTTGTAAAAGCAAATGCTATATTGTGGCTATAAAGCCACTGACCACATTGGGGCACAATGCTTCCTGGGATGCAACTGGAGTGAGCCACTGCTGCACCCTTTGAAGGGGTGCAGTGTACTGCCCCCCCCCCCCACAGGACTAGTTCTGCTGGGTTACCTGTAGAGGTTTCTCCTCCCCTACACTCCCCACCAACTCGGGGAAGCCTGGTGCTGTCTTGGCTCTGTTAAGAGGCACATTGGGCATCCCTCTCTTTACAATGGGCAGTTGGTGTACAGGCTCTGAACACGATGATAGCAATAGCTCTAGCCACAGTCTCAAGAAGGAGTGAAACCAAGGAAGGAGATCGGTATTCAAGGCTGGGTGATGAGGTGCCACAGCCTAAAGCTAAAGAAGGTGCCTTCAGGTTAGACAGAAAGAAACTCTCCCTAACAGTAAGACCCTTTCAGCAAAGAGAAGGCAGCAGTAGGGGACAGGAGGTCCCAGGACTGAGTATGTCCACAGAGAGACTACATCCCACACCTAGGGAGAATACAGGCAGGCAGCTGGATCTGATGGCCTGAGAGGTTTCTTCCCGATCTCACCCCTATGATTCTGCAACAACATCCGGGCAGTCTCTTTACACAGTGAAGAGACACTGATCTATTCCCCTCCTAGCATGCAGCGTCCCCGAGAATCCCTGCACCCACTCCACTCAATAATGCAGGCTGCTGTCTAACCCCTCTGGGCAGAAAAGACATGTCACCTTGAGCAGCAATCAAATAAATAATAGACTGCGGCACTGTCACTCTGTCTGGGGGGCAGCGAAGGCAAGAGCTTGCAGGTCTGTGACCATCATGAGGAAAATGTCTCCAGCACTACTAGGGGAAAGAGGGAGTCATTTAATTCCTTTTTTAAAAAGAAATCAACAAATTTCTTATTTTTAAAGGAATAAAGGCATTTCTGTGGCGCTTTAGAAAATGTCCTTGCTCCTCCAAGAGAGGGACATTTTCCATGTGAGGAACCAGGAGTATGCTCAGGGCTGTGCTCAGCATGGAGAGTGAGGAAAATGGTGCTAACACTTATGGCATCTAGCGAGAAAAGCCTTATAGAAATGCATAGTAGAAGATCCCCTTTCTAGGTTTTTAATCTATCCTATAGAATTGACTAGAGAATTCTACAGGATAGTGCAAAAAAAAAAAAAAAAAAAAAAAAAACCTATAGAAAGGATCCCATTTTTTTATTCAATTCTGTAACTTTATATGATAAATTTCTGTAGGAGCCTACTAAATTTCGGTCGGACACGATTCGTTTCTTCCCTACCAAATTCTGTAGGGCTTTCCCATGAGTTGCTCTGTATCTTTCAAGTGTTTTACAAAGTTTAACTAGCCTGGGTCCTCTGTCCTTTTCTTACAGCTGCTGAATATGCTAAGGTCCCTCTAAAATAAAGGCAACAATGGCTTGTGCTGGGGGCGTCAGTAAGAAAGTCAGTTCATTGGCCCCAGACCTGGCGCTGGTATATCCTGGCCCAAATTCATCAGCCCACCTGTAAAACCTGAGCCATTTGTGGCTGCTGGGCCAAAGCCATTGGTATTGTAAATGTGGAAAATTCCCATGACATCAGCGGAGCTGTGTCCCTTTATGCCAGCAGAGAATTTGTCCCAACCTAAGCCATGGAGGTTGCAGTAGGATCTATGTCGTGCATAGGCCTAGTACTGGCCCTTTTCCGTAACTGTGATTGGAATTTACTAAATCCATTCTCCTGTGGATGAGAATTGTGAAATTGGGTTTAATGTGTGGTTTGGGGATTGGTATTGTCTTAGGGTACAAATCAACTTCATTTTTTGGTCAGTTTTTCCTCGGTCAGTCAAGAATGATTGGCTATGCAGCTCTCTGGCGTTTATGCACAGAAAACAACAATAACTACAACAAAATCACACTGCTGTTTTCAACTGCGAGAAAGAAAGGTACCAATACAGAGCAGCATATGCCGAACTTCTTGGTAGAGCATTCTTGCTCCTCTCCCTACTCCTCTTGTGCATGTGAAAGGAAAGCCAACAGTCTGTGCTCCCATTCCAACCACTGACTTGTGCGTTCCCATTTTCTTTTCTTTTCATTGCTAGCTCTGTTTGTAGTTATAGCCGGGTCTCTACAGAGTAATTTACTGGCAGAATCTCTCCCAGAATCCAGCTTGAAACCAAGCTGTAAAAACAGCTGAGAGTGTAAATAATTCATGCAGACAATATGACTTTTTTATGTAAATTCGGTGCATTAACCCTCTATTATAATGATGGACGACAGATATGGGCGACGTTGCCTTGGTAAGAGCTAATGGATGGCCACCATAAATTCACTGCACATTTTATTGTGTTGCTGGAAATTGTGCCTTCAGGCAATGCTGTTTACTTTTATGTAAAACTCAGGGTTCCCTAAATATTACAAATATTTTACATCCGACTCCTCAGCATTTGGGCACAGCTCACAAATCAAGCTTTCTTCATGTGAGTTGTAATTAAAGGTTTGTTATTTTTTTCAGGGACAATTATCTAAAACTATAAAGAAATATTTTTTCCCTTTAGATGTTCAGTCATTGACTTATTAGCAATCCTTTGAAGAGAGATATTAAATAACTGCAACATATAACTTAGCATTGGGCTGTATGTCCTGTGCATAGCAAATTCAAAAATAGTTTCTTATTACTCGTTTTTATTTTTACTATTCCTTGTGCTTATTTACACATATAATATTCTTTTTTCCTCTTGCATACATTTCTGTCTATAATTCATATCCACTTTTTCAGGATAATTCTTTGAACCATGTCCTTGAGGAATTCATCTCAGTAAACATAGAAACTTGAGTTCATTTGGGGGAGTTTCAAATAAGGATTTTGTTTTGTTAGTTTTTGGTTTAGTTTGTGACTATTCTGCACATGCCTTAGACAGGTAAATTGGGCTCAGACCTGAGTGATGGATTTGCTCAAAGTATTTTTAGAAAAATACATCTCATTTGCTGAATTTAAAATTTTTTCTCTTTAAAGGTTTTTTAGATAACTATCAAAAAGAAAAGGAGTACTTGTGGCACCTTAGAGACTAACAAATTTATTAGAGCATAAGCTTTCGTGAGCTACAGCTCACTTCATCGGATGCATTTGGTGGAAAAAACAGAGTAGAGATTTATATACACACACACAGAGAACATGAAACAATGGGTTTATCATACACACTGTAAGGAGAGTGATCACTTAAGATAAGCCATCACCAACAGCAGGGGGGGGAAAGGAGGAAAACCTTTCATGGTGACAAGCAGGTAGGCTAATTCCAGCAGTTAACAAGAATATCAGAGGAACAGTGGGGGGTGGGGTGGGAGGGAGAAATACCATGGGGAAATAGTTTTACTTTGTGTAATGACTCATCCATTCCCAGTCTCTATTCAAGCCTAAGTTAATTGTATCCAGTTTGCAAATTAATTCCAATTCAGCAGTCTCTCGTTGGAGTCTGTTTTTGAAGCTTTTTTGTTGAAGTATAGCCACTCTTAGGTCTGTGATCGAGTGACCAGAGAGATTGAAGTGTTCTCCAACTGGTTTTTGAATGTTATAATTCTTGACGTCTGATTTGTGTCCATTCATTCTTTTACGTAGAGACTGTCCAGTTTGGCCAATGTACATGGCAGAGGGGCATTGCTGGCACATGATGGCATATATCACATTGGTAGATGCGCAGGTGAAGGAGCCTCTGATAGTGTGGCTGATGTGATTAGGCCCTATGATGGTATCCCTGAATAGATATGTGGACAGAGTTGGCAACGGGCTTTGTTGCAAGGATAGGTTCCTGGGTTAGTGGTTCTGTTGTGTGGTGTGTGGTTGCTGGTGAGTATTTGCTTCAGATTGGGGGGCTGTCTGTAAGCAAGGACTGGTCTATCTCCCAAGATCTGAGAGAGCGATGGCTCGTCCTTCAGGATAGGTTGTAGATCCTTGATGATGCGTTGGAGGGGTTTTAGTTGGGGGCTGAAGGTGATGGCTAGTGGCGTTCTGTTGTTTTCTTTGTTGGGCCTGTCCTGTAGTAGGTGACTTCTGGGTACTCTTCTGGCTCTGTCAATCTGTTTCTTCACTTCAGCAGGTGGGTACTGTAGTTGTAGGAATGCATGATAGAGATCTTGTAGGTGTTTGTCTCTGTCTGAGGGGTTGGAGCAAATGCGGTTATATCGTAGCGCTTGGCTGTAGACAATGGATCAAGTGGTATGATCTGGATGAAAGCTAGAGGCATGTAGGTAGGAATAGCGGTCAGTAGGTTTCCGATATAGGGTGGTGTTTATGTGACCATCGCTTATTAGCACCGTAGTGTCCAGGAAGTGGATCTCTTGCATCCGATGAAGTGAGCTGTAGCTCACGAAAGCTTATGCTCTAATAAATTTGTTAGTCTCTAAGGTGCCACAAGTACTCCTTTTCTTTTTGAGAATACAGACTAACACGGCTGCTACTCTGAAACCTGTGATTATGCAAGGCACTGAATTTAGCCGTATAGAGTGGAAATCTGTCAACTTCATGAAAAAACTCGCACAGATACAGACAGACATCATCTTCCTCTCCAAATGCAAACAGATGGACATCATACCGAAAGGACTGAAGGTAAAAAATCCATTACAATCTACATACCACACAGACTATGCTGACAGCTTGTGCCACACACTCTCAAGGAAACTGCGGAACCACCTGATCAACATCCTCTACAGCAAACAGGGAAAGATTAAGAATGAGCTCTCAAAACTGGATACTCTCATAAAGAACCAACCTTCCACACAAACTTCCTCGTGGCTGGACTTTACAAAAACTAGACAAGCCATTTACAAAACACACTTTGATTCTCTACAAAGAAAAAGGACACTAAGCTATCTAAACTACTATATGCCACAAGGGGCCACAACAATGGTTCCCGTAACCCACCCAGCAATATTGTTAATCTATCCAACTATACTCTTAGCCCAGCGGAAGAATCTGTCCTATCTCGGGGCCTCTCCTTTTGCCCCTCCACCCCCACGAACATGATACAGTTCTGTGGTGACCTAGAATCCTATTTTCGAACGTCTCAGACTCAAGGAAATTTCCAACACACCTCTGACAACATAGTAACCCACAGAGACCTTCCTGCCAACACTACAAAAAAGAAGGATTCTAGGTGGACTCCTCTGGAAGGTCGAAACAGCAGCCTGGATTCACTAGACTGCTTCCGCCGACGTGCACGAGCTTGAAATGTGGAAAAAGCAGCATCGCTTTACCCCATAACTCAGCCATGCAGAAACACGTGCATCCACAGCCGCAGAAACAACTCTGATTCATAATCAAAAAGGCTGACAAAGGAGGTGCTGTCGTCATCATGAATAGGTCAGAGTATGAACAAGAGGCTACTAGGCAGCTCTCCACCACCACTTTCTACAAGCCATTACCCTCTGATCCCAGTGAGAGTTACCAAAAGAAACTACAGCATTTGCCAAAAAACTCCCTGAAAAAGCACAAGAACAAATCCGCACAGACACACCCCTGGAGCCAGGAACTGGGGTATTCTATCTGCTACCCAAGATCCATAAACCTGGAAATCCGGACGCCCCATCATCTCAGGCAATGGCACCCTGACAGAAGGATTGTCTGGCTATGTAGACTCTCCTCAGGCCCTTCGTTACCAGCACTCCCAGCTATCTTCGAGACACCACCGATTTCCTGAGGAAAATACAGTCCATTGGTGATCTTCCTAAAAACACCATCCTAGCCACTATGGATGTAGAAGCCCTCTACACCAATATTCCACACAAAGATGGACTACAAGCCGTCAGGAACAGTATCCCCGATACTGTCACGGCTAACCTGGTGGCAGAACTTTGTGACTTTGTCCTGACCCAAACTATTTCACATTTGGTGACAATGTATACCTTCAAATCAGCGGCACTGCGATGGGTACCCGCATGGCCCCCACAGTATGCCAACATTTTTATGGCTGATTTAGAACAACGCTTCCTCAGCTCTCGTTCCCTAATGCCCCTACTCTACTTGCGCTACATTGATGACATCTTCATCATCTGGACCCATGGAAAAGAAGCTCTTGAGGAATTCCACCATGATTTCAACAATTTCCATCCCACCATCAACCTCAGCCTGGACCAGTCCACACAAGAGATCCACTTCCTGGACACTACGGTGCTAATAAGCGATGTCACATAAACACCACCCTATATCGGAAACCTACTGACCGCTATTCCTACCTACATGCCTCTAGCTTTCATCCAGATCATACCACTCGATCCATTGTCACAGCCAAGCGCTACGATATAACCGCATTTGCTCAAACCCCTCAGACAGAGACAAACACCTACAAGATCTCTATCATGCATTCCTACAACTACAGTACCCACCTGCTGAAGTGAAGAAACAGATTGACAGAGCCAGAAGAGTACCCAGAAGTCACCTACTACAGGACAGGCCCAACAAAGAAAACAACAGAACGCCACTAGCCATCACTCTCAGCCCCCAACTAAAACCCCTACAACGCATCATCAAGGATCTACAACCTATCCTGAAGGACGAGCCATCGCTCTCTCAGATCTTGGGAGATAGACCAGTCCTTGCTTACAGACAGCCCCCCAATCTGAAGCAAATACTCACCAGCAACCACACACCACACAACAGAACCACTAACCCAGGAACCTATCCTTGCAACAAAGCCCGTTGCCAACTCTGTCCACATATCTATTCAGGGGATACCATCATAGGGCCTAATCACATCAGCCACACTATCAGAGGCTCCTTCACCTGCGCATCTACCAATGTGATATATGCCATCATGTGCCAGCAATGACCCTCTGCCATGTACATTGGCCAAACTGGACAGTCTCTACGTAAAAGAATGAATGGACACAAATCAGACGTCAAGAATTATAACATTCAAAAACCAGTTGGAGAACACTTCAATCTCTCTGGTCACTCGATCACAGACCTAAGAGTGGCTATACTTCAACAAAAAAGCTTCAAAAACAGACTCCAACGAGAGACTGCTGAATTGGAATTAATTTGCAAACTGGATACAATTAACTTCGGCTTGAATAGAGACTGGGAATGGATGAGTCATTACACAAAGTAAAACTATTTCCCCATGGTATTTCTCCCTCCCACCCCACCCCCCACTGTTCCTCTGTATTCTTGTTAACTGCTGGAATTAGCCTACCTGCTTGTCACCATGAAAGGTTTTCCTCCTTTCCCCCCCCTGCTGTTGGTGATGGCTTATCTTAAGTGATCACTCTCCTTACAGTGTGTATGATAAACCCATTGTTTCATGTTCTCTGTGTGTGTGTATATAAATCTCTACTCTGTTTTTTCCACCAAATGCATCCGATGAAGTGAGCTGTAGCTCACGAAAGCTTATGCTCTAATAAATTTGTTAGTCTCTAAGGTGCCACAAGTACTCCTTTTCTTTTTGAGAATACAGACTAACACGGCTGCTACTCTGAAACCTTAGATAACTATATAATTAATTCACCCTACCCCAGTCTGCTGTTTTACTTTTCAGTGCAATGCAGTTTTGAAGAACAAAACAAGCAATAATCATTTGTCAAAAAATGATACCACTGCTTTCTATAGTGTCAAGTAATAACAGTTTGTAACAAAGGTAGTTAGCATTTGAAATAACAGCATGCTTGCCCTCTAGCCTGTGTGCTAAGGACCAATTACTAGCCCTGAGAAACACCCAATGAAGTGAGCTGTAGCTCACGAAAGCTTATGCTCAAATAAATTTGTTAGTCTCTAAAGTGCCACAAGTACTCCTTTTCTTTTTGTGAATACAGACTACCATGGCTGATACTCTGAAATATGGACCAAAGTATTCTCACTAAGCACCTGTATGAAATATACTGATCAGTTTACTGGATGCTGCATTAGAATTAATATAAAAATGTGGATTAATATGGAATTGTGGAAAAATGAATTGTAAATCACAGATTTTTTTAAACGTTCATGCAAAATATCTGTTGTTCTTTCTGAGTCCTGGATACAGGGGTCTTTCCCTGACAGATTTCATTTTCTTATATGTGGAAAAATATGCTGGGCAAAGTTAAATCTGAGTATTTTCAACTGAGCTAGCTCCGGTAGCAATGTATTAGACTTTTCAAAAGACATTAATTTCCTGAGCACTAAATAGAAGGCACATTGTAAGGGAAGTGAAAAAACACTTAAGAGTGGTATGCAAAAAAAAAATCTGTCAATGAAATCACAATCTTGTGAATCACGTGTGGTAATAAGTGAAAGACTAACGGTTTAATTGCATGTAAACATATTTAATAATTGGATTTATTTTGCTCCTTGGCTGTGCATGTAGCTTTCAACTATATTAGCAGTGTCAGAGGATAAAAGTGCGTGAGCTGTAACCAAGGGCATTGACTCATTTTTTTCAGTTTAGTATTGTCTGAGATTCCTAAATTTGGACTTTCAGATTTTGCACCTTATTCTTCTGACGTGTTTTACTGCCCTGAAGCCACTTTGCAAAATTCACAGCGGCTTTCACATGCTCTGATGCTTCTTGGGACCAATTCAATCTTGAACAATAGATGTATGTTCAGTAGAGCCAAGAAATGTCACGCTGGAGATCATGGGCTTATTCCCCAATAACATTTTGATTTGTAAAGTATTCCACTATATAAAACACACACAGGAGACTGCATTAAAAACATTAGATCCCCATATCCAGTAAGACAGAAAGGTGACATAAAATACAGACTGACAGCAGGGCCTAGGATATAAGCAGGACATGCTAAATATTCATTGAAAATGTTATAACAAAATGTTTTCAATATTTTACATTATTTTTTACAGTCTTAACACATCTCTCCTGGGACTGCCTTTTGCCTTCAAAAACTATTCAGTTTGTAGCTATACAACTGAAACTTTTCCTTCCTACTACTTAAGACGAACATAGTTTTTCCAGTTCCCACATTCATACATGGTCAGCTTTCCAATTTTGTTTCCTTCGTGTATTTTCTCAGTGCAGAATACAGTCTGGTAGAGGTGGGGCTTGAGAGAGGGAGAGACGTGGGTTTCTTTTTTTCCCCCAAACTCCTTTGGTCTATTTCAAGTGGATCTGTTCTGTAATCCAGGGTTTACATACTGTTCAACAGGATCAGGTTTCCCTGTTCTCTTTGTAGGGTAGCGAGACATTCATGATTCTGCAGTTCAGTATTGTACGCTGCTTAATGACCAGCAGAGCAGAAAGTAACCTACTGTTCAGGTGCTCAATCTGTTTTGGACCCTTGAACAGTAACCCAAATGCTTGTCACCCTATTCAGGCCAACTGACTTTAGTGTCAATTGTCACAAGAGCAAGGAGACTTTTGGCAACATTGGAAAAGAAGTTCCTCTCTTCTCATTGCCAGTGAACCAGATGTGTTGGATTGCACAGCACACAGCTGTAAGATGAAGAGCCTTGTGTTCTGGGATGAAAAGGAGGCTTGAGAGCCAGTAGGCTGCCTTGTGTTTGTTTGATCTTTGTGGAGAACGCTCCTCCTGTCTGAGCGATGAAGTCATCCCTGGGTCAGTCCAAACACAGTCTGCAACTACAGTGTTCCAGATCAGAGCGCTCCAGATGAGGCTCAGCTAAGGAAATTGCAAGCGCCTTTCTTCATAATTTGTTCCGAACATGTTCTCTTTGTGCATTCTTTGTGGGATATTCTAAGCTGTATCAGATCAGCCTAGCAAGTCATGCATTTGTGAATTGACACTCATGGGTGTTTGGGGCAAAGTTAAAAGAGAAAATATAACCCTCAAAGCAGGCAGCAGAACATTAGCTGTGTGGCCCTGTTACACCAACTGGCAATGGAAAGGCTAAATCCCTGGGTAGGACGAGTAAGACATGAGGCCCCAGCACTGCAGCGAATGGTGTTGCCAACAAATCAGCAGTGTCCATTTCATGAGCGAGGTGACAATGGGATGGGAGTCCTGCGATGACACTTATGTAGCCTTAGTACATTTGTCCCATGATGCTCTGGGGTATTTGTTATATTTGCCTGTAAGCAGTTTAAGAGCTGTTGGTGGAAGTGAAGCAATTAGACCTATTAGGGCAGAAAGAAGGAAATGCTGATGAGGGAGGAGAGTGACAGCAGAGGTGAGGTTACAAACCACAGGTGCGAAGGTGGGGTGTTTTAGAAGGTGCAGCAGTTAGGCGGATGGGAATTTCAGTACCCAACTGACAGTGCCTCTTACACTCAGGATGAGGTCCATGCATCCACTGTGACAACCAAAGAACTCTCCAGAACAAGTACCAGAGGGGTAGCCATGTTAGTCTGTATCCACAAAAACAACGAGGAGTCCGGTGGCACCTTAAAGACTAACAAATTTATTTGGGCATAAGCTTTTGTGTGTAAAAAACCCACTTCTTCAGATGCATGGAGTGAAAATTACAGATATAGGCATAAATATATATACTGGCACATGAAGAGAAGGGAGTTACCTTACAAGTGGAGAACCATTGTGGACAAGGCCAATTCAGTCAGGGTGGATGTGGTCCACTCCCAATAATTGATGAGGAAGTGTCCATACCAAGAGAGGGGAAATTGCTTTTGTAGTGAGACAGCCACTCCCAGTCCCTATTCAAGCCCAAATTAATGGTGTTAAGTTTGCAAATGAATTGTAGCTCTGCAGTTTCTCTTTGAAGTCTGTTTTTGAAGTTTTTTTGTTGAAGGATGGCTACTTTTAAATCTGTTATTGAATGTCCAGGGAGATTGAAGTGTTCTCATACTGGCTTTTGTATGTTATTACCAATGTCTGATTTGTGTCCATTTATTCTTTTATGTAGAGACTGTCCAGTTTGGCCAATATATGTGGCAGAGGGGCATTGCTGGCACATGATGACATTAGTAGACGTGCAGGTGAATGAACCCCTGATGGTGTGGCTCATGTGGTTGGGTCCGATGATAATATTGCTAAAGCAATATGGGGACAGAGAAGGCAACTGGGTTTTTAACCCAGGAACCAATCCCTGTAAGTGTTTCTGTGGTGGGTGTGTAGTTGCTGGTGAGTATTTGCTTCAGGTTGGGGAGCTGTCTCGTAAGTGAGGACTGGACTGCCTCCCAAGGTCTGTGAGAGTGAGGATCATTTTCCAGGATAGGTTGTAGATTGTTGATGATGTGCTTGAGAGGTTTTACCTGGGGGCTGTACATGATGGCTAGTGGTTTTCTGTTATTTTACTGTAGCAGGTGACTTCTGGGTAACCGTCTCGCTCTGTCAATCTGTTTCCTCACTTCCCCAGGTGGCTATTGTAGTTTTAAGAATGCTTGATAAAGATCTTGTAGGTGTTTGTCTCTGTCTGAGGGTTTGGAGCAAATGCGGTTGTATCTTAGGGCTTGGCTGTAGACAGTGGATTGTGTGATGTGTCCTGGATGGAAGCTGGAGGCATGTAGGTAAGTATAGCAGTCAGTAGGTTTCTGGTACAAGGTGGTGTTTATGTGACCATCACTTATTTGCACTGTAGTGTCCAGGAAATCTCTCTCTCGTGTGGACTGGTCCAGGCTAAGATTGATGATGGGGTGGAAATTGTTGAAATCCAGGTGGAATTCTTCAAGAGCTTCCTTCCCATGGGTCCATATGATGAAGATGTCATCAATGTAGCACAAGTAGAGGAGGGGCACTAGGGGACAAGAGCTGAGAAAGCATTGTTCTAAGTCAGCCATAAAATTGTTCGCATACTGTGGGGCCATGTGGGTACCCAAGGCAGTGCCGCTGATTTGAAGGTATAAATTGTCCCCAAATCTGAAATGGTTGTGGGTGAGGACAAAGTCACAAAGCTCAGCCACCAGCTGTGCCATGGCCTCATCAGGGATATTGTTCCTGACGACTTATAGTACATCCTTGTGTGGAATATTGGTGTAAAGAACTTCTACATCCATGGTGGCCAGGCTGGTGTTTTCAGGAAGATCACCAATGCATTATAGTTTCCTCAGAAAGTCGGTGATATCCCGAAGATAGCTAGGAGTGCTGATAGCGTAGGGTCTGGGGAGAGAGTCCAAATAGCCAGAAAATCCTGCTGTAAGAATGCCAATGCCTGAGATGATGGGGCATCCAGGATTTCCAGGTTTATAGATTTTGGCTAGCAGATAGAATACCCCTGGTCGGAACTTTGGGGGTGTATCCGTGTAGATTTGTTCCCGTGCTGTTGCAGGGAGTTTCTTGAGCAGATGGTGTAGTTTCTTTTGGTTCTTCTCAGTGGGGTCAGAGGGTAGTGGCCTGTAGAATATGGTGTTGGAGAGTTGCCTGGCAGCCTCTGACTTGTACATAATCCAATCTGTTCATGATGACTACAGCACCTCCTTTGTCAGCCCCTTTGATTATAATGTCAGAGTTCGCAAAAAGAAAAGGAGTACTTGTGGCACCTTAGAGACTAACAAATTTATTTGAGCGTAAGCTTTCGTGAGCTACAGCTCACTTCATTGGATGCATTCAGTGGAAAATATAGTGGGGAGATTTATACACACACACACACACACACACACACACACACACACACAGAACATGAAACAATGGGTGTTACCATACACACTGTAAGAAGAGTAATCACTTAAGATGAGCTATTACCAGCAAGGGGGGAGGAGGGGGAAAGAAAACCTTTTGTGGTGATAATCAAGGTGGGCCATTTCCAGCAGTTGACAAGAACGTCTGAGGAACAGTGGGGGGTGGGGGGAAGGGAATAACATGGGGAAATAGTTTTACTTTGTGTAATGACACATCCACTCCCAGTCTCTATTCAAGCCTAAGTTAATTGTATCCTGTTTGCAAATTAATTCCAATTCAGCAGTCTCTCGTTGGAGTCTGTTTTTGAAATTTTTTTGTTAAAGAATTGTAACTTTTAGGTCTGTAATCGAGTGACCAAAGAGATTGAAGTGTTCTCCGACTGGTTTTTGAATGTTATAATTCTTGACGTCTGATTTGTGTCCATTTATTCTTTTACGTAGAGACTGTTCAGTTTGACCAATGTACATGGCAGAGGGACATTGCTGGCACATGATGGCATATATCACATTGGTAGATGTGCAGGTGAACGAGCCTCTGATAGTGTGGCTGATGTGATTAGGCCCTATGATGGTGTCCCCTGAATAGATATGTGGACAGAGTTGGTAACGGGCTTTGTTGCAAGGATAGGTTCCTGGGTTAGTGGTTCTGTTGTGTGGTGTGTGTCTTTTTGTAACTTAAGGTTTTGCCTAGAGGGATTCTCTATGTTTTGAATCTAATTACCCTGTAAGGTATTTACCACCCTGATATACCATCCTGTCATTTCAACCATCAGGAGGAGTCCACACAGAGTTCTTCTTGTAGTGTTGGTAGGAGGGTTCCTGTGGGTCAGTGTTCTGTTCAGTGGTGTGTTGAAAATATTCCTTGTGTCGGAGACAGAAAAAGAAGGCTTCTAGATCACCGCAGAACTGTATCATGTGCGTGGGGGTAGTGGGGCAGAAATAGAGTCCCCGAGATAGGACTGACTCTTCTGCCAGGCTAAGTGTGTGATTGGATAGATTAACAATATTGTTGGGTGAGTTAAGGGTACCACTGCTGTAGCCCCCTGTGGCATGTAGGAGTTTAAATAGTGCCAGTATATATATTTATGCCTATATCTGTAATTTTCACTCCATGCATCTGAAGAAGTGGGTTTTTTATCCACAAAATCTTATGCCAAAATAAAACCGTTAGTCTTTAAGGTGCCACCGGACTCCTCGTTGTTTTCCTCCAGAACAGTCTCTTAAAGCTGACTGCTCCCTAGGCTGCTTTGCAGCCTGAGTACAGACATTTGGGGGCATAATAACTGCACCCCTAATCTGGTCTGATGTGCATCTCAAACAATCAGCGGTCTCTGCCTTCCTGTCTTGGGAGTGAACCAATGAGTCCATGCTACCCCAAGGACTCCTGGGCCCAGTGAGCTTCCAAAACTGCTTGGTAGAAATGCTCCCTAGCCGCAGGAGGGCTGGCCAAGCAGTGCAAGTGCCTACTCTCCGTGGCCTTTCTCCTGCTGCCATGGATCACTGGCAAGTAAGCTCCTCTACCACTCAGACCACTACCATAGACCTGGAGGCTCACTGGTGATCTGAGACTCCTTTTGAGGTCAACCCCAATGGCAAGAGGAAGTTTAAAGGTTTTTGCCTTATTGCTAAACAGAGAGTTGTCTGTCAACCCAGGAGACCTGCAAACCACGGGCCCAAGTGTCTACCACTGCAAAGAGCTCTCTCCAGCTGGCTCTATGTGTGATGAAGGGAAGGAGGGAGCCAGGGCCTCCTGGAGGATCCCCAGGAGAGAGAGAGTTGGGGAAAGGGGTGTCCCTATCCAAACCCACTGAGAGGCTTGGATTTGATTCATTAAGGGGCTGTGGGTGAGTGTCCCCTGAGCTGGCTCACCCAGCTGTAATCTCTAAATGCAGCTTGGTCAATATATAATAGAGATTTTACAGGGACTTTCCTTCTCAATTTAATACATCTAAGTAGTGCACTCTGCATATCAAGAATAGCTATGTTATCAGAAAGCATTCAAAAACATATGTTTTAATGAAATGTGTTGACAACTGCTGAAGTTTTTGTTAAGTCTCAAGAGTTTAGCCATGACAAGCAGTATTAATGAATTGAATTAATTAAAAAGCATTTCAAGATGAAACAGGGTCTGCTCTATGTAAAATGCTCTATACATTAGATAAGCATTATGGAAATCACTGCTTTGTACTACACTGTAATGCAGCCATTTATAAAAGCTTCTCAAGATCCATGGATAGCAGTAATTTGGGTTTAGCATGTCTTTGAAATTCACTGAATACAGCATGTGCTATTTAAAAGCATGAAATCTGGATAGTTCCACTTCTATCAAAGCTCTTCTACCTGGAAGATTGAAACTCGGAGCTCAACATTATTGGAACAAGTAACATTGTGCATGAAAACAGAACCAGCCAAACAGCACCAGTCTAGAATGGGCAGAGGCCAGTGCAGGTGTGGATGACTTGGCTTTAGAGGGTAGGTCTTCTGATTAACACAAACTCAGGAACTGATGTGAATCTGACAAGTGAGCGATTAAGCTAGAAAAACCATTTCCCTTCCCTGCTGAAGAATGTTCTCTATCCTTTCCTGCTATCGAATCATTCCTCTCCTCCACACAGCCATACAACCCCCTCTCTACTGCAGAATCCCTGTTCATTTCCAGTCTTTTTCCTAGGCTCGATCTTTGTTTTAACCTCCTCCCTCCCAATAATATAACAATTAATAAACAGCTGGTGACCAATCTGTCACACAGAAACCCAATGGTTCCACATGGCTAGATGACCTATACACTGAGTAGGTTGTCCATTTCAACCAATATTCACGTGGGATTTTCTGCCTTAGAGAGCTATATAGTTAGCTTGTGAGTGACCACAATAACATGCCAATACCTGACTGTAGACACTTGCCAATAAATCCATGAGGGCAAAAATAAAGTGAGCTTATTGTAACAGAACAGCTGGAAATGTCCCAACAGCTGCCTGGAGTTAAGGGCAGTTTCAATTTATGCCTAGACAAAATTCCATCAGTAAAAAGGTGGGCTTTTCTGGCCACTAGAGCTGATCAAAACATTTTCAACCAAAAAGTTTTCTGTTGCAAAATGCCATTTTGAATAAACCAAAATTTTTCACAAAATCATAAATTTTGATGAAATTTCCTGAAAAAAGTTTTCAAAAACTTAGTTTAGGCAAAATATTGAAATGTCATTTCAAAATGAAAATGTTGTTTTGAAAGGTTTTTTTTTTTTTTCAGTTTTATATTATTTTTACATTATTTCATTATATGTCGGTGGTAGTTGGGCCTACAAGGACAGGTCATATCCTATTATGGCATTATTTTAAATAATATGACCTGTCCTGGCAGGCCGAACAACTATTAACATGAAATAGTCTATTAATTATTTATATTTTATTTTTTAAATTATTAAAGGCAGCTGCTAATTGGTAGTAAGTGTAACATCTAATCTTATTTTCTAGATCAAAGTGTCTCCTGTCTGTGTTGTAATGAAACAGTTTGACATTTTAGTAGTGAGTGGCTATCTTATTTTCTTTTACAAAGTGACATGTCATTATGCACTACTACTACTGACATGTTATGAAATAATGTAAGAACAATATACAAAAAATTCAAAATTAAAATTTTATCATTAAATTTAATTGCAAATATTTTCCAGTACAAAATTTTATGAACAATTTTTTCCCCAAAATTTACACTCTGAGGGAAATTTCTAAAAGATTTTGGGAACAAAAATGAATTTTAAAATGTCTACCTTTTGCAAGATGGAAATTCCCAGTTTTAGTCAGCTCTGCTGGCAACTTCCTTGGCTGTGAAATGTCCAGATGTGATAGGCTGGGGAAATGAATTTGATTACTGTTAGCCCTAACGATGCCAAAGTTGTGGCTCCTCCTTGATTTGACAAAGAGGAGCCATAACCTGGATTTGTAGCATATTAAGAGAAAATGTCTAAGATATTCTTTCTAAGGTACATTACACCAGCATAGTTAAAAAAATTCAGACTTGGTGAGCATGTTGGAGAAACTGGGAGGAAGAGATGAGTTTATATAGATATATGCTGAGCATGGCCCATTATTGAAGAGTATTGGGATGTGACTCATGGCAAATATTACAAATGGTTGGGCATTTATTACCAAACCCTTTAGGGGTCTCATTCAAGGAAGTCGTTAAGGGTGTGTCTTTACATTTAGCACTGCAGCGGCACTCTGCTGGGGCAGTGCGTCTGGTGAAGACGCTCTCTGCCGATAGGAGCTGACATAATGCTGCGCACACACGCGCTTATGTCGGTGTAACATATTTTTCTTAGAGGAGTGAAATATTCACATCCCTGAGTGACATACGTTTTGCTGGCATCAGCTGTTGTTTAGTCATAGCCAAAATCACTCAACAGTTAGTAGCTACTAAAGTATTGCTTGTCAGGGCAAAAGGACAAAATGTCCTGAACTAGAGAAATGGTTCCAATACATGATATGATGTGAGTGTGGGGAAATTAAAACATCAGGTATGCACACAGCAAAATAGACCAATAGAAACTTAAATATCGGATTTGTTCAATATGGGGACAAAGTATACTTGCCAACAAAAACAAGTATTTGGCAAATTTCTTAAAATTTTAATAAGCATAATAGGCTCAGTTTGGTTTGTCAGGACTAGTAAAGACAGATTTATAGTTCAGTGTATTGAGAAAGTACTTCGAAGTAACATGACTTAAAACAGTAGCTCTCAACTTTGCCAGACTACTGTACCCCTTTCAGGAGTCTGATTAGTCATGCATGCCCCCAAGTTACACCTTACTTAAAAAACTACTCGCTTACAAAATCAGACCTAAAAAAATACAAATGTGTCACAGCACACTATTACTGAAAATTGCCTGTTTTCTCATTTTTACCCCATGTAATTATAAAATAAATCAATTGGAATATAAATACTGTACTTACATTTCAGTGTATAATATATAGAGCAGTATAAAGTTATTGTCTGTATGAAATTTTAGTTTGTATTGACTTTGCTAGTGCTTTTTATGTGGCGTTTTATAAAACTAGGTAAATATCTAGATGAGTTGATGTACCCTATGAAAGACCTCAGTGTACCCCCAAAAGTACATGCACCCTGGCTGAGAACTACTGACCTAAAAGACACAGGGCAGATTATCCTGTAATAAGGTATTACCCTGCCATATACGAAAATGTGGTGGCTGTATCCCTGCTAATATACATGTCTAAACAAGAAGCAATACATTCATTGTTGTCTGGGTTATTGTGGGATTTCTTTGGTGCCTGTCTGGTGAGGGTTTGTAAAATTGATGCCTCCTAAATAAACAGCTATAAAGTATATTTGTGGCTGGCTAAGAAGAGTTTCTGCACCCAGCTAGCTGGGCTTGGTGGCATGCATGGGGCATGCAGCAGCCATTTCCTCTGATCTAGTCTCCTCTGCACTAGTCCCCGAGAATGAGGTTGAGCACTGCAAGCCCTATCACTCAGACTTTAAGGTCAGAAGGCACTATCATGATTTTCTAGTCTGACCTCTTGCATATTACAGACTACAGAACCTCACCTTTCCTCATGCTGTATAACAAGATGCCAGACCCAGGAGAAGGATGCAGGGCTCTTCTATTAAGGCACTCTAGGCTTGGGTGCTAAGATTCTGTATTAAGGGTCAGGGTAATTAGTGATGAGTCATGTTGGCAGGTGTGTCCCATTAAGCCAGCCAGGCTATAAAGAGGGATGAGGTGCCCCAGGAAGGGTGGGGTTTAGGCTCACAGAGAATTTAGGCTGTTTGTGGGATCTGAGTTACCTAGAAAGGAGCTGGACTGGACTGGACTGGACTGGACTGGATGCTGGTGTGCATGGGTTTCACACTCTGCTATTAGAACTGCAAATGCTGCTGGGGAGACTGCATATTCCCAAGTGAGGACAGCCAAACAGCTTAGGGGAGCAAGGTGGTCTCTGAGAGCAGCTGCTGAGGGTATTTGGCCCATGGGCCTTGCTGCTGTTTTTTGCCTTTCCCAAGTGGAAGGAGGGTCACTGTGATCTGGAGACTCTGAGACTGGGGCAGAGTCCAGAAGATCCTGGTCACAAATAGGAATTGCACGTTCCTCTGCATAGTTGTGCTTGGTTATTCTCTATGAGAATAGAACCATGAGTGCAAGTTATTGCTCCATGATTTCAGTAGTGTCTGATGCCACTGGGACTCCAGGAAATTGCTGCACTTTGTAGTCAGTGGTGCTTCAGCCCTGGTGCTGCTACTGAGCAATGAGGGAAATGAGACTTCAAACAATATAACTCTCTTCTGCTAACAGCAGCTCATGCTTCTCTGGCGTCTGTGCGTGCCAACAGTTCAGACTGGGTACAGAAAGGGATCACCTCACCTCCTGGCACATGCAGCCATCCCTGGGTGGACAAGGACAGCCAGGCAGACAACTGGTGCACAGCAGCGCTGTGCAAGGGGGGAGACCAGGGGGATTGTGTTCAGGATGCTGGAACAAACCTCGGGGTCCACAAACACCAAGGGATGTTTAATGTTCTCACAGACCATGTGGGATCTTGGCTTTGAGAGTCTAATGCAGTAAACTCTCTGCCCTTGGGGGCTGAAGAGCTAAATAGAACCTGGTCCCCCAGGGAGTCCAGACATCTTAACCTGACACTTGCACAGCTAAATGCTCTGCTTCAGCCAGGGTTAAACCACTAACGCTTGAAGTGCTCTGAAGATGTAAAGTATGATAGAAATGCTACGCTTCCCTTTATTTTACAGCTACTCTCCATATAGAACTTTGAAATGACCTGTGTGGCTCTGGAGATGGGTGTGTCCCTGCTTTGTTCTCAGAGAAAGAGGCTGCAGTTAACAGACCAGTTTCATCCTAGTTGTAACTCCATTGGCCTTGGAGGGTTACAGCAGGCTTGAACCTGGACCAGTATGTTTAGTTTAAAAACAAACCAGCTGTCTCATTATTTAACTTGAGTAGCGTTTTTAAAATCAGAAATGCAATCTTTTGTGGTGCCTGGGATGGGGCAAGAAGGGAGGAAGAGATTTGTAGGTGAAACAGCAGAGGAGAAGGAAACCAAGGGTGATAAAGGATAATAAAACATATTTTGTTTCCCTCCATTATCAAGAACTTAAAATACCCTGAACCATCCCATCCAATTTCCAGCTGCAATTCTGCATCTAGTGATAGAGAGGAAAGCAAAAGAATTGGGTCCTCTTTTTTTTTTTTCTGATGTCCCCAGCATGCTAGGATGGAATTGCAGCCTCACTGGAGACAGCTGGATGGACACAAGTCCTGATGTTGATGTTTTAGTCTAAAGTGCAGCAGGAAGAGTCCTCTATGAAGTTATTTCCTGTGATGCTTGAGAAGGATGGGCAGCCCTGGAACAGCTTCTAAAGCACAAATTGAGGAATAGCTTTTTAATACAGTTGACTTTTTGTTCACTCAGTCACAGCTGAGAATAGCATCTGTAGTAGTTAAATGAACATGAGTATTAATCACTTCAGATGATGTAATTTATCCAGTCTGTGTAACAGCCACTATATGGATTATATTATACAAGGGAGTGATAGTCACAGAGGATTAATAGTTAGGAGTTCTCCCTAAAATCTGGCCTGGAATTTCTCTCTAATACCAAGTGAGGTCATTTAATATTCTCAGCTCCACATACAGTAGAACAGCAATCAGAATTGCAATGGCACCACTGAACTGCTTACAGGACCCTGGAATTTAATGAGCATTCCAACAAAATATCCTTGCAGTCCTCTCCAAGGAGAGAGTTGTCTGTGTATAGTAAGGAGGTGGTAAAGCTTCAAAACCTAGGGCACTAGTCAATCTTGCATGCTTGACAAAGGACAAATACACCCAACCTCCCACCCCTCTAACATGCTTCTTCTCTCAGGGGCAGAGGGTGAATTTGGAGCTCTTATTAAAATAATCTTGGTGTGGTTTTCTTCAAGGATCTCTAACTCTATCATGCTACCATGTTTTCATTCAAAGAACCAATAAGCAGCATGTCTCCTTGAGACGTGGAAGCAAAGCAAGGCAGTCCCCACTCCCAAACAGCGCACAACTTTACAAAGACATGAGGAAAGCCCAGCCAGCACCCCCCAAAACAAAAGGATGTTAGTCAAACCTAATGAGATGCCTATTAATTAAGGTGGTTAAGTGTTAGTTACTCTTTTGCTAGTATTACCATTTGGAGGATTAACTAACAACCCTAATGGGGCCACTTCTGCAAGATGTTAATTAGATATGGCAATTCCACTTACCATACAGCCTCGGCACACCACCATCACACATCAATATTTAATTTAATTACTGATGTTGTGGTGCAAGTCGCATCTGATTTAAGAGATAAATGTTTGTTTATTAATGAGCTAAAACGCATACAGTATGTCACCTTTTGTCATTTGGGCTTCATTAGGTGCTATCAGAAAAGACAAATGCCACAGCTCCACCTCTCTGTGTAATCCTTATCCTTCAGGTTACATGGACTCTCACTGGATTATAAATAAGACAAACAGAGCTGCAGGTGTGCAGGGCACCATTTTTCTACATATTGATGCACTTGTGTTTTAAATAATTTATCATTTACATTGTTTTGTTCTCCAGAAAAAATGGAGATTAATCTAGTGTTCTATGTACAGTAAGTGCTGGCCAGAAAGAAATTAAGGTTCAATTTACTCTTTGCTATGCCTCGGATTGTCACCAGTATCTACATAGGGTTATTTTATTCGGGGTGCTATGACTGTCTTCTGATTTTCTTCGGGGGTGCAGTGGTACAAAGGCCAAATGTGTGAGAAGTTAGATATGGCTGCAGAGGAAGAGGCTTTTTTTTTTTTTTTTTTGGAAATTAGCAACATTTCCATCTGCATTGTCACACATGCAGTGCTTCCCATAGGATGCTAATAAAAAGGGCAGAGGTTGCTGGAACACAGTCTCTGAACACCCAGCTGAAATTCTGGGGCGGGTTTAGGCAAAAGGATTGATTGTGACTGCATACTGTGCAAGGAGGAGGCATTGGCAAAGGTAATTAAGCATGTAGGCTGTTATGATTAACTGTATTAAGATAGCTCAGTCAGGACTGAGGTCCCATTGTGCTAGGTTCTGTACAAACACAAGACAATTTCTGCTCCCAAAATAATGTACACTCTAAACAGAAAAGACAGTAATAGACAAGTAACTTACAATCAAAAGGTCAGATGTTGTGAACCCAGTGGGACTACTCGTGTGTAAGTGTTCACAGGAGCAGGGCCTTAAGGAGTTGCCTACACCTACAGGAGGTCCTCTAAAGTTTGTTTCCAGGGGCTCACAAGCTAGCTGTAACCACTGGCTTGTGCTGAAACTCTCTATCCAAGGTCTCTGCCCAAAAGGGATTTAGTTTGACAAACTTGTAAGAATTCCTAAGTTCCTGACATGCCAAACAAATTAATTTATGGGATCTAGGCAGACTTTTTGGACTCTCCTTTGCAAAATTATTTTGGGGAAGTTCTATGGCATGTGCTATGCAGGACGTCAGACTAGATTATTGCAATGATCCCTCTGGCCTTAAATCTATTAATCTCCGAGCAGTGTAAAGTTTCCCTAAATCTATGCAGCAATTCTGAAGGACCCCAATGCTGTAGACTTGCCATAGAATAACACAGATTTCCAAGACTTCTGACTTTCAGGCCTTTCCATAAGTGTTTTCTAGGCTAAATACAACGACTTACTATTTATATTTTATATTAAAATGAAATTAAACAGTTGGCAGGTATAATGGGAACCTCCCAGCCTACCAGAGCTCTAGGGCATAGACTCAGCTGGTTGGAGAAGGAAGCTGATTCAGCTTTACTTTGCGTTGCTTGGGAAGACAGAAATAGTCAGCTCTGTACCATGGTTATATAATTTTAGTGTGTGGGAACACCAGCGAGCCAAGATTTGGGAACAGATAGACAACTGCCCACAACCCAGGAAAAAAGCTGTATTAACGGGTGATTTGGTAATTGGAGCAATGGGCTGGGCAAAGTGAGCCTCCCAACACTTCTACTGAAGGAGAAGGTTCTTCCAGAAAGCAAGTGAGAACTCTGTTTATCAGCTCCATGAGCTGGGATTGTGGGCGGTCACCAGAGCTTGACATCCTAATGGGCTGGTATGATTTATTCACTGCAGTGTTTCCAAAGGGCGTGTGGGTGGGAGTCTGGGAGGGGGAGGTGTGGAATTCAGCAACACTGAGCTCACACCTTCCATCTGCTGCCAAAATGGGAGAGGCATTCTGGGAAAAGCTCCCTCTAATTACATTCCCCATCTGGTCCTGACAAGTATGTTCATCCAGAAGCAAAGAAGGAGGGAGAGGGAGAAAGGGAGGGATCTAGGTTCTACAGATCCCCTACCATCCACCAGCTTAAAATCACCTAGAGGACTGGTGCACTAGGGATGTGTTCCGTCCGGGAGTCTCAAAGTCTGGGTGTCTGGCGCTGGGATAGGAAGGGAGCAAAAAAACAATCTTCATCACTGAGTGGAATTCATGCTTGTTCCCTCTAGAAAAAAAGCAGCACTCTGATTAGAGAGGCTGGGTGAGAGCCTCATTGCCTACTGCTGCATCTAAACTCACTGCAAATGTGCAACTGACCTGGGCGTTTCTGGGCCAAGTTCCACAGTGGTGTAGAGTGTGTGGAAGGGATTGTGTTATGGGAAGTGGCATATCTCACAGTGTTTCCAGCTTTAGTGGGTGTGTAAAGCTAGTGTAACTTCCACACCAAGAGTGTGCGTGGGGAGACAGAAGGTGTGGGGTGTAGAAGGAAAAGCAGCTCCAATGAGAATGAAGCATAAAGTAGACCCTTTTCTTCGGTGATTGTACAGATCCCCGAGGACAGAACTTAGTCCCTGCACTTGGATTTTAGTCAATAGTTGTGTTGGTACATGAGCAGAAGACCGGCCAGTCCCCCTCCCACGCTGTGCTGCCTCAGCCAGCTAACAAGCATAAAAAGGAGGAACGCGCATATGAGCTGCTGAATGCTCAGGCCCTTCCCAGAGAGGAACTGCACACAAGGACTGTGTATTCGAAGAGGATTTTGCAAACACTCACCTGTTCTGCAGTGCTCAGCACAGCTCTTGCCACAGCAGGCGCTAGTGTAGAATGTGCCCTGTGCTGAGTACTGGTAGATATGCAGGGCATGTTGACCAGCCCCTGGATGGTGTGGGGTGGAAGGGAAGCTCCTTGTATCGCTGCCCTCTCCTTTGCTCGCTGGGGCAAGGCTGGAGACAGTCTGGCCCAGAGGGATGATTCACACAAGCAGGCAAAAGCCTCAGCACTTACATGTGTGAAACCCCCACACCCAAACTCTACTCTGCAGCACATCCTGGGGCTGTCCCTTATGATTCAAGAAGAGGCAGCACCATCTGCAGCATGAGATACTTCAGCTTAGCCTGACTGCTGTTCCCAGATCATCTGTGCCTGCAGCAGGGGAACCCGATCCTCCATTCTCACCTCTTCTCATTCTTGCCAGAGCCAGATTTCTGCACTATGGGAACTAAGCTTGACCCCAGGATTCCAGGGGAAGACATCATGCCATTGATTAATAATAGTAATAATTTAATATAGAGTGTGCACCACCATCTGAGACACTGCACCACAGGACAAAGCAGATTAAAATATAATCATTTTATAGTAATGGAACAGCACTCACCATCCCTCTCTCAACACAGCCTGACTTCTCCTGCCTTCTGTGGCCGCTGCAGCATACAGTTCTGCACAGACATCCTCCCTGTACTATCCACAGTAATGCCTCGATCTCTAATTCAGAATCCATTAGTGTGTATTAGTAGTTTAAATTGTTCCTTCCCATTGCGCACTGCTTTGCACTTGTCTACACTGGAATCTAATGGAGTGGTACTGCAGAAGATTCACAGCTGGATATGATAGTCAGAACCAGATGTTCACACCCTAGGCCAGACACAGCTGTCTCTGTGTAGCTGGCAAGGGTTGTATAACATGTAAATACAGAGAGGAGCCTGAAAAAAGTCTAAGGTAATCAGGTTGACTGGAGACTTAGGCCATCTGGAATATAGCCAGAGGGTAACTTATTTTGATCTCTACACCTGCTGAATGGGAGTGCTGTGTGTGAACTCTGAGCCTCAAGTGATACTGTATCGCTCACTTTCTCTGTTCTCCACTCCCTGGGGGCCGCACTGATTGGTTGATAACATTCTGCTCTCGAACTTCTTTTTAAAAAAAAACCCTGAGTTTGTTGGCTGCAGAATGAGCAAGAGAGATCCAGGCAGAGGGAAGCAGAAATGTGATGGGAGGCGTGTTGGAGGGGCAGTTTGGTTTGTGTCTGAAAATCAACCTTTTGGCCACCAGAGTGTTCTAGGGCTGCAGCTCCAGTCGCCTGCACTGCCTTATCTGTGCTCCCAGACGGGCATGTTGGCTTCACTTTGTGTCGGAGGCAGAGTGGGGAGGGAATCGGTGACTGTTAAGTGAGTGCAGGGTGAGGGAATGGGGCAATGATTACAATGAAGGCAGGTGGATGACACTACTGAGATGGAGGCTGAGAAGTGCAGTGTGTCTGAACAGTCATGAGGGTTTAATGGTCACAGGATGGCATCTGTTGGATAAACTCTGAGCTATGAGCCACCAGGAAAACAGGCAGAAAAGTTGCGTCCTTAGGAGTGTCTCCCCATTTAAAATGAATTAGCAGCTCTGAACTCCCCATCTGCTCAGTGCCTTACCCAGCCCATCCAATGCCATATGGCTGCAGTGCCCCCTCTCTGTGCTCAGTGTGACCGGTGCTTTCTGCCCAGTGCCCCATGTGCATTGTGCCTCACTTGGCTCAGTGTGTGACAGGCTCAGTGCCCCCAGGCACGCTTGGTAACCCTTGTACACTGCAACCCAGGGACTGCTTGGTACCAGCTGGCAGAGGGCATCTGGGCGCATAAGGGTTACTAGGCTCCGCTGGTTGTGGTATCTACATCCTAGTTCACCAGTGAGTGTCACATGAGGCCTCTAACAAAAGCCTGTCTCATACTGGTCCTCATAATCATTGTGAAATGTATGGATGGGTGGCACGTAAGGCATTATGTACATATACTGAAAATTGTGTTCTTAAGGTCTGTGGCCTTAAGGAAGAAACAAGTTTACTTCAGGCCAGAGATGTTTGTCTGTCTACATGTAAGCTGAGTATTGTATTGTTCACAATGAGCGCACATTTAGAGTCTGAGCAAAATGCTGATGATTTGATGAAATGATTGCAAAATCTCCAGAGCAAACCCTAGACATAAGAACATGAGAACAGCCATACTGGGTCAGACCAAAGGTCCATCTAGCCCAGTATCCTGTCTTCCGACAGTGGCCAATGCCAGGTGCCCCAGAGGGAATGAACAGAACAGGTAATCCTCAAGTGATCCTTCCCCTGTCACTCATTCCCAGCTTCTGGCAAACAGAGGCTAGGGACACCATCCCTGCCCATCCTGGCTAATAGCCATTGATGGACCGATCCTCCATGAATTTATCTAGTTCTTTTTTGAACCCTGTTTTATGATCTTGGCCTTCACAACATCCTCTGGCAAGGAGTTCTACAGGTTGACTGTGCGTTGTGTGAAGAAATACTTCCTTTTATTAGTTTTAAACCTGCTGCCTATTAATTTCATTTGGTGACCCCTAGTTCTTGTGTTATGAGAAGTTATCTACATTCTTTACAGCAATCATGATTTTATAGACCTCAATCATATCTCCCCTTAACCGTCTCTTTTCCAAGCTGAAAAGTCCCAGTCTTATTAATCTCTCCTCATACGGAAGCCGTTCCATACCCCTGATCATTTTTGTTGCCCTTTTCTGAACCTTTTCCAATTCCAATATGTCTTTTTTGAGATGGGGCGACCACATCTGCACACAGTATTCAAGATGTGGGCATACCATGGATTTATATAGAGGCAACATGATATTTTCTGTCCTATTATCTGTCCCTTTCTTAATTATTCCCAGCATTCTGGTCGCTTTTTTGACTGCCACTGCATATTGAGTGGATGTTTTCAGAGAACTATCCACAATGACTCCAAGATCTCTTTCTTCAGTGGTAACATCCAATTTAGATCCCATCATTTTATATGTATAGTTGGGCTTATGCTTTCCAATGTGCATTACTTTGCATTTATCAACATTAAATTTCGTCTGCCGTTTTGTTGCCCAGTCACCCAGTTTTGAGAGATCCTTTTGTAGCTCTTCACAGTCTGCCTGGATCTTAACTATCTTTAGTAATTTTCTATCATCTGCAAATTTTGCCACCTCACTGTTTACCCCTTTTTCCAGATCATTTATGAGTATGTTGAATAGGACTGGTCCCAGAACAGACCCTTGGGGAACACCACTATTTACCTCTATCCATTCTGAAAACTGACCATTTATTCCTACCCTTTGTTTTCTATCTTTTAACCAGTTTCCAATTTATGAGAGCACCTTCCCTCTTATCTTATTTTGCATAAGAGCCTTTGGTGAGGGACCTTGTCAAAGGCTTTCTGAAAATCTAAGTACACTATATCTACTGGATCCCCTTGGTCCACATGCTTGTTGATCCCCTCAAAGAATTCTAGTAGATTGGTGAGGCATGATTTCACTTTACAAAACCCTGTTGACTCTTCCTCAACAAATTAGGTTCATCTATATGTCTGACAATATTGTTCTTTATTATAGTTTCAACTAGTTTGCCTAGTACTGAAGTCAGGCTTATAGGCCTGTAATTGCTAGGATCACTTCTGGAGCCCTTTTTAAAAATTAACATCACATTAGCTATCTCCAGTCATCTGGTACAGAAGCTGATTTAAATGATAGGTTACAGACTACAGTTAGTAGTGCTGCAATTTCACATTTGAGTTCCTTCAGGACTCTTGGGTGAATAACATCTGGTCCTCGTGACTTATAGCTCTTTAATTTATCAGTTTGTTCAAAAACCTCCTTTAAAGATACCTCAATCTGGGACAGTTCCTCAGATCTGTCACCTAAAAAGAATGGCTCAGGTTTGGGAATCTCCCTCACATCCTCAGCCGTGAAGACCGATGCAAAGAATTCATTTAGTTTCTCCTCAATGGCCTTATCGTCCTTGAGTACTCCTTTAGCACCTCGATTGTCCAGTGGCCCCACTGGTTGTTTAGCAGGCTTCCAGCTTCTGATGTACTTTAAAAAAAATTGCTATTACTTTTTGAGTCTTTGGCTAACTTCCTCAAATTATTTTTTGGCCTTCCTAATTGTATTTTTACACTTAATTTGCCAGCGTTTATTTTCCTTTCTATTTTCCTCACTAGGATTTACCTTCCACTTTTTAAAGGATGCCTTTTTGCCTCTCACTGCTTCTTTGACTTTGTTGTTTAGCCAGGAAAACACAAATGTGTGGGGTGGGGGTGCAGACAGTGGATTTTTGGACTATAACTATAGAGATAGTCAAACTGCAGCTTTTACCTAGAAATTTGGCCAATGAATGGAACATCACAGCCAACCCTGGCTGTAATACGCTGGAAGGGTTTGGGGTGACCTTTTGCTCTTATGACTGGACAGTGTCTTTATGAGCTAAGTATAGGCTCTAGTATGCTTGTTATGATTTGGTTTACATGTTGCCCTTTTTTCCCAATATTTCTGCTTGCTATCATTTGAATCTCTGTTTTGTGTTAAATAAATTCATAGTTGCTTTCTATAGAAGCACTTCTAAGTGCTGTGTGATACACAGCACAACCAGGGAGCTGTGCTGGACTGTGCCAGTGGGAACAGAGGATCTGGGAATTCTGTGAGTATCCAGTGGATCAGGGACTGGTCACTCCAGGGAGTTGCTTGGACGACTGGGGAGTTGGAGTGTGCCTATGGTTAACCTCTACAGAGAGAGCAGGGCCTGCAGAGGCCTGGAAGGCAGTGCTTGTGTTGCCAGAGGCTGGTTGTGTTTGGGAGCTTAGGCACAAACAGGCTCCCTCAAGCTAAAGACAGGTGGTAGAGAGGTGCCTCACAACTCTGGGTACCCCTGGGAAGCATCACACACTATCAGTGCACTGGGCACCCTCTAGAACACTTGGTACTGCTCACACACTCAGTGTGCCCTCACGACCCTGGATTTGCTTGTCTAGCTTCTTCTCTACTTTGATAGAATGCTGCAGCTGCAATGGCTGAATCAGGAAATAAACCTCTTCAGTTCCTGAAATGCCATGGCCTCAGGAACAAAGGGCCATTGATTCTGCATGTACTCAGTGAACAATACATTGGGGCAACTTGCAAATTATTTTGCTGACATCGATTATCACTAAAAAAAAATTAACTCCAAAGCCGAGGGTCTGTGAGTGCCCTGAACAAAACTCAGATATTTACAAACATAAAGGGCCCCTGATATGACCCAACTGGGACTTCTGGGAATGATATTTCCACCATTTCAGAAATACTGGGCTGCTGGGGCTGTACCATAAATGCCAGAGACAGGGCCACAGCATTGCAATAAAGATGAGCTGGTGGCTCCACAAGCAATAGCACAACTGCTGGGAGGGCACAGTGCTGATTTCTGGAATAGCAAGACCATCTGAGCATACTAATACCTGAGCACCCCTCTCTACCCTGGACTTTATTCATATTTTTCCTGGTCATTGTTTGGATGTGTTACAGTCTTAACAGATTCCTCATTACTCACTGACCTAGCCATCTTCCACTCACACTCTTGTCACAGCAGTTAGTAATGCAGATTGCACCATCTTCCTCGGCATGTGTGGAGCTGGAGCCCTGTTGGAGTTGACATGGTGCATATGCAGCTGCACAGATTGTAATTGTGTTCACTGCTGTCTGTGCCACTTCCAGCTTCTCAGACATTCAGCAAACAGGCATTTTAACTTCCTGTTCATACAAGAGACTATCCTTTGAATACTAAATATTTGTTTTCTCAAGGCAACAATAAATCCAGTGGGTTTTCTGGAAAAAACCCCACAGTTCCTTCTTCTAGTTCCCAGCCTTCACACGGGTGTAATGGGTTTCTTATCTACCTATATTGCTAGGACAATGACTGGTTCTTAATCCAGACAGAATAATGGAAAAAATGGTACCTTTTTTCTTCCTTTTGCTAAAGATGATCATAAAGTATCACTTTCTCTTGAGTCTTTGTAACAGCTTGTGGTAGCACAAGGGAAAATTCCAGGGCAATGCTGGAGCTGACACCTTTGAAGGACGCAACATGTGATAAATAAAAGGAGATCTACTGTGTGTTATAAGTAATAATCAATAATTAAAAGCCTTGTTAAAGTATTGCTGAAATGCAATTCAGAACAAAAGTAGTTATACTGCATTTCATGGTTAATTCAATGTCAATTAGTGGATTGCTAACTTCCCTCCAGCTAAATCTTGTTCAGTGCAGAGAAGAGAAATCAACAGCATTCTAGCTTTCACAAGCCTGGTGTTTCAATCATTCATCTCTGGCCACAGGCTCAAAATCAGTGTCAACAGATGTTTCATTTGAATTTTATCAGCCATTTCTGCATGTCATTGTTTTCTCAGCTGCCCTGATTGACCCTAAAGACCTTCTATGGGAATCAGAATTCATTTCAAAGAGAAATCCAAGCAGATATCACTGACTCTTTGGTTTCCCTTTCATTTAGATAACAGCTGGTGATGGTGTAAAACTGAAATTCCTAAGCCACTCTGGTAATTTTAGTAACCACCAAAATGTCAAAGGGAAACTGTGTAACTCAGCAACCCCACCAGTATCCAAAACCAACTCCCAGCCAGGTTCAACGTCTGCAGTTAGCTGCCCAGGGTTGCTTCAACCATTGGTGTATGTAACTTCAGCACCACGGCCAGAGCACAGAGACTGAACTCTGGAACAGGAGAGGCAAAGAAAAATTAAGCGGAGGAAGAAAATGCTCTCAGGACCTGCAGCCCTTTCCATATTGGTCAGAACCCTGAATGCCTTGGCAAACCCCTCAAACATTGTTTAGATAGAAAATATTGAAAAGCCAAAGTGACTGTTACAGTTCAGGACTAGCTGAACTTCTGGTTCCTTCAGTGGGCTCTCTCTTAGTGCCCCCTTCCAAGGTTTTAGCCTTCATTCCCTTGCCTCACTGGGGTGGAATCTCAGAATTCTTCTCCTCTCTCTGGCCACATGCTGGGCTGTGTTTGTGAATGGATTCAGCAGCCTGCAAGTCTTCCCTTCAGGAACTGGGAGCGTGTGAATAATGACCCCAAACAGCCTTTTAAAAGTATTGTTTAATCCCACAGTAGGAACAAAGTATAAAAAGCCAAAGGATCTATAACACAATGAACAGTCTACATGCGTAACTGTCTCACCTAAAGCCTAGGTAGGCCTAGCTTATCCCAGGTACCTCCACTTCTGGGGACTGGGGTTCCATTTGCTTCCCACAGTCTCTGGCCCTCTCTCCCCTGTGCTCCAGGGGCTCCATTTTTAATCCAGTCCAAAGGTCTTTATTTTCCATTTCCTGCCTGATGGCCTCATGAGGTATAAATAGGGACCTTCCCTGTGCCTAGACTCTTCCCCCATTGTCACCAGCCAGACAGTCAGTCCCGATACTTTTGTTTCCAAGGAATTTAGGCATAGAGAGTCTGAGTGATTGGCCCAAGGTATCATATCAGCATTCACAAGTAACGCATTCTGTTGTCTATGGCTGGGGAGGTGATTCCATCCCATTGTGACAGACTGCCCCTTGTAGTACTACCTGCCTTTGTCATGTGGCTGGGCTGCACCAATGTGAAACAGCATGAAGCCATTAGCCCTCTAGAAATATCAAATAGTACAAAATGCTGCAGCCCATCTCCACAGCGGCATGGGCCACTGCAACCACATCAGTACTGGACTGTGCTCTCTACACTGGCTTCTCATATAATACAGGGTCACATTCAGGGTCTTCAGTCCATATCTTTAAGCCACCCAATGGGTTGAGGCCTAGGACACCTAAAGTTCTGGATAGAGGGCTGCAGTTGACAGCACTGCTCCTTGGGCATGGTGGAACCGTGCAGGAGACAGAGCTTTAGACTGTGGAATGAACTCCTGCAGGAACTAACAACCATCACCTCCCTCACCACTTTCTGCTCCAAGTGCAAGGTGCGCCTTTTCGACCTGCCTTTGCTAATGTAGATATAGAGTACAGGCAATATACTAAATCAAAAAACCCCAACACAATTTCCCCCAGGGGAGAAATGAGGAGAAAGAATGAATTACTCATGACAGCAGTGAGTTATGTTGCTTAAAGCACTCCTGGAAGGGGCTCTGATACTATGGGTGTGAGGGCATTATCAGAACCTGCATATAATAGTATGTAGCAGAGCTGGGAATTGAAACCAGCTCACCTGATTCCCCAGCATGGTGTCTTGAACACAAGACAATCCTGCCCATACCAGAAGTGGACAAGGACTAGAGAGAAAGTTCCAAGTACTTACATGATTATTCCTGAAATACATGCTGGGTGTTTGGTGCCTCTAAATAGGCAGAGCCAGATACTCTCACAACCACATGGAAACAGCCTTAGCAGAGTGCCCATCTCCCTGCAAGTGCCTTGCTAGCCCACTAAATCCTTCTTGGGAAAAGGCCTTGGTGTCACTTGTTTCCCAGCTGCTGGGTGCTGCTCTCCAGGAGAGGCAAACAGCAGGCATTGCATAGTGACATGCCAGTGTTTCCCCTTCCTTCATCTAATGGGTGGAATGCCCTCCATCCTTTGCTGAAACAAGATTTTCTTCATTTAAATCCCTCCTGAACCCTCTCTGCTCCTGTGACACCCACAGTAAAGGAATCAATAGCACCATCTTAGTTACTGAAAAAAATTAACGAACCCCTGAGTCATGACAATGTCTGAACTAATGGTGTTGGAACCCTGGCCCACACTCACTGTGTCATGAACATTTAGCCTGGGGCTCTTTGGCACATGAACTGTGTCTCCTGTGAAGTTCCCAGCCAACCTTCAAACCAGCAATCCTTTCTAACAACGGACGTGGGACAGCTGCTGTCTGGGTTACCTGAGGTGGGACGGATGTGAATGCTCTCTATGAGAAACCTCACTGCATGGCTTCTGCTCAGCTCATTCACAAGATTTTTTTCTTTTTTGGCCAATTTAATCACATCAACAGCATCATGAATTTCAGTTTTACTGGTCTGATGTGTTCTAAAAATAAATTTCTTGCAGTGTTGTGTTATAAACTAGAGAAGCCCAAACACAACTCTGTGGAATTACTGCTCCCTGAAATGGCCTCTGATTTACAGTCACCCAGAGATCTGATTTTCAGCACAGCTTGGGCTTGTATTTTAGCCTTAAAATTCTATTCCTAGATCACGAACGGAAGAAATAATGACTATTGAGGTTTCAATTACTCATGCCTATGGAGTGATTTTGGGGGCTGGTTAATGATTTTACTAGAGACAGCACTTGGCAGAGGAGAAATGCAGGAGAGTGGAAATAGCACCAATGCACGGCACATAAAGATAAAGAACTAGAGCAAATTTGCAGTGGAGAGCAAATCTTTACTTTCATAACTGAGCCTTTCCTCCTCTCTATCACCCTCTGTTGCTTTTGCTTTGTTCTCCTGTGCAAGTTGAAGCTGCTGCCATTAAAACATCTACAAAGTGACTCAGAAAAAATGGATCTTGGCCCAGAATTGACCTACAGCCAGCTACTACTTAGCTGGCTGTAAGATTCTATGTCAAGAGGCAAGAAAGACTTACTGTGAATAATAAATTGACACTGTAGAATACAATGTCTCCACTGGCCCTCCTGTGTCTTTGCCGAGTCCTGTTCTCACACTACTAGAAGGCACCTGACTTGCCTTTGAGGATTGTGGCTTTTGGCTACTTGTTTCAGAAGTGGTACGTATGAAGCCAGCTCTTGGTAGGATGTCAAGCCTCAAGGGCATGTCTCTCTATTAGGGGACAAGGGCTGTGTCATCGCCGTTACCCTTAACACTTGAGTTGGTTCTTCAGCCATTATCCTCATTCACCTTGGACAGAAAGATTTAGTGAAACCATGTGATCTGTCTCCTCACCAAGGGCAGGAGAAACTTGGCATCACTCCAGACAGCATCATTTGGTCAGTGTTGCTACCAAGGTGGATTGGAGGCAAGCCACAAAGTTGTGGCTATTTTCTGGGCTCCTGGTGGGGTCAGGAGAGATGTGAAAGATGCCCATGGCTCAGGTTTTACAGAACATTCTGCATTTCCATTGCAGAGCAAGCTATAAATGCAATAATTGCCCTGGCTTGTTTCATTCTGGTGGGTGTGCTGTGCCTGAAGGTTATGTAGGGTACAACAGAGAGGCAGGTTAAAATAACCCACCCACAATCGTAATGTCAGAGTCTAAAGAAGTGATCTTGACTTGAATTTATGACAACACCAACCATATTCCCTCTAGTCACTGTCAATGAATTCCTGGTGCCTGCTTTTCCCCTTTTCTCTGCTGCTTTTGTGAACTTGTTATGCTAATTTTCTCTTCCTTTTCCTTGTTGCTTGTAAGACAAAGACCCTTAAAAACAGAATGATGCTCAGGGGAAGTCCGATATCAGGTACCTGCTACCCAGCAGGTCATTCATCATGGAGTTAGTGGTTTTTTTAAAAAGAAAAAAGCTTCTTTTGTTCTTCTTGTCACTGTAACGTAGACTTCCGTTACCATAGCAAAGCTTTGCTTTAGCACCTTCTATCCTAGATCTCCTTTGCTTTGCTTTTGGACAGTTCTTTTGCTTGTCTTACTACTTTGCTAAACCTCCCTTTTTGATGTCCTTGTCCTTTCTTCCTGTGTTGGAATCAGAGATAAGGATATATCAAGAGACATCTAGGGCAAAGAGACTTTGTGGCTTCATAATGCATGATATGTAAATGCACGTCCCAGTAGCTGATCCATGGGTCAAACAGGAATTCAGAACAGGATATAAGAAACAGTCTTCTGATTCCCTCAGTTCAGGGAAAGTCCTTTGCAGTAGAGCCATAAAAAAACTATTTTCAGTTATCATTAAGGATCCAAGTGAAAGCATGACATGTCTTATTGACTGCTCTTAGGGTATTAGAGCTGCTGCAAAGTTCTCAGCATTTCCAATGACACATCCCAGTTGTCATCCAGGCTGCTGAAACCCCAGACTTTGTAATGCACCCTGATGTGCTGTTTTAGGTTGCACAGCAACACGCCAAGCCATAGCACTGTCTGACTGGTGAGCTCTGCGATCCCCAAGTGCAATGAGAAGAGCAAAAGAGAGGTGACTCAGGGGTTGCAATTTCCTTTATTAGATTAAGATAAGACCCTTATAGTGCCCTTCGCATGGTAATAAGACGAACACGCTCACCAAGTCTGTAGATGGTTGAGCCAGCAGGAGACTCTAGGTGATCAAAGGAGCAGTGACAAAAGAGGTGCTCAGAGGAGGCGGGGGAGATAAGTTGACTGAGTGCTATTGTTCATCCAGGGTCATGGTGGTCTGTCTCCCCGGTGGATTGTGAATACATTTGAGGTCATGGTATAAATGCTTCTTGTTTGTAATGCTCCCATCCTGTCCTTTACTCACCCATTTATTTGTTTCACCGCTTGCTGCATCTTGATTCACACTAAGGTTATAAGAAAAGGTTATAAGCTCTTTGGGGCAGGGGCTGCCTGTTGCTGCTGAACAGTACAGCATCCAGCAGTCTAGGGCCCAGTTCACTTGGGACCTCCAGGAGCCAAAGTAATACAAATAATAATCGTGCAATAGTGAGCGAACCCCGCCAAGGCTTGGTTTAGATAAGCACCGAGAAGCTGAGCCTGTGCTGGTGCAAAGCTGACCTCAATTTATTTGATGGTGAACTCTCATTTGACCAGGCTGCTTGGTCAGATTTCCTGTTCTCCCTGGTGCTACCTGGAGCAGTCTGCCCAAGATCAGACTCTCTCACAGCAGCTTAAGAGGCTTTTCCAAGCCTCAAACAGTTCTGGTCAGATAGATTCACCTTGATTCGTCTATCAGAACCAACAAGTCTGCCCAAACATGCTGCAGAGCTGCCCTCTCTCACACAATAGAGCTGGGCCTTTATACAAGTATATTGAAATGAATATTTATTTTTACCATATAAAGTTTTTAAAAGAAAGACTCAGTCTCCCATGGAGGGATGTTCGTGCGAGTTGACAAGACCCATCCTGTCTGCTGATATCCTGAGAGGTGATGTTTTCAGTGCAGGAAGGCAGTTCTTGTCCCAGTGCAGCCTCTTTCCCCTAGGGCTGCAGGAATAACAGTTGATTTCTTTTTAACGTAAATTAGTTCAGGATAAAAAGAATGAAACATCGTGGGGAAAAAATCTGAAGGGAAACAAAGAGGGAAAAATATTCAGTCTTAAAAATTAAAACTTTTCAGGATAAAATGTTGCCATTTAGATTTTCCTGCTTCTGGGATAGCAGACCAATAAATCAGTGTCTTATTTTCATTAGGAAAATTGTTTTTGTTTTCCTGCAATGAATGGAGGTTTTTTTTCTAATGATGCAAAAACTTCAGTGCAGCTGCTGAAGAGAGAGAGTGGGATTGACTATCAGTGCCTCACTGGCTAAATGTGATTTGAGATGCAGTTTGCTTTTCTATATCTCAGATCTCAGGGCTAAACCACAAACTGTACATGACACAACTAAATTAATATTTAAAAATAATTACTTGCTGCCTGAAGGTAAACAGAAAAAAAGGGTAAATAATTGATAGCACTGGGACTGCCACACTGTAAGTCTGCTGAGCGTTTATGATTTGCTGCGAAGGTTCAAAGGGATTGCTCGTCCGCTGCCTCTGAAGGAGGTTTTAGCTAATCATTCCAGGGCTTGTTTTGTCAGCCAGAAATGTTTTCCGAGTTCTGATGCACTAGAATAGAATGCCAGCTTAATTTAGGCAATTCTCTAACTTAATTTACTAACTTTCCTTCCATGATTTGCATTGTAAATTATATGATTTTTTTTTTAAATTTACTCTATGGATTTCTTTTTACCCACCATCTGAAGGAAGATTTCATGTGGTCTCCTTCCAGGAATGTAGAATAATGTATATTTAAAGGAAGCTTATATAACATGCCACCTTATGACAATGTATCTCTGCGAAGCTTCAAAATGCACTGATTCTTGGAAATTATTCGTATCCAGTAATAAGAACCCACCTCTAATTATTGCCTGATAGTCCAGCATCAGAGTACCCAGGGCAGAAAGGCAGAGCATGAATCAGTGGGAACTAATATTCTTCTCTGGCCAGAAAAGAATTTGCACTGGTGATTGCACTGGCAATAAAAAGGGTCTCTCTAAACCGGGCTTTGCAATTTGCTGGAATTAAACAGAGCAAAGAACAGGATGCTGGCAGAAAAAGGAAGGGTAATAGCTCCAGGTTAATAAAGTTCACTACACGCCTACAGCAGCCTCACCTTTATGGGCTAAAGACAAATGTTACAAAAAATAGGACACTTGTAACTGTATAAAGCCAGCAGCAGCACTGGCAAGGCCCTAGTGATCTGGTGATGCTCACCAGTCTGGGATATGCCTGTGACGTCTCTCTCACCCATCCCTAGGGATTGGAGCTTGGGTTTTTGCCCAGCTCTTTGCCCAAGTGGCCTTGCAGACTAACAGTTACACTAATGCTTAGTACGGCATCATCTCTTGAAAGTGCAGCATAAACAATGATTAAACTTTGCAGCTCCCCTCTAGGGTTCATAGGTTCTGATTATCCCCATTTTACAGACTGAGAGGAGACGGAATATGGCCATGCCACACAGCAAATTCCTAGCAGAACTGGCTGTAGAATCAATGAGTCCTGGCTCCCAGACACCTGTTCTAACCACTGCGAGCTCCCTAGGCCATTCTCTCTCTCTGATCCCTCGTGGAAGCTGCTGCAAATACCTTTCCTTTCATTGGCAGAAGGTAGTCTAGTCATGGGACTTGAGGGGGAGAAGGGTTGCCAATCCAGATTTTATAACCAAGAAATATTTGAGATTTTTTTTAACAACGATAAGTAAGTTTCTGGCCCCCGAGGTTTCAGAGAAAATCCAGAAAATGTGACGTAAGTGAGAACCAACGGTTCAGAAAGCAGAGGACAAAGAGAGAGAATCCCAAATGTATTACGTTTGTGGGGGGAGGGCCCAACTCATGGTTTTTTAATGTTTTGGGTTCCTGTTACATGGGAAGGCAAACAGGAATCTCCTCTGAACTCTGACTCGACATGCAGGGCACCATGCAAGGTTTCTTCCCTAGACACCCACAACACATGCATGCACATGTACCACTGCACATACAGATTATCAAAAATCTCACCACGACTCTGGTATGTTTCAAAGAGATATGTCCAGCCCCCCCCACTCCTCCTCCCAGACATCGCAATGTGGCCTCACTGAAACAGCACATGGAATTGGGCATTCAAATGGCTTCTGTTCTCTTTGGGAAAGTGGTGGATGGGGCTGGCAGAGGAAGCAGCTAGAAAAATAGATATTGTGTAACTGTTTGCTGCTTTCAGTTGAATGCCAAGTGCCTGGCATCCTTGGCCTATCTCTGGACTTGCAGAGGGAATTTTCCATTTATCCACATCTGACTATTTCAGAGGAACAGCTCTCCCCACCCCTCGAGGTTAGTTGTTATTTTGTCTTGGTCAATGGAGTCGGGACATTAGGTTTGTAAGGTATGATCAGGACTTGCAATGTTACCAGCTAGAATAAAAGGAGAGGGAAGGTTCTTAATCAACTGGAGCAGTCATGAAAGAGTTTAGCATGGACCCCGCACATTAGCCCATCTGGGACATGGATTTGCAGCTAATCCCAGGAGCAATGAGTTAGCATCTTGTTACTGATGCACAGAATGGAAGGGACCTGCCCCCAGTCAGACAAGGAATTATAAACAGAGCTAAGAATGGAGCCCAGACTCCAGATCTCCAACAGCACACGTGTGCCCTTGCCCAGCAAGTGGGTGCAACACACATACAAACACATGCTGGTCACAGATCCCTGACACTCCTTATCAGTGCTGCCTCTGCAGTTGTGCCAACAAGCAGCCTTCAGCTGTGGAAAACTATTCTTGTTTGAAGTCTCCCACATCAGCCCACTCGGTTGTTCCCTGGGGGAGCCCCCTTATTTTTCCCACTGTGCTTAGGCCTTTGGATACAATGCTATGCAATGGATTGATCTCTTCGTGCCATAATGTGATCTCCTTGGTAAATGCTGACATAAAGGGATGTCTATTGTTCAATTGCAGCTTCCTGAAGCACACTTAATTTTTCTCATCATACTAAAAACCTGTACTCCTGTTCCCTTACGTCCATGAAAGGGTTTGTTCTGTGTGGCCTGAAGCTTGCTGTGTGTTATCAGTAGCATGAGCCGTGCTGCTGCTGCTGCTCTGTGTCTTAAAAGGGAATTGTAAGTATGAATAGCAGGATTTTTTCCTACTCTGTTGAAGCATCATTTCTCTTGCCTCGAAGAACTTAACAGAAGGATTGGAACTTGGTGTGTACATATTTACTGACTTCGCTGTGCCGTGCCAGTTCACATCATTCTTTTCCAAATGTTTGTTTGAAAAGGATAAGCAAATGAGAAGTATTTATAGATCAAAGTGCTGTCTCTCTCCTTGTCCCTTTGTGTATCTGACTTTAAAAGAAATACATGAAGAATCAAATCAACAACATAGTTCTCCAAACCTCCACCTTATCCCTAGGCTGCTGTTGTGGCAGGATGTTTCATCTGGGCCACATTCTGCAGCCCTTAAACAAAACTCTCATTGAAGCCAGTTAACTTTATTATGAGGTTTAGCTTAGGCTACTATGCAGCCAGTGGTTGTCTGCTCAGGTTTGTTCCTAGGGTCTTTACATGGCTACACAAAGGTTAAATACAGTTTGTGGCTTTTGTGAAATAATTATATAATCATAGAAATGTAGTGCTGGAGGGACCTCAAGGGGTCCCCTGGACTGAGGCAGGAGCAAGTATACCTAGGCCATTGGAATAGGTAGGAAAGATCTGATTTTAAAACACAGAACTAATCTACAGATCTAAACATTTATACTGCTCTAAACCATGGCCTCCTTTACCAAAAGAGGGTGTTTGGAAATGTCCCAGGGACCCCATCAGTTGCAAACTTCAACACATCATCTGCAAAATGGAATGGCTGAGGAGCTGTGAGGATTAGCATTGCCAAGAACATGGAAGAGGCAAAAGAGGAGACTGGTGGTAGAGCAGAAGGGAGGGGGCTTCCTTCACTGCCCTTAGCCACAGTGTCTCTGTCTGAAGCACGTTCCTTACGAAAATCCCTCCTGACAACTCACCTTTTCTGTGATGCTGGTGAGTCAGGAGAATTCACTGACTGAGAGCTTGCTCATCCTTATCTTTTCTGTATATTAAAAATAACCCATAATGGCCCCACCGCAGGGTGTGCACCTGTCTAAACTGAATGACTGCCTTGTCCCATCCTACCTTTTTGCATCATGTCCAGAATTTAGATGGTGAGCTCCATGGGGCACAGGCCTTGTGTGTCCTTGCCTCCTTGGTGTTCCCAGTGCACTTTGGGATGCTATGAACTTGTAAATAATAAGAACAATTAGAAACTTGGAAACGGGCTTTTCACACAGAGCTAGGTACTAGCTGGCACAGGTTTACTTTGGGCTGCAGATTTTGTGATTCTGTAACTGTCTCAGTAAATCAGCCTGAGCCCATTTCAATAAATGTAGAAGGCTAGGAGAGAAACAGACACAGTGAATATGCCCAGGATTTGTGGTAAGCAGGAGGGGCAATTCAATGTAAAACTGGTGAAAAGAGCCTGGACCACAGTGGGAGAGCTGCTGAGCGTTTCAGGGGGGGTCAGCTCAGACCTTTCATTCTGGATTTATTTATCAAATGTTGCTGGAATCTACAGCAGGATTTCAAATCTGTTTTGTTGACTTTGAAAGAAGGCAAAGGTTCAGCATGTATCTGGTATTTAAAACAATGGCTTCTAAATCAAAACTTTGTGCTTTTGGTTTAGTGTCAGGTTTATTTGCAAACTCAGACTCTGAGCTGGAATAATAAATCCAAATGAGCAGCATTATTTTTCTTGCTAGATCCTGTTTTTACAGAGTCCATGTCAATGCTACTTCCCAGGCACAAGCAAGGAAATGCAGCAGTGGAAGAAATAAATGCACCTGGGCCTCAGATTGTTTATCTGTAGCAACCTATGTTTAGTACTGAATGCAGATATAATCTTCTCTATGGCCACTTCCACCTGTACTTTGTTCCCTCTTCGTCAAGATTAGGAAGCAACCACAGACCAAGTCTTCTCCCCACAGTACCTGTGGCAGGGTCCCACTCCAGAGTGCAATAGCCAGAGCTTGGACTGAAGTCATGCAGACAGCATGCCGATAACAAAGGACAACAGAGAATACCAGGCAGCCTGGCTCCCTGCAGTGTCCAGTATGTTCTCTGCTCCTCTCCAATCTAGTGTGGGCTCCGGTTGAAGGTGAGGTTTGTTCCAAGAAGAGTGGGAAAATCAGGAGTTCCTAGGGGGCACTCGGCAGGCCAAAGGGATGCTGCTGATTCTGTAATTGTCTCATTGCTCCTTCCCTGCAGCTACCACCCACAGTCTGGAAAAGGCAGATTAGAGATGGATTGCAAGCAGGTGAGCAGAGAGCACATAAGTAAGAAACAAACTGGGGCTTGAAATTGCTGCTCAGCCCACATCCACAGAGGGATTATTTGCTGATGTTTTCCCTCTCAATTTCTCTGCAGAAGATAAGTGGTGGGATCCAGTGTTAGGGTCACACCTTGCCCAGACCCGCAGGGAGCAAGGAAAGTATTTCTACCAGTTTATCAAAAAGGTAAAGCACAAACAGAGCAAAACATAAAACCAAAGCAGCAAGAATGGAACCATTCCCACAATTCATTCCTTAGCCTGAATCACAGATAGTGCCTACAAACAGCGATCATGGATGCTTACATTTCTGAGGTGTCAAAGCACAAGGGCAGGGTAAAGTAACTATTTACACGGTTGGGGGAGCTAGTGCAATGAAGGACAGGCTCCATGAATGCAGTAAAATAGCCCATTTCTCTTTAATATACAGAATCCTTGAGGCTGAGGGAGGCAGACAAAAGCTCCTGGAAAAATATTACAAGAAAGTTATCCCTCAACATGGCCAGTGAACTGAGCTGCTCCGTCAGCCTCCAGGGATGACTAGGGACATACAAACTGGTGGTGCTGCACACTAACCTAGCTGCACTCTTTCATATCAGGTTTGCACAGATGACACCTGAAGATATTGCACAGACTCAAAGTTCATTTGAAATATGACTAGATGTTACCGCTGAGAGAGTAACATTCCTTCCAGGCTGCTTACTAGCAGCACAAAGCCAGCTTTCCTGAAGTGTGCACTTCAGACTGGACACACACAATGAGGTTTTTCCACTTGTATGTTGTGGTGTGTCTAGGAGCTGGCCCTGGGTAAATTCCCAGTGTAAACAAGCTGCCAGGCTGAAGTAGCAGCCTGTAGAGATCTCCTCCCTGTATGCAGGTCTCCAGTACAGGGTCACCTCTGGTTGCACTCCTACCTCATTCTGCAGTCCTTTTTGCAAAGAAATTCAGCATTTAAGTGTCAAAATGATAGTACAGAGTTGCAGAAGGACCAAAGCAAAGACATTTGAAATTCAGTCTATTCCCGCAGGCCCATTTCCTGAGTTGGGCCACTGCAGGGCCCTTTGATAAAGCCCCACTTCAACTTTGGTTAATATTGTATCTAGAGGAGGACATGCTGAGGGTTAAAGTGATGAGAGGAATTTTCAAAAGACACAGATGGCAATAAGGTGCCTTCCTCCATTATACCTCCCTGCCATCTGTGCCTGGAAAATCTGCTCCTGTTTTTGTAGGACTTGTTATGCTATTTATTTCAGGCCAAACCACCAAAATGCAAGCCCACCTTGGTGGTGGGCTTGAGGCTCATTCCCTGATTTACCCCATGACACAGTCTCTGTAGGGGAGTTAATTGGCACTGCTATGAACAAAGTGGCATTGCTAAAATGGGTCTCATTTAGCAAGGGATTTTCTACATTATTGGTAATGCTACGGTTTAGTCATGGGTATTTTTTAGTAAAAGTCATGGACAGGTCACGGACCGTAAACAAAAATTCATGGCCCGTGACCTTTCTGTGACTTGTACTATATACCCCTAACCAAAACTTGGGCTGGGGGGCTGGAGGTGCTCTGTGGGGGCAGCCTGGGACCTCTGCTGGTGCTTTGGGGGAGGCTTGGGTTGGCAGGGCTGGCAGGCTCCCTACCCAATTCTGCGTGGCTCCCCGGAAGCAGCCGGCATGTCCCTACAGCTTCTAAGGGAGGGGAAGGCCAGGGGGGCTCTGTGTGCTGCCCCCACCACAAGTGCTGGCTCTGCAACTCCCATTGGCTGGGAACCGCAGCCAATGGGAGCTGCGGGGGTGGTGCCTGCAAGCAGGAGCAGCATGCAGAGCCCACTGGCCCCTCCATCTAGGAACTGCAGGGATATGGCAGCTGAGGTAAGCCCCCTTGAGGTAAGCGCCACCCCACACCCCAACCTCCTGCCCCAGCCCTGAGCTGCCTCCCACACCCAAAGTACTGCTACTGCTGGGGGGGAGGCCTGGTGGCCTTAGACTGCTCAGATTTAGAGCCAGATGAACCGGCCGCTGCGGAAGTCACTGAGGTCACGGAAATCACGGAATCCGTTACTTCCATGATCTCCATGACAGACATGCAGCCTTAATTATTGGTATATCTGTGCATTGAGTGCAGCCCTAGAAAAAGGACAATGGTTAAAGCAGCTACTGTGAGTTTATGGAATATAAAACTGAAAAACACCCCCTTGGAGAGAAGTCCCCGTGAAAACAGCAGCACTTTCCTAAGTGCATACAATTGACTCTGGAGCTAGCTAGCCTAGGTTAAGCCCCCAGGCTAACGCAGTAACACATGCAATTGAGAGATTTTGCTAGTGAAATATCCACTTGTGAACTGATCATGGGTAAAAGAAAAATGGAGCTGAGGCTTTGCCACCTGAATTCCCTTCCTCTCCTTCAGTGGGTTATCAGCATGAAAACAGGAAATGAATTGAACCCCATTAATAATACATGAAGCCTCCGTGTTCCGACTGTGTGCTCTATCATCCAAGTGTATGAGACACTGTGTGCGGAGGAAACACAAGAGGAGTTAAACCCACAAGTTCATTTGCTCTTTCCAACCACGCAGCAAACTTTGGGCTTATACTTAAATTTTAGTCTTTCTTTTCTGCCCCTAAATTTTCTGCAGAGCTGTTAATCGCTCATATAAAAGCCCGAAGGTTTGTTACTAAGCAGTGAGAAATAGTTCCCCAGAACCTAAAGATTTCCCTTTATATAGACCATAAATAATTAAATGCCACATGTCACCTTTTCCTCTAATGGGGCCTTTTTCATTAGGTTTTAGACCTTCAGCCCCTGTTTTACACATTTTTCCTATTGATTGTCTGGTGCAGACATTTTCCACATGACAAATGCTGGTGTTTGCCAGGTACACCCCCAATAGCAGGACACATTGCTACTTGCTTATAGATTTTGAGGTCATCTTTGCTTGAGGCAAACATGGTTCACTGTTTGATGGGGGGGTTGAAAAGAGTTTTGTAAAAACGTTAAATGCATCCAATGAAGTGGGCTGTAGCTCACGAAAGCTTATGCTCAATAAATTTGTTAGTCTCTAAGGTGCCACAAGTCCTCCTTTTCTTTTTGCGGATACAGACTAACACAGCTGCTACTCTGAAACCAACTAAGAAGGTGTACCCCAGCCTGACTTTTCAAACGTCCATAGGAATTAGACTGACTAGTCTGCCTGTTCTAGTTGTAATTTAAAGCAGGGTCATCCAGGCCTGCAATAAAAGCTGGCACACAGTCCGAAGGCAAAAGCAACCAGAGAATGAGACCTCTCAAAATATAATGAAAAACCCACAGGTACTTTGCCCAGAGAATGTGGCCTGCCTGAGTTATAACAAAGACCTGGGATGGCTTATGGTGGAGTTCATCTGTAAAATGCCTAATGAAGGTGAATTATAAAGAACACAGGAAGCCATTAATTACAGTCGTATGAAAGGTTTCAGAGTAGCAGCCGTGTTAGTCTGTATTCGCAAAAAGAAACGGAGTACTTGTGGCACCTTAGAGACTAACAAATTTATTAGAGCATAAGCTTTCGTGAGCTACAGCTCACTTCGTCGGATGCATTTGGTGGAAATTTCGTATGAAAGAATCCTTTGAGACTGCCATAAAAGGGCTCATGGTGGGAAGAAACCAAAAGACTTGTAACAGCTCTGAGAAGCTAACCCAAACTGAAAAGCTAACAGGTGGTAAGGCTGGGGTTCTGGTACAGACACACACCAGTTTATTCTTACTGCAGAGGATAGCTAAGTCAAAGGACAGGTGGTGTGGTAAGAAGATGCTTATCACTGCTGTAATGAGAAGGCATGTGTGACCAAGCAGCTCATCTCCACGATCCAAAGTGGTCACGTGATGGAGTCTGCTATAAATGTAGTGCAAGGCTGGGTGCAGTCCTAATAAAGTATAGTCGTGTCAGAACAGCCCTACTGTATTTTTTAACCTGCTAGTATGTCCTCCCCAGGAATGAATGTGGTGGTCCTAGCTCCTTCAACAACATGCTGGGAGTGGTGGACTCCAACACAAATGTCTGTGTGAGTTTAGATGACACCAGCCACCATGGACTATGTTGTATGGGCTTTATCAATGTAACAGCCTCCTACTGTGTATAATTCACTTTCATATGTGGCTGATAAGGAATCCTCTGAGCTGTCCCTTGGTATCACCGATGGCCTTGGGTTTGGGACCAAATGTTCCTCTGTCCCATGTGGATCTGGTGGTGTTATTGCCGTTTTGATCACTGTGTTAGAAAATCATTCCTCACTGTAAATGAAGCTAGGGCAGGGTGTGGAGGCTGCTGATCATCACCTTGTGCCTTCTCCTGAGACTGTTTCTTGAGTCCATATTTCGGATCTAAATTCCTCGAACTATTCCTGCTCTGTAATAGTCTCATTCAAAAGTGCCTCCTTGCTCGTCCTGTCTCTCACTTAATTCCTGCAACATAGATGTAAAGTCTCTGAGAGGGTGAGAAACCTGAGAGCAGCAAGATTCCACGTCCAGCAAAACTACAAATTCAGAGTCATAATTCAATCCAATTAAACAGAAATTGTATTGGCCGCCTTCTCTAAGTTGATAGGAAATTGGATTTGGCTCATTGTGATACAAGGGGCAGTGTGGCAAATGCATGCTTTCAGCCAAAATCATTAATCAACTATCAAGCAGAATTATGTTTTCATTGGAGTTTACATTACCATTTGGTTTACTTGTTCTTGCCGTCTGGCTCCATCCATAACAAGTGCAGCCAACTTCTAATTCCTAACTGTTTAAAGATGCTTATTCAGTCCTATTAATATAAGTGAAATGCCAGACAATTAATCAATATCCACAGAATTAGTAAGGAGCAGTCTGTGTGCAGAAGAATCTATATTGCCATCTCAATTTCGAGACACTTAATGTTGCTTGTGTTTTTTAGATTATGAATATAGGTTTTGGAAATAATCACAGTTACAGTGCCAAAGTGCATAAATATTAAATCTCCAGGTTAGCTGTAAATCTGCTGTCCAAAACTTTATTGACCAATATGCCCTGTATATGAAAAGATGATAGATGTGCAGTATTGCACCCTGTGCAATATGTCACTCATATGCCTATGATCTTAGACATATGCTGTACCAATGCCATTGCACAACAGACACCATATGTATTATTTGTATTCCTGTAAATACCTTTCAGCCAATGCAAGAGAAAATCTCACTTTGCCCATTTTCCCTTGAATAGTGTGGGATCCGATTCCTTCTGATTTCTTGGATTCTTCATCTCTAACACTTCAGAGTAACTGTGGGATTTAACAGCAGCAGTTCCTTCTTTGGGAGTCTGCATATAAAGTTTGTAAACCCAGAGCGTCCCCCTTGTGGATGTGCAAGTCACATTGACAACAGAAGATCAGGTGCCAGAAACACTAAGAACGTTAGAAATGGTTGCATGAGCAGCACAAAGAGATCTCAAACGCCCAGTGTGACAAGTTCTTGGTGGAGGGAGCTCTCAGGAGGGTAAATAGGATGAGGAGTGCCAGAGTTCTGTGAAACCCTTACAGCACAGGATCCCCTTAACCAACTCCATGCTTCAGAGCCCACTCAGATGCACAGCTGGTCAAGCCTTAAAAGATGCTGTTATGAAGCTTTACTGGCTGCAACTGTAAATAGGACATAGGACTAGATGGATCGGTTCTTAGGATCTGTCATTTGCACCAGATTTCTTTGTGAGGTCAGGCGTCTATGCAGCCTCTGTCAATGCACAGCTGATAAAGCCCTACCAAGATGATATTATGAAGCTGTACATTAACAGAGGCTGCATCGATGCCTGACCGCATAAAGAAATCCAGTGCAAATTATAGGTTTCAGAGTAGCAGCCATGTTAGTCTGTATTCGCAAAAAGAAAAGCAGTACTTGTGGCACCTAAGAGACTAACAAATTTATTTGAGCATAAGCTTTCGTAAGCTACAGCTCACTTCATCGGATGCATCAGATGCACTAAATTTGTTAGTCTCTCAGGTGCCACAAGTACTCCTTTTCTTAGTGCAAATGATGGATCCTAAGAACTGATCCATCTAGTCCTATGTCCTGCTTACAGTAGCAGCCAGTGGCTGATGCTTCAGAGGCAATACACCATAGTAATATCAGACGTGAAGGCCTGCAGAGCCCCACCAACCCCACCACTAATTCACTTGGTCAGTTGAGCAAATACCACAGCAAGGGAGATGACCCTAGAAGTTCCCTGGCTGAAGTTGTGAAGTGCCGTGTTTGAGGTTCACATGCAGTCTCACATGCAGGCCCTTTGTCTCTGGCAGGCTGCATAGGAGCTGTCAAGTCTATACACTGCCTTATCACCAACATTCTTCTGGGATTTATACCCTGGTACAGCCCAATGTTATGGGGAGAAATCTTGGTCTCTAAATAAAGAATACAATGAAAAGGGAATAACTAGAGGCCACAAAGTATGGTGCTGCAAGCCTTCTTCCCAGCCAGGAATCACCTTCCATTCAGAGTTTAAGGTTATTGGAAATGGATGAAATTCAACAAGGAGGAGTGAAGAGCAATGCAGCTGGCGCCTTGCTGTGTATGATCAATTGAGTGGAAGTCTGACTGAATATGCTCACTGAGGGGGTGAAAGCCATAATATGATTGAGGGAATGTGGGACTGAACATGATTTATTGGGTATAATTGAGTATTCAGTATTGGAGTAGGAACAGGAGTCACTTAACTTAGATTAAAATACAACAGCACCTGGTGCTTGCTGCCAAAATATATTCCAAGGAAACCCGGGGGAAGAGGCTTTATCTTTCTTTAGGATGTTCTGCAAATAAAGTTCCTCTACTATTTTTGGAGAGGGTTGTATGGTAAGCAGGGAAAGTTAAATTAATAGAGGTGTCAATGTCACCCAAGAATCTCCATTCATTTACTGTGGGAGTCAGTTGGCTACAACCCAGCCTACAACCTCAAAGCAGAGCCGGGAAAGACCGCTTGGCCACAGCTCAGATGCTCTGCCCCTCTTCACAGTTACTTCTTATGCCTATCCCATTAATGTCTTATCTGACCTATTTCTGAGGCTTTACCATGAATGTGCCATCTTCACCTCCCTGCGGGAGTCTGAGCTGCTGCCAATTGTTTTTATTGTAAGAACTTTTCCTCAATGTCTATCCTAAACTTTTCCTTCCTTAGCTCCAGGCCACTGCTTCTTGTAGTACTATCTTTTGTGAGTAACCTCTCCATTCATTCACATGGTTAACTGGAAGATAATTAGAGACTCTGATCCTGTTTCCTTGAGTCTTCTCTTCTCCAGACTATGGTCTGAATCCTGTCCCCTTGTGGCAAACTCCACCGAGATGGGACAGGTCCTCTTGGGGCTGCTCTTTGCTTTTCTATCTCGTTCTTCATATGCAATTCTTTTGATGTTATAATCAATGTTATAGTCACAGGAGACCCTAGTTAAGTGAAAACACCACAGATTGCCTCCTCCCTCAGCCGTTCACTTTGGGTCAGCTATGCCCAACTGAGCAAGGGTGGAACAGTACCGTCTCTGGCCACGTTCCTGTCTTGCAGCTTCACAATTTCCGTGCCATATACAACAGCAGGAAGAGGGCAGTTCTTATGGCTCCAGCACCCCCAGCTCTAAGCTCAGCAAGCCCAGAAGACAATAGCCCAGCACCTTTTTAAGGTTCTTAGCCTAGCAAAGCAAAGCTGTCTAATTGTCTCTGCCTTGGGAAAGTGCCTAACAAGAACTCTGAACCTCCCGCATGGCTTTAAGTTTAACTTAACCCCACACTGCTGTCTGACTGGGCAGGGTGTGAAACCGCTTGCAGTGCCCTGTCCTAGAGGTCCTTTCATGATCATTGACTCTCAGCTCCCTCGGCTAGCCAGCTGTTACTCCATGCTGTTCACTGTGGGCTTTCCTTTAGATAGCATTTATCTGCTTTCTTTACCTTTATTATGCAGCATGACATCTACTGTTTTACTGGAATCTAAATAGATGCAATCAGCTGCATTCCCTTTATCTGCAAAATCCATGACTCTGGCAAAGTAGTCTATTAGATTTGTTTGTCATGACCTATTTTTAATAAGCCCCTGCTGCATGGCACTTGTTAGGAATATACGTATTCCCATATGTTTTCTCACTGCCTCCCTTGTTCTGTGTGCCAGTATATTGCCTGGAATAGGTGTCAGGCTGACTGGATAGACATTCCCTGGTTCCCCCTTCTCCTGGCCATTCCGAAGAGCTATGCTGACTCTGCCATGCACACGCTCCAGGACTCAGGCAGGAATCTGCAAAGGCACCAGGATTTCTCCAGCTATGGGCTTTGTCTATAACTCGTAGTGTCTGATCCACCTCAACAGTCCCCTATGTCCCATTAGAATGTTCTGTAAGACACAGCAGTGAGAGGCGCCAGACTCATTGCCTTTTCTCAGGCCCTGAGCAGGGCACAGACAAGCAGCGGCAATGCAGAACTTCCAGCTAGTGGGCCTCAGTCCTGCTCCCCATGTCAGTTCAGGGTATCCTGGGTCTTTCTGCAGAGACTGTCAACAGGAGGGGATGGGGAAGGTGACAGCAGCCTCTGCCTGGGGATTTATTTCCTTTGAACCAGCAGATACCAGAAATAGGGAGGGAACTGAGGAGACCTCAGAGCCAAAACAGAAAGTCCAGTATGGGCTTGGCAGACTGCAAGCCTCCCAGACAGGGCGGAGAGGATTCCATTTTTAAGGAGCTCTGAAAGGAAAGGATTCTGAAGATGGAAGCCCTTTATTGCTGCTTATTGACCTTTTCATTTAAACTCTTAGGTCACGTTAAAAGGCCCCAGAGCCTTGAACCTCCCTCAAAAGTGCAGGGATAAACTTCCCTCTGTGGGGCCAACTAGTGCTGATTGTGGTGGCTCTTACTGTGACATGGCCACTCGTCCCTGGGAACTTGGCAGAGAACCAAAGGTCGTCTCTCAGGTGTCACAGAAAACAGGTGTGACAACTTTCAACCTGTCCGGAGTTGGGTTGGCCGCTGTGACCTCCCGCTGGAAGGCACCGCAGCTCATTACCAGCCCCCTGAGCCTTCAACCCTGCTGAGTCTGTGGCTCTGTGCGACACCCCGTGTCTGTCAGAATGGGAGATCCGCTCCCACGAATAGAGTGAAGCTTGTGAACTGAAGCTGCTTGGGAGTGTGTTCAGACAGGCACAGAAAGTGGCTTGGGCACAATCTGAGATTCCGGTATCCATTGTTGTATCGTATCCAAACCAGGGTTGCTGCATCTCACTGGGCAGACAGACCTGAAGTGCCAGCACAGTGCCTGGGCTGGGGAGCAGCCAGGTCCCAGCTGCCTGCATTAGAAGCGATTGGCCTCTGCTCATATGCCATGTTGTGTGCTGTTCTAGCACGTGTGTGAGCCTGGCCCAACTCCTGCCAAGTGACAACCCTGTGACCTGGCACAGGGACAGGACCTGCACCTCAACAGACGAGTGCTTAACTGCTGGCATCTTTCTGCCCACATTGTTCCAGGGAAAGCTACCAGAGGGGCTTCTGGACAGAGTGCAGCAAAGAGTGGCCGGGCACAAGCAGATCCTGGGGGCTGGACCAGCCCCATGTTGTGGGGGAAAGGAGGTCTGTGCATATGTTCCCTGGTTTGATTTGTGTTTATAAAGATTCTGACAGGCTCTGTCTGCCTGGTGCTGGGGTTTGGTTCAGCCATCCCACCTGCTGACCAGGCAAACTATGAAACAGACAAAACTGAAGCCTCCATAGAAATGTGAAAAAGCATTGGAAATACTGCTAAAAATAGCATATTGAGAAGCTCCATTGTCCTTGTTAGTTGCAATAAATCAGCTAATTGACCCTGATGCGATGCAGCCTCACGACATCAGGCTGTTTAAAAAAAAATAGCTTGGAGCAGCGGTAAATCCTAGAATAAGCCAAGTTTATCTGACAATTACTTGAGCCTGACTGTCTGGTACCAACGTGGCCCAACTGGAACTGAAGGGTTTGGCTGCAGCCTCAATCCAGCCACTAAAACAATCTGAAAAATCCCAAGGATTTGTGCTGAATCTCCAGGGCCAGCCCATCCCTCAGTGCACCTGGTCAGCAGGGATCAGTATCTGATGCATGAGGAGGCAGGAGCAGGAGTGAACCTTACAGCTCCGCTCACTCAGCGCCAGCAGGGAGATCCAGCCAACGGTGCTGGAAGATAAGCTAAGTGATGTGCGGAAGTCATGCTGAAGTAGCTGCAAAACTCTTCTGACCGTCTGTGGTCCCTGCCAGCCCCACAGGTGCTGCTGGTGCCTGCTGCCCGGATCTACCAACCATTGGCTGCCCGATGTCTCTGAGTTCTAATCAACCGGTGCAGAGGGAGGGGATGAAGACAGCTGAGGCTGGTGGGATCAGGAAGCTGGAGTAGATGAAAGTGACAGGTAATGGTGAGGTCAGAGCAAATGCACAGCAATGGGGCTTGGTGTTTTGACTTTCTCTTATTGCCAGTAAGTTGTTTTACAACGATGCCTAGAAATTCCAAAGGAGGCTGGGGCTCCCTGGGGCTGGGAGCTGTACTTCTGCCAAGTAAAAGAGAGTCTTTGCCCCAAACTGCTCTGTCTGGCCTGAGGGTGAAGGGGAAACCCAGAACCAGAGAGGAAGGGCCTTGCCATAGTCAGACAGCAGGTCAGTGGCAACTAAAGTACTCTCCATGTAACACCATGTGGGACATCGCTGGGATCAGTATCTGCATGGCGCCAGCCTCCCTCTCCAAAACCTCCAGCCACCTCAGTGGAAGAGAAATAGCTGGGAGAGAAGGTAGTTTACATGCTAGCAGGGGTTCATAGCAGACTCCAGGTGACCCTGCCAGCACAAAAGCTAATGTAGGTGCCAAGAAGGGCAAACCAGGGAAATTCTGAGAGCTTGTGAGAATCTTACTTCTCGGGTTAAGGTCCGAGCAATGGGATTGTTGCGTTCAGTGCTTCACACCAATAACTTGGTACAGCGGGTCATTCATCTCAGCCTGTGTTAGGCAGGTACTGTTACGTGCACTGCTGTATTCTAATGTGGCATCTGCTATTTAATTATATCTAAATTTTAATCCTGGAAACAGACTTTTAACAAATAATTGGAGAAAGTTGATACAATTTAAATGAAGGCTTTACTGGTTCCATTTCCCACAGGAGCGGCTTAAATTGTGATTGGATAAATGTCAGGTGAACTGCAATTGAGAGTGTACTTGTGCAGAGAAGCATTGCCAATACAAATCTTTTAATAGTCTTTCAGTGCCTGTAAGGCCTTAAAATCAATCAAAGGATTAACTAAGCAAAGCTGGTTTTATGATACATGATCCTGCTTTATGCAATTGGATCTAAATTTGCTTAGGCACCTAATTACAATCAGACTTGCTCATGTACCTTTGTGATTCAAGGAGCCTTGAAACTAGAAGAAATTCTAGCAAATCTCTAAGGATTGGAGGCCCCCGCTCCCTAAAACACTGAGCTGCCAAGGGGGCCTGATGGCAGCTCCAAATGTCTATAGTTACAGGCTTACTCAGCTTAGAACAAGAGCCAGACCGTACCAGTTCTGGATGGGAATCAGGAAGGCCGTGGACGGGATGAAAGCCTTTATGGCAGTTTCCATAATGGGATGTCTAATGCTCTGCACTCGTCCAAAGAATGTCATTTGACTGGGCCTTCCACAGGCACCAGAGGCCAGTCCAGCCAAAAATTGATTAAGAGTTGGCACACTGCAACCTCTGTGGCTGTTTATCAGGATTATCAACTGCAGATTGAAATGCTGTTCCAGAGGATGGCAGTGATATCTGCATTGCTCAGCATCATCAGGGGCTAGGTCTGGCTAGCAGGGCAAATTGTACTCCTGAGGGAATTCTGCGCCAAAAAATTAAAAATTCCACTCTCAATATTTTAAAATTCTGCATATTTTATTTGTCAAAATAATGCAATATAATCACTCTGGTTTCATTTATTTAAACTACAATACAGTGGATGGAGAATGAGAGTGGGGAGCATTGGAGGAAATCCCCAAACCCTCTTGCCTAATAGTAATGTAGCTGGGTTTGACCCTTTATTTCTAGTTATTAGTCAACAAATATATGTAGCCATATGCTCAGTGTTACATCGTAGGCAACTGAAGAGCAAGTGAGGGATGGAGAAATAAACTCACAATTTATATTGGCTACTGTCCATCTCCAGAAAGGTCAGTAGCAAACAGTTCATGGAGCACATTTTGATAGGAAATGTTTTCAGCCCAAAAATTTAGACCAGTTCTAATCACTAAAACACCATAAGCATTTATGAGGCCATACTGTCCTTTACACCCTCTGGCAATGTGAAGGAGCCTTAAAACTTTTACACCTGTTTTATACTTCTGGGGAAATTCACAAAGACAACGGGAACAATTTAGTAAGCAGGTAGGCTGCTACATTCTGCTCTGACTGAGGGGACAGAGCCTGCCCCATGCCTACCTCCTCAGAAACACCCCGAAGCCCTGCCCCTCCACGCTGAGCATGCTGCAATAGCAAGAGGGACACAGAGTGTCTCTTTCTCTCTCACATGCATGACTGCCGCCCCTGGCAGTGATTTACGTCTCTACTGGCTGCTCTGGGCACCCAAACCAACCTGCCTGTGCTGCTGGGGAGAGGTGCATGACCACTCTGGTGCCTTCCCTTTCCTTCCTCATCAGAAGTCATTTTTCTGTGGGGAAGCAAAGAAATCTGCAGGGAACATGAATTCTGTGCATGCACAGTAATGCAGAATTCCCCCAGGAGTAAATTAAATTGTACAAAAAACAGACACTCGCCTTGCAGAAGTGACTTTACTAAAATATTACCGTGGCACTGAATATGCTAAAATGGACCGCTTGTTCCTCAGGCACCTGAGCAGGGTTTATATTGGCCAGATTATAAACATTTCTGGACAGGGGCCATGTCTCTGCCAGGTACAGTGAGGATCATGCTGCTGGCACTTAAATAATATTAACACAAACAAAAATTTTGTTTTGTGACAGTTAAGGTGGCATCAGGACACACTTACCCAACCTGAAACCTTAGAAACCTATCAATCAGAAGTGAAGGAAAAAGGTTGCATGTATTTCATATGTAGTAAAGCGAGGAAAGAAACACAGTGCACCATCTGGAACACTAAATCCTTCAGCTGGCAGAGGTGCTGTAGCCCAAGTACACGGGAATCTCGGTGATGAAGGAGCTGATTGCTCAAACTAGCTGGGTGCATCCTTCAAGCAAGAAGGGCTGGGAGCCTCTCCAAGGTGGCTGCTTCCATCCTACGTGTTCTGCAGATTCACCTGTGATGTTGGCCATACCACCAGGTGGAAAACAATCTAATCAGGAACTCTAGAACGTTTGTCAGCTTGGGAAATTCTGAATGGTTTCCCAATATTTTAACTGTTCCAATACCTGGTGAGTCCTATAGAGATCTATAATCATGACTGGTGTGGAGAAAGTAAATAAGGAAGTGTTATTTACTCCTTCTCATAACACAAGAACTAGGGGGTCACCAAATGAAATTAACAGGCAGCCGGTTTAAAACGAACAAAAGGAAGTATTTTTTTCACACAACACACAGTCAACCTGTGGAACTCCTTGCCAGAGGATGTTGTGAAGGCCAAGAATATAATATGGTTCAAAAAAGAACTAGATAACTTCATGGAGGATAGGTCCATCAATGGCTATTAGCCAAGATGGAAAGGGATGGTGTCCCTACCCTCTGTTTGCCAGAAGCTGGGAATAGTCAACAGGGAATGGATCACTTGATGATTTCCTGTTCTGTTCATTCTCTCTGGGACAGCTGGCATTGGTCACTGTCAGAAGACGGGATACTGGGCTAGAGGGACCTTTGGTCTGACCCAGTATGGTCTTTCTTATATTCTTATGTCCTCATGACTGTTGGTGTGCAGGGATCACCACCTATTCTGCTGACTAATGTTGTCTCATTGTTTCCTTGTACTTTCCCATACGTTGCCTCTTGTCTTATATTTACATTGTACACTCTTGGGGCAAGGACAGTTTGTACAGTGCCTAGCACAATGGAGTCCTGGTCCTTGCCTGGGGCTCCCAGGTGCTGTGGTAATACAAGCAATAAATGACACTAATTCTCTCTCCCCACCCTTCTCAGTGTAGAGAGAAGGTTTATTTGTCCATTACACCAAAAGTGGCATTTCCTGTTTGGGACATTTTTATGATATTTGCCTTTTCTTTCAATTTGTCTTTCATCCCTTAGTTTCTTGCTTGTGGTCCCTTCTGCTTCTCTCAGGACATATTTTTCCTTCATGACTGTTTCTCGCTCTCTCTAATGGCATTTGCTTTTCTTTTTAAAAACTTTTATTTTCTGTGATTTTTTTCTTAATTTTTTTTCTCATGGCTTTTTCTTTTAGTTTTAACCTTTAGTCTTTTTAGAATAAGTTTTCTATTTGGTTTGCTTGTTTTATTTACACACATGCACAATGGTGTGTGGGTAGCTGCACATACACATCTTTTATTTAATATATGTTCAGTACCTAATTTTTTTATTCCATTGTTGTATTTTCTTCCTAAATTCATAATTTATTTTTCCCATTGCAAATGAGTCACATTGGCTAAGCTGGAGTCAGAGGAACACAGGAATTGCCAGCCTGTGGCTCTGTCAATCTAGTCCCATGTCCTGGCTCTGACAGTGGCCATCAGCAGGTGCTTCAAAGGGAGGTGTCAGACCCCTGCGGTAGCAGATATGGGATAATCTGCTCCCCCAGTAGGTCTCATCCTGGTCGCTAATAGTTAGAAGCAAGAGATTTATTATCCCTCTACCATAAAATGGGTTATAAGTAGTTATTATAATCCTGCATGTTGTTATCCATATCAATATCCAATCCCTTTTTGGCTCTTGTTTAGGTCTTTGCCTCATCAGTTTCCTTTGGGATTCAGTTCCACAGTCTAATTTCACTTTGTGTGAAAAAGCATTTCCTTTGATCAGCTTAGAATTGCCCATCTTTTAATCATTGAAGGTTTCCTTGTTCATGTGTTATGGGCCAGGGAGAGTAGACATTCCCAATACCAGTCGTTATTTTATATACTTTTATCACGTCCCTTCATCTCATTTTTAAAGTACCCAGTCCCAAATGGGGTGACCAATACTGTACACAGTAGTTCAGATGAAGCTGCACCACTGACTGATGCAATGGCATTCTACTAATCGCCATATTATTCTCCATCCCATTCCATATGCAACCCAACATTTTGTTTACTCTTTTGGCCACAGCAGCACATTTCAGAGGCCTTCACTGAACTTCTATAGTGATGCCCAGGTCCCTTTTCTGAGCTGATACAGTTAATTTGGAACCTTGTTGGAATAATTTCCCCCCCACTCCAACGTGCATTATTTTACTTTTATCGACACTGAATTTCATTTGCCATCATGTTGGTCATTCATATAGCTTGTTTAGGTCTCTCTGGAGTTCCTCACATGTGCAAGGCTGTATTCATGTTGGCTAGAAATCCCAGGGAAAGGACAAAAGATGAGAAATAGTTGTAACTAATATTCTAGTCTGCACCTGTGTTTAATCATTATGACGGTAGAAAATGCCTGATGTATGAATAGAGACTTCTGTATAATCTATCTTGCTTTTTGGTGAATTTAACAATTTATTCTGTTTAAATTAAGCTCTGTTCTCAGTTAAATTTAGCTTTACATTTTCTCTCTCTTCTTTTGAACTTCTCAGTGTCAATCCCGTACCCAATACCTTCTCTCTCCAAACAATAACCACCACTTACCATTGCCACAAATTTGAGAGCTAAACCAGGAAGTTTCTGGGAATATTTATGTTTGCTGGCAAGAATATTTCTGAGGAACCAAGTTTAGGCTCTGCCAAAGAATTCGATCAATGTGCAATTATAACCTCAGTCAGATTGGGAGGAAAAATGCAACTCCATCTGCACAGATCAATCCTTATATTTGCGACTCTGTTTAAATTTGGGTAGCTTGAGCTCTCTAATCCTTGCAAAATAGTTCTTTATGGTTTATCTGACTCACGGTGCTTAGTTAAGCAGTGACTGAGACTCATGTAGTTTAGGATATAATATAACATACTTCTCCAGGATTTTCTTCTCTTCAGCTGAATTTAAAGATTATTGAATTGAGACCAAATAGCTCTATTTGAAATCTGTGATTGTTTGTTTACTTTGGAAAATCTAGAAAATCAGCATCAATAAGAAATTTTATTGCTACAGAAGCTATATCTGGCAACAGTCCAACAGCCACTGACAACAGCTGGATGTTTGCCAGAGGTTATTTTCCTATGGGCATAGTGACTTCTTCAGCTGTGTTAAAAGTGCTGTTTGCCTGCAACATTAATCTGTGATGAATTTACGTTCCAGGCCTCCAAGACCACAATTTATTACTTATTCACTGCAGAATGCTTTAGAATAATGACTGCAAAAGAATGACTTAACGGAATCCTGATTATTTTTTTCTGTGAAATCAAGATTCAGTTAAAGATGAAAGTTCACATGTAAACCCGCTATATTTCTGGGTGCAGAAATGTGCAAAGTGGGGGGAGGCAAATGCCTTATTATCAAGACAATGGCTCCAAAATCGTTGATCCTTTCAAACGCAGCGTGCAACACTTACACCTGCCTGAGGTAAGCCAAGTCAGTAGGGAACAGCAGAAACTGAGCATCATATGGTGGGTGGGTGTGTAAAACTCCTGCGTGAAGGAGTAGTTCTGGCTCCAAAAGCCTTGGTAGGAGTGAAAAGCCCATTACAGACCATAGTTTTACTGGTCATTTACAGCTTGATCCTAACAGGAGCCAGAGAAGCACATTTCAGTCCAGGGTGGCAGAAGGAAATAGTGGTTGGGAGTAGATTGGGAAGATTGCAACATGCCAATGGGCTCTGGGTGAGATGTCGTATATTAGCACTGCAAAAAACAAAAAACACACATGGAGTTGCTTTAGGAGAGTTAGTCAGTCCCCTCCTCCAAATTTCTATTCACAACTCAGTATTTCTTCTTGCAGCTATTTAATGGTGACTGGTCATTTACACCTGATGCTAACTAACATTCTCCAGCAGGCTGCTTATGAAATCTCCTTCCCCTTTGGCCCCATAAAACTCTGCAGCAATGGCCTCTCTCTCCTCTGGGCTGAATTTTAAAAACTCTTCCCTGAGTGGGGCCCAAGAGAACTCGTGGCCGTTTTAACGCTCTCTTCCCTGATTTCCCAGGGCTGAGATGAAGACTGGGGCAATAGGTCCTGGCACCAATGGGACCTTCTCCTGCTGTACGAGCACATGGACTGCCCGCTGGAGACTGCAGGTTTCGAGGTGCTGTGGGAAAGTCTCCATTAAGCATGTGCTGCTGATATCATGACAGATGCACATTTCTATTTTATTTAATGGCAACAGGAAAAGATTCACCCAGCTGACATGCAACAGTTTTTTGGTTTCAAACCAGGTGTAGGAGTGTTTAGCTTTTCCAAAGGCAGTTTGCTTTCTCTCAGCCTGAAAGACATGTCATTGCTGGAAGTTACTCCTAGTGACAATGTATAAATGAGAGACACTGCCAGCTCTCTGACAGGCGTCTGGATCCCTCTAAACACTGTGAAGAGACACAGCTCACAGGTACGGGAGTGTTTATACTCCATCTGCTAAGCATTTGTAACAACTAGGTGACAGGAGGAGGAATAGCTAAATTTCCCCACTAGAACAGATTGAAAGGCAATGTATAGTGGAAGGATATTTGTTTCTGTTAAATCCCAAATACCTTTAACCGGCTTTCTGGGAAAACCATCCTCTGCCCCTTTCTCTTGGGTATGAGGTCTGGCTGGTGCAGTTCTAGTAGGTCACACTGTGTGAGTCCATGATGTAATGTAACACAAGATGATGTCTGGCTGCTAAATTATCCTACTCGTCAGTATCTGAATTGACTTGTGAGCCTCTCAGCTTTAGGGCTGTCAGCCACCAGGCATTCATCTATGCAAATCTACTACAAGAAAATGAGATCTATAAATAATAGACACCTTGGGCCTGCAAGTCTGTACAAGGTAATCCATTGTCTTGCCTGAAATTCATCCAGTTATATTTCATGCTTCTGTGTGAAAGTTACAAGGAAAGAGAAGTACCCAGGAGATAATCCAACCTTCAGTCACCTTTTGACCTAGAAAAAGAAAAAAAGTTGGGTTTTGAGTCTGAGAGATTGGAACTGAGCCTGTTTCCCTGAGACCTACCTGTAGAAAGCAGATAGGAAGCCAATCCTTTGACTTGTCTTTCTGGGAGGAAGGATTTTGAGAGCTATTCCTTCTCCTTCTCTTTTTTATAATCATTCCCCTACATAATCATTCTCCAGTTATTGCCCATCAGGTTTTACGTAGAAGGTTATTTACACCCCAGGCTTGGATTGCGTAGTATACACTTACACTAGGTGTGACTCTGAAACAAGACCCACAAACTTCACTGCCTTTAAACATCTGCCAACACACCTCCATAAACTTGGCCCATCTATTTGCATGTAGCTTCTTCTGGTGTAGGATTAATTGTGGCGCTTCTCCTCTGGGGGCTGCCTGGGCTCTTTGCTTAGTGGGTCAGACAAACCTGGAGAAACAGAGGAAAGTTCATGCATTTGGATACATCTTTTCTAAGTGGAAGCCTCCCTTTTTGCACCTGCAGATGAATTTGCACCCACGGACTGGATGCAGATGTTCAGCCTTACACTCACAAAAGGAAATGTGGCTGTAAATCTGAGCACATGTTGTGCCCTCAAAGATGCTGCCTTGTTGCCCGTGTGTCCCTTTGTCTGTTTCTATGTGAATTACATTGGCTCTGGAAAATGCACTAACAAATAGCAATAATGCCAATAGATCATATTTGTGTGCTGAGGCAGAATTTTTCATCTTCAAAGCACCTTGCAAACATTAATTACTCCCAGGAATCCCAGAATGCATTACTTTGTAACAATCATGGGGAATATATTATCCCCACAGGTAGAACAAAGAGCTGGAAATCCCATATTCAACAAGTGAGTGAAAACCTGGGATATTTTAATCAGCCAAAGCAAAGGGCATGTGCTGAGGTGGATGAGAAGGGAAGGGGAACGTTGGGCCAGATGCCCTCTTCCTGAGCCTAAAATATCTCTGAAAAGGTATTCAGTATGTCAACTGACTAAAGCTGGTTCCGTAACTTCTTGCCATCCAGATGTCTTGTATTAAAACAGCTGAGGTAATTAACCACATCATGCTTAGTCCTATTTGGAAAAGGATTTCTGCACCTAGGGATGCGAGACATTGCAGTCTGATTACACCAGTTATTAAATAAAAACCAGAGGTCAGGTATCTAATGGAAATGGTATCTAATGCAGGAGACAGAGGTTCATAGTGCTTAATGATGCAGACAGAGGGGGCATACAACCCTTCTGAGCTTCTGCAACTCCTAAAGCCATTCCACTTTCTGCGTGTTACATGGCAAGTTCAGACCAGATGCTAAGGGCAGGAATTTAAAAATTGCATGAGGAATTAAGTGCCAACACCTAAGGGTGTTTTCAGTACCTGATGCTAGAAGGCAGCTCCCCTGTGAATCTTGTCAATACACCACCTATTCATCTGCACAGGATGCCTGTCTCGGGGAAGAATGCTTGATGTTAAATTTGTAATTGCAAATGTTAGCATTTAGCTGGCCATGTTTGACCCAAATAAAAAAACTGCACATAGCTCTGTCCAATTGTGCAGAGTTAACAGTGGGGTCTCAGACAGTTTGTGTGTCTCTGACTTGTAACAACTGGCAGGCATGCACCATACATGATTATAATTAATCCTTTTAGGAAATATGTATTCCCTGTACTCCCCAGAAAGAACAGGGCCCACTAATCCTACAGGTCTTGTGACATACAGGCAGGTGGCTTAAAGCTAGTTCAACAATCATCCATGTTACACTTTGGGGAGGCTATATTTCTGTTACCACCTTTGAACACTAACCAACATTTTGATTAATACTCTACCTGGAAGAGGTGGGTACCAGCTCAAGACACATGCAAATTCCAACATACTGAAGAGAGAAGTGACTACACCCCTTTGTTTTGTTTAATTTCAATTAAAGTTAGGGTGGGGGTATCCCTAGCAGTGGACAATGACCTAGTTACACAAGAGAATAATGAATCACAGTTAACAGTCCTGAAATTAAAATGATGATACATTTTCTGATCAGATCAGATGAGGGCCTCTTCGAAGAAGACCTCAGCCCTAAGATAGTGTCACAGACCAAATATCTGTTCTGTGTCTGCTGTAAGTGGCATCTGGGCATCTCTCCCAGTTTAACTTCTTTTCTTCTCTACGGTCTCTTTCTCTCTCTCATACTCTCTGTTTCTCTGATTGTTTTCTCTGCTGCTTCCCTCTCCCCACTTGCACTCAGGCTCTTTGGTTGACTGCATTTTACAGCCCCTCTTCTTCATGACTTGCCAGCCTTCTCCATTTCAGTAAATGCAGCCAGCTAAGCCTACCATGTTACATTTCCTAGCACTGCATTTCTAGCTGTCCCATCTCATTAGGCTGTCAGAGCAGTGCACACCCACCAGAGAGAGACCGAACGGAACACAGGCCTTTGTTGTTTTAATTGGTCTCCTCACACACACACAATTACAGACTAGATTGTGTTCAACCCACTACAACTGTACGAGGGAGAGGAAGAGCATCAGGAGTTAAAAATTAAAACTCCATGGCCAAGTAATTCTTGACTTGAAGCTCTTTGGTTAGCTAAAGGTCTGGACAGTGTGAAGACAATTAGGATTCTATCCCTTTCAATCTCCAGGGCACCATCCTCTCGTTTGTACCAACTGAGTTACTCCTGATGGGGTAAGTGGGAGGAGAGTCTCTCGTTCTGCTGCCTAATTCCCTCCTATCGCTGGGAGAATCCTGCTCTCACTTCACGTAAACAATGGCATCCTTTCTTTTAGCTTGCACTCGGGCCTGGTTCAAACTGGCTCTTCTGGGAGTTGCCTGAGAAAGGACTAAGTGAAAACAGAGGCACGACCTCAGGGTTTTGCATGATAGAAAGATGCAGCACAGGGCTCGTTATGCCAATAACTGCCCATCAGAGTCCATACTGCCCCTTCTCTGCAGGTGGGTGAGAGAGGAATATGGTCCGTGTGTACAGCAGAGCCTCACAGTGCTCTAAGTCAAACTTATTATACCAGAGAGGTTTAGAGGAATTGGGCTTTGGTAATTTTAAAGATTATTTCCACATATCTCTTGTTAAGTGTTCATTACATGGCCCCTTGGAGAGGAGATATATACAGTTCTGATACACTAAGTATTTAAAATAAGTTTTGGATCAGATCAGTCAAACTGGTTCAGTGACTAGAAGGATGAAAACCCTTAGGCTGAAGGTTCTTTATGGGACTTTTTCATAGCCAATCTTCTTGTGTTTCACTAAATCCTGAGTCCGACCCTGTTTGTTTCAAATACATGTGTGGTTTGTCTGCCAAAGTGTCAGCAGTAATATGCACATCTGGAAGAAGTAAGCATCTGAGAAATCATACAGTCTGTTTGCAACAACAAAAAGGTACTCGGATATTAGGATCAGGGCTTTTGTAAACATGTGGTGATGCATAAGTGGGCTGTGGTGCATCATGCGACACAAGTAAAGGCTCCAGCAGATGCATGGTGAAGCACACAGATTACTGTATGAACTCATGGTAGGAAAGGGATGTTTAAATTGTGCACCAGTCCTTATACCTCTGACTGCAAAGAGAGACATTTTCAGAAGGTAGCCGCTATTTGTGCAAATGCAATTTGGCACATCTAATCACTTGTGTGCTCAATTTTTGAGCACTGGCACTAGTGCATGAACCTAACAGAATTGCAAATCAAGCACAAATGAGTTTTGCACCTCTAAGTTTTATCTGCAAGCTCAAAGTTGTGCACAAACAATCAACGCTGAGCTGAGGCGCCTTTGGAAATCTGACTTGGAATATTAAACAACCCTCCTGCAGTGTTTTACTCAGCCAGGGATTTAAACAGTTCTGAAAGGCCAAACCATTGACTCCTGGGACAGAATTTGCCACAAAAAGATGGATAGAAAAAAGAAATAAAGATGAAAAGCTGTGACTGTTGTTTAACCTTTTATTTCTCTTCAATACTATATTTCATGGCGTCTTCTCAGACTTCTTTAACCAGCCTCTTAATGAGGACAATGGGCCACTGTCTGTCAGTGCCCTCGTTAGGAGCGTTGCTCTCTGCTGTATTTTTACGTCATTCTTAAATGACTGAAGCATTGTGTGCAATGTTCCCTCTAATTTTTGACAGGCTGTGTGCGCAAAAAATTTCTTCTGTCCAAATTGTTTGGCTTCTGTGCAAATTTTTGTGCTCGCGGTGTTTCGCCATGTGCACGGGGTTTAGGATCTGTGTGCGTGCGCACACTCGCACAGCTTAGAGGGAACAGTGATTGTGTGTGCTAGAGGTTTGCAGGCTCCAGCCCCTCCTGAACCAATGAAACTTTGTTGGGAGAGAGGTGGATATGGATGGATAAACAGGTGTTTGTACAAACTCCCAGGTTTCTATCAAAGAAAGCATCATTTTCCCAGATGAGGATGGTGAAGCAAGCCCTGCTGATGGAAACACTGCTTCTCAGGTTCTACCCCTGCCCCCCCCCCACCCCGGGAAGCAACACTGCGTTGCCTTTTCATGTAGATAGTGTTTCTCAGTGTAGGGGATGCCACAGGGGTACAACGGTACTGCCTGTTACCTGTGAACGCAAGTGTACAGATTTTCATGGTGCCCACCATATATTGGCTCCTATGAGAACTCCCGTAGTGCCCACCCTCACTCTGGTCTAGTGGAGATGGCCTTGCTTTGACATCAGCACCTCTGTATCCAGGAGGGACAATGCCCTGGAGATGAACTGAGCATGTCCATCTCCCAAGGGACACACCTGCTCCTGCTCCCATCCAAAACTGGGAATTTTGCAGTGATCTCACTAGCAGCAGGACCAGAGGAGAATCTGCACGCTGCTCCTCTAAGCTGATGGCATCAAGTCTCAAGCATCATGAATTGACTCCTGTTTCTCCTGTAAGAAAGAGTTAATAAAGGCAAAGCTTGTCTGGCTGGCGCAGCTCCAGTGTGCACACCCTGGCTCTGCTCAATAGAGCTGTGACTCAGAGGCGTTGAGCATCCTGCCAGAGCATGGAGCAGAATCCTGGTTCTCAGCCCCTCCTCTCCAAACAGGCTTTGGGGAACAGTAAATATTGGTCCAGCATCATGGACGGAGGAGTCTGTGCCTCACAGTGTCTGCTCCTTTCCAGCAGTTCAGTAATACTTGCTTAAACAAGGAAGCTGCTTGCATCTCTGTCTGGCAGGGACTGGATTCTGCCCTACCCATCCACATGTGGAGGGGGCCATGTGTGCTTCATGGCACTGCCCCCTGCAGACCTTGTCAAGGGCTCTCAACAGATGCGTGGTTCCTGCAGCAGGAGGGGGCCGGGCCAGTGGGGAGGAGTGGACAGGCTGGAGGGAATGCACATCCTTCATCCCCCTCTCTTCCACCCAGCAGGCCTTAAAAATCCCGAGATGATATTAGAGCTGGGGGCTCCCTTATCACTCTCTCCCACCCTCTCCCTGGAGCTGCTGCCAGCAGGAACGCTCCAGGGCCTGGGATTCTGCTGGGGACCCAGATAGTGAGGAGGTAGGAGACTCCCTGCAGGCCTCCCAGGGATCCACCAGGCTGCGTCGGGTGGGGGTCCCATGGCCTATTTTGTGAGGGGCCCCTCCATCCCCAAGAGAAGGACAAGGGAGAAAGTCCAAAAGCAGATTTCCCCCCTGCCCTTTTGCTGCTGGGATTTTCCTCAGTATCTAACTCATCAAACAAAATCCACTTTCTGGCAAGGTAAATACATCATTTGCTCCTCTACTCAGTGACGCTGACCAGCCTGAGTAAGGATGAGAAGAGCCACCTCTAGCCAGTGTCCACTGGAGATTCTCTTGAGAAGTGAGTTACTTTAGAAACTGCTGTTCTTCGTCCCTCTGAGCCATAGCTCTCCACCTGGATTATTACAAACCTTGACCACAGCAGCCAGTAGTGAATCACAAACGAGATAGTTCAGTTCCAGGCCAGCAGGGGTGAGAGAGGATAGTGGGACTGGGTGCACCACTGTCAATCTGGAGCATATCCCACCAAGTGTGTCACCTTTTCTGGGCATTTTCCAAACCTTCCAAACTGAATCTATTTTGGTAGCCAAGTGACAAAAATGAACCTGGAAATGTAGGTAACGATCAAGTCATAGCCCATCAATGTTGAAAGGCTCCCATTGGCATCATGCCTGGTTAGAATAACCCAGAGAGCTTTGGGAGGATGCAGGAATTTGTCTTGTGCCAAATCTCTTCAGAGAATGAAAATAAAATAGCACTCGCTGCATTTTGAGTTTCTCGACAATCTAGCTCTGCAGTTTGCTAAACTCCATCTGTAATCTCTGCTTAGTCAGTGTGGGAAATAATTATATGAGCGCTGATGAATTTTGGCAAACTCTGAGTGTGGTGATTTCCTGGGTATCCTGTCACTCATCACACCCTGGTGTAATAAAGGCTCCTTCGCCTTATTAGAGCGAATGTTAGATTGACAAGATCAAGTGACAGCACGATTGTAAAGACACGTCTATTTGCTCAGTGCATAATCCTCCCTGCTGAACACCAGCCAAACTCATCCTCGGGTCTTATCTTTTCAAGACTCAGTATTTATTCATGTGGTTGTTTTATGTAAACTGTAAAGATCCTCATTAAATGGAAACCTTAACTCATGAGCTTCCTTATTAAGGTGGCACTGAGTTCAGGCCACCCAGGGCTGCTTTGTGAAACTACTAGGCTGGTGTGTTCTATTTTGGGCAGTGGAGTTTAGTGCCTTAGGAGCCTGATCCAGTGCGGTGCTGAGCACCGTTGGCTTCTTCAGGGTGTGGTGGCCTTTCAGCATCTCTATGGAAGCACTGGGCACTTTGCAGACATTCACATTGGAGTCAGTGGCAAAATGACCACCAATTTTAGTGGTGAAGAACTGGGGCCTTTTATCACTAAAAACTAGTCTGGGTGGAACCAAAGGACTCTGCAAACTTCTAATAAAGAGACTCTCTGATGCCACTGAAAGAGTTTTGAATCTTTTGGGTGGATCTTGTTCTGGGGTTGGGATTCAGTATGTACACGAGAGGGGTGCAGGGAGTGTAACCTGGGGTCACGGACGAGAAGAGCCCAGGAGTGTGAGCGGAACACTGCTGAGGGGTTTGCTCGCTGTGGCCTCTGTCCCAGTGTGGGCTGGTCTCAGGAAGTCTCCTAACACAGAAGGCTGCCATCAGCAGCATTGGTACTACCCTGCCCCCAATCCAACCAATGGGAAAATCCCATTGACTCCAGGTGGAGCAGGCCTGGGACCTGTGTATGAAGCTGAAACAAGCATGTCTGCCATCTCCACTACTGCTGGAGATGTGGAATAGGGTCTGGGAGAAACCCTAGTATCTGTAGGTCAACAAGAGACTGCAGTGGGGTCTCCCAGCACAAGAACTGCAGTCGAGGCTGAGCAGGGGCCTTAGCCATTTGGAAACTCAGCCTGTAGATTCCACTGGATTCCAGGGCATTGGCTGCAGTAATAATTCTAAACCCCAGAATGTTGCCGTAATTCAAGGGTAAACAGCAGTGTTTCTACTCTTCAGCCCTTGCTCAGCTGCACAAAGCCTCTACGTTTGTAACTTTGTTAAATTCACACCAATGAGAGAGGGCTAGAGGAAAACCCGTCTCCTTTAAGGAAGTGCTGGCAGCAGAATTCTCTCTCTGGAGCTTGCCTGTACCTTGGACTGAGAGATCTTGGCCTGTGTGCTACCCAGCAGACAGAAACATGCACCAGCTGGAATAGGTCGCTGTCTGGAACTGTTGCACCATACAGAGGGCCATACACAGGGTCACAGCATTTTGTTACTAAACAAAGGGGCAGCCACTAATCCCATCTGGGATGAAATTATAGAAGAAATGAGGTTTCAGAGTAGCAGCCGTGTTAGTCTGTATTCGCAAAAAGAAAAGGAGGACTTGTGGCACCTTAGAGACTAACAAATTTATTTGAGCATAAGCTTTCATGAGCTACAGTCGTAAGTGTAAGTGATCACTCTCCTTACAGTGTGTATGGTAACACCATTGTTTCATGTACTCTATGTATATAAATCTCCCCACTGTATTTTCCACTGAATGCATCCGATGAAGTGAGCTGTAGCTCACGAAAGCTTATGCTCAAATAGAAGAAATCAGTACATCTGAAATTTGCATTTTTCTTTCCAACAACTGAGTTTTCAGGGACCAGCCAGATATTTTAGAGCCTGTTTTCCACAATAAAGAGCAGCTTTTCGATTCAAACCCTTTCAGGAACATTAACATGCTCAGTGCAGGACTACACCCTGTCATAGTTCTTATCGCAAGGACAGCACCGCCAACAGCAAAATGCACCATCCATCACCTGGGAATATTAACAAGTATCCAGTGTTTTTGAGTAGGAAGAAAACCTGTGACCCACTCGCTTCATGCCAAGTCTGCTGTTGGCAAAACCAACACCACTCAGGACACAGATACAAATGGTTGGTTTGTGTCTGACATCAGGGCATGCGCAGGTTAAATAACGTTACATTTATGACACCGACTTACAAAAGCCAAGCGTGGTTTGCTGGCTACTGTGATACTGCAGCATCCAGTGCTCATCCCAGATCACATCAACACCAGGGCACAAAGTGGGGAAGGGGGTGAAGCAGGCTGGGGTGTCACTCTTTACTGCCTTTAGAGAGTTTGTGTTAGGCTTTACCTTGGTTTGCATGTGACTTTCCTTTGTGTGGTTTGGTATTTTTAATTACTTAGGGGCAAATCTCCAAAGTGAGAAACTTTTAGAGCTGACAGAGCTTTTTAGAGTGGGGATTATGTAAATGCATATTATGGGGCTTTCATAAATAGAGATTAGTTGCCAAATATATTTCAGTGCTTCCTTTGGAGCCATTAAGGTCTGTTGTGTAAATAGGAATTTAGTGACTGTCTATTCTGCATATTGTTAATTCAGTGATAGACCATAACAGCAATTTTTACATTTATTCTGGCCTATTGTGAAAAGGTGCTTTTAGACAATTTTCAAATCATATGTTGCTGTATGTAATAAGAAAAGCTAATCATGGGATGGCTGCCCGTCCACATTCATATTAGCTACTCTCCAAATTCAGGTTTCAGAGTAGCAGCCGTGTTAGTCTGTATTCGCAAAAAGAAAAGGCGTACTTGTGGCACCTTAGAGACTAACAAATTTATTAGAGCATAAGCTTTCGTGAGCTTTCCACCAAATGCATCCGATGAAGTGAGCTGTAGCTCACGAAAGCTTATGCTCTAATAAATTTGTTAGTCTCTAAGGTGCCACAAGTACTCCTTTTCTTTCTCCAAATTCAGTCTCTGTTTAATTTTGCAAGTGACTATGCTACTTTCTGGGCTAATAACTTGCTAATTTTCAGTTGCTAAATTAAGAGCATGTTTTAATGTTTACATCAGCACAATAAAGAGAATATTTTACCAATAATGTAAAAACAATTTACATGGTTATCTAAGAAGAGGCAGATTTTCTGAACGAGTGTGAGATCTGCACTCCTGAATGCCAGGTTCCAGCTGAAGGTTATTGAAATGAAATGCTATAACCCATAGGCAACACCACCTTTCAGCTAACAATCTTGGAAGGTGAAGACCAAGTTTGCATTGGAAATACTGGACTTTAGGATCTCAGTGGACAATATCTGTAGCTTTCCCTGCTGCAGAAGTGGTGTCAAGCAATAGCTCTGACATCTGACTAAATTGTTTGGTCTGTCGCCTGACATGAAAGCCCAGTCAGGAACAAGAGCTGCTTTACACACAGCACCAAGCTTGTGAAGGCCCAAGGCACTGGTTCAGAGGTCATGCAAAAGCCATGTGCCAATAGATGACATATCAGTAATTTTGAACCCCTCTCTCTCTTCCCTTGCAATGTGCTCAGAGCTGTGCAAACATCAGAGGTAGTGATACAGTCCCTACTGCAAAGAGCTTCCACTCCAAAAAGGGGATTTTTTGTAACCAATGAAGGTTACACAGAAAATACATACGTGCACAGATTGCAGGACTGGTTTTCACTGCCCATCAGCAGAGCTCACATTCCTCACACATTCCCCACCCTCACATTCTTCTGCTGTTAGTTTCCAGTGACAAGTAACTCATGGACCCATCCTTTGCCCATTAGCAGAGACCAGTTACATCCTTTCTTCTCTGCTTCCTTTTTGCTTTATACTGGGTGGAGAGGAGGAGTTCAGTAATCTGCAGGTTGAAACAGTGGTGTTTTCACTGACAGATACAGCATAAAAGAAGACAGGGCCAAATCTGGCCCAAATTACATCCTATACAACTCCACTCATATTGGGCTGAAGGCTCTGGCTCTGAGTCAAGATGGAATTGGCCCCAGTGGGTGAGAACTCAGGTTTAATGTCAGGACAGTGCCACAATGAACGAGCTGTTTTGTCACATGGAGTGATGTGACCCACTGGCTGGGGCTCTGCCTAATGATATACCATTAACTCCATTGAATAAAACTCAGTGCGAAAACCACCTTTAATTTGGAAGAAATCTGAATTTTGTTTTTCCATTTCCTCTCAGTGAGAGGAAGGTGAGAGATTGCCAGGGAGTGAGGCACAGAAATGAACTCCGGAAAGGTCCAGGAATGATGGGAGAGGCTCCTAGGGCAAAGGACATCCAACCCTGACGTAGAGAAGAATGTCCACCGTTACATGGAGAAAAAGCTGCCAGCCCGTGTGTTCTGAGCAAGTGGCACGTGGACAGGATGCTCACTGCAGCACAGTGGCATTCAGCTGGTGAAGGGCAAAACTGCCAAAGCCAGCTCAGTCCATGCTTTAGATAGCAGGGTACCTGCCAGGAATGGAGGGAAGCCCAAACCAGCAAATCTGGCTTGTGGAGGCAGGGCAGAGAGGATGTTGCTCCCCCTTTATCCCCCAAATCTCTAGTCCCAGTGTGGAGGTGGGGGCAGTGTCAGGGAGCAAGGTTCGGGAGCAGGCCTTCACTGCAGTCTCTTGCACAGAACTGATGGGCAACCCCCTTTCGCTTACAGTGGAGGGAACAAGGAGCAATTGCTCGAGCAGCTGGTGACTGTTGTGCCAATGTCAGAGCACGGAGAGGAGAATCAGACCCAGAATCCAGTAACTTCTGTGGCTTCCCCCACTGTGCTGAGGAACTGCTCCAAGGAGGGCTCTGGGCCAGCAGCGGTTGGAGGAGCCTCTGGCAGAGCAATTCCTGTAAGAGCCCAACTGGCTGCCCCCGGATGTCTGGGCTTAGGGAGCTGAACCTCCAGGCTCTTCTGTGGAGAAGTGGAGCAGAGAGGGGCTCAGCTCCTGCCTAATAGAACACCATGGGTTCTCATGCTGTTGCCGGGAGTAACCTGCCTGTATGGCTGACCCCTATCCTGTATCACATATCTGTGGTTATGCATCCCTGCAACATTACAGCTCAGCATTGACCCATGGACCAGAGGGAAGAGTAGGGTACCAGAGTGCAAGTTTCCAGGAGGAATTCTTCTATTCATGCTCTTTGATAACATACACTGTGGTTTGCTCTGAGGAAAGGCTGCCTGTAAAACACCTGCTGTGCTTTATCACACCTAGGGCAAGCTCCTGGGGAGACACTTCAATAAAGCGGCTGGGTTCTTCATGAGACCAACTAGGTGCTTGGTTCTTTTGAAAATCTGCTCCCCACTGTGAGTGCCTTGACCCTCCTGAAAACTTTGGACTAATTGTCTTGAATGGCATCTTTGTAGCCAGATCATCCATCTTCAGTAGTGATGAATTGACTGGTCCACGTCCTTCCTCTGGATGCCACCCTGTAGAATACAACATGTGGTCAACAGTTAATGTGTCACTGCCTACAGGGTTTGTACACTGTGCTCACCTCATTAGTTTTGCTGTCCCACCACCCCTCAGCCTGGTTACATAAGGCAGGTTTGATGCTGTCAGTCACATAGAAAATGAATCATTTTGAAGATTGCCAATGGACTTGGTTATATAGGGAATGGACTGCATGCCAATATTACTGGCAGGATGTAATAAAGGAACCTGTTTTTGCTAGAAGACTTGAATACCCTCCTAGAAGAATTATCTGGATGGTCTGGCTGTAAAAGAGCATTGTAAATTTTTAAAAAGAAAAACTTTCAAGGCACTGAAAAATGGACAGGAACAACACACCTCCTTGGGCCAAAACCCCAGCAGGTGCAGGGACACTGGGCACATATAAATGTAGCATTTGAAACTATTGTGTATATGCAGAAATCTTTCCCCCTCCCTTGCAGCTTTACTGTGACTCAATATACTCCTTTGGTTTCACCTCCATCACAAGGTTTTGCAAATGAGCTAATTTGCAACCCAGCTCTCAGTTCTTAAAAGATAGGGTTTCTCGGGGGAGGATTCCTGATCTTTCCCTGTGTTTTGCTGTCTCTGTTCCTAATTTTTCCTGATTTCCTAAAATTTAGCTGATACTAAGTAAACCAGGACCCTGTAAACTTTTTGAGCAATAACTCAGTTTGAAAATACCATTTGATCAGACATAAACCCATATAACTGTCTAAAAAGATGGTGACAGGGTCTTAAATTATCACAGATGATCTGTTTTCTCCTTTGGTGTATTCTGAAACCATACAGATAAAAGTTTTACATGAAATCCAGTCCGACCTCAGCCTTTAGAAGTGATTAATTTCCATTAATGATATACTGATTTGCAGAGAGCTTATTCTGCATAAAGTTAGAGGCAGGGACATTCATTCATTGCAATTCCCCTAAAAATGGATATAAATATCAAAAGCAATTGGCCATCCAAAATTTGAATATTAAGCCACTGCATCATGGAAAGTTGACATGAATATGAGACTGGGTCAGAGAAAAAAAATATATGAAATGCTTATCCAACTATGATATTTTACAGCATGTTACTGAGTCATCTGAAAGGTTTATATTCATTACAGATGTATGCGGCATTTGCAAAGGATTCTTCAGGGGAAAAACAGAGCATTATTTTCCAAATGAAATGCATTCCATGGTGATCTATGAAGCCCATCTCTCCCTCTGCAAACTCTGGCCTCTTTCTGGGGCTGCCTACCTAAGAGCAGAAACTGGGGTCAGTGGTGGGAATGAATTACACAGCATCCTGCAGCCAAAAATATATATGTTCAAACCCAAACTTGGCAAGGAGAGTGCAAAGCTAAGGACTGCCAGCAGCAAGGTATGTTGCTTTTGTAACTGTTTATCATGTCAGGTTTCAGAGTAGCAGCCGTGTTAGTCTGTATTCGCAAAAAGAAAAGGAGTACTTGTGGCACCTTAGAGACTAACAAATTTATTAGAGCATAAGCTTTCGTGAGCTACAGCTCACTTCATCAGATGCATTTGCATCCGATGAAGTGAGCTGTAGCTCACGAAAGCTTATGCTCTAATAAATTTGTTAGTCTCTAAGGTGCCACAAGTACTCCTTTTCTTTTTGTTTATCATGTGATTCAGTGAAACAAGAGCTAGCAACTCCCCAGTCATGATACAATAGTCAGGTCTCTGAAAAGGGGCCAATCTGTCCCAACTTCCCACATTTTTGCCTGTAACCACTAGGGGACAGAGGTGATTTCTGCCCCTCCTAATCCTGATAGGCTACCATCCATTTAAAAATACTCAGGGAAAAGACAGAAGTTTCCAAATTGGTGAGAGCTGATTGTAAAAGCTGCTCACAAGCCAGGGGAAGTAGCCGTTCAAGTGTGAAGGGATGGGACATATGAACAGCCACACTGTGTGATCTGAATGGTCTGAGTGTGCTAATGTGTGCACTGAGGCAGACAGAGAGACAGTGCCTTTGTCCACACCTGTCCCCAGCTTCCACATCCTAGCCAGCCCCAATGTAAACACAAGGAGCATGAGTCCCCATTGCCTTACACCTTGTGTCATTCACACTCAGGCAAAGGGGGTGCAAAGTGGCTGTGAAAATTGCCATTCAGCTTCAGGGGCATTTTACACAGATGTAAATGAGGATACAACGTTATGAGGCTGTGGAACTCATTGCCACTGGAAGGCTGCAGTGTGCTTACACCTTGCTGGGAAGCACCTGGCCACCATCAGACAGGATGCTGCATTAGATAGTCCTCTGGTCTGATCTACTCTGGCAATTCCTACATGCTTAAGGTGCAGGGCAATGGTGAGCTGAACCCAAAATGCAGCTTTAATATGAGCAGGGATCTGGCTATTTTCTAAGGGACAAACTATTCAGAACAAGAAGGTAGTGATTGGTGCTGGGTGTAAGGTAACAGGCTGATCCTCATATGGGATTTCGTCCCCATAGATGGCTAATATCTATTATCGAGCCATTGAAATATCACACACAGGAGCACCTGCTCCAATTCTGATACACAGAGCTCTTTGCAGAGGCAGGCAGTGTCATTGCCCCGGCCTTGCAGCTGGGATGTTGCAGCACAGCAGTTACTCTTCAGAAGTGAGTAGTGAGTTCAGGTGCTCAGCTTAGCTTTGGACACGTTGGGCCTGATTTTCAGGGGTGCTGGCCACTCATAGTCAGGGGGTGCTGAGAACCATTGAATCAAATTGTAAACCCTGTACATAATGGAAACCAAACCAGGGGGTGCTGCAGCACCCCCTGCACCTTAGTTCCAGCACCTATGCCCATAGACCCAGATAAAGTCAATGAGAGCTTTTCTCTCTGTCTCTGTAACTAAAACTCACACCCAGCCCATCATCCCCTCCTGTCTCCAGGGCTAGCCTCCTCCCCACCCCGTGCCCAGCTCATTCTACTTGGCTCCCCGCAAAACCCAGCTGCAGCCACTTCCTCTGCCACTCCCAGCACATCAGCCCCCTCCTCCTCCACATCACACTGACCCTTCTTGTCCTCCCCACCCTGCACTTCCCTAACTATCCACCCCGGGCTCCAGCTGCCTTGCCCCGCACCTTCTGCTCTGCCAAGTGAGCCAGCTGCTGCTGACACTGCGAACACCCTCCCAGACTGGATCCCCTCTCCTCCTTGAGGCCCGCTGTTCCCACAGCACCCACAAGAGCTCAGCTAGGATTTGGGGACGAGGCTGAGGGACAAGTGGGGCCAGCAAATTCCATTTGGCTATTTTGTATCTATTACAATTAAAATATATTGACTGGATGGGCTGCCTCTCCAGTACCCTTTGCATTGCTTAGAGTGTGAGCTCCTGAGGGAAGCAGCTGGATCTTCCTCTGTTTGTACAGTGCCCAGCACAGCAGGCCTCTGAGCCAGGTCCAGGCCTCTGAGCACAGCCCACATATGGATGGTATTAGATGACAAAACTGCCATTAAGGACTATGGGGGTTGGCAGCATTCACTGTATGTCAGCGTTCACTTGAAGGCCAGCCTTATTTCAAGAGAAATACCATATTCTACAAGTGGTGCCAACAAACCTTTGTAAGTAAAAAACGGTTTCACTCTTGTAGCAAAATGTAACTGCAACAACAGGGGCTACAGTCTATCACTCCAAAATAGAGGGAAATGTGTGATGTTTTGTCATATTGATATATCTGCTTAGCCCAGTGGTTCTCAACCTACCATTGTGGGCCACATATGTAGCTCTTTGTGTGTTATGCGGACCGCATCCACACTATATACCACCTGTATGACCCTAAGGATGTCACCTGGGCTGCAACTGGGTGCAGATTGGGCCACAAACTGCCTGCTGGCCTTAGGTTGAGGACCACTGGCTTAGATACAGTAGTATGAAAAGGCATTTGCCCTATAATTACACAGTGCCCAGAAATATTGAAATTACATTATTAATACAATGACACAAAGTAAACCAGGGCTGGGGGTCATTCCCACAGCTCTGAACGCCTGACAGTTATTTAACTACTAGGGATTCCTCAGCTAAAAGAAAAAGCAGGCTTTGCTTACCCCATGCAGCATGTTTCAGTTTGAGTGAGTCCATGTTCCCAGCCTGGACTCTAAATGTACGCATGAGGAAAATTCTTTTATTTGAATATCTCTATATAAGGTTTAAAGTGTAACGTACCTGGCTCGTCTGAAAGCTACTAAAATGATTGCATAGGAGACAGTGTGTGGAGGAATGCTCCCATTTACAAAACCTTCTTTATTTTTATATAAATAACATAGCCATAAATGTACAAATAAAGGAAAAGGTGATTCCATATCTCATGGCACTTTCATGTCAATGTATAAAATCTAATGAGAAATGGTGCAAAAACTATACCTGTAACTGTGATGTGGTGTATAAAGCAATTACACTAATTCTTTCCCACAGGTATATATGAAATTCTTTGGATGAATGCAACACTAAGTGCCATAGCAACATAGCAGAAGCAAAAATTTAGAGAGAGGGGGGGAGAGAGTGTGGCTGAGCTGCTGCAGCTTTAGGCAGGGAGCCAGGCAGTGGGAGGAAAGTAGGGAAAAGACACAGGAGGCAAATCCTGCTGTCCTTACTCAGGCACAAGACCAAAAGCCAGCTGGCAGCAGTGAGAGTTGTGCATGTGGATGGAGAGCAGTAGCCAGCCCTTGTATATGTTTATAGTTATTTTCAACGGACAGGGCCTGGAAGATGTGAAAGGATGTGATATGCAGAGCTCAGTGAAACACTCACAAGGGATCATTTATATAGCATGTTTGTGTGTCCCTAGCCTCCGTTTGCCAGAAGCTGGGAATGAGGGACAGGGGACGGATCACTTGATGATTACCTGTTCTGTTCATTCCCTCTGGAGCACCTGGCATTGGCCATTGTTGGCAGACAGGATATTGGGAGAAATGGACCTTTGGTCTGACCCAGTAGGGCAATTCTTATGTTCCTTTTCCAATTTCCCACCACACAGAAAAATCCTGCCTTAGGACTTTGTGGTGCTGCCCATCACTAGTATCTGGGCATCTTCTGTGCAAACTAGAGAGGTGATGGCAAAGTCTCTTGGCCATCCTGGTGTTCCAGCTCTTCTACCTTTTCGGGTTATACTAAAGCCTCTGCTTGGAGCAGAATTTCTGGGTTGTGTTTTTTAGGGAGTTGCGGTTGTTGTAAAGGTCAGAAAGCAAAACTGACATTCATAATGTGAAATTATTTATAAATTTCTTTGCATATTTTCCCCTGTGCAAACAGCAATCCATAGACGTGTTCATTGCAAATATTCACAATTCAAGCTTCAAAAATTTGACTATGATAGGCTAGTTATGTACATCATCTGGAATTGTTTCTGTTTCTTGACTGGATGATTTCTGTACCTAACAGACAGCCTTCGCTGTGAATTTCAGTTACTGTAGCTAAATAAGCAATTAAAAATTCCTTCCCACTGAAAAGTCCAGTTTCAAATTCATTTTTCACAAGTATTGGTGGTAGCAGAACTTGGACCCCTGAATGTTTGCCAAAAGTTAACACACAAGGGTCATGAACGAAGCTGCCTGAACACATGCTTTTCACTTGCGATGGATTTTACCCACCATCCTCGCAGCCGCTCTGGCCAGATCCCGGCAAAGTTAAATTAACCCTGCCAGCAGCTTAAAGCGACATTTCCCACCTCTCGACAGACCCGCTCAGATTGGGCGCAGGGGCCAGTGGAAGGTTCCAGTGCCGTGGCTCCCGCCAGCAGCTCCAGCCTCCAACACCTGCACTGTACACACCTGTCTCTTCCCACCAGGGATGGGAGGGAAGCGTGGAAGCGGGACAGTTGGGGAGTCTCTGGAAGGAAATGGCGGGTAGAGGGAAAAGGCCTCAACCCACCCCCAGTTCTGTTGTAGGCGCTGGGCGCACTTGTGTTCATCTTGCCTTCGGCAGCGCAGCACAGAGACACCACAACTGAACAGTTATTAAAACCCAGCCAAACAACCCCCCTCCAACACTTGTGAAGCCCGGGGAGGACCCGCAGGGCGGGACAGGCGTGGGACTTGCTGGCGCCCTGCTCACGGCTCAGACCTGGGGCGATGAAGAGAGCCGAGGGGATACAGAGCTGCAGAGAACAGGCTGGGTGATTCCAGGGTCTTGGCTTTGCCAGGGGAGCCTAGGATCCACCAACCCCAACCCCTGGCCTTTGCACTTCTGCGACTACTGACTGTGTATGGGGGGAGCCCCCGGGTGCCTGTGCAAAACCACCCCAGCAATCCTGCCCCACGGTGCTTCCTGGCTGAGGCCCACAGAGTGCAGGAACTTTCTCATTCAAACCCGCTGCAGCATCCCCGGCCCTCTGGAGCCGTGGAGCCGGCCACCTTGCGGGGCTCTCCCAGCCAGCCGGGCTCCTGTGCCTGCCTGGTGCGCACAGCGGCGGGCAGCTGAGCCTGGAGCCCGAGAGCCCACAGGTCCCCGGCTGCCAGGGACAATCGCTGCCGCAGCCCTGTGCGCCCGCGCTAGGGGACAGGGCGCTCCCCGGGCACTCTCTGCTCCAACAGCTGGCAGCACCCGGCTCTGGCCCAGGCCTGCGTGTAGACCAGCGGTGACCCAGACTCCTGGCTCAGACTGACCTTAACGGAGGACATTGACACGAGGGTGACCAGACGTCCTGATTTTATAGGGACAGTCCTGATTTTTGGGTCTTTTTCTTATATAGGCTCCTATTAGCCCCCCACCCGGACTCTTCACATTTCCTGTCTGGTCACCCTAATTGACAGTGACCACAGGCACCGCCTGCCAGGTGAGGTTTCTCCAGCAGGCGCCAGGAACTGCGCACCCAGCAGAACCAGCATCTAACCCTCAGCTGTGTACCAGCCCCTCATACCCTGCAGTGAGATGTGGAAGCAGCCAGCTCCTGACACAGATGCTGAAACTCGGGTTGCGGGGGGGCTGCTGCACCCCCTGGCTTGAAGCGGTTTCCATCATATGCGGGGTTCGCAGTTTGGTTCAGTGGCTCTGGAACCTCCCCCACCAGACAAATTCTTCCTGCACCTCTGGCTCCTGGTGTCGGCGGGGTCGCCTGGGGCTGGACTCCCCCCGGCGCTGTGCGGCTCAAAGAGGCTCTTGCGCTTCGTCTGGCCAGTCCGGCCTTTGCCCCAGCGGGCTGCGGCTCGCCTCTGCCCAGGCCCGCGGGCCGCTCTGTGCTGGGGGCGGCAGCTGGGATTCGCCCTGCGGGAAACTCCTTGCTGGGGCTGAGAGCGAGCCCCGAACCCGAGCCCTGCACCCCCGCCCAGCAGCCTGACACCCGGCTCGCCCCAATCGGGGGGGGCCAAGCCCCAGTTCCAGGAGCACCCGCCCCTGCCCTCCGGCCCCTACTCCGCGCCCGGCTCCACTATTCCTATTAGTGCCACCAGCTCCGTTAGCCGGGGGTTGTAGAACCGCCCGGCCCAGAGCCCTGGAGCGCGTTGGGCAGGCCCTCGGATTGCGAGGGTCAGCCCCGAAGCTCAGGGCAGGCGGTGCCAGCGTCTCCCGACCAGCCCCCCGCCCCGCCCCGCCCCGCCCCGCCGAGCTCGCAGGCCGACCCGGGGCCCGCTGGGCAGGGGCCCGCGCTCTGGCAAAGGGCGCCCAAGCCTGCTCCAGCCGAGACCCGCTTTAGCAGGTCAGCACCAGCAGCAGGGGCCCCCTTCCTTGGGCCCGAGCGGCGGGATCCCTCCTGCAGGCTCCGCGGAGTTTTCCGCTGAAAACCGCACGCCGAGGGCGGAAAAGCAGCCGAGAGGCCGAGCTCCAAAGGCTGCAGCCAGAGGCCGCGGCGCCCTGGCTGCTGCGGGGAGAGGCGGAGGCGGCGCGATTCGTGGGTAGCTCTGGGGACCCCGAAAGTTACCCAGAGGCCTTTCTTCCTGCGCTGCCCCTCGCCGCCCCTCTTCAGTGGGGCTCCGTGAGCCCTTCGCGCCCTCTCCATGGCAACCGGCAGCATCCCGGTGGAAAGGCCCCTGCGCCACACTGGGCCAGCGTCCGGACAAAAGGCAGCATCTGGCCACTTTCACCAGCTTTTCGGCCGTGCCCCGGCCACGCCTGGGTGCCTCGGCTCGCCCCTGCGGCTGGCTGCAGCGGGGGAAGCCGTGGGCGAGTCAGCGAAGTAGCGGGGGACTCTCCCCGCCCGTGCGCCACGCTGGGCTTCAGGCGCCGCGAGCTCGCTTGGGTCCCCCCGGCCTGAGCTTTGCTCGCCGCCTGCCCGCCAGTGCCGAGAGAACATGGCCGGTGCGAGACCCTCGAGGCTGAGCCAGTGTTTCCCTGGCGCACACATCTCCGCCAGCCGCTCCTGAGCCAGCCCTGCGCGGCCGGGCAGCGGCGAGCCAGGCTCGGCGCGTCCCGGACCCTCCCCGGGGAAGGGAGCCGCGTCGCCTTAAATGCGGCCCCGAGCCAGGGGCGGCCGCACCCGGCAGCATCCCCCGAGCGCCTGGCGCCAGCCCGGGCCGGGCACCGGGGCCGGGCCAGGGGAACACAACGCGCTGCCCTGGCCGAGGTGTCCGGGGGTGTTGGACACTCCCCGGCCTGCCCCAGGGGCGCCTCGTCCCGTCCTTCGCCTGCCAGCCTGGGCGCGGGACGGGGGGTGGAATCTCCCTCCAACCGGCCAGGGGCGCTGGCGCTGAGCCCGACGGCCGGGGCAGGGCGAGTCTCCAGCCGCTCAGCGCCCGCGGCGCGACGCCCCCAGCCCCGCGGCCAGGAGCCCTGCACCAGGCCAAGCCCCGCAGTGCCCGGGGCGCAGTGCGAGCGGCACAGAGCCCGGGCGAGGCGCGCCCCGCAGCAGGTGCCCCCCAAAGCCCCCTCCCCACGTGGTGAATTGCAGACCAGCATGAATGAACAGCCTCCCTCCAATCAGAGCCCGTCCCGGTGCCAGGAGCACGCGGGCTCCCCAGCCCACGCGCATCCCCCGGCCAATCCCTGGGAGCCGCCTGCACCCCATCCTCCAATCGGGGAGGGAGGCGTGAGGAAGTTCCCCGAGCCGGGGGCACCCTATGAAGGCGAGGAGCCTACTGCCAGTCCCGGCCGGCGGAGCCAATGGGGCGCGGGGGGGAGTGGCCGGGAGCCCGGCACCCACCGGCGCCCTGCAGCCCGGCTCTAAAGCGCCGCGCTCCGCGAGGTGCCCTCAGTGAGCGCGGGGGAGCCATGGCCGCTACAGCTCAGTACCTGCCCCGCGGCAGCCCGCTGCTGCACCCCGACTCGGACCGCCTGCACCAGGGCACGACCTACCGCGAGGTGCAGAAGATGATGCACCACGAGTACCTGCAGGGCTTGGCCGGCGGCTCCGGCCACCCCATGAGCCTCCCCCACCACCAGTGGCTGCCCAGCGCCGGCACTGACTGGGGCAGCGGCTCCCCCCTGGGCCAGGCCGAGCACGGCAAGGGCGGCGTGCAGGGGGCGGGCCGGGAGGAGCTGCCCGGCGCCTTCCACCCCCGCTCCCACCTGGTGCACCAGCAGGCGCCCGGCAGCCACCCGGGCGCCTGGGCGCAGGGCAGCGGGCACCACCTGGCGCCCATGTCCCCCACGTCCAGCAGCCACCAGCCGCTGCTCTACTCGCAGTCCGCCTACACGAACCTGAACGGCATGCTGGGCCCCCAGGCGCCGGCTCTGCACCACGGCCTGCGGGACCCCCTGGGCCACGAGGAGGCGGCCGGGCTGCGCGACCCCCAGCTGGAGGCCTCCCCGCAGCACCTCGGCCACCCGCAGGAGCACTCGGACGAGGACGCGCCCAGCTCCGACGACCTGGAGCAGTTCGCCAAGCAGTTCAAGCAGCGGCGGATCAAGCTGGGCTTCACCCAGGCGGACGTGGGCCTGGCCCTGGGCACCCTCTACGGCAACGTCTTCTCGCAGACCACGATCTGCCGGTTCGAGGCGCTGCAGCTCAGCTTCAAGAACATGTGCAAGCTCAAGCCCCTGCTCAACAAATGGCTGGAGGAGACCGACTCCAGCACGGGCAGCCCCACCAACCTGGACAAGATCGCGGCGCAGGGCCGCAAGCGTAAGAAGCGCACCTCCATCGAGGTGGGCGTGAAGGGCGCCCTGGAGAACCACTTCCTCAAGTGCCCCAAGCCCTCGGCCCACGAGATCACCTCGCTGGCGGACAGTCTGCAGCTGGAGAAGGAGGTGGTGCGGGTCTGGTTCTGCAACCGGCGGCAGAAGGAGAAGCGCATGACGCCGGCCGGGGTCCCGCACCCGCCCATGGAGGATGTTTACGCGCAGGCGGAGACCTCGCCGCTGCACCACCCGCTCCAGAGCTCGGTGCAATGACTGGGCGGCGGGGCAGGGGGCTGAGGGAGCCGGGCAGCGGCAGGTGCAGCTCTGGAGTTTACAGCGAGCGGCTGCGGGGCGGCCCCGGCCGCCGGCAGAAGGGACCGCGCCTGGCCAGACCAGGGAGCCCGAACCCCGCCCGCGGCCCCCAGCCCCTCCCCGGCGGGAAGTCGCGCTCGGGACTTCGCTGCTGCCGCCTGGTTTCGGGCCCTGGATGCCGAGACTGGCCGGGCGGCGCGTGGAAAATGCTCCTTAATTTATTCCTCAGACTGGTGCGCAACTGAATTTGTCTCTAATTTAAATCGCTGTATTTATTTGACTTCCAAAAATACCGCGCGCTCCAGAGCCCCGCGGCTCTGCAAACGCCGCGAGAGGAGAACTAGCCAAAGGTTTGAGATCTAATTTATTCTTCCTTTGCTCCCCTGTCACTGACACTGCGGGGGCCCCCCGCCCGCCCCCGGCTTCAGGCTGGGACGGGTCGGGGAGGGGCGAGACCTGGTGCCGAAGCTCCCCCCCGCGGGCCCCTGGACCGGTTCCGATGGCACTGATCTCCCCTCCCCACCTGGGGGCCGCCTGCCTCTCCCGTGCCCTGCGGGGAGGCGCTGCCGGCCCCCGCCCAGTGCAGGCTGCGGCCTCTGGGCTTCCCAGGGCGCGGAGAGTTTCCCGGGGTTCGCTCCAGAGGGACACAGGCACCCCGGGCTCCCCGGGCCTGGCCCTGCGGGGCCGGGGGAGCGGAGGGGTGTTGGGGGGCGGGTTGCGGTAACTTTCCCAGCCCGGCTGTAAATATGTGAGATATGTACACGCGTGTCCGCCGCTCCGGATCCCCGCTCCGTCCCCCGGCCGGTTTTTTACACGGACTGATTGCGAGAGGCTATTTTAATATCGTTTCCCGTCCCGTTTCTATTTATTTCTAACCGCGTTCAGAGCCCCCCCTCCCGCGGGCAGGTTCGGTTCCTTCCGCTGCGTTGGGTTCGGAGTTTTGTTTTGTTTTTTAATCGCAAAAACTATGTAGCCCGCGAAGTTACGTTTCTATTTATGTTTATAGTAAATATTTTTATTACGTACATAAACCATCGCCCCCCCGGAACCGGTCTCGTGTCTTCTTTGCAGGCTGCTGGAGTCAGCTCGGACCTTGCCCGGGAAGCTGGCGAGGGCTTGGAGTTAGGGGAGCTGGGCTGGGAGAGGGCCGGGGGCAGGGCAGCGGCCCCAAGGAGGCAGGACGCTCCCTGGTCCTGTAGCCCAGGCCAGGCGGGGCTGCCCGTTGCTTCAGTCCGGGCCAGGTGGGCTCCGTCGCTTCAGCTGCTCCGACGGCTTGTTTTTTTCATCCCCGTAGAAAGTTTGAGGCAAGTTGGGATTTTCCTTTGCAAGGACCATTCCCATCGCCTCGCCTGGCTCTGTAGCAGCCAAGCCCCCACTCCCAGCAGCAGGGGCGTCCCGTGCTCTCCCTGCAGGACAATGGGGCAGCTCCAGAGAGACCGGGACTGCAATTGTTTAAACAGAGGCAAATAAACGCCACCGGGGCAGGGCACCTGCCGGCCTGATCGCTTGGCATTTAAACTTGGAGGGGGGAGCCGCTGATTCCGCGTGGGGAATTGAATCCTAAATCATGCTTTCGGGTGTTCATGTTTGGTCCAAGGGGAATGTGTCACATTGAGATTCGGGGTCCATGTTTACTGGCTGCATCCTTCTAAAATCTTACAACTCGGATCCCGTGACTCCTACGGTTTATAGGCAGGGTTTTACCAAAATTATTCTCCATTCTGCAGTGTGTGCAACTTGCTATTGATACTCCAGGAGCTGTGGACTCCATCAACAGGGAAATGTAAAATCAAGCTCTTTAAACAAATGTGTGGAAGCTCTTAAACTTACAAGGGTCTCTGGAAGAGACTAGCTGTCCGTACAGGGATCTCAGGAAAAGTTTAAATATTGTGCTCCCCCTCTCCCCCCAGCTAAGGGGAAAGAATCTGGTCTAATTTGTTCTTCATACACTGCATGTTCCATTTTTTTTTTTTCGTTCCAAAGGTTTCCCTATAGAGAAGGTAGAATTAAAACAAAAAGAAAAGGAGTACTTGTGGCACCTTAGAGACTAACAAATTTATTAGAGCATAAGCTTTCGTGAGCTACAGCTCACTTCATCGGATGCATCCGATGAAGTGAACTGTAGCTCACGAAAGCTTATGCTCTAATAAATTTGTTAGTCTCTAAGGTGCCACAAGTACTCCTTTTCTTTTTGAGAATACAGACTAACACGGCTGCTACTCTGAAACCTGTCATTAAAACAAAATGTGACTCTTGTAAATACCTTCCCCATCATATTCGCAGTTAGTGCCCTAAGAGAGAGATGCACATAAAGGGCCAAATGCTTGTGTTACCTGAGAGAGAAAGAGAAACCTTTTTTGGTTTTTTTGAAGCGGAAGCCACTAGTCTAGTAATGTACATTTTATCTGAAAAGGGAGAAAAAACTCCTCATTTTTCATTTATTGTAAACTTAAATCTGAACATACAACGTTATTAATTTATTTTTGGGGTAAAAGACCTGTAATTTTATTTTCATATTCAGCTTTCTAACTTTTTGTTCTGTTTTTAATATTATCTTTGCTGTCAGATAACTCAAATATGTGAAATCTATTACTCACCTATGTTTACAATTGTTACAAATACAGTTAATCAGCATTCACATTCCTGTTAATTACACTTCTGGGAAACTCCATCTTCATGGCTTAGGCATTTATATTGTGTGTCTGCATACACTTATGTACACACGCAGAGCTTTAAAATGTATAATACCAGTGAAATAGCATAAATTGTATTTGGGGTGCTATGATAGTCCATTGAGATAAATGCCTTTTTGGAATATAGAATACAAGCAGAAAATTTTTTTAAAGAATTTTCTCACCTTATATTACAGAAAATAAATATGCAACAATGTAATACAAGAAAATTCCATCCTAGCACTCAAGCTGTGCTCTCATGGTTTTTGATTTCACCAGATCCTTCTATATAGCATCATATCCTAATATTTATGCCTATACCAGGGTCCAGAGAATACTTATTTATTTCATGCTCTGTATTTCTAGAAGAATTAACTTGTATCTTTTTAAAGTCTGCTTTCTCTCAGAATTTGTGAGGAAAGATCACATAAGTCTCTTCACTTTCACAGATCTTTTGTTTCCAGCAACCTTTGTATGTTGAGAGAACTTTTGAAGCCTGTGTCTGTGGAACTCGCACACTGGAGAAATGTTTAATTGCATAAAGTGGGTAAAATGTCAGATAATTTTGCTAGAAAACTTCCTATCCGCAGTCTATAATATTTGACACATTGCTACTTGACTCTGGATACATTTTATATTTTGTGAAACAGCGGGTGTAAAGGGAATTTTTGTTAATGATCAGGCATTACTGTGTGTCATTTACAAATTTATTTTTTAGGTGTGAATAATTCAGTTTGCACCCAACATGAAAAATCTTCTGTTTTCCACAAAAATCTTCTGCTTGGTTTTATTGTATTTTTGTGCCTTCAGTGTTGTTTGCAAATGCATTATTGCTCAGGCAAATGTCACAATCAGCCATGTTACTATAAATTAATTATCCTATTTTCTCTGTCCTTTTCAAAAATGTAGTTATTGTGTAGTGGCTAATACAAAGGATATTAATAGCTACAGCTTTCCTACTCTTATCAACTGTTTCTTGGGATTTTTTTTTTTTAATTTAAAAAAAGTCACGATGGTGGACCGTTATCAGACTAAATATCATGTTTGATACCCATAAGTTAGCACACCAGCAAATGGGTTCACCTTGCAGTACAAATAAGCTGGCAAACACTGCAGAAGACCGCATTAATAACTCCTCTAGAGGAACAAAATAACGCAATATTGTTTAAAAGATTCAACACATGATTAATAAAGCATTTTGTCAGCTTTGATTACATGCTCATGTTCTTAATTTCTTTCTGCTTATGTGACTGTTTCACAAAAATGCAGGGATTTGTAGTTCAGCAACATGAAATGGGGTGTGGAATTCTGAATACAAAAAAGTTTGTGTGTTTATAAATTTTAGAATTTGCTGAGCATATGCAATGGATTGGATAGTGTACGCCCATCAGAAATAACAATTATAAATACATGCAAACCAGGTTATCATCCAAAATACATTATGAAACATTTCTACATTTCAAATCCTTTTACAGCTTTTATTTTTTTCTCTGTTTCACCCCCAGACACTTGCTTTTACTTTTGGTATTGTAACGTTGAGGCCATTTTTACAAACCTTTTGGTGATACCTAGTCAGGGGTTTTTTTTGTTTTTGTTTTGCTTTGCTTTTTTAAGTCATAAAGCAAAAGAAGGAAATAAGTAAAAGAGAGAGAGAGAGACGCTCCACTGTGTGGCTTGCGGGAAGTCTTTCCTGTTTGCATTTGGGGATTAACAGTACAGAATTGAAGCCAGTGCCTGTGTGTATCATGAGCAATTTAGATAGTCTCTCTTCTTTTAACTAGCCTATGTAGCAAACGGTATTACATTGCTATTTAAAAAAGAGGGGTCAATTTTCACATTTCATCCCCATAATGGATAAGATTTGAAGTGAGTTCTGCTGAGGACGAACACCCTTGGGTTGTTTGGTTTGTCAGAATATATCAGGCACTTGCAGCCCCGCTGCATTAGTGCACTCATGCTATTCCACAGCACAAATAAGATACTTTTATTTGTGCAATTCCATAATGCTTAGTCCTTTCAAAAACCAAATACCCCAGGGTTTGCCTCGGTGAGAAGAACAGTTACTTTTCTCAGGCCAGGAGTAAATGACAATTAGGGTGTTGGTGGATTTTTGTGGAGGTGTTTTTGGTTTTATTTTTAACCTTTAGTGAGTGAGTTAAACATGAGCATTCAGTCCATTACATGGACATAACACAGGTAAAGATGGGGAGGTAGTTTTAGGTGGTCAGAAAAAGTACAATTATGAAAACACTGTCCACTACCAGCAGGTATAAAGGGAACTTTGACTCTGCTCCCATAGGCAGTGGTTGGGCCACGGAATACATACCCAGAAAACAGAAGGTGTTTCCATTGCACCTGCATTCATATTCTGTTCTAGTCTACATAGGTTGTATACTGCGCTCTATCAGTGGTGCTGAGGGGTTGCCACATCCCCTGATTTGAAGCAATAATTAAAAACACCAAATACATGGCTTTCATCTACAGCACCTCCACTATTAAAATTGTTCCAGCCCCCTTGGCGCTCATCACCGGACTAGTCAGGCTTTTAATTAACATGAAACTGCATTATGAGAAATTCCCCAATACACCAAGGAAGCAATCCTTGGGTTGGAGCTCCAAGTTGTTTGGTTTCAGAGGAGTAAAGGCTTAATCCATCTTGCTTTGCTCACAGGCGTAGCCCCAGTGGGTGAAAGCCAGAGTAATGGGGCTCTACACAGCCGAGGGGTTGTGGGGCCGGAAGGTAAAATCCAGCCGCACACCAGGGGCTGAAGTTGTAGCCACAGCCCCTCAGTGTCACTTGCCAGCTGGGACAGTTGGAGCCCAATGAATATGTCCCTGTCACCAGACCACCCCTTCCCCAGCCTTCGTGCTGCCCAATGCACAGCAGTGCAGGGAGCCTGATGAGCCAAGCGGGAAGGTCACGCTCATTTGTGAGTGGAATAACCTGCCATGATTATCTAGCCAGTGTGGAGGGGGAAGTGGTTCCCAAAAGCCATTGCCCTAGATATTGTTACCAGATATTTCAGGGAGAGAGACGGGCTCTATTCTGTGAGGCAGGGGAAATTTTCAGCAGAGTGGTGCTTGTTTTCTCTTGTGTCTTTAATAAGGTAGGAAACTGATGGGCAAACGTGGTGGTGACAATGGATGCTTTGCCTGCCTGCCTATCTAGCCAAAGGTCAGGGGGCGTCAAGAACAACATCTTCATACTCAGGATTCCTGTCTAAGAATGTTATGAAAGCAACCTGCAAAGGGAGGAAGACCTTGTCTGTGAGGAATAAACCTGCCCTGTGCTAATCGCATGCACACAGCCATGGAAGTGGCTGGAGAGTGTTGCAACCTGGGGAAATTTGCCACCTTAGACACTCTTGGTTATTGATGCCCCAGAAACCTATTTGATCTAGCAACAGAGCCCTGCTATTCCACTAACTGTAGGTCATGCCTAGATCCAGTGCGCCATGGGGCCTGATCCTGCTAAGCTCTTGGTAGAATGAGCTACCTCTCCACAAACTAAAGAAGCAGCAGCACTAGCAACATAATCCCTGTTTGGGTCAATTCAGGCCTGTTATGAAACTTTGAAGCAGTGAGTGACAGTTCCTCAGTTGGCCCACTCTGGCCCCCATTGAAGGATTAGGCTGCGTGTGACTTGATGTATATTTAACTCTGTATTATTAGGGCAGTGGTTCTCAACCAGGGGACACTTACCCCTGAGGGTACGCAGAGGTCTTTCAGGAGTATGTCAACTCATCTGGATACTGGCCTAGTTTTACAACAGGCTACATAAAAAGCACTACAAAGTCCGTTCAAACTAAAATTTCATACAGACAATAACTTTTTATACTGCTCTATATACTATACACTGAAATGTAAGTGTGATATTTATCTTCCAATTGATTTATTTTATAATTATATGGTAAAAATGAGAAAGCACGCAGTTGTTCAGTACTAGTGTGCTGTGATACTTTTGTATTTTTATGTCTTGATTTTGTAAACAAGTAGTTTGTAAGTGAGGTGTAACTTGGGGGTATGCAAGACAAATCAGACTCCTGAAAGGGATACAGTGGTCTGGAAAGATTGAGAGCCACTGCTCCAGGGCACGGAATGGCTAATTTTACAGGTCCTTTTTTTCCATCAGTAAACTTCCATTGTTCAACAGAAGCTGGATTATGCCCTGTAGTTGAGCCCTTATTTTCCTGGATTGCACTGGGATCATGCATCAGAACTGAAGCCAGTAATTTATCTGCCTCTTTTTTTACAATTATATAAATTGAACTTAGCAAGTAATAATAAGCAACAGACTCAATTGCTTTTGCTTGTAGTTTGTTATGTGGGCTAGAGAAACAATGCATGTCCAGCTGTGGCACTCATGCGTGCTCTGCGTCTCTTAGCCACCACATTGGTGCCTCCCTGCTGCCATGAGAATACCATGTAGACTGACTGCCCTCTATTGGTCCTTGAAGGGGAAGAGAATACAGGAGAGCAGATTAGCTCTGACATTTTGAACGGGAACTGGGGGGGGGGAGGGGGAATTAAAAGGTACACCAGGCAATTCAAATGTCTGGATTTGATAACTTCTCTGCTCACAAGGGTCTGACCCAACAAACCCTATTCACATAAGTAATCCCACTGAAGCCAGCAGGATTACCCTGGCTTTACTCTAGTGTAAAAGAACTAAAATCGGGCCATATTATATACAGAAAAAATTCAGAGAGATACAAATCCCAAACCTTTGATTCAGAGTCCCACAGAGCATTGCAAAGTTGGAGTACAGCTTTAGGGTCAAACTTTGTGTCTCAGGCTGATTTTTAACATCTGTTGGGGTATATAAATGCACACACACTTGCTCTCTCTTAAAATTTAGCCAATTGTAGCTAATCAAATGTTTTCCTTTGTGATTCATGTAAACTATGCCTGTGAAAGTTCCCAGTAGTTTCAATTAGAACTAATAAGACCAGGCTTCTTTGTGTAAGTAATCATACCAGGTCTGGGAATTATGAGGTTGCAAAGGCAGCATTAAAGCATATGATATTGTACACAAGAAATAATGTTCATGTTAAATCAGACCCCATGAATAATTCATGTAGCTTGATATCACATTGTTTTTGGTGTTAGTCAAAATCAGTGTTATTTCTTGTAAGCCCTGCAAAGAAGGCATTTGTTAATTACACTTGTGCTATAGGTTCACAGACTGCTGAGAATACTACTGGGAAGTGTGCTGCCTATGTTAGAAAAATGAAGAAAACATCTTTAAAAAAAAATTTGTATTTGGCATCTTCATTTCAGAGGCCTCTAGGGAATAAAGGCACCTATGTTCCAGCTCCAGCGCCCAATTCATTTGCCTTTTTATGAACTGTCCTATTTTCTTCATTATTTCACACAGCCCTACAGATTGTGATTCACTCCTGATAGCTTTCCCCATATTATCCTTCAAAGTCCTGTTATTATTTAATCCCCACAGAGTAGCTGCTCTGGGACAATGATCTTTGCAGCCGCAGACTAGTATTTCTTTTATCATTTTTGAAACTGACCGTTCTGCAAGTAATTTGGGTGAGATTAGGGTTAGTATCTCAGGGCTCTGTCTTGAGCAGCTGGAACCACTTAATCCCTAGTGTGTCCAAATTATACGAATGAATAAATGCACAAAATTCTGTTTCTACATACAATCATATTTGTACATGTTTAAATACAACCAGCTAATCTGGAACAGTGTCTTCTCCTCAATGGGAGCTTGCTCCAAAGCCAGTGGAAGTTTTCAGTTTTTCATAGTGTTTCCATGGAAATTTAGCCTGTTTGTGGTTCTTCATCACCTCATGTTCATTTCTGTCTCACCCACACAGGGGGACACAAATTTTGGGAGATGTGGCTGAAAATCCTCCTCAATTTAGGGGCTGAGAATAAAGAGCCATTTAAAAACCTCATTCAGTTTTAATTTGCAACTGATCAATTAAAAAAAGAAAAAGAAAATGAAAGCTATAGACTTGTATGTTTGCATTCTTTTGTCCTGATATCAATAACAATGACCATTGTATTAATTTAAATGGCTTGCCCATTGCACTGGGCTTCTTATTTTTCTATTGAAAAAATATTAAAGATTTTGTTTAAAAGAATGTGGATATTTTTCTGTTTCACAAACACAATTATCAAGGAGCAAATAGAGTAAAGACAAAACAAGGGAGGGCTTTTTAAATGAATCAACAAAAGCATGGGGCCCAGGAGGGAGTGTGGTACGGAAAAGAAGTGGGATCTATTGCTTGGAACAAGAGTCTATCTGAATTTTATACCATGCCTATCACCAGAGCATCAAGGCTTCTGGATTCTATTCCAAGTTTTGCTATTAACTTTCTGGTTGACCTTGGTCAAAGCACTTCTCCTCACTTTGCTTCCAAAATACCATAATGCTACTATATAAATCCATGGTACACTCACATTTTGAATACCAGGTGCAGTTCTGGTTGCCGTATTTCAAAATAGAATTGGAAAAGGACAGAGAAGCTCAACAAAAATTATTCGGGGTATGGAACAGCTTCCATATGAAGGGAGATTAATAGGGCTGGGACCGTTCAGCTTGGAAAAGAGATGACTGAGGGGGGATATGATCGAGGTCTATAAAATCTTGAGCAGTGGGGAGAAAGTGAACATGGAAGTGTAATTTACCCCTTCACATAAGACGAGAACCAGGACAAGTTAAATTAGTAGGCAGCAGGTTTAAAACAAAGCTAAAGAAGTACTTCACACAACCTCCAATGAACCTGCGGAACTCATTGCCAGGGGAATGTTGTGAAGGGAAAAAATGTAACTGGCTTCAAAAAAGAATTAGATAAGTTCAGAGGATAGGTCTATCAATGGTGATTAGCCAAGATAGTCAGGGATGCAACCCCATGCTCTGGATGTCCCTAAACCTCTAATTGCCAGAAGCTGGGACTGGACGACAGGGGAGTGATCACTCAATAAAGTGCCCTATTCTGGTCACTCCCTCTGAAGCATCTGGCTCTGGCCAGTATTGGAAGACAGGATACTGGGCTAGATGGACCATTGGTCTGACCCATCTTGGCCACTCTTATGTTGCTATGACATGTTCTTAGCGCCTGGGAGCCCAGTCATGCACCAGGACCCCACTGTGCTAGGTGCTGTACACACACACACAACAAACAGGCCTCTCAATAAACAGTCCATCCCAACTAAGCCCCCTTATCATATTGTACCATAGAGGCACTGAGGGGGTTTTGATAACTTTATAAGCTTTGTGAATGCAACCGGAGTCACCAGAACCCCACTGCTCAAAACAGAAACAAGCCTCTTGGTGAGCACTGTGAAAATACCTGGCAGATTCCCCGCCCTCCAGCCAGCCTTCTCTCACAGGAGCCTGGATTCTTCAGCAAACCAGAGCAAACAAGAAGCACCATGGGTTTGCTGTGCTGGAGTAATTGTTCCTTTCGCCTGCCTCGCTGGGGCTGGGGTACTGGTGAGACTCACTCAATGCTGCTCCCAGCACATTCAGAACTGGACTGAAACTTGATGGGATTTACTTCAGCTTGCACAATTAGTAGGCTCTTTGTTTTCCTGAAATTGCTTCATTTATCCTCAACAGCTACATGCAATTTTGTCTTCATACAGAGACTATAAAAATCACTTAAATCATCACTTGCAGCACCTGCCACTTCCAACACCAGTAAGCTTCTGGACTATTTCTCCTGAAAGGACCTGCATTCGCATGGGGGAGGAATTGCATGTCCCTTGGTTTTTGTCAGGATACTGACCCACTCCTCAGTAATTCTCCTGCAACCTGATTCCTGGTGACTGTCCATAACACATCCTAACCTCTGAGCCCCTACGCACACGCCTAAGGACTGCAATAGTGCCCCACACACACCCTGGGTTGCACACAGTCTTCTCTAAACTACTGGAACAGAGCTCGCAGGAGCCCCCACTCCTGCAGCCCAGAGAAGGTCGAAATGCCCCACCGGAATGAAAAGGTGAAACTTGCCGAGGTCACACTTGCACATGCCAAGGGTGAATTTGACCTTGAAGGTGCTTTATATTCAATCAGTGGGATCCCCAAGGTTCCTGCTAAGTCTGGCTCCCTTGACCAGCAATAGTCTAATGGAGCCCACAGTTGGATTCGTCTCCTGATGATCAGCTGACGGTCTCCTGCCATCACCTACAGCTGTCCCCTTGCAGCAGCTGTCACAGCTTGTACATAACCAGCTGGGATTGCATGGGTCATAGCCTCAGGACTGGCCCTCTAGGCCCAGTGTAGCTCATTGGATGTGGGTCTTTATGCCACATAAGGGGTACTGGCCATTTAAGTCTGGAGGAGGCAGACTGGGAAGCCAGTCACCTCGTTCCATGACTGAAGTGAGCGAAAGATAGCCCTGGGGGTAGTTAGTGTCGAGGAGGGAGAAGGAATAGGAACATCCAGGCCACTGTTCCTTTAAAAGCCAAGGACCAGGATCCTTGTAGAGAGGGCGGGACATGGTTCCCTTCTCCCAGCCAGGTGTTTGGGGTTATTAGACCCAACTGCAGAAGGTCAGGCAGTGGGCAGGTGACTGGGCCGGTGAATCGCAAAGGAGGCTGCAAGACCAGTTAAGGACAGCCAGGGAGCACTCAGCCAGGTTGCAGGTCCTGGCAGGGAGGGCTATGAAAACCTTGACTTGAAGGGGAGAATCTGCAGCCTGAGGAAGCCAAGCCACTGGCCTGAGAAGGAGGGTGGAGCCCTGAACGCCAGTGTGGGAGGAGCACGGAGAAGCTCTTTTGGCTGCAGATGTTATGCAATATATTAGCCCTCAGGAGCGGGAGCATTCTGGTTAAAGACTCAGGGCTAATCTATTCACACCCAGACTCTTGAAGGGAAACTGAGGCAGGGATTACTGTCGCACCAGGGAGCATGGCTCAGCGACTGCATTCCTCCTATTCCATCTTCTCCAGGCTGCTAGGTGCCAGGCTGCACCAGGGGAGAACAAATTAGAAGAGACTTAGTGCTGTTCTAAATTGGGCTGGCTGGTCATGGCTCCAGATTGCCAGAGCGTATGAGCAGGCCAGCTGGGCCCTCTTTCCACTGGCCACACCCTAATGGCAGGGTGGCAGAGCTGGGATGAGTTCAGCAGGGCAGGTCTGCAGGCTTCCTGCTGGCTCTGCAGTGCTGGCGCCCCATTGAGTGGTCAGACAGGACTGAGGGTCAGGCAGATGGGCTGTAGTTCAAGGCAGTGGAAGGCTGGCCTGGGACTCCATAAGGGCCAGGCCCTGGTCAGAGCCGACTGAGACCTTGTTCAGTCTCTCACAGGAGTAGGGACAGGTGATCTGGGGACCATACTCTACTTACACTAGTTAACCCCTTCTGTCCCATGGGGTAATCTCGGGCTTATTCTGCTTAGCCATTGGGCATGCCAAGAGCCAGATTTCTTCTGAGCTGGCCAAAGATAAATCAGTGCCAGCTGCACTCGCTCTAAGGCCTGCCAGTATATTACCTAGGTCTCCAGTTAGGGCTCTGAGGTATAGTCTTGTGCTTGCTATAATAGCTAAATTTGGGGCATAGTGTCTGTGCTGCAGCTTGGCTGGAGAATGAGAGCTGACAACCTGGTGCGTAGAGAAGCTTTCTGTACACGTTGGTCCCCTCATACTGTCCTACCTTCACTTTCCCACCCCATTGCATGAACCCCAACAAATCACTGGCTCGCTGGCTGATTTCCTATGATGGAGCCTGAATACTGACTCCTGTAGCATCTTGTGCTAGAAGCAGCATTCTTGTGGAGGTGGTTGCTCATTAGCGCAGAACATCAGAGCAGAGAAAACCCATAACTGCTCCCGTTTATCTGGGTCTCGCCACTGCTGGGGAACAGACAGACAGATGTCACGTGCACCGTTCAGAGTCATTAAGAGGGAAACGCTTGAATCAGTCTTTTGAGTGTTTGATATTCTGCTTAGTGGAACATTTGTTATGTCTTTAATTACTATTTCTAAAAGCACCATGGGATGAGAGGCAAAAGCCAGAAATAAATCGCAAAGGATGATCAATTGGGCATGAAACCCTTGTTATTGATCACCTTTAACCTCTTCTTAAACTAATGACAGCGCTACCATTTAACTGTCCCCAGGCACAAAGCACATCAATTGCACAAGTGCCACATAAATCATCATGGGTCACAGTGCATTGCCAAGTGGCTCAAGAGTGAGTCTGCCTGACAGCAAGAGGTGCAGGCATCCCTCGTATACTGTGGAGAGGTCACATGCAAACTCCAAGCTATAGAGTTTTCTGATTCACCATGTCAGGCTGTGCTAGGTCCTTGCCACTGAAACACAATGGAGTTATTTCCTTCCGTAAATAAAACATCAGCCTCTCAGTGCGAGATTTGGCACCAGAGAGATTATCCAGGTGCAAGACCATGTCACACCATTCCAAATTCTCATGTAGTAGCTGGATTATGGAAATGCCAGTTACTTCCCAGGTAGCGTCCTTGCCCCGAAGAGTTTATGGCCTAAAAAAAATACACTCAGCCCAACGGTTCCATCTATGCCTGCTCCTGACATCCAAATCCTCTGATCATGGCAACACAGCTGAGTGTGGTGGGAATGTCAGAGGCGCATGACTTCACAGGAGGAACCCGGGGACTTTAGAAGAAATAAAGTTCCTGTGTCTATGCAAACGTGCTAAGCAATACAGAGCTACCAGACACGGGCAGAAGAGGGCTCAGACTTTCCCACTAGGCATTAGCTGCTTTTAAGAGAAAGGACACTGAAAATTTCAGCTTTTCTGGAGTTGCCACTTTTCTTTGGCATGAAAAAATCAACACATGCAATTGGCAGCAAAGCAAAGTTAGCACAGCCTTTCCCAATAATAATAATATTAATCAGCATTCAGTTTACAAATTATCCCTGGAAACTTCAGCCTGGAGATTTGCTGGCTTCCAATGCAAAACAACACTGGCTGCTAGATTTCCACCATGGTAGCCTTTACTAGGCTGTGTCTGATGGATGGCATCATAGCACTTATTTACTGCCCATCATGCCACGTAAGCAACATGAGAGGACACACTCCTACACTTTGAAGGAAATGCTTGTACTTAATTATAGTGGAATGGTAGGCTGCGCTGTGAATTCCGCCCCATGAAAGACCAAGAGATGTTTCCTCCTTTAAGCTCCTAATTTTTAACATGATACTGTCAGTCATCAGATGCCACCTAGATCTAATAGATGCTGTTTATTGCCAGAAAGTATTTCCACATACAGTCACCCTGGGCCCAGGGGGAAAAAAATCCCATAAACCAAGCAGAATTCTATTGCACAACCTCTCTGTGTGCTTCTCTTTCCCAGAAAGCTCTTGGGATTCCTTCCTTCACAGAAACTGGGGAACTCCCTTTCTGCAGCTAGGTAAAGGAGAGGCCACACTACTCTGGTAACTTCACCAGCACGAGCCTGTGCATGAAAATCCTTCAGCCAGAGAACTCACAGGCAGACTGCACTTGGTGGGACAGACTGCAGCTATAGGGCCTATGGGTCACGTTCATCCCCACACTGGAATAGAGCTTGATGACTCGATGAGGGGATGAGCAGTGTGGGGTGAAGGCAGCCATCCCATCTGGTGCTGGGACTGACGGGGTCTGTTCTGCCCTTGGGGCAGGTTAGAGTGCCTGATGGAAGAACTAACTTGCACCCAGATGCCAATGGTCCTCCTGGGCTGTTCTGGCAGGTACAATATCTGTGGCATGGGACACACACCTGGGACTCCTACAGAGTGCGGAGATGGGCAAACTATGCTGATATGGCTCTTGTTGAGGAGTGGGGGATGGAGCTGATGGGAAGGGGCCTAGGTGGGTTAAAGCCACTTTGTAGGAATTAAGAGCACTTGGGATATGCTTACTTGCTAACAATACATTCTCCTCCTAGGGGCATGACTGACACATGCTCACTCAAACACTCTCTCTCTCCCCCCGGATGCTGGTGTATATAAAAGTAACAGTGACAAAGTCATGCCATCTGCGCAAGGCCCTGGCTCCTTCCCAATTCTTGTCCTATGGGGCCTTATGCCCAGACACCCCTTCCATTCAGTGCTACTGCTAACGTGACTCGGTGGGGCAGGCCTTTGCTGCAATGGACTTGAGCCCTTTGGCAAGGCTCTCAAGCCCCCTAGAAATGTGTTTCTAAAGTGTTTCCAATATATCATATCCGCCTTCCCCTTTTTTAGCTCTCCTGCAGAAAGGCCCTGTGGCTGAGGGCAATGCTCATGGAGGGTTTCTCCAGCTGGAGTGTTTGGAGCCATTGCCAATGCACATACTGGGATTTGAGTCTTACCATTGTTATCGCTATATTATCTATTGATTGCAATACCCCAATCACCTTGGCAGCTGGGCACCAATATATTCAAGTACTTTCCAGCTGAACCTCGCCAAAGAGCTTCATGAGTTTTAACTCACTCTCCCTCCACCTCCACCTCCCTCTGAGGTGAGGACACAGGAACTGTGTTATCCCGACCATTCAAACACCAAGCACTTTTCTGCTATTAAATGTGCTGTCTAAAGTGTGATGCTAAGCACACATTCTGCCTGCGGGTCGCTTTGGCACGCCCAGCCCCACAGGACATCCTCAGCAGGACTTGGATTAATATACACTCTACCTCCCTCTCTGCCATTTGGAAGATTTCCAGTGAAACTCTTAAAAATCATTTGGGTGTCCTCATCCATCAGCTATTGGAAGTGTTATTGATAATGCAATCATTCCTCCTTGGGTCCCTCCGTTTCCCTTTTTCTCTGCTGCAGACATTGTAATTTGTCACTGCCGTCCTCCTGTAACATTGAGAGATTGGAATCTCTGCCCAGGTGGATTCCTGGAGCATTGTAAATGCAGCTCAGGGAGGCGGCCTGCATTAGTTACAGCTAACACTTATGAACAGGGCTGTAACACGCTGGAAATCACTCTGCTCTCGTTCAACCCCACTAAAGTTCTGTCACAGACCCCGGTGGGCACACAGGGTAATGTCACTGCTTGTAAGTACACTCAGGCGCCGCTCCAGAGCAGCCAGCCCCACTTATGGCTCTTGAGAATGAATGACCACTTTGAATGAAGAAGGTGGAAATGTGGCTGGGCCCATGCAACTCAGGAAGCAGCTCCAGGAACATGGCCTGATTGTGGCAACAAACAGGATTCACATCTTGGGCAATCTCCAAAAACTCTCCACAGCTGCATCGCAACCACCATGATAGGAACAGGAGCACCTGGTCAGCTGGTGTCCTGGAGATATAAGGGCTGAGACTGACTCCTGCTTTCCTCTGCACCCCTGCTGTCCCAATGGTGTAAATTCCTGGGCACCCTGCCTGCCAGTTAAATGGGGCTGCATAGCAGAGTTCTTGCCAGGGGCTGTTCAGGCTAGTACATGACAACAGCATTTGTGCCACAGGGTCAGGAGGTGGGAGGTTTAAGTCTCCCCTCCAGAGCATGCCCAGCACCGCGGGTGCAGTGGTAAAGCATTTGGTGCCATCCTGACACAGGGAACTTGGAAAGAAGATTTGGAACCCAGGCCCCTTCTGCCCATCTCTGGGGGAACATTGTAGAAGGGTATTAAAGCTGAAGGGGGGGGGTCACTCTGGTGTCCTGGACAACAGCCCCCTTCTCAGTAAAGCAGGTTGTACCATCCCATGGTTGGCTGGGAGATCACTGAACACAGAGTCTGGTGCCATTTACCTGCAGCCAATGTCTAAGCTGGTTCTTTGCAAAGCACTTCCTATGGAGGGTATAAGATAGTCATCCCTGCCTTATGATACAGGGGGAGGAAAAGCCCTGCTTCTGCACTACTCTGGGCTCCATGCTGGGGGGCAGGTTTAGATCAGGCCTTTCATTTTGAATGTTGCTTCTCACAATGGCATTTACGTTTAAAATTCACCTTGCTGAGCCACTGTGGGTCCTGACATCTCTCCCTGTCAGGGAAGGCCATAAAATCCAGCCAGCTTGGTATGCACTGGATCATAGCAGACCCTTGCTGGCTCCTGGCATTAGAACATAAGAACATAAGAATGGCTATACTGGGTCAGACCAAAGGTCCATCTAGCCCAGTATCCTGTCTTCTGGCAGTGGCCAAGGCAAGGTGCCCCAGAGGAAACGAATTGAACAGAACAGGTAATCATCAAGTGATCCATCTCCTGTCACCTTGGCAAGCAGAGGCTAGGGACACCATCCCTGCCCATCCTGGATAATAGCCATTGATGGACCTATCCTCCATGAATTTATCTAGTTCTTTTTTGAACTCATCTCATGATATTGAGCCATAATGATCTGGAATCTGTTATGTGCCATTGCTAGTGATGCTGTCACAGGGTGGCTAATCGGTTTCTCCAGAGGACGGCTGAGCCAAGCTCTGCCCAGCCCAGTTGTACCTGGGGCAGCCATGAACTTCTCTGAGGGCCTCTCTGAACATGGCTGATGTCACCAGGTGAGCCCCATGTGCTATAACATGGGAACGATTCTGGGTTTCAGCAGAATCCTCCCATGTGCCATGCCCCTTTGACTCCTGCCACTATAGCCGCTAGCATTATGTGTTTGTACAGCACCTAGAACAATGGGGCTCTGATCTCTGACTGGGGCCCCTGGGTGCTGCTGTAATAGAGAGAATAAATACTGATATGAGACACATCACTTTGATCGATCCTGACTGCACTGGGGTTTGACTTTGGGGATAACCATTCAGAACGTGAGTCAGCTTGCCTCTGTCACCTCCCCCATTATGATTACTCCCCAGGGTTTTGCAGCAGTTCTCTAGCTCAGCAAACTGCCCTTGACAAAGGTTTTGGCCTGGGAATGGCTCCCATCCAGTCTTGGTCCTTGCCCAGGTTCCAGGGCATTCTCGCAGAGGGAGTGCTGTGCACATCCGATTTGGGACCCCAGCTGGCTCTATTTTCCGCTGTTGCAATCAGCTAACCAGTGAGTATGTCTATGGGGATTCATGCAGCTCCCAGGTAGGCAGCATTATCTACAGCTCCCTTCCCAGCGGAGGAACGAATAAGCCATAAGCAAAACAAGCTCTAAAAGTGAGCTCTAACTACCGATGGCTTCCAGCAACGGTCTCTGTATCTCAGAGCGGAGGAGCTGCCTTGTTAGATGGCCTCTGTATCAGGCAGGAGCCCTCGCTGCGAACACTTCTCAGCTCTTGTCTGGCCCTGACACTGCACTTAGCCATGTGGGGCCCTTCCATAAGGAAGAAGCCTGTTGGTGAGACTCTCCTAGGAAACTTCCTAAAGGCAGGAGCCTGCTGCATAGAATGTCGAGTGGACGCTTTCACTGTGCCATGAATGGTTTCTGTTCTGGTGGAAGGAAAGTCTAAGCCACAATAAAGTCCTCTGACATGTCAGTGTGCAGGGGCAGAGCTCCGTTCTGATGACAGCTGGGCATAGAGGTTGGCATGAATTTGCATAGATGAAATGATTTCTCCTGCCATTCATTCAGTCTCTCTGTCTCTCGGCTTCGCTGTTCCTTTTTGGAATCCGGCATCCACACAGAAAGCATTCACTGCCTGACAAGCTCTTTGCTGTGGATTGCTTTACACAGATGTCCACTAGCAATTCCATGAATTGTTGCTCTATACTCACTAAGCTGTTTGGGAAAACATTTCAGATAACTGTCCTACGCATTGGGGTGACTGAATTAATGGCATTTGGATGGTCAAAAAGATAGTGTGAATCGAAAACAATGCTTTCCCTGTGGCAGCAGAGCCAGGAGAATTCCAGCTGGTATTTTCTGTTAATAACTGACACTGGGAGTGCTCTGCAGCCCTGAATACCTTGGAAGGGGCTGGGGAAATGTACAAACCAGCCTGTCAGTTTCCCTTCTGAACTTTGGAAATGCCAGGCGAGGAATTCTTTTCAAGTTGTGACTGACATTTCCACAAATAAGAAAAGCTTCCCCTTCCTGCTGCTCTGCCTCAAGGGTGGGAGAGGGGGTTAACCCAGCCTTGACGGTGGGCAGCACTGGTGTAAACCAGCCACGGAGCATGGGGGTTAATCGTCCTCTGGAAGGTGGCATGGGTGTGACTCTCTCCTTGGTAGAATGTGAATCATCTCAGGAAGGTGCAGAGTGCCAGGAGGTCTGCAAGTCAGGGCTAAGGGGCATCAGCAGATCCCAGGCCTGGAACAGCTGTGGGTGCTGTGGGTCTGGGCAGAGGTGTCTCAGCGGAGCTGTGTGGAGGAAGGGGGGGGGGCGCTTGTACAGCACCTGCTCACCCTCCAGCCAGCACATCTCCCTTAGAAAGGTTACCCAACTCATGGGTTTGAAATAGCCCACCCTGTCCCCAATGCCCCATTTGACTGCATAAGGTGCTTATCACAAAGCGAAGAGATTCCAGCAATGTCCCCTAGTGCAGCTCGAGGCGTCTCCCCAGCTGACGAGCAAGTGACCCTGTTCACAGCCTGGGATGTGGGTCCCCTTAGGCAGCATGCCTAGCCCTGAGCCTGGTGGTCTGGACTCGGAAGAATCTTTGCTGCGTTTGGGGCTCTGCGAAGCGCTGTGATCCCAGCCATACATCATCAGGGAGAATGTGCGCTCGGGTAACACATTAGAATAATACATTATTAGAGCAGTGTTGCTATGGTGATGTATTAGGGCAATACATCACTAAATACTGTCCCATTGATGATGTATTGCTCCAAACATGGCTCCTGCCAGCACTGGCACAAGGGCCACTGGAAAAGGCTTTCCTTTTGTGCATTTTTCTCCCCTTCCCCCTAAGGAAAAAGTCCAAATCTAATGGCTTCATTAAGGGAGGCCAGACCAGGCTGGCCTGGAGCCCCACAGCCTCCCTTCTGGGGCCTTTGAAAATGATGTTTGCTCTGTGCTGAGCAGCCTGCTGTGGGGCCTGGGAACCTGGGGAGCTCACGGGACGTGCCTAGAAAATATGGCAGTGTCTGTAGGGCAGCGTGACAATGTGACGGGACCTCAAAGCGGCTCTGGCAAGCAGAGGGTTAAACACCCAAGCCAGCTGCCCCAGCCCTTTGCTCTGGGATGCTGGGGAGCTGCACTGGCAGCAGCAGTCACCTGATTCCTTGAGGGGTGGGCGATATACAAAGGAAGGGGTCAAGAGTCCTGCATTTGGCAGCCCAGCCACACCTGCTCATATGCCCTCCCCAGGCCTGAACACACCAGCCTGGGGGAAGTGCACTGACCCGGGAGCTGGAGCTCTGGGCTTATCTCTTCTACTGACTGATGGTAAGGGCATGAACTGCACAGAAATAGTCCTGGTGACAAAGACCTTGTGCCCTCATTGTAGGAGGCAGGCAAGTGCCATTCCCCCCATTCACACAGAGAGGCTGCAGAAGGTCACCTCAAGCAGATCCAGGACTAGAACCCCAGGCTTTTGCCAACACAGAGCCAAATCTCAGCGAGGCTGCTTTCCTGGTTGAATGTGCCCTAGCTAAGCTATCTGTAATGACTAGGCCACAGTCTGCCCCCAGAGCCAGGCACAGAACTCAGGACTCTGCCTACCTGGCAGAAGGAGAAGCCATGCTGGCCAAAGGGCCCCTGCAGAGCGTCCAGGTCTTCAGGCGGAAGAAAACAGCTACTGCTGTTGCTCACTGCAAAAGAGGAAATGGTCTCATTAAAGTGAATGGAAGACCCCTGGAAATGATTGAGCCAGAACCCTGCAATACAAACTGCTTGAACCTGTTCTCCTCCTGAGCAAGGAACGCTTTGCTGGTGTTGACATCAGAGTCCGTGTCACAGGTGGCGGCCACGTAGCACAAATCTACACAATTCATCAATCTATTTCCAAAGCATTGGTGGCTTATTATCAGAAGTATGTTGATGAAGCTTCCAAGAAGGAAATCAAGGACATCTTAATCCAGTATGATAGGACCTTACCGGTTGCAGATCCTCGTCGTTGCAAGTCCAAGAAGTCTGGTGGACCTGATGCCTGTGCACGCTACCCAAAGTCTTACAGTTAAAATTGTTCTTTACCTTTGTATCTTGCAATAAATATGAGAAAAAGTTAATAAATATTTCAAGTTTCTTAGTCTAGGGGGGAAAAAAAAACCTCCCACAGCTCGGTCTCCAATACTTGTGTAACCCATAGGCCAAGAGTGCTGTGTCCTGCACTGTGAGCTAATGTACATAGAGGATAACAGCTTACTGCCCCTACCAGACACTCCTTTAGCTCAAGTGGAAGAGGTTGGGCTGAAGGTCCTGGAGGCAAACCCTGCTGACTCCCCGTGTGTGAAAAGAGTAATATGGAATCACATAATTAAAGACTGTATCATGATGCATATGCACAAGGGGGCTGAACCAGGGTGTGTGGGTACTTTAACTCCTTTAATGTAGAGGGGTTGGCGTTGTTGTTGTTTAGTTTTTCGGTATGATATCTGTAATATGGGGAACACACTTAAGTTAGTGCCAGGACTCTAGAATAATTGTTGAAACTATTTTATATTACAGAAGCATTGTACTTTGAAGTACATTTGAGTGTTGTGTTAATATTTGTTTGCTTGTAATACTGTGGTAGTGTTTGTATTTTGGCTAATGGGAGGTGTCCCTTTAAGGACAGGATGGGGCACTTGATTGTCGAGTGCGTTAGCCGAAGACCTGGAGCCCTGTGTAGGAAATGTTTCCTGATTGTCAGAGAGTGGAAGAATGTACCTGTCTGGGCTCCAAAAAGGGCAGGATTTCACTGAATAAACTAGACACAAAGACACAGCACTAAAGGCCAGGCCTTTGCACCAACCCCAGTGATGTGCACGGCCCTCTTACCTGTCAAGCCATGAGGGTGTTTAAAGGCTGCCTTTCACTACAACAGCTTGGCAGACCTCTCCCAGGTCCCAGACCATTCGGAGCTTTGGCATTTAAGACAGGACTATGAACTGGTCCCAGAAGTTAATGGGGGAATAGCAGACAGCCCAGAGCCCCAGAGAGCTTCCATTCTAAAGGCAAGGCAAAGGAGGATGGATGCCCAGGGACGGCTGTGGATAGTGGTATGTGCAATAGAGAAACCATAGGCAGAAGCAGGAGTAGCCAAGCAATGCGGCTCTGAGCACAGCCATAAGGAGGACATCATCCAGGGGTGCTCTTGGAGCCATCTCTGAGCCATGGTCCAGCCTGCACCCAAATTGCAAAGGGGAGTAGGGGCTGGAGCAGTCTAGTCATTGCTACTTTCTGGAGGGAAGTCAGCCATTTGTCAGCTCGCTGGCATCTCGGGTCGGTTCCTGGAGATGCTGCCATCCTGTAGCCTGTTTCCCTGAGGCAGGTGTTTTCCCTTCTCTGACCTAGGTGAGAGTGATGCCAGTCAGTGTGTGGGCCACTTCGCTGACCCCCGACAGCTGTCTGAGGCAGACATGTAGTGTAGTGACCCAGCTCGATCAGGGCTGGCTGGGTGAGTGAGATGCTCTGCCCCTGACTGGCTCCCAGGCCCACTATGCTGTGTTCAGTGGGTCATTGCTGCCGAGGGGCCCGGGAGCTGGTGGGGTTGGGTCTGGGGTTTAGCTGTTGTATTGCTTTGTTTACCTTTCCTCTCTGCCTGGTCCTCACAGAGCTGTGCAGGCACCTGCGTGCGCATGTGTGGGGGATGGAGGGGGGAAGGCCCTGTGTTGGGTCTCTGCCTGTGTACATGCTGCTGTCCAAGTGCCTTTCCATTCATTAGCCCCAGTCCAGCAGGGAAACTGAAGCCAATTGAACCCTAACTGTTGAACCTCTCTCTATGAGGCTCGATCCCCTGCCCCCCTTTCCCCACACAGCCGAGGCACCGTGGGGCTGGCTCATTCTCTGCTCAGCCTGGCTTCGGACCCACATCAGCTCATTTTTCTCAGACATCAACCGTTCTGTAAAATAAACATAACTGTGCCTGCTCGTTCTTCCTGTCTACAGGACATAGACAGACGTTAACATCGTTTGCTACTTCATTTGTCAAATTGCATGAGCTGGTTCATTTGTCGATGGATGGGAAGCTGCCCAAATATCTGATCTGTGGTGAGATGGAACATGTGCCTCATGATAGATGGGGGAGCTCTGCAGCGGGAAATTGAAAATCTTTCTTAGCAACCTTTTTATTTAGCACCCTGCATCATGTTACTAAAACTTTAGGTGAACAGACAACAGGCAGTAGAGCACTGAACAAACTGACTCACAATCCACAGTCCTCTGACAGCGGCTGTGTGCTGCAACACAAAGTGACAAGAGCCAGCCGATCAAAGTTAGCAGTGCTGTGCAGTTCTACAGCACTTCTAATGTTCAAGGCAAGGCACAGAGATTAGCCGATGAATCCTCCCAGCACTCTGGTGCTACGGATGGAAGTGCAACCATTCCAACTTCATAGAGGAAGAAGCTGAGGTTTGGAGAGGGGACATTACTTGCCCCAGGACACCCAGAAAATCTAGGAATACAGCTGAGCCCTGCCTGACTCCCAGCCCTGTGCTCACTCTTCTAGGTGTCTTTGAGCTGATGCTCCAGCAAGAGTATGTACCACTTTGAGCCTTGAGATGAAGCTGCTGCTAGTCATATGTGCCATTCACGGTCAGCAGGATACAGAGGGGACGGTGCTTGGCTCCCACATAGACAGAGGGTGCACTGAACAGGTGGGAAACTCCAGAAGTCAGTGGTGACACCTCCAAGCCTCCAGCTGGAACCAGTGTGGTACCACCATTGTCTGCCTGCTGGGCCCGTCCTGCCCCTCTCTGAGGGACCATCTCGCAGGGGGCTGATGGAGTTCTGTTATTCAGAACACTGGACAGACCCCCCCCAGATTGGCGAGCCTGGCCCAGGCCCAATGTCTAACCTACTAGGCTCTCCAGCACTCGGTCTCCAGGGCTCTTGTGATGAGTAGCGTTCCTAGTCCTGGGCGACCTCAGCAAAGGATCTGGGCTGTTCTCAGCTCACTGGAGAAGGCTGAAGAGAGCAGAGTGGGAAAGCAGGTTGCTTAAGTGGCAGAGTGTGCAACATGCATCGGATGTAATTTGATTTTAATTAGTGAAGAAAAAAAGTAGCGGAGTTAATAAAGTATGCACCTCCTTTTGCAGAGCTGTCAAAGCTGAGCTCATAATATATGCGACCAAGTCAGGAAAACAAGCACAAGGTGAACTGAGGCTGGCCTTGCACGGGCCTCGTGACAGCAAACGGTGCTGCCATGGGGGAGTCCTGGGCTCTCAGGAGCTGCAGGTGTGTCCTCACCCTTCACAGGCACGACACGTACACACATGCTCGCTCGCCCTCTCTTGTGCACACGCACTCTCATACACACTCCCACAAAGTAACAAAACAGGATTTACCAGCTGTGGCTTTGCCTGTGCGAGAGAGCAAAAGTGCCAGGAAGTTTGTCTTTTGTCACCAGAGCTTGTCTGGCAGCTGCTGAGTCCTGGAGGCTTTTCACCAGGCCAACCGTGGAGCCTGCGTAGATGGGGGTTGATTTTTCTGTACAAGGCTGTTTTCATTTCAGGCCCAGAAGTGCAAAGTGAAGGCTGATGCTGGGAATTTCCATGGGAGCATTTTCCTCTCCCTGCTCTCTGTGCTAGTTGCTTCTCTCCTTTCCTGAGCACAGGAAGAATCCTGGGTCTCGGCACCCTCCTACAGTGCTTCCAGGCAAGGCTTTTAGCTTTCCAATCAGCTGGATTAAATGAGGTAACACAGTGAGCCCCAAGGGGGGTGGGGTTCTAAATTGTCCCTTAATCAGCAACGCATCCTTCAGCAATGCAGAGAAGTTTGCCATCTAATGCCTATCACATCCCATGCAGTCTGAGAGCAGAGATCTACACAGCTGGGAATACAAATAGCTCCTGTACAAGCCATGAGTCTCTGGCCAGTAATATCTGCTTTCTTCGTAATGTATGTGCATGGAAAACTCAGGATGTGTTTGGACTCCAGGCTGCTGAGCCCAGCTTCCCCTTCCCCCCCCGCCCCTTTTCTCAGGGCATAATTCATGGCCAGTGTGGCCAGTTCAGGTGCTGGGGGCTTTGCTGTTGACAAGACAACATCTCCAAGGGCTCTGGGTTGTGTTCTTTGCCTTCTGGTGCTCCCCTCTGAGCTCTCTCTCGCTGTGGGCAGTCAGATGATTTGGGGAGCAGCAGCAGCTCTTGTATTTAAACCCTCTCTCTCCTTAGTGTGCTTTCCATTGAGGGGGATGGTATATGCCTAGCACCTCACTCCCATGGGCCCAGTGATGTCTACAGAGCACAGCTCTCTCCCAGGGGGGCAGCCCCTCCAGTCCCAGAGCTGTGAGCTCCCCTGTGCACTGGTGTTCTGTGAATTGGGCTGTTCCAGTGGGCCTGTGATGCTGAATGTAACTGAACAGCGATGTGTCCCGGCTGTGCAGGGGATCAGGACTCACCCCCCGATTTTCAGAGCCAGTGCCAGGCATTTGCTCTGAGCATGGCAGGGTCCCAAGCCCCGGTTTCTGTTTCTCTGTTGAGCTCAGTGTAAAAGCCGTTCTTTTGGGTGCCGCAAGAGCAAGTCTTTTCCCTCTCTCCATCTGACCTGGAGCCCAGCTCCTGTCTGCTGAGCTCACGCTCTGATGGGTGATACAATCATAGAATCTCAGGGTTGGAAGGGACCTCAGGAGGTCATCTAGTCCAACCCCCTGCTCAAAGCAGGACCAATCTCCCATTTTTGTCCCAGATCCCTAAATGGTCCCCTCAAGGATTGAACTCACAACCCTAGGTTTAGCAGGCCAATGCTCAAACCACTGAGCTATCCCTCCCTCACCAATCCCCAAACTTGAGGTGATTTTTGGATGTGTGGCGGGGGGGGGGATGAGTCAGGTCTCTCCAGAACAGGAGCAGCACAATGCCCCCCATGTTGTGCCCAACCCACCCCCAAGGACTGTGGCTGTTTTCTTGCTACGGTGGATTCCTCAGGTTGGCAGATTCCTGCCAAAGCCCCTGGGGTGCCTCCCCACTTGTCTCACCCACTGCAGGAGCATCTCATTTGTTTCTAGAGTTACTGGAAAATGGCAAGCAAATTCTGCAGTGAGTGGCGGCCAACAGGGACACTGCAGATACCTGCTCTGAAGGGAGCCCTGCCGGCCACTCGCCCCCACCCCACCCCACCCCCAGGCAGAGAATGTGGTCAGCTTTGCCTTGTCCTTTCCAGCCACACAATCAGCCTTGTAATGCCCCATGTCTTTGTCCTTTGGAAGCTGCAGGTGCGTCAGCTGAAATCCATGCAGGCAGCAGCTCAATTTGGGTAACTCAAATTCACCAACACCTCGCCAGCTCCTGACCCATTAATATTGCATCAGGTAATACTGCAGAGCTCAGCTTGGGGAGCAAATGCTGCATGGGAGGTTTCTGGTATTGCTAGACAAAGGAGGGTAAAAACAAAGTGAGGGCTTTCTCTCCACCCATCCCCCACTCCATGGCTCCTGGCACTGCTGTCCCCAGCTGGCAGGGCTTTTCTCCCCAGGGAGATGGCGTCCTAAAGCTGGGCCAGGCTGCGAGGGACCATAGACATCAATACGCATCAGCATCAAAAGGGACATCATAAAGGTTGTGTATAAGAAAACAGCCGAGGACGTGAGACTACGATGGAGAGTGATGTGTTACAGGCCCTGAGGCCGGGAGCACCCAAGGAGGCCCCAAACTGAGATTTTAGCACCACTCTTGTTTCTAACATCAGACAGGCCGTGACATTCTGAGTAAGGCACGCAATTCTGCATTGGCATGCATATGGTGCATGTGGGGTCCTGCTGTTACTAATAACTGACAGAATTCTGGTGCCCCCACAAGGGGGCTGTTCATATGCAGGGAGATGGTCTCTGCTCCACAGAGCCACGAGCGACATACAGAGGGTGCAGGAGAGGCTGGCAATGAGACCAGGTCCCATCACCTTCACGGGCTTTCTTTGAATTACATGGAAACGCTCCATGCCTGCCTCCTCCATCTCGCCACGGCTAGCCAGCCCCTTGTAGCCATGGTGGCAGAGAAATGCCTAGCTGGCCCAGTAATGACACCTAGCTCTGCTCCTGCCCTCTCCAGGCACAGATCTCCAATCATGGCATAGATGAGGGAAGTGTCAGTATCCCCATTTTTACAGGCGGGGACACTCAGGCACAGTGAGGGGTGACAGTTGGTCCATGGCAGAGCTGGGCATGACGCTCAAGCCTCTCAAGGGGTATGAAGGCAGCGCGGGCAGTGGCCCTTATGACTCGGTACAGGGGGTGGCATGGATGAAAGCATGGCACAAGCAGGTAAATGGGCGTTCGAGGCTGGCTGAGCAGGTGGTGAGGGAGTAACGCAATCAGAACCGGGGCAGAGCAGGGCTGTGGCGGTGCAGTGAGATGCTTCAGCCTGGTGCAGTGGAGGAGGAGGAGACGTGGTCAGAGCAATGTCGGGCTGGAGGGGGCAGTGGGCATCATGGGGAGCAGAGACAACAGCAGCTGATGAGGCCCGGAGAGAGCTCCAGCTGCCTGGGCAGGAAGGAAGAGGCGTCATGGAGAAAGGCAAGGCAGGATTTGGACAGAGCCTGAATGTGTGGGAGAAGGAGGGGGAGGAGTTAGGCGCTGGCGTGACAGGGAGGATGAGGATGAGGATGCTGCCAGAGACTTGGCACCTAGGGGAGGATCCAGCCATGGCCTGTCAGAGAGGTGGCTATCCGGGGCCCTGGGGTTCATTGCCACACCCACAGTCCCCCTGTATTCTGGATGAGTCTCTGATTCTGCATGCACATGCGTCACCCCCACATGGGGGCCTGGATCAGCGTTCACATCACACTCCCAGTCAGTACCCGGCCGGGCCAGGAAAGCAAATGATCCAACCAGCAGGCCAGATTCAGTGCGGCATGCTGCTCACATGCCCCTGCGGCACACTGCGCACACGCTCAGAAGAAGACCCCCTAGCCGCTTTGCACTGTGAATGCTGCAGGGGTGGGGGAGCTATCCGCTGGCTACAACCTAGGTCGCCCCTTCGCGCTGTGCCGGCGGCGTGGACATGAGTGTTCAGTGAGAGCTCCAATGGCAGTCCTGGCACCCGGGGTCTGGGAGTGAGTCATGTGCCGGGGCTTGTGGGCATGCAGCAGCCACTCAACACAAGAGCTGCAGGCAGGAAGGATAGGGCACCTTCCCCTCTCCCCATCTCCTTCCCTCTTTCTCTGAGGAGGCTCCTGGAAGCCAGGGAGCTCTCCCCAGCCTGCTCACTGCAGAGTTCCTGGGGGTTCTGGCCTGGCTGGAGCAGGGGGGATGTGACCCGGCTCTGGCTGAGGCTGGGCTTGGGTTCCTGCTTTCCCTCTTCACTCTACCCAGCCCCCACAGCTGTTTCCTCACCCCACGGCCAGCTGAGTCTGAGAGGAGCAGCCTCATCTCCTGTGGACTCCCCAGCCACCCTCCAGGAGCCTTTTTTTTTTATTCAGCTGAGTCCAATAATTCCCCCCACCAACTCCCTTACACACATGGAAATCTCTGGTTTGGGGGAATTGCTGGCATGGAACCATGAGTAATTCAGCTGGAGCAGAGCCAAGATGTGCCATTTGGCTCTCAGAAAGAACCCCAGGCTTCTGTCTCCCTCTCATGCAGTACCCTGTGGCCATGCGCTCCTCCAGCTCGCCAGGTGCACAACTGGGATGGTACAACTGCCCAAGCAAGGGCATGCAGAGCAGAAGCCAGGGAGTCAAGAGTGAGGGTGGGTGGGAGTGTGGGCAGAAGGGCCCAATATTCAGGAATGCTTTGAAGGGGCCCTTCACACAGTGACTAGCTCTGCTTCAGATTGGACCACGATGCCCTTGGGAAGCCAGCGAGATTTCAGTGAGCAGCCAGTGCCCCTGGCAGCCTGAGGGCAGAGCTCACCCTTGGCTGGCCATTTCTGTGTAGTGCTTAGCAAGGTCACATATGGCCTGGCCCAGATCCTGTGGGAGTCAGTGGAAGAGCCCCATTGGCTCCTGTGGGCTTTGGCTCAGGCGCCTGGTGTTTGAGTAACCCTGGCTGCATTAAAACGTGTCCCCTTGCAAACTGCAGTAAATAAATGATCTGGGAAAAGGGGTAAAAAGTGAGGTGGCAAAATTTGTAGATGATACAAAACTACTCAAGATAGTTAAGTCCAAAGCAGACTGAGAAGAGTTACAAAGGAATTTCACAAAACTGAGTGACTGGGCAACAAAATGGCAGATGAGATTCAATGTGGATAAATGCAAAGTAATGCACATTGGAAAACATAATCCCAACTATACATATAAAATGATGGGGTCTAAATTAGCTGTTACCACTCACAAAAGAGATCTTGGCGTCATTGTGGATAGTTCTCTGAAAACATCCACTCAATGTGCAGCAGCAGCCAAAAAAGCCAACAGACTGTTGGGAATCATTAAGAAAGGGATAGATAATAAGACAGAAAATATCATATTGCCTCTATATAAATAAATGGTACACCCACATCTTGAATACAGCATGCAGATGTGGCCACCCCATCTCAAAAAAGATCTATTGGAATTGGAAAAGGTTCAGAAAAGGGCAACAAAAATGATGAGGGGTCTGGAACGGCTTCTGTATAAGAAGAGATTAATAAGACTGGGACTTTTCAGCTTGGAAAAGAGACAACTAAGGGGGTATAATATAATAGATATAATATAGATTTATAGATATAATAGAGGGTTATTTACTCCTTCTCAGAACACAAGAACTAGGGGTCACCAAATACAATTAATAAGCAACAGGTTTAAAACAAACATAAGGAAGTATTTCTTCACACAACGCACAGTCAACCTGTGGAACTTCTTGCCAGAGGATATTGTGAAGGTCAAGACTATAATAGAGTTCAAAAAAGAACTCTATAACTTCATGGAGGATAGGTCCATCAATGGCTATTAGCCAGGATGGACAGGGATGGTGTCCCTAGCCTCTGTTTGCCAGAAGCTGGGAATGGGCGACAGGGGAAGGATCACTTGGTGATTACCTGTTCTGTTCATTCCCTCTGGAGCACCTGGCATTGGCCTTTTTGGAAAACAGGATACTGGGCTAGATGGATCTTTGGTCTGACCCAGTCTGGACTTTCTTATGTTATGTTCTTACGTTTTATGTTATTGTCTCTGATGCGGAATCCACCATCACTGTCCCTAAATCACAGTGATCATACCACAGCTTCCCAAGATGGCTGCCAGAAAGCCTGAGGGGACAATGAACTGCTTTCAAACCCAGGCATGGTTTGCACAGGCTGGTAGGTGTTCCTGCCTGTGGGAACATCCTGGTTGATACAATGAGCAGAGTGGGCGAGGCTGCTCTGATTCCCAAACTTGTTTATCTTCCTAATTATCACCAGAGCCAATATCTCCTGCCCTTCCCCTTCCAGCAGCCAGCAAAGGAGAAAGTGTCCTTCTGTGTCTTCAGGCCTGATCCTTGGAGGTGCTGGATGCTCACAGCTCCCTCCCACTGGAGCCAATGGCACACAGCCCACATCAATAGCAAAGGTTCTGCTCTGCCAGTGGGACATGACTGAGCCCCAGGGATCAGCAGCCACTGAGCACCTCCCACATGAGCTGATAGCAAACAACCAGTCCCCAGGCCCCAGACAAACCTGTGAGAGGTGGCACCAGTATCCTGATCAGTTTCTAGCCCTCTCTTTTCTGGCAGTGAGTTCATCTGCTGGCCATGGGTCCAGCTCCATCATGCCCTGTGCAACCCTGCCTCCTTCACGACAGCCAAGTTAACCCCTAGCCTCCACCCCATATGTTCAGACTCTGTCAAAGCCTACTCTATTGGGGAGCAAGATCTTGGGTTGTTTTTGTTCCCTTTTCACTTTTTAACCTCATCCCATGGATTTCTGCAGCCGTGACTCCAGAGTAGCTGAGAGCAGGATGCAGCAATGCTCCTGGGGCCAACAGGCCTGCCGGCAGAGGGGAAGGAAATGGGACCATCTTCAGTATCAGCTGGTATTTCATTTACAGGACTGCTTCAACCTTCCAGCCTAGGCTGGGAGGCACTCAGCCCTGGGGCCAATCACACAGTATGGGTCACTCTCCAAGAAAAGAGGGTTTAGATCTCTCCCAACATTTTGTTATCATTCATTATAGCTTTGGATAGTCCTGCTATGTATAGAAATGTCCAGTCCCACTTTGGATCTTGCTCAGTTCTTGGGCTCAGTGAATCCTGTGGTAGTGAGTTCCAGGGACCAATTACACGCGGCATTAAAAGGATTTCCTTCTGTTTTGAATTTGTCTCCTTTCAATGTCATTGAATGTCCCTTTGTTCTTATGGGATGGGAAGCACAGAATCTCTCAGCTGTAGACCAGGCATTATTTCATAGACTTTTATCATGTCCCCTCTTGTTGGACAGACTCCTTTGTAAGGTAACAATCACTGACTTCCATTATGGGGGTTTTCCAGGCACCTACTCATCCTCCCTGACTGTCTCTGAACCCCTCTAATTCTGCCATTTCTTCCCACAGGACTTAGCTCCTGCCCACCGTGTCCCATGTCTCTAACTCTGCTCTAACTTCCTTCACTGATGTCTACTTTGCTCCACAGGCCAGGAATCTTGGAGTCACCTTCACCCTGGATTTTCTTTTCCTCTCCCATTGTCCTTCTTTTTTAATCCCCTTTCCCCACCTCTGGTTGGGGGCAGCAAAACAGTCTCCTTAGCTGGCAAGAAGGCCCCAGTTACCACCCTAGCTTGTCCACTGGTGACCACTTTACAGCTGGCCTCAGAATTTCTGAGTGAGGGGGGAAAGCTACAGTTTTTTGCTCCTTCTCTGCTACAAAGGTGTGATGGTAGAAGTGTTTGCCGGGAAATTTGCACAGATTCGTGAAAGCAGAATGACTATGAGCTGCTGCAGCTGCCCCGATCCCAGGAACTCCCTCCCCCCAGCCTGTGCAGCTGGCCTCAGAATTCCAGTCCCTCTTAGCAGTGAGTGCCTGGGTTCCTCAGGAATCTTCTGCGTGTAAAACTGCCCAGAAGATCCAGCTCCAAAGCATGTGTCCAGCCACGCAACAAATGTCTCAGCAGCAGTGCAAGGAAGAGCAAAGTGCTCTGCAGTTGTCCTACACACCTGCAAGGAAGCCACTTAGACCATTGTACAAATGGGGCACTGAGGTACACACAGACTAAAGCCAGATTTTCAAAGGTATTTAGGCCCCTAGTGAGATTTTCAAATGCACTTAGAAGGTTAGGGGCTTTGTAAACCCCGCTAGATGCCTAGCTTCATCTTTGGGTGCCTAAAAACCTTTGAAATTCTGTCCTTAAAGCCCTGGCCATGGACAGGAAGTCCATGGGGGGAGTAGAACTCTCAGGGCTAGCTTCCTATCCAGCAGACCAGCCTCTCTCTCTGCTGGATGCAGCAAAAAAAGAGGACTGATAGATGTAAACAAAACTAAGGTGGCCAGTTCTCTGAGACTCCAGCAAATGGTCCCAGGATGGAGGCCATGGCTGACAGCATGAAAAGCAGTGCTGAGGTCAGGAAGGCTGGAGAATGAGAGTCAGGTGAGAGGAGATGACTTGACTCCCCAGGGGTGGCAGATTCTGCCCCAGGCTGGGTTGTAAAGCAATGGCTACTGGGCAATTTTGTATTTTAACTGAAAACCATTTTGTTCAGTCATTTTTTGTTCTGAGTTTGAGAAAAGGAAGGAATGAGAAAGTGTCGTCTGAGTATCCAATGTGTTTATGCCTCAAATTCTTAGGGTTTTGGCTGTATTCAGGCCAATTCCAGAACAAAGAACAGAAACTGTATCAACAGAGTCCATAAAGTTGACAATTATTGTCATGATTTGCATTATTCACTGAGCACTATCTATGTGCTCAGCACTGTTCAGAATATGCCAAAAAATCCAGTCCCTGAGCCAATGCATCTAAGAATGTGTAACTCTGGATAAAATGGCTCAGATATTTAAGTATGAAGGGTATAGTTATTGACCACACATGTTATCACATGGTCACTGTGATGTTTATATCTATGAGTGAAGGCACTGATGGCAATAGAAGGTTTAGATGATCAAGGACTAGAAGATTTGACCCTCCAACTTTCTTTCTAAAGGAAGAGCTGCCCAGAGCTCTTGTGCCTGTTTATTTGCCTTTCCTGCCTGCAGTGGCCCTGATATACCTCAGAAGTTTCAGTTTTTTTCTCAACTTTAAATATAGAATTTTCTTAGTGTTTGGTTTTAAATATTCTCCTGTGAGAACTGCAATTCAATCGCTGCAGTGTTGTGTTTAAGAGCCTTCTGGAAAGTAACTAGCCTTTAAACAGAAGTAAAAGCAGTGTTTCCAATTCTCATGATTTTGTCATGAGTCTCATGATGATTGTTTTCCTTAAAGCCCCAGCTCCTGGAGTCAAGTGGATATGTGATAATTTCAGCCTTTATTCTTAAAGAAAAGTGAAGTTTCTAGCCCTTGTGGCTATGGAGAAAGCTTCAAAATGTGACTCCAGTGCACCCTAAAGGCTCAAAAAGCAGAAGGCAAATAAAAAGAACCCCAAATCTCTTATTTTTATATAATCTCATGATATTAAAGCCAATCTCATGATTTTTGGTGAGTCTGATGCATGATTCTTGAACATTTGGGATTGGCAATACTGTGAAAGTGACTTGAAAGTGTCAGTTTCACTCCTGTTTAAGATTAGTTTCTCCTCTATTATTTGTAGTGAAGTAATACCTCTAGAGCCCCAGGCAGGTGCAGTATAAACTCAGGGGGCCTTGCCCTAGTAGGATGTTTCCAAAGTTAAATGATCTCTTCCAAGCTTGATGAACTGCAAAAAAGTGAAAGAACGTTATCTAGATTTTTCTACAATTGTTTCAATTGCTGTATTTAAGAGTTAGTAACAAAGAATATATGTTAAAATTTTAAACCTAACCAGTGTCCCTTAAGTGATTTGACACAAGATGTGAGAACATGTTCGTATTCAAGCTAAGTGGGTCTAATATTTATTAAATTCTCTTTGTTTACATATGAATTGGATACAGTGTTCCTGTCAGTTAATTTCTAAGTTATCTGCAAAAAAAAAACAACCTTAGAGTTTTCAGGTGCCTAAGTAGCCCCTGGAATCACAATTAAAGTTGCCCCCCCACACACACACCAAAATCTGAACAGGTGCCTCTGTGCACCTGCCCATCTGGACCATCCCTGCTGCAGCCTCCATCTCTGAATTTCACCATCGGCACAGCAAGAACCTGAGCCTGGCACAGGGACACTCCCGGCATTCTACTGTGAAGACCCAACTGAGTCGGTTCACAGACGTGGGAGATTCTCCAGGCTTCAGCCTGTGGCCCTTGCCACACTTTCTCGTCCCTGAGTCCCCAGCAGAGATGGCTCTGCTCCCAGCTCTCTGTGCAGCTCCAGCAGAGACCCAGCTCACACTAAGCCTGTGTTTTTTGCCTTTTAATGAAAGCAGCTGAAATGTCTGAGGTTGCTTCTCAACTCTTCTCTGGGGCCTGGCTTGCCAAGAAATGACTGACGCGTTTAACAGAGGCTGTGGGGTGCAGAGGAATTTGGCAGGATTCCAGCCTCATGATACACAGAGGACATTGCCGTTCCTGCTCAGGTTTTCAGTGCTCCTGATTGCTCTGAACAAGTTGTTCTGTGTCGTAATATTTCAGTGCTTTGTCTGGGGCCCCCGGAAAAGGGGAGAAACTAATATTTGCAGGGGGCTCCATATTTCATGTAACTGTTCCCAGGCTGGGTGGCACAGGACCTGCAGACTGTATTGTAAATCAGTAGGATAAAACCAAGCTGCTTTCAGCTGTCCTTTTTCTTCTTTACATCACTTCATTGAGAATTAGGGAACCTGGTGTCCATAATCATAGAATATCAGGGTTGGAAGGGACCTCAGGAGGTCATCTAGTCCAACCCCCTGCTCAAAGCAGGACCAATCCCCAATTTTTGCCCCAGATCCCTAAATGGCCCCCTCAAGGATTGAGCTCACAACCTTGGGTTTAAGCAGGCCAATGCTCAAACCACTTAGCTATCCCTCCCCCTAATGCATGTGCACCTGACTCTGCATATGTATGTAAGGCAGTTGTGTGGTTTTTCATGTGTGTGTTCATGTCTTCACATGTGTGTATGTGGATATGCGTTTTCCTTTTTCTTCCATTTCCTGGAGAGAAAATCCCCTTCCAAGCATAAACTGGGCAGAGGTAAACAATCAGCACAGCTCCACTCAACACACACATGGCTCACACACACAACCATATCCCTACACATCCATTTATTGGCATATGCAAAAATACACACGCAATGCAAACCCCAGCTTCTGAGAGATTCAGTCACTTAGCAATAAATAATAATTACATTAATGATATGTCAAAATCAGCACTGGTAACCTCCCTTTGGTAAAGAGACACTTTTCCAGCCAACGTCAGTGCAGAGACCAGTAAGAACTGATGGTCTAGGAGTTTTTTTAGCCTTTCTAGGTGATATCGCAGAGTGACCTTTAGCTGTTTGTTTAACTCAGGAGCTACTGCTAGGAAGAGAGCCCCTGTCAGTGCCTGGCTACACTATCTGACCTCAGCTTAGCTTTTGTCTATTAAAAGGCTCCATAAAATCTGTGCTGATAATTATTGATGTTTCTCTGCTACAGATATAGCTGCCCTGTGTATGTTCAGAGAAGTCGTCAACTCTGCCATTGTGAGGCGGACAGTTTCTAGACCCAGAGTAGCCAGTGAGTGTGTAGTGTATTGATTGTGTACCTCTCCCATCCCCTGAGACACAATAACAAACTCAGGACTTTGTTGTAGTAACGTATGTTTCCCGCAGCAAGACAACGTGTGCTTTGTGTTCTCTGTCCAGCTGGAGAGGGGTATCCTCCTTGGCTGCTGAGATTACCTGGCTATTGACATGTAGTGCCTGGAGAGCTGGCCACTCGTCAGGGTTTGTGATGTTGGCCCTGAAAGGGACCCCATTGGACACCCCCTTCTGGCTTCTTTGTCTCTCACTTTTTACAACAAAAACTTGAGCTCCAATTCTGCATTTCCTCTACTTTAGCTTTGCTTTTTGCTGCTGATGGAGGGCACCACGTGAAGGCAACAGACTTGCTCCCCAATCTCTTCCCATCCCATCTTGATCCAAAAACCTCCCGGGGACCAGACCCCTTGCTCCTTCATACATCTGTAGGGCCTGATGTTTGCTCCAGCTGGCTATGGCTCTGTGTCTGCAGCTCAGCTGCCACCCTGTGTTTGTTGACACAGAGCTCTATTCGGCCACCCATATTATTATTGACTGCTTGAATTATACACCAGTCTCCAGGCTGTATGTGCTAGTGCACATGGCTCCACCAGGCTTTCAGCAAGCTGCCATTACTGTTCAGTCTGGCTGGAACTGAAACCAACCTATGGTATCTCTGGTTGATGGATGCCCCACACTCAGGGAGGACAAAGCATGCAGCACCAACTCAACGGTCTGCTCATATTCAGGGGAGGAATCCCACTCCTGCGGGCCAGAGCGTGACACCACAGCTGATCTCTCAACGCCGCTTTGTTATGGCAGCTGAGCTCACTCATGCTTGGACAAGGGCTCCACTGGCCCTTTTCCATGCACGATCAATCAGTGCTGCCAGGGAACTGAAAATTACGTCCTCCGAGTGGAAGCATCCGTGGGAAAGTGAGTCTAACACACTAAGTACATTCAGGAGTCCATCGCTGCACCTGCATCTTTGGCCACTTGATCACAGATCCTGGACCAGCCTCAGCAGGCAACTCGCTTGCTTGTCCAAAGCAGTCAGAGCCACGCAGCCACTTGGCCTCTTTTCCTCCCCATGCTGTTACTGTGGGGCAGCATTGCAGAATATAACTCGTATGGTGGATGGCAGAGTGCCCAACTCACCACCTGGAGGGTGATTTCCAGTGCCTGGCCTCCCTTGATACAGAGGTTACCCTTTGGCTTTGGAACCTGAATATCAAGTTCTGATGTCTGTGTATGAAAGAAACAGGAAAAGATCTCTCATCCCCAGGAGCTTCCTGCCTGCTAGAAATATAACAGGGGCAATTGTTGAAGCCACCAGGGACACATTCAAATACCACAGGGAGGGGGTGGCATATGAGCCTGAAAAGAAGAGAATACAAGTGAATAAGAAACTCTTACCTGCTATTTATACCTGAACCTGGGGGAAATGTTTCCTTTAAAATGTATTGATGATGCTAAAAGCCTTAACCCTTTGGGCGCTGCACTTGTTTCCTGCGGGAAAGGGAAACCAGAGCCTCTGCAGCAGAGCTGATCCTTGATCCAAGGCACATTCTTTTCAGTAATGCCAAATGAGCAGCATTATCCAGAGAATAATGCAGCCTGAACCTTGTTTGTGTGGCCATGGCAAGTGTGGGTTGGAATACAGCTCGGGCTATTATCATCTAATGAACACAACCATTACTCTGTACGAGGGAGAAAGGGTTAGGGCCAGCTACAGCCTTAAGAATAAAGGCTTGTTTGGGAGAATTATTCATCGGGTCCCTTCTGTAGGTGGACGGCAGCAGATTAGAAGGAAACATTATCTCTCAGGGCAAGTTCAGAAGGGCAAATGAAGCCAAACTGGCACGGGCTGAGAGTCGCAATACATTATTCTCTTTGCTCTGTAAATCCGTGAGAACAAAGTACTCAGTGTAAAGGCTCACCAGGGCCTTTTCTTTCCCTGCAGGACTATGAAAGTTCAGCATGAGACGAAGAGGCACGTGTTGGCTATTAGTCCACTACAAAGAGCATTTGAGTCTAAAATTTAGAGTTTCATAAAAACATTATTGTCTGCATCCTGGGACATTTGTTTGCTAGGGCAACACGGCACTGAAAAATGTGACCCTCCCAGCAGCTGTGTGCTTCACCCAGTGGTCATGAGCTAGCCCTCTTAGGAGGGGCTACCCCAGGCCAAGCACCCATTTGACCTCACCCCAGCTCCCCACCTGGTGATGGTGGTGGATCCCCCACTCATTGCTAGAGGTGTTGAGTCCTGCACATGGGAAGAGTTGCTGATAAATGTGGTTTCTCATTGTACTTCTCTTATTCACTCTCTGGGATAATAATTCCTGAGAATCCCTCTGGGGGATAGGTTTGTTTTGACAGTTGAATGGCTATGCACTGAGAATACACTGATGGATTTACATATGCAAATAAATTTACAAATTCAAAGGCACTCCCCGATGCTAGCTGTCCTCCTCGTCTCTTGTTGGTTTGCATTAAAAGTGTTCACAGTATCATTTATATTATGTCTGGCCTGCATGCTTTCCTATAAGATGCTTTGGTAAATTTTACAGCCCAGTATTTTGCAAGCATATTGCCTTTGCTAGGATCTTCTCTAGCAATTCACAAGCTCTGCCCTCTGGGCTGGCTCAATATCTGGATAGAAGACTTCCAAGGAACACTTCAGGCTTGCAGCATCTGGTGGGGGTGACTCAGTCAGGGCGCTTTTCACTCTGAGGCCGTGCTTGTCCCAGTGTGGCACTGGAGATGCTGTGATCTGAATCAACGAAAACCAACTGCTGCAGCCCGGCAGCCCCTGGTGCTAGGGGCAGTGCTGTGTGCTGTTAAACGCTGGGGGCGGGGTTCTTTTTATTTGCCTTCTGCTTTTTGAACCTTCACGGTGAACTGGGGTCACATTTTGATGCTTTCTCCACAGCCACAAGGGCTAGAAACTTACTTTTTCTTTAAGAATGAGGGCTGAAATCATCCCAGATCCACTTGCCTCCAGGAGCTGAGTCTTTAAGGGAAACAATAATGATCATGAGACTCATGACAAAATCATGAGAGTTGGCAACTCTGCAAAGAACATTTTCCCCACATAATGACAGGTTTCAGAGTAACAGCCGTGTTAGTCTGTATTTGCAAAAAGAAAAGGAGTACTTGTGGCACCTTTGAGACTAACAAATTTATTTGAGCATAAGTTTTCGTGAGCTCCAGCTCACTTCATCAGATGCATTGAGAGGAAAATACAGTGGGAAGATTTATATACATAGAGAACATTCAACAATAGGTGTTACCATACACACTGTAACGAGAGTGATCACTTAAGGTGAGCTATTACCAGCAGGAGAGTGGGAGGAAAAAACCTTTTGTAGTGATAATCAAGGTGGGCCATTTCCAGCAGTTGACAAGAACGTCTGAGGAACAGTGAGGGGGGGGGGGAGAATAACATGGGGAAATAGTTTTACTTTGTGTAATGACACGTCCACTCCCAGTCTCTATTCAAGCCTAAGTTAATTGTATCCAGTTTGCAAATTAATTCCAATTCAGCAGTCTCTTGCTGGAGTCTGTTTTTGAAATTTTTTTGTTGAAGGATAGCCACTCTCAGGTCTGTAATCGAGTGACCGGAGAGACTGAAGTGTTCTCCGACTGGTTTTTGAATGTTATAATTCTTGACATCTGATTTGTGTCCATTCATTCTTTTACGTAGAGACTGTCCAGTTTGACCAATGTACATGGCAGAGGGGCATTGCTGGCACATGATGGCATATATCACATTGGTAGATGTGCAGGTGAACGAGCCTCTGATAGTGTGGCTGATGTGATTAGGCCCTATGATGGTGTCCCCTGAATAGATATGTGGACAGAGTTGGCAACGGGCTTTGTTGCAAGGATAGGTTCCTGGATTTGTGGTTCTGTTGTGTGGTGTGTGGTTGCTGGTGAATATTTGCTTCAGGTTGGGGGGCTGTCTGTAAGAAAAGACTGGCCTGTCTCCCAAGATCTGTGAGAGTGATGGGTCGTCCTTCAGGATAGGTTGTAGATCCTTGATGATGCGTTGGACAGGTTTTAGTTGGGGGCTGAAGGTGATGGCTAGTGGCGTTCTGTTGTTTTCTTTGTTGGGCCTGTCCTGTAGTAGGTGACTTCTGGGTACTCTTCTGGCTCTGTCAATCTGTTTCTTCACTTCAGCAGGTGGGTATTATAGTTGTAAGAATGCATGATAGAGATCTTGTAGGTGTTTGTCTCTGTCTGAGGGGTTGAAGCAAAGGCGGTTGTATGTAGAGCTTGGCTGTAGACAATGAATCGTGTGGTGTGGTCTGGGTGAAAGCTGGAGGCATGTAGGTAGGAATAGCGGTCAGATGTTCTTGTCAACTGCTGGAAATGGCCCACCTTGATTATCACTACAAAAGGTTTTTTCCTCCCACTCTCCTGCTGGTAATAGCTCACCTTAAGTGATCACTCTCGTTACAGTGTGTATGGTAACACCAATTGTTTCATGTTCTCTATGTGCAAATACATTCCTGAGAGAGCTATTTAAAAATGAAAGCAGCCGAAGTGGCGATGGAGTGGGTATGTTTGGGGGCTCAGGGATGGAGAAGGCACAGGGACAGAGGGTAGATCCAGGTGGCACAGGGGATGGAGACAGCATAGGGATGGGGCGGGTACACCTGAGTGACACAGGCACATTGCTTAACTATTTGGCCAACATGAGCCCACGCCTGCTGTGTACTGCCATCTGGGGAGAACAAGGAGCTCTCACCAGCCCTAGCCTTGGATAAGAATTATTCCCTGCAGTGCCCCTTGGCTCATTGTTCTGCAGCATAGAGGGCCACCGGCGCAGCAGAGGATGCCCAAAGTATAGCTTCAAGGGCAGGAGAAGCCTCTCATAAGGAGTGGGTGATGCATGTTCAGCCCTGCAGCAGCCACTCTGCTTTCCTGATGAGCAACGGGCCCCATGTCGCAGAGCCCTAGAGAGAGGGGCCCAGTGCACAGCAAGGGGTCTGCCACAGGATGGGAGCTGGGCAGCCTGGGTGAAAGAATAATGCCCTGCACTATAGTTTCAAGGCCAGTGGCCTATGTGTCATCATTGCTGTCAGACACAGTGTGTCCCTCTTGCTCCAAGCGGCTGGAGATTACTACGACTACGTTTACACTTAAACCACTCCAGCTGCACTGCTGTGGAGCTTCCATGGAGCCACTCACTGCAGCGATGGGAGGGATTCTCCAGTGGCTGTAGTAAATCCACCTCCCCAAGAGGAAGTAGTTAGGTTGGTGGAAGAATGCTTCTGTTGGCTTAGTGCTGTTTATACCAGGGGTTAGGGTGGCATAGTACTTTTCACATCCCAGTGAGACGTAGCTTTGACGATGGACATTTACAGTGTAGACCAGCCCTGAGGGATAATCAGCGGTGAGGCTCTGATGTATCCCCAGTGACTAGCTGCAGTTTTCAGGGAGTGTTTCAGTCAATCGCTTGCAGGCCATCTAGCACCTCCCATCTCCTCCAGGCAACCGAGATCAGGGGGCCTTTTCTGGCTAACCACCCCAAGGCTGAGCCTGAATCGGGGGTTCAGAGCATTCTCAGTGTGTGTGTGTCTGTGGATCCATTAGAGACTCTCATTTCCTGGTCAGGTCAAATTACTCCATGACCATTGAGTCACCTCCTTCCCACCTGCACTGCTGTGCAGTTGGGAGCTGACACTGACAGTCCCTGGGCCCAGTTGGGTTAATTTGTGCAGGGCCCAAGTGTCTCTGGAGACAAAGAGGGAGCGAAACTTGGCACTTGCAGGCAGCGTGCCTGCTGAGCGAGGGCCCTGGGTCTCAAAGAGTTCCCTTTTGAGGCTCCCCGAGTCCAGCTGTAGAAGAATGACAGTGAGATGATTAAAAATGTGAAGGAGATGCTTTGATTGATAAAGAAAGCAAAACAGCTTATCTTATTATGTAACATTGCTCTGTTGAAACAATGCAAGAAAGTTGCCTTGTTCCAATAAATCAGCCACTCAGGAGGCTGTGCTGGGAAGGAGCAGATGTGAATCACACCTTACTTCATACGCCCTGCAGCGCTTTCACCGATCGTTCTAGGTTTAAAGATTAATGGCACTTGCAGATGGAGATTATCTTCGCTTTCCTTTCAACTTCCTTATCAGAAGGGCTCTTTTTAGTGTAATTATTGCGGCTAGAGTCTCCCAGGCAGGCTCAGCGTCCCAGCTGTGGCTCTTTGTGCTGCACAGGAGGCTTGGGCTGGGATGGATGGTCTGATGCCATCTCCTCTCCGCCTGGCACTTCCCCCTCTCTGCTGAGAGCTGAGGTGGGAACTGACATGGCCCCAAACTTCAGAGCAGACAGCTCAGGAAAGGGATACGGGGAGAGACACGGCACTACCAGCCAGACCCCTGGAAGGCAGGGCCTTGGCAGGCTACACAGGGCGCAAGGGCCCAACTATTGCACAGGGCTGGGAGGCCGCTGAGGAGGAGCGACTCAGGGTGAGGTACCCCTGATATTTGCAGACAGCCTCTGGTCTGGGAAAACTGAGCCCCAGTGCCTCCTGGCTCCATCCCACTCTCCAGGGCTGCGTTCAGGGTGGGACAGCCCTGCAATGGGCGGAGGAAGTGTAACCCACACACCTTCTGGGTTTCTGTCCCATCTAGTGGCACCGAGACCACTTAGAGAGAGTTAAATGAGTTTGCTCTACAGCCTTAGATTAGAGCCAGTTGTCTTTTAACTCGAGGTAGAGCAGGGGCTCTCAAACTGGGGGCCGGGACCCCTCAGGCAGTCGCGAGCTGTAAACCTCCACCCCAACCCTGCTTTGCCTCCAGCATTTATAATGGTGTTACATATATAAAAAAGTGTTTTTAATGTATAAGGGGGTTTGCACTCAGAGGCTTGCTGTGTGAAAGGGAAAGGAGTACTTGTGGCACCTTAGAGACTAACAAATTTATTAGAGCATAAGCTTTCGTGAGCTACAGCTCACTGCATCGGATGCATTTGGTTTTTTCCACCAAATGCATCCGATGAAGTGAGCTGTAGCTCACGAAAGCTTATGCTCTAATAAATTTGTTAGTCTCTAAGGTGCCACAAGTACTCCTTTTCTTTTTGTGAATACAGACTAACACGGCTGCTACTCTGAAACCTGTGTGAAAGGGGTCACCAGTACAAAAGTTTGAGAACCCTGCGGAAGAGGTTCATGCACTAAGCTCCCAAGGTCCCTGGTTTGATCCCGCCTGCGGACGACCAGGGTCTGTCAGTATTACAGAAGCACAAAGCACCCACCAGGCTCAAGTAACGGAGACCCTGGCAGGAGCAGCCTTGCCAGGCACTGATTATCCAGCTCACTCACTGCCTCCCAGTCAGAGCGGGTTGTGACTAATCAGCAATCAACTGATTACGTCTGTGACAGACGGGCTGTTCTGTAGGGTAGTGTGATGCTCTCCTCTGGGGCGCACAAGGTCACTTGGGGGCCCAAGCAGCTGAGGGAACAGACAGACAGTGGCAAGCCATCTTCCAGGCCCCACAGCATTGGCAGAGGAAACACAAGGTGGGTTGTTAAAGTAACTAAGAATTGTCCCCTCCACCAGTACCGAGTTGAGGCCTGAATTCAGCTGTGACACCTCCCAGCCATTGCCCCAATGCACGGTGCAGGGGGCCCGGCAGGTGCTGGGAACAATCAGCTTTTAAGGGCAAGCCTCCACCCCACGGCAGGGAGCAGGCAAGAGTGGTTGGCGGCTCTCTCCAAGGGGCTCGCCCATCTGTCTGCCTGTGGCTCCCCAATCCCACAGCCCATCTGGACGTCAGCGGACAATGCAGGGGGAGCAGCTCAACGGCCACCTGGGGATGCAGTGAGTGGGCAGTGGCAAGGGGCACTGCAGCAGCTGTCAAGTGGGCAGGAAGAGGCCACGCCCCATGTGGGGTGGGGTGGAGGAGGCAAACAAGCCAGGGTGTGGGAAGGGGCCCTTCCCCGAACTGAGCTGTGGCTCTGTGGGGCACCTGGGGAAAAAGGGGAGCTGAAAAGCATGTCCCCCCTGCCCTAGGCACTCACTCTGCAAACAGAGCCCTACAGCTTGCCTTGCCCCTTCTCTTCTTCCTCCCACAGCCCTTGCCCCAAACCACACCTGTGTGGGGCTGGCACCAGCTCTCAGCGGCTCTCCACCTGCTACAGGAAGGCCCTGCCGGCTCAGGCTAGGCGTCATGGTGAGGCTGCTCTGTCCCTGCAGAACATTTGACCAGATCCACTGTGCTTTGGGCCTATGTCTTGGGTCCCTGGGACTCATCTACTGGGTCTCAGAACCAGCCTGCTTGGTATCAGCATTCCAAAAGGCCCTGGGTGCATTTACTGCGGGGTGGGAATAAATACTGCAAAGTCATTCAGAGCTGAACCCCCCAACCCGAGACGCCCAGAGCCCTGAGACTGGGTCTTGGCTTGCACATGCTGATACCGACACGTGTCCCGATCCTGCTAGATGCCATGTGTCTGATCGTCACTGCGTGCTCCTTGAGGCACGACCCGTGGCTATGCTTGGCTAGTCAGCCTTGATACCCTGTGGTGATACTGCCTTGGGGGTGGGGGACCCGAGACCTTCCTTCCCCAGCCCCTCGCTGAGACCCCAGCCCCTCTGACACCTCTGTACTGACACCATCATCTGCTGAAGGAGCAAGCTGGCACAGATTGGTGCTTTAAAATAAAGCCAAGGCCTCGCTGGTGTGTCAGATGGAATCTTGGAGAACAGATTGATCTCAGCCCAGGATCTCAGTCCCCTTTCTGGGGATTCAGAATGGCACAGGCAGTTACTATAATTCACTGGGGACTGAACTCCCAGCACACAAAGGATTGCCTGCACATGGCAGGTCACCCTCTGGCTTCAGGGGCTGCTGCCCCTTCCCTTCCACCGGGGACTCAGGTTCCCCTGTGCTAGGAACTGGTTGGGTAGGGCCAGCAATCCCGGCCCTGGTAAGGAAAGAGAACATCCCTACGTCTTGGCCCGGGACAAGCTGTCAGCGGGCTGCTGAGTGAGACGGAGAGGCCATTGTCTCAGCTGAGCTGTGCTGCTGGTGGAGGAAACACTTGCATGTATGTATCCAGAGCTATCCGCTGCTTTTGTGTGGCACCTCAGTCCTGGCTCAGCCCATCTCTGTGGGTAAAGCGGTGTTCACACAGCCAAGGGCTGCGGTGGCGAGTGGGAGCCCAGATGGGCTGAGACAGGAGCTGCGGAATCTTCTGGAGCTGGAGGGGAAGTTGGAAAAGGAGCTGCCATTGTGGGAGTTTGTTTTGCAAAACAAGAACTGGTTGGGCCAGCTCCTCACTCCAATGCCCCCTGGCTCATTGCATCTCTGTCCCTGTTGCCTTCCAAACAGGGCTCTTCCTGGTCCCTCCAGGTCCCACCAGGCAGCTGGGTCTGGGTCTCCTTTTCTCATGGCTGAGCCCGGAACACCAGGCCCTGGATTGGGTCCAGTGCAGGCTTGCTGCCAGCTCCTTGGTAGAATGTGTCTGGCTCAGGGAAGAGGGTGGATAGCAAAGTGTGGGGGAGGGGGCTCCCCAGCCAATGTGCCCGTCACTTCTGTTGTGTTCCTCGTGATGGGTCTCAGCAGGTGGAGATGTTTGTAAGGAGTAAGGTGGAGCAGGGGCAGGTCTCTCTGGGGTTGGGTGGAAGCTCAGAATGGGCAGGACCATCTGTCTCTCTGTTGTTCCTCTAGGGTGGTGGCCTCCAGCTGCCTGGCACACTCCAGGTCAGACAGAGACCCCCGGGAGCCAGCACGGCCTGACCTCAGAGTTCAAAGCTGCTGAAAACTGCTCCCTCCATCTCTGGCCATGAGAAAGCGAGGCTAGAGCAGCCTGTGTGCTGGGCAGATGCAGAGAGCACGTGTGACTGAGGGGTGACATCCCATTTCCCCAGGTGCTAAAGCTAATCCCCTCCATCCAACAGGACCTGTGTAAATGAATGGATGCGTTAGAGCCCTGGGCCGTAACGACAGTGTCTCATCTAGGGCTTAGCACGCTGCCAGTGTCCTGCACAAGGAAAGACCAGCTTACACCAGACGGGCTTTATTATTTCTATTGCAGTGATGCCTTGGAAGGATTGGGGCCCCACTGTCCTGGGAGCGGGACAGACCAGTATAACAAAGACGGGAGTCTCTGCCCCAGAGAGCTCACAGTCACTTGTTGGACGGGATGGGACAGGTGGATGGAACAGTTCATGGGAGACAATAATAGAGAACAATGGCTTCTGAAGCTGCAACACCCTGGCCCCGTCCCTCTGATTGACACTAGACTGTTAGCAGGTGGTGGGAGTGGCTGCGACTCTGTGGGCATGGGTGTATGTACGTTGGGGTGGGGGTGCTGTGTGTCTGCTTGGACATAGGCTTTCACCTGGGCAGGGGAGACCCAGGGAGAGAACGCTGCATTTGAGCTGCCTGTTCCATCTGATCAAGCCGTGATTGCTTCTATGTAAAGATAAACTGGCCATTGTTGCCAAAAATAAATGTTAGTGTTCCAAATCCACACTTCAATAGCACCAGCTCATTAGAGATGCATATCATTTGGCTCCAGTCCCACACCTTCCAGCTCGTTATAAATATGCAGTTGCTGCTGGCTCTACCCCAATCATCTCTGCAATCAGAGCTTTTAATTAGGTTAATTAAATTGTATCAAACCTCACAGGGACGCAGTTCACTGATGCTGATGAAGCAGCCAAAACAGACCTTAACTCCAGCTCTAATGAAAGCCCTGCTGCCTGCTGCCGCTAATGACAATGCATAATACATTAGAGCTTCCCTAGAAAGGTGCATCAGGGCTAGTGCTTAGGTAAATGATGATCTATATTCGCTCACTATTTCTGGCTGCATGGTCCTGGGACCATATTTTCACTAAATAATGGATTCTGACCTGCTCAGAGCCCACCATTCACCTCAGATCTCTATGCTCAAAACCTTTAGTACATAACATTATACAGACAGCAGAATAAATATTTTGGTATTTTTCACTTGATGACAGAGCTTGCTTTGCCAGGATGCATGGCTTCTCCTGACAGGAGCTACATCGTCTATTTATTTGTTAGAAACTCTCCTTGAGTTCATTTGACCAGGAGCTTTGGGCTGAGAGGAAAAACTGAACGTTACACCCAAGTGTGATAAGAAAGCTTCTAGCCTGGGATTTCCTGCGAGTCCCACTCCGACAGTTGTCCTGTGATTGGCCAGATGTCAGAGGCCCAGCCCACACCTGGCTCACAATATACCTGCCTGTGGGTTGGCTAGTTTGGAGCTGGGAGAATCCAAACCACCCTGGGAGCTCAGAGAACTCAGGGTTTTATTCTGCTACATTTAATAACAATTAATCACTGCCCTGTTATGCTCTTGCTGCAAACATGAATTGCCTTGCAGTTGTCAAAGCCAGGGCTAGAAACCAAGAGCCCTGCCACTGCTCTGTGACCCTAGGCACATCACACATCTAAGAATATGAGAAAGGGCTAGGAAGTTTCTGCTGGTCTGGGAAGAGCAGCTGGGCTTGAAGCAGTGTGTTCTATCAGATCAGTGTCTGGGCCACACTCAGAACCCGGGGAAGGGCCTCAGCCAGGGCTTGTTCCTACCTATGATTTCAATGGCCATAGCCTTTCAACTTCTAGCAACAGCCCAGCCCCAGTGGGGTATTTCCGAGAGCTGCCTGTGCACAATCCTGTAAGATCCTGAGGCTGACTGAGGCCTTAATAATGAGCTGTGCTGATTGAATTAATCAATCAGGCCCATGGGGGAAATGCAATTGCTGCCTCCCTCCCCTGTCCTCAGGCTGTGAAGCGGGCCGGCTGGGAGGAGGCTGTTAGCACAGCAGCAACCTCAGGACAGGAGCAAGACCCATGTGGACAGCCAGATGCTCTTTGGGGTTAACAGTCTCTGCTGCCATGGCTCCAGCCCCGCCATATCTGAACCTTGCACACATTAATGCTTGTCCTTATTGCCCCCCTTTTACAGAGGGATTCAGTGACCTGGCCAAGGTCACTCAGGGAGTCTGTGGCAGAGCCAGGAATTAAACCCACATCTCCTAAGCCTCACTCAGTGTGGGCTCCTGGCTTTGAGGCAGCAGGGCAGGGCTGCAGCTGGGCCCTGAGACAGTTTCACTGGTAACTAGGATCCTGTTTGGGGCTGGGCTTATGGTCATATCCCAGGGCAGAGGCTTTGGTGCTGCTGCTGAGCCACCAGGCAATAGGGCTATTTCTCAGTAGTGACTGGGAAATCCAGGCCTGACCTGCCAGCTGCATCAAGCTCTCTGAAAATGATGCCTACAGGAAACTCATCAGCTATGCTTACCGACTTCTGACTTTTCTGCTAGTAATATATTGCTGCAGTTGCCGAGAGATAATCCTACAAACATTTTAACGTACCCTGCTATTAACTTCTATAGGTAGCTGAGTTCTTGAGCTCGAACAAGGAATTGCATGAAATTGTTATATGGCAGAATATTATTCAGAGTCACCTGAAACCCAAGCTGTTAATCTGGGGGGTATTTTGATATCTGCATTGGGCAAGCTGCAGGGAATCTCCTCACTAAGGAACTTGTTGGTTCAGTCATTGTCCTGATAATTTTAGTAGCAGAGCAGCAAGCAGACACTCATCTCCTGCCCACGAGGTCCATTTAAGCACCAGCTGGAGAATGCAAGAACCCACTGATTTCCCCCTCTCTATAGTCTACACCAACTCATGGCTGATAGGTCACTGACACCTCTGTCCCAAGTGTGAAATTAACAAAGCCTCGCACAAGGGCATGCAGAGCACATCTGCAGTAGAAAGCTGGCTGCCCTTACACACGCACATACAGAGAGAGCAAAGAGAGAATATAAAGACAATGAGATGCAAATGGTCATACTAAAACCCCTCCTTTTTAATGATAATTGCCCTAAATGTTTTTTTAGAGTAGCAGCCATGTTAGTCTATATTCGCAAAAAGAAAAGGAGTACTTGTGGCACCTTAGAGACTAACAAATTTATTAGAGCATAAGCTTTTGTGAGCTACAGCTCACTTCATCAGATGCATCCAATGAAGTGAGCTGTAGCTCACAAAAGCTTATGCTCTAATAAATTTGTTAGTCTCTAAGGTGCCACAAGTACTCCTTTTCTAAATGTTTTTGTAATTGTATCTGTATGCAGGGAGCAGACTGTGGCTTCAGTGACTCCTGAAGGGACATGTGTCATACATGGCAGGCAGCTGACATCGAATCTGAATCTACAGATATAATGGAGCCCGAGATCTTCTCCAGTGGACACACACCTTTGATTAAGCTAAGCAGCCCCTGGATGTCATTGCTCCAAACATACCAGAAACTGCATTGACTTGGCTATAAAGAAAAAAATAAAACTCCTTCCCTTTTCCAGCAGGTGCCCGGCTCTTAATTCTCCTGCTGGCCCCACACGTCTGCACCACAGAGAACAGGCTCCTGGCACCAAGAGGCCGTGTTTAACCTGTGACCGCATTTCCAGTATTTCATTACCTGAATGTTTCTCTTGAAATCAAGCAGTGGCAGCGCTGTGAGATGCACAGACACAAAGATGGATGTGCCAGGGAGATAAAGGGACATCACTTTCTTTAGCTCTTTGAAAGCGTGTGTGAAGTTTGTGCTGGTGAAAGATGCTGCGCTGACAACCCAGGAGTTCTCCACTGAGCACAGCCATGCAGGGCAGTGAGCAGGACACAGGCCTGACATCCAAGGGTGAGGGGGTAGGTGGATTCCCTCTCTAATGCCCATCGAATCCTGAGGCCCTCAGCTGAAGTTGGTTAGTCACATTTCACAGCATGGGCACTGGGACCTTGGTGGAGCTCCCCAACTTATTCCTCATTGGCCGTCAGGTGCTAAAAATGTTCAGTCATTACTGCCACAGGCTGGATTTGAACTGGTGCCGAGTGTTCAGAGGCTCCATACCACCTTCTCAGCAAAGGAGCAGTTTGAATGTACCCACTGAAGACAACTATTTCCATGCTTTAGGAACTTGGAGACTTCCCATGGAGAAGGGACCTAGAGCCTGGACTCCTGTTCATCTGCCTTTAGTTTGCAGGGGAGGTGATTGTGCCCTAACTGCAGGCAAGAGACCCCAGGCTGCTGGTGACAAGCTGAATGAGGGAGAAGTTCCCTGTGAAAGCACAATTACAAGAGGCACTGCATTCACCCTACAGAGTCTGTACAGCCGCCAGAGCTCAAATACGCTTTCTGTAAAAGAGCAAAATTTGCTCGAAACCCCACAGACCTCCAGCTGAGTGCAATCAGCTCTTCCATCCCTTACTAACCTGCCTTTTATAAGATATTGGGAATAGCTGGATCATTTCCAGGGGTTAGGTGACTAGCCTAAAAACAACCTTGACTTGCCAATGGTGAGGTGTTTGCCACATGCCTTATACATATACAAACACTGGCCATTCGAAACCCTGCACTGATGAGCTGTTCTAGCTCAGGCTGTGTGTCATCTCAGAATTGCCTTGATTTCTTCCACTGGGGCTTTGAATTTCTGGTTTTCTCTTCCACCCTTTCTAGTATTGCAACTCAGCTAAGTTTACACAAGGATGAAGATTATACTTATTTATACATTTCGATTTCAGCCCAAAGAAAGCTTCAACCCCAAAGTCAAGGATGCAATACACTGGACTCCCTTCTTATTGATGTTAAAGAATAAGAATACATCTTACAATTTAGTCCAATTGATTGTTAAAACAAATTTTCCACTCTGTATTACACATTACACCAGAATTCATTGAAAATTAATTTAAAAAAATCTTATTGACTTTTCACACCTTATGCTTTTTGCATTTTCTGAATATTGCCAACACCAACCCCAAACATTCAATATTCAAGCAGATTGCCTTAACAATCAGGAGATGCCTAAAATAAGTGCACTTTGCATTCTGGTTACTGAGACTCTAAAGGTTACATTTCAGGCTTTTCTCCATAGCCAGGAAAAAAATTACTTTTTTAAAAGATGAAAGCTGAGTCTCTAGTAACCATCTGACTCCAGGAGCTGGAGTTTTAAGGAAAACACCAATTGTCACGAGACTCTTGATAAATTTGAGAGTTAGCAACACTGGGAAACCGAGAGTTCAGTTTCTTTTTTGTAAGTGAAAGTGACTGATTTGCTAAATTCTGACACGCTAGCCCACTGCTGCCACCATATTGTTTCAGTTGCAAACACTCGAGGGAAAAGTTAATTAAAAAATAACAAAGAGCTGTTTCCCCTGGAATTGTGAACAATCCTGGAAACATTTCTGTTGGGGGAAGTTTTAGAACAGCCTAACCCCAGAGTTAGGCTGACAGCAGCCCCAGAAGCCTGTCTTCAGCAGAATGGTCAGGCCCTGGAGGACCTTGGAATTGAATACTAAGGTGCTTCATGATAGAAGCAGCTGGCTCCTAGGGGACCTGCTAAGCTTGGTCAATGCATAAAATTCAATTCTAATTCAATTAGACACAGGCAGGTGCCACATTTTCTTGTTTTGTAAATAAAAAGAAAGCTGATTTGGGGTTCCAGTAACTTCTCCCACTATGCATCTTGGAGAACCACCCAGCTTGTGCAAGATGCCTTACAGAACGCTGTGGCCAAGTGTGAAACACTGAGCCAAATGCCGTGAGTGGCTCAGTAGCAATTATGAACTGAGCATGTCACTTGGAGAACATCCCTAGTGCCAGCTGGGAGTTGAGTGGAGAAGATACAGACAGACATCAACTTGCTTTATTGCTTCATGTTCTGACAAGTCCCGGCACCATGCTGCTCTGCATGGCTGTGTTCACTGGCCAAGTATTGCAGTGTATCTATCACAATCAGGGCTTCATTCAGACATGTACATATTAGCTGGAATTACACAATGCACAGTGTAGATAAGGGTGGGAAGCATTAATTGACATTTATAGAGACAAAATGGCAGGAAGTGCTGGACAGCCCCCCTCTCCCCCCATGCAGCTGAAAACAGTGGTAATTTACAGGACCTGGTCCTGCCTCCCACAGCTTTAAACAACAACCCAGGAGAATGCAAAAAACAGAAAATCCATCATCAATATTTTTTCAAATTCAAAAGTTAATTCCCGTGCGACCATATTTGTGACTGCACTTGGGCAAAGGGCACAAAATTATTTGCCAAATATTTTATTCCAAAAATATATCAATTGGCTGAACATCACATTCTGCAACTTTTTATGAATCTATCCCACTTTGCAAATTGGCATTGTTTTACTTGAACGACATGTGGTACTTTCTGAAAAAGTCACCAACATTTAGAAATGCTTGGCGAGAGACATGGAATTCCTTAGTTCTGGTCCTGCCCAAGTTTTAAAAAAGTAACCTGAAGACCTTTATATTCTGGCAACTGGTGTCTTGGTGATTACAGTGGTGGCTTCATTTACCAAGCAGATTGTACTTCTCAATCAAGTCCTGGACATCATACCACACATAGCAACGCACATCATAGCCAGTGCTGAGCTTTGGATGGCAGTTGTACCCATCACTTAGTCCTCTGCCTCACAGCTGCACTCTGTGGAACACTTCTGCCATCTGCTGGGCCCCTTACCTCTAACTCATTTGTAGGACAAATTCTAGAAAATTATACTTTGTGCTGCAGGCTCATCCATCATTTAAATATTCTTCTGTTTTATTCACATTTGTAAGGAAACTTCTGCGGACTAATGTTTCAGCTAAATACCAGAATGATAGATGATCACTAAAGACACCCATTTAAGGAGGGACTTGCATCTGCAGAGTTTAATGTCCTTAGTTTAATCCAATTCTCCCTGTCACTCCAGCAGCCGTGCCAGAGTCCATTCATGCTGGGTCTGGAGGGCTGGCGAGAGGGTCACTAGCTCCAGCTACGTATTGATGTAGTCAGTATGTTTTACAATATGCCCTGGTATTGGAGGGGAGGCAGTTTGCTCTAATGGAGCCTGTGATGCAGGACTAAGGCAGAAGTCAGGTTCCAAACCTGGCTCTGCTCTTCAACATTGGACACTGGCAACATTTGCAGTCACCTAAAGTGAGGCACTTTGGCTGGGGTTGTCAAAGGAGCCTAAGGAGTGGGGCACTCAAATCCCATGGCACTTCAGTCCCTAGGTATCTTCAAAAGCCCAGCCCTAAATCTGTAGGTATGCATTTTCAAAACAGCCTGGTTCTGAGATACTGAGCGCCTAGAGTTCCGATTTCAGTGGAGGCTGCAGCTCTAGAAGTGGCCAGCTTTTCACTGTGGTGCCTCAATATAAAGTTAGAATCCTAACTTCAGGCACCCCACCTCTGAAAGTATTGGCCCGACTCCATTTCGCTCTCTGCAGAAGAGAGAGGAGAATGGCTTATATGCATCACAGGAGTGTTGAGAAGATTCATTTATCTATACCATGCTTTGATAACATACAGGACTAAATATTAGTAGATATTTTGCAGTCAGCAGTATGCAGAATTCATATTAGCATTTCTGCCCTGGATTCTACACACGAAAGCATAACCGAGTAGGAAGATCTGAAGATAGTTATCTGCCTGCCTAGTATTATCTCTACTACACATTTGGACTGACAACTGTTGCCGAGTTTTTTCTCCCCCATTAGTGGCAGACAATTACCTGTTCTGTTCTTTTCCGTCTGAAGCACCTGCCATTGGCCACTGTTGGAAGACAGGATACTGGGATAGATGGACCTTTGGTATGACACTGTATGACTGGTCTTATGTAGGTAATTCATCACTTGCTCCTACACCAAAACTTTTTATTCTAGCTTCTTAAGGTATGTATATACACGCAGTGCTGCAGTGCCTCAGTTGTACCGAGACAGCTGCACCACTGCAGCGCATCTGGTGAAGACTATCTATACCAATGGGAGAGAGCTCTCCTGTTGGCATCAAATAGCTTATGCCGCTCGTGGAAGTGGTTATGTCAGCAGGAGAAGCTTTCCTGCAGACAACGCTGTGCACAAAAACCCTTATGTCAGTGTAACTTGTCGCTCGGGGGTGGGGGGGGAGAAGACGACAGATGCAATAGAAAAGAGAAAATAGATGCTTAGAGATTGATCCTAGACTTTTACCATTTAGAGCACCAGGACAGGAGAGCTGGTCTGGAGCTTTCACCAGACCTAGGCAGACCACCATCCCCTAGCCACAAACTTTACCCCTGTCCCTGGTCAGGGTCCAGTCTCTTCTTTGTTTGTGTATTGTGCACACAAAATGCCTATCAAAAATGTAGTTACAAGTTCAGCATCTCTCTCTCTCAGGGTTTTCACCAAGGTATCTGGACACCTCTTCTGGGGTTTCCAATGTGTAAATACCAAAACTGAAGCAGAAATCTTCTTGGATTTATTAAATAGAATGTGTTATAGTTATAAATACCCATAGGGCTTACTTTGACAAAACATTAAACAGCAGTGAAAATAAGCAATGCTGACAAAATACCAGCACTTCTCCACAAGAAGCAACACATTCGTTATGTCAGCTAGAGCTACACAAGGACGTCAAAAACTATTTCCCAGAAAAATTAACGTTTCCGTTGGAATTTGAATTTGTAAACAGCTGGGCTATTTATGGTTTCTTTCTTCACCTTCACTTTGTAAGTTTTGTCCTGAAACGAAAACAAACAATTATTTTCTTTCCTATCAAATGATGAGAGAAACATACCCTATGGGGAGAAAATGGAAGTGCTGGTGGAACTGAAGGTGCAGATTAGCTTAGGTGGTAACTGGGCAATTCCTTATCTTTAGTGGGCAGAAGATATTTTCATCTGCTTTTTCGTCTAATTGTGGTGCTAGCCACACAACCTGTTCTGTGACTGGCAAGTCCCAACTGACAGAAAATCTCTTTAGAGTCATTGGAATTTTGAGGATCTGTTCCTAATCTAGAGAGACCACAACCTCCCTTCTGTTACTCCACAGCTCCAGTTTCAAATTTACACAGCATTTTACAACAGATTGAACAGGCTACACAGAGAACTGACTCTGCCCTAAATTTATGAAACAAAGGCCTGAATGGGTTCAATATCATATAAACAAGTTATCTGTGCTATCATTACAGCAGGAATGTTTCTTGGTAACTTTTATAAGGAGCTACCTAAAATGCTCCACAACAAGTAAGGAAACATGCACACAACACATACACAACCTGTTCTCAGTTCTAAGACCCTCAACAAGCAGAGTCCAAAGAACAAGAGTTAAGTCTTTGCTCCCTCACCAAGAGATCTTTGCGTGCCTGGATCTTCTGAGCAATAACAAACATCTTCTTTTCACGCTCAATACGCTGTTTCAGGAGGCTGTACTGGTGCTTCCTTTGTTGGGCTAATTTCTGAAGAAGGAAAAGAGCATTTTTTAGTAGAGCAAAAGAACAAGAAAAATGTATTCGCTCCCTCAATTCATCCCAGGCTGCCAGGGATCACACTTAGGGTGACTCATTGAGTTTTTGATTAAACAAAAAACCACACAAGTTTCACAAACAAAAAGTTCTATTAAAGTACCCAATACCAATTTTGTGTTCTTCCAAAAGGCTCATTGTTTAACTCCTTGACTCAGAACTGAGATTTCCTTGCACATACCATATTCCTAGCAGGGACCTAAGGGGTTAACATAGGCAAGATAATTAGGACAACAGGCCTCTAGGTCTTCTCCAATGATATGTGGCTGGAACCTTGGTTTCACAGCTCATCCAAAAGTCAATATGCCACAGCAGCAAAGGACCTCCTAGCTTCTTCTTCTTGTCCTTTGTGACTAAAGATGATGCTGACAGTTTTACAGCTTGTAAGTGTGGTTGTGGCTAAGACCACCAGTTAATGAGTGGCAGTCCTTTCTGAATGAAGGGTAGAGCTTTCTCAGTGCTGAGAAAGAGATTACAGTCTATAACTGCTGAGTCTGCTGCTGTTTACACTCAGCCACTATATGGATCTTGAGGCACAGAAGCTAATCTTGAACTGGATAACCTTCTAGCACCATGCTGGTTTTTAGCTCTGTACTGATTCAGAGCAAAAAGGGTCACCAAGACCAGTTTCTGAAGTCAAGATATTGCTTGGAGACCTCCCAGCCAAACAATAACCCACCTGATTCTGCTTAACTTGTGATAGCTGATGGACTCAAAGCACAAGGTGGCATGGCTGCAGGTGTGACCTCGTTAATATCATTGAATAGGACAGATTCTGACATGTTTCCAATGTGACTAAGTCTTTAGAAGAGGAGAAAACCCATCAGTTGAAACTAGTCCAACCACTTTAACGTCAAGCCAGAGTGAGAGGGTTAGCAGGAGGGAGGGGAGTGGGGAACGTTATCCGACATCTGATTTAAGAAGAGCATGCTGCAATCTTATGAGCAATTTTAAACACCTTTATTTTTACCTTATTGCACATACTGACTCAAGCTTACAAGACTGCCCAATATATCCAAACTAATTAGGAGGCATTTATACTGCTAAACCCATGCTTAGCTGCTTCTGAGACCGCAAGAACTGCTATGAAATTAAAACATCAGGAGCAAAGCTGGTGCTGTCTAAGCAATTGAAGCTGGAGAACAGAGGCCTGTGTGAAACATATTTTAAATTAAAGGACAGCTAGGAAATGAGATTTCAGCCTAAATAGCTTCACAGGAAAGAGGAGGAGACAGAGTACTGGATCACAAACCCCACTGTGTTCAAAGACAGAAGGAAAGAGAATCCAAGTATAAATTTATTAACCAAGAGCCATAGAAATAACAGAAAACAGAAATCTCTGCATATATCCAGGGTATTATGATTGCCAGGTGCAAAGGAAAGAAGCAGAGTCTGTATATTTGTATCTACTAAAGCCACCCATTTCACAGGAAGCTTCTCTGTATCCCCACTTAGGGCTACAAGGTTCTTTTTTTGTTGTTGTTTTTTTTGAAGTGCTCAGATGCAGCATTATTACACTTATTTTTTATTATATAAAAAACAAAACAAAACAAAACAAAAAAACAAATGAAGTCTCCCCATACCAGGACTTCTTAAAATCCTGGAAACCCAATTAAACAACATTTCTATAAGGAACAGACAGAGCAGTAAAATACCAAATCTGCACATGGAGTCACCAATAGTTCTATCTGTACTTCAAGCTGTACTTCCCAATAGCACTTTTGGAGTGGATACTGATGATTGCCTCAGTAGAAGAGAATTAACAGGGGCATAAAAAGAGAGACTCCTAAGAAAAAAGTCCACCATCCATGCAGGACTTGTAAGATGTAGCACAAATGCTATTAGCATCCATTTAAACTGCCTCTTTTAGGGAGCAAAACTTTCAAAAGATAATGAAGCTTATGCAAGAGACATACTCAGCAGCATAGTGTGCACCCATGCTATGCTACCTTACTACATATGTTCTGCCAATCCATCTCAAGCCTGACATCCAGCACCATTTCTTACTCCTGTTCTGGTAAGGAAAGGATGCCTGTCATGCCCACTGTTTTGCAGTTTAGACAAGTGTCCCTAATTGACCAGGATGTGACTAAACTGCTTTTCTGCTTCTGGTCTTAGGGAAGATTTGACTACGGGATTCCAGATATGAAAGGCTGGCACCATGAGTACTGATGCCAATCAGTCCGACTCTTAGTAACTGTGCCCTTCAACCCCCTGGTATCACCACCAAAAAGCCTTAGACTATAAAAGCAAACTTGTTCACCCAGAGAACACTCCAATGGACTCTTCCTAGTGCCCGTTACATTTTTAAAAGTAAAGTGCAAGGACCCCATTTGCTACTGAATCACAAAGGGTGGCTAAACAGTTTACCTTTAAATGGGCTGGCTGAGTGGCTCCTTTTACTGTTTCCTTCTGCAGGGTTTCAATGGTAGGTCGGTTATACACTCTGTCCACTAGCTCTGGGGATGTGTTCAGATGAGTTGCAACTTCAAATTCTTGAACTAAAAAACATTTTTTTAAAAGAATTTAAGATTAGTAATGAGAGTTCAGCAAATTTCTTGGGACAGATTCAGCATTTCATCCAAATATGTGGCTTATACTTGCTATGAGATGGAGAGTACTAGGTCACTTTTTGACCTATGCAGGTGTCAACTGCCTGAGCAAGTGGGGCAATCCATTTCCTTCACTGTTCAATAATGAGCCCCAGAGCCTCAGACATGTCGCTATTTCTGAGACAGGATCTCGCTCAGAGCAAGGTGTGAAGGAACAACCACACAATGTTAAAGATTTGGGGACAGCCTAAAGATGCTGAAGGGAAGTTCTTTTTCAATAAAGCCCTAATCTTACCTTCTTTTTTGGTATCAAAAAAGAACACGTGTTTGTTTGATTGCTTCCCCTGAGCGTCCAGCAGGTGGAGCTCCGATTTCATCCTTTCGATTTTCTGTGGGGAGGAAAAAAAAAAAAAAAAAACTTAGCCTTCAGCAGTGGGCAATGCTTCCTTTGTGTCTCAGCAACAAACATTTTCTTAATATCTAAACTCTTCATTCCTATTAATTCTTTTGTAAACAGATAACCAGACAATTAGTCCACTGTTTACATTTGTCAGGTTTCAGAGTAGCAGCCGTGTTAGTCTGTATTCGCAAAAAGAAAAGGAGTACTTGTGGCACCTTAGAGACTAACAAATTTATTAGAGCATAAGCTTTCGTGAGCTACAGCTCACTTCATCGGATGCATCAATGATGAAGTGAGCTGTAGCTCACAAAAGCTTATGCTCTAATAAATTTGTTAGTCTCTAAGGTGCCACAAGTACTCCTTTTCTTTTTGTTTACATTTGTGTCTCTTTAAAACTTGTCAATTCAAGAAGAATTTAAAGTACTATCCCTCCCCGAACTCCTGGTTAGGTTTGTAATTTTACAATCATTTTCTTCTTTTTTTCTCCTGTTAGCTGCATGAGAAGCCACACAAACAAGAGGAAACTAACCACATAGATCTCAGAGTAGCAGCCGTGTTAAGTCTGTATTCGCAAAAAGAAAAGGAGTACTTGTGGCACCTTAGAGGACTAATAAATTTATTTGAGCATAAGCTTTCTTGAGCTACAGCTCACTTCATCGGATGCATTCAGCTGTAGCTCACAAAAGTTTATGCTCAAATAAATTTGTTAGTCTCTAAGGTGCCAAAAGTACTCTTTTTTTTTAACCACATAGAGAAAAGAATAGAAGTGACTATCCTCAAAGTACTGGCAAAGACACAAAGGCTTTTGTTTCTCTAGTCTCATTACAGAGATCTTACGTGCTATTCTAACAGCAGATATAACATTTTCAGACAGAACTTGATCTGAATTGACTGCATCCCTTTTAAACTAAACAGTTACTTCAGAATCAATAATTTTCAATTCATGCTAAACATCAGAAACGAGGCTAAGCATTTAATGTCTAAAATCTACATAATGTTTTACGATAGTTTATCCAATATACCATGCACTGTCTAAGCAACAGAGCAGTCTAGGACTCGGTTTCAATCAAAGACGCCCATAAACAACTGAGCTGTATTAACATTTTCTTCTGTCATTTCTGGTATGACTGAAAACTGACATGATCAAACAAATGCCTATCAGCTGATGGGACAAATTAAGTTAAAATGTATTCATTATGAACAAACTGGACGATAATGAGAGGATCAATAAAGACTATTACCTTAGCCTCTGCCACTCTTTTCATTTCTATATATTTGAGATCCTGTGTCCTCATCACCTTCAGCTGTTCCTGGGTCACCTCTTCCTTTGGCTGCTTAATTACATGAACTCCATCCTAAAAGCAAAGAAAGCACATTAATTGCCGAGCATGAACAGCTTCTAAAAGGCAAGGCCTTGTCTATACCATGGTTCTCAAAGTCGGTCCATCCGCTTGTTCCGGAAACTCCTCGGCAGGGCCGGGCGGTTGTTTACCTGCCGCATACGCAGGTTCGGCCGACATGCCGGACTCCCACTGCCGCGCGTTCGATTTGCTCCAGGCGCCCCAAGGGGGCTGTGGGAAGCGGCACGGGCAAGGGCTCTGCTGGGCAGCCCTTCCTGCAGCTCCCCATTGGCTGGAGGCAGGGAACCGGTGGCCAGTGGGATGCCACGATCTGGCCAAACCTGCGGCGCGGCAAGATAAACAAATGGCCCAGCCCGACAGGGGCTTTCCCCTGAACAAGTGGGGGGCCGGGGGGTTTGGGGACGGCTTTGAGAACCACTGGTCTACAATACAAAGTTGTCTCAGCAAGAGTTATTCCTCTTTAATAAGCACTTTAATTAAACCGCTGTTGCATGTTCATACTAGTTCCTGTGTCAGCAGAGTGCATCCATACTAACAGCTCTTGCAGCGACAGAGAGAGAAATGCACTGTGGTAGCTATCCCACTGTGCAACTGGCTGCAGGGTGCTTTGGGAAGGGTTTGAAATGCCTCATGAGGCAGGTATAGCCATCACATGATGCAGGTTTCTCAATCCCATCATTCAAGGGGCATCCTAGTCGATTGTCAGTAGCTTTTTCAACTGAATCTGTGATAGAAGGGAGAGGAGAGTGGGGGGGTGGGGGGGAGGAAGCAGGCTGGACTGACCTATCCTAGGCAGGGGAGGGTAAGCCAACACTCCCCATCCCCCCCTCGCCCTCTCCCTTGCCAGCTTCCAGCTTTGCTCAGCACAGCCTGCGGCTGTGATTCCCTCCAAGTTTTCCCACAGCCTCCACAGCTTCTGGGAGCAGCATCCTGGGCCGCTCTGTGAGCTCTCTGTGCTGAAGAATGCCAAAGCAGTCCCCCACCCTGCCCAGCAGCAGTCTGCCTGCTGCTGTGTACTAGTGCAGGCAGAACAGGGTGCCATCCAACGATGTGCTCTTTGCGCTCTCAGCTGTAAGATACTTTCAGAGGGAGGGGCACATGCCTGCAGATCAAACCAGCGAGTAGAGCGGTCATGGCAGGCATTGTGGGATACTGGCGGAAGCCAGTTCTGTCAACAAAACAAACAGCAGTGTCTACACTGACGCTTTGCTGCTTTAACTTTACAGCAAAAGGCTTTATGCAGCTTGAGGTGGTTTTGTCAGCAAAACAGCAGAGTTTTGCTGCCAAAAGTAGCTTTGTAGTGTGTACACCTCCCCTGTTTTGTCGACAAAAGCTGCCTTTTGCCGACAAAACTTTGTAGTGTAGACAAAGCCTAAGCTACTGGGGCAGAGAAAGAGCCCTTCAATGCCCCATTCTTCTAATAAAAACTGCAGAGGGTAAAATGAGCATCTCCCCTGATATCAGGAGCAGGCCACTCTGCAGCCAGCCACAGTGGGTACCAGGCTATTTAAACCTTCATATTTTTTTTTCCATGGGGGGGGGGAAGAGAGGCACAAGAAACCCAGACATTCATTACTCAAAGCAGAATAGGGCCACCCTGTCTGAATACAACAAACCAGGTTCTCACCTGGAGCTGCACACGGGTCATTTTAAAATAAAACTCATCAGGATTTTTCTCCAGGGCTTTCTTGCGAAGTGCTTTGAGCACATTCTGTTTCTTGTGATAATCACTGAAAAACAAGACAATACATTTACCACCACCTGCATTCATGTGGGCACACACATCAAATGAAACACTAAATACTCAATAATGATGCTAAATCCTCAAGAGCATTGCAGCTTTGCAGCAGCATAAAAGACATTTAAAAAGAACGAGAAATCCACAGACCATTTATCTACTGGATTTATTCCTTTCTCCAAGCTGCCAGCATGATCATCTCCCCATGTTCAGTGCTAAAGTAGCAGCTGAGGCTCACTCACCCACTCACAAGTCTCAGTGAGATCCGAACCCACAGATCTGCAAGAAGCTCATCCACTAACTCCATCAAAGAAACGGTTTTTGTTTTGTTTGTAAGGTTGGTGGTAGTCACAAGAATAACTGTAAGGGTGGGCTCTTCTCCATCCTTGTCTCCGCTCTCTTACATCTCAACTCTACAGACACTCAAGTATTCGCATAGGTACACTTCACCTGGAAGTCCCACCGATGTCTAGGAGGATACCCAGACGAGTAAAGCTGTGCACCTGCTTAACTGTCTGCAGGCTCAGGGCCTCAGGGAAGTCAGGGGCGACACGAAACCCCTAACAAGGTGACCTTTGCTCAGGCTGCACCGCGCTCTCACAGCGAGCCCGGGGCCGCTCTTAGCTGCCGGGTGCAGCCACGGCCAGGCGGGCCCGGCTGAGCAGCCACCGGGCCTGCCCCGGGGGAACCCCCGCCCCGCGCCGTCGCAGGGACCTCGCCCGAGCTGGGCGCAGCGTGACTCACTCGGCGCGGCGCTTGTAATCCTCCTTCTTCTCCAGCAGGCCCAGCTGCCTGCGGGACCGGGGCTGGAAAAGCAAAGCGAGAAACGGGGCTAAGTGAGGTGCTGCATGCGGGGGGCCCCGCTCCCGGGGGGCCCGCTCCCGGGCGGAAGGGGGGCTCCCGGGTAGAAGGGGGGCCGGGGGGGCTCCCCGGTAGAGGGGAGGCGGGGGGGGCGGCCCTGCCTCGCGCGGGGGGGGGCGGGTCTCAGAAGGGCCCGACGCGGCTCGCTCGCGGCCTCACCTGTCCCCGCTCCCGGTGCCCGCTGCCCGGCCTTGGCCGCTTTCTTGAAGGCGGCCGCCATGGCTCAGGCCGGATCGCGCCCGCGCCGCTCCCGGAAGCGCCCGCAGCATCCGGGGAAAGGAGGCGCGCGCGCCGCGCAGCCGCAGATTCCCCCCGGCGCTGGCTCCCGGCGAGTTATCCTGTAAAACGTCAAGTGAGGCGAGGGGGTCAGGGGGCGCCGAGGTGCCCCGGGGTCAGGGGTCAGGGGGCGCCGAGGTGCCCCGGGGTCAGGGGGCGCGTGGCTATCAGGGGGTCAGAGGCTCCAGGGACGCCTGCGGGGTCAGGGCTCACGGGGAACAGAGACTCCCAAGAGTCAGGGGGTTACTGGGGTCAGAGGCTCCAGGGGAGCATAGTTAATTGGGGTAAAAGGGGTCACAGGGCTCAAATGCCCTTTGCCTTCCCGTCCTGCCTCACTGGACTGGGGTGGCCTTGGCCCCGGCCCCTCCCCCCACATCCAGCCCCCTTGGGTGCTCTGCGGCTCGAGCTAGCGGAGAAAGGTACACCACCCTCTAAATGCTGGGAGTTGGAGCTAGACAAACTCAGGCTGGAAAGAGGTGTACATTTGCAACAGTGAGAGTAAGTAACCATGGAACAACTTCCCCAGGGTAATGGTGGAGTCTCCATCACTGATCATTTTAAAATCAAGATTGGGTGTTCTCCTAAAAGATCTTCCCTAGGAATATTTTGGGGACGTTCCATGGCCTGTACTATAACGGAAGTCAGGTTAGATGATCACAATCATGGAATCCTAGAATATCAGGGTTGGAAGGGACCTCAGGAGGTATCTAGTCCAACCCCCTGCTCAAAGCAGGACCAATCCCCAACTAAATCATCCCAGCCAGGGCTTTGTCAAGCTGGACCTTAAAAACCTCTAAAGATGGAGATTTCACCACCTCCCTAGGTAACACGTTCCGGCGCTTCACCACCCTCCTAGTGAAAAAGTTTTTCCTAATATCCAACCTAAACCTCCCCCACTGCAACTTGAGACCATTGCTCCTTGTTCTAGCATCTGCCACCACTGAGAACGGTCTAGATCCATCCTCTTTGCAATCCTCTTCAGGTAGTTGAAAGCAGCTATCAAATCCCTCCTCGTTCTTCTCGTCCGCAGACTAAACAATCCCAGTTCCCTCAGCCTCTCTTCCCCCCTAATAATTTAAGCACAATAAGGCCATCAGGCCTTGGAATCTATGAAACTGGTCAGGGGTCTTAAAGCCAGGCTGGTTTCAGATCCACAGAGTTCAGTGGGAGAGCCATCCCTGTCTACACTGCTAAGTATCAGAGGGATAGCTGTGTTCATCTGTATCCACAAAAACAACAAAGAGTCTGGTGGCACCTTAAAGGCTAACAGATTTATTTGGGCACAAGATTTCATGGGGAAAAAAACCCACTTCTTCAGATGCATGAAGTGAAAATTACAGATGCAGGCATAAATATACTGATACATGAAGAGAAGGAGATACCTTACAAGTGGAGAACCAGTGTTGACAGGGCCAGTTCAATCCAGGTGGATGTGGTCCATGCCCAATAATTGATGAGGAGCTGTCAATTCCAAGAGAGGGAAAATTGCTTTTGCAGTGAGCCAGCCACTCCCAGTACCTATTCAAGCTCAAATTAATGGTGTTAAATTTGCAAATGAATTGTAGCTCTGCAGTTTCTCTTTGAAGTCTGTTTTTGAAGTTTTTTTGTTGAAGGATGGCTACTTTTAAATGTTATAGAATGTCCATGAAGACTGAAGTGTTCTCCTAGGCTTTTTTATGTTACCATTCCTGATGTCTGATTTGTGTCCATTTATTCTTTTATGTAGAGACTGTCCGGTTTGGCCAGCGTACATGGCAGAGGGGCATTGCTGGCACGTATTACATTAGTAGATGTTTCAGAGTAGCAGCCGTGTTAGTCTGTATTCGCAAAAGAAAAGGAGTACTTGTGGCACCTTAGAGACTAAAATTTATTAGAGCATAAGCTTTCGTGAGCTACAGCTCACTTCATCGGATGCATTTGGTGGAAAAAACAGAGGAGAGATTTATATACACACACAGAGAACATGAAACAATGGGTTTATCATACACACTGTAAGGAGAGTGATCACTTAAGATAAGCCATCACCAGCAGCAGGGGGGGAAGGAGGAAAACCTTTCATGGTGACAAGCAGGTAGGCTAATTCCAGCAGTTAACAAGAATATCAGAAAGAAAAGGAGTACTTGTGGCACCTTAGAGACTAACAAATTTATTAGAGCATAAGCTTTCGTGAGCTACAGCATCCGATGAAGTGAGCTGTAGCTCACGAAAGCTTATGCTCTAATAAATTTGTTAGTCTCTAAGGTGCCACAAGTACTCCTTTTCTTTTTGCGAATACAGACTAACACGGCTGCTACTCTGAAGAATATCAGAGGAACAGTGGGGGGGGGTGGGGGGGAGAAATACCATGGGGAAATAGTTTTACTTTGTGTAATGACTCATCCATTCCCAGTCTCTATTCAAGCCTAAGTTAATTGTATCCAGTTTGCAAATTAATTCCAATTCAGCAGTCTCTCGTTGGAGTCTGTTTTTGAAGCTTTTTTGTTGAAGTATAGCCACTCTTAGGTCTGTGATCGAGTGACCAGAGAGTTGAAGTGTTCTCCAACTGGTTTTTGAATGTTATAATTCTTGACGTCTGATTTGTGTCCATTCATTCTTTTACGTAGAGACTGTCCAGTTTGGCCAATGTACATGGCAGAGGGGCATTGCTGGCACATGATGGCATATATCACATTGGTAGATGCGCAGGTGAACGAGCCTCTGATAGTGTGGCTGATGTGATTAGGCCCTATGATGGTACCCCTGAATAGATATGTGGACAGAGTTGGCAACGGGCTTTGTTGCAAGGATAGGTTCCTGGGTTAGTGGTTCTGTTGTGTGGGTGTGGTTGCTGGTGAGTATTTGCTTCAGATTCGGGGGCTGTCTGTAAGCAAGGACTGGTCTGTCTCCCAAGATCTGAGAGAGCGATGGCTCGTCCTTCAGGATAGGTTGTAGATCCTTGATGATGCGTTGGAGTGGTTTTAGTTGGGGGCTGAAGGTGATGGCTAGTGGCGTTCTGTTGTTTTCTTTGTTGGGCCTGTCCTGTAGTAGGTGACTTCTGGGTACTCTTCTGGCTCTGTCAATCTGTTTCTTCCCTTCAGCAGGTGGGTACTGTAGTTGTAGGAATGCATGATAGAGATCTTGTAGGTGTTTGTCTCTGTCTGAGGGGTTGGAGCAAATGCGGTTATATCGTAGCGCTTGGCTGTAGACAATGGATCGAGTGGTATGATCTGGATGAACGCTAGAGGCATGTAGGTAGGAATAGCGGTCAGTAGGTTTCCGATATAGGGTGGTGTTTATGTGACCATCGCTTATTAGCACCGTAGTGTCCAGGAAGTGGATCTCTTGTGTGGACTGGTCCAGGCTGAGGTTGATGGTGGGATGGAAATTGTTGAAATCATGGTGGAATTCCTCAAGAGCTTCTTTTCCATGGGTCCAGATGATGAAGATGTCATCAATGTAGCGCAAGTAGAGTAGGGGCATTAGGGAACGAGAGCTGAGGAAGCGTTGTTCTCAGTCAGCCATAAAAATGTTGGCATACTGTGGGGCCATGCGGGTACCCATCGCATTAGTAGATGTGTAGCTGAATGAGCTCCTGATGGTGTGGCTCATGTGGTTGGGTCCTCTGATGGTGCCGCTAGAGTAGATATGGGGACAGGGTAGGCAATGGGGTTTGTTACAGGGATTGGACCACTGATGTGGTCACCACTTTCACAAAATTATGATGAATCTTGAACAATGTCTTATGAGGTATCACTGGAAAAGTCATAATCTGTTACATGCATTTCAACAGGAATGTGACTCATCGTTGTATTTGAAGTGATGAGATTTTGCTATAGATTTGTTACTGAAACATGTTGTAAGTCTGGGAAACATCCACAGACCAGTTCCTTAGAAATAAGGGATTGTGAACACAACCTTTACATGTCAAGCCTCACATAAACAAAGGATAGGAGTACTTGTGGCACCTTCGAGACTAACAAATTTATTTGAGCATAAGCTTTTGTGAGCTACAGCTCACTTCATCAGATGCATTCAGTGGAAAAACTAACAAATTTATCTGAGCATAAGCTTTCATGAGCTACATCGGATGCATTCAGTGGAAGCAAGAATGTGCAATTAATATGAAGGACTGAATGCAGGGCATGACACAGCAAGGATTTTTCCAGCACCGGGAGGAGAGTATAAAATAAGGGACAATGACATCACCAGGCCACCTCTCCTCCCCCCCATATTGAAGGTAACAAGATTGTTTAGAAGACATAGAAACATTTGAACTGGGTGGGAGTGGTCCTAACTGGAAAAACTTTCCAGTTGGCACAGACTGCTATAGGGTTTTGGGTAAGAGAAACCTTATCACTTCAAATTTGACTTACCTTGGTAAAGTTTAGGAATTGGACTGCAATTTTATCTTTTATTTCTTTTTGTAATCAGTTCTGATTTTCTGTGCCTATACCACTTATAATCACTAAAATCTGTCTTTCTGTAGTTAATAAACTTATTTTAATGTTTTAGCTAAGCCTGTGTGTTTTTGACTGAAGTTTGGGGAATCTACTCAGGTTACAAAGGTTGGTGTATATTCATATCCTTTGATGGAATGACAAACTAATTAATGAGCTTACTCTCTGATCAAGGGGGTCTTGAGCAAGGTGAGACTCAGATTTCTGGGGTGCAAGGCTGGCACTACGGATATGCAGGTGTTGCCCCATTTGTAATTCAAGAGTGGCTAGGCATAGCATTCTGATGTATGTCTTGGGGGGTGACTTGCATGCGGAGGCTGGGGTGAGTGGGCAGAGTGACAGCTCACACAGCAAAACAGGGCATAGTGCACACCAGACGAGAGAATTAAGGTGGCACAGCAATTCCACAGTCCAAAATATACTCTGGGGCATGTCACACTCAGTCAATAGGCTTTCTGCAGTATTGCCAGTGCCAAAAGGGTTCCCAAAATCACAACACTGGCTTAAAAATCATTAGGTTTTTTTAAAGGTGGCATCTTTTTATTTGGCGTCTGGTTTTTAATCTGTAGGTCACACTGGGAGTCACATTTGCAAGCTCTTCTCCTTAACCATGAGGGCTGGCAACTTAATTGTTTCTCTTAATCCTAGCTGAGATTCTCAAGTACATAGTCACTTATCTCCAGGAACTGGGACTTTAAGTAAAATACCAAATATTGTGAGACTTGTAATAAAATTGTGAGAATGGGTAACACTGTTTCTGTGACCTAATAGGGCTTTTCATTTCAACTTCTATGATTCATTGTGGAGTTACACACCTTTTGGGAGGCTTGCAAACTCCCCAATCCTCAGTTCAGCATAATGACACAACAGCCTGATGCAAGCCCCTTCACAGTGAAATGGAGATAGGGAATACAGAAGAATTTGCAGCATGTTAGAGTATTTGTCATCTGAAAAAAATCAAACAAATGGATTTTTGTTTTGTTACAATGACAATGCCTCTCTAAATTAATACTATTAATTATGTTAATCTGTGATAAAATCATTTTATTCTATTGAAAATATTTGACTTTGAAATTGGTTACCCAGCTGTTGAGAGAATTTAATAGCTTAAAACAACTGTGATTTGGTGTGCTGTTTTCTCAACATCCTACAGGAGAGAGTTTTGGCTCAAAAAGTCTCCTGGGGCCAGTTTAATTCAGGTGATACTTCACTAGAATCCAGACTTGTCTATAGAGCTAAAGGCAGTGTCTAGGATTCAAGGATTTAGACAGACATTGAGGGGGAGAAGGGATCACGTCTGCGATCTCCACATTTGCATCTGTCTTCAGACACCTTGGAAGTGACTTTCTTGTTCATGGTGGCAGCAGTCTGTCTTCAAATGAAAGGGTGGGGCCTCCCGCTGAACATTCCCCTTCTCTATTTCCCTCCCCACAGTTCTCTGTAATGTGGAAAGTATGCGTTTCCCCATTGCAACTTCTTTGGCTGGCATTGCCACATTTACAAACAGCCTTGTGTCTTAATCCAATTACAGCACCCTGGGCCCTCGGAAATTTTACCAGAAACCTTTATTTGGCTGAACCGCTAAGATTTATTTATGAAAATAAAACCTAGAATACTTGACTAAAACTTCTGCAGATAGTTGTCCATTCCTTGCCAAACTGTGGCAAAGTCCAAAATACTAGAAATAAGTTCTTGCACTGTTAAACAACATTCTTTTATTGATTCTGTTACTTGCTATATTGAGATATGTATCAATCAGAGTCTGATATTGGCTGTGAGTGTTATGACAACATAATTGCATGTTACTGAAAACCTGCATTTTGCCTGGTAACAGATTTGTCACATCTCTGCAGGTTCCTGTCTTCATACCTGATCAGTAGGAGCCTGGGAGCTGGAGAAGCAAGCCACAGGTGAAAATAGACCCCTGAGTTTCTGCTTCTCTATAAACAATAAAAGTGTTGCCCATAGTCATAGATACCATGGGTTTAATCCTATTTCCATTGAGGTCAATTGTAAAACTCTCATTGACTTCAGTATGTGCAAGATCAGAGTCCTAAAATACATTATTTTCTGCCATGGCTTATTGTGGCTCAGATCTTTGCTCTTTCCTGCCTTTCCTCTCTTCCACTGGTTGGAAGCATCATCTGTTCTCTTGACGTCATGCATGTTGGTGAATTCCAGGATTGATGTGGCAGCAGTTGTGAACGTCCTGTTTTCTTGTAGGGAAGTTTGTCTCTTTCTTATTAAAACTGTTGAGCTCTCTCTTGCTGATGAAAAGATAGAGGTTTTGTTTTCACACCAACAGCACAATCTTTATAAAATTAGAAGAGATGCCTCTGTTTAAAAAACAAACAAAAAACCTTATTGACTGTATGGGGCTGGGTGGCTCAAAGAAATGAGTTATGGAGACTTCAATTTTTAGGTTTTAAGCTTGATTCTGATTTAAGCTAGATCAGAAGTGAGTGAATATTGTTACCATTTTTTGGCTGTTCACTGACCTATGAGAAAGTGGACTCAACCTAGTTCCAAGTGGACATAACCGCTTTTCATAAAATTCATCATCACAAGTGGCACTATTTGGTCTTCTGGTTGGCAGTCTGAGCTCAGACACAAGTACAATCATTTTGGCTAGACTGTGCACCAAATAGTTTAGATTTGACTTTAAGGCTATAAGCTTCTTGGGCACGGATTGTCTTTTTTTTCTGTCTTGAACAGGGTGGGGAACATAGTCAGCATTTAACAAACATTGTATAATGAAATGTGAGAAATCTGTGCAGTTGGTGACCATGTGAATCACTTACTGTGCCTCAGGTCCCTATCTGTGAAATGTGGATAGTACTTCCCTACCTCACAAGGCCATTATGATGATAAAACCCATTAATGATAGTGAGGTGCTCAGATACTTCAGGTGAAGAGGGCCAGATAAGTACCCAGGTGGAGCAGAATCCCCAAATTACCACTTAACCTTGACTTGAGCTGTCGTTCCCTTCAAAATTACAACAGACTTTTAGCACACTAAGGAAAGATGTATTCAATGACTTAATGATGGAAAACAAACCTTTACTATGATCCAAGTGACCTCGCTAGTCTAAACAAAGAGTGAGTCACCAAGGAAGGAGTGACCCTGGATGTAGAATCTGCAGAGAGTGCCTTAAAACTGAGATCTACTCAGTACAGCTCCTAGTGACTCAACTGGCAGACAGAAGACTCTGACAAAAGAGAAGACAGGAGGCTATAATCCAACTGAACTAAACCATAAACTTTGAGCTGTGCAATGGACACCACTCTTGAAATGGCTATTTGCCTCCAGTGTCCTAGTTCCAGACAATTTGGCTGTATGATCTATTGTACCTCATGTTCCCAGTGTATCCTATATACAAAACTAGATGTACTAGAACAAAGAGAAATGTGGCAAAGATTTTCCTTCCCTGGTACAATCCATCCACTTTTACAATGTTATCTTTACTCATGCTGTGAGGAGAAATTGAAAACCAGCAGTGCACAAACCACACACAAATTGGAGGTTTGTTTCATAGATGCACCAAAAAGATGCCTTAATTTTAGAGACGGCATCCAGCTAGAATTGTGTGAACCTGTTAATCCTCTGGTCTTAATGAAAATGCCAATCTGAGTGCTGACCTGGGAGTGGGTGGGTGTCATATACAACTTGCTTGCTGCATTCCATTTCTTCTTATAATTCATCGGCCTTTCTGCAACATTCCTTTCTTGGATTTATACCTTTTTATGATCTTGAAATTCATCTGTGGGGTTCCATCTACTCCTCTTGGAACCACAATAAAGTTGTTTTCTATTCTTTTTATCTAAATCTTCATTTAGCACAAAATGGCACTGCTAGACAAATTCCTTGTTTGTTTTACTTAACTCCACTATTCACATTTGAAGGTTTCTACACTTCCTAAGCACCTTGCTGACTATAATATCAGCTTAATATCTGATATGTCCTCTCTCAGAGGATTCTACCATGCCTTTGCAAAACACAGACTCGAGGATTTAACAGGTCTCTTCATATCTAACTACTGAGAACTTAAGTCCATTTAAAGATTTTGCTTTTATCTTATAAGACCCGAAATTTTATGGTGTGTTTTGTTCTTTTGAAGTTACGTGTGAGAGATTTCCTGCCAGCAGGAATCTGCTTCAGTCTGGTCTGGATTTTAGCCAGGGACCCCAGCTCTATTGGCTAGCTAGGACAGGCCCCAGTGAATAGAAGATGAGGGGGCAAAAGTGGCTGGTAAGCCCCTAACATTAAAATGCTGTTGTGGCCACATCCTCCCCTGATGTAAATCACAATAGCTTTATTTAAGTCAATGGAGCTATGTCAGTTCACAACAGCTGGTGATCTGCTCATTTATGTTTTAAAAAGAGAAGAAAAATCCCAAACTCAAGCAAAATTTACCTGTGCAGCCTGGCCTGTGGATAGTGCCCTGGTTTGTGTCATGCTTGAGATGAACAAAATGCACAAATTATTTATTTCGTCTGCCTTTAAATGTCAAAAATGGGCAATAGACAAAACTCTTGAAACATAAACTAATACGTGAGAGACCTAATTAATTTAGAAAAAGTGAGAAAATTAGGTTTTTATAAATTGTATCTAATTTAATTAGAATTTTACAGTTCATTTAGCAGCAAAAGAAGACTCTGTTGTAGGAGCTGTGGGTCTTTGTGAACTGACTGATATGTGGTGTGCTAAGGGCTAGAAATAATAGGGATGAATGATCCTTCCAAAGCAAAATCACCAGTCCATCCAGGTCTATCAGATATTCTGTCCTATTTGTTCTCAGATGCTCCTGTTCACTGTAAAGTAAAGCAGATGATGAAACAATAAAAGGCACCCAACACAAACAGCAGTTTCATCAAAACAAAGAGAAACAAGATAACTGAATTGCCTCTGTCCATAATAAAGGGAGGAACCAAGGAGAAAGCAAGTGGCCAGACGCTTCTTGTATTTAATATGTTTAAATGATTTACAAAAATTCACATTTTCTGCTGTGACAGTCCCTACAAAATCCAGGGTTGCAGAGCAAGAGAATACTGTGATTCCTAGCTTGATGAGCACAACAGCTCCCAGGAGGTGGTGCTCCAGGGCAAGAGATGGAGGAGGTTGGTGCAGACATTTTCAAACTAACTTTAAGAGAAAAGTTTCAGAGTAGCAGCCCTGTTAGTCTGTATTTGCAAAAAAAAAGGAGTACTTGTGGCACCTTAGAGACTAACAAATTTATTAGAGCATAAGCTTTCGTGAGCTACAGCTCACTTCATCGAGTACTGTGGCACCTTAGAGACTAACAAATTTATTTGAGCATAAGCTTTCGTGAACTACAGCTCACTTCCTCGGATGCAAATGCATCTGATGAAGTGAGCTGTAGCTCACGAAAGCTTATGCTCAAATAAATTTGTTAGTCTCTAAGGTGCCACAAGTACTCCTTTTCTTAATGCAGAAAAGTTTCACAAGGCTAATTCCCTTTCCAGCAGCCACTGGCTGCTGCCAGGACTTTCCCAAAATACAGCAGCAAGTACGTCTCTCTAGTGACCTCAGAAAAAGAACAGTGGGAAAAGTAGCTCTGACTGAAGACTATGGCTACCGTGAAGCCTTATTATATGTTGTTTGCAGGCTTGTTGTAGGCATGTTAGTCCCAGGAAATTAGACAGACAAAGTAGGTGAGGTAATATCTTTTATTGGACCAACTTCTGTTGGTGAAAGAACAAACTTTCAAATGACACACAGCTCTTCAATACGTATTTTCCTGCCAATAAAGTTTAATTAAACTGAACTGAAACTGAATTAAATTAATTCCTTGGTTCATCTACAATTTTTATATCTGTCCTCCTCCCTTATACAACTCCGGGTTGAACTTTCTTCTTATTTAAACCAAAAACATGGGTATTAAACTGAACTGATTCTACAGGCCCACTATGGTAGTTTGGCTCTTTAATCACTGCCTGTATGTCCAAACAGAACTTTAAAGGATAAAAGGAGATCTTGTTCATTCCCTGACCCTTAGTAGGAGAGTCCTGCTCTGCAGCAGGTACACTATGTACATGTCCACGCTTTTCTATAGCTGTAAATGGCATTGACATTCTTTGTAAGGCATGTTGGAGAAAAAGTATAATGACAAAACTGGATTTAAAAAGATTGAGAATAAATGAACTCATCATTAAGGGAGTTTGAAGGATCCTAATGTAACCTGAATTCCTCCTAAGATTTTAAGGAGAGCTGGTTTTGGCCTTTTGCTGAACTGAATTTCTTTGGAAGATAGTTGGAATATTTTCATAACTGTTTACGTCCATGCTTTGCAATAATGCAAACTGAGCCTCTGCTGTCCCTCACTCAGGGCTATTTATGCAGTGTGGTAAGCCTATCTACTTGGCTTGGAGCAGGGACTACTTTAGAGGAACATTATAAAAGGCTGTGAAGGAACACCACATTATTAGCACCACACATAAACCATAGATGTGGGGGACACTATGAAATCAAAAGGTAGCAGGTGCTTCACAGGCAATGGCAGTGCAAGCTTCCCACACACATTGCTCTCTGCCAGTCCATCTATCTCTTGCCTTTTACATTGTCAAGCATTGCAATGGAATCTGAGGGGTTGCATCTAAACTCTGCTTAGAAGGGCCCCCTCAAGAAATTAGAGGCTGACTGGCCCATTCAGTATCACTAGTGTGACTTCTCATTGCAGGGGCATTCTGCTGGTAAGGTGGCTACCCATACACTAGGAATGGGCTGAGGCGGAAACATCAATAGCGGAGGAACAGACTGAGCACAATGAGAGGGTAACAACCTTCACTCCCTCCTGACCTTGGGCAGATTCAAACCCAGGGCATAGAGGTGACATGAGATGCTCTTCATCCCCAGTCCCCTGCACCACCAAGGCCTGTCTGCTAGCCTCATGCTAAAGGGGAGGCAAGCTGTGAGAGAGTCAAGAAGATTTGGGTCAGGGCTAGGCTGGGCACTGCAGCGCCAGTCCTGCTGGCAGCTCTTCAGTGGCCTTCCTCCTGACTGCCAGTGGGCGCCCAAAGCCCTAGTTTGCAGAGACCAATCACAGGATTTCAGGAGGGAGTCTCTAGGGTTAGGCACCTACTTGGGCAAATTAATGCCCTTCTCCCAGGGCCCTTGCACGCCCAGCATCCCCCCTCCGGCCCTTCCCCCAGTGCCCTGCCTCCTTCCCCCAGTGCCCTGCCTCCTTCCCCAAGTACTCTCCCTCCCCCACCCTTCCCCCCAATGTCCTGCCTTCCCCCATGCCCTGCCACCCCCACCCTTCCCCGCAGTGCCCTGCCTCCTTCCCCCACTGCCTGCCTCCCCCACCCTTCCCCCCACTGCCCTGCCTCCTTCCCCCACTGCCCTGCCACCCCCACCCTTCCCCCCACTGCCCTGCCTCCCCCACCCTTCCCCGCAGTGCCCTGCCTCCTTCCCCCACTGCCCTGCCACCCCCACCCTTCCCCCCACTGCCCTGCCTCCTTCCCCCACTGCCCTGCCACCCCCACCCTTCCCCCCACTGCCCTGCCTCCTGCCCCCACTGCCCTGCCACCCCCCACCCTTCCCCCCACTGCCCTGCCACCCCCACCCTTCCCCCCACTGCCCTGCCCTCCCCACTGCCCTCCCCCCACCCTTCCCCCTGCCTGCCCTTCCCCCACTGCCCTGCCACCCCCACCCTTCCCCCCACTGCCCTGCCTCCTTCCCCCACTGCCCTGCCACCCCCACCCTTCCCCCCACTGCCCTGCCTCCTGCCCCCACTGCCCTGCCTCCTTCCCCCACTGCCCTGCCTCCTCCCCCACTGCCCTGCCCCCCCACCCTTCCCCCCACTGCCCTGCCTCCTGCCCCCACTGCCTGCCCCCCACCCTTCCCCCACTGCCCTGCCTCCTGCCCCCCCATGTCCTGCACCCTCCCCCCGCCCAGCGGGCGGGGCCGGGGGCCGGGCTCCGGCTTCCCCCGGGGACGGGGCGGCTGCTTCCGCGGCCTGAGCCGTGTAGCGCGGCGGCGCGCGGCGGCGGGGCGAGGAGCAGCCGGCGAGCGCGGCTCGGCCCGGAGCGCGCGGACCAGGGGGGACGGGGGGCGCCTGGGGCGCCGCTGGAGAAGGGGGTCCCCCTGGGGGCGCTGCTGGGCATGGGGGTCCCCGTGGGTGGCGGGGTCCTTGGGGTGTCGCCTCCCCCCTTGTCCCTGCGCGGGGAGCTGGCGGGCGAGCGGTGTCCCCAGGCTCGGGCACCCCGCGGGATCCAGCTGCCCCCGCCAGCCCGGCCCCGGCCGCCCTGACCCTCTCTCTGGGCGTGGGTTCGGGGCAGGACAGCCCTGTTCTGCCGGGTGCCCACGGGGCAGCTGCCCCTGCTGGAGCTGAATCCTCGGGCAGCCTCTGCCGGCTCGGCACCCCCGGGGCGGGCACAGGGCACCTGCGGGTTGAGCTGCCTTTTACAGAGACTCGGATATTCCGGTCCTGGCGCGGGCAGTGGTGGGCAGACCGGCGCCCCCCTTGCACGGGCCCTGGGGCAGGGGCCACGCCTGGAAAACTCCAGCCACCCTTCTGCCTCGCCATGTCCTCCCTCCTTCAGCGCCCGGGGGCAGAGTCTGTGTCTCCTTTATGTGTTGTATAGGGCCGCGCACGCCAACAGCTCACTAAGGGTAGAGACAGTCCCTTCCTTGCGAAATACTCGGGCACAGGGCAGGAGCCGGTGGCTGGTGGGCTAGTGCCCTCCTTCCTGCTCTGTAAATTGGGGCATGGGCAACACAAAATGTGAACTGTCTCTAGGAACTGTATGTGTGCCTCTACAACGAGGCTGGTCTGAGTCCTCTCTGATTTACAGAAATCCTGTGTCCTGGCTGTGAGCTGCCTCTTTGTTTTGGGATGCTGGGAAAGGGGATTGGTGTTTTTTCTTTGTTCAGAGTCTATCCTTTTAGTAAAAAGAAAAGGAGTACTTGTGGCACCTTAGAGACTAACAAATTTATTAGAGCATAAGCTTTCGTGAGCTACAGCTCACTTCATCAGATGCACTAACAAATTTATAGGAGCATAAGCTTTCGTGAGCTACAGCTCACTTCATCGGATGCACTAACAAATTTATAGGAGCATAAGCTTTTTAAAATGCATCCGATGAAGTGAGCTGTAGCTCACGAAAGCTTATGCTCCTATAAATTTGTTAGTCGCTAAGGTGCCACAAGTACTCCTTTTCTTTTTGCGAATACAGACTAACACGGCTGCTACTCTGAAACCTGCAGAATCTAAGACTTCATTTAATTAAAGAAGCTCCTTGCCCTTCTAGTGGTGAAGAAAACTCTGTCAATGTGACCAGAGTCAGTGTTGCCTTCCTGAGTCTACAGACTAGAGCTATAGTGCCACAGCTGCTTCTACCTTTGACTGAGCTTTGGGTGAAATTAACAAGACTTTAGACAGGTTCTCTGCTGCTCTTTAGAACTGTGGTCAACAGTGAACTTGACAAGAATTTGTGGCAATTTAACTTGGGGAAGCAGCTGAGGCATTGGGGAGGTGGATCACAAAAACCAGAGGCAGAGGCAGGGTAGAATGTCAGAGCACCTCTTCTCAACTACCAGCACGAGAGGTGAGCAGGGAAAGATGGGGACTTGGTTTTAAATGTATCAAATACATAATAGCCAAACCGTGATTTGAAAGCACCTTGGTGGGGATCTCTGCACCCTTTTCTTTCCCAGCAGTTGGTAAAGGGGACTTTGCTGGTGGATTTACTCTCCCCAGCAAGTAGGCGGTGAACGTTGATGGTGCTTGCCTCTTCCCTGTTTTCATATAGCTTCTTGTTAGTAAGTGTCTACTTAAAAACTTTAAGCTCTGTGTTTGCAGCATATTTCACAAGAGAGCTCAGTGGGTAATTTTACCAGTTGCTGATTTTCATGTGCCTCAAATCTGGAGAAGAGAGTTTATGTTTATTTCCTGTTAGGCACATTTCTAATGCAACTGACTCTGAGTTTGCTTTTTCTAAGGGCTTTCACTTGATTTTAAAGTTTTGATTTTTATTCTTTCACATTTTTGCAAAACCAGTGACTACCTGTGACACTCTCCTTCCTTGGAGTTCGAATGAATTCAGGGAAATATAACCAGGGATGAATTTGGCCCCAAATGTCTAATTTTTCATTACAATCTGTGTTTCTACCCCAGGGTAAATTCTCAGTTAATTATTCACTTTTTATGAATTGTGACTTTGGCACTGCCTTTCCCTTGTAGGGAAAGATTGGAAAGGAAAATCTTTTTGAGGTGAGTTCTCAGTGAGTTCTTAAAGAGAAAGTGGGAATTAAGGGCCAAGGGGATCATTATGATTTAATTTTGTAATAAAAGGAAGATGATTACACTGGAAATCTGGATTTATTTTTTGGAATGTCCAATAAGCTTTGTGGCATTTTCTGAAAGGAATATGAGAAAGGAAAGTATCCAGCCACGGTTTCTCCCAGGAAACTAGAGCCTCTGCCTGCTCTAGTACAGTTGTGATTGTTAAAGTCCTGAGCCTTAAACTTCATCCTTAATGAAGAAGTCCTGAAGCCAAACAACAGATACAGAAAAGAAACCTAAATCAAATGCTTAAACTGAGTTGCTCTGAGAAGGTGTTAGTAGGGGGGGCATTTTGCACACATCCGGATGGCACAGTGAAATCAAGAGGCTTTGGCCTTCCTATGAGTGGTTATTTTCATCCCTCAGTTGTTTGGTTTTCTAAAATTCACCTTGCTGTTTCTTTTAAACAAAGACAACAGAGAATTTGCTGCTTTAAGCAACAGGTCAGTATCTATTCAAAACGTTTTTATTAAAAACCACTTAACCTCACCTACTGCTGTATTCTTAGCTCTTCAGGGAATGCTTTTGACTTGGGTTTGTCACCCATTTGAGGTTATACGTTACAATCCCTCTTCCAAGGGCAGTGGCAGAAATCCCATTACCAGAGACACTTTAAAACCAGCCTGGACGAAGCAGCAGACAGCACCTTGTGAGGAACAGGGCCTGCCCCGACCCGAGGCTGGACTAGATGTGACGTGATGTTTTCCCATCTCTGACTTGTAGGCCTCTAGACTGAGGTCTGCTTGTTTTAAGTTTTTATTTGCTCTGCTTATCACTTTAATGCTTTTAAAATGGTAAGCCAAAGCTGCTGAATTAAAAAAAAAAAATTCAACTACCCCTATCTGTTCATTTTTGAAAAAGCATTTGATTGACTATTGCATGAGGAGTCTTTAATGTTAAAAACCTGTCTTCTACATGAACAGCTAAGTGATCTGTTGAACTCACAGCCCTTCCATGACTTGTTTTATCAAGGAACAATATAGCTTCTTGGTGGACCAGTCCAGGCACATGGCAGGAAAGAGGGAGTTGCCATTTCTGCCATCCTGTTCTTCCTCTGTGCAGTTTCCTCCACTTTGGGATGGGTACTACATGGTTGCCTGCTCCTTGCTCACGCTGGCTGGTTGCTTCCACAGAGCTCCTGATAGTGCTAGCTGCTAGCCTTGGTTTAAGTTTTTCTTGTTTAGGAATCATGCGGACCAAAAAAGTCACCTAGAATTGCAGGAGTGGTAGAAGGAGGCTCCTGTGAGCATTAGTGACTCTTTGAAACTTGCGCTGCCTGAGGATGCAGGGGGATTTGGGTTTTGGTCCACTTCGAGCGTAGGACTGCAGAGAATACAATTAATAGCTCTTCTGTGTGCAGAAGTGGCTGCTGGAGCTTTGGGAACACATGGCAAAAAAGCACAAACGGGTGGGATGGACTCTTCTCCCCAGGGGGGTAATGCTGGGACCATGCTATAAAGACTGACTGGAGTTCCTTGCTCTCAGTTGCTGAACCATCACATTCTCTCCAGCTTGAATGTTTCTAAGGCACCTGTCACCAAGGTATATTGGTGGCACTGGATGTTGTATCTACATGTCCTTCAGAATGACACCCCAGGAGCTGAGTGCTGACGGATAGGCTAAAGGTCAGATCTGATCCTTGGTAGGATGCTAGGTCACCAGCCTTCCCTCCGCCAGACTGGTGATTGGTCCCCTGCAGGGTTTGCAGCCATCTGCAGCATGCCTGCTGTCAGAGCTCTGCTTCCTGTTTACACTGCAGCCCATTTCAGAAGAGACATTGGGGTAGTCCAGCTGGCAAAGGATGCAGCAGGCAGCTGGAGTGGCTCAGTTCTCTGGAGTCATCACAGGCAGCAGTCTCTTCCCAGCCTGTATTGTAGTTCTCTCCTCTTGCCTTTATGTTGACTCAGAACATTAGCCTTGTACAGCTCTAGTGGTGTTCCCTGATGATAGATTTCATTTCAGAAGGGGTTTCGACATTTACAAGGTCAATAAGAAAAACATCCACCGTTACTCAGATAACCACTCGTAAGGGCTATAAATCTGCCAGCTTCAATGTACAAGCCAACTCCAAATTGCTGGGGTCAGGAAGAAACTTCCATACAGAGAAGTTACTGGCTGAAGTGGTCACTGCAGTGTTCCTCGCAGTGTTCCTTCCTCAGAAGCATTTAATACTGGTCAAAATAAGACAGGCCTCCCTGCCCACCTGGCTCACCCAATAAGGCACTTCCTACAGCATGTTCCTAATTCCAGCTCCATCCACACCATTGTATAGCCTTCCACTTCCTGCATGCCTAAGAGGGGAAACTAATAAAGTGATTCCTCAGGGCTCAAACTTGCATCTTCCCTAGAAGAGGAAGAGTTATTTGTGGCAGCCATAGCAGTGGTGTGGAAAATGTGTGTGGGGCCAGCTGACTTTCTGTTCGTGCTCATGGGATTCCTGCTATACTTGGCTTGCCCAAAGCCATGCTTGCAGGGCCCTTGTTGCCCCAGAAGCTTTGGCCAAAAGGACTGCAAGCCTGTGAATTGTTTGGCCTCTGCCTGGCCTTCCATATCAAGGATTCCTCAGACAAAGGGGTTATTTACAGACAACTGGGGACTGACTAATGGCTTTGAATAGATGCCAGCCTTCTGCTGGAGACGCCTGATTCGGCAGCTGTCCTAGTGACTCTTGCCGATTGCTCCAGTAAGGAAGCCATCAATCTTGCACTGGGATTGGGCTACTTTGGCATGTCTGCCATTCTGAACTTGCCAGAGCTCCCCCCGTAGAGTGCCAGCTTGGGCTGGAAAGAGGGACGTACTGGTGAAAGTCACTGTTCCTTTGCCTACTGGAATGTCTCCCTCTTGTTTCCTGTGTTTAGCTAATTCTGCCTATGTGAGACACTGCAGTAAAACTAAACATGTTTTATCCCAGCAACGTCCATCAAAAAATCTTTTAAACGGGAAACTTCACGTCCATTTTCTTGAATTTTGGAAAACATCTAAAAGGGGTGTCTGGGGTGGCGCAGAGAGAAAGGAGAGGTCGGCTAGATCTAGAGTCTTACTGGGGTGAAAGGAACAGAGAAATCTACAAAAAGAAAAGGAAAGAGAAATCTACAGCAGCAATCCCGAACTGCAGCTGGGAAGGGGGCGGAGCTGTGGGAAGGGGAAATGCCTGTTGCTGCAGTGAGAATTAGAGAAATTAGTACCCAGGTTTGTGGCAGTTTGGAATTATTTTTAAAACCCAATTATTTGGTGTCAGAGTCCCTTTCTTAAAAACCAGACTATTTTAAATATGAGTGGTGAGATTTTGGAAGCTGACTAGGCCACATAAGCCCTATTTATTTCAGTAGGGGTTGCATGGCTAAAACCCTTAGCTGATGTTGAAAATCTTTCCCCACTGAATATTCTTACTGAAGTAGCCATAATGCTGCATTGGAGCTGCTGCCACAACCTCAGTGCTTAGATACTGCGGTGATAGGACCCCAGATGGTCACCCGAAGGCCCTTTGCTTCTGTGATACATAGCTGCTAGACTTTGCCATCCCAAGCAAGCCGTGTCTTAGCTACGGTTCCATGGAGAAATGCTCCACACTGGGAAGATGTACTTGCTGTGAGCAGGTCTTTGTTCCTTCTTCCCCTTCTGACTTCTGTTGACTTTGTAAGGTGTAAAGTACAGTTGTCAGCAGTTTACAAGGAGGGAGAGAACAAGGTTTCCTGTTGAGAAAAATGTCAAGGGTCGGGTTGAGAAAGGAAAGGGGGAACTGAAGAATGTCACGTCTCCCATCTTCCTGTATCTCATCCTAAAGGAATCGCCTCTGCTCGTGCCTCACCATGTTGCTGTGTTTGCTAATTTGGAAGGCAATTTAATTGATTATTTTTTCCTTTATTCAGGCAGGAGCCCACTGAGATGGCATCCCAGGGAGGGCTGGCAAAGGGCAACTGTTAGTAGCAGTTCCTGAGTTACACTTCACGCCATTTAAAATCAAACCAAGTTACTTTTAAAATGAGGCATTAAAACTGGATCTAAATAGCATTAGTTTAAATGCATTAATATAGCATCTTAGCCATAGAATCCAAATAGCAGTGAAACAAAGGAGCTGGAGTCTCTGCTTTTGTTCTTGATGCAATCTCACTATAAGCCTTTAATTGGTCCTGTGCTCATGTTACCATTATGTTCCTGGAGATTTAAAGCTCACTTATACTATTTCTAAGCTAGCTGTGTATATAGAACCCTGTATCTTTCCCCCTTGCGGGAAATGGCTGCATCTTCCTCTGATAAAGTGTGCTGAGCTTCTCAGGTAGAAAACTAAAGAATTCTTCTTAAATCAGTGCATTGAATAAACACCCAGAAACCCCAGACCCTTTTGTTTTCATCAGAAGGCTGACTTGAGTCATGGCGGGAGAAAACTTTATGTAAGTGTTCGTGCCCAAGCTGCCCAATGCCAGTTCTATTCAGGAATCCAGATCAACTTTCTGGTCCAAAGCTGGGGGCCAGAGCCAAGAACAAAATCTGAACTGTTTCAAACTCCCTAACATAGCTTTGAATGTTTAAGCAGCCAGCCAGAGCCAAGCCGGAGCTGTTATCAGCACCAACGACCCATAAATCCTGTGTGCAGGTGACTGGACAACTGGAGTTTTTCTCTCCACACATGAGAAGGGAAAGGGAACTCTGAATAACGTAAGGAAATGCCTAGTGTTGGAGCTGCTGCAGCCTGGCTTCCCTAGTGCTTCCTTTGCCACATGTTACGCTTGACCCTGCCAGTACCAGCCGCCAATAGGAGTCAAGTAATTGTCTCCAGTGACAGATTAAACCTCATTGCCATTGTTAAGGGTCCAAGATTTTCCTTTTTTTCTCAGGTTAAACAACTGCTTGGATGTGCAGCCAAAGCAAACATGAGCTCATAAAGATGTGGAGCTAACCAATGATAAACAGCTCCTAAGAGCTGATCACTCCCATTACAGAATAGAAATGGGGATTTTTGCTACTAGGAGATGAGTAGAGGGAAGTGTGGGGATAGCCTTCCATCTGTTGCTATTAATGGGAGTTGTAGGTGTGCATTAAGGGGAGAAGTGATCTCTAAGGTAACCTCAGAGTCTATTGCTTTCATTGCATGATGCCATGCTGAGAGCTGTGTTCAAGTCCTGAGCTTGTACTCCCATTCCTGGGGTTGGGAAGGCTGCTGAAGTGGCATATTCATTCTCTTAGATGGGTCCCTTGCTTGCTAAAAGGAAATGCTTTTCCACACACTACGGAGTTTGCCCATGGAATGCATTGACGTATCGGTGAAACAAAGAAGTTAGCAGGATTCAGAAAGAAATTAGGCACCTACATGTGTGACAAATACCTAGGATTGTAATAAATTAGAGAAAACACAAGAGTTTTGGAAGGGATATTAAACTCCTCTTCTTCAGGGCATGAGCCAACCTCTAACTATTGGGGATTAGGAGAAAAACTTTCCTTGGGGGTAAGTTATTCCATATCTCCCTGCGGCAGGATTTCTTGTACCTTCCTCTGAAGCTGCTGGTAGTGGCCACTCTCAGTGACAGGATACTGGACTACATGGACCCCTGGTGTTATCCAGTGTGGAGATTCCTGGGTTTCTTGTGCAACTTGCAGCCAATGTAAAAGGAATCTGTACTGTAGGGTCTTCGAGGTAATGAAGTGAGCATCTAGGTAGACTGTACAGCGTTTGGGTATCTGTCCATCTCTGGTGCTTTGTATCTACCTGAAGACAGCTGAGATGGATAGGCCCTTTTACGTTGGACTCTTTTGCATTCCTGCTTCTGTAGGTTGTGTGGGCAGGGCCCAGGTGCCCCCTTTGTGAATCCAATCTTGAACATTTTGCCATTCTCCCATAGACCCAAAGCAGCAGATGAAAAGCAGCTGAGAAAAGTGATGTAACTTTAGAGGATTCAAAAGCTCTGGGTAGTAATTATTATTAATTATGCAGACACCTTCAGGACTGGGAACACTGTTCCCACTTTTATCTCAAGCCAGCCAGGACTCATGCTGACAGCGCACCTGGAAATGAGGTAATTGAATACTCTGCCCACACTGTTCAGATTTTGCTGGGTTTGGGCAGAGACATAGCATGTGCATTCTGTGTTCCTGGGCAACGTTTGTTCCTCAGCAGCCAGAAAGTCTTTCCACTTGAAATGAGGCAAGACAGAACATTGCTCTTCCCAGCGTGAGTAAGAGACTCTGAAGCAGCTGCGGTATGGCTTTCCTCAGAAATTTCCTTTGCAGATGTGGAGGTTTTGCTGCCGTTTGAAATACGGTTAGGAGATGTTTCCAGAGCTGTTCAAATCTGCTATTTATTTGGGTTGCCAGGGATGATGGTAACGTGGATTGGAGGGGAACGTGTGTGGGATTGCGGCAGTTAGAGCTGGAAAAGGCTCATTAGGTAACATCCAGCTCATCCCTTACAATTTACTTTGGTGCTTTGCACTTGACTGCTCTTGGACTTTGCTGTTTTGAAGTGACTTCCAATGCGTGTAAACTAACAAGGAGTGTATGGAGGGGTGTGGATACAGCACAGGTGTTGGGATCACATTTGGTGGGTGGCGAAAGCTATTCAATCCAATGCAGGATCCTGGATGTTGGCACTCATCCAAGCTGGGGAGTCCTTTGAGACTCCCCCATGAGCTAGCTCTCCTCTGGCAGCATGGCTGGAGCAGATTGAAACTGACGCTCGTTTTCTTCAGTGTTTTGTGCATGCCTGCATGTAAGGCTAATTGGACTAGTTATGGAGAAGGCTAACAAATTAAAGTTTTCAACCTCACACCACCCTCTTTCCACACCCACCCTGACTTCTCTCTGAAATATGGAGGTTGGGAGAAGTCCCCTTTGTATCCACACCTACACCCCGTGGAAAAATGCTAATCAAAGCTGTGCTCCTGACAACTTCCATTTTGGCAGAAACAGATCCCCAAGAGCCTTGCCTTTGTGGAGATAGCCCATTGGTGCGCGTGCAAGTGTAGGTGGCGCACACAAGCTATGTGCTCTGAACATGGTGTAGCTGCAGCAGTGGGAGTGCGTGACAACGTGCCCAGGTGTTGTAGGTCAAATCAGCAGGGCGGTAAAAGTAGAATCACCAGCCCTTCCATGTTAGGACTCCATCTGCATGTCAGCAGTGGGTGGGAAATGTGCTAAAACTGTCCTAGTGTAGGCAGGGGCTGAAAGCACCGAATTCCCCTTCCCAGAAGAAGTAGCCTGTGCTTACACACTGCTCTCTGGAGAGTTGTTGGGCTGAAACAAATCATTCAGATGCAATAGAAAACACTTGGACTCACCTTAACTGATGAAGCAGTTTGCCAGCATTTTGCCTCGAGGTCCCCTGTCCCAGAAGGTTTCCCAGCATAAGGACTTGAGCTGGTTTCCCAGAAAGGCTTCTCTTGGATCTGTGCTGTTGGGGATGTTGTGGCATATCATTGGCCTTTTCATTTTTCCAGGAGCCAGCCCTTGTTAGCTTCATTCTCACACCATTGTTTGGTTTTTCGAAGATGCTTTCACTAGCTCTTCCAGACTGTCATGTGGGAATTGCTTACTAGCAGGGATTTTTTGCTTTGACCCAAAGCTGCACACTGCTCCTTCTGTACCACTGCCAATGGCATTTCCAGTCTCTTCTGAGCATATGTTTTGCAATAATACACAAACTCCTTGGCTCCCGAGAACTGCCTTACGGAAAGATTAGTATCTCTTAACAAAGGAATTAAGATACTAAGAGTGAAAGCAAAGGCAATATCTTGGAGCCTGGAGGACTGTCCTGACCTTTCCCAAAGGCCTCAGTGCAGACACTGGTGTCTGGCTAGCAGATGGAAGATGTTTGCGCGGATTTTAGTCAGCTTGTGAAGTCCTCTGTCTGGTGACCGGGCTTGCTGTGAACATGCTCTGCACATTATTGCCATTTGGTTTACATCTTGCTGATCTGCAGCAGCCTCACCAGGGAGCCCCTCCTCTCTGAGATTGCCTGTGCTGGAAGTCTCCCTGCTCTGCCCTTATGTCTGGGTTAGCTCACTTCTAGATGGAGTGGGTTTTTGAGCATTGCAAGCCATGTTCCTCATAGGAAGGGTCTCACAGATGGCTTCATCACTTCTTTTTGTCTATGACTGGAAAAGGAAGAGATTCCACTTGCATCAGGGTTCAGTAGTGACCCCTTGAATAGTATCTTGCCTGTTACCAGCTGTGGAGGACATCAACATTAGTGCTTTCAGAACTATAGGAGAAAAGTACTCCAGGAAAGCACAGCCCTTCACAAAGGCAATTTAAGAATTATTATCCCTGCTTTACAATGAGGAAACTGAGGTACAGAGATTGGAAGGGACTTGCTCAAGATTACGCAGCAAATTGGTGAAAGAGCTGGGAATATAATCCAGATCTTCTGACTCTTGATCTGTTATGCCAGTAGATCTCCGCCTTTTCCAGATTGGGACTCGCCTTCAACCTAGCAACATGGCAAGATCAGAATCGTCGCGTGTGCCACACTGAGAACCTCTGTGTTAGGTCATAGCTCCCTATGCCTGGTGGAGACCTGTTTTTTTTCCTGTAGGGACAGAGAATGAATGATTGATTAGCAAATTGACTTCACTGTTCCTAGAGTGAAATGTCTTCCCCAGCTCCTGATTATTGGAGAGTATTGCCCCTGAAGGGTTTAGATGAATCAAGACATGCTGATACAGTTCCAATTGCTGGTGCTTTGTTCTGTTTATCCGTGGTTTGAGTGCTTCCCTCCGGTCTAGTTATAGCCCCAGTAACTCTTTGATTAAAACGCTTTGCTGCTGTTGAGCTGTGCTGGGGGAGCGAATGAATGTAGTGTGGACATTATAGTGCTTATTGGAGAAAACCATATGCCCTTGAGTTTCCTTCTCATATGTGAGAGTATGGGGTGTTGTGGTGACCCTTGGTTTGGGGGCAGCAATTGCACTTAAGTCATGCTGAATGGCTCTGGCACAGTTTTTAGTTAGAAACCTTTGCTGTTGTCCCCTTAGATGCAGAAACCTCATGTACTAGACTGAAAATATTTCCACCAAAATCAGAGGCGACATGTAACTTTTACTAGTGCAGGGGCACAGTTTAAAGGTTCTGGGGGGCATGTGATGACCCCTCCCCCTCCCCAGGCCACCCCTCCTGCATCTCCCACACTTGCTCCAAGCCAGCACCACCTTGCCGCCATTGTATCTATACCACCCTCTCTTGGGACAGAAAGTAGTTGTTCCCTTAGAACAAAGCTTGAGCACAACACCTTTCCTTTGACCTTCTCATGTCGGTACTCCAAGCAGCCAGAGGAGAAATCCCCAGTCTCTGGTGTTACTAACTGAAGACCATCCAGCTGGTTTGCTTACTTGTGTGTGTGTGTTGCAATATTATCTCTTAAGTCATGCAAGCTAATGGAACTTGTGATTTGGCAGGTAAAGTCTGACCTCATGGCAAGAGGAGACTTGGACTCACCCAGGCACGTGATTAAATTAACTTTGAACATAATGTTTTAGGCCAGAGAATTTCAGACTCCTCTGAGGATGCCCTACAGCCTGAAACTAGGGAGAGTCTGCTTTACCACGCTTTCCAGAGAAATGAACAGCGACTGCTTTCACCTTATTGAAACTCCTGAGAGCCTCTTCCAGGCACCTGGGTCTCGATTAGGCAAAATGTGCAGTGATAGGTTTGGAATGAGTATTTGTTTGGTGTGTTTGGGCCTGGGGACCCCATGTAATAATCTGAACAGTTGCTGCTGAAGATGTAGCTGGGGGAGCATAGTTGGAGTGACCAGATAGCAAGTGTGAAAAATCGGGACGGGGGTAGGGCGTAATTGGCATTTATATAAGAAAAAGTCCCAAATATCGGGACTGTCCCTATAAAATCGGGACAACTGGTCACCCTAAGCGTAGTGTCCATGAGATGATCCCCATGAAAATAGGGACCAAACCACTACTGCACTGAACAATCTAGCTCTTTGGAACTACGTTGGTGAGCATGTGGCCCAGGGCACCACAAGCTGAGCAGTGCAGATCCCCTGAGCTGCAGTTCCCTCCAAGTTCCCAGTTGCTGTTGAACCTCTGGAGAAGACCAAAGCTCCCTCCGAGTTTGACACCCTTAGGATAAAGGGCATCTCCAAAGAGCAGAGAGCTTCATAGGTGGCTCCCTGGCTCCTGCCTGTGATTCTTGCTTCCCCTCCCCACATGGTGTTTTCTGCATTACAGCCCCAAGGAATGCGATTTGGGATCTAGATACAAATAGTCTCATTGCTTCTGTCTGTGTGGAACTTCTTTCACTTCCACAAAGACCGGGACTAGGGACTAGGCCTCAACTTGTTTATCTGAACTCTCCTGCTCGTCTGTCTAAAGGGTGCCTTGGAGCAGGGGGAAATCTAGCTGGAGCTGTCAGTTCCTGAGATGTTCGCCCTTTGTGTGCAGGACTTTCTGGCCACGTGGTGCCAGTGTGCGGACAGCAGGCCTCATGGGCAAGGCTTCGGAAGGCTGCTTAAAGGCAAAGCCTTCGAGGCTTCGGAGGTGGTTGGATGGGTTGGGTCTGCAGCATGAACATTGCGATGAGGCTTCACAATTCCAGAGCATTCTCCAAGCGATGGTGCTCGTCATCCCGAGTAGCAATGTTCTCTTCTGCTCACGCTTGTATATGTGTGGTTCTGTGCTCCAGTGGATACGGCACTGAGCTGCCTCTCATGCTGGATTCTGAATTACTGAATGTACAGAATCTACTGGTATATTTCTCTTCCCCCAACTCTGTCTCACATGTTCTGTCCCTTTGTATCCTGGAGTCCCAGTCTTTCCTCGGCTGGGGAACTCTCCTCCTACACCGGGGCGGGCAAACTTTTTGGCCTGAGGGCGGCATCGGGTTTCTGAAATTGTATGGAGGGCTGGTTAGGGGAGGCTGTGCCTCCCCAAACAGCCGGGCATGGCCCGGCCCCGGCCCCCGCCCCCTATCAGACCCCCCCCATGCTTCTCAACCCTTGACGGCCCCCCCAACCACATCAACCCCCCCAACCCCCACCCCCCCCCCCGGACCCTGGCCCCACCACCCTGCTCTCTGTCCCCTGACCGCCCCTGGATCCCCCCCTAACTTCCCCTCGCCGCCCCATCCAACTCGCCTCTCCTTCCTGACTGCCCCCCCGGGACCCTGCCCCATCCATCCGCTCCTTCTCCTTGACCACCCCCGGAACTCCTGCCAATGACTGCCCCCCACTGCCCCATCCAACCCCTCCTCTCCTTCCTGACTGCCTCAACCCCTATCCACACCCTCAAACTCCCCTGCCCCTCTATCCACCCCCGCTCCCTGCCTCCTTACCACGCTGCCTGGAACACCTGTGGCTGGTGGCACGGCTGCACCAGGACAGGCCACCGCACGGCACAGAGCACTGGGTCAGGCCGCGGCTTTGCAACTGTCCAAAGCATTGGCTGGCGGCACAGTGAGCTGCGGGGGTGGGGGAAAAGCAGGGGAGGGAGCTGGGGGCGAGCCTCCCGGGCCAGGGGCTCAGGGGCTGGGCAGGAGCGTCCCGCGGGCCGGATGTGGCCTGCGGGCCGTAGTTTGCCCACCTCTGTCCTACATGCTGCTAGGAGCTCTTTGTAAAAGTGGCTTAAAACAAGCTCTACAGAGAATCTGCGTGATCCTCCCAAAAAGGCTTCTTTCCAAATCTCTCCTGCAACAGCTTTGTCCCTTCATTTCTCAGCCGTAAAGGCTGGCTGCTTTTTATACTGCCTCTGGCTTAGCTGGCCAGTGCTCATTCGGCCACACTCTTAAGAAATCCTAGTGGAGAATTAGACCTGGCAGCTGCAGGCCTGTTACCTCACCCCACAAAAATGCTTTGTTATTGAGAAAATGGAAACTGTCTGAGGTTTCTGGGCTGAACAGAAATCACTGGGATCAGTTTTAACCACAGCTTGGTCATGGCTGCAGAACATTCCCCTAGCTGAGCATTCTCTCTTCTAAACCATAATTTTCAAGACATTGGAGAGCTGTAGGGGTTTCACTGGTTAGCTGAGCAAATATTGGAGACTGTTATGCACTCTGCTGAAGCCTCACTGAAATCTCAGGCTTTCTCAGCAAAGACAGCCATGCCACCAGGTAACCCTTTGAAACCTGTTGCCCAGAACAAGAGTGTCCTGTGGAAACTATGCCAGGTTCATCTCTGATCTATAACCCAGACTGCCCCACTTGCTGGCATTCGCTTCCTGGAAAGTTGGTCACTCTGCCTTTGTTAAAAAGGTGGGTAAAGGATATGTAAGCAGTCTTTAAGCCTCAAGGAGAGGAGCTGTGGACGTATGTGGAGCCTTCCATGTTGTAATCCTCTAGCATCCAGATCGAATCCCCAGTTCTGAAGGAGGAGCTTTGCTGTTTTAGTGACCTTTTAGGGTCAGTCTCAGGAGTGTTCTCTGGACAGGGAGTTCTGAGGGGAAAAGAGAGAGCAGAAAAATTCAGTATGAATTGTTTTCCTTATCTGCAAGCTGATTTCCCCCCATGTTTCTGTAAAGGATATGAAATGACATTTTGGTCAATACTGGTTTGCAGAAGCAGCATTAATCTAAATATAGAACGCTCCTTGCTAACAGATCATAGTTCTGTTTACATACAGTTATATTGGTAGCTTACAGCTCCTGTTGAGAAAGTTGCATAAGCATTCTTCACTTGATATGCTAGTAGGACTGGACAAAGCAGCATTAGTTCTTTGGATGCAAATTGAACACATGATCCGGGTTTTTTTAAACCTAGTGAATCCTAGTAGGCCAAATGAATTCTTCCATCTGCTACAGATGTTTTACGTGACCAAATAGTTGAGTGCATAAAAAAACAAATATCCCTAAAATATTGCAACCATGATTAGATATTTATCATTTGACAGTGATATGTAAATATGGCTTTGGTATTTTGAGAGTTTATTTACCCAAGCTTCTAGTGTTCCCTAGGAAATCCCGTAACTAAAATGGCTCATACCTTGTCATCTGAGGAGAACAGTGACTAGTCAGCATCTCCTCGGAGCCCCTTTGAAACTCAGAGTGGGTTTTAGGAATAGTAATTCCTAAACTTACTTAACTTGTGAACTAGGCCCAGCTGTTCAGGGCAGAGTCCAGGATCAGTGTTTTAGCTGTAAAGAACTGTTTCCATTCTAGACCCCTACTTTCTGTGAGTTTAAAATGTGGCCATAAAAATCCCTTCCAGGCTCAGCGCTGGCTCCTGAGGTCTCTGGGAGATGTTTTAAATACAAAATGCAAATGGTAAAAACAATTGGCAGTTTTTTCACATAAAAGTATTTTACCCTTGTGGGGTGGGTATGGGTGGGTGGGTGAGAGTGAGTGAGATTCCGATAACTTTAAAGCAGCCTCAGTTCTGCAGGACCGAAACTCGCAATGTGGATTTCCCTCTCCTGGGTACATTGCAAGTAAAGCAGTTTCTGTGGGTGCAGCCACTGGCAGTAGAGCATGCCCTTTACATACATTCTGCACCGGCAGCAATGAGGAGGAGTGTTAACTTCCGAGTTACAGAGAGTTTCATGCTGTTCTAATGAAACAAAAGAAGTTACACTGAAGTGCAGAAAGACTCCTGAGTTAGGCAAACTTCAACTCACTAAAGCCAAGAAATTCCCCTCTCAGGTTTGCAGTTCTCCTATGACCCATTGTGCTGTTCTTTACACATGTTGTTCTGCAGTCCCTTGTACAGTAAGAGGTAGGGGAGTGGCATGGTGCTGAAACTAAAAGCTTGTCTACAGGTAAAAGTTAACATCAGTTAAGGTAGGGTGTGAATTTATAGTGCAACAGCTGTTCCTGAATAACTACATGTGTGGAGATTTGTTATTCAAGAACAAGAGAACCTTGTTTCTGTTGGCTTAGCCTGCTTTCAAAGCCCGAACTTTAACAGAAGAAGCTGGAAAAGACACGGTCACATGTGGTCACATATGAAAGACCTGTGGCCCACAGTAACTTAGTTCTATACATGTACGTTCCTCTCTCTTTTATATTTTATTTCTCTTTGTGACGAGGGTTGCCTGTAGTAGAGAGACTCTGGGTTTAGATCTGTAGCATATATACATAGGGGACTTTAGCAAAGGAGAAAATAGTCTTATAAGCATTTCTTGTGATCTATGTTTAAATAATTCCAGCAGGCTGGACTATATAGTGTATTTCTGAAACACAGGAAGCACGATGGCCTTATGGTTACAGCATTGGACTGGGACTCAGATCTGGGTTCGATTCCTAGCTTTGCCACTGACTCGCTATGTTACTAAATCCCTCTGTACTTCGGTTTCACAGTCTGTGAAATGGAGACAAAATGCTCCCTGACCTCACAGGAGTGCAGTGAAGATAAGTGTGTCCGTGTTTGTGAAACACTCGGATAGCACCGCGGTGGAAGCAGTAATGTTATAAAGGGTGGAGAGATTTAAGAACTGGTTACATGTGGAAGCTGAGCCGCTTTGCACTTACATTCCTGAAGTGGCGGGGGAAGCCTGTATCGGCAGGGAAGTACGTACTTTTCTAGTAGAGGAAACGTTCCTCAACTCAGCCTTCTCTGGAGGTGGGCAACAGGTTTTGGCCACTCACCTATGGCCTAATGCTTGGTCCTGGAGGAATAGAGAGCAGCACTGTTACATTCCCGCATGCCACAATAGCAGATTATTCAGTTTTATAAAACTACAGTGCACCAAGAGCTTCGAAGATCTTCACATTTGTAGTATGCTTTTTCTAAAGTCCATGAATTTAACCTGGGTATAGTTCAGTGGCTGCCATTAACTCAATGTACGCCTTGGTCCCCAATTCAGAGAGTTCTGGAGTATGCAGAATAATTGTGCACTCACTCAAGAGGTGTAATTAGTCTTGAGTATACAATACATTGCAAGGAACTCTGACCAAGAGAAGCTACGCTGTGTGTGTATTTTCCAGCCCTACACAAACCCGTCATGTAAGCCACTGAGGGGTGAGCACTGTGCTTGAATGGACACATCATGCACATAACTCTGAGCAGCTGAGAGGCCCTAGACCACATGTGGGAAATCCCAAATGTGGTTCAATCTATTGAAGAGAATAGACTTGACTTGACCATGCTGCCACAGGCAGTGATGCAACTAAAGTGAACAGGATCATTCTGGCTTCAGATCTTCAACATGTGAAAGTGAGTTTTGGAAGGGGATGCAGAGCTCTGGTTCTGGACAAGAGTCTCTGGCTCTGCATATCCCTCTTAAGAACCAGGCCCAGGTAGTACCTTCTGTTTAAGTAATATAGGGCCTGATCCGGCTGCGCTGATGTTAGTGGGAGTTTTGCCATTGACCTCAATAGGATGAGGCTCATTAGGTTAGTATGATGATTTTTGTTAGCAATTCATTTTAGATTAGCAAAAAGAAAAGGAGTACTTGTGGCACCTTTGAGACTAACAAATTTATTTGAGCATAAGCTTTCGTGAGCTGTAGGGGATCAAATCAAATAAATTTGTTAGTCTCTAAGGTGCCACAAGTACTCCTTTTTTTTGCAAATACAGACTTACACGGCTGCTACTCTGAAACCTGTCATTTTAGATTAGGGCACCCTTCCTGTTTGCGCTCTCCCTCTTGTCTCAGTGTGCTAGTGAGAGATGAAAGGGGTTCAGAAACTAAGTATCGCCAACAAAACCAGAGCCAGGGACTTTGTCAAATGCGGAGACTTTTAGAGGAACTTTAACAAGAGTCCAATCTTCAGCCCCATGTAGTGAAACCTGAACCTGGGTAGGAAATGCTGTGTTGATGTCACCCTCTGGTTTGTGATGTGGCTGCTTTTGTTTCTGGGCAAGCACTTAAATGTTTTGCTAGTGAAGTGGTGATTTACCGGTGAGTGGTTTTGCTCACAGCACCTGCTGTAACAGATTCCAGTATGAGTCACTGGGAGAGTCAGTCTGTCCATTGCTCCTTAGGTCATTGTGGCTGTTGGGATTGTGTTGAGTTTTAATCAGATCCATTGCATTCAACAAGCCGACGTAACTTTCTGCCACAGTTAGAGTATTGGTCTGGCTGCGTTATTGTTGCTTTGGATGGCTTGCCACAAATACCCTATTCAGCTAGCGTGTTCTCTGTTTGATGGGGAGAACAGAGGGCTGGTTATTAGCATGCTGGGATCTCCATTACTCCCCTTGTTGTTGAACTGGAGGCCCTGATCCTACAAACATGTGAGCGAGCAAATAAACTTGGAAACTTTTTAACTGTAACCAAACTGCCTTGCTCTGTGGCTGTTCTCCACTGGCTGTTGCACCATGTGCCTTGCCATGAACAGAGGAGGTTGTTGTCATTTTCAGTGAGTGAGCACAGCACATCTTCTTTACAAAAAAGAAAAAGATCATTTCTTCACCGCACAGGGTGTGAACCCTTCCTGGCCTTTACCTTGAGGACATAGCGAGCTGGGTGTCTCCTAGTTAAAATGCTGCCCTATACTTATCCCATTGTCCTGAAAAGTAAATCTGTTTCTTACAGGTTTCCCTTGCTGCTTTTTACTACTACCCCTTTACAGCTCAGTAAACACCAGGTCTGTACCGTTGTTGTTACTTCTACGTGAGAATGTAGTGCAGGAAACAGGCAGCAGACGTGGGTCTGTTTTTCTGTTTTCATAGCTCTTCAGGGCACTTTAAAGAGAGATGAGAACTTGGCCCCTGCACCAAAAATCTCAGAAAGAGATGAAGAGTCAGTGCTAGATGCTGCTTGTTGCCCAAACACAAAAGCTTTTCCTTGTGGCTGTGGTGGCAGGTAGCTCTAGTTCTGTGAGGTCATGCAGCATTTGTACAGCGGAAGTTTGAATTCCAACTCCTTACTGTTAAGTGCGGGCACCTGGATATTTGTGTCCATAGTGGCTGTTTGTGTAGTTTTGCCTCTCGAGTTGGCAAAAAGCATTTTTACCCCCCCTGGCTATAGATGGCGAAGTCTCCAGCTCAGGAGGTGCCGCAGCAGCGTCAAAGCAGTTGTGCAAGAAGTGACGTGCTTTCCACTTCTCTTTCTCAGAAATAGCTCTGAGCAGTGTTTATCCAAAGTAAATCTCGATAGCAAAAGCTCTTTCGAGTTGAGTAATGGATGATTTCTCGTTTAAAATGCTCAATATTTGAGACGAAATTTTAAAAAATAGTACACAGGAGAAGTGTTGCAACAAAGGCGACTGATTTTTCAAGTGGCTCAGGTCTGTCCTGTACGTGTAATTGACGCCGGATGACTCTGCATCCAGCTGTCCGTGTCTGGAGAGTGTCAGCCTTGCAGATGTAAACTCATTTCAGCTCTGCTTTGGCAGTGTACAAGTGAAGCAAAGAAATTATCTCCCTGCGTCCCGTGCTCCCTTGTCTGTCTCCACTAAGTAGTTTCCTGACCTGCTGCAAAGCTGAGCAATCCTACCCTTGGAGTGTGTTACCTTTTTGCAGGAGGGCGGCAGCAAGGAACTCTGCAGCTGGCACGTGCTGTGACTCTCAGGCAACAGATGGTCTAAATTTTGGTTCAGACCACAAGAAGCTATTTATTGGGATGGTAACCTGAGCCTACTTCCCTTCCCAGGACTTGATACTTCACCAGAATTAGAAGCTGCAGGCATACTGGGGTTACAGAGCTGTAATTTCCTTTGCTTGTGAGGGATGCTAGCAGCTGTAATACATGCTTTCAGCAGAGACCTCCTTTTACTCTTTAAAGGGGCCTCAATGAAAAGAGCTAGTACAGAGCCAGAGACCTAGAGTTACCAGCCAAATGGCAGCAGAGACCTGCCGGTGGGTTAAAGTTTGGGTGGAAGGCTGGGGTGCTTGAACACAGGTGACCTCTGACCTCTCTCCTTAGAGACTGTATCTTGGAGAACTAGCTACTGACCGGGTTGCTGCCAAGATTGTGCTATACCCAACAACATGCATGGGACAGCACCAGTGGGTCCTGGGATGGGAGCAAGTGTCTTGAAACCTTGAAAAGTGTTCTCCTCGCTCTGTGTACAGGGGTGTTATGGTAAAAATGAACATTTGTGTTCTCCAGCTGAGGGAAGCCCCGAGGCTGTGTGCGCCCAATTTTAAAGTGCAGTCCAACACTGCCAGGCACACATTACATAAGCATTAGAGCAGGTGACCAGTCAGGAGCCAGATATGTTAAGGATGCCCAAGCTCTCATGACAGAAGAGACCTTGGTCTCTCTGGAAGCTTCTTGCAGACCTAGGGAATGTGATGTGGTGAATGTCATGGTGCAAATCAGCTGCTTATCACAACCATGCTGCAGTGAGTTACATCTGTAGTTACCAAAGCCACCTGGATCCTGTCCTCAGCAGTGTTTGTGCTGTGCTGGAGAGTATGGGTGGTGGTCTAATTTTGCTCCTGGTATTGGCAGCACAGTTGCCTTTGCATCAGAGATGTTTCAAGAACCAAGGCTGGACCTGGGAGGGTTTGTAAGGAGCAGAAATATTTAGAATCAGCTGATGGATGAGTTGTATGAAAGCTGGTCACATTTTGACTGCTCCTTGCAGAAGCTAACAGCAAACTGTTTAACTGGTAGTCTTAGGCCCCTGTTCCTTTCTTGTCCTATTCTATGCTGGTTCTCTTCCATCGTCTTGAAATCTAGGTCTGAAATGAAAAAACTTCTCTTCTGGTTAGCTTAATGAATGGTACTAATATTTATTTGGGGAAAAAAGAAAAAAGTCCTCCAGGCAGGCCTCTGTGCAGTAGCTGTGAGGGAGCCAGTTAGCTGCAGATGGAGACAGCTGTTCTGGAAGGGAACCTAAGGTTGTCTGAATTGGCTTGGGTGGATCTTTGACGTTTATCCCATCATTTAGGCGCTTCAGGCAGTTAGGCAAAGTTTCACCTTGGTTTTCTTGGAAGAGAAAGCAAGGCAGAGCTCACCTTTTCTAGAAGCATTTGCAACCCTCTAGCCAGAGGGGAAGTACCCCGAAGATTGGAATTTTTGACGTCCTTGTTACCATAATGAAACCGAAGCTCAATGCCATCTGTTAGATGGGTGACTAGTGTGCATGGGAAAAAGGAGCTGGAGCTCAGAGAGCAATCGTGTGCTTGGGTGCTTGCCTTCCTACTTTAGAGCATTGATACGAACAGGATTTTCCCTGAACTGTGACCCCCAACCCCTCTCTCTGATAAAACAATCAAACCAGGGCCCCAGTTGCTGTCCCTAAAACTTGGCTGTAGCACCTCTCTTCCATAGTCTACTCTAGGACTGTGGGGGCCCCCCCAGCTACCATCGCAGATGCTGCCTGTTCAGTAACCTACACCTTCCTTTGTAGTAAATTTGCTCAGTGCAGCCTGTCGTTAGGCAAGACGCCTCCCTTGCAAACCAGTATTGCGGGTAAAGGAAATGCAGCTATGCAGATCAACTCTGGTTCTCTCTTCTCCTCCCAGACCTTCTCTGCCCTAAATAATAATCTAAGGAGGAGTTTGAGTCAGAATCTCCTCTGGTGAATTCTGGGGCCGTGGATTTCTTAGCAGTCTGTAAGGTGGGTGTTATTTTGTTAGGAGGAGATTCTAATGTGTCTATCTCACTCCTGTGCTCTTGGATCTCCTCCTTCAGTGAAATGGTCCATTTGACTCGTGACAGATTCCAAGCTTCTCAAACCCTTCCAATCTTCAGCTTCTGTTGAATGCACAAAATGTGCTATTTATTACCCCAACTGACTCAACTTTGTATTTGTTCTTAAGCAAGATAATGGCCCATCTCTTGAGCAAAGCTCTGGCTGTGAGTGGTTTTCACGTCAGTGCAACAATACAGGAAGGTAGTTGTAGTTCTGAATGGTTTCAGAGTAGCAGCCGTGTTAGTCTGTATTCGCAAAAGAAAAGGGCAAGTACTTGTGGCACCTTAGAGAATAACATTATTGGAGCATAAGCTTTCGTGAGCTACAGCTCACTTCATCGGATGCATCGGTGGAAAATACAGTGCGGAGATTATATACACACACAGAGAACATGAAACAATGGGTTATCATACACACTATAAGGAGAGTGATCACTTACGATGAGCTATTACCGGTGGCGGGGGGGGAGGAAAACCTTTTGTGGTGATAATCAAGGTGGGCCATTTCCAGTATTTCCAATAGTTCTGAATGTATGTTAATAACTGGCATTTATTTACTACGCCTTGAGTCCAGCCTTCTCCTCAGGAAGGAATGGCTTTGTTTCAGATTCTGATGGTGCTTGCACGTAGGTGTGTAAATCCATGTGGATTATTGATGTAAGGCTGTTGATTAATCACAGTTAACTCACGTGATTAACTCAAAAAAATTAATCGTGATTAATAGCAGTTTTAATCACCTGTTAAACAATAGAATACCATTGAATTTATACATATTTTGGATGTTTTCTACATTTTTCATATATATTGTAGTCTGTGTTGTAATTGAAATCAAAGGTATATTATTTATTACAAAATATTTGCACTGTAAAAATGATAAACAAAAGAAATAGCATTTCTCAATTTTTCAAAACTTGACCTGTTTTTTGGGAAACACACTTTGTATCTGGCATGTGAAAAGAAAACTAAACTTCCGCTTGCACTAAGGTGTAAGACTCCTCTAAGAGGGACAGGGCTGGCTGGCCATGGGGCTAGAGCACTGGGTTGGAACTTGGGAGATCTGGCTTCGTTCTTGGCTTTGTCACAGACTCCTTGTGTGACCTTGAGCTCTCCACATGTCAGCTCCCCGTCCGTCAAAGAGGGATGGTATCCTTCCCCGTCTCGCCTCGTCTGTTCCGACTGTGGCTGGTTTGAAGCCTTGTAAGACACGGTCTGTGTAGAGCGCTGAGCACAGTGGAGCCCTAGTCTCTGGCTGGCCCTAGGCGCTCTTATAATTACAAATAACAATCTCGCCCTTTGCCCCCACCCGAGATCCCGTCGAGTTTAACACTCCTGTCTTTAGCTGGTGTCCTTCCTGCGCTCTTCGCTGTAAACCATCTGCTGCTGTACGTGGAAAGATGTGCTGTATAACCCTGTATGCACCATCACATGGCTTGGGGTTACACCTGGGCTACCTCGCACCAGTGAGGCCAGCGGCACGGTGCTGCATGTTCAGGCTTGGTGACGTTCTTGCAAATGCTGACCTCGAGCTGCCTGCCCTTTTCCTAGGGTTGGTTCAGTCCCAGCAGTATTGCAGTCATAGGACAGTGCAGTGTCTTTCTGCTGAAGTTTTTAAGGGATTCAGAATTGAGAGCCATTTTTAGACATTTCCAGGCATATACGTTGGTGCAGGAACCTGGGAGCTTAAGGGATATAGGGTCAGAAATCACTGTTCCTTCACGGTTTCTCTAGTACAGCAGGGTGCATCTTTCACTTGCCGAGACTTACTCTGAAGGTGAGGAAATCCGCAATTCACCTGTCGAGTGTGCCTTAAAATCTGGTGACAATCGGGTGCTCCCTTGTGACTTAGTGAACAATTCAAACAATCTCTGCTATTTCCTACGTTCGCAGCCGTGGGCATTTCCATGCGTGCCCAGCTGAGCAAGTCCAGGGCTGTGAGAGTGCTGCTTTTTCAGCACAGAGTTCTTAAATGCACAGTGTTTCCTTATCGAAATCAGCTGTGCCCAGTGTTGGGCCAAGGCTGTCTCTGAAACTCATGCAAGGTTCAGTGGGAACAGCTGCTGCATTATAGGATTCTGGGCGGGCTCTAGCACACATGGCACTTGTGTAAGGTGGACATGTTCTGGCAGTTTTCCCACGGCTGCCAGCATTGGTGCATTCCACAGGTGAGAGAGGAGAGGGGTACACAGGCTGCCAGCTTCCTGATTCTGCTCCTTCAGTACCCTCCTGTCAGCGGGCTGTCATCTGGCCACTGCTTTGAAGGAATGCAAAAGACGCAAAATAAAACTCAGGCCCTCCCCATGTCTTTGAGGAACTAACTGCAGCTGTTTGCATTGATGGGGCTGGGAGAACGAGTCCCAGGGCCTGTGGGGATGAAGTACCCCTGGAAGTGCATCCCTGGGAATGATGAACTGAGGTTTCCCCCCACCTCATGACTTGCTCTTCATGCTCGGAATTGCAAAGCGCTCCTCAGAGTGTCAGGCACAGACTGGCAAGGAGGTTTGAAGGTGAAATCTAAAGGCAGGAAGTGACTCAGCGGCTCCAGGAGCGGGAGGGTGAAGTCTTGATGTAATGCAGCTCCCTGACAGCGCTGTGTGAGAGCCAGGGCTGGCTCAGTCATCCTGATGAAATTCCCTCACCTGTGCCCTTCTGGCTGACTACCCCTCCGCTCTCCTGAAAGCAGGGCTTGGTGAGCTGAGGCTGAGGAGGGTGTTCCCAGCGCAGCGCCAGCACCAAGCCCACCGCTGTTCCTGGGGACTCGGGAATGGGGCAAGAACCCACTCATTTCCCAGCCTGCCCACATGCTGCTCCAGGCCTGCTCAGCCTGCAGGGCTGGCTCCTGGTAAGCATCCCACCTCAGGGCCCTGGTCAGAAGCTGAAGGGCACTGGGGCAGTGGAACAATGTCCAGAACAAGTGCTGGTAAAGTTAGAAGCCAAGCGAAGGCTCTGAAGATAGAGGGAGAGGCGCAAATAAGCCCTGTAGGGAACCAAACACAGTGCTCTTGGGAACTGAGACCTTGGCCTGAGAGCCTGCATGGCCTTTGTCAGGGCTTTCGGTGGGCTGCAGCATTAGCGCAAGGGAGCTGCAGAAACTGTGATATTGATTTAAAATCTTCCCAGCCTCACTATGAGGGGTCAGAGCAGTTCCTTACACCAAGCAGCAGCTACTCTTTGTCCTGGAGGCAGAAATCTGCTGGCAGGGACAGTTGCACACAGACCCCAGCAGCTGTAGTGCTTCTGCAAAGCTAACTAGGGGAAACTATTTTCTCTTCCCCCTGCCGGTCTGGCATCCCTGGGCCCTATCTCATCTACATAGACTCATCTTTATTTGGGGAATTGCTCGCCCTCCCTGCCTGGCTGCATTTCCTCTCCTGCTTATTTGTTTAGAAGTAAATTACACAAACCCGGTTCAGGCAACTCTGGGCAGATTAGAATAGATGGAACCTGAAACATGAGCAAAGGCAGGTCTATTCCTGTATCCCGGAAAGATGAACATGTTCCTAGGAATAGCTGCATGGGCTGCTACAGGATGGCTTCTGTACGGCAGCTGGTTGTGGACCTGATAACAGTCTACAGTGGGGAGTTTCACAAGGTTATTGGCTTTCTTGTGTAAGTGAAATCTCTGGCTGCAGGAGTTCATTGTGTTCTCAACAGTTTGATTAAAATCCGGCTGGTTACACATTGCAGAAAGCCAAACAGTGGCTGCACCTTCTCCTCTGAGCTCACCCGTTCGCCTTTGTATAGACCCTGGCATGAACATAGCAATCTTCTGGGACTGTTGCTAAGCCACCTGCAGGGTCACAACAGACGGTGACACTGGAGTGGTGTTACATGGATGTTACTCTAATTAGAAAGTGGTCTCTACTGTGCATCATCTGCGGCTTGCTGACCTTTCTGGTACACTATCCTGTTCCAAGCTCTGTTCCAAACTGGCCATGTTTTTCAGAAGGTTATTTGCAAGGCGAGGCTGGGGGCCACTCAGGAGTTTGTGTTCCCAAAGGTGTTTGGTCTGGCACTCCATGGTACTGGTGTGCAAGGGAGGGAGGAAAGCCAGTTGTCCCTATGGGGATGACAATGTTTGCCAGGTGGAAAGGCACAGCTCATAATAAAAATAAACTTTTATTGTCACAAGTGACTAAAACCCTGAGTGATTTTGCTGTCTCCGTGTGCTGAGTGGTTAGCTTTTGTCTATTGCATTTCAGGTGTGACCTGTAGAGAACTGGGTTCTCCTAGTTCAGTGGCAGGTATATTGCATGGATTTCACTTGGGCCCACAGTGTTTGCAGACTCTGCTAATCCTGGAGCCTGGGGCACTGGTGCAGGGAGCAGCCACCAGCCTGTAGGTTCCTTTTTTTGTTTACTTTTAATGTAGTTAAAGATTCAAAGTGTGTCAGTCAGCTGTGGAGCAGAGCAGCTGTACTAGAGGTTCCTGACAAGCAGAGGCAGTAGCTGCAGTTCTCTGGCTGTAGCCAGGCATAGTGGGGTGACGGTACACCCAGGAAAGGTGTAAATCCAAACCAGGATGCCAGCATCCAAGGTAGTGAGGCATGTCCCAGTCTGCAACTGATGGGAGTGGTCAGCCTGCGGGGTGCCTCTCGGTAGCATAGCAACAGATGCATTTATAACAACCATCTTGGCACTAGCTGGTGTTGCCCGGGAGGAGCGGGCTGGAGTCGTCTGAGGTGGAGGTGCTGTGCATACGTGACAGGCAGCAGGGATGGGGTGGGGAGGGTAACTTATCACTGACCACATCCTGTCACCATATTGCCACTGAGTCTGAGCAGCACTGGTAACCTGTTAATGAGGGCAGAGGGAGTCTCTCCTTCTGGAATGTAATACGGCTGAAAGCAATGAAAATGACTCTACACGGCCACTCTGCAACATGCACGCAGGTGGGCTCACTGCAGGAGGGTTAACACAGCCCCTGGCTCCGTAGAGCCTAGCTACTTTTCTCTGCTACATTCGGTGGCTTTGTCTTGACGAGGCTCTCCCCTTAACCAGCTGAGCGCATGTTGAAAGTCTGTCCTGGCTACACTTGGCTTTCGGAACCTGTTACTTAGCACACGCCTACAGCACACTTCTAAATCCTACTCTAGACCAACCCCTTTAAAAATGTTTTTACAAATCCATCTTTTCTCCTAGCCCAGAAAGTGCTGAGTTCCTCCCCCCATTGCAGTGAGTGTTTCTTGCTTGTGCTCATGTATTCGTGGAGTCCAAGACCAGAAGGGACAATCATGATCATCTCATCTGACCTGCATAGCACAGGCCTGAGAACTTTCCTAAAATCATTCCCAGAACAGAGCTTTTAGAAAAGTATCCAGTCTTGATTTTAAAATTGCCAGTGATGGAGACCCTTGGCAAATTGTTCCAGTGGTTAATTACCCTCACTTTAAAATGTACCCTTATTTCCAGTCTGAAGTTGTCTAGCTTCAACTCCCAGTATTGGATGGTGGAAGACGTTCCGCAGCTAGACTGAAGAGCCTGTTATCAAAAATTTGTACCCTATATAGATACTTAGAGACTGGGATCAAGTCATCCCTTGCCCTTCTCTTAAGCTAAATAGATTGAGCGCCTTCCGTCTATCACTATAAGGCAGGTTTTCTAATCCTGAATCCTCTCCAGTTTATCAACATCCTTTGTGAATTGTGGACACCAGAACTGACACAGGATTCCAGCAGCAGTCGCACCAGTGCCAAATAACCGCTCTGCTCTGACCTGAGATTCCCCTCTTTATGCATCCCAGGTTCACATTAGCCCTTTAGGCCACAGCGTCACACTGGGAGTTTGTGCAGCTGATTATCCACCCCCACCCCAAATCTTTTCCAGAGTCCCTGCTTCCAGGACAGAGTCCCGCATAGTGTAAGGACAGCTGACGTTTTCTGTTCATAGACATACACAATTACATTTAGCCAAATTAAAACAGTGTTTATGCTCTGCTCACCAAGCAATCCAGCTCACTCTGGATTAGTGCCCTGCCCTCTTTGTTATTTACCACTCCCCCAATTTTTTTGTCATTTGCAAACTTGATCAGTGATGATTTAAATTTTTTTATCTTATGTTTTTTTATGCTGAGCTGCTTCCTGCTCCTTTTTCTTTGTTTCGCTCTTCTGTTCTCCATGCTCTTGGGCTCTCCTGGCTATTGCAGCCCCTGTGTTTGCTTTGGCATCCTCAAGTGTTTAACACCTCTGTCCTATTCTATGTGTGGGACCCAGAACAAAGGGAGAAAACAGCTTATCTAACACACACACCCCTGAGCAAATTTCCCAGGCTCATTATCTGCTGCTCTCCCCTCCCTGGAACGGGCAGCATGTGTCCCTACACAGCCAGGCAGCGGTCTGTGCCCGCAGACAGCCCTGGGCTCACTGTCCTGCCGTCATGCACTCTGTGGTCTGTTCAACCTGGAGAATAAGCAAGTTTAGCTCCAAGCTGACACCCTTTTAGCAGCGCACTCTATCTTGCAAGACAGCTGTGTGGCAGACGTAGGTGGACAGATGGACGGACAGACGGATGGACTCTGGGAAGCAGTAACCGCCAAGGAGGGGGGAAAGTGGTGTAGGAAATGCAACAGCAATTGGCTAGCTAGCACTAAGGCCACATGACATGGATGGGGATGAGGGTCTTGCCACTGGATGCCGTTCAGAGGGATGCTTATAACAACCCCCCTCATAAGGAGTCAGCAAGATCTGCACCTGGAGCCTTCAACATAGCAGCACAGGTACCAGTAGTAGGCTGTTATCCTCTGGTAAACTAGCTGCTGGAGATGGATGTGATGCACTCTGCCAGTGGGTTATGTGTATATTACAGATGGGGACAGTACTTTGAGCTAGTTGTTCAAGTACCATTTTCAAAGGGCTTGTGCAGTTTGTATCTCTTCCTCTTCCCAGCACTCTTCCTATGCGCCTGCAAAGAATGTGGTGTTAGGTCCCACCTAAGGGCTTTGTCTACATTAAGGATTTTAGCATTGCTGTAGTTTTGCTGGTGCACGCCAGCCCCCAGTGGAGATGCACTGTGGTCTGAACTGGGTCAAGTGGCACTGTCTGAGCCCTCCTTTATACCAGTGCAGTGCATTTACCCAGGGGCTTGCCTCTTCCTGTGCAAAATCGGTAATGCAGGCAGGCCCTTAGTGGCATTCTCTGCTGGCAACCATCTCCAGCATGGTTCAGGGAGAAGGGGATTGGGCAGGAAACAGCCTGAGCCGAGAGGCTGCCAAATGAGAGACCGTATTTGAGACTGAAATGTCCCTGTCCTGGAACTATTTTTTTTGAGAGACCTGTTCTTGGTTTTGATCACAATGTTGACTCAGCTGCAGCAGAGAGATGGAGTTTGATTTGGCAAATCATGCTTCAACACAGAAACACATTGTCCTGGAGCTGAGATCCTACCAGTCTGGTTTTCTCCTGTCATCTCTGAGGCCTTTACAGTATTGTACGGGGGGTGGGGGTGTTCCCTGTTGTCATCCCTTTGAGTCCCTCTCACTGAGGTGTACGGGGTGGGGGAGGGAGGTAGCAATAGACTCTTCTCTCAGATGAAGGGATGAAATCACTCTGGGAAGCAAAGTCCAGCAAGGCAGCATGAGTCCATGCTGTGAGCCTCGAAAGGGGCTGGACATGTTGCCCAGCATGCAGGAGTGACTCGCGTTATATGTTGGGAAACAAGTGGCAGGGCCATCTCCAAAGGACGGGGGCCCAGACTGCTTCCTTCATCTTCTGCAGTCCCTGGGCTGCAGCACTTCTAAACATGAACCTTCCTGGCTCAGAGTCCTCACTGTGGAGCAAACCTTTGGGGGCGGGGCCGTTCTCCCCAGGCAGACAGGGTGGCCCCCGTCAGAGCAGCTCAGGAAATCTTTCGTTATCCCGGACACACATTAATGATGCTCACTGTGAACCTGAGGGCCTGTTCTGGCTGCCCGTGTATTTTTAGCAGGTATTGGAGACTAATGGGGAGTTGCACAGCTGGTGTCTTGGAGCTAGTCATTCCTGCTGCCATAAACTCACTTGCCCCAGGATGCAGCTGCAGGGGGGAGGGGTGTGTAGGGTGTGGATGAGTGATGGACAGAGCAGTTCCCTTATAGCTTGGCTGCTGGCTGCTACTCAGCCCAAGCTGGCAAGGCTGCCATTCAGCAAGGGCTCTGTGTGTAAATCTCCCCACACTCCTCAGCCATGTGCAGGGGACCCCATTGCTGCTGTGGTAGGAAGGGGGTCAGAAGAACAGACAGGAGCTGGCAGGGATGCAGCTGGTTAATGAGTGGGTCTGAGCAGGGACTTTGTTCCCATCTGTCTGTCACGTGGCTAGGCAAGAACAGTCGGCAGCGCTCTCTCTGCATGTAGCAAGACTCTGCAACAGCTGGGAACCCTAATCCCAGGCCTGTGAATAGCCCTGATGACTCATGCTGTGCAAGCCAGAGCAGACCTTCCCCAGCCCTGCAGGGCTTCAGCCCAGCATCAGGAAGGCAACTGCCCGCAGCCTAGGCAGACAACACCGAGATGCAGAGGAACTTGCGATTGTTCCCCTGTCCTGTTCTGGGATTTATCCCTCAATACCTGTAATAACTCTTCTGATCCACTGGGTTCGTAAAGAGGATTGCAAAGCCTGGCTCTCTCTGATATAAAAGAAAAGGAGGACTTGTGGCACCTTAGAGACTAACAAATTTATTTGAGCATAAACTTTCGTGAGCTACAGCCCACTTCATCGGATGCATTTACATTTAAATGTACTCCCACAAGTACTCCTTTTCTTTTTTGTGAATACAGACTAACACGGCTGCTACTCTGAAACCTGTCTCTGGTATAAACACCATAGGCTTCTCTACACTTGGAAATTAATTTGGATTAAGGCTGGCTGTAAATTTGTAGCTACTCTGGAATAACTCCAGGTGTAGACAAACCCTTATACCTTGGAGAGAAATAGGGCCAGTAACAAATCTCGTAAACCGGCTTCTCCCAAAGCAAAACCAGAGAATGTGTTTTGTGCTTTCGTGTGTGAAAACATGCACATGCAGCAAAAGGCTTGTACTTTGGAAATACATTTCCAGGGAGGATCCTGGGGATGTGGCTTTGATTAGAAATGTCTTTGTACTGGCAAAATGACTGGGCACCGACTCATGCTCGATGCTCCCCTGTTCGTCTGCTTTAGAGCCATTTGGAAGCTTCTAGTGCTTGCCTGAGCTAGTTTCTAACATCCCAAGCTTTGAAGATGTGGTGCAGGAACGCGTCCCATCCTAGGCTTCGGGTGGGAGGCTAATCGCTGCATTTGGGTCTGTGAGAGGGATGTCTGTTTCTCCCTCTGTTGGGCTCATGCACGCACCCACCCAGCTGGTCACGCACTTCAGTCCAAAAATGTTTTTGCACACAAAATTGTTCCCATTTTTTGTTGTTCTTCTCGGGTGTTGCATGCTGTCCTGAGGATTGCAGCCAGGAGCCCGTGACCCTGCGTCGTCCAGCGACCGGCTCAGTCATTCGTTCCCTGTCAGGCTTTCTCCGTGCAGGGCCTGGTGACTGGTGTATGCATGTTCTGATGGCTGGCTCTGCTTTACGTGCAAGCGGAAGGTGCGCTCGACACCACACCGGACCATTTCTGGAAACACGTGTTGTCCATGAGCAGGAGCAGCGCCTGTGCCCCATGCTGGCCGTGTATGGCCAGGCTTAGTTCTGTGCAATGCTGCCTGACACAGGGAGCATCCTGGGCATGCGGCCCGTATCTGCCCCTCGCCTCTGGAGGTGGCGGGGGAATCATGGGGAGGCTCAGCCCTTCGCACCGCTGCGGCTCTGAGCAGATCCTAACCTATGGGGCTTCCCCGGACAGGTGTGGGAGACTCTCGAGTCAGCACCATGACGGAAGGTTTTGACTGTGACAACTGCAAGGAGTCCCTGTATGGGCGGAAGTACATCCAGATGGACATGGGCCCCTACTGCATCCCCTGCTACGATGCCCATTTCGCTAACACCTGCGAGGAGTGCAAGGAGCTGATTGGCCACGACTGCAGGGTGAGTGAGGGGCTGGGGGCTGCGCCCTAGTGGGGCCTGCCCCATACCCCCCCCATGGGCGAGTGACACCCCCGCTCTCTCTCGCAGGAGCTGTACTACGAGGATCGCCATTACCACGAGCACTGTTTCCGGTGCTTCCGCTGTGACCGCTCTCTGGCCGACGAGCCTTTCACCTGCCAGGACGAGGAGCTGCTGTGCAACGACTGCTACTGCAGCGAGTTCTCCTCCAAGTGCGTCGCATGTGAGAAGACCGTCATGCCAGGTACAGGCTCTGGGGCGGGGGTTGTTGGCAGGAGACAGAGCCTCCCCTGGACCTTGGCAGGCTCTGCTGGGCCAGCAGCTGCCCTCCTGTCATCCCAGCCGGGGGCAGTGCCCTGTGGGTGCCGGGCAAGGGCCCAGGGACATGCCGTACCTGTACAGAGAGGCCTGGTGCCAGCTCCCCTCTGCTGAGCAGACATGAGGCCCTCATTGGGGACCCAGAACTGTGGTCTCCCCTGCAGCCCTTGTCTGTGGGTTCTGTGTTGGGGGATGGCCATGGAGGAGGAGAATGTGGGGAGGCAGCTCCAGAGGCTCTGGAGCATCCTCTGCCCTGTCTCTGGGGGGTCCAGGAAGTCACTGGCTAAAGGCTGATGGAGACCCAGCCTTTGGGGGGCTGGGGCTGTGCCAGGCCCCTGGGGCATTGCCTGCCTGTTACCCCCAGGCGTCTCGAGCTCTCCTGTGCTGAGAGGCTTGACTGGTGACTCTCTGTATGAAGGGAGAACTGCCCCATGTGGCGTGACTGTACTAGGACATGAGGAAGGAATGGGCCTCCAGGCACTAGCTTTCCTGCGATCTGTCCACGGGTACAAAATGCTAGCACCAGGCCCCCCTTCCCAGGCTCAAGCCGAGTTCAGGACACAAGGCTCCGTCTCCGTAGAGCATTGTTGGTTTGAGGACATGTCACTTGCTGAGCCTGTCTGAAGGTGCAGCTGCTGTCTCCCAGCGGTGCCCTGAGCCCAGATCTGCTTCACTTCCAGGATCCCGGAAACTGGAATACAGTGGACAAACCTGGCATGAGCATTGCTTCATCTGCAGCAGCTGTCAGCAGCCCATTGGGTCGCGGTCCTTTATCCCCGACAAGAAGGATTATTATTGCGTCCCCTGTTATGAGAGCAAGTTTGCCCCCCGCTGCACTCGATGCAAAAAGGTAATGCTGGCCTGCCAGACTAGCGCTTCTGTTAGATGAGATTTTCCTGGGGCAGCCAGTGGTCTCCGCGGAAAGCAGTTCCAGGCATAGGAGGTGGGGTGCTGTTCCATGATCCCCTGGGGTGTAACCAGCTTCCTAAGGGTCATGTCAGTGTTCCCCTGGATCTGGGCCAGCAGCACTGCACCCAGCACACTGCCGGTACCTATCCAGTAGTAATAAAGGGGTGGGTGTGGCCGGGCTCCCTTCCCTGCTCGCATCATGGGGGATGCTGCTCTCCAGGCTTCTCCAAAAGGCTCTGCTGAGTGCTGTTGAGATCTCCAAGCTGAGGCATGTCTGTGTGCCTGGTCTGGAGACTTGCTGCTGCCTGATGTGTCAGCATCACACCCTGCTCTGGAGACAGCAGAGGGCTCCCCTTAGCGCCAGGCCCGCCATGGCTCTGTGCGGCTCAGTGGTTGCTGAGGGTCCAGTTGAGTTCCCTTGACTGGCTTGAGAAGGGGGTCTCATGTTATAACTGCAGTGCGCTCGTGGAAAGTGTGCTAGCCTTGCATCCAGCCCCTGTCAGTCTCCCTATGGAAAGGGCTCCGGAGGCTGAGATCTTTATAAGCACCAGGGCTCTGGGCTCCCGGGGCTGCCTGCAGCAGCTCTTCAGGGAGATACGGGTGTAACTGGTGCTTTCCCTTCCCCAGTCGCTGACCAAGGGAGGAGTGACTTACCGTGACGAGCCCTGGCACAAGGAGTGCTTTGTCTGCACTGGCTGCAAGGTTCCTCTGGCAGGCCAGCAGTTCACCTCCCAGGAGGACAATCCCTACTGTGTCAAGTGCTTTGGGAACCTCTATGCCAAGAAGTGCAGCGCCTGCGCAAAGCCCATCACAGGTAACCATGGAGACTGGAGCGCAGCACATGGTCCCTTGTGAGCGGGCACCGTGTCTCTGCCCGTGAGCAGAAAGCAGACCTTGCTTTGCCTTATTCATGGTGGTGAATTCCCCTCTGCAGCAGGCCAGCGTAAGGCGTACGCAGCTCTTGCATCCCACTGCCACCCTCCAGGGCTCACTGAAGGGCTGTTCAGAACTTCAGGCCTCCCAGGATGGGAGAATGTTATTGCCAAGAGTGCCCTGGGGCATGTGACAGGCTGCTCCTGGACTTGTTCCTCAGCAGCCTGTTTCAGCTGCTCATAGAGAGAGGCCATGCAATGGGGAAGAAGTTAAATTGCAGTGAGGAGTTTGTGTTGCTCGTATTCTTGCTCTCACTTCGTTCTTGCAAAGCTCAAGTGTTGGGGTGTGTCCTACTCTTGTCAGAGCAGTGAACATACTGTGCACACCTGGGGAGGACTGTCTGTGTTTTGGTACCCTGCAGCCTTCCTACAGAACTCGCCAGAACTCCCAGGACATGCTCCATGTGGTGGGATCTGATAGCTCTGACTGGCCTCTCTGTTAGGGATCCTGGAAGGGTTCTTCACCGCTGTAAAGTGGGGAGGTTTTGCAGCCCAGGGCTAGGCTAGGAGGCTCCAGAAATTGGACCTTTTACGCTTGCCAAAGTGAGACGAGTGGGTCTCTCCCTTCATACACCTGCACCAGGAGGCTGCCTGGTCTCCTTCACTGACCCTCCCTCCATGGCTTGGGTTTATTGCTTCTGGAAAGGCCACCGAGTCACTCAGTGAGAACGTAGGTTCCGTGGTTAGAGACAATGCTGGTTTGCTGCCCCGCCCCAGGTCACCAGTGTTATCTTTGTTGCTGTCTCTGCAATAGCACTTATGAAACCTGCACGTCGTCCTGCCTTCTGGACAAGGGGCAGAACTCAGCTTCTCTCAGCCGGCTGGCTTCAGTCAGGTCCTTCCCAAAGAGATTTAGTCATTCAGGGTTGTGCACAGACCCCTAACTGGCTGCCTGCTTACCCTAGGCCCTTCAGGAATCTGCCTTGAGTGCTCCGGGTAACTCTATGCTCTGTCCCCCTTCTCTAGGCTTCGGAGGGGGTAAATATATCTCCTTTGAGGATCGTCACTGGCACCATAACTGCTTCAACTGCGCTCGCTGCGCCAGCTCGCTGGTGGGGAAAGGCTTCGTCCCACAACACGACGAGATCCTCTGCCGCGAATGCAGCAGCGACCTATAAGCCTGGCAAGAGGTCGTGGATCGGGGCTTTATCTGCTCTTCAGGGGTTTTGTACCAGACACCCTGACAGCTGTCGGTGCAGGGCAGGAGGGAGATGTGCCTTTTGTTGCCCTGGAGAGGGCTGATCCCCTCACCACAGTGTACGCTCGGGGTGCCTGTGCCCTTCCCCTGAAGGCTAGAATAAGCCACCCTAGGCTTTCTGCAGAGTGAAGCTAAATAAAAGCCGAACAAAAGGAGCTTCCAAGTCCCTCATTATTTGCTCTTTCCTATGCGCTTGGGCGCTGGCTGAGCTGGGAGCCCCTGTCTGAGCAAAGGGGCTGGGCAGTGGGTCTTAGGCTCCATATGCTGCTTTGTCCTTCCTTCTTGTTACTGGTTTTCTTCCCTTCCCCCATGTGCTCCCTCTGCTCTGAGTGATGGGCAGCAGCTCCTGTCCTGTGAGCCAGGCTTTCCTGAGGCTCCTGCCTCCCCAGTGTGGGTTTGCAGCACAGCCTGTTCCCCTAATGTGAGGGTAACATGGTGTCTCACTGAGCAAGTTTGCAACGCTCTTTGTGCCGCTCGTTGCAGCCTGGGGTGTTTCTGGGTGGCCAGGGACCTGGCTGGCTGTGAGCAGAGCATGCTGGAGTGAGCACATGGCCCACATTGGGGAATGGCTTTTTCTGATGTCTCTCTCCCGCCTCATTCCTCACTCTTCAGGGAGATGTCACTAATATGGCAGGGGAACCTGAATCACCAGGTGGTGCTGAGGGTTCTGGCTCCCTCACCTCCCTGCAACATCTCCCCTCCCTCTGCTCAGCCCCCTAGCAGAAGGGTCCCCATCAGCTTCCAAGAGCTGCACGAATTAGTTTATTTAACACCAACTCCAAGAGCACTGCGAAGCGGCTCAGGTGCTTTCGGAGCTAGTTTTGTGCTCTGTGCGCAAGTGCTGCCCAGCTGGTAGCCAAAAGCTCTTCCTTCTGCCTGAGAGCCACTTAGCAGAGCAGTTGAAAAGGGCATTTCAGAGGCAGTGAGAGCTATTAGAGCTGATGGTGTTGTCTGCACTTTCCCCCTTACTGGGTGCTGCAGACAGGGCGCGGCCACACGCGCTCTATATATATATATATATATATATTGACCCCAAATATGGTTGTTCATCCTCTGGAAGTTTGTGCACAGTTGTCTCAGCTGCAGGCTGTGCTCTGAATTCAGCCCTGGGTGCTGCAGGGAGAGATGGATGGGAGAGGGGGATGAATGGCGGCTGTGTTTGTATTAACGACAGGCAAGGCTGCAGATAAATTGAACCAGCCCCCAAGACAGCAGTCAAAGGCTCTGCCCCTCCTTTCTCCCCCTCCTGCCAGGTGCTGAGCTCTCGTCATGCTCATTGGCTGCAGGGGAAGCCGTGGTTGCTCAGCACCTTGCAGGTCAGATGCTGGTTGGGACCTGGCTCAGCCTGCTGACCCTTACCCCCAGTCTGGGCTTCTCATTCCCAAAGAAGTAGGGCCCTATCAAATTCACTGTCCATTTTTGTCAATTTCATGGTCATAGGATTTTAAAAATCGTAAATTTCATGATTTCAGCCATTTAAATCTGAAATTTCAGGGTGTTGTAATTGTAGGGGTCTTGATGCAAAAAGAAGTTGTGGGGGGTGGTCTCAAGGTTATAGTAGTGGGGGTTGCGGTATTGCCACCCTTACTTCTGTGATGCTGCTGGCGAGGCGTCGCCTTCAGTGCTGGGCACCCGGCCAACAGCCGCCGCTCTCCAGCTGCCCAGCTCTGAAGGCAGCAGTGCAGAAATAAGGGTGACAGTACCGTGACCCCCATAAAATAACCTTGTAACTGCCCTGCATCTCCCTTTTGGGTCCGGACCCCCCATTTGAGAAACGCTGGTCTCCCCCGTGAAATCTGTACAGTACAGGGTAAAAGCACACAAAAGACCACATTTCATGCTCCGTGACACATTTTTCACAGCCATTAATCTGGTAAGGCCCTACAGAGAGGAACTGAAAATGGGTGTGACGTTGGCTCCCCAGAGGGAGGCTGGTGTCCCAGCTGGCAAAGTTTTACTTCTCTGAAGACTGGGCTATGCAAAACTGCGGAGCTGCCTCGAGTTCCCCTGGAGCCCTGTCTCACTTGGGGTGCTCACGCCCTGCCCCCTTTCGCCCAGGTAATGGGATGCTTTTCTGAATATGACTTCCTTGTGTTTTCCTTTTTATACTTTATCTGTCACTCAGTAACCAAACCCGCTGGAGGAACGGGCTAGCCCCATCCCCAGCAGGGTTCATTTACCAAGAGAATGTTATGCATGTTGAATTGTTATTAGCTGTGTATTCAAATCCTTACTGAAACCCTCGTTTGAAAGCTTTGATGCGGGTAAGTCAGAGTTTGGGTGTGTGCGCTATTCTGAAGAGTTTGGAGCGGTTTTTAGAAAGGAAGCTTCCTATGTAAGTGTCCTACCCTCCAGTCTCTTGTATGTTTCTGTAAGGCTTTATATAATAAACCATTGTAATGACACCTCTCTCTGGCTGTATTTTCTCCAAGCAGGGGTGGGAGTAGGGTGGGGTTGAATTAATGTCATCGCTGTGGGGTCAGGCTTGTCTTTAAAGAGCTATTTTACTTTTTGCTCTCCCTAGAGTTGCTCCCAAAGCCCTGAACTGGGGGCAGCCTCTTGCACTCCCCATGGTTTCCCCTCCCCCAGCAGCCTGCCCAGCCTTTAACTCTAGGATGATACCACAATCCCCACCTAGACCAGTTTCAATTTCCCTCACTCCCGGCTTTTCAGGGATGCAGTGGAGACCCTCTCCCTAGATCTATCATCTGTGACTTCAGTCTTTGCACGTTGCTCAACTACCCAGACAAAGCACTTGGGCCCTTCCTGGGTACATGGGGCAAAGTGAAGGTTTCAAGTCCAGGGACAGGAGTTAAGTGGTCACCACTCTCACCCCAGGAAGGTCTTATGTGGGCTGGTTACTTCAGTAGATCCTGGACTGGTTAAGCTCCTCTGGACCCAGCAGTGCAGTGGATCCCAGGCTGGCAGGAACTGGCATTTGAGTCACTGGCATGTGACCCTTATGACACCGAATTAAGTGGTTCCACATTACAGAAAAGCCCCTTGTGCTTCCCTGTGTTCGCTCCATTTGACCTCAGCTTCAGCTCTTGGAAAGAGCCTGTGTGGGGATGTTGCTGCAGTCCCCAGCTGGTCTCCTTCCTGGCAGCCTTCCCATCCGCCTTGTACGCTCATTACTCACTTTTATCTGCTGTGGAATCATTTATTCCCCTAACATCTGAAACTCTTTTCCACAGATTCCTTTACATTTACTAACAGCCATTGTGACTTCCTTTGGGCCTTTGCCTGGCCCCCGGCCTCTCCAGCATTCCCCCTCCACTTCCCCCTGGAGCTGTGCTACCAGCTCTCCAGATTGCCATGCGAGGGGAAGCCAGGGATAAAAGACACAGCCTCCAAGTCTCTCAGTGACCTCAGTGCTGGCTCTGCGCACTCGCAGGCCTGCCTCGATTAGAGGCTCCTACAAATGTTCGCTCTGGCGGGCAGCAAAACTATTCTTTCCATTCTGATTCTGTTGCTGCCGTTGTGTCGGGACCTGAGCTCTGGTTTTTCTACTAGGCCTCAAACAATGAGCAGGCAACTCTGGCTGTAGAGGTTTCCTGAGGGAGCCTGTCCTCTGACAGGAGCTCTGCAAGCCCATGGTTTCTGAAGAGCTGTTTCCAGAGATTAACCGCAAACAATTTCTTTGCAAACGGGCCCCCAGGCTCCTCTTTCAGTCGGGTTTAAGAGCCTCCCGTTCTTAGCCAAAAAAGGAAATGACCCAGCTGCACGTAGGGCTGGAACATCTGGATTTTATCCCTGTCATGAATGGGTCATGGATACGCACAACCCAATGCCTGATTTACTGGGAGGGAAGGGGGATGATGTAATGCACATTCGTCCCCCATGGCTCCCAGAGAGGGTCTAAAACAGTCATGAAAATATCATTAAAGTGCAAGCTAACAATGGGGGGGCAGCTGGGGTAGGGGAGGGGGGCAGAGCCTGGGGCTCCCTAGTGTGCAAGTGGGGGCTGAGGAGATGAAGCACTCACTGGCTGAAGAGCCAAGCTGCAGAGTCGGGATGGGGGAGAGCTGGGTCTGTGGCAGGAGCAGGCCACGGGGCAGGGTGCAGACTCTCGGCTGGAAGGCTCTTGAGAACGGCCCGGTAACATTGATCCTGCAGGAGCCTGAAAGAGTCTCACGGTCTGAAGTGAAAAAGTGGCCCAGGGAAGCCTCAGCACTTCACATGCCCCTCTCTGCAGCCATTCTCTGGGGAAACTAACCCCAGGCCCTGGCAGGGCAGTGGAGGGACGCTGACTTGGGGCCTGCATCGGGTTCAGCCCAAAGAGTGCATCTGCCATGAAGAAGAAATAAAGGAGCTGAAAAGCCCCAACGCGGGGGCTGGCAGGCAGGAGCGTTACTGCGGAGAGGCCGTGTGCAGAGACCAAGGGCTTTGTGCGCAGTGCTGGTGTGGAGCAGGGACCCCGCAGCAACAGGCCCCTGTGAACGTCTCCAGGACGGTTTGAGATGGCCGTCTGTGATGGAGAGGAGCAGGCGTGCCGAATGCTCAGCCGAGACAAGCAGCCCTGTATATGTGAAGCTCTGAGACACGGCAGCAGTCATAAAGGTCCTCTGCACCCAGACTGTGAGAGACCCACACGCCCCGAGCATGCAGCCCTGAGGTGAGGGCCAGGCTGAGGCAGCTCACGCACTGGGTGAAAACAGCTGTAGATGCCGTCGGGGCAAACAGACGCTCCCTGTTGGAGCACAAGCAGCATCCATGGGGCTGGGGGAGCTGGTGTCGCTCTTGTCGGAGCTGGGGGTGGGAAGTTCAAGGAGGGGCATGCAGAAACCTGGCTACCTCCCATGGTGCTTCACCCCACCAGGGGGCTTGGCAGCCACTGGGTAACCACTATGTGGGGAGGGTACATTCAGCAAGAGGCCCTCACGGCACGCGTTCCTCTGTAGCATGTGCTGTGGGTCCCTTGCAGCTCAGCTGGGCATAGCTCACTTCATCAGGCCCCTGCCCTTGCAGGGGCATAGGGCTCTGGTGCCCGCGGTTCCCCTCTCCTGCCTGTGGCACAAGCGTTCAGTCTCCTCGGGCTCATCTCGGTGGTTGGTTCAGGGCGCGGGGGTTGGGTGGCTCTGGAGGCCTGCGTTATACAGAGGCGAGACGGGGCCCCTTCCGCTCAAACCCTGACTGTTGGCCAGCTCCTGGGGCAGCAGAGGGGCCACTCGCTTTTCAGCGGGTTACTCAGTCGATGACAGCTCAGCCCCTTCCTGGCTGCCTCCTGGGCAAACACTGCTCACACCTCGCCTGTCCTGACGTCACATGAGTTTGTTTCCGCTGTGTTCATGCCCTTAAGTGTTCACATCTTGCGGCCAGGGTGTGCTGGCATGAGCTCCAGCTGACATGAGAGCTGTGGGAGCTCAGCGCCCCGGCCAGGCTGCGAGACCTGGATAGCCCCAGCAGTTGGGGTTTGATGCTCCCCGGGGACAAAACGTAGGCAACAGGCCATGCTCCCGAACTGGCTTCCTCTGCTGGTCTGTATCAAAAGTGCTGGGGTCCCAGTGAATTGACTGTCAGCGTCCAGTCCTGGTGAGGCACGGGCAGGAGCTGGGTCAGAGGGCTGGCCCTAGTCTGTCTGGCTCGGAAGAGCAATGTCCCAAATGGTCCGTGGGTTGTTCTGCTGTGTCCTGCAGCCATTCCTCTGGGGTGGGGGCCCTGCCATGCCACGCAGCCCTGCTGCAGGCCCCTGGGTAAGGAGGAGGTGCCTGGCAGGTCACTTTGGCCATGTGGAGCCTGGATGGGTGGCTTGGGGTTTTGCCTCTCTTCGACTGGAGGGACCTTGGTGTTTAACTCATTGAAAGCTGTCAAACTGCTGGTGTTTGCTGTGGTTCAGGGTCTGGGGCTGATTGTGGAAATGTCTGTAGGAGAGAGAAGGGGGAGGAGGAACATACACACACACACACACCCGAAGAGCAGGACCCCGATTCCCAGCTGTGGCATTGCAGTCCACGTGAACCCCCGGCAAGATGCTTAGTTCCATTTCCCACCCAGCCCATGCTCTGCACAGTGTCAGGGGCCGAGTGGTCAGGCTGACCCACTGCCTGGAATCACAGCACTGCTCCATCTACTCCCTAGCACTCTGACTGGGCTGAGAGAGGAGAACAGAGTCTGAAATGATTCATTGTTGGACCTGTGAACTCTCCTTCCAAATCAGACATGACCAGACAGGCCCTTTGGCACCGGAGACGGAGTCAAAGCTCATCCTCACCCCCCGCTGTGGGGTGACTCTCTGGAGCAGGGCACGTGCCCTTCCAAAGGCCCCTCTGCTGCTAGGACTGCAGCCCACAGCTGGGCATGTGCAGCACCAGGGACCTAGTGCTGGGAGGAGTTGATGCTTTCACATTGGTCTGAAGCTGCCTTATGTCAGTGACTTGCGGCACCAAAATGTGCCGTGCCGCTCAGTGACCTGTGCAGCTCTGTGACCTCTTGCGCCCTTCTTACACAAGCAGTTAAGTCGCTGTTAATGTGGACAGAGAAACAATCGGCTATGGGCATCTGAGTTAACTTCTGCCGGAGATGAGTGGGGCAATTCGCACAGCAGAGCACTTGTGTCAGGCTCAGTGCAGACCCAGGCAGGCATCGCTCACGCTTGGTTCATGTTTCTCAGGTTGTCTCAGAATTTCTTAAGGCAAACTGAGATTCTGGAGCACAAGCTGGCACTTGAGAGAGGAGCTGATAGGCCACATCATCGCATACCCAAGCCCATCTCCTCAAGGAATCCGCAGACAAGCAACAGTCACATCAGCTTGCAGCTACCTTGGTGGCTCTGGCAGGAAGGAACTGATCAGCTACCTCACAACACAGCAGCCAGGGCCACGAGGCCAGTTAGTGCGCTATAGACTTACACGCCAGCTGGCTGTGCACTGTCCATACAGCCAAGCTCTCGAGGACTCTCAGGCTGTTTCTGGCCAGGATTTGTGGGGATGGAGTGGGCAGTGCTGTTCTGGGGCATTTCAGAGGACAAGCACTCCCTCGAGCTCTATTCCCTTGGACGTGTGCAGGCCTGGGTCCTGACACCGGAGACTGGTTTGCCCTTCTTGTAATGCATAGCCACAAATGTTATTGGCCATCAAAGTCAGCCCTTGTGAACCCCCAGCTGCTGTATTGGTGTGATCTCTGTGTGCAGGGAATTCCATACGCTACTCATGTACTGGCCCAAAGCCTGTTTCCATGCTCGGGCCGGTGAGTGAGACTCACTCCCACCTTATGGGTCAGGGCGACAAGCAGGGGCTTGGTTGTGGTCCATTGACACATTCCATCATGTTCAATGCTGAAACCGAGCCCCCTTCATACCAAAAGATTGAAATAAAAGGGGCAAACAGGTGGAGGGGAGGTCCCCAAATTCCAGCGCTTCCCCTTTCCTGGGGTGCAGTGTCATGCTGGAGGGAAGTGGAGGAACAGTAAGTGCAGGATCTTATCTCTGTGTTTATTTTTAGTAGACGCTTGGGTGGAATAACTGCCGTACTCAGAGGGCGCATGAGCATGCTTGGAGGGTAATTGGACAATCTTCTTCCTTTCCATATTGTTCCCTCTCAGGTGAATTGGTTAGTCTCAAGACAGGAGCACATTTTGATTGCTGTAATTATCCTTGAATTTTGGTGGTGGTTGCTTTTATAAACTTTCATTTAGCTCAGTCATATAATATACATGATAGCACAAATGAATTATTTATTAGGAAGTTAAAGTTTAATTATGGCTTTGCTTTCTCTGCAGGAAGTCCTGGCCTGCCCCTGGCTTGGCTTTTGGGCAAAGCAGTAGTGCTGGTTTGGAGGAAGATGATTAAAATCTAAGTGAAAGTGAACCATGCTGGCTGCTCGCCACAGCATCTAGGGAAAGGCCCCCTGTAAGAAATGAGGGTTCCACAGCACAGTCAGTCTTTAAGTCAATCAGTGGGGCAGTTGCTGGGGTGAGCTTGCTGAGTTGATTTTCCATGTTTTTGTATTTAACGGTCATTAGTTAATCAAAGAACTGCCTCTCCCCAGGGATCAAAGGCTACAGCCGTGACTAGAGGTCAGAGCTGTCATCCCATTCACTCTGGGTGTGTCTACACTGCAATTAAAACCCCAGGGCTGGCCTGTACCACCTGAGAGCAGGGGCTGTTTAACTGCAGTGTAGATGTTGCAGCCCAAGTTCTGGGACACTCCTACCTTGCAGGCTCCTAAAGCCCGGTCTCCAGCCTGAGCCTGACCCTCTACACAGCAGGGCGAGGGTCTGAGCTCAGTGCTGAGCCAGAAAGGGATCTCAGGGACTCCCAGGGTTCCCACACTGCACAGCAAGCGGAAGCCCTGCCTTGCCAGGGCCTCACTCCTGCCCTGCCAGAGGCAACAGTGGCCCTGGAGCTTGGCCTGGGTGCCAAATACTGAGCATTTGTGTTGGTCTTTGCTACAGCAATTGTTTGGGAGGTGAAAAATTCCATGGCAAGCGCCTCAGGTGGCCCCACCCCATTTCCCTATCACCCAAGCTGAGCAATGGGTTCGGCTGTTGGTTTCCTCTGTCTGTTTTACAGGAACAGTGTAAACGTGTTTCCAAAAGGCATAAGAGGGAGCTTCTTTGCCACACTCCTTGGTTCTGGCTATGAGAAAATGATTTTGTTTATCTGGGGAAACAAATTTCCCATAACTGCCTCCTCCGACATCTGTGCATCAAGGGGTGGGGCATTTTTGTGAGAGCTCCTTGTTACAGTATTTTCTGCCCTTCACTGAGCTTCTCTTGAGGATTTAAACACAGCTGGAATCATTGTTCAGTGTTTTCCGGGGCCAGCCCTAGTTAAACCCAAGCAGAATGTGTTCTGAGCAGCATAGCCTGATGGCAGGTTCTGTGCACTATTTTTTCCACAGGACCCCAGGCACAGTCAGTGCACTAGACAGCCCATGCACTGGGAGCAAATGTGGTAAAGGAGGCTGTTGTCTGTAGGATGTTTGTGGCAGAAGTTAGAAGTGATGTAGTGAATGAAGTAGGGGACTGCAGGAAGAGAAAGGCAGTTGAATGCTGCCCTGAAGAATTGGATCCCATCTCTGTCTCTGCTGCAGAGTTCCTGTGTGATGCTGGGCAAGTTTCTTAAATCAAATTTTTCACAGACGGTCACTATTTGTGCATTCCCCGTTTGCTGGGCACCCAGTGCAAGACATGTGGGGCCAGATTTGCAGAAGTGCTGAGCACTCACAGCTGCAACTGAAGTCAATGGAAACTGTGGTGCACTGACTTTATAAAGTGCTAGATAATGCTCAGTACTCTGAAAAGTCAGGCCCTAGTGGTGTCAAGTTAGGCACCCAAAAGTAGTGACGGCTTCAGACAATTTGGTTGCAAATCTCTGTCTGTCTCAGTTCCTGAGCTGTAAAATGACTATATTAACATACCGTCAGCAGCTCAGAGGGTGCGGTAAAGAGAAATTCATTAAAGTTTATGAAGCAGTCAGCAATGGCCAGGAAGAAATAAATCATTTTGTATTTAGCGCAGGGTTTGGTTGTGTGCGTTAAATACCATGAGGGACCAAAATCTGAATGAGGAAAGAAATATTGAATAACTACCCATTCACTGAATGAAGCAAGGGTCCTGTGGAAAAAGTAGTGTATGATTCCATAGTCTATATCATGGTGCATATGCACCAGGAGACCAAATTAAGTATACAGCCAATTTTAACGCTAGCATTTCTGAAAGTCTGAGTGCTTGACTTTAAAAGAACAGTGTGGTTGCAATGTCATATGATACATTTATATAAAGACATGTAACAGAGTCTTTGCGGTGCACACAGTCCATGGATTTGTAGATTAGCCCTGGAAGGGACATACCTGACCCTACATTGTAATCTCTCAACACAGCTGTAAATAACACAAAGTGCAAGGCCTGGACATTTCATCCCCTCTCTGGTCCCAACACTTGCCTTTCAAGTACATCCAAGAGCAGGAGCTGATTTTACAAGCTACACAGCATTGATCCTGTGACCGAATGCAGCCCTATGTTCACACCCTAACCACTACTGTAATAATTTTTGTACAAAATCTGTTTTGTGTAGTATCATTTGAGAACTAACTCCTCACTGGTCAGTAATATGGTGACATGTATGTAGCAACATTATATGTAAAGTTATGACATACACAAACACACCTTATGATGTTAAAGGCATGTGTTCAACTCACAGCCCCAATTAGGTAGAACTGATCAAGCAGGCCTGTCTTAAACAATGGGATGTGTTTACCTCCATTTGCATATAAGGTATATACAGAGTCCTCGGATAGCAAGAGGGGGAAGAAGACAACAAAGAAAATCTGCATTTCTGCATACGCAGGTGAAAAGGAATATGAAGCCCCCTTCCTCTGCCACATTCCATTCCCCCTTACTCTCAGCTGGAAAGAACATTAACTAGGGGTCAAGCTCAGGAAAATGCTTTTCAAAGGGTGACTGAACTATAAAAGCAAGGGTCAAAACCACCCCAAGTTCTCTCTCCCTGTCCATCTCTGTCTTTCACCTAAGAGAACAAAAGAGAACCATTGTTGAACCTTGGGAGCAGAACCTGACCTGAAACTTGGTCAACAATGAAAACCTGTGGTAAGAATTTTACCTTGACCAAGTTGAAGTTAAGTTTAGTACTAGGAAGCATTGTATCATTATTTTGTAATCATTCCTGACTTTAATTCCTTACTACTTGTACTCACTGAAAACCTCTCTTTGTAGTTAAATAAACTTGTTTTACATCTAATCCAGTGTTGTGAACTGTGTGAGTAACTCTGTTGTATCGTGATTCCCTTAAAGGGTCAACTGACTTGGCTGGACGGTGCAGAAAACACCTTTTGGGAGAAAAATCCAGGACCGGGAGCGTGTTGGGATCACCCTCCAAGTGGTAATCAAGGCTGCTGGAAGCCGGAGTGTGGCTGATTGCTGACAGGCTGCTGGGGTTAGAGGTGCTTGACTTGGGCTGTAGCTATCCACAGACACTCAGGGTGGGCCCTGCCTACTGTCTGGAGCAGCCCAGGTTGGGAGCATAGCAGCAAAGTATTGTGAGGCAGGGCAGGTGGTGACAACCCCTCACTGGTCTGGATTGCACCCCGGACTGTCATAGATACCAACTGCAGCTGGGCCCTAAGCCTGGCTCTCTGCTTGAGCTATGGTGCCTGGGGCATGTCTGTTAGCTCTGCTCTGTAGTGCCCAGAATTCTTGCAAGCAACATACGATAAGAGCAGCCTGTTACTGCTAATCCCTAACTGCTACATGATCCTGCCTTGGCTGCCCGCATCCACTGCCACTGATCCATAGGCCTGGGGCTCACGGTGCCAACCCAGCCACAGGCAAAGCCTCTAGAAATGCTGCACAGCACCAGGAGGCAAAGCTGCACCGTCCCTGGCACGGATGCTGGGTGCACAGCCCCTGCTTTCCCAACGGGCCCTGAAGCATGCGGGATGTTTACTTCATTTTCGATTAGTTTAGAATATAATTGATTTGAGTACTTAAAAACCCTGGTGTATTTCCTAATTACCACTCCATGTGTTCCCTCATCTTACTGCTAGCACTCGGCAATCCCACGCTGCAGACAGAGTGGGTGTTTGGGGGAGAGGGCTGGGTGCTGGTGGTATTGGTGTTGGGAGCCCTGTAGCTGGGTTGGGGTTGGAGGCTGGCAGAACTGGGAGGAGAGAACTGCACATGGGAGGAGAACTGGGGTACGTGTGTGTAGGGAGCAGAGGGCAGGGGGAATTGTCTGTGAGATCCCAGGAGTATTTCAGACCGCACGTTGCTTCTATGCATGGGCCAGGCACATTCTACTAGCAGAGGCAGCAGCCTAGCTAATTTGTCTGGGTTAAGAATAGGATTACTTTTGTTTTCCCCTCCTCCATTCTCTTCTCCCCCCACCTTCCTTCCTCCCCAACACCAAAACAACACCCTCCCCCCAGCTCGCTGGACCCTCCTGTGACTGCTCTCGAGCTCAGGCACATGCAGGGTTTGATGAGTCTCTCTTCCCTTAACTTTGCCCTTTTCCTCTTCGCCTTTGTTTCTTGAGAAAGGTCATTGTGCCTCCGAGGCTGGGGTCAGCCCTGATCCTAAATCCAGCTGGCAGCATCTCCCTGCAGCCTGCGCCACCATATATGGTCAATCGTGGGGAGAGAACCAGTAGAACGGGGCTGGAGGTGGCTTGGACAGCAGCCATCAGGAGGGCTTCGACTCCGCTGCATTGCTGAAACCCCTCCATGTGGCTGCAAGTGTGAGCGCCACACTCTGGAGCTCAGCAGTCTTGGTACTGAACTGTCCAAAGCACAACAGAGGAAGCAAGCACCCCTCGGCCTGGGGAGAAGGATGGGGCCCAAGGGCCAGAGAGATATGCCAGGGCCCCATACAAATGTAACTCTGAAAAACCACAAGCCTCCGCATCCTTCAACACCCTGCCTCCCCCAGCATGGAAGCCCAAGCAAATCCATGCATGCAGAGCTGTCCCCACCTCCTCTCCCTTCCTCCCTCTCCCCGATCCAAGGGCACATATCAAGCTGAGCCTGGCTATTTCTCCTTAAATAGAGCTTACAGGTGACTGCAAAGATTTGAGCACAATTTAAGATAAGGCACCCAGGCAAATGGCCCCATAAAATTGATATGGGGGCTCCCCATCTCTGCACTTTAGGAGGCTCTAACATGTATTTTTAAGTGTTTGTCGCAAGGTAACACTTTTCCATGTCTGAGACAGCAGCAGAGGACCATGCACTGAGCACCAGGCCAGCTCTGACACACACCTGCCTATTCAGTATCCAGGCCAAGGCCCACCCAGCTGTGGGGTACCTTTGGGGCTCAGTAACTCTGAGCACAGCAGATTAGTCACTACGCCATGGTGGTTAGCTCCCCGCTGCACCATGGGAAATGGTCATAGGGGAAAGCCTGGCCGGTCCCCTAGAAATAAATTAAGGGGAACAACAAATTGAAGGTTTGAGGGCAGCTGCTCTGAGCAACCAAAGCAAAGAGAGGTTGCTCTGGGACTCAGAGCTTTTCCTGGCAGAAATTCACGGTTTTCTATCTAATGGGACAATTGGCAGATCAGGCCCCCCTGCTGCTGGACCTCTACCCTGTGCAGTAGGATGAGCTCATTCAGCTACGCCTGCTGGGAGGTGGGTAGAGGCTGCATCCACCAGGGCAATGACCAGATGGGAGCGAGGTTTCAAGCTGGCTAGCTGGGGCACTGGTAGTACAGTTTATGGATGCAAAAGCCTACATCTGGGGTATCACCATGCAGAAGAGAACTCCTGTGAGAGATCTGGGATCCCCATTCCACGGTCTGGTACCCCAGAACAGCGCGTATCCAGTGGTCACTACTATGGAAAAAAATCAAACCTGTGACCTCTGTGAGGCAGGGCCTAGTGTTGGAAATGAGGCACTGGCCTGGGCCATGGGCTCAACTCCCAGCTCTGCCACAGACTCCCTGTGCGACCCTAGGGAAAGTCACTGCCCCGCTCGGGCCTTTGCTTCCCCAGTGTGTAAGATGGATAATGATTCCACACTCCCTCACAGGAGACGGGTGAGACTAAATCCATTCATGGTTTTGTTTAGGCGCTAGGTCTGAATCAGATACACGAGCCAATGTTGCCATCATACTAAGAGAATCAAAACTTATCTCCGAGGTTCTCAAACTGTGGTCCATGGACCACCAGTGGTCCGTGAGCTCCATTCAGGGGGTCCGTGGATTGTTCCCTCTGAGGTGCCCGCCTGGGCAGCCGCACACAAGAGAACGAAGGGCCACCCCCCTCATTAGTGGAGCTGCGCAGGCCTGGCTCCGCTAATTAGGTGCCTGGACCCTGGAGAAGACGCACATGTAAGGCAAGATGATGGCCTTAGTGGGAGTAAGGGGTAGGTAGGAGGGGTCAGTGGGGTGGGGGGGGGGGGAATTTGGGATGTGCAGGGCTGCAGCGGCCAGAGAAAGAGGCGACTTTCCCCAGCTCCAGGGCTGCAGCTTCTGGGGAGAGACTCCCCCCTCCGTCCCAGCCTCAGCTCTGTGGCTGCTGTGGCGGGGGAGAACCACCCCTCCTTCCCAGCCCCAGCTTGGGGGCTGCCAAGGTGCGGGGAGAGAGGCCACATCCATCACATTACAAAGGTAAGACTATTGATATTAAAATATGAGTTGTGTGCTTTTACTTGTAGAACAAAAAAATACTAATTATTACTAAGGTTTTTTTATATAGCGCTTTTATCCAAAGCACTTTACAATAGTTAGCTAACAGTACAAACAACATTTGCAAAGATCATTATGGTCGGCCGAGACCCTCAGCGATTTTCAAGTGGTCTGTGAAAAGTTTGAGAACCACTGACTTATCTGATGAGAGCAGCAACTGGTTCCACCTTTCGGGGAGAGAGAGAGAAACAGTGAACAAGCTTCAGAGTAGCAGCCGTATTAGTCCGTATCCGCAAAAGAAAAGGAAGACTTGTGGTACCTTAGAGACTAACAAATTTATTAGAGCATAAGCTTTCGTGAGCTACAGCTCACTTCCTCGGATGCAGTCAAGCTGTTCTCCAGAAAAGCTTAAGCTTGCCATCTGCCGGAGGCAAACCAGACCTTGCTTTGTTCCCCGTACAGTGTCCACCAGCTGAAGAGCCTACAACGTTCCCTTCCAGTGAATGGTCTGAGAAAGACCTGAGCATGTATCTGCCCTCTAGTTACGTCTCTAAGGTAAACAGGCAGCTGGGTATTGTGGATTATAACGGGAAAATTTCTCACCCATTTCACAGTGACATCACCTTCAAGTTTCCGTTCAAAATGCTGTTTCAAAGATGATTTTCCTGGCTCGTTGTTCTGACTGTCTTGCATCTCTGTTCAGCCTCCCCTGACTTGCCTTTTTTCACTGCATCAAATACGAAGTACCTGTCTTTATTTTGAAGGCCTGTTTGGTCTACCCCTTGCCTGAACTGCCCCGTCTTACACGCTAGCGAGAGGCTGATTCCTGCCAATGCCCTGCCAGCGATGCAGCCTTCGTGGCCCATTTGTTACATTTTCGAAGAAGCGTGTTTGCAGCTTATGACAGTCCAAACACCCCCAGGCACGGGAGGAGCCTCGAAAGCAGCCGAAACCGTGTCTCAGTGTGCACCTCCGCCTCCTGCCCGAAAGCCGCTCTGTGCTGGGATGGAGGAAGCTCCCGAGCCGTCCCGCCCCAGCCGCAAAACCCTCTTCCGTACTTTCCCCACCCATCCCCAGCAAGCCTCCAGACCAGGCTCCTTCCCAGCAATTATCTCCCTCTCCCCCAGCTCCCCCACCACCCCCGACTCCCTCCAGCTGCTGCACGGCTCCCGGGGTAGGGGGAAATAGGGGTTTGTGCCGTAGCTGAAGTGAAGCATCACTCAGAGCTCCACAGGAACATGCCTCGGGAGAAAGCTCTGCCCAAAGGCCTTGCCTGACTCGGTCTTCGTCTCTCTCCGGTTACAGACCCGCTGCCGGACGCGTATTTTGAGACGAACCTACCCCTCCGCACCTGGGCTGTCGGTCCGCGCTCGCTCCGGCAGCTCCGCAGATCCGAGGTGCGCAGGGCCCGCGCCAGCAGATGGGGCCGGGCCTGGGCTCGTCACCCCCGACGGAACCCGCTCTTGTTGGGCGTTGAAATGGGCTTCCCCGGCGCCGGTCCGCACCCGTCAGCTCTGGAGAGGAGGGAAGAAGGACCGAGCGCCCCAGACGCAGGGGGCCCCCAGGACGCTTCCCCCGGGGCTCCAGCACCCCACTTCACGGAGGAATCAGGGTGCCAGCGGAGATTTCCGGTCGGGCCCGTGAGGGGGAGCACCGGGAGGGAGGGTTTCCGGTCGGGCTGGTGCGGGGGAATATTGGGAGGGAGGGTTTCCGGTCGGGCTGGTGCGGGGGAATATTGGGAGGGAGGGTTTCCGGTCGGGCCGGTAAGGGGGAGCATCGGGAGGGAGGGTTTCCGGTCGGGCCGGTGCGGGGGAACATTGGGAGGGAGGGTTTCCGGTCGGGCCGGTGAGGGGGAACATTGGGAGGGAGGGTTTCCGGTCGGGCCGGTGAGGGGGAGCATCGGGAGGGAGGGTTTCCGGTCGGACCGCTGAGGGGGAGCACCGGGAGGGAGGGTTTCCGGTCGGACCGCTGAGGGGGAGCACCGGGAGGGAGGGTTTCCGGTCGGGCCGGGGCGGGGGAACATTGGGAGGGAGGGTTTCCGGTCGGGCCGGTGAGGGGGAACATTGGGAGGGAGGGTTTCCGGTCGGGCTGGTGCGGGGGAACATTGGGAGGGAGGGTTTCCGGTCGGGCCGGTGAGGGGAAGCTCCGGGAGGGAGGGTTTCCGGTCGGGCCGGTGAGGGGGAACATTGGGAGGGAGGGTTTCCGGTCGGGCCGGTGAGGGGGAGCATCGGGAGGGAGGGTTTCCGGTCGGACCGCTGAGGGGGAGCACCGGGAGGGAGGGTTTCCGGTCGGACCGCTGAGGGGGAGCACCGGGAGGGAGGGTTTCCGGTCGGGCCGGGGCGGGGGAACATTGGGAGGGAGGGTTTCCGGTCGGGCCGGTGAGGGGGAACATTGGGAGGGAGGGTTTCCGGTCGGGCTGGTGCGGGGGAACATTGGGAGGGAGGGTTTCCGGTCGGGCCGGTGAGGGGAAGCTCCGGGAGGGAGGGTTTCCGGTCGGGCCGGTGAGGGGGAATATTGGGAGGGAGGGTTTCCGGTCGGGCCGGTGAGGGGGAATATTGGGAGGGAGGGTTTCCGGTCGGGCTGGTGCGGGGGAATATTGGGAGGGAGGGTTTCCGGTCGGGCTGGTGCGGGGGAAGCTCCGGGAGGGAGGGTTTCCGGTCGGGCTGGTGCGGGGGAATATTTGGAGGGAGGGTTTCCGGTCGGGCCGGTGAGGGGGAGCATCGGGAGGGAGGGTTGCATCCGATGAAGTGAGCTGTAGCTCACGAAAGCTTATGCTCTAATAAATTTGTTAGTCTCTAAGGTGCCACAAGTACTCCTGTTCTTTTTGCGAATACAGACTAACACGGCTGCTACTCTGAAATCGGGAGGGAGGGTTTCCGGTCGGACCGCTGAGGGGGAGCACCGAGAGGGAGGGTTTCCGGTCGGACCGCTGAGGGGGAGCACCGGGAGGGAGGGTTTCCGGTCGGACCGCTGAGGGGGAGCACCGGGAGGGAGGGTTTCCGGTCGGACCGCTGAGGGGGAGCACCGAGAGGGAGGGTTTCCGGTCGGACCGCTGACGGGGAGCACCGAGAGGGAGGGTTTCCGGTCGGACCGCTGACGGGGAGCACCGAGAGGGAGGGTTTCCGGTCGGACCGCTGAGGGGGAGCACCGGGAGGGAGGGTTTCCGGTCGGACCGCTGAGGGGGAGCACCGAGAGGGAGGGTTTCCGGTCGGACCGCTGACGGGGAGCACCGAGAGGGAGGGTTTCCGGTCGGACCGCTGACGGGGAGCACCGAGAGGGAGGGTTTCCGGTCGGACCGCTGACGGGGAGCACCGAGAGGGAGGGTTTCCGGTCGGACCGCTGAGGGGGAGCACCGGGAGGGAGGGTTTCCGGTCGGACCGCTGAGGGGGAGCACCGAGAGGGAGGGTTTCCGGTCGGACCGCTGAGGGGGAGCACCGGGAGGGAGGGTTTCCGGTCGGACCGCTGAGGGGGAGCACCGGGAGGGAGGGTTTCCGGTCGGACCGCTGAGGGGGAGCACCGGGAGGGAGGGTTTCCGGTCGGACCGCTGGGGGGGAGCACCGGGAGGGAGGGTTTCCGGTCGGGCCGGTGAGGGGGAGCATCGGGAGGGAGGGTTTCCGGTCGGACCGCTGAGGGGGAGCACCGAGAGGGAGGGTTTCCGGTCGGACCGCTGAGGGGGAGCACCGGGAGGGAGGGTTTCCGGTCGGACCGCTGACGGGGAGCACCGAGAGGGAGGGTTTCCGGTCGGGCCGAGCCCCGGGAGGGAGGGTTCCGGCCGGCGGGCGCGCGCGCGGGGAAGATGGAGACCATCCTGGAGCAGCAGCGGCGCTATCACGAGGAGCGGGAGCGGCTCATGGACGTGATGGCCAAGGAGATGCTGATTAAGAAATCCACGGTGCGCCGCGGCGCGGGCGGGAGTGGGCGCGGCGTGGGGGCGCGGGCCCAGCTCTGCCGTTGGGGCCGGGGCCGGCTCAGGTGGCGGGACCCCCAGCGCGCCCGGGGGTGGGGCAGTGACTTGCCTGGGCACGAGCCTGGAGCGACGGGACGCCCCTGCCGGGCACCGGGCGCGGCCCCCCCCGCCTCGCGGCTCCCGGGCTCGTGGGCCCCGGGCCCTTGGGCCCTGTAGCGCGGCGGCTGGTCCCCGGGAAGCCGCTTCCCGCTCCGAGCGCGATGGGGGGTGAAGCCGGCGGAATAAGCCGTGTTGCGATGTCCCAACAGCGGCGTTTTTCGCACTGACCCAGCGTCTCAAACTGTTTTACTGGCGACCTTTTCACACAGCGAGCCTCTGCGTGCGACCCCTAATAAATTAAACACACTTTTTAATGTATTTAACGCCGTTATAAATGCCGGAGGCAAGCCGGGCTTGGGGTGGAGGTTGACAGCTCAGGAGCCCCATGTAGTAACCTCCCGACCCCCAGTTTGAGAACCCCTGTGTGTGAAGCAGAGACTGTTCTCAGCTGAACTTCAGGCAATAAATCTGGCGTTAGTTAAAGTCTGGCTAATCTTCTTTTTCTGCCGTGTCTTGTAGTTACGTGACCAGATTAATTCTGATCACCGCACCCGAGCCATGCAGGACGTGAGTATCGTTCCTCTGCTTTACCTTACAGCTGTGTACCGTAAAGTTTATGGGCTGGATCACAGGATGGTGTGGTGTTGTAAATTACTTAAGCAATACATCACAAACTGTATTTCTGGATGTGGATAGCACATGAAGTTTGCAGGGTACAAGGTCAAAGGAAAATGGCTTTTTGTGCACTGCAATAGCCGATAGACATGTGGGATAACAGTATTTACTGGAGTATTGCTTAAAGTTAAACTCATGAGCTGAATTTGCCTAGTTTTGTTTCTGTCTGCAAATTTAAAAAGTGTACTCATATTAGTTACCTGTATTTGTTCTGCAGAGATACCTGACATTGAAGTTATAGGTTTCAGAGTAGCAGCCGTGTTAGTCTGTATTCGCAAAAAGAAAAGGAGTACTTGTGGCACCTTAGAGACTAACAAATTTATTAGAGCATAAGCTTTCGTGAGCTACAGCTCACTTCATCGGATGCATTTGGTGGAAAAAGCAGAGGAGAGATTTATATACACACACACAGAGAACATGAAACAATGGGTTTATCATACACACTGTAAGGAGAGTGATCACTTAAGATAAGCCATCACCAGCAGCGGGGGGGGGGGGGAAGGAGGAAAACCTTTCATGGTGACAAGCAGGTAGGCTAATTCCAGCAGTTAACAAGAATATCAGAGGAACAGTGGGGGGTGGGGTGGGAGGGAGAAATACCATGGGGAATATACTTTGTGTAATGACTCATCCATTCCCAGTCTCTATTCAAGCCTAAATTAATTGTATCCAGTTTGCAAATTAATTCCAATTCAGCAGTCTCTCGCTGGAGTCTGTTTTTGAAGTTTTTTTGTTGAAGTATAGCCACTCTTAGGTCTGTGATCGAGTGACCAGAGAGATTGAAGTGTTCTCCAACTGGTTTTTGAATGTTATAATTCTTGACGTCTGATTTGTGCCCATTCATTCTTTTACGTAGAGACTGTCCAGTTTGGCCAATGTACATGGCAGAGGGGCATTGCTGGCACATGATGGCATATATCACATTGGTAGATGCGCAGGTGAACGAGCCTCTGATAGTGTGGCTGATGTGATTAGGCCCTATGATGGTATCCCCTGAATAGATATGTGGGCAGAGTTGGCAACGGGCTTTGTTGCAAGGATAGGTTCCTGGGTTAGTGGTTCTGTTGTGTGGTGTGTGGTTGCTGGTGAGTATTTGCTTCAGATTGGGGGGCTGTCTGTAAGCAAGGACTGGTCTGTCTCCCAAGATCTGTGAGAGTGATGGGTCGTCCTTCAGGATAGGTTGTAGATCCTTGATGATGCGTTGGAGGGGTTTTAGTTGGGGGCTGAAGGTGATGGCTAGTGGCGTTCTGTTGTTTTCTTTGTTGGGCCTGTCCTGTAGTAGGTGACTTCTGGGTCCTCTTCTGGCTCTGTCAATCTGTTTCTTCACTTCAGCAGGTGGGTATTGTAGTTGTAGGAATTCATGATAGAGATCTTGTAGGTGTTTGTCTCTGTCTGAGGGGTTGGAGCAAATGCGGTTATATCGTAGCGCTTGGCTGTAGACAATGGATCGAGTGGTATGATCTGGATGAAAGCTAGAGGCATGTAGGTAGGAATAGCGGTCAGTAGGTTTCCGATATAGGGTGGTGTTTATGTGACCATCGCTTATTAGCACCGTAGTGTCCAGGAAGTGGATCTCTTGTGTGGACTGGTCCAGGCTGAGGTTGATGGTGGGATGGAAATTGTTGAAATCATGGTGGAATTCCTCAAGAGCTTCTTTTCCATGGGTCCAGATGATGAAGATGTCATCAATGTAGCGCAAGTAGAGTAGGGGCATTAGGGGACAAGAGCTGAGGAAGCGTTGTTCTAAGTCAGCCATAAAAATGTTGGCATACTGTGGGGCCATGCGGGTACCCATCGCAGTGCCGCTGATTTGAAGGTATACATTGTCACCAAATGTGAAATAGTTATGGGTGAGGACAAAGTCACAAAGTTCAGCCACCAGGTTAGCCGTGACATTATCGGGGATACTGTTCCTGACGGCTTGTAGTCCATCTTTGTGTGGAATGTTGGTGTAGAGGGCTTCTACATCCATATTGAAGTTATAGGGTCTATTCTCCACCATGCATGTGCATTACCTTTTACCAGAACTTGGGCACATGGAGCATGATTTGGATGGATTTACTTATCAGTCTTAGCATTAAAAGCTTTTAGGTATATTTTAAATCACAGTATTAATTATTTTCATTTTAGCTAATTTATTGAACAGCAAAACTTAACAGAAGAGCATGAAATGACTTGGGTACCATATTATTGCATTTCTCTGAAAACAATTTCAGCTGCTAAATTTCCCTATAATGTTTCATTACTCTTCAGTGAGCATTCTTTCATTTCTTGGTCTGTTTGACTCAAGTTTGTGAGATTATCCTTTCAGATGTAAGCAAGCTTTGTCAAGCTTCCAAGAAAACAGTTTGTTTTTCCTAACTTCTCTGCACGTTGTGCTGTATTGCAGCAAAGATACATGCATAACACTAACATGTTTTTGTTTTTTAGAGGTATATGGAAGTGAGTGGCAATCTGAGAGACTTGTATGATGATAAGGATGGGTAAGTGCCTGCAAAAAGACCTGATCTGGCCTTTTTTAAAAACTGAAAGGTCTGCTAGCTAAATGCCTTCACATAGGGTATGTCCTCACAGCAATTAAACAGCCCCTTAGCCCAAGCCCTGCAAACCTGAGTCAGCTGGCATAGGCCAGTCACGGGTTTTTAACTGTAGTGTAGACTTACCCACAGTGCTTTACAAAGCCACAGAAAGGACTTAGTAACACTTCTTAAGTCGATGTATAAAGAGAGTGAAGCATTTAGAGCTATGGCACTTGTAAAAGTAGAGATTCCCCCCCTCCCCCCAAAGTAAACTTAAGTTTTCTTCCAGGAGTTTTATTGCACTTGCCAGCTTTTAACTTGGGAGGAAAGTCTAGTGGTGGACATAAATCATTGATGAGACATTTCTGATGAGTGTCCAGACATAACCTTAGTACCATAGAGCAACATGTCATTACAAAGCTATTGCTGGCCTAAGATTTGGCTGCGAAATACCGTTTGATCACAAGTGTGTGGGGGTGGGAAGGGGAGGGAAAGAATAATTGTGTCATAAATCCAAAGCATCACGTTAGAGAAGATATTGCCACTGAAATGGTCCATTATATAAGATGCAGTTAGGGCTGTGTTATCTGCACTCCCATTTGTGGGTTTAATGAACTTTAAGAGGGGGGGGACCAACAAAAACTACTGAATATACTGATGAGAGTTTCACTCCTAGTGCATACCAAGACCTGAACATAGTTAAAGATTCCTGCAAATCACATTTAACTTGCTGTGTGTTGCTTCTTTGGTAGAATAAGGGACAAGAAAGGGTGTTACTGGTTCAGCACACTTCAGCAGTAAATTCTTCCATGGCTATGTCTACACTAGCGCTTTTGTTGGTAAAACTTTTGTCAGGGGTGTGAGAAAAACACACCCTGACCGACATAAGTTTTATTGACAGACACACCGTTGTCATTGGGGGTGATTTAATTATGCTGACGGGAGAGCTCTCTCCCGTTGGCATAGAGCGGCTGCACGGGAGACATTGCACCTGCACCAATGTAAGGTCTGTAGTGTAAACATAGCCCATATAACAGTTGAAAAGGGGTGTTTGTGGTGATGGTAGCAAATGCACCAGTGGAATCATATTTCAGTGCTTGATACTGTCAAAGCAACTCTCCAGATTTGCTATTGAATTTAATCCTGTGTCGATTGTAACAGGGTGTGGGGGAGGGGTTGTTGTCTCTTTTGGCTTGAGTCTCTCATTTGAGTGGGAGACTCTGAGAGGCTTGAAGGGCAGTAATTGGGGATGATGCACCTGAATGTCGGAAGGAGAGCAGAGCCTCAAAATCATAACCCTGTCTGAGTTTGAGATCTCTGTGTAATTTTGGTTGAGAGATTGGTATTGCAGGGTGGGTGACGATTTTTCCATATTTTTGGGAACCCTTGTGTAATCAGAATGCCAGAAGTAGACATGAAGAGAATCATTAATGAAACTCTTCAATTACATCAGTTTCAATATCTGTTTGCTATAAACAATCCTAAACCTGCCCTCTATTACCCTCAAAATCTGACTTTAATTGTTTCTCCTTGACCCTCAGGTTACGGAAGGAGGAGCTCAGTGCCATTTCAGGGCCAAATGAGTTTGCAGAATTCTATAATAGACTGAAACAGATCAAGGAATTTCACCGGAAGCACCCAAATGAGGTAAGTGTCTCTGTATGCCATGGGTATGTGGACCCACAGGACAGTGACAAGGAGTATATCTATACATTGAGTGCTCTTGGATGCTTTGCATTATCAGTTCGGTTCTTCTCAACCTATTTTGTTTATGACAAATTCCAAAATATTAAAATATGGTGAGTGAAAAGAGGTGGTTTTAGACCAGGGACCATGTCCAAGTTCCTGTGATAGAAAAGGCATTCCATTAAAGAGAGAGAGCAGCCCAAGAATGAGAAAGTATGCAAAATGCTAATCATGTCCCATGAATGTTGTGCTTTCAGCTTAGGAGCTGTGTTCTCCTCTGCTGCTGGGGGAGGCATTCAGCATTGTCTTCCATGTGCTGGCCAGAGTGTTTTTTTTGAGGGTGTGGGGTCCTCCTCCCCTCTGTGAAGAAGGTATTTTTAGGAGTTGTCTACGTAATTTGTTTCTGCATCAGTGAAAGGAGAGAACCTCTGGAATTCAAAACAGCAGAATGCCAGTTCATGCAGGGGAATTTCAAGGCAATTGCTTGATAGAGTTGACTTCATATCTGTCCCTGCAGCCTCTGAACTGAATGGCAAAAATCCTATTGCCTTGGCTTTTCCTCACTCTTTGGCCAGGGAATCTGCTGTTCTCCAGGTAGTGTACTTTGTGTATGTACTGGTTACATGTCATTGAAGAGGAACTGAATAACACACAGAGTAATATCTCAGTACAGTTTGTGTTGTATGAAATGGCAGAAACAAAAAACAGGCCTCAGTTTGCAACAAGATGAGCTTTGATTTGGCAGTGGGAATACTTCTGCAATAGGTTCATTATGGAAAGTGCAGATTTGTAAGTGTGACTTCATGTTAATTGGTCTGGACTTTTTCGCAGTAGTGTGTGTGTGTGTGTATTTTTGCTATAACGTCTGATCTTTCCGGAAGATCTGTGTGCCGATGTCAGTGGAATTTGAGGAACTGTTGAAAGCCAGAGAGAACCCCAGTGAAGAGGCACAAAGTAAGTCCATGGTTTCATATTTAAACTTAGATCTAGCAAAAACGCCATGCTTGCTTGTTTTTATTTAGTGAGTTGTCTGGTTGGCTTGTCTCTGAATCTCTCCCCTTAATAACCCTCTGAAAGTTACTCAGGGGCGGCAAGTTACGTGGGCCTATGGTGCCTGGCTCCAGCAATATTCAGGGCCGGGGGTCCAGCTCCACCAATATTTGGAGTCGGGTGTCTCCCCTGGCCCTGCCTGGAGCGTCCCCCGCCTGCTGCCCCCCCATGCACCTCCCCTGGGCCCCGGAGCATCCCTGCCTGATTAAAAGTAGGCAGCTCCCCTGCTGCTCTGCGCTGCTCTCCTTTGCCTGGGTGGCAGCCTAAGGCTAGGCTATGGCATAAGAGCAGGCTGAGGCAGCTGGCTGCTGCTGCTGCATCGGAGGAGGTGCACACATGATTGGCAGCCCTCCCCTCCCCCAGCACCCACCTCACTCACCTGAGCAGCTGCTAGGGCTTGAGTGTCTGACCCAGTGATCCTGCCCCTCCCAGCCTGCAGCCAGGGGCAAGGGGCAGCCTCCCCTCTGTGAGGCTACGGTGTGGTGCAGCAGGCGAGGAAGCTTCCTGGACCTGAGCAGTTGGGGCTTGGGTGAGTGTAGTGACACCCTGCACCTCCCTCCACCCACAGTCACTGCTTCTGCCCCACGCTGGGCAAGGGGCAGCCTCACCCCCCACCCCAGTGAGGCTACGGTGAGGGGCAGCAGCAGTGGGGGAGAGGGTTGTGGGGGGAGTCCTCTCTGGCCCTAGCCCCGGGGCAGCCAGTCTGCACCCAAGCTTCTCATTCCTGGCCCTGCCCCATCCCAGAGCCTGTGCCCCCAAGCCAGAGCTCTCACCCCCTGCACCCTAACCCCCAGCCCTGAGCCCCCTCCTGCACCCCTGCTCCGGCCCAGACCCCTCACCCAAACTCCCTCCCAGAAAACATCCCCCACACCCACTCCTCCTGCCCAAGTCCAGACCCCACACCCCAACTCCCTCCCAGATCCCGTCCCCTGCACCCCAACTGCCTGCCCCAGTCCTGACTCCACACCCCAACTCCCTCCCAGAGCCTCCCCCTACACGCAAACACTTCCCAGAGCCCCACACCTCCCCCCTCCCAGACCCTTAGGGGGATGTGTGGGGTGCAACTTGGACCCATTCTGGGCACCACCAAAAATTATACAAACCTGTAGCCCCTGTGCCTTTTTATTGTGTGTATTTTATCCACTCTGGAATGTTCTGCAGTAAAAGCGCCTCTCTCTTGAGAGTGGATCTAGTGTATTACTGTAAAGGAGCAGTTAGTTGATTATGTTTAGAACCTGCAAAAACATTAAGAAACATCTCGCGTAATATAGCTTGTATTCAGCTGCAGTTACAAGCTATGCTTACACAAGATGGTTCTAACACAAGAGGGATACTTGAAATGAGAATAATCTGCAGTAATTCTGATCTTCAGTATTTCTAATAAAGCTCTTTGTATAATGTGTCTTCTATAGATCTAGTGGAGTTCACAGATGAAGAAGGGTATGGCCGGTACTTGGATCTTCATGATTGTTATCTCAAGTACATTAACTTAAAATCATCAGAGGTAAGAGGCTATAATTGCTTAGGAGACATGCTCAAATATCTATTATTGAGTGTTCAGAGACAAGCATTTCTGGTGTCATTTTAAATAGTTCATTTCCACCCATGTGTTATACTGGTGCCTATTTTTTGGAGGCTACAGGTTAAGAATTTTTAAATTCTAAGTGACCCTTTCCTGGGCTCTCCCATTCGTGCAGTTGTATCTACAACTGCTCTCACAGGCCTCTCCACTGATGTGGTCTTGAAAGAGGCTGTGCCCTTTTTTCGCCTCTTTTACCAAATAACCCAGGGTCTCTAAAGTGGCATGCTGCAACCTAGAATGGAGGTATGGAAAGATGCCATTTCTTGTGGTCCAGTGGGTGACTGGAGATGTATTGTTAATCAGGTTGTTTTGTGTGTAAAATAAATCTTTATTTTCAGAAACTGGATTACATCACATACTTATCCACGTTTGACCAACTCTTCGATATTCCCAAAGAGAGAAAAAATGCTGAATATAAAAGGTGGGCCCTTCATCCGTGACAGGCTGTCCAGGAGGAATTAAATTCTGTGATGTGCATTCAAGGCCCTTTAATGCTTCTCCAATCCTGGGGTGGAGGGGAGTTTAGTGGATTATAGGTTTTTTGTTATAAACCATAAATCCAGTGTGTCTATTCAGTCCATGATTTTTAGTGTCTAGCAAAGTTATGAATTTAAGTGTCCAGGCATGTTTTTTTGAAGGTGTTGTGCATATCTCCATTGAGGAGAGGACTGAGAGTATGTCTGCATGGGTATAGAAAACCAGCGGCTGGCTTGGGTCAGCTGGCTCGGGCCAGCGACTTTTATCCCTGTGTAGACCTATCCTGAGAGGTCAGATTACGAGTGATCTCTTTGTGAAAGTGTTCACCCATAGATGACACGGTGGTTTGGGTCTTTTATCATTTTTCTGTGTGAGCGTCTGGTTTCACCCACATAATTGTTGTTGGGGCATTTAGTGCACTGGATAAGGTACACCGTATGGGATAGGCATGTGTAGAATCCATAGATCTTGAAAGTTGTGTTGTGGGGGGGTGTTGCTCATTGCAGCAGTGGAGAGCTGTCTGCATGTTTTGCATCTATTGATCTGGCAGGGTCTGGTGCTACTTTGAGTTGATGTGTCCTCCTGGTCTGTGGTGATCTTGCTTCTGATGATGAGGTTGTGGGGTTGTTCGAAGACCAAAATGTGGGCTTAGGAAATATTTCTTTTGGGATGTTGCCCCCATTGAGTATGGGTAATAACTGTTGATACACCGTATGGGTTCGAGTATGGGGTGGTTGGTGACACCTAGGGGTGTGTGGTTGGAGGGGGTTTTATGTTAGTATTGAAGCAGGTTCTCTTCAGGTATTTGGGTGCCTAGTTCCATAATGTGATCCGTTTCTCTGGTAGAGTTCTGTGGGTTGTGGAGTTGTAGTTGGTTCCACTTTCTGTTTTTGTGGTGGATGGCTGCCACCCGGTGTTTTTGGTAGTAGTTTTGGGTTTCTTGCATGATTTTATGGTAAGTTTCCTGTTTCGTTTTTTTCTTCCAGTATGTGGGAGCATGGGATTAATTCTTGTTTGAATTAATTAATTAATTCTTCTGGAGTATATGAGGTGCAGTATGTGATTCCTCAGTTTTTACAAAGCTCTTCTGCAGAGCTGTTCAGCAGATATGGAGTTGTAAGTGATGGTGAGACCTCTGGGGATGATGATGTTCCTTGCATTTTCTCAGGGAGTAGATTATGCTGTTAAGTTTTGCTTCCTTTTTCTTCATGTTCAATTCAATATCTTCCTTTGTTGTATTCAGTGTTATTGTAGCCGTGTTGATCCCAATATATTAGAGAGACAGCGTGGGTGAGATAATATGTTCTATTGGACCAACTTCTGTTGGTGAGAGACAAGCTTTTGAACCACACGGAGCTCTTCTTCAGGCGTGGGAAAGGTACCCTAGCATCACAGCTAAATAAATACAAGATGGAACAGATTGTTTAGCATAAGTAGTTAACACATTTCAAGGATCACTCACAGTGAAGTGGCCTGTTAATACCTCTCCAATCCTTTGGTGAGGAAGATGGAAAGCTGGAGAGGGTTTAGTGGGTTATTACAGGTTTCAGAGTAGCAGCCGTATTAGTCTGTATCCGCAAAAAGAAAAGGAGTACTTGTGGCACCTTAGAGACTAACAAATTTATTTGAGCATAAGCTTTCGTGAGCTACAGCTCACTTCATCGGATGCACATGAAAGCTTATGCTCAAATACATTTGTTAGTCTCTAAGGTGCCACAAGTACTCCTTTGGGTTATTACAACAATCTATAAGCCATAAATCCAGTGTCTCTATTCAGTCCATGATTTTAAGTGTCTAGCAAAGTTATGAATTTAATCTCCCAGACTCATCTTTTGAAGGCATTATGCAGGTTTCCTTTGAGGAGGAGAACCAAGAGGTCAGATACAGAGTGATTGCTTTGTGAAAAGCATTAATTCACAGTCAGGATGAAAATTCACTGTGGGGAATGTGAATGGGTACTCCTTAGATGTAGTTTTAGTGTTTCATAAAGTAAGGACTTTCTGCAGAATCCACACCCTCTCAGAAATGTGAGCAGGATCTAAGCTGTCAGTGTTTTGGAATTTTCAAAAATGCTTAAGTTTTGGCTTCGCTGCTCCTTTGAAGGCAAAGGGAGTTTTATCATTGACTTCAACTGGAGTAGATTTAGGCCAAGGCTGAGCGCTTTTGAAAGTCACATCCTATGTCTTTTAGCTTTTATGGTTGTGAAGAGAATTGTCCAAATATAACTAATGCAGGGTTTGCAAACAGAGCCTGAAACAATAGCTCTGAGAGGTGTGAGCTGTCCCATCTATTTGTCAAGTTAATGATGAAAATATGTTTTATCCATGCTCAAAGAATCCTTGGTTTAATGTGGCTGTGTAACTAGGGTTCACTGACATGGTGGTAAAAATATTGGAAGCCACCAAAATCTTGTCCCACACTAGGGCTTCTGCTGATGCCATTAAAGTGGTGGTAGCATTATTGGGAACACACTGCTAAAATTCCCTTCTTATGGACAGGGCCATGGCTGGGACCCAGACCACGATAGAATATAGTGCACTGGCTTGTGGAATAACCCATGTTAGAGAACCATGGTTTAACCTTGGTAGATATCTATGGCTCTTTGGAATGACTGTACCGGGGGGATCTGCCAAGGCAGGAATAAAAGAGTTTGGGCCACAAGTATGCTTAAATATGTGAGAAATATGGTGATGTTTGTAGTGTGGAGAAGGCCAAATATCAACAATCCACACTCATTGCTAATTATTTTTGTGTAAACATCCAGTGAATGTTCTTCTCTCTCCTTGTTTTCCCCCATCTGTTTCATGCTATTTATTTTTATTTTTTCTTTCTAAGTCCATACGCTTTACAGGCAAGCTTCTCTGTGTAAATGTTGAGCCTTTTCAATTTCAGACAAATCATCTCTTATTGAATTGCTGTTTACAAGACTAACAGATGATGTGGAATTAAATCACACCTACATGTATGTTTGTGAGACCGTCAGGTTGTATGTGCTGTATTTGTCAACTGTGAATCTTTCCTGTAACCTAAAAAGTCAAACAGATGAAGAAGTTTCATTCGGATTGAGGCTTCTGGTGAAATAATCTGTTACCCAGAGGTTGTTCTTAACACTCAGGAGGTTGTTCAGTAGAAGAGAGATTTGTTGGGAAGGAAGGAAATAGTGGGACTATTCCCTGTATAATTGTGGGGCAAGGGGTGTCACCATGATGCGGTTCAGTATGGCATGATGCAAAAATGTCTAATGTGTTCTTTTTACACAAACTCTGATACTGAATTAAGTGAGCTGGCTCTTCCTCTGCCAGGTATCTTGAAATGCTTCTTGAGTACCTGCAGGATTACACAGATCGGGTGAAGCCGCTGCTGGATCAGAATGAACTTTTTGGGAAGATTCAGAATGAGTTTGAGAAGAAGTGGGACAATGGAACGTTCCCTGGTTGGCCGGTGAGCAATCATTATGCACATGTGAAATGCTGATGTATTTCTCACGGCTTGCATACAGTGTCGTGGTGTGTAAAATGATCATCAAGGTTAACAGTCTCACAGTGTAGTGTAGTTTGGTTGTGTCCCAAAACAGTAGAGACACTGCTTACTGCTAATGTGTTTTCTGTCTTTCCAGGAGGTTTCCCATGTATTTGATTTTTTCAGTTTAGTGCTGAGATCTCCCCATTATTAACAATATCATCCTTCTTGAAGGAGGGAGGATATTTTGGTATTGCTGCTCAAATGTTATGTAATGTTCTGAAGATTTATCTAGCAATTTATGTGGCTTTTCTTGGCAGAAAGAGACTAGCAGTGCACTTACCCATGCAGGAGCCCATCTGGATCTCTCAGCATTTTCCTCTTGGGAGGTATGTTCTCTGTGTGTTAAGCACTTTATACTGAAAAATCTTGGTGGGATCCGTCCACCTTGTTCCTTTTATGGGAAATTCTTTTTATGGGAATGTGATTCTCAGGCCATAACCACTGTAAATGGCAAGTTCACTGTGCAGGTGGCCTGTGCTTTCTGTCACTGGAGATACCAGTAACCTGGAAGCATTTTTCTTCATCGTAGCTGGGGTCAGGCTCCTGCCATAGACGTCATTGATCTGGGTAGAAGAGAGCCACCTTAGTGCTTTCATGAGCAATGCTGCATTTTTTTTAATGAATTAAAATGGATACACTTGTATCATATTGTTGTTAACACCTGAAAGCAATGTTTGTGTACATTGGTTTATTTTAATTGTACAGGAATTGGCCTCCCTGGGACTGGACAGATTAAAATCTGCTTTACTGGCTTTGGGTCTGAAATGTGGCGGGTAAGAAGCTGTGGCTTTTTTCTAGATTCCTTTCAGTTATTGAGCTATTTGTCTCACATTGCTGCATTGGACATCTGTTTGTTTTCCAAAGATCTGTGGAATAATTCTTATAAAAGACAACCCTGAAAGTATGGCAAGGAATTTTTATCATATTCTTTGCTTTGAAGTCTGAGGTTCATAATGGACTAATACATAATGTGGAATAGTAGGACCTCATGAGCCTGGGGAAACCCTGATGCAAAAGCTGTGCCTAAGCCATGTTCCTCAAGGATCACTGAAACTGATCCTTATTCTTACAATCTCATGACCTCTGAATGATTTAATGTATAATATAATTAAAAACATAATTATTGAGCACAAACCAATCTACTTAAAAAATAAACCTACACCCTAGATTCACCTTCTTCCCTGCTTTCTCCCAGCACTCTGGAAGAACGTGCTCAGAGGCTGTTCAGCACAAAAGGCAAATCCTTGGAAGCCCTCGATTCTTCCTTGTTTGCCAAGAATCCAAAGACAAAAGGAAGCAAAAGGTGAGTCCCCAAAAGTTTCATACTGGTCAGTGTGTCTGGCCTGACTGATCAGTACATGTGCAGCAGAGGCTACAGGGAGTGGTTGATATTTGTTTTCCCAGTTTCTTAATAGCTACAAATCAAATATATCTTTAAGAATCGGGTGCATGGACAGCATTTGCAGTGCTTGAAAAGGATTTCACAAAGTTACCCTTTGTATTTCCAGGGACACAGAGAGGAACAAAGACCTTGCGTTCCTGGAAGCTCAGGTCTACGAGTATGTAGAAATTCTTGGGGTAAGGTTTTTACTTTTTACCTTTTTTGAGCTTTGTAGATGCAGTGCCTTCAAAAGGTGTTGGAAGCTCATTCATGTTTTCCATCTTATCCTTTCTTAAACACCATGTATAGAAGGGTTATTTTATGTATCGTGCTGTACAAATCTGGAAATATTTAAAGCAAGGGGTTGGAACTGCTTATTCCTGTTGTTTGTTAACCTGTTAGCTTCTAGTTAAGAATTCATCTCGTACAACAATTGATGCTGAGGATTGGGTCTGCCTCTCTTGTGAACGGCAACCCAAACAGGACAGTCATGCTGCTCTTGGGGCAGCCTTTTCTCCTTGGTGTAGAACTTAGATTTTACATCTAACCACCAGAGATAGCAAGCCCCTGTGAGTGCTGCCTTTATTTGGCTTCATGTTCTTGTCTCAGTTTTCAGTGGTCACTCTTAGAAGGCTGATTGCCACCATTGCCAAGCAATTGCCTTGGAATTAAAGCTTTCCACTGTCTTCTCTTGGTGAGAACTGCATTACACCCAGTGACCTTTCAGATTGTTGGGCTGAGCAAAACAGGATGGAGTTGTCTTGTTCGACTGCAGACAAATCAATGCAGTGTTGTGGCACAGACGCTAATGAAGCCAGTGGAGGGGATTTAACATAAGAAGGGTGAATACTCCTGTGATTTCCCCCACACATTTTTTGGTTTGTTCATTTGCTACCACATATGCTGCCATGTTTCATGCCTCTGTGCTTTCCTGCATCATAGGAACAGAGACATCTCACCCATGAGAACGTGCAGCGTAAGCAAGCCCGCACAGGGGAAGAGAGAGAGGAGGAAGAGGAGGAGCAGATCAGTGAGAGCGAAAGCGAAGATGAAGAGAATGAAATAATTTACAACCCTAAAAATCTGCCTCTTGGTTGGGATGGCAAGGTGAGCCTGGCTCCCCAGGTGCTCCAGAGCAGAGATCTTTGACTGTATCCAAACTACTTGTCTTGCCATCTGACCTAAGTTTTGCCTGGCTTGTTTTTCAGCCTATCCCCTATTGGTTATATAAACTGCATGGTTTGAACATCAACTACAACTGTGAGATTTGCGGTAACTACACCTACCGAGGGCCCAAAGCTTTCCAGCGGCACTTCGCGGTAAGTAACGCTTTGGCATTAGCCCATCAGTCAACTTTAAGGTAATCCTAGTTATATGTAACTAATGGATGGAGTCTTGGTGATTGAAGCTGTCACTTCTGAGCCAGAAGGGCATGTATGAATCCTATCCCAGTCGTGGGCCCATGCGTGGTGCTGAGACTGCAGGGCTGTACCGTTTGAGTTATAATCCATTTGAAGGGGCACTCAGGTGCCATTTGTCCTTGAGGGTTGTAGGGTCTCCCTTTTCAGGTACCCCGATTCCAATGTCTAGCAGTGCCTGAACTGTTGCTGAGTACCTGTTAGCTACCGCCTTAGATACTGGCAGTATGTTGACAGACACCTTACTGTAGTGCTCTCTAGCAAAGCTGATAGAGGAAACAAGTTCCGTAAAACTCAGATCTAAGTAACCGATTTTAATAGCTTTTAAAATATACCTAGGAGCAAACTGATCTTTCAAGAGGTATAAATGTAAGTGGATTCTAGTTTTGTTAGTACTGAGATTGTAAGTACTAGGAGAAACCTACACTGAAAACCAGTGAGATGCCTATTTCTGGATGCTGCTTCTCTCCTTGGGGCTAATAATGGTTTAATTATAATGGGCCTAAAAAGGCGTGTTTTTAACTCTGCACTTCTGCAGTATGTGACGAGAACCCTTGATTGTGGATGTGCCATTTAAATGAAAGTTAACTTTGTGCAAAGATGCTCAGGAGTATATAGCACTGCATCTGCTGCACTTTATACAGTAGGGGAGTCCCCACTCCTGCTTGTCAGTGAACTTTTGTCGGAATCCTACAGTATTTTGGCTGAAAATCCATCTTGCCAAAGCATGCGATTACTGTATTGTTGCACTCCTGGGGAGCGCCTAGCCTCGTGGAATCACAAACTGCTTTTAAACCATTGTTGTTGTTTGTTGTTATATTATAGGATTGTAGCTTAGTTCTAAGATTTGATACTATGAAATTCTCATAAGCTGATTAAGTTAATGGTGTCTAATGTGTAGTCGGTTTAAAAAAATTAGTTTAAAAGTAACTTCAAGTACTGCCATGACTAATCTTTATGGATTTACAATCAAATTTTCCTTTTTTGTGAAACTTTTTTTCTTGTATTGTTGTGTGAAAGGCCCACATAAAAGGGAAACTAACAGAATCTTGTATATAGTCAAAGGAAACAAACTGGAAAATACAGATAGAAATAGTTTTTCCTCTTGTTTTCTTTCCATTCTAGTCCCCTTGGACATTAATTTGTTGTTTTCAGACAGGTTTGACTTACTTTAACGGTGTGCCTGTGACTTTGTGGGCTATATGTAACTCTCTCCTGTATACTGATCTTTCTGCTCTGCCTCCAGGAGTGGCGTCATGCTCATGGGATGAGATGCCTGGGCATTCCCAACACAGCCCATTTTGCTAATGTCACGCAGATTGAAGATGCAGTCTCTTGTAAGTGATGTTGGCACATCTCTATTCAGAACTGAGAGCAGGTGGAGTCTGTTTTCATCTGTGCTGTTCTGTTGGGCACATGTGGGGATGTGCTGCCTGTTGTGACTGCCAGTGAAGAGACATTCAGCCAGCAATGTTCTCACTGGGGGAGCAACTCTTTATATGGTGGAACCTCAATCATCCAATTGCAATTAGGGGTCACGAATCTCCTTCAGATAATCAAGAGACTGGTTACACTCGATTGAAATGCATGAAGTTCTTCCTGTGTGTCTCCGTGGTGAGGAGGGAGAAGGGAAAGACCTGATGCAATTCAGCCAGGGCAATCCTATAGGTAAATCCTGTTACAAGCATGAAGCTTTAGCATTTTAACTGGCCATAACTTAATGATGTTGGCTTTGGGTACTTCAGTCAACGCCAGAATGCAAAGCTTCTGCTCTGGGCACCTACCTGCTGAGGGCAGCAGCTGGCACGAAGTTGCCTGCCACAACAGAGATAGTCGGAGATTGACTTCTTAGCTCTGGAAGCAAGAGTGAGCTAACTGTGTCCCCTCTTCCGCTGGCAATTCTGGAGTAGGAAGGGAGAGTCGGATTGAATTTCTGCCTGAGCACAGCAGTAAAGCCCAGAAAAAGGAGTTTAATTTTGCTGTTAAGGCTATGTCTATACAGCAGCTGGGCGTATCACAGCTCAAATAGACATACAGGTGCTAGCTCGGCTCAAGTTATCATGCCGGCCACTGCAGCCACCCTGCTGTTTTAGTGCAGTCACTTGAGAATTACACCTGCCAGCTGCTGTGTAGAAATAGCCTAAATCAGTATTTCTCAAATGCGGCCACAGCCTCTAGAGCAGTGACTGGGGGTGGGGGACGGGTGGAAAGAAGCAGTGGAATCTCCCCCAGGGCCATCAGCAGGGGTTGGGTCCTGCCCCCCTTTGGAGCCACAAATGCCAGAAGAGCATGTGGCCAGTGAGTTCCCCACCTTCCCTGGGGCAGTGACACTAAGGCTTCGGGCTTCAGCTCTGGGCTGGCGGGTGGCAGGCTCCAGTCACGGCCGTGTGATAGCGGGTGCCAGCCCTCAGCTCATCACCCTCCCCGCATTGCCCCTGGCCCCCACTGTCTCCCTGCCCACCTCCCCATCCAGGGCTAGAGCTGTGTAAGTCTGCTGTGAAAATTGATATTTGTAATTTGTATGTTTGTTAATATCACTTTTCACAGCCTCCCAGATAGCTAGTAAGTCTGCTGTGATTATTAACAAACAAAAATATCACTTTTCACAGCAGCAGGCTTATGAGTTAGTAAATCTTTTGCTTTTTGGCTGCCTTTTTTTTTTTTTCCTAATAAAAGAAACACAACAACAAAAAAAGACAAGAGTGTGCAAAGCACCTTAATTGTGTTTCTATTCTGTTTAGGTCCAGTAAGAATAGAGACAACTGTGCATTATTTTTATTATTGAATCTGCAAAACCAACCAACCTTTTACAGTGATTTGGACATATATATGTGTATATTTATTTGTTTTTCCTAAAGTTAATTAAGTATTTTAGGAAAAAAATTTAGAGCAGCCACCAGCAAGAGTTGGTGGCTGCACTCTGGGGCCACCAAAAAATTTGTTGAGAGAACCTGGAACAGATGCCCATGAAACATTCTGACTCTGGTTCAATGCAGCTGAACTAGGGTTCCCTTTATTTCCCTTCTTCTCTAAACTGGCTTGTCAGCTCATCTAATCAGAACTCTCCCCCTTATACTTGCTACTTCATCTTGCTGGCCTCCCTTCCCTTAAGAGCTTCTGTAACAGCTGGCTTGAGGCAAACTTGCCTCTTGCTTCTAAGGGGCGTGATTGCAGTGTCACTGAGCGCTGCGGGGTTGGGAAGGGTGTCTGCAGTGCCTCTGGTGAGCCGACATTCAAATGCAGCTCGTTTTACACCCGATGAGAAATGCTGCACACAATACAAACTGTCAGACAAGCCTAGTGTCTTATATTAATGATCAACCCTGTCTGAGGCTCTCTGTTATTCAGGGTAAATAGGACTAATCCCCTGAGATGGGATATTAGATGGATGGGATCTGAGTTACTACAGAAAATTCTTTCCTGGGTATCTGGCTGGTGAATCTTGCCCATACGCTCAGGGTTTAGCTGATCACCATATTTGGGGTCGGGAAGGAATTTTCCTCCAGGGCAGATTGGAGAGGCCCTGGAGGTTTTTCGCCTTCCTCTGTAGCATGGATGACTGGAGGGAGGCTTCTCTGCTCCTTGAAGTCTTTAAATCATGATTTGAGGACTTCAGTAGCTCAGACATAGGTGAGGTTTTTTGTAGGAGTGGGTGGGTGAGATTCTGTGGCCTGCGTTGTGCAGGAGGTCGGACTAGATGATCAGAATGGTCCCTTCTGACCTTAGTATCTATGAATCTATGCTGCTCAGGTATCTACCTGAGCTGTGATGGCCAGCCTCTCTTGTTGAGTAATCTGTGCAATCCATGTCAGCCAGTGAGACTGAGGGGTGTGTGTTTTAAGAGTGAGCAGTGTACATTCGGCGCTAGACTAAGTGCTGATAGTTCAAGGGAAATGGCATTCTGATCCAATGTGACTTTGTATTTGCAGTGTGGGCAAAGCTGAAGCAGCAGAAAGCTTCGGAGAGATGGCAGCCTGACACAGAGGTGAGCTGAGGATCAGTATTCAGGTGTTGCCATTACTGTTTGGCTGAATCTGTCTTGTTACCCTGCATAACTTCTAGCCCCAGCAAAAGAGGTACCAGTTCCCTGAAGAATCTCTTGAATGCTGGGGAGTATGTTTGGAGACCACCCTGCTTGTAACAGAGCCCCTGTTGGTGGAACTGTGTAGATCTGCACATGCCTCACTGGGAATGTATTGCTTGTTAGTATGACACCTGCCCTTCTCTCTGTCTAAGCATCTTCAGAACGTGTCTCTGCAGTGTCTAAACCCTTCCTGTTTGGAAAGGGGCAGAGGGAGGGGGAAGTGAGGTATCTTTAATCTAAATGGTGAGAGATTCCATGGAGTCATTCTGTGAAAATTGTAACTAAGAACCTTCCATTGTAGCCCAGGGGGGACCTACCATGACGGAGCAGACTGTTTATAGAATGAGCGTACAATGCAGTGTGAAATCCAATTTATTACAGAATTTGCCATTGTCCTGCTGAGTTTAGCTAAACTGTGATAGAGTGGACAGTATACTGCGGCAGGCAGTGTAATAACTTAGCATGCTCCACCCCAGTCCTCATTGCAAACAGATATTTATCCTTCTTTGGGAGTCCACTGAAAGACCCTGTGTGGAGATGTGCAGAAGAGGGGATCTTAGTCTGTTTTAGTTTGAGGGGCTGACAGGCTGCTGTTGGTGGAGCTAAACCTCAGTTACTGTTACTCTCCCATTCTTATTTCATGCTGTGCCCAGATACTACCAATGTTCTCGCTTCCCTTCTAGGAGGAATATGAGGATTCCAGTGGGAATGTGGTGAATAAAAAGACCTATGAAGACTTGAAACGTCAAGGGCTGCTGTAATGTTCTCTGGTTGGGGGATTTGGCACCTCTGAGGCCCTTGATGAAGCACACTGAGCCCTGTGCTTTCTTCTCTGTACTTCTGCATTTTCTGTTCCGCATGAACATACATTTCAAGGACACTTTGTAGAATCACTTTCTAGTAAGTCCCTTCTTGTGCAAGGCAGAGTTGTGATGGTCCAAAATGTATTTTATACTAAAAAGATACTGCAAAAATAAACTGATTTTAATGTAGGACGTCCTGAGTAACTTGTCTCCTTTTGTAGCCTGGTAAGGAAGAGCTCAACTCTATAAAAATATCAAGAATCTCTCATGCACACAGCTATTAGAGATCACAACGCCCAGTGTAATATCGTTGCTTCTCTGATGCTTCAGTTCTTTGAGCTGCTTTGGTGGGATTGACTTCTTTAAAAACCACCCGTGAACATCCCAAGTTAAAGTGAGCATTAGGTCCAGAGGACTCTGAATTGAGCCGTGTGAATAAGACTCTTGTTTTCCCTTTCAGTCCTGGTTTCTATCCATGCAGTTACTGTAGGAGGAATTGGGCGCTAAGAAGCTGGTGAGCTACTGGTGAGTGGCACTGCAGGAGAATGAAGAGCAGCAGCAGGTAGTGTGAAAGGGGGTTTCCAGTTCTATCAGCATTCTTGAGTTTTTTCCCTCCCTTTCTTGATCAAAAACATGACAGCATTTGCTGCAATGGAGTGAGTATCTTGAGGCTTCTGCACTTGAGGTGGTTAAGTGGTCCCCTTGACCTTGTACTGCAAGAAAACAACCTCCAGCCTCGTTGTATTATATTACTTAACCACAGTAATGGCAGTGTATGAATCAAGTGTGTAGGTTCCTTTTTAGTCTTGCTGCTCCTGAACATCTAACATGAACTGTTGGGAAATGGAACATGCTGAATCTCTCCGTCGCACTACATCTGTTTGGCTCAAAGCCGTGTTAGCATTAGCCCATTCCTGAGCATTGTGCTGTCAGTGTGCTGTAAATCTGCTTGAGCTGAGGAGGGAGATGCAGGAGGCTGGGCAGGAGTTTGCTTGGAGCGAATAATGTAAGGGGCTGAGGGGATGAGGCAGCTTTAACCTTTCCTGTAATGTGGAGAGCCCAGGTCAATAATTTGGTGGTCGAGTGTTTGTTTCAAACAGTGTATGTCCATGAGAAGAAAAAAGAAATCTCTCATCTAGCCCTCGGGGAGGGGAAGCAGAGGATGCAAGGGGGGGCGTAGTCTCTCCTTGATAAAGCTGCTTGCATCAGGTTGATTTAAACTTGATTAAACTCCGTGTTCAGTATGGTTAACCCTATGCCTGAACCTCTGCATAGGATTTTCCTTGGGGGCTGGTGGTGTGTTTTTGTTGGGCAATTTTTGTCTGAGTATGGTAGCAGATTGAAACGAGGAAGACACAATAGAAGGTCCCAAACTAACCTCAATTCCTTGTTCCATTCCCAGAGAGCAAAGGTGGGTGTCAGGGTGACAGGCTGACTATACCCTGAACTAACGTTATTGAATGAAGTTACACCCTACTTAGGGTTAGTACCTTTGGGGGATATTGTATTGGAAGTGCAAATATTTGTGAGATTGGTGGGGACCTCTTTAGAAGGGAGAGGAGACTAATGCCCTCACGGGAAGGGATTGGGACATTCAGAGGTGTTTTACACCTGAAGTGGATTTCCTAGGAAATACCTTGGGGTGAGGGAAAAGCACATTCTCCCCTCCAGGGCGAAGCTTTTGAAGATAAGGCCTGGGGAGAAGGATCCATTGTATGCTAATTATCTGCTACAGGGGTCTTTCATCTGGAGTTTCCAGACCTGTATAAAGGGCAAACTGAACATGTTGTTATTGTGCTTATTTTGAGCTGAGGCTGTGACCCCAAAGAATTCCCTGTGTTAGGATTTGAAGGAGGACTTGGGGACATGTTAGGATTTGGGGGTGGAGGGACCCCGGTAAGCTTATTAGCATATGTTTGGGTTCTTTCACTATTTTTATTGTTTCTCTGTATTGTTTAGGAATACAGTAGGCTTGCATAGAGAGACCCATGTGGCACTTGTAACTGTACCAATTACACTGTTAGCTGTCTCTGAAGAGAGAGCGGGCAGGTCTGTTTAGATGGACTGTCTTTGATGGGATAACACAGTGAAGGCCAGGGAATGGTGCAGCCTGGAAATACCCCGGTCAGAAGGGAGAGAGTCGTGTGTTTCCATGAGAGAGAGGCAACAACTGGGGAGCTGGAAGCCAAGAGTGAGTACCTTTGCTGGAACACAGCAAGGAAATACAGGTGCAGTGGCCCTGAACTGTGAGTTTCTCTGGCAAAGTGGCATCATTATCCAAATATGCAATCTGCCAGCCAGCGTCAGTTCAGCAAGTCCCAGAATTATTCAGCAGAGGGCACCCCAGCCACTGTCTTGGAAGTTGATCCAGGCCAGTTGTCTCTAGCATGTAACTTGTGCAGTTTCATCTCTCTGTTTATGGACTGGCCAGAATTCTCAAATTGATTTGAGAATTTCCTGCAGAAACTTGTGACTTTCTCCCCTACGTGAACAGCAGGCCTGTGTTTGAAATTCCTGCATTGATTGGCTGCATGTGCGATTTAGCTTGCTCTGGTACTTGGCTAGAATCTAGCTGCTAGATGATGTAACGGTACAGTACAGATCTCAAACCCTTATGCGAGAATGTAGTTTGAAAGCTGCTCTCAGTGAGTGCTCAAGCTTCATCATCCATTGTAAAACTCTCATATTTGGGGAAAGGTCAGGCTTTGGAGCAGGTCTGAGCAAAGCCCCTCAGTTACAAGGGGAAAAGGATTCTGTCATAGAGGAAACTTGGAAACTGCAGGAGGAGGTGTGGTTAAGCCAGTGAGATGCCCCATGGGTGTCTCATGCAATGAATATGCACAGCTTAACTTCCAGGTTATTTTGGAGCATGGTTGAATGGAGTAATTCCCTAATTTCGGGTGCTAACCCCTCTTAAAGTACATCCAGTATTGATCCTGAAACAGGAACCCTTAATATCCGTGTGTTTAACATGGAATGATGTGCTGCCCCCCTTGGGCCAATAGAAACAAAACTGGCAACATTGTCCTTCCTCTCTGATGCTACAGTATATGCAGCTGCCCCTGCCTGTGTTGCTTTCCATTGAAACAGGGAGAATAATCACATCCTGTGCTTAAGAGAAACAGGCTTCACGCCAAGCTGAATGCGCAGCTCTGTCACCTCCCAACTCACAGCAGAATGAATGGATGGAAAGGACCAAACCCATTTTGGATTACAGGGAACATGGCTAGAGTGGAGGGTCACACTCAATTTGGCACTGCCTGGCCTGATGGGCTGGATCAGTATGTGACAAACAGGGAAAGTTCATATTTCCGGGGGGGGAGAGGAGAGTCTCCCTGTAGAGGTGTCTCCATTAGGAAATGCCAGGTCATGAGCTGCTGCTGTTCCCAGAGAGCTGAACCCCAGAGGTGGCACCTCAGCCCATTCTCCAGCCAGTGTGCTTCTGCCCCCAAGCTTGGTGACACAAGCTGCCCTGGGGGAAGTGCAGAGCTAGACTGTATCAGTGATTAGCTGCAGCCCAGTGCTCACAGGTGAGGCAGGACTATGGAAAATCACTATAGAGCATGTTCCTAGGAGGTGGGAGTGCTGCTGTCCTGAGACAAGCAGCTGGGGCTTGTATTCTACCCCTGCAGCAAGTACAGGGTTTCCCATGGGCTCCTCTGCCTGCCATGCACACTTGTTTGGCTCCCCGGTGGGTCGGCCTCTATTCCACCTTGGTCCTGAGACCCGCTGGGGATATCAGTTGGCGGCTCCTTCACGGGAGCACGAGTGTGTACTTGGTGTGGTTCACCCCAATCCCGGACACCTGCCCCTTTTGCGGCGTGAGGGAAACCCTTGTGCACGTCTACCTAGAGTGCGCCAGGCTGCAGCCCCTATTCCGGCTCCTCAAGAATATTTTGTTAAGATTTTGGTTGCACTTTTCCCCTGACCTTCTTATCTATGCACTCCCTGTCTGTAGCTCTACCAAGACACGGGATCTCCTGGTCAACCTCCTCCTGGTCCTGGCTAAAGTGGCCATCTATAAAACCAGGGTGAGGAGGTGAGTTTCCTGTGGCTGTGGGGCCTATTTCCGATCCTCCGTCCATTCACGCCTCCGGGCAGAGTTCCTCTGGGCGGCGTCCACTGACTCCCTTGACGCCTTCCAGGAGCAGTGGGCGCTATCCGGGGTTCTCTGCTCAGTGTCCCCGTCCGGTTCCCTTCGTTTGACCCTTTGACCGCACTCCTGTCCCTGTTGTTCATTAGTTGTCCCCCGTAATTATTTGGTTTTCCAGGTCCTGTGGACCCCCCCTCTTAGGCTGGGGGGGGATTCTTTAGCAGTGGGCAGGCTTCGCCCGCTCACTTCCTGGATCCCAATGAGACACTTGTTTGGCTCATTTTGCTATGTTAAAATCCCAGTGACCAGAGCTCCCTAGGGTGAGCAGGTCTGGGAAGAAAGGGAGTGAGTAATCAAGGCTAATTGGGTCTGGCTGGGCAGGTTGATTACTGTAATTACTCCAGCCCTGTTCCTGGCCCTGAAGGGACAGTGAAATCTAGTAAAGGTGTTCTCCCATGTTGGGGCGGGCAGGCATTGGAGATGGCTGCAGATGAACTGGGGAAGAGGCAACAGCCCCTGTGCTCAGATTCCAGCAGTAGCTGAGCTGGGGCAAGGGCAGTTTCTGATGGGGGGCAGGCTGGAGCAGGTGAGGGAGCAGTCCCTGTGTGGGCTTCGCTGCAGTCCCTTCGTGTCAAAGCAGCAGAACCCTGGATAACAGCGCGAGGTTTGTATCCAGCAGGGAAAGCCCCACATGTCATGCCAAGTGCAGAGGAAAATACCAGCTTTAGCCAAGCGTCCCTTGATAACACACACAACGGCATTGCAATCCCAGTGAGGGGATGGGGACTGAGCGCAGAGCTGGGTCACAAATTCTAATCCTAGCTCTGTCCCGGACTCGCGGTGACCATCTGTGATCGGGGACAGGGCGGCCCTGCCTCCTGTGGGCTTGGGAGTGGTACGGGGAGTTCATCAAGCGCTTAATAGCATTTTAGAATCAGATGGCAAGAGCCAAGGTACAAGAATTTCCTTCACAGGCTCTCCTTCACCGCTCCGTATTCCATTCCTAGCCTTCAGCGCTACGACCGAGTCCTACTTGTGCCTGGGCTGGCTGCAGAACCATTTTGCCAAGGCAGCTGGAAGAATCTGAGTCCGAAATCTCACAGGCCCAGAGTACTAGGAACAGCCGCCCCATGGGTTGGCTCAAGCTACTGCAGCAAAGACCTTCCCGTTGCCCAAAGAACCTGGGATTAAAGCAACTGGGCTCATGTGCACCCATCCTCCTCCAGCTCCAGAGTAGGGAACAGGTAACCTAATAGCATGTGCACCTAGGACAGTGATTAATGGTTGTCAGGACAACCTCTCTTGCCTCTTCTGCCCTGGCAGAGTGTACAAAGGCTGGAGCTGGCTGGGGACTGGTGAAAAAGGATCGACTGAGCAGACATTTTTGGATCAGACAGTTGCTATGAGCAGAGAGCCACAAAATTGTTCCCAGTACTCCCCTCTCTGCTGATGGTTACATTCAGCAGTGCATGTGGGCGGCGTCCCTAGGAGCTGCCCCTGATAATGGCACTTGGTCTCCAGTGAACCAAGATATTTAAACTTCTGGGTTTTATTAGAAATGCAGCCGTGCTCCATTGTCCCTAAGCCTCTGACTGCCAGAAACCGGGAGTGGGGGACAGAGGGTGGATCGCTCCGTAATTGCCCTGTTCTGTTCATTCCCTCTGAAGCATCTGGCAGAGGCCACTGTAGGAAGATAGGATACTGGGATAGATGGACCATTGGTCTAACCCAGTGTGGCTGTTCTTATATTGTACAAGCCCTGGAGAACTCCATGCACTGGGGGGGACGACAGATGGAAGTGGGGAGAGCCAGCTGGGGCCATCAGTTAGTCTCCTTGAATGAGAAGTCCCCAGCCTCACTCTAGAACCTGCCCTGGGAGAACTGTACCTGCTAAGCCCTAGGGGCTGCCTTTTAGCTCCTCTGCAATGTGTCCTCTGAGAGAACATGCAACCGGATGTGAGTGAGCCTGTGGGCCTGGCTCCTCTCTGGCTGTGGGTCAGAGGGCGAGCTCTTCGGAGCAGGTCCTGATGTCTGGCTGTGTTGTCCGCACTAAATCCTAGAATCATGGTTGCCTAGGTGCCTCTTACTAGCCCTCTTTGCTCAGGGCTGAGTGCCCAGGGAAGCTGAATCTGTCCCTAGAGCCCCCTGGCAGGTGTGGAGGACTCCCCAGTTCCGTGGGTGCTCTGACAGTGGATTCCCAAGTGCAAGGAATTTGAAGTGCCGCCATGAGGAGTTGTCCATGTGACTGGCCTGGCCATAACTGAGAGGGTGTAGCTCGGTGAGAAGATGCTTGTTACAGGCCAAGCGAGGCTGTATTAACCTATGTAGGTGCTGGAAATAGCCAGGGGCTGGCTATTTTCCAGGGCAGGTTACCTTGCCTTGGCACTGAGCATGGGAGGTTGGGAGCCAGCCTGCCTGCCCAGCCTTGTCTCTTTGCCCCATATGGAAAAGTGCTACATTTGGCACAGTGATGTTCTTTCGTAGCCCCTGTCTTGTTCCCATTGACTCTGCAGAGGGGGGATGAAGTCAGAGGCAGGAGAAGGGGTGGTGTAATGAGATCTGTATTTAATAGATGACAAACTGGCTGCTCTTCCTGCGCCATGCTCTGTGCATGTGGCCGGGTGGATCCCGTAATGGCCATTACTGTTGGCAGGGAAGTAAAGTTGTCTGTGCAGGGACCCGTGAAGTGTACGCGGAACCTGCCCTGCCTCCCTCGCTCTCCCGTTGACAGCTGGGGCCTTGGGGTGGAGGGAGACAGAGCTCACTTACTGGCTGTGCTACCTGTCTGAGAGAGAGGGAATCAGCCTGACTCTTCCCCACCTGCAGCCCCTCAGGAGTTTTGCTGTCACACAGGTTGGCTCATGAGCTGTTCACATTCAGAAACTTCCTTTCTCACTGGTTAATGCAGCCCAGAGCTGTGCCTGTCTCCCTCCACTGGACCCCGCAGCCCTCTGCATCCCTGGGAGCGGCAGGTAACAAACACCTCTCACTGGCTAATGGTTTGAGCCACTCTTCCTGGGCGGGGAGGTGGGGCTGCTTGCCAGCCACCAGAGTGAAGCACCTGTGCTGCATGCACCTCAGGCAGTAATTGTTGCCGAGCACAGGCACCCCCCTCCCGACTCCGGCTCCTTGCAGGGCTATCACGGCTGCGGAGAGCAGACAGGCAGGGTGAGTTGATGCAATGTGCTGTCCTTCCCCTGCCCTGCCTTGCGGGGAAACCCCCTTTTTCAGGTGGTTGGACCTGACCCTTACTCTTTGTAATCTCTCCTGGAGCCTGGGTGTGGTTGTGAGGAAGGAGACTTCCAGCACCTCTGTGCGTTATTCAGGGGCAGCTGGTCCTTCGGTAAGAGCCTATGTGGAAGCAGGGACCAAAGCTGTCAAAACCCCACCAGGCTTCCTTACTGGAGCTCACTGTGCAGCCCCAGAGTGCCAGAGATCCTTTGGGTGTGTTGCCGTATAGCAGGAAGATGGCCCCAGGACTTTGACTGACTCTGCTCCTAACAGAGCTCAGCTCAGCATGATCCCAGAGCTGATTTCTAGCTTGCTCCCTTCCTTCAGAAAGGTTAATCTGATCGCTCCCTGCTCTCCTCCTGAAGTGAGCTCCAACCTCCACCCTGGAATGGGACAGATCTGCTGCCCTGGTCCAGATTCAAGAGCTGCTGGGTTCTGCCTTGTTTCGAAGGCTGGGGATGGTGTAGGAAGGGGGACCTCACCCAGTATTGGCTTCCATCTCATTCATACTGGACAAGTGGCTGCAGTCAGGGCTAGCTGGAGTGGATGTCTCTGACTACCCTGAGGCAGTTCTGTCAACTCTAACTGCTCAAAAAGGATGAGCCGGGCCCTCACAATCAAGAGCTTTTAAAAAAATTGGGTTCTTTTTATTTCTGTCTGGTCTTTGAGCCTGTAGGATTCGCAGCTTCAGCTTCTTTTGCAGGCAGGAGGACTAGACATTTACTGTAAATGAAAGCTGAGATCCTCATGTAATCACTGGACTCCAGGAGCTGGGGGTTTATGAGAAACGCCAAATACAGCCAGACTCCTGATAAAATTGTAACCAGTGGTAGCAGGCTTGCCTGGTTCTCTAGAACCTGAGGGTGACCTTCCTGCTATGAGTGGGGGCAGGGCGGAGGCAACCAGCAAGACTTGTAATAAATAAATAATTTTCAGTAGAAAATCTCGTGCTAGGCTCCCTGCAATCAGCGTAGGGAAACCATCCCCTTCCCATAGAACCAGCCATGGCTCCAGGGTGTGCTCCAAGGAGTGAGCTGGCAGTAGGAGGGTGATGGTTTTGTTCCACACACACAGCTGGTGGGAAGGAGTTAGGCATCTGGACATGTTCTAAGGTGATCCCTGAAGGGCTGCTTGATGGGGCCCCTTGGGTGCCACCTCCCAGAACGCACTGAGTGATGGTGCTGGGAATCTGCTTCAGCACCTCCAGATAATAAACCAGTTCTGGCCACAAGAGCTGCCACCCTACATCAGACCAATGGGCCTGGGTAGCCTCACTGATCCAGTGCACCGGGCCCAGTATCCCTGCCTCACTGGATCTGACCGATGGTAGCTCAGTTTGGTATCTGGCCATGTCACGGTGGATCAGGCCAGCTGGGCTGGCTTTGTCGCTCCAGCACTGCTGCACTGATTATAGCGAGACTCCTGTCCAACAAGCAGAGGGAGTAGAAATGTGTCTGCACATGTTCCTTGGGTGACTTTTGGGAACCCAGCCTGTTACAACCTTTATCTGGGCATCATTGCACAAAGGCCAGAGGTGCTTTTGTGTGTAAACTGGTCATTCCATGCAAGGCCCATGTGTCTGGCCAGTGTTGCTCTCTTAGCAGCAATGATTCCTGCACTTGGTTGCCTCTCTGAGGAGCCTGCATCTGGAGCTACCCATGCAGAGGTGGCACCATTAAAATCAATGTCATGGAAATGCATGGCTTGGGCACACCAGGGCAGCGAGAGACAGCTTCTCTTTTTGCTCGTCACTGAGAAGGGGAATGCGGAAGGGATGTTGCTGTTTACTGTGGCGTCAGTCCAGTGTACTCCACTTTCGGCAGCTCTTTACAATCCAAAGTGTTTCCCTCCCTTCAGTGGAGCCTCTTTTAGCTGTGAATGTTTCAGAACTACCAGGCCCAATGCTCTGCTCTTTGCTAAACCCCAAGAGGCCATGAAGGGTGTTTTTGGAAATGGGCATTTTTCTTGCTAGTATTTTCCCTTGTCCATTCAAGGTGAAAATCCCCATGTGCAGGGGACTGGCAAAAGGCCTGTTTGCCCCTGACATCCCATCTGAGCCTTCTTCATGGGGCAAGTGGGAACATCAGTCAGTGAGCTGGAGCTAAATCCAGCCTGTCATGGTCTGGCTGCGCCTGCGTTCCCTTAGCCTCTGGGGCTAGCGCCGTCACCTAATGAATTCTGCACTGTTGTTATCTCCAGGAGGGGCTCTCAGTGGGGCAACAAAACGGGAAGGGCCAGAATGGGACTCAGCAGGTTTAACTGAACTAATGTTTTGCGAGCTGGGCATAAGGCCGTCTTTCGGATGAGAAGTAAACTGGGGCCATGGCCCCTTGTGGCCAGCATAGAGCCTCTGGTTTGGTTTGATAGCTGATATTTTACTGATGTCCTAAGCTGGGGCCCAAGAGTCAGTTACGGGAGCTTTAAATCAGGTTTGCAGACTAGTGAAAGATGAAGCTGTTGTGTCAGAGATGTGTGCTCAGTGGTTGTTACCCTCGCTCCAGTCTGCTTTGCGTGGCACAAGACCTCCCATTAGCCCATCCACCAGGAAAGTGGCCTTGGCAGTTGGAGAAAGGTGAAAAGTAAAGTAAGCTATTCAGGAGAGAGGGGGAGAATTATGCTGCTGATTCTATTGGTCCATAGGATTGAAGGGAACCCAGATACAAGTCCAGTGTGTTCCATAACTCAACTGATGCTGTAACAAATGGCAAGATCTGCCCTGTCCTGTCTTCTAGCTCACTGGGTCTTTTCCTGGGAGTTGGGGCATGTGAATCCCAGTGTCCTGGCAAACTGCAGACTGGATACTTACATGCTGTTCATGTAACTCCCCTCTCCTGCAGTTTCATGTAGATGAGGGAGGGACTTGTCTTCCCTTGCTGCCCTGGACTCTTGTGTTGCTATTTGCTGTGAAATGTATCTCACAGAGCTGGTTGCACTTTGATGGGTGAAGTGATTCCTCTAGGGAGAGCTCTTAGCAACTTTGGGGTTTTTCTGCATAAAGGCCACTGGGTAAAGATGAGATTATTACAGTCTCAAGTACTCACTCTAGAAGGATTCATCTCTGCCCAAGGAGAAGTGTGATGGGGCGACTGTTCCCTAATGCAGGGTTCAGAGGGTTGAGCCTGTGTGCGGAGTGCAGGATCAAAGCTGACATTTCACCAGCTCCTTCCTTTCCTGTGTGGGAGTCGTTAACACTGTAGTTATAGGCTCACTCATTCCTGGCAGAGAGGCCTCTCTTTCCCAGCTGTTCACATCTTTATTTTGAATAGAAGAAGCTAATTGCTGCCCAGTGCCTATCAGCACAGTAACCTGTAGGCATTGCCCACCGGGTCTGTTTGCAGCTTTACGAATTACCTGTGAGACTCAAGCAAACACAATGTCGCTATATCAACCGAGCTGCATGGGGGCTCCCATGTGTGTTTACTTCGTTTTGAGCCCCTGGACGACGGTGCTGACTGGTTGCTATGGCAGCCTTGATGAGTTTGGGGAGCCTTACGGGAAACAAAATGATGGTTGTGCCAGAATTGAGGTTAGACTCCAGGTCTGAGCCTGCATCCTTTCCAGTGCTGCGTCTGCTAAGGCCCTAATATTGCTCATCTGAACAATCTCTGTCATCACCAGATTCCTAAATCGCCAACATGATACCCAATCCCCCTGGATTTGCACAATACACTGTGCAGCTCCCCCCAGCTGCAGTGTGACAGAGGACAAGAATCTGCACTGAGAGACCCCAGGGTTTATCTAGTCCCAACTCCTGCTCTTCCTTCCATGTAGCCCAGCCAGCCTCTGAGGTTAAAAGCAGAGCGTGGCTCTGTTGCTGGACGACAGTGTCCAGGAATGCCTACCCAGTGGTGTTACTAGGGAGGAAGGGGCTAGGTCATTAGCCCAGAGATAGAGGAGCACCCCCCGGCCACACAAGAAGAGAACTCAGCATGGGCCACCTCAGTGCAGGTTCCTGGCAGGGAGCCCCCCACCTCTGCGGCTGCAGGAAGTGGGGAGGAGGTGGCGGCCCCGAGTGAGGGAGGGCCTGGTCCTGGCTGGAACCGCCTTGCCGGCCCCAGGCAGGTCTGTCCTGCTGGCCTGGAGGCAGCCATGCTTGTAGCTCAGGGCCATGTGGTTCTCCCTGGGATGAGCCGGCGGGAGCACCCCTGGCCTGTGTACTCTGCAGATATTAACATGGTGCCGTGGGGCTGCAGACGCTGAGGGGAGCTCTGGTAAGTGGGCAGATTCTCTGACCGTCTGCCCCAGGGGAGCGCTGCTCCCTGAGGCCTGTTTCTGCTCTTGTTGACTTGCTGTGGGCTGCCACGGTGACTGGAAGGGCCCCGGTTGCTGCGCCTGAGCAGGGTGGTGGCAGGGGCATTTCTTGCAGTTCTGCCCCTCGGCTCAGAAACCAGCGAGGGTGACGAGGGTCCCTGGTGAAGCGGAAGCAGCAGCGTGAGAGGCGAGAGCTGCACCAGCAGGCACAGGTTGGGGCAGGGACCCAGGCCTGGACTCAATTAGGTGCGAACAGCTTGAGCCCACTGGGGAAGCTGAATTAAGTTCCCAGGCTCAGCAAAGGGAGAGATGAGCTGGGTGCAGAGCTAGGGGCGAGGGTGAAGGTGAGTCGGGCGAACTGAGTTGAGCTGCCTGTTCTTGCTTAGTCTGCCTGGGTGTTTCTGGGAACACCTCTGTCGCACTGGATCAGGTTGGAGCCTCCTGCGAAAGGGAGAGTTGCCTCTCTGGTGTGGCAGTGCGGGATTTGCGTCCCCCAGGAGGGCTGATTGGGACGCTGGACTAACCCTAAACATGTCTGGTGAAATGAAGAAAGGGCAGAATTCCCAGCGTGAGCCGTGCCAGAATCATCCAGAGAGGGGTGGGGAGCTCTGGGTTTGAGGGACTGGTCGAAAGTGCACCTTGGAGAATAGCTATAGTGGAGTGATGAATTGGAGGCCTCCTGGGTCTCTGGCTGAATTTCTGATTCCTGTCTGCTACCTGCCCATGGCTGAGCCGTCCTTGTGCGCATACTGGTGAACAGTGAGCACTGGGCCCCACCATTCTACGAGTGTGAACTCTGAGGCCTGACTGCCACTAAAAAGTGAGGTTAACATAGCTACAGAACTCAGAGGTGTGAAAATCACACTCCTGAGAGCCGCAGCCACACAGACCTAACCCCCAGTGTCTACGCAGCTAGGTCCATGGAAGGGTGTGACTGTTGACTCAGCTGCCATCACTCGGTGGGGTGGATTACAGCAATAGAATCGCGGAAACCATCTGTGCTACAGCAGCCTGCTTGCAGTGCCATGGCTGTAGTGTGGACATGGGCTGAGTTAACCAGGGTTCGCTCTGCAAGTCGCATGGTTTTGTTTTTGTTCCCTGGGGTGACTTACAACTAGCCAGCACTGTGAATTGTGACTGTGTGTAGCCCACTTACGGGTGGGTCTTACTTATCTCTGGTAAATACCCCGGGGCCAGGGCTCTGCTTCTCTGGCAGCCACTGCCATGGGGAGCGCTCCAGTGTTGCTAAAGCTGCATTGAATTGCCTCTCTGACCAGACTGCAGCCCCAAACTGTCCCCGGAAGCACCTCTGTGTTTCTGAATGTAAGACTTGGGTTGTGATCAGGGCAAAGCTGGCTCCTCAAGTTCCCTGCTGAGCTGGGCTGCAGGAGAAGTTTTATGCTGGCTCCTGGGGACAATGGAGCCGAGGGGCCGGCAAGGGGCACTTCCATTTGGAACCTGAGCCCAGGTGGGAAGGTGCAGCAGGGCTGCCCAGCCGGCTCACTCTCCTGTGTCCCCTGCAGGCAGGGAGCTTCTGCTTTGCTCCCCGGGTGGAGCTGCATCACCGAGGGAGGCACTGACGCTGCTTCCAGCTGTGGTGTAGCCACAGGCGCGGTGTAATCCACACTGAGCAGCGAAGCCCCCTGGCTCCAGCAGCCGTTCAGCGCAGCAGGCTGGAGAGCGCAGCCGTGGCAGGTCTGGTGGGAACAGGAAGCTCCTTCTGAACTAGATCAGATGCTGCCCGTTTGGCTTAGGCCTCTTGTGGCGTTAGCCTGATGTTAAACTTGTGCCCCTATGTCTGTCTTCGGCACACGGCAGGCGTGACGCTCTCAGTGTGGAGCTGCTGGAAGGGGCAGGGGGCTTTGGGCGCCGGGGCAGGGGGATTTGGGTGCCAGGGCAGGACTGGGAGGCAGTTTAAGACCGTGAGCGAGCCGAAGGGTTGGCGAAATGATGCAGTGAAAGAACGCCCCATGCTGACACTGGCTGACACTGGCATGTCGTTCGGTTCAGAGGCAAAGTCATTTGAGATAAGGAGGCTGTGGACCTGGAATGAGGCCTCTGAAAGGTGTCATTGGACGGGGCAGCGTGCCCGCCATGTGGGGCAGGCTCAGGCACAAGGACTAGGAATGTAATGTCAAAGGAGAGCTTGGGTCTCCCACATGATGCTCTGGCCAGTGGTGGGGCAGCAGGTGCTGGATCCTGCTGGAGATAATGAGGCCCATGAGGAGAGCTGACCACAGACAACTGGGAGGCCAGACCTGCGCTTCACTGGCCCAAATTCCTTCATGCTTTAAACACACGACCTGGGGAATTTCCACGGGGGAAGGACCACTGCCAGTCTTGGAGAGTTTCTGAACTTTGACAAGGTCCTGAGATGCTCTGAATTGCCCTCTCAGGAAAGTATAAACAGGAATGCCGCTGGCCTTGGAGCCTTATGGCTCACAGGGAGCTGCAGCCGGGTCGATTCAGAACAGTTTGTCTCATGGTTGCAGTACGTTCACAGTTGGGTCCCATGGCAGTGAGATGCAGCTCTTACTCTGTCTTCCCTTCCCCGTCCCCAGGGTTCTGTTGGTGTGAGCACCTCCCTGGCTGAAGATGGCAAGTTGGGAATGCCGGGTTGCTCCAGGCGGAGGTAAGTGACTTCATTTCAGGAGCAAAGTGTCAGTGACAATCCCAGCCTGTTAAGAGCAAACCTGCTAAATGACAAAATGTTCCTCCTCTGCCCCCTCAGACGTCTGCCTTCAGGCTGCTTTGGCCACTTGGTAGCTGGTGCTGGAACTACTAACGAACCAAACCCAGTCTCACCACGGACATGTGCCACGCAATGCAAATGGGAGGAATAAGACAGCGTGGAAGCCGAATTGCCTCCAAGGGGCGTTCTTGGGGGAGATGAAAACACAGGGCTTACCTACTGCGGAGCTGGCACTAGTAGTGTCCCAGACCAATGGCCTCTAAGTGTGGTCAGCAGCCCAGGTATTGCGCAAAGCCTCTGGCCATGTGATTTAAGCTACAGACTCAGCCTGCTGTTCCTGCACCCTGTGACAGCGGGTGCCCCACACACAGCCGCCGTGTGCATGCTCCCGTGTGACAGTGTGGAAGTGCTGGTGTGAGCCCCACTGACACATTGTGGAGGGAGCAGCTGTTAGTGGGGGTGACTGCCAGGGATCTCGGAGACAGCAGGCAGCATCCCTAGTACTGTGGGAGATGCTCTGCTACCAGAGCACCCTCGTATCAGGGGACCAGGCAGCCCCGCCTCCTGCCCTGGTAACTCAGCAGTGCGACGAGGGGTCATCTGCTGTGCTGAAGATTTGTGATGCTCTGCCATGCTGGCACCTCTGCTCTCCAGGGTGTGCCCAGGCTGGTGAAAGCTGCTTCCTCTAGCCTCTCAAAGGGCCCACAAATAACTCTCATGGCTCAGCTGGGCCCTTACAGTTCTAGACAATGGCTGTGTCGTGTGGCCTGAGGAATGGCAGGGTATTCACTCCCCTTGCCTGCACAGTGCACTCCCCCTGGGAATCAATAGCCCAGGGCTCAGGGCTGCATCCTGCTCAGTTACTAGAAGCAGACGCTGCTGCCTTGGTGACGTTTCCTGTAAACTGTGCAATGCCTACCGCTCACCCCAGCAGTGAATACAGCCTTGCTGTTCTGTGTTAGCAACACGCTCCTTCTGCCCTCCATAGGGCATTTGTCTGGGACTGGGGCTATCCTGGAGGTGTCAGTCCTGGATTCAGGGAGCCCTTCATGCTGCCTTGACAAGTGATTAATTAGTCTTCTTATTGAGTAAAAATAGTGAATTGGGAGGAGAGCCATCCAAGGACAGTCCATTCTAAAGGGTTTGTGCAAGAGGAGGGAGTATGGCTCTCTAGCTGAAGCTGCTGTCTCCAGACCATGGTCAGGCTCCTGCAGCATTTCCTGTGTGCACCCGCTGTGCCAGTTGACTCCCAGACACCCCCTTCTGCCAGGACTTCTAAAGCCGATGACTCAGAATGGCTTGGCCTTGGAGCCCAAGCGTGAGAACACTGACACTTCCCTAATGCAGCGTATTCTGCAGTGGAGTAACTCTGGCAGCAGGGGTTACAAGCTCAGCACTGTGCAATCTCCTCTCTCTCTTCCAGGCTTCCTCCTGCTCTGCATTTTGACTCTGCATTTTAGCTCTTGGAATCCTCTTGGATCAGCAGGTGAGGTGCAGGTTGGCCAATGGGAGAACTCTAGGCACCTTTTGCGGAAACTGCTTTAGAGGTGGCAACAGCAACAGGTTTTGTTTGGACGCTTGCCCCGCCCTGTCCGAGATGTGTATGGTGGGGGCACAAGGGAAACCACACATAGGAAAAATCTCAGCGTTTCTGATTTGTGTGCTGAGCTCTTCTCTCCATGCAGCTGCTAGAGCTCCAGGAAACCCAGGTTTAACCTGCCTCCCCAGCTACCAGCCTGTTCCCTTCTGATGCAGATCTAATTCTAGGAAAAACTTCTCCTTAGGCAAAGCGTCACTGGTGAGCAGGGTTATGGGGCCAGGCTCACCCCTTCAGTGGAGATCCCAGCGGTGAGGGAGGAGCTATAAAATCAGCCATGGGTTTATCGCTGATGCTAGTAGTCATGCAATGGAGTATTGTCCACACGTTGTCTCTGGCTCCCCAGACACTCACATTTAGAGTATTTCCCCTCTGGTACCTTCCATATCCCACACATGATTGCCCTGCCGATTTCTGTACAGCCCCTCAGGCAGCATGCTATGCAAGGGCAGGACTGCAGCTTCTCTGGACACCTACCTCTCAAGTTGTTATGAGCACAAGATACGTTTCCCTCCTGATGACTTATCACTTGGAAACCTTCTATCTTCCAGAGACGAGCCCTCCTCCTGCCATGTCTTTTTCCGCCACCACCCCCTCTGTTCCAGAGACTTTCCCTATTTCCAGCACATGTATGGTCTCCAACTACTCTGCGAATGGGACAGAAGACACACCTGTAAGGAAACTGCCTTCGGTCAAATACTGTCCAGGGTTTCTGCCAGGAGCCCAGAGAGGCGGGAGGGGAGTGTGAGTGGGGAGCCGAGAAAAGAGCAGAGTTCCTTTGCGGCTCTGCTGGGAGGGAAGGGGCTCCTGGGGGGTGGCTGATAAGACACTTTCCTAGCTGACAATTAAGGCTTCCCCCAAAACTGGATTTCTTGGTGCTGCATGAGCCCACAGATTCCATCCTAGGGCAGCTGAGCAGACGCTCCCAGAGGCAATGAGTGAAATGCAAGGCCACAGCAAATGACAGCCAAGAGGAGCGCTGCTGGGTGCATTGCCAGTGTGGGGCTGGCATGGGCAGGTCTGTAGTGAGAGAGGTGCCCTCGGAATATGTGTGCCAGTGTATGCTCTTTCCGCAGATCACCTGCCAGAGTTTTCAGTGCTCTGGAGAGAGATGCTACCAGGAGGAAGCTTATGCCAATGACACCATGACCTGCCACAATGAGTCTCACTGTGAGGTAGGGGAGTTCTCCGGGTGGGCACTGTGCCAGTCACCTCTGCTGCTCCCTGCATGAATGAGCTGCTTGCACTAACACCCTGGGTGCAGCACTCCTAGACCCTGGGAGAGCATCCTGTCTGATGTCTCGGCTCTGCCTGCGGGAGCGGAGGGAGATCATAGAAGCTTCCCAAGCCCTGGGTTGCTGTGATGTGTTTTGGAGGCGGGGGAGAAGGATGCAATGTGAATCACAATATTTCCCTCCCTCGCCAGCATATTGCCTGGTAACCCCAGAGCTTATAAACCTGTGCCCAGTTCCTGTTCTTGTCCTTTTGCACAGTCTGTCACTTATTCCTGCTCTGACTGTTTTTTGTCACACTCTCTCCTAACCCTGGTTTGTGGTTTGTCCATCCCCTCCCCACCCCTATTCTTTCCTCCTTAACGCCATCCTGTCTCCTATGTTCTTAAACCTGCCCTTTGCTTAGTGCTCGCAGGAGCAGCCTGGTGTCTCCCATGACCTGCTCCCTGAGATAGAACTAGCTGGTCTTAGAGCTTGCCAATTTCTCCTTGCTGTCAGAGCCGTCTGTCGGCTGTATCGGGGTGTGTCCCCTTCCGGGGGTTCCCCCTGGCTCCAGCATGCCCAGAGCAATCCCTGGTGCAATTTTTCAGGCTGTTCTCAGTGGCATCGGGGACTGCAGAGATGAGCCCACCCCACACCATGAGCTCTATGGCTCCGCTAGACACCACTCCCTAAACAAGTGCTGGGTGTGTTGGCCAAGTGTGGCTGACAGCATCTTGAGTACATGGCTCTGGCTCTTCCCTTGTCCCTGCAGCTCTATCGTCTCAACAGCACAAACTACACAGCCAAGTGCAGCAGCGAGTGTGGGAGCGGGAACGGCACTGAGATGTGTGTGACCAACGGCAGCGTGAGCATGAACAAGTGCGTCCTGGAGTGCTGCAACTCGTCCCAGTGCCTGCAACTCAATGCCACCACCTACGGTAACCCGCCTGCTGGGAACAGCCCGGCCCACTGGCCACCTGCACTCGGCTTCTCACTCTGAGCAAGAGACTTTGCTTCCCTGCAGCAAATAGAAGGGTTCATTCTATTGCAAGTGGCCAGAGACTGATGTGTGTTGTCTCTCACATAGGGCCCAACCTGCATTGTGGCTTTTATTTCTCTAAGGCAGAAGGAGCAGGGCTGGAATGGTGGGGTGGACCTGGGGCGCCTGCCACCTGGGTGGAGGAGTGGGTTTATTTTGTACTCTCACCATCTTCCCCTGCCCTTTGGCTGATGCATGGCAGCGATCATGGCCCTCTGCTGGATTGTCAGACCTGCTCTCATGAAAGTTATAGGCTCTGTGCTACTAACAACTAAGGGGGCTTCACCTTGAGTGCTGGGTTCTGTGCGTGTGGTGCGAGATCAGAGTCTATCCCTGCTGGGGCTCTGAAGCCCGTAGGGGCCGTAGAGTAGCTGAAGTTCCTACGTGACAGCAGTCTCCATCCAACACATTTTTCTGGAGGCAAGCCACAACAGGAGAGGCATCTAGAACCTCCACTTCCAAAGAGAGCCATCGGTAGTAGTGATGGGTGCCTGTCCCTCCCATGCGTAGAACCTATCCCAGCCAGAGTCTGGCTCAGGAGCTGGCTCTGGTGCTTGTGGGGGTTTGGATTCCCGACGGCTCAGGTTCGGCCGGAGGGATTCCATAGGAAGGCCTCTTGCAGGATAACTAACTGAATTACGATCTCTCGCGAAGGCCAGGCACCAGATTCCTAGAAGCACTGTAGCTTTCTAATGGTGCTTTCTCTAGAAAAGCCATCCTGCAATATTTTGGCAGGAAAGTCTGATACCCACAGGCTGTGGGGTCTCTCAGCCCTGCTGGAGTGGGCAGAGCTTGGTGGCTCAGCTGCATGCACTTGGGGTTTCTCTTAGTGCTGCCTCCTCTAGCTGCATCACAGTCGCCCATTCGCCACCTCGAGAGTCTCCCACGTATTCTGATTTCCCTCATTCCATCCCACAGGGGTAAACAAACTAGTTCTCTCTTCTTCCACTGTTGCGATCGTGCAGCACTTCCTGCTTCTCTGTTCTAGTCAGGCCAGCAAGCTGGGTGAATTCCAGGTCTCCTCCCTGGGAGTGACTCCGCTCTGCTGGGTCCTGGGGGGCACACAGGCCTATAGCTGGACTTAGCCACCTGTTCAGATTCCCATTAGGAGTGTGAGTGGCTCACTCAGCCACTCCCCAGACCACTCACTGCCATTGTGCCAAGGTGAAACTAGTGACCAAATGATCACTAATTAACCTGTGGAACTCACTGTCACAAGATGTCAGAGTCCAAAAATGTGACAAGACTTTTTCTCAAAGGATTAGACACTTCTCCGATGATGAAAACATCCACAGTTCCATTAGCTGGGGCAAAAACTAGAAAGGCTTGGGGCAGAGAACAGTCCTTACCGGAGGAAGAAATAACCTGCCTACAAGGGACATTTCACAGATGTCCATTGTGGGGGTTTCTTGAATTTGTCTCCAAGGTGCTGTCAGACCAGATACTGGGCTAGATAGACGCCTGGCCTGGCAGTTCTTAGGCACCAAACACACCTGAGCTTTGGTAGGGAGAGCAGGGGTTGGTGGGAAGTAACAGATGTGGTTCACATTCTGGAATGAGGCTGCTGAATACCTGTCTCCTGTACTGAAGTGCACTAATGTAAATCCCCATGTTAAAATGACTCTAGCAGCTTCCACTGGGGCGTATCAGTCTCTGGACATGTTCTGGATTCTAGACCTGGGTCCCAAGGCTACATGGATATGCAGAGTAGCAGGAGGGCATAGCTCTGTCTCACTGGTCTCCTTTCGTGACTTTTTCAGGTGACTTGCCACCCACCACCACTCCAGCTCCCACAACTACCACCATGAAGCCCCCTCCCAGGAATGTAAGTATTGCCTCCAGCATGATCAGACAGCAGAGCTGTGTAGGCACGTACCAGTGGGATCCTAAGCTGAGTAGCGTTGCCATGAACTGTTAAACTGTGGTGTTCCACCCCAGGAATGGCTGCCTTTCAGTGATGCGTGAAATGTTCCCCCATGCTATGTGCTCTCAAAGGCCAATATGTAGCCTCTGTGTAGAGCCTTGTAAGGATACGGTCGGTAACAAGCCCAGCCAAATGTTCCTCTTCCGAGGCCAGAGAAAGAGCAAAATTCCATGTGCTGCCAATCCATGTAGCTTGGAATATTAGTTGCAGGATGAGCCTGATTTTCTCTCTCTCGCACACACACACACACACACACACACACACGACTCACATTCTGTAGGGAACTGTCATGCATCACCCCCATAACAGGACCCTTTCATCTCAGTCCTCTGATTCTTGGAAGAGATTCCCAGATGATGGCTGGGAGTTTGCTTATCTCCATGGAACCCTGCAGAGCCCCCTCCATGAGGGTGGAGGCAGAGGAGGGTTTGGCACTTGCCAGCTAGGGTGCAATTTTAGTGAAGTTTGGGTGTCAGGAGTTGATTTTTCTTTGATCTTTTTGTATTTGGAGTGTCAGTGAATGTTGTAAAATGTGGCTGCCAGCCCCTGAAAGATGGTCTTGTCAATGAAGATTTGGGCTTGCTGGAACTGCCTGTACAGTGCCAGTCACTGCCCAACAGCCACCTGGCTCTTGGAGGGCAATCTGCTGATCCTGGGGTCCCTGGGACCACTTGCTTTCCCTGTGTGACTTTTAGCTCCTCACACAAGTGTCTCATAACGACCAGGCAAAAGGAAAGTGAATTAAACATCAGACCTTGTTCTGGTAGCTTTGCTCTCTGGAGTGATGGGTGTTCACAGTGCCTTTCGTGGCTGTCTTGTAGGGGAAAGTGTGCACAACCTTCTCCTGTAATGGAGATAGATGCTTCAAAGGCCAGAAGTCTGTTGCTGAATGCATCGTTGGATACAATTTCTGTGAGGTACTGGACTTGTTTGGCAATTCTTTAACCACTCTGAGCTATGCCTTTTAACTAGAGCTGTGAATGGAGCAGGACTGAAGGGCTCCAGGCCAGGTCTCCGCTCCGTCTGACATTGCTCCATCAGTGCTGCCATTTCACAGCTGATGCTGGGCTCGTGTCAGCACTTGCAGCATAGAGATGTTTTCGGCTCTTGTGCCATCCTGACAGCTCTGGAGTGCTGCTTCCACAGAGCAGCTAAAGCAGAGTCATCAACAGCAAACTTCCCTGGGACAAACACCTGGGGCAGGGAGTAGTTGAGTCTCTGTGGTTCTCTTTGTCCTTGACCTCTTGGAGATTCCAACAAGCGCCTCAACTAGGGTAGTGATATGGGCACTGCAGCTTTTGTTAAAGCTGACTCTGTGCATCCTCTCCCTCTGAACCAGGAGGATGTGCCTGGGGGGTTTGAGTTGGTCCCATTAACATGAATGCAAGAACCCAGAGGGGTGCTAAAGCCCAAGACTGCTAATGTCTGTCTCCTTCCTGCAGATGAAGAAGACTGGCTCAAATTACGTGGCTGGATGTAGCAAAGTCTGCAAGACCGCCAGCCCAGTGTGTGCCAGAGGAGCAGCTGCCCTCTGTTACCAGGAATGCTGCCAAGCTACCCCTAAAACTAGCTGCCTGAAACTGGATGGCAACGTGCACTTCAATGGCGCTGGGCAGGTGGCTCTGGCCCCACTCCTGAAACTCCTGGCCTGTGGTGTGGGTCTTCTCATGCATTACAGTCTCTCCACTTTCCTTCAGGGTTAAGCAATGACCCTCTGAGCTCCATAGGCTGACTAGGGAAGGATTCAGGGGCATACACTATATTGGCTAAAACTGGCACAAGATCTAGGGTTTCTATACCTCTTAAATTCAGCTAAGGCTGGCTAGAAAATTCCATCTATTGAATCAGCATCACAGGAAGGGAGATTGCTGGAAACCGCAGGCCTTCTCCTCTCTGTGCGGGCCTGGCTAGCGCCCATGGAAGTTAGTGGCTAGCACCCATGTGTGTTTGTGAAATACAAATCCCAGTGAGTGCAGCTGACTGAACCAGTAGGATGTGTCTACGCTGCAGTAAAACACCACTGCTGGCCCCTGTCAGATGACTCCAGGATCCAGGAGGTGGGAGGGTCCTAGAGCCTGGGCTTCAGCATAAGCCCAGTCTCTACACTGAATTTCACAGTCCCACACCTTGAGTCCCACAAGCCTAAGTTAGCTGACATGGACCAGCCACAGGTGTCCTACTGCAGTGTAGACAGACCCTTAGTCTCTCCCATGTGGATTCTCCAATTTGGTACAGGGGAGGGTGGAAACTAGTGGCCACGGGGATGGATATGGGGTTCCTGGTCCTGTGGAGAGGGTAGGCATTGTGCCACATGCTTCCTTCTAGCCACAGGAGTGATGTCAGCTGCTCATTGGACTGGCTCCTGGATGTGCTGTCTGTGCAGAACAGATTAGGAGCTGGCTAGCTGCTGTGGGGCAGCCCACAGTGAAACCCCCTCCCTTCTGAGCACCAGTCATTCAGTGCCAGCACCTCTTCCTGACTCATGGGGGTGAAGAGGGCAAGCTCCATCCACTAGGAGACTCTGTGAATTACTCTGCCACCGTTCACGCCTCTTGTTTGTATGTAAAGCAGCTGTCTGTGTAGCAGGGACGGTGACTGAGTGAAATCACAGTCCTCTGCTGCACACACACCCCAGCCCTCCCCCATGGAAGGAAAACACTTTAATGGGTGTATCTGAGCAGGGAGAGCTTTCCATTATGCTAAGGTGCCTCTGCTAACCAAGGGAACACGCTGCTAGAGGGGGCAAGGCAGGACTTGGGGCTGGTCTACACTGGGCACTTACACTGGCATAGCTACATCTCTCAGGGATGTGAAAAACACCTCTGGGAGATGTAGCTCTGCTGACTTAACCCCTGTGTAGAAAATGCTAGGTCGATGGAACAGTTCTTCCCTCAACCATAACTGCTGTCTCTCGGAGAGGTGGAGAACCCCTCCCGTTGGCATAGGTAATGTCTGCGTTGAAGCGCTACCGTGGTGCTGCTGCAGTTTAAGTGTAGACACACCCTTGGATTCCTAACCCAAGCACTGCCCTGGTCAGTAAACCAACTGGCCTGAGCTGTCGGCTGAAGTCACTGGCATCTTCCTAAAGGCCAAGTTTGTAGAACCTCCTGTCTTACCATCTCCCGAGGCTAGGCCAGTCTCCCAGCATCCTGGTAAACGCTGCCCCACATCAAGGACTAATCAGTGGCCCCACTGACCCCTGAAGGTGGTAGTTCCCCTAGCTGTACGTATTCACCAACCTTCATAGGCCAGAGAGCACAAATCTGACCTTGACTTGGTCTGAGGTGGCAGCCCCGCTGCTGATGGTCACTGGCCCAGCTGATTTGAATGTTGGCTGGTATTAGTGTATCTGATTCTTTGATTGATTTAAGTTAGCTTGTATGAGTAGTTCTGAATAGTAATAGGTTGCTGTTTTCAAGTTCCATACATGACCTCTAAGCCTTATTTTAACTTCCACGGTTAGTTTCTTTTTGGAATCTTATATTTTTAATGAACCTTAAACCCCCCATGATTGTGCCTCTCCCTGTGAAATCCAAAGGGGAACAGAGCAGACACAGCCTATGCATTAAGCAGGCTGCAAAGCTGCACACTTCCCTGCCAAAAACCCGTAGGACTATGTGACTTCAAACAAAGTGAAGCATCCTGGAACTACTGCCGTGTGACTTTACTAGTCTGAGATTTTGGATTACCTGGAATGAATGACATCCTGCATGGGCGGTGCAGATAATAGGCAGGGGAATGCTGTGCCTCCCCAACATTCCCGCGTGGCCCTGCCCATGCTCTGCCCTGGGACCCCCTCCTGCTGCTAGTTGGCCCCAGCTCAGGCAGACTGCTCCTCTTCTGGGAAGCCTGCTGGGGCTAGGGCAGCTGGGACTTGGGGTGTCTGAGGCTACCCAGCTCTGACGGCCTGAGGGGGTGGGTCAGGTCAGGAGCTATCCTCCCCGAGCCTGTAGTTCACCCACTGCCCATACATCCAGCTATAAGAATGATGGGGTGGAAGAAGCCTCTGAAAGGGCAGAAAATCCTGCCATAAATCCAGGCACAAGCAACGTCCATCTGGGGTAGTGACCTGCTTGCAATGTAGCTTTTCTAAGCATTCACCTCAATAACTAGCTTATAACCACACTGATGATGGAATGTCTCCTGCCTGGGTGGGCTGAATTAGGAACACCATATTTCTTCTCTAGAATCATATCCAAGGAAACAGGGTTCCTCTAAAAGTGGCACATGTGTCTTAGGAGCCTGTTTGCCAATCCCGGAGTCTTTACTGTCTAAAGGGTGACTAATAAAAGTAGAACCAGGATCGTAAGGGACTGTTCATTCTAGCCATGTTTTTAATCCGGGATTAGTCTGTGTCTAAAAGAATCTGCTGTGAGCTATTGTTGCACCAAATGTAGCTGATACTGATTAAGTGACTGAATTGTTTGCTGGAAACCACAAGGCAGAGATTGCTGATAGTTGATGATAGATATGAGCTCTGTTGTGACTGTTGTTCTCTGTTGTTCTATTTTCAGAATCTGTCCTTTGAAAAGGCGTTATAAATAAATATATTTATCAACCTCCGTGTTTAATTATTGGAGGCGATCTTCTACCGTGACTGAAGCCTGCTTCAGGGCTTGTCATGCTGGGGAGGTCAGGGAGACAGTGACTCAAGGCAGTTGTGGAGTGGGGGAGGGTGGTTGGCAGGCCCTTGGGTGATGAATGTGGCTGAAACGACGTGTACAGTAAACCCTTCATTGCTGTTGCAGCCTAAACTAGGAAGTGCCTGGCGACCTCTCTCTTGCTGGCATGGGGACACGGTTATTATTTTCAGCCAAACTCCTTGAAGTCTTCAGTGTGCCCCTTCCTCTGTGCAGGACTCCTTGTTGCCATGATTGCCTTGCCTACTCTGTGCTGTGACCCCTGCAGCCTAGCCCACAGCCGACTCGTTCTGATATGTTTACAGACCCCAAAGGTGGGGTTTTTATTTGTTACAGACCTCAAATGGAAAAGGAGTACTTGTGGCACCTTAGAGACTAACAAATTTATTAGAGCATAAGCTTTCGTGAGCTACAGCTCACTTCATCGGATGCATTTGGTGGAAAAAACAGAGGAGAGATTTATATACACACACACAGAGAACATGAAACAATGGGTTTATCATACACACTGTAAGGAGAGTGATCACTTAAGATAAGCCATCACCAACAGCAGGGGGGGGAAGGAGGAAAACCTTTCATGGTGACAAGCAGGTAGGCTAATTCCAGCAGTTAACAAGAATATCAGAGGAACAGTGGGGGGTGGGGTGGGAGGGAGAAATACCATGGGGAAATAGAAAAGGAGTACTTGTGGCACCTTAGAGACTAACAAATTTATTAGAGCATAAGCTTTCGTGAGCTACAGCTCACTTCATCGGAAGTGAGCTGTAGCTCACGAAAGCTTATGCTCTAATAAATTTGTTAGTCTCTAAGGTGCCACAAGTACTCCTTTTCTTTTTGAGAATACAGACTAACACGGCTGCTACTCTGAAACATGGGGAAATAGTTTTACTTTGTGTAATGACTCATCCATTCCCAGTCTCTATTCAAGCCTAAGTTAATTGTATCCAGTTTGCAAATTAATTCCAATTCAGCAGTCTCTCGTTGGAGTCTGTTTTTGAAGCTTTTTTGTTGAAGTATAGCCACTCTTAGGTCTGTGATCGAGTGACCAGAGAGATTGAAGTGTTCTCCAACTGGTTTTTGAATGTTATAATTCTTGACGTCTGATTTGTGTCCATTCATTCTTTTACGTAGAGACTGTCCAGTTTGGCCAATGTACATGGCAGAGGGGCATTGCTGGCACATGATGGCATATATCACATTGGTAGATGCGCAGGTGAACGAGCCTCTGATAGTGTAGCTGATGTGATTAGGCCCTATGATGGTATCCCCTGAATAGATATGTGGACAGAGTTGGCAACGGGCTTTGTTGCAAGGATAGGTTCCTGGGTTAGTGGTTCTGTTGTGTGGTGTGTGGTTGCTGGTGAGTATTTGCTTCAGATTGGGGGGCTGTCTGTAAGCAAGGACTGGTCTGTCTCCCAAGATCTGAGAGAGCGATGGCTCGTCCTTCAGGATAGGTTGTAGATCCTTGATGATGCGTTGGAGGGGTTTTAGTTGGGGGCTGAAGGTGATGGCTAGTGGCGTTCTGTTGTTTTCTTTGTTGGGCCTGTCCTGTAGTAGGTGACTTCTGGGTACTCTTCTGGCTCTGTCAATCTGTTTCTTCACTTCAGCAGGTGGGTATTGTAGTTGTAGGAATGCATGATAGAGATCTTGTAGGTGTTTGTCTCTGTCTGAGGGGTTGGAGCAAATGCGGTTATATCGTAGCGCTTGGCTGTAGACAATGGATCGAGTGGTATGATCTGGATGAAAGCTAGAGGCATGTAGGTAGGAATAGCGGTCAGTAGGTTTCCGATATAGGGTGGTGTTTATGTGACCATCGCTTATTAGCACCGTAGTGTCCAGGAAGTGGATCTCTTGTGTGGACTGGTCCAGGCTGAGGTTGATGGTGGGATGGAAATTGTTGAAATCATGGTGGAATTCCTCAAGAGCTTCTTTTCCATGGGTCCAGATGATGAAGATGTCATCAATGTAGCGCAAGTAGAGTAGGGGCATTAGGGGACGAGAGCTGAGGAAGCGTTGTTCTAAGTCAGCCATAAAAATGTTGGCATACTGTGGGGCCATGCGGGTACCCATCGCAGTGCCGCTGATTTGAAGGTATACATTGTCACCAAATGTGAAATAGTTATGGGTCAGGACAAAGTCACAAAGTTCAGCCACCAGGTTAGCCGTGACATTATCGGGGATACTGTTCCTGACGGCTTGTAGTCCATCTTTGTGTGGAATGTTGGTTTAGAGGCTTCTACATCCATAGTGGCTAGGATGGTGTTTTTAGGAAGATCACCAATGGACTGTAGTTTCCTCAGGAAATTGGTGGTGTCTCGAAGATAGCTGGGAGTGCTGGTAACGAAGGGCCTGAGGAGGGAGTCTACATAGCCAGACAATCCTGCTGTCAGGGTGCCAATGCCTGAGATGATGGGGCGTCCAGGATTTCCAGGTTTATGGATCTTGGGTAGCAGATAGAATACCCCAGGTCCTGGCTCCAGGGGTGTGTCTGTGCGGATTTGTTCTTGTGCTTTTTCAGGGAGTTTCTTGAGCAAATGCTGTAGTTTCTTTTGGTAACTCTCAGTGGGATCAGAGGGTAATGGCTTGTAGAAAGTGGTGTTGGAGAGCTGCCTAGTAGCCTCTTGTTCATACTCTGACCTATTCATGATGACGACAGCACCTCCTTTGTCAGCCTTTTTGATTATGATGTCAGAGTTGTTTCTGAGGCTGTGGATGGCACTGTGTTCTGCATGGCTGAGGTTATGGGGTAAGCGATGCTGCTTTTCCACAATTTCAGCTCGTGCACGTCGACGGAAGCAGTCTATGTAGAAATCCAGGCTGCTGTTTCGACCTTCAGGAGGAGTCCACCTAGAATCCTTCTTTTTGTAGTGTTGGCAGGAAGGTCTCTGTGGGTTAATATGTTGGTCAGAGGTGTGTTGGAAATATTCCTTGAGTCTGAGACGTCGAAAATAGGATTCTAGGTCACCACAGAACTGTATCATGTTCGTGGGGGTGGAGGGGCAAAAGGAGAGGCCCCGAGATAGGACAGATTCTTCCGCTGGGCTAAGAGTATAGTTGGATAGATTAACAATATTGCTGGGTGAAATCAGACGTCAAGAATTATAACATTCAAAAACCAGTTGGAGAACACTTCAATCTCTCTGGTCACTCGATCACAGACCTAAGAGTGGCTATACTTCAACAAAAAAGCTTCAAAAACAGACTCCAAGGAGAGACTGCTGAATTGGAATTAATTTGCAAACTGGATACAATTAACTTAGGCTTGAATAGAGACTGGGAATGGATGAGTCATTACACAAAGTAAAACTATTTCCCCATGGTATTTCTCCCTCCCACCCCACCCCCCACTGTTCCTCTGATATTCTTGTTAACTGCTGGAATTAGCCTACCTGCTTGTCACCATGAAAGGTTTTCCTCCTTCCCCCCCCTGCTGTTGGTGATGGCTTATCTTAAGTGATCACTCTCCTTACAGTGTGTATGATAAACCCATTGTTTCATGTTCTCTGTGTGTGTGTATATAAATCTCTCCTCTGTTTTTTCCACCAAATGCATCCGATGAAGTGAGCTGTAGCTCACGAAAGCTTATGCTCTAATAAATTTGTTAGTCTCTAAGGTGCCACAAGTACTCCTTTTCTTTTTGCGAATACAGACTAACACGGCTGCTACTCTGAGACCTCAAATGCTAGCTTATGACAAATCATAAGCAGGGCACTGCTTAGTGCTAGTGGAAAAATTCACACTGTGCTAACAACTGCCTTTGAGAGGAACAGATCCTGTCATCATTGTTTGGGTGCAGTCCTCAGCTGCTGGCAGGCCTTGATGCTCATGTTTATACTTGAGCTGGCATAAATTACACACACAAACATCCCCTACAACATTTTACGGATACTTATAGTTTGCAATCCCCAGGCTAAGCTTTCCTTGCAGTCTGCCTCCTCCCTTCCCACTGTTGTGAGCTTCTGCTCAGGGGCTAGCAGGAGCCTGGGCTCTGGAGCAGCAGGTGTCCTTTTCTCCTACAACCAGGAATGTTCCCGCTGTTCGTTTATGGAACGAGTTGGGGCATTACCTTAGAAGAGGGATATTTACTCCATAATCGTTCCTAATACCTGGAAGAGACGAAACGTAAAATGGCGCCACATTTCAGGCTTCTGGAAAATGAAAAAACAGCTGCAGAATTTTAGGAATTCAGTGTCCCTCTAGGGCAGATGGAAAAAAGCATCTACAGCAGCCTACTGGCAAAACAAGGTTTTTCCTAATATCCCTGACCCCTCTACTTCCACTCCAGCCTGCGCCAGCTCAGCAGATGCTGCTGGGGGCCCAGCCATTCATTTATAACACTCTATACAATGCACCTAATTTCTTCAAATAAGAATTTCCCCCCCAATAACGTTAAGCAAATGGACTATTTTGGCCAACCCCTTTCTACTCTTCCCCCCCCCAGGCTGTCTCACAGGCATAGCTAGTGTAACCATTCTGGTTGCTCCAGCAGCAGCCCTCTTCTCTCCCATCTTAGCAGTGATTCAGGTTAGATTCCTGTCCGTCGGACTGGGGATGGTCTCATAGATACTAAGGTCAGAAGGGACCATTCTGATCATCTAGTCCGACCTCCTGCACAGCGCAGGCCACAGAATCTCATCCACCCACTCCTATGAAAAACCTCACCTATGTCTGAGCTATTGAAGTCCCTAAATCATGGTTTAAAGACTTCAAGGAGCAGAGAAGCCTCCCTCCAGTCATCCATGCTACAGAGGAAGGCGAAAAACCTCCAGGGCCTCTCCAATCTGCCCTGGAGGAAAATTCCTTCCCGACCCCAAATATGGCGATCAGCTAAACCCTGAGCATATGGGCAAGATTCACCAGCCAGATACTACAGAAAATTCTTTCCTGGGTCTCACGTTTGTGTAATGCTCTAAGTCAGCAGCTTCACACATGCTGAATGTATAGAAACCACTGAAGAATTAACCCCCTCCACACCATTTCACTCATGATGGGAGCATGGGAGGGAGAGTGTAGCCCCAGCCTCATGAGAGAATGCTCAGAACAAAGGCAGGTGTTTTATTGCATAACTGCTTGGCCACGACAGGTGCAGCTGGAACTCGATCGTGACAATTGTTAATTGAATCCACACTCTCCTGTCTTTAGTATGCAGAGAGTTTGGTTTGGTTTCTTGGGCCTGGTCTACACTAGCAATTTATGTCAGTATAACTACATTGCTCAGGGGAAATCCACACCCCCAAGCAATGCCGTTATACCGACCTAACTCCCGGTGTAGATAGCGCTCTTTTGGGGGGAGGGCTTCTCCCATTAACACAGCTGTGGCCTCTTGGGGAGGTGGAGTTCCTGTGCCGATGGGAGAAGCTCTCCTGTCCACATAGGTTGCGTCTTCACTGAAGTGCTACAGGGGTGCCGCTGCATTGGTTCAGCTGCTCTGCTGCAGGATTTTAAGGGTAGACAAGCCCTCGGTCTGGCACCTGCTCCCAGAGAGACTCTAAAATGATTGATTTGCATAATGAAACTGATGCTTCACATTTTGCTCACACCGGCTGTGGCACAAGATGTTGCTGCATTTTAATTGGAAATGATTTGTTTTCAGTAAGGTGCGACTGAAGGAGATGGTGTTCTGAATTTTGCCATGAAATGAATCTTTCCAAGGCTTCACTAGTCCTGGAGTTTCCTTTACTCTGATTAAGATTTTTTTCAGAATGCTTGGTAGAAATGAGATTTGCTTTAAGCAGGGATGTTTCTCCCTTTAGGTCTGATATTTCCAAGCATAGGTGCTCAGCACTTTCAGCAATTCCACAGGTTTCTTTAAGTCTCGGGTTTGGTACCCAAAATCACCAGTCAGTTTTGAAAATCTTCTCCAAACTGTCTAATCAAAGCAGGAAATAAAATATAAGAAAATACCTGGGGATTTGGAGGCTTGTTTATATTTTGTACCAGGAAGGACAAAAAAAAAAACATTTTGGGGGAAATTTGTTTGCTCTTTTTTAAAGGGGAAACTGTCAGGTAGTTTAGGCCCGACATTTGAGTTTTATTTTTTTAAAAAGCTTGTTGTGATGTTTGTTTATTTATGTATTTGTAATAATGGCTCTTAGTCTTAACCCTTCCCCTGCATTGTCTGAAATCCAACCATTGCCACACTGGGGCAGTGCCTGTGACACAGGAAGTGAAAGTGAGTGTCCTCTGGTTGTCCAAGCGGAAGTGCAATCCCGGAGAAAAATCACAGTGATTATCTAATGGCTCTGAAGCTTTCTGATAACACTGGGAAGGACAATGTATTTATTTATTCATATGTGATCTGTAAGATGACATAATACATTGCTTGTTATGTAATTAAAGGGTTAAATGTGGAGGGCTCAGTGCAGGAGGGGAGCAGATGGCAGCAGGAATGCTGGGAGTTGAAGGAAGACTGCTGATGTCAAATGGCAGCCTACAGCCAGGTACCATACAGTGCCCTGAGGGCTGATCACCTGTCTGTGTGTGACAGGTGCCAGGGAGAGGTGAGGCTGGGAAAACATAGGGAGAAAAGGGCTTGCTCTAAGTAATTAACAGAGAAAATAAGGAAATAGCTTGAGAAAAGCAAAGGGCACAGGCATCAGCTAACCTGGTGCAACAGAAACACTGGAAACGGCACTTGCTCCAGATGCCAGCAGGTAATGGGACAGTGTTCTTAGAAAAAAAGAAAAGAAGGACTTGTGGCACCTTAGAGACTAACAAATTTATTTGAGCATAAGCTTTCGTGAGCTACAGCTCATCCGAATGCATCCGATGAAGTGAGCTGTAGCTCACGAAAGCTTATGCTCAAATAAATTTGTTAGTCTCTAAGGTGGTCACAAGTCCTCCAGTTCTTTTTTGCGAATACAGACTAACACGGCTGTTACTCTGAAAAGTGTTCTTAGAGAAAGGCTATGAAATGAAAAACCTACTTGCTGTGATGTCCTGTTTGCTCCACTGAGGGGCCAACAGGCAGTGAGGAAAAACTTGCTGACGTGTTGAGAGAACTAGCTCCAAAAGGAAACAAAAATCCATCTGAAATCACTGCAGATTCTCCCCTGGGTCTGAGCATGGACCTGGCCCGTGTCTGGGAGACAGAACAAAGATCGGCCTGTTCTTTTGTGAGGTGAGGGTCTGCAGGGCTCACAGGAGCTGGAACGCTGCTTCCATTCAAATCTATAGACATGGCCCTGCCAGCTGCTCCTGCTTTAATGCCCAGATTCCTGATGTGGAGATCTGGGACACCGAGAAGGGGAAAGAGGCCAGAGCAGATGGAACAAGCCCGAGAGGAAGTGGGAAAGCAGCCAGGCAGCAGCGGGGTGGAGAGGAGGAAGTGGGAAGGAGGCCTACAGGAGAAGAGGGGGCTCCAGCTGCAGAGGGGGCCGGAGTTACGAGGAGTCTGGCAGCAGACATGATTTCAGCGTTTTCGTGACAGTTTCAGAAAGCGGGTCTGGCGGAAGCTACTTCAGGCGACTGCTGGAGCATCTGAGGTGGAGTGATCCCGTCTGCATCTCCAATCTGAGCCCTTAGCGGGAAGGAGGCAGCAGGGGAAGGATCTGGTACAAATACAGCAGCTGGTATGTATCCGATTTACATTGCGAAGTCTGCAGATAGCCATTGATTATTGACCTGTGTTCGGAAAGCTGCCAGGTAGCATGGCTTGGTCTGTAGTGCAGACAGGGCCTCTGTTTTGCTGCCACAGGCTGGGGCTGAGTCACTCTGCCAGTGCTGATGCAACCCACAGCCATGGTCAGATCAGCGTGTCCCACTCGCTTACTGCACGGTCTAGTGCGGTACTAGCTTCACTGCGTGGCACCACCTTGTGGCCTGGTTGTTGCAGAGCTGCATTAAATCAACTTGGCGAATTCACGTATGTAATTCACTGACAGCAACCCTTTGCGTTCCAGACCTGGAGGATGGACGAATCAGTTGCTATTCAGGAGACCCTGGCGGATGGACAGACCTGCCTGATCATATCCTTTGCACCAAGCATTTCTTTGTAGATAAGTGAACGTGGCATGGAATTACCAGGGAAATCACACCCCTTTGTCTCCTGTTTCTGCCTCTCAGAGTTACTGAGCATCAATGGAGACAGGATCATTACTTTGAGGCCATCTGTTAATCCAAAACAACCTGTATGTCCCAGTCCTTTTCATGGCACAATGGCCTGGGTGCTGTGCTAATGATATTGGGCCAAATTCTATGGCCCCTAATTGAGCAAAAAACCCTTCCCCTGACACCTTCCATCCGAAACATCAGTCACGCTTTACAACTCCCTGCCTGGCCAGGGCAGAGTGGAAGTGGACCACTCCGCACACCACCGCAGGTGGAAGAGAGTCTTTCTCAAGAGGCGAGTGGCTGCACACAATGGGCCAGGACAGAGCATGGTGGGAGGATCCAGGGTTGAGCTGAAATGGCAGGAGGAATTTTAAGGAGGCAGAACACCTGGCTCCTAACTGATTCTGGATGTGAATGGAGGCTCCAGACAGGAAACTCAGAGGCTGAGCAGCTGGTGGCTGCTGCAGTTGAAGACAGGTTCAGAGAGAGAGAGCTCAGCCTCCTGCCTTTCTGGCTGCCCTAGAGGATTTGTGTCTCTGTTGGCTGTTCCTTGACCACGAGCTGCATGCGGTACAGGGTATCCTGGCTGGTGAGGAGAGTGTGGAGAGCCGGCTTCTGGGCCTTGTGCGGACCCATGGAGAGCATGCGTAGGTGCTTGAGACAATGTCTGATGGGCCACTCATATGGGGAAGGCAGGGCCCTCTGGCTGGCCGTCTCTGCAGGAAGCCCCAGAATTGAATGGGCCATGGAGACTGCATGAACTCCCCTCCCACCCCAAAGGTGCTCTCTCCATGTCGGGATTTGGCAAAATAATGTGGGAAGGTCGTTTGCCCTGCCACTACCTGTTTTGTACCTGATCTGTATTTAATCAGAAGAGCCTAGACTCCAGGGCTGCTAGTCTGGTACTTTTCACCAGCAACTTGTATAAATTATTTTTTAAAAACCCCACCCTTACGGGGTGCGTTGGCAGGCACAGGACAGGGACAGGAGCTGCAGGGGCTGCGCTAGCAGGTAAGTGTGGTGCTGGGATAGGATGGTGTTGAACCATGCTGGCAGGGAGCTCAGTGCTGATGCTGGAATGGAGGTGGCATTACTCCCACTGCTCTTTGCTTCCAGGCTCTTCCTGTACACTCATCGGCGAATGGCTATAACGGCTGAGGATGTCTGGTTGGAGAGAGTCGTGCCGATCACCGAAGGATTTGCAGCAGAAGAAGGTAGAGCTGCCCTCTGCATCCTTCGCTTGCTTCCTGGAAGGAGGTTCTTGCTTCTGCTCCTCAGAGATCAGTCAGGTGCCATCTTTTCTTGGGGTCAGGTAAAGAGAGGATCTGCGTGTGGAATAGAATCTGAATTTTGCTGTGCTGCTGCCTGAAATTTGGAAACTGGTCACCCTTTGCCTTGTTTGGCTGTAACTTTTAAACAGCTGAATCCAGTGCAATAAATTAACATTCTCAGGAAAACAGGCTGCATTGGATCCCATGGAACCCAAACTATCCTATGCACCCCCAGCTCTGGCAAGAGGAGAGCTTAGAGTTACCAAATAATACTCATGGCCTCCTATCCCTTCTGATTTCTAATGCCTCCTTTTCTGTCCCTTATCAGAGGGTGCTCAGGGTCGGTCTGTCTGTCTGAGCTATTTATGAAGTATTATCCCTGGATAGTAGCAGTGTGGCTCAGGCCCCACTTGCCAGGTTTTCTAATGGAACTGCTTTTCTCTTTTGACAGTTACACCTGACAGTGACCTTCATATCATTGGTGAGTCTCTTCTGTTGCTATGATTCCCACGAGGTACAAGAAAGATTCCCATATACTGAGGTTACAAGCTCTATACGAACCATTATTCCACGATTTTTGGTTTGTGGAGTTTGCTCAGGGTTGCTTATGGGATGTCTGGGGCTGAGCTGCTCCAAATTGGACACACTCTGTGCAATGATGGAGTCTTGTCTTGCTATTATTGGGTAGTTTATAAATCTGGACACTATTACTAGTTAACCAGTGTATTGCCAACCCCAGTTCAAACTATCGTTTGGCTAAATGATTCCGGATTGTTGCTAAACGATGAGTTCTAGTTGGTCTCCCTAGCTTTCACTGGAGTATCAGCTGGATACTATTATCATTTATTTAAATTGTAAAAGCCCCCAAAATGTGTTAAGCGCTGTTCAAATGCAACTGTATTTCAGTGGCGTGGGTAGGGATTCCTTGTCTAATTTTTCTGTTTGTTTAAGTTTTATAAAATATTTTGGGATCATTTGGTCTGAAAGGGACCAGAGGAATAATAATGATGATTATTTACAAATCCTATTTAAAAATAAAAGAAATTCATCCAAATACAGGAAACTGAAAGAGGTGATGAAGCTGATTTCTTTCCTTGCAGCTGGCGTGGTTTTCTACTGATTTGAGTACTGCGGATGTGGAGACATGTCCAGTGCTGGCATGGCTTTTGTGTGCCTGCAGCACCTAAAGTAGTGTTTAGAAACCATAAGTGTCTTCTCCAAACTTAGCAGCATTAATTCCAACTCTCCTCTTCCCGCCATGTGTAGGTTCTGATGTGACTGTCCAGATAAGCTCGGAAGATGCTCAGCTGGTGGTGCAATTGCCTTTTGGGTCCCGTACACGCACATTCCTACAGGAGATCAGCAAGTGCCGACCAGGTACAACCCTCTGTCATATAAGTATTGAAGTTAATCCATAGGTTGGTACAGATGCTGCAGACGAAAGAGGAAGTCTAGGTTAGGATTTTGTCTTTGTATCATGTTTTCTCTCATCGTAGGAGGAATGTTAATTCCAGTATCCCTGTTGCTGCCTCCTGTATTTACACAGCTAGCTTACAAGCCTCTGGATGTACTAACCTTCAAAATCCATCACTCTTGTCTGTCACTAGATGACTCAGCAGAGATGCTCTGAGCTTTGCCTCAATGGCAAGTAGGAATAGTATTTATATTGTAGCTGCGCTTGGGCTCCCCACTCATGGAGCAGGGAAGTAAAATGTAGCCTAGAATTGATCCTCAAGACACTAAATCTGAAGCTATGACATGTGCTAATGCTGTAAAAGATCACAGAGAGCTGGTTCCAGGGAGGCAGCAACTGTTGGATACTCCTGTTCCCCACTCTGTCTTCCTCCCCTTAAAGACTAAGGCCTGGTCTACGCTTAAAACTTAGGTCAACATAGCTACAGTTCTCAGGGATGTGAAAAATCCACAGCCATGAGTGCTCTAGCTACACCAACTTAACCCCCAGTGTAGATGCAGCTAAGTCACCGAACAATGCTTCTGTTGACCCTAGCTATTGTCACTCGGGGAGGTGGAGTTCCTACAGCAATGGCAAAACCCCTTTCATCATTGTAGCCTGCATCAATGCTACAGGGTTATGCGTGCATAGCTATGGTGCCTTGCTATGCCACTATAATCCCCAAAGTAGAAGCGTGACCTAAGCTGTGTCACAGCTGCCATCTTTCCATGTGGGATTCCCTCCTGTGATCAGCCATGCTGGGCAGAAGGATTGGTGTTCAATTCATTTTCAGTTCTGTCCTAGGGGAGTACTATTGTTCTGTTAAACAATGTCCATGTTTCACCCCTGAGGTGGCGACCGTTCAGTGGTGGGTGCAGTGATCCCTGTGTATGGACTTTCTCTTGGCATAGGGTTAGTTTATAGAGCACTTTGAGATCCTTTGACCTGAGATGAAAGACACTAGAGGCATGTAAGATGTTGTTTATTTAAAATCACAATGTTAAAAATATGGTGTGGTGTTCCCTCCATCACTCCAGCCCAGGGAATGGCTGGGACTCTCGGTATGCCTACTCAGAGCCTCATCAGCTTCCTCTAGACCGACAGAGACTATACCAGCATAGCTCAGCATCGTTGCTGTGCCAGTATAAGCCCATAGACTGTGTCTAGTAGATTGGTGAAGCCTGATTTCCCTTTACAAAACCATGTTGATTTTTCCCCAACAAATTATGTTCATCTATGTGTCTGAGAATTTTGTTCTTTACTATAGTTTCAATCAGTTTGCCAGGTACTAAAGTCCAGCTTACCAGCCTGTAACTGCTGGGATCACCTCTAGAACCCTTTTAAAAATTGGTGTCACATTAGCTATCCTCCAGTCATTTGGTAGAGAATCTGATTTAACTGATAGGTTACAAACTACAGTTAGTAGCTCTGTAATTTCACATTTGAGCTCCTTCAGAACTCTTAGGTGAATACCATCTTGTCTTGATGACATATTACTGTTTAGGTTATCAATTTGTTCCAAAGCCTCCTCTAATGACATCTCAATCTGGGACAGTTCCTCAAATTTGTCACCTAAAAAGAATGGCTCAGGTTTGGAAATCTCCCTCCATCCTCAGCCATAAAGACTGATGCAAAGAATTAATTTCGTTTCTACATAATGGCCTGATCATCCTTGAGTGCTCCTTTAGCATCTTGATCGTCCAGTGGACCCACTGCTTGTTTAGCAGGCTTCCTGCTTCTGATGTACTTTAAAAAAAAAAATTGTTATTACTTTTTGAGTCTTCAGCTAGCTGTTCTTCAAATTCTTTTTTGGACTTCCTAATTATATTTTTACACTTCATTTGCCAGAGTTTATGCTCCTTTCTATTTTCCTCACTAGGATTTAACTTCCACTTTTTAAAGGATGCCTTTTTGTGTTTCAATGCTCTTTTTTTTTACTTTGTTGTTTAGCCACGGTGGCACTTTTTGGTTTATGGTCTATTATGGTGTTTTTTAAAAATTTCTGTATAGCTTGCAGAAATTTCATTTTTAGCACTGTACCTTTTAATTTCTATTTAACTAACTTTCTCATTTTTGTGTAGTTCCCCTTTCTGAAATTAAATGCTACAGTGTTGGGCCGCTGCGGTGTTTTCCCCGCCACAGGGATGTTAAATTTAATTAAATTATGGTCACTATTACCAAGTGGTCCCCCTATATTCACCTCTTGGACCAGATCCTGTGCTCCACTTAGAACTAAATCAAGAATTGCCTCAACTCTCGTGGGTTCCAGGACTAGCTACTCCAAGAAGCAGTCATTTAAGGTGTCAAGAAACTTTATCTCTACATCCTGTCCTGAGGTGACATGTACCCAGTCAATATGGGGATAGTTGAAATCCCCCATTATTATTGAGGTTTTTATTTTAATAGCCTCTCTAATCTCCCTGAGCATTTCACAGTCACTATTACCATCCTGGTCAGATGGTCAGTAATATATCCCTATTGCTATATTCTTCTATTAGAGCATGGAATTACTATCCATAGAGATTCTGTGGTACTGTTTGGTTCATTTAAGATTTTTACTTCATTTGATTCCACGCTTTCTTTCACATATAGTGCCGCTCCCCCACCAGCACGACCTGTTCTGTCCTTGCAATATATTTTGTACCCTGGTATTACTGTGTCCCATTAATTATCCTCATTCCACCAAGTTTCTGTGATACCTATGATATCACTATCCTCTAGAGGTACTCTAGTTCACCCATCTTATTTAAACTTCTAGCATTTGTATATAAGCACTTTAAAAACTTTTGTCACTTTTTAGCTGTCTGCCATTACATGATGTATTTGAATAGGAACCTTTTTCATTTGACTGTTTCTCATCAGATCCTACCCATATTTTATCATCTTCCATCCTCTCCTCCTTACTAGGACATAGAGAATCTCCATTAATGGATCTTCCCCCTAAGGAATGTCACTATCCGAACCATGTTCTCTTCCGCACCTGTCGGCTTTCCTCCAGCCCTTCATTTAAAAACTGCTCTATGACCTTTTTAATTTTAAGTGCCAATCTGGTTCCATTTTGATTTAGTGAAGCCCATCCTTCCTATATAGGCTCCCCCTTTCCCAAAAGTTTCCCCAGTTTCTAATAAATCTAAACCCCTCCTCCCTACACCATCATCTCATCCACACATTCAGACCCTGTAGTTCTGCCTGTCTAACTGGCCCTGTGCTTGGAACTGGAAACATTTCATAAAATGGTTCCATGGAGGTCCTGAACTTCAATTTCTTACCTAGCAGCCTAAATTTGGCCTCCAGGACCTCTCTCCTATCCTTTCCTATGTCATTGGTACCTATATATACCACGACCACCGGCTCCTCCCCAGTCTATCGAGATGTCTCGAGAGATCCGCAACCTTCGCACCAGGCAGGCAAGTCACCATGCAGTTCTCCCGGTCATTGCAAACCCAGCTATGTTTCTAATGATTGAACCCCCCATAACTATTACCTGCCTCTTCCTAACAACTGGAGTTTCCTCCCACAGAATAACTCTCATTCTTCAATGGACAATCATTCTGTCTTGAGATGTAAAGAACAATGTAGCCGTGCAGGGAAAGTCGAAGGGAGCAGGAAAGGTAAAATGGCAGCAGGAATGGCTTCTAGGGTTTAAATCATCAGATCGTGTGTACTGAGATCTGGTATAGCAGGAATATTAGGTTATGAAGGCTGGCATGACTGCTCAGGGTATGATTGGGTCCAAGGAGAGATGAATGACATTTGGGTCGCAGACGGTGCTAGGTGTGCAAGGGTTACGAGGGAAGCCAGGAGTACTAAGGGCTGATCCAATTTGCCATTGACTTCAAGGGCAGTTGAATTGGATGCTAAGTGAGTTCCATGGTGTTGTAATGCTAGTTAATGTGCAACCTGCATTGGATCGAGTTGTAGGTTCGCTGTCACAGGCGCAGCTGGAAGCTCTCCAATGAGCAGTTAATATCTGCATCAAGTAAGAACCCCCTGGATATTTTTCTCAAGGTGGGAGTCTTCAGGAGTGCACATGGGTTTCAGGCAGTATATACTTAACCTGCACAGCTATTCCTGGGACTCCTGCTACAGCTCATTTACTCACAGAGCTGAGGCCCCTGCCAGTCCCCGCTGCGGACTGATGCTGCCTCCTTCAGACGCAGTATGTCGGTGCCCTCTGGGCGCCAGGTCTGACTGCCCTGCTGCAGGTGCTGCCTGGGGGCCCCGGCAGCATTTGGGACCCTGGCTCAGCTTCCTCAGCAGAGGCCCGGGTCGCCAGGGCTGCTGTGGAGCACGGTGAAGTACAGAAGGGCGGGCTCACAGGCAGCCTGGCATGGGCGCCCTGCGGCGAGCTGGCTGGGGCGGATGGCGCGGGAAGCCTGGCCCAGGGGTGCTCTGAGGTGTGGGGCTGGCGCGGGGAGCCCGGCGGGGGCGCGCGGGAAACCCGGCCCGGGCGCTCCGAGGTTTCGCTCCGCAGCGTTCCACGGGCACAGTGGGGCAGGGTGTGGAGACGGGGGCAGAGGCGAACAGAGGGGGATGGGAGCGGGACGGGTGTAAAGGGGAAATGGCGGGTTTTTGGAAGGAGGTGATTGGCAGAGACTGGGGCGGGGCTTGGTGAGTGGAGGGGCGGGGCCCGGAGGAGGGGCTGAGGGGAGGTCCGCCCTCCAGGGGCGGGGCCCGGAGGAGGGGCTTGGTGAGTGGAGGGGCGGGGCCCGGAGGAGGGGCTGAGGGGAGGTCCGCCCGCCGTGGGCGGGGCCCGGAGGAGGAGGAGGAGGGGCTTGGTGAGTGGAGGGGCGGGGCCCGGAGGCGGGGCTTGGTGAGTGGAGGGGCGGGGCCCGGAGGAGGGGCTGAGGGGAGGTCCGCCCGCCGTGGGCGGGGCCCGGAGGAGGAGGGGCTTGGTGAGTGGAGGGGCGGGGCCCGGAGGCGGGGCTTGGTGAGTGGAGGGGCGGGGCCCGGAGGAGGGGCTGAGCTGAGGGCCAGGGCCATGGCCGCGGCCGGGTGGCTCCGCGGAGGTAGGGGCCGGGCTGGTTGGAGGCGCAGGGATCGTGCTGGGTGCGGGTGCCCACGGGCTGCAGGCGGCCGGGCCGGGCCGGGCCGGGCCGGGCGGCGGAGGGATGGGGAGGAGGATGACGGAGGTGGGAGCCCGATGGGGGCGGGGTGCTGGGGGATGGGGTTGCCTGGTGGGGGGCGGGGGCTGGTCCCTGTCTCTTTGGCCCAGTCAGGCTGTGAACGCTGTAATCCCTGCCCCCCACAGGCCTCCTTCCCCTGGCCCCCTGGGGCTGCATTCTGTTTCACTAAATCCCCCTGCAGTTTCAGTGGGGTGCAGGATTTCTCTCCCCTTCTAATCTATATAAACAGCTGTCATGCCCTACCCCAGTGGCAGCTGCATCTTGGTCCTGCACGGAGGGGCAACTCCCTGGATAAACAGCAATTGTGGCTGCTGCTTAGTTCAGGGGAAGCATCCCTTTGCAACATCTGATGTACCCACCCCAGAAGAGGCTGCATCTGTGTGCTGGATGAAGTAATCCCCGTCACGGGTTTGGGGAGCCTTCAGGAAGGAAGGTGCTGTTTTGTGTCTTTATGATGTATTAATAAAATTCCACTAGAGAATGCTCTGAGCATGAAGATGCACATGTGGTTCATGGATCACTGTAATAAGGCTGATGAAACAAATTCAAATTGAAACTTGTACAGGCACTAGTGCGTGTCTGAATAAATCTTATTAAAGAACCTGCTGATGAAGTGAATTACTACTTGTGTGTATATATATATATATATATATATATATATATATATATGGTGAATATATATAGAATGGTGACATATACTTATATATATGTCACCATTCTAAAATTCAGACTATTGTAATAGGTATAAGATATTAAACTGTGTGGTTCCCTCAGGGCTGCTGAGGTGATTGCACAACAATCTGATAAGCAAACAGCCATGTCTCTCACTGTTTGAAAAGAGATAAAAATCCCTAAAATTGCAGTATGAGATCAGTGTAATACACTCAAAACCCAAGATATCCATGCTCATCTTATAAGGTGCCTGTAGTGCTCTCTTTGCATCCTTTCTGGATCACAGCCTATCCAGTTTTTAGAGTAGCAGACGTGTTAGTCTCTATTCGCAAAAAAGAAAAGGAGGACTTGTGGCACCTTAGAGACTAACAAATTTATTTGAGCATAAGCTTTCGTGAGCTACAGCTCACTTCATCGGATGCAGTGTGCATGTTGTTTTATTTCCCCGGGTGGTCAATGTGCTACCAGTGACTGACATTAACTCTTCCTATACCTGTGTACAGTTTCAGAAATTATTCTGAAGTTCAGAATGGGAAACCTTGGTTCAGCACAGATAGAAATGATAGGACCTCCTGTTATGTGTAGCAGAATGCCTTAGTTTGTCAGGTATGTGTACAGTACCTATCACTGCATTACCTAGGTCACAGTGCCTAGCCATGTGTCTAACACAAGTCTACCAAAGAGATGTTTTGTAGGGATTTTTTCGTAGGAGACATGGGCCCTAATCATGTTACCTCTGTTAGTTATGTAGTGGTGTTGACTTCCTGTGTGTCAATTTGAACACATCCCTGTATACACAATGCTGGAAGGTCCACTCTTTGGACCTTGGATATGAATTTTCATCAGGTTACAGGTAAAATAAGTTTGATTTTCCTAAATCCTTGTAGATATTTATTTGCAACATAGATGTACCGTTGTCTGGCAAGTTTTCTGTTGTCTGTGGGTGCAGAGGCCAAGAAGAGTAACAGGCTCATACAGGTCAACACAGAGGTGCTTTTGCAAAATTAGTCGAGGAACCACATCCCACTTCTAGCTCAAGGCGTTGCTTAAATGAGCATGTAAAACCCTCAGAGTGCCTCCTTTAATTAGTATCAAACCTTGAAATGAAGCCTGTGACTTGTCAACCAGAGGCAGTTTCAGCTCGATTAGCACAATATTTCAGTGTACTTGGAATTTCTTTGTCACAAATATAGAATCTTAAAATATTAGCATAGTCTGCCCCTGACAGAGCAGTGGATGGGAGTTACTGTGCAAACTGGTGGAGGGTAACTTCAGAGAAGGATCGGGATGTTATACAGGAGGATCTGGATGACCTTGTAAACTGGAGTAATAGTAATAGGATGAAATTTAATAGTGAGAAGTGTAAGGTTATGCATTTAGGGATTAATAACAAGAATTTTAGTTATAGGTTGGGGACGCATCAATTAGAAGTAACGGAAGAGGAGAAGGACCTTGGAGTATTGGTTGATCATAGGATGACTATGAGCTGCCAATGTGATATGGCTGTGAAAAAAGCTAATGCAGTTTTGGGATGCATCAGGAGAGGCATTTCCAGTAGGGATAAGGAGGTGTTAGTACCATTATACAAGGCACTGGTGAGACCTCACCTAGAATACTGTGTGCAGTTCTGGTCTCCCGTGTTTAAAAAGGATGAATTCAAACTGGAGCAGGTACAGAGAAGGGCTACTAGGATGATCCGAGGAATGGAAAACTTGTCTTATGAAAGGAGACTTAAGGAGCTTGGCTTGTTTAGCCTAACTAAAAGAAGGTTGAGGGGAGATATGATTGCTCTCTATAAATATATCAGAGGGATAAATACAGGAGAGGGAGAGGAATTATTTCAGCTCAGCACCAATGTGGACACAAGAACAAATGGGTATAAACTGGCCACCAGGAAGTTTAGACTTGAAATCAGACGAAGGTTTTTAACCATCAGAGGAGTGAAGTTTTGGAATAGCCTTCCAAGGGAAGCAGTGGGGGCAAAAGATCTATCTGGCTTTAAGATTCTACTCGATAAGTTTATGGAGGAGATGGTATGATGGGATAATGGGATTTTGGTAAGTAATTGATCTTTAAATATTCAGGGTAAATAGGCCAAATCCCCTGAGATGGGATAGTAGATGGATGGGATCTGAGTTACTACAGAAAATTCTTTCCTGGGTATCTGGCTGGTGAATCTTGCCCATATGCTCAGGGTTTAGCTGATTGCCATATTTGGGGTCTGGAAGGAATTTTCCTCCAGGGCAGATTGGAGAGGCCCTGGAGGTTTTTCGTCTTCCTCTGTAGTATGGGGCATGGGTGACTGGAGGGAGGCTTCTCTGCTCCTTGAAGTCTTTAAACCATGATTTAAGGACTTCAATAGCTCAGACATAGGTGAGGTTTTTTGTAGGAGTGGATGGGTGAGATTCTGTGGCCTGCGCTGTGCAGGAGGTCGGACTAGATGATCAGAATGGTCCCTTCTGACCTTAGTATCTATGAATCTATGAAACTTATGAAAGTATCGCCACAGGGAATTAGACTTTTATAGTGCCCTGGTTATGCTGAGTTTACGGCTGGTATTGTGAAATACAACTGATTAAAACCTGTCTGTGTTAGTAAGTGTAAAGAAGGAGGGAACTGGATTTGTGTCAGCTTGCTCTTTGTATAAAGGGAGCCTGCATAGAGTGGGCTTTTAAAACAAACAAAAAAGTGACCAACGCCACTGCCAGCTCATGCGGCTTTTTCCCTTGTGATTTTCTATTGCATCCTGATAGCAACACAAGACACCTTTGGAGATGCCTCTTGACAGAGACTGATGCCAGGCCTACGTTTGGAAGGCTTTGCCAATAGAATTGTATAGATAGACCAGCAAAGCACTTCTAGTGTGGACACAACGTATATTGGTAAAACTGTGCCTTTGCCAGTATAGCTCAGTTTTGCCGGTATAACTACATCTATACTAGTGATTTTTGTGACCAGCGTAGCTGTGCTGGCAAATCACATCTCATCATGCACCTGACATAGCTATGCCAGCAAAAGTTTATGGCATAGACCTGGCCCAAGAGGGAGTTGTTAGTTCTTGAAACTCTTTACCCTTCAGTACCTCTCCTTTGAGGTTATGAGTTTCTCTCTTCCCAAGAACGAGGAGTACTTGTGGCACCTTAGAGACTAACACATTTATTTGAGCATAAGCTTTCATAAAGTCCACTTCATCAGATGCATGCAATGTAAAATACAGTAGGAAGATATAGATATATATACACAGAAAACATGAAAAAATGGGGGTTGCCATACCAACTCTAATGAGACTAATCGATTAAGGTGGGCTATTATCAGTAGGAGAAAAAAAAACTTTTGTAGTGATAATCAGGATGGCCCATTTCAATGCGAGCAGTGCCCCTCTGCCAAGTGCATTGGCCAAACCAGACAGTCTCTATACAAAAGAATAAATGGACACAAATCAGATGTCAAGAATTATAACATTCAAAAACCAGTCAGAGAACACTTCAGCCTCCCTGGACACTCAATTACAGACCTAAAAGTTGAAATTATTCAACAAAAAAACTTCAAAAACAGACTCCCCATGAGAAACTGCAGAACTGGAATTAATTTGCAAACTGGACACCATTAAATTAGGCTTGAATAAAGACTGGGAGTGGATGAGTCATTATACAAGCTAAAAACTATTTCCCCATGCTAATTTTCCCCCTACTGTTACTCGCACCTTCTTGTCAACTGTTTGAAATGGGCCATCCTGATTATCACTACAAAAGTTTTTTTTCTCCTGCTGATAATAGCCCACCTTAATCGATTAGTCTCATTAGAGTTGGTATGGCAACCCCCATATTTTCATGTTCTCTGTGTGTGTGTGTGTGTGTGTGTGTGTATCTATCTATCTATCTATCTTCCTACTGTATTTTTCACTGCATGCATCTGATGAAGTGGGCTTTAGCCCACGAAAGCTTACGCTCAAATAAATTTGTTAGTCTCTAAGGTGCCACAAGTACTCCTTGTTCTTTTTACTGATACAGACTAACACGGCTACCACTCTGAAACCTCTCTTCCCAAGGACACCAGCTTGAAGTTATCCAAATCACAAAGACTGTTAACAGAAACAAGATGTATTAAAAACAGAGAGAAAATAGAATTAAAATGAAAAACTGTTTGCTTAACTCATTTAGATTGACACTTCTCGTAAACTAAACTAAATACGGCTTTCTCAGCTGTTACAGAAGAAAAAGAAAAGCGAATAGCAATTCTCTCTGAATATGCTGTGGTCCATTTATCAGCATTGCCCTATCCTGATACTGTCTCCCTTGCTGTGTACTGGATTCTCTTCGCAAGTCCCTGCAACTTGGTCAGCTTGCATGTTCAGAGCTGCCTCTCTCATTTTTGTGTCAGAGGTGTTAGAGTCTATTAAGCCATTAGGGTGAGGTTTCCTTAATATTTACAAAAAGTCTTTTATCAGAACTCCTGGCTGGGAAAATGGTCAAATGACTATTATCTCCTAGAGAGACAAGGTGGGAGAGGTAATATCTTGTATTGGACCAACTTCTGTTGGTGAGAGAGACAAGCTTTTGAGCGAGGGAAAGCTCTTCCTCATGTCTGGGAAATGAACTCATAGTGTCACAGCTGAATACAAGATCAAATGGATAGTCTAGCATGAGTAGTTAGCACATACTCTTAAGAGCTAATTCAAGGTAAGGTGGTTTGTTAACACCCCCGTAATCATCGGACAAAAAGGGGAGTTGTGGGTTACAGATTGTTGTAATAAGCATAAATCCATTGTCTCCATTCAGTCCATGATACTTAGTATGTAGCAAAGTTATGAATTTAAGTTCCCAGGTTCCTCTTTTGAAGGTGTTGTGTAGGTTTCCTTTGAGGATGAGGACTGAGAGGTCAGATATAGAGTGATCACTTTGTGAAAAGTGTGCACCCACAGATGATATGTGGTTTTGTCTTTTATCATTTTCCTGCGTGAGTTCATTCGAGAGCATAGTGATCCGCTTCATCCACATAGTTGTTACTGGGGCACATAGTGGATGAAGTACACCACATGTTTTGATAGGCATGTGTAGGACCCATGGATCTTGAAAGGTGTGTTGGGGAGTGTTGCTCATTGGGTCTGTAGGTTTTGTATCTGTTGTTCTAGCAGAGTCTGGTGCCGCTTTGAGTGTGTGCTGATCTGTGGGGAGCTTGCTTCTGATGATGAGGTTGGGGAATTTGAAGGTCAGAAGAGAGGGTTCAGGAAAGCTTTTTTCAGGATGGGGTCTCCACAGAAATGGGTTGCAATTGTTTTATGATACCCCATATGGGTTCGAATGTGGGGTGGTAGGTGACAACTCGGAGTGTGTGGTTGGAGGGGGTATTATTTCTATATTGAAGCAGGTTCCCTCTGGGTATTTGGGTGGCCTGTTCCATGATGCGATCTACTTCTCTGGTGGAATGTCCTTGTTTGGTAAAGGCAGTTTTGAGTACATTAAGGTGTATATCCTGGACTTTCTCCTCAGAGCATGTTCTCTGGTATCTGAGTGCCTGGCTGTAGATAAAAGATTTCTTCATTGTCTACAGCCAAGCTCTCCGATACAACCGCATTTGCTCCAACCCCTCAGACAGAGACAAACACCTACAAGATCTCTATCATGCATTCTTACAACTACAATACCCACCTGCTGAAGTGAAGAAACAGATTGACAGAGCCAGAAGAGTACCCAGAAGTCACCTACGACAGGACAGGCCCAACAAAGAAAATAACAGAACGCCACTAGCCATCACCTTCAGCCCCCAACTAAAACCTCTCCAACGCATCATCAAGGATCTACAACCTATCCTGAAGGACGACCCATCACTCTCACAGATCTTGGGAGACAGGCCAGTCCTTGCTTACAGACAGCCCCCCAACCTGAAGCAAATACTCACCAGCAACCACACAACAAAAATACTAACCCAGGAACCTATCCTTGCAACAAAGCCCGTTGCCAACTGTGTCCACATATCTATTAAGGGAACACCATCATAGGGCCTAATCACATCAGCCACACTATCAGAGGCTCGTTCACCTGCGCATCTACCAATATGATATATGCCATCATGTGCCAGCAATGCCCCTCTGCCATGTACATTGGTCAAACTGGACAGTCTCTACGTAAAAGAATAAATGGACACAAATCAGACGTCAAGAATTATAACATTCAAAAGCCAGTTGGAGAACACTTCAGTCTCTTTGGTCACTCTATTACAGACCTAAAAGTTGCAATTCTTCAACAAAAAAAACTTCAAAAACAGACTCCAACAAGAGACTGCTGAATTGGAATTAATTTGCAAACTAGATACAATTAATTTAGGCTTGAATAAAGACTGGGAGTGGATGTGTCGTTACACAAAGTAAAACTATTGCCCCTTGTTTGTTTCCCCTCCTACTGTTCTTGTAAAGTGCCGGAAATGGCCCACCTTGATTATCACTACAAAAGGTCCCCCCCTTTCCCTCTCCCCCCCCCCGCCACTCTCCTGGTGGTAATAGCTCACCTTTCCTGGTCGCTCTTGTTACAGTCTGTATAGAATGCACCCGATGAAGTGAGCTGTAGCTCACAAAAGCTTATGCTCAAATAAATTTGTTAGTCTCTAAGGTGCCACAAGTTCTCCTTTTCTTTTTTGCGAATACAGACTAACACGGCTGCTACTCTGAAGTCTGTATAGTAACACCCATTGTTTCTTGTTCTCTGTGTATATAAAATCTCCCCACTATATTTTCCACTGTATGCATCCGATGAAGTGAGCTGTAGTTCATGAAAGCTTATGCTCTAATAAATTTGTTAGTTTCTAAGGTGCCATAAGTACTCCTTTTCTTTTTACGGATAGAGACTAACACGGCTGCTACTCTGAAACTTGGTGTGTTTTGGTTACTGGATCTATGAAGGTAGGTGTGGTGATCCATGGGTTTCTGGTATATAGTTGTCTGTAAGTTACCATTGTTTAAACTGATCATGGTGTCCAGGAAGTTGAGGCTAGAGTGGGAGTGTTCCAGAGAGTTTAAGGGATGGGTGGCTGAAGTTGTGGTGGAAATCTATGAGGGAGTTTGTCTTCTGTCCAGAGGATGAAAATATCATTGATGTATCCCAGGCATATCATTGGTTTTGTGGTGCATTTGTCCAGATTTGTCTCCTAGTTATCTCTGGGAGAACATTCCCCCACTTCACTCCCAACCTTCCTGTCTCCAGTGCTGGTATGTCAAAAGCCCAAGTAATTTCCATTTCTTAAAGAAATCTGATAATCAGCTGGTGATCTGAACCTTTCTACAGAAACTAGCTCATGACCTCAGGCTGAATACACTATAGCCTGGTCTACGCATAGATTTTGTACTGGTCCAACGGATTAGGTTAGAGGGGGTGACTTTTTTTTTTTTTTTACTAAAATAATTATTTCACTGCAACTTACTGTGGATAATTTTACCAATATAAAAGTGTGTTATACCAGAATAGCTTATTCCCCTTCCTGTACAGGAAAAAGAACATGAGAATGGCCATACTGGGTCAGACCAAAGGTCCAGCCCAGTATCCTCTCTTCCGACAGTGGCCAATGCCAGGTGCCCCAGAGGGAATGAACAGAACAGGTAATCATCAAGTGATCAGTTCCCTGTCACTCATTCCCAGCTATACTGGTATAACTGTTACATTAATTTGCGTGTCATCCTTGTGCAGGGGCCATGCTAATCTTCTCTGTATCATTCCAATTTTTTGGGCAGTTGTACTGCTTTAATTATACTGATAGACAAGGCCCTAGTCTCAGCCCATGCTGGACACACATAACTAGGACGTGACCCTTTAAAAATTATTGTATTAAATTCTCTCACCATAAAACATAAGTTATTGATACACCCTAGATCCTCTGTCACATATATCTTCCTGTTTGGGCTTTATCTTATAAATATTGGAAATGGCAAGTCTGGTCTCATGAAGGACTTCTTGAAGGACTCAGCACCCTGAAAATCAGTCAACTTTAAATAGGGACATGACTGATGTGTCTTGGGGGGGAGTTGTGAAGATTAGTTAATGTTTGCTAAGTGATTTGAAAAGGAAAAGCACCACTAGTACAAAACATTGTCTGGAATGTGTGAAGCCCATATGTGCCTGTGGATTTAATATTGATGTTTCTGATAAGGGAGGTACTCCCTGTGGTCAGTGTGAAAGTCTGTGTGTCTATGGGGTGGAAGATAAAGGAAAGAAGGGGAAGGATGAGAATGCTGCTCTCTGGGAGCTCCAGATAGCTTATAGAGAGAAAGAGGCCAGTGAATTTCTGCAGTTGCTGTGATTGCTTTCTAACATGGCTCAGGGACAGTCTTTCCCTCTGAAAATGGCTACACAGGAGAGAAAATCAGCCTTTGTCATTTTTTAAAAATAATAACCAAAGAAAAGTTCTCCTCTAGTCTGACCTGTCTGTCATTTGAAGGTGTCACAGGCAGGGGCAGTCCTTCTCCTTCTCTGTGTGCTGACGGTCAGATAGGCACTTCTAGGCTGTTTACTGTGCCCTTACATGGGTGGCCAGTGGCCACCAGGATTCTTGCAGCACTCTTTCTTCAGCCTGTTTCTCTTTACACTCCCAGGTGTCCCATTACATTTCATAGTGGCTATCGAATGGCTGTGTTGGTGTTTAAAGCTTTCATCAATTGGAGGCTGTGGTTCGCTGTGACCTCAAGCTGCCAGCCATGCAGGCACGGGCTTAGGGGTATGCAGTGACTACTAGAAAAGGTGTCAACCCCAAGGGACTTGACCTCATTATCTGCAGACCTGTTGTGATCTTGCATACTCTTCCTCATTTGGCCCAAGGACTGTATGCTGCTTCTCTCTGTGGTCAGCCTTAGAGCATCCAGTCTTCTGTGACCTTCCTGTTCTACAGGGGAGTTTTGAATCTGGACTGCAGTGTCTCACGTTGTCCAGAATGACCTAGAGATAAGCAGTTTGTATCTTGCTGTGACTGAAAAAGCCTCAGGGAAATTGGACCTGGTTACACTTTCCATCTTGACTGCTGTATGATTGTAGTGGTGGTGGTGGTGGTGGGGTGTCTCTAGCTGCTGGCAATCGTGAAGCCTTATGAAAGGATAATGTCAGTCTAGCAGATTCTTCAAGGGATCCTTCCCTCCAGACAATCTTTATCCCTGATTGCTCTTCCTGTTTTTAAATTCTTGGGAGGCACTTGGATATTATGGTGATGGGGCTACATAAGTACCTAGGTAGATGATTGGAAAGTCCCTATTTACCTGATCCAACTCCCATTGACTTCAATGGAAATTAGATCTGGCCCTGTTTGTGGCTTTCTGTCTTCAGAATGAACCATGCCTATGCTAGAGCTGTAGGTCCCTGTCCAAGGTCATAGTGGCTGCTTTGACTTTTGATCAAGCATCTCAGAAGCCCCTCTCATGGCTGTATCTCGCCATCTGAAGATGTGGCCATTGGCAAAGCCACACAGCATGTCAGGCTGGAAAGAGAAAGCGAGGGCTATTTGTACACAGAGCCCACACAAGACATAACTAGAGGTACGATGCTCAAAGTCAGAACTGTTAGCAAATAGCCATTTGCACTTTGCAGAGCATGACACGGACAGATTGGGGCTTCTCCTTTGCCAGCATAGACTCATGTATAAAATTGTGTTTTGAAAATAATCCCTTGAGTGTAACACAACAGGGAAATGTAATTAGACATGTATAGGTCTGGGTATAGTTTTGTTTTCAGTTGCCACTGGAAGTGGCCAGAGCATTCTCTGTGCTGTGATGGAAGGTGTGACTTCCTTTTGCTACTTACGTGGCATGTTACAAACAATGAATCCTCACAACCCTCAGTCCCCATGATGGAGAAGCCCTGTACTAGTTTGTCCATTTGTAAAAAGAGATGTTGTGAGACAGGGAGAGACTCGGAGGCCAGAATTGGAACTTGGGCATTCACGGCTCCTCCACTCATGCTCAGATCTGGGTACTTTTTTGACCAAATTCATGGATATTGAGATTCTTGGCTTCAGAATAATTTGCATTCCTCCTTCTTTTGCCTTCTCCATTTTTCAGTTTTATATCCTCTTCTTTTTTTTGTTCCCTCGCTTACTGTAAAAATGCTGTGAATTTTTTTTAGCGTGTGCTTTATCACTGGTGGGAGGAATCTGGGGATACAGAATAGAAGAGGATGGGGAAGGGAGATCTGGAATAGCCAGTCAGAGATGGTGCCTGTAAAAGTCTGAAGTTTAAAACACTTGCACTTTAAGGCTTGACATGGAAAGACCTTGCATATATATTTGAAAGAAGTACCTCAGTGTTGAACAGTTCACAACCACAGCTGTTTTGCAAATAGATTCTTGTGGTATCTCTGAAGCATAGCAACATAGTATCTCCATTTGTGTGAATTAAAGCCCCTCAGCCGGATGCTGAATTCTCAGAGAGGCTGATTGGCCTTTGACAAAGTTGCTTTTTCAAGGCTTTCCTGTGTTGTTTTTGTCATCCGGATCTAACAATTGCTTTCATCCCCGACCCCCGATTGGCTAATGGCAGGGGCAGTGGAGAACATGAACATACAAGGTGCATATTGACTGTTTAGCTGGGCAAGGGCCTTCTGTACTCTCTGCCAGCCACGGTGCAGGAGGTGACATACAGTGAATTTATGCAGAAGGCAGTTTCTTTTGTCAGTTGGCAGGAAGGGGAGGCTGTAACTCCATCTGACTTGCACCTTAGAATTCTGCTTTGTTTGGATCAGGAGTACATACAGCTTCTGATGCAGGTACAGTCCAACTGGAACAGTTCAGCTGTTCATAGCTGCTGAGGGAGGATTTCTAAGGGGAATGCTGGTGTGCTTTATGCCACTTCATTTGCCAGCCTGGATATGCTGCTCTAACAACCTGACTAACCTTGGATTTTTACTAAGCAAGGCTCACTTTTTATCCTTTCTCAGTTGGAGCTGGAGATTCCGTTTGGGTCTCCTTTGCTACACTGGGTCCTTTGTAATCAAAAGGATGTATTAGCTGAGGTCAGTATAATTGTTTGCAATTGATAAAGCTAATTTGATTTGATCTGCAGAGGTCCAAGCTTAGGATATCAAATGGATTGCTGTGGTCTGCCATGGGACAGTACTTTAAATATATCTTTACAATCTTTTAATAGGAAAGGCCTAATTAGCTGCTCAATCCATTTAGCTGCAAATCCTGTTTACAGTTTGGGCCATGCACACTCTTCTTGAACTGAGTTCACAGAGCATCTTTATTTTTGTGCCTGGTCTTATTTTAACAGTTAATTTTTTTCCTCAAGACTCTGTATGTGTTCTAGCTCATTGTATCTTCAATTTCTTGCCCCATCTAGCTAGAACCATCCTTAGCTGGACTTAAAAAAAAATCTATCTGGCCAAACATATGGTGACAGGGTGCCACCTGGAACTGGGGTACCACTGAGCCTGACTGACTCACCAGCCTGGGTTCCCTTTACACTGTACTACTGTGACCCCCTGCCAAGCCTGCTCTCATCTGCACCTTCAGCAGCACATGTACAGGTAGGGACACACCCAGCTGCAGAAACATACAGACGCTGTGATCAGCTCTGCATGGGAAGGCTTCATCTAAGGAACTGTTCAGTTACTCAAGTGCACACACCCCTTCTGGAGGGTAAACCCAAAATTATACCATCTTGCACTGCACAGAGATCTGTACAGCGTAAGCTCATGAAATTCGCCCCCTCCGTCAATGTGGAGAGGAATATACACAGCTTTCTACCCTGGTTATAATTCCCCCACACTGGTTTTAGACAAAGCAAAAATAAGTTTATTAATTACAAAAGATAGATTTTAAGTGATTATAAGAGATAGCAAACAGATCAAAGCAAATTACTTAGCAAATAAACAAAAACACAATCTAAACTTAATATACTAAAGAGATTGGATATGCGTAGCAACTTCTCACCCTAAGTGATGATTTAAGCCATTTTCAGGGATTCTTAAGGGGCCAGCTGCCCTTGCTTGAAGCTTAAAAACCCAAGGTATTCCTTTCACAGGCTAGAAATCCCTCTAGCCTCGGTCCATCCCTTCTCCCCCAGTCCAGTCCTTGTTCCTCAGGTGTTTCCAAGAGTCTCTTTGGGTGGGGAGTCAGTGAAGAACCACAATGATGTCACTCCCCTGCCTTAGATAGCTTTTGCATATGGTGGGAACCCATTGTCTCCCAGCTTGGTTCCCACGCCTGGTCAGTGGAAAAACACTGGTATTCCAAGATGGAGTCCAGCACCAGGTGACTTGGTCATATGTTCCTGTAAGGTCACAGCAGCCATGACTTGGAAGCTGTTTGTAGCCTCCTTAGGAAGGCTCCCCGGTGGGAGATTAGCTTCTTCTAAGACCTAGTGTTCTCCCTAATGCATTCCCCAGGTGTAAAACACATTTGTAATAGATACATAGACAATATTCCTAACTTCAGATACCAAAATGATACAAATAGGATAATCGTATTCAGTAGATCATCACCTTTTCGATGCTATCTCACATGACCTGTCTTGCATAAAATAAATCATAGTTATGCCATACTTATATAATAATAACATCTCTATTAAGAATATTAGGCGTAGTGTCACACAAACTAAATTGATTTGATGAAAGGAAACAAAGTTCCCAAGGATAGAGGCTCTTTCTTTTGGTTACAGAAGTTACAGGTTGAAAGGCCCATTAAGTAGGTAATTTGGTTCATGCCCCTTTTCTAACAACTTGGGGCCAGTCCAGGGTTGTTCTCCTTTCTGACAAATGTCGGTGGCAGGATGGACTTAGGATGGGAGGGAGAAGCAGCTTCTAAATTATATTTCTCATACTTTTTACCCCTATATGGCATTCTGTGCATACAGGTTGCACACTCACTCAGGAGATCCTCATATGCTGATGTCAGGAAGGATAATAATAATAATAATAATAATAATAATAATAATAATAATACAGGCCACTGTAGGTGACTTCCTTGACCTTTCAACCTCTGCTACCATCTCCTGGCCCCTTACCTATTTCATATAGCAGCCCTGTAAGCAGCATTCACCATGCACCTGTGAGTTCAGGCTGCCAGCTCTTTTGCCATTTGTGGCATTAATGCTGTTCCACCTGCTGGCAGGTGGGATGGACTCTGTTTGGGCAACTCTGCCAGTTATATCTTTCCAACCTGAGGATGACAGAGACAGCTGGATAGAGACCCTGCCCTCTAGGGATGTAAGCCCAGGTTGAATCTTGAGCCCCTCTTGGGATGGATTTCAGGGCCTAAACCAGAATACTTGCCGAGTCCCTGGCACCGCTTGGTTGCTAATGACTACACTCATGCTCGCAGAGAACGTTCGTAGCACTACCCCAGGGACTGTGCAGAGTTGCTGCAGGTTGGGAAGGGATGTTTGGAGGCAATGAATGAATTTTCATTAGTATTTCAACTTATTTCAAGACTGAAGTGTGTCTTGTTTGTTCAGTGTAATATGATGCTGCAGCCTCTAGATTTATCTCGCTCTGCTTTGGCTTTATAATGGTTAAAAAGCCTCAGGCAGGTTTGGCAGGCCCCAAAATTTGACTTGCCTTTTTTTGTTTCCTGTATATTCAGAACCCATGTGGAGAGAATAATCACACCTGCTTAATGAGGAGATCTGTGTGGCTCCTTAGCTCATTAGATTTTGGGACCTTTTGGCTCCATCTACTTCCACCCCAGAGGAAAGTGCAGGATTGTTCCTGGGCTCCTTGCAGCAGATGTGCCAGTGTTTTCTGTCTAGCTTCAAATGTGATAAAATGCCTTGGATTGTGTTTAAAAAATCCCAAGTGGGTGGATGCACCATGGATCTAGGTTGGTCTGATTTGAGGCAAAACAGATCAGGGAGTTGCCCCCTGGGCAAGCTGGTAATTATCATTCTGGGTTTATACTTCACAATAATTTCCTGATAAAATAGTCGCTGTGCCAATCTCCTTTGCCTATCTGTTTTGGCATGTGTCCTAACGAGGAAAAATCCACTGGAGGAAATTGGCCTTAAGATAAAGGAAAACAGCCCCCCCACTCCAAGCTGTTTTAGTGTGCAGCAGACTCCACTCCCTCAGAAGCCTTGGCGTTTGCACAGCTCTCTCTGTAAGTATAAAAGCACTCTACAGAACGGGAGCTGATCTCCAAGGAACTCAGCCTTGCTCAGCAGAACAGTGGTGCTGATATGGCTTCCATCTTAATGGATCCCAAAGTGTTTTTTGGCATTCCTGCCATAAGACTCTGGGCATGATTGTGTTTAGAGAGAGTGAGCGATCACCTTGCTCCTCAGTGAAGTTCATCACTTTATGGGGGAAAGGTAGCAGCTGTTCAATTCCTGTGTCTCCTCACAATCTCAGAGGCCAGTACAGAAGTGGCAGTTTTATGCCAGATCTCAGGAATTCCTTTTTTCTGGATTAGAGCCCAGCATTCAAAGGAAGGCTTAGTTTATTTCAGGTAAACAAGGGCAGCGGAATAGAGATTGGAAGTACTTGTTGCTTTAGCCTGCTCACCTGAGCCTATGTCTACATTACTGCCTATGTCTGCAAAATGTATTTCGCTCAGGTCACCCTTCTGACTGACATAAATTACGCTGACATAAGCAGTCATGTGCACAGTGCTATGTTGGTGGGAGATGTAGCTCTCCCGCTGACATAGCTTATGCCTAAGGCTATGATTTGGTCATGGAGGTCACAGAAGTCACAGAATCCAGGACTTCTTCAGATCTCTGTGACTTCAGCCTGCAGCGACTGAGAGCTGCAGGCTACCCCCACCTCCCCTGGTAGCCAGGAGCTATGGGGTACCCCTGCTTCCTGGAGTGGCAGGGGTCCCCTACAGCTCCCCAGCCGTCGTGAGTGTGGGGGGAATTCCCCGGAGCTCCCCAGTTCCCATGGGTCCGCAGCACGGATTCCCTCGGAGCTCCGCAGCTGCCACAGGCAGGGGTCCCTCCCAGCCAGGGTCAGGGGCCACAGCTCCCAGCCACAGCAGGGCAGGGTGCTGAACCCTCCTCCCTCCCCCTTTTTGTCATGGATATTTTTAGTAAAAGTCAGGGACAGGTCACAGCTTCCGTCACTTTTTTTTAATTGCCTGGGACCTGTCCCTGACTTTTACGAAAAATGTCCATGGCAAAATTGTAGCCTTACTTATGCCGCTCGCGGGGGTGTGGTTTATTTCATGCCAATGGGAGAACCCTCTTCCATCGGCATAGAGCGTCTTCACCACATGTGCTGCAGTTGCGCAGCTGTACTGGTGTAGCTCCGCCGCTGCAGCCCTGTAAGTGTAGACATGCCCCGAGGCTGGAGCTTTGTGGATGAATGCTTGTGATTGAGACTCCATGAAAGCAGAAATGTCTATTGCTGCAAAACAGCACCAGTAATTTCTGTGGCGGAATTGGCTTAGGTCTGCTGTGTAAAAAGCGACTGCATATGACATGTCTCCTTTCTTCTGGTACTATTTTTAGTTTCAATTCCAATTTCTTCTTAAACTTGTGGGAATTTCTACACAAGCACTTTCAAATGCCTGCTCAGGAAACACTGATCCATGTACCAGCTGGGTGAACCCCCAGGGAAAGCTGGAATTGGTTATATCACATCTGGAGCCAGACATCTCCTTGTTAGTGTAGACATAGACAAGAAAGAAGCACTGGTATTTATCCATCTCAATCCATTGCTGCTTCCAGGAGAAGTGACCCCAGTTCCAACCCTACCTGACTTTGGATTTCTGAGCTATAATGAGTTTTGATCCTCATGCTCTTAGAATCAACCTCCAATAAATCCTCCCGTGAAGTATTTATTCTCAGAGGATTCTATGGGCAGAAGGAAGTTTTCCAAGCTGAGGGAACAACTGTTTCTAGTCTCAGAGTAGCAGCCATGTTAGTCTGTATTTGCAAAAAAAGAAAAGGAGTACTTGTGGCACCTTAGAGACTAACAAATTTATTTGAGCATAAGCTTTCGTGTAGCTCACGAAAGCTTATGCTCAAATAAATTTGTTTCTAGTCTCAATCTCCGGGTAAAGTATGTAAAATTCTGTATCTAATTTCAACTGCTGGCCTGTAGAGAATTTGGTAGAAGTGATAAAATCTTCAGCTTTGCTGTTTTGTCATTGCAGTACAGAAGAGCTCAGCTGGGTGTTTCAGTGAACAGAACTGTTCTGTCCAGCTTCATTTGTTAGATTTGTAATCTCAGAAACAAACTCTCTTCATTATCTGTAGGTTTGTTTACTAGGCAGAGTAAGCTGGAAACTGCTGTTTCATAGAATCATAGAAATGTCAGGCTGAAAGGGCCCTCAAGAGGTCATCTAGTCTAGCCCCCTGTGTGGAGGCAGGACCAAGTAAACCTAGACCATTCCTGAGAGGTGTTTGTCTAAACTGTTCTTAGAAACCTTAACCTCCCTTGAAATCCTATTCCAGTACTTAACTATCCTTACAGTTAGAAAATTTTTCCTGTAACTATCCTAAATCTCTCTTGCTGCATATTAAGCTGATTACTTCTTGTCCTACCTTCAGTAGACAGGGACAGTTGATCATTCTCTTTATAATCCCGTAACATATTTAAAGACTGTTAACAGGTCCTTCTTTAGTCTTCTTTACTAAAGATTAAACATACCCAGTTTTTTAATCCATTCCTCAGAGGTCAGGTTTTTTAACCTTTTCTCATTTTCATAGCTCTTCTCCAGACTCTCTCCAGTTTGTCCACATCTATCATAAAGAGTCGTACCCAAAACTAAATACAATTGAGGCCTCCAGCTGAGGCCTCATCAATGCTGAGTAGAACGGAACAATGACCTCCTGTGTTTTACAGATGACCACTCTTTTTAACACACCTCAGGATGATATTAAGTCTCTTTTTGTAACTGCCTAATACTGTTGGTTTATAATCAATTTGTCATCCCCTGTAACCCCACAAATCCTTTTCAGCAATACTACTGCCTAACCAGTTATTTCCCATTTTGTAGTTATGCATTTGATTTTTCCCACTAAGTGTAGTATTTTGCACTTGTCTTTGAGTTTCATCTTGTTGATTTCAGACCAAATTCTCTGATTTGTCAAGTTCATTTTGAATTCTAATAGTATCCTACAGAGCACTTGCAACTGCTCCCAGCTAGGTGTTATCCACAATTTTTAAGGATACTTTCCATTCCTTTTTCCAAGTTATTAATAAAAATGTTGAATAGTATGGAACACAGGGCAGACCCTTGGGGTACCCCACTAAAGTCCCCCCTAGTCTGACAGTGAAACATTAATAACTACTCTTTGAGTATGGGTTTTTCAACCTGTTGTGCACCCACCTTGTAATAACTTCTCTAGTTTGCTTATGAGAATGTCATGTGGGCCTGTGTCAAAATATCAAGATATTTGTGTATCTGCAGTAAAAAAAACAAACAGAAAAAAACTCAGCCCCATAATTAAATTGTTATTTTGACACCTGTAAGTATGGAACTTGGTCACTGGAGAGGAATGCAAAATGATCTACTGCAAAACAATGATTTGTTTAGTGTATGAGTTAAATTTGCATAGTGGCTGGTACTTTACTGTGAAGTGCACCTTGTATCAAGGCTGAGATCTGGCACTTGCCATGTTGCTTATGCTGAGGTGGGGCTGGCTTTCCACCCAGGACTCTGCACTGAGCTGGATCAGGGTGGGGACAGACTAATGTGATTAGTGAGTTGCTCTTTGTTATGCATATTTCAGCAGACACATGGAAGCCCTGAAAGTGAGATGTGTGTTTCTCTTTGCTTTCTCTCTGTTTCTTTCCTGCTGTGGACTTGGCAAAGGCTCATTACACATGTATGTTTTGAAGGAAGGATTGGGCAACCTTGGGAGTGCAGAGGCCTTATATTGGGACCTAGAGATAATGGGTAGCCCTGTGACAGAGCAAGCTAGTGACGAGGCACTTGCTGAGGAGGGAACACATTAGTACCAATGAGAGCAAAGGTGCATCAGTGTATCAGCTCCTCAAGGTTCCTTTTCTGCACCATCTGATTGTTATAAACAGGCCAGTTGTGTGGCCTGATTGCCTTGTAGGAGTTTTAAACAAGGAGCTTGAGCAATTTTTCTCTGTACTGCAGTGGTCCCCAAACTTTTTACCTTGTGTGACCCCCACCCCCACTGCCGAGCCGGGGCCGGGAGTGGGACCGCAGCTCTGGTAGGTGGGGACACAGACAGAGGAAAGGGGGATGAGGCTGGGGCCACACCTAGGGGCTGGGCCGGGAGCTGAGCTGAGGCAAACAGCTGGGGCCCTGGGTACAGGGCCTGGAACTGGAGCCCAAGACTTGGGGCCAGCAGCCCGGGCTGGGAGCGGAGCTCCAGGGCTGGCAGCTGAGGCCCCAAGTGCGGGGCCAGGAGCAGAGCTGGGTGGTGCTCCCTTCCTATCTGCTGTGGGGGCTGGCCTGGGCCCCCACTGTGCCCCCACCCCCGCATGTGCAATAGGAAAAGCAGTTTTTAGTACTCTGGGTAGGATTCTCTTTTTTTAAAAAAAAAGTCACTGTTCTGAGTTTTTCAAGCAGATAAATGTTACTTTTCCCATTGGTTCCTTCCCAATTATTATAATACAAAATCCATATAGTAGTCTGTAACTCCTGTCTGTATCAAATGGGTTTGTTTTTTTTACTGGTACAGTAATTTGTGTACATATTCTTAAAATCCTCCAACAAAATGTTCCTGTATTTTTTTTTCTTTACTTAGGAGCACTGAACTGTGCTTGTGGGATTATAGCCAGTATTTTGAAAGACCCTTTTAACCTTCTTATCTCATGAGGAATGCAACACACTTAAAATAAGAGCCTGTTTTTTTTTTTTCTGTGAACTTGGGAAAACGCTTGGCGTACAGATTTTCCTTGTATTTGTCTCAGCATGTAAGCATTGTATGGCATGTTCCCTTGTTCTGTGTAAAGTTTTTCTTTTCCTTTTAGGAGTTGTTGGGTCTGAAGACATCAAAGAGAATGAAAAACATATCATAGCTAATCATAGCTGGAGCCATAACAGCGATGATAAAGCTACCCCTAGGTACAGTATATCTTAAATCCTCCTTGTCAAAGGAGACTGCGAGATCTGTTGTGCATGGCACCTGTGCTTGTAAGTTCTAATGAAGAATGGAATTGGTGACTTTGTATATTTGGGTATTTAGCTGCTGTCACCCTCCACAGAGCATCATTGCACACTGGTAGCAAATGATGCAAGGTGCCAGACAGGATGGGGGAAGTCTGCAGTTATTTATAGCGTGTCCAGAATAATTCTGAGCGGTGCAAATTGCTGATAGTTCATGTGTCCCTGGAGGAGGACGACATAGTAAAACTTTCTGCCTTGACTTCCTGGTTTTCATGTGGCTGAACTAAGAAGTTATTGTGCATAAAGGTGGCCATGTGGTACACACCAGTGCCATCTGTTGGCCAGCCTGTATTTGCAAAGCAAGAGAGCAAATAATATGCAGTGTTGTTGTAGCTTTGTCATCTCAGATATTAGAGAGACCAGGGTAGGGTGACCAGGTGTCCAGTTTTCGACCTGAACACCCGATCGAAAAGGGGCCCTGGTGGCTCCAGTCAGCACTGCCGACCGGGCCATTAAAAGTCAGGTCGGTGGTGCTGTGGAGCTAAGGCAGGCTAGTCCCTACTTGTCCTGACTGGCAGCGCGCTGCACCACGGATGCAGCCGGTCCGGCTCCTGGGCGGGGGAGGGGGGAGTGGAGACGGGACAGGACTCCATGCGCTGTCCCCGCCCTGAGCACCGGCTGCGCACTGCCATTGGCCGGGAACCGCGGCCATTGGGAGCTGCGGGTGCGAGTAGCTTGCAGAGCCACCTGCTGTGCCTCTGCCTGGAGCCGGACCTGCTGTCCGCTTCCAGGGCGCAGTGCAGTCTGCAGTGCCAGGACAGGCAGGAAGCCTGCCTTTGCCTCCCCGCTGCACCACTGACCAGGAGCTGCCGGAGGTAAGCCCGTGCCCCAACCCTGACCCCCAACACTCTGCCTCAGCTCTGAGCCCCCCTGCCCAAACCCCTCATCCCCGGCCCTACACCAGATCCTGTATCCCCAGACAGAGCCCTCACCCCCCGGTGCCCCAGCCCAGAGCCCTCTTCCACACTCTGAACCCCTCTGCCCTAGCCTGGAGTCCCCTCCTGCACCCCAAACCCCTCATCCCTGGCCCCACCCCAGAGCCTGCATCCCCAGACGGAGCCCTCACCTCCTCCCAACCCCCTGCCCCAGTCCAGTGAAAGTGAGTGAGGGTGGTGGAGAGCGAGCTACCGAGGGAGGGAGAATGTAGTGAACAAAGCGCAGGGGAAGGGGAAAGGCAGGGGGCGTGGCCTCTGGGAAGGGGCATGGCTAGGGTGTTTGGTTTTGTGGGATTAGAAAGTTGGCAGTCCTAGACAAGGGCGTGAGGTAATAGAGCTTGGTTCAATAAAAGATATGACCTTACCCATCTTGTTTTTTTAATAGGGAATAATAGTAATTTTAGTCTATAGGGCATTCCCACTTCTCTGACCTCCCAGATTGCTGCTTTATAACAAAAATATAACATCCCATCTACTAAAACATTATTAAATACATAATATGAAAACCATACAACCATCCAAACCATACAACCAAACTAAATAATCTCCCCCCTTCCCCACCACCACCACACAGAGAGGACAGGGAGGGTCCTGTGCAGGGACTGGCCTTGACGGAATGAACAGCTTTCCATTCTCTTGTTAAGGTGGGGAGGGCTGGGTGGAGGGAGGCAGCTGGTGAGAGAGTTTCACCTCCCCACCCCAGTAAGCGGGGACACCATTTAAATTCCATCAGAGACATGGTGAGTGAGGCCTCGCCTAGACCCACAGGCTGCACTGATTTAATGAACTCAGCTTTTAAATCCCTTTAGTTAAACTGGTAGAACACTTGTGTACAAAAGATCGGAGTCCTCTTGAGAAATCCTCATTTCAGCCTTGTTCTGTCACATGCAGCTGAGATGATTAAACAGGCTGACATATGTGAAACTGGTTTTCAGTAGGAGAAATTCTCTCCTTTGCAGGATGGAGATTGTTTTTTTTCAGATCTAAATTGTGTTTTGTTGAGCTTGCTCTCTGACACACACACACAGTGTTTTAGTGTCTTGTTTTTGCTTTCTGTTTCTGCTTTCAGACAGAGTAAATCCAAAATGGATGTAACCAGTGAGATGATGCGATCCTCTAGCATGATGATTTCAGGCAAGGGTTGTATCTTATTAGAGCAGAAGTTTGGGCTAAGAGATAATATAGTTAAATTTCAACTGGAACGGAAAGAGGATTCCTACACCTACCTCCAGAATTTCAGGTAACAACTGTCCTTGGGAGTACAATTTTAGGCATAATTGCAAAATAAGTAAATCTCATACATTTAAAAAGGAAAAGGAGTACTTGTGGCACCTTAGAGACTAACAAGAAATGAGCTGTCGGTCATGAAAGCTTATGCTCAAATAAATTTGTTAGTCTCTAAGGTGCCACAAGTTCTCCTTGTCTTTTTGCAGATACAGACTAACACGGCTGCTACTCTGAAACCTCTCATACAATTTTTTTCCACCAAATGCATCCGATGAAGTGAGCTGTAGCTCACGAAAGCTTATGCTCTAATAAATTTGTTAGTCTCTAAGGTGCCACAAGTACTCCTTTTCTTTTTGCGAATACAGACTAACAGGCTGCTACTCTGAAACCTCTCATACATTTGTAATTTCACCTGAAATCCCCAGCAATGGGAAATTTTGGAGGAAAATAAACTTTAGCTCCTGCCATCTGGAACAGCCTTTCTGCCTCTCTCCTCCATTTACACAGTTGCAGAGGAGCATGCGGTCACATGAAAAGCCCCTGCTTAAGCAAACAGCCTTTTTTGTACATCTTATTCATTCTTTGTCTCTTTTCAGAACTCACCTGAAAATGCTGCATCTCCCTTTGCCTCGGACTTTTGTCTCTCCCTTGCCTCTGTTTATTATTTATCTCTGTAATGGTTTCTGGGAGACTGTTTGTATAAAAGATGATGTTTAGTATTGAAAACTTGAGTTTGGTTCAAATCTTTTAAAACAAGCCCTTCATGAATAAAAGAACAAGTGAGAAAATTGTCCCAAACTCTTCCCACACAACCCTGCTTGTAGTTCTTTTGTAAAGTAGATACATTCTATCAAATGCTGCAGGAAAGTTGCTATCACAGGCTTGGGTTGCAGCTCTAGGATTTTGTTGAACCTAAGTCTCTTTGCAGGTTTTTTATTGGAACGTACAATGTGAATGGCCAGTCACCCAACGAGAGCCTCCAGCCTTGGCTGAGCCATGATGTTGAGCCTCCGGATGTTTACTGTGTTGGGTGCGTATTTCTTTCCTGCTAGCCCTTCCGGAAACATCTCTAGGTAGCTTGCTGATGAATGTGTCGTGTGTAGCTATCCAGCGAAAGCATTGCAAACAAGGGTTTAAAAGTGAAAACGTTTGCATTATCTATAGTGGCTCTTATTCCAGAAGTGTTTGTTCTCTCTAGTGGCACAATGTACTTTGGATGCTTTTATGCCACACTGCGGTTAAGTCAATTTAATACTCATGATAATTTACTTTTGCACTTAATGCACTACTAAAATCAGCATAACTGGATTAGAATTCCAGTTCCAAAATCAATTTATATTTTGTGCACTAAATGTATCTCTTCCCCAGCAGAAAAGACTGGGAGAGTTAAAACAAGTAAAGTGAATGCATCCATGTGTTCCTCCCTCTGTTATAGCTTCCAGGAGCTCGATCTGAGTACAGAAACCTTCTTTTTCAATGACACACCGAAGGAGGAAGAATGGTTCAAAGCTGTAACCGATAGTCTTCACCCAGATGCCAAATATGCAAAGGTACGTGTGGCTTGGGGGTGAAACTTAAACTAGTTTCCAGTCAGGCATCTTCTCATGTTTGCTTTCCCCTCGTTTGTCTCCAGTGTATCTGTCTCCTATAGGTTTTTGCCAGGCCAGCAATGCTCAGTGTGGGTGGTATATAGCACTTCTGTGCAAGGCTCCCAGACATGGTCACACCCTCCTGAGAACATTCCCATAAGCAATAGTAGTGAGAGCTAAGGACATTTGTGCCTCACGCTGTGCGTTAGAGAAGGGCATAACAGAGCAACCAGGCAAGTAGAGCTCCCTACTCTGCTGAGATGAATGGATAGAAAGTATCTTGGCACTTGCTGACCTCTGCTCAGCAGCAGCACCAAGCAATGAGCTGTCCTGTAGTAGGACTTTTGCTTTAATTTTGTTTGAGGTTTGGTACCTGCTCCTTAAAATCCTTGCTTTGGCTTTTTCTTCTCACCTCTGATCCAGGCATGTACCTTCTCAGGGCTGATTCTCCCTCAGGCAGTGATTGGGGTATTGAGCCACTTGCCCTGAGTAGGGCCAATTACTCCTGTCCCGTGTTGTGCTGTTGGAGCACCTACCTCTGTGTGTGCCATGTGTCAGGTGGGTGGCTCCCTGGAAGAACAGTGTTGAAGCATTAATATTTTTGGTTGTTTATACTTCAAGCTCACAACAGGGTGGGGTAAGGTTTTGCCCCGAGAAACAGTCCTGGCTATTAGTATGCAGTTGGCTTTTTCTTCCAGGTTAAGCTTGTACGACTTGTTGGGATAATGCTGCTGTTGTACGTGAAGGCAGACCATGCTCTGAACATCTCCGAGGTGGAAGCCGAGACAGTGGGAACTGGAGTCCTGGGGAGAATGGTAGGAATGCAGTGTGTGCATGGGCAGGTGGTGGGAGGTTATCTTTGGGAGGGTCCTGAGTAGCCTGTTCCCCAGGCCCTGAGTCACCATGACTGTTCCTGCAGCTAAAGGAGGCCTGGATGCAGCTGTCTGTCAGGGAGACACAAGGTGCTCCCAGGGCATGAAAGAGTGATACAGAATCTCGTCTTTGGTACGTGCCTGATTGCATGTCGTGCTGGACTGACTCTCAAGAGAGTTTGAAATTGGCATGGAAACCGGGCTGGGCTGTATGCATCTGCTCAGAAGAACAGAGTTCAGTTCTCCTCCGGTAGATTTCATGAGATTTTTGAAGATCACGTGGACCACCTCTTTACCCTTGGAACCTACCCTCCAGTAATCCCCCAGATGTTTCATGGTGAGGGAAGTTCTGAGCATGGCCCAAAGCTGCCTTGTCATCTTACAAAATATTCTTTATGGCTTGTGTTGAAAGAACCAGTTTGTTACTTGGCAGTTTTAATAACTTGCCAAAGCAGCCAACCAGCTTATTCTTAATGGTATAATCTGCTCTCATACGAGCCGTAGCCTGAATTGCAAATTGAATTCCATGCACCCTCCTGCTCTGCTTTGCTGCTGTTTTCATGATGTACTATGCTAATACTTGTTGACCCTCCCACAGTGGTGGAAGGGCATGGGCTGGCTCACTCTCTGAGGTTTGTGTATATTCTGCTTAGGGGTTTGAGCCTTTCTCTTTCCCCTGGAACCAGACTGTCTGTGCCAAAATCCTCTGACTTGTCCACTACTGTTACCCCAGTTTAGACATCAGTTCATCTACGGTCCCAGAAAAACTCACAACCAGTCTCTCTTCCTGCCTACTAGGGTAACAAAGGTGGAGTTGCTATACGGTTCAAGTTCCACAACACCAATGTATGCATTGTGAACTCTCACCTCGCAGCTCATATAGAGGAGTACGAGCGGCGGAACCAGGACTTCAAAGACATCTGCTCTCGGATGCAGTTCTGCCAGTCAGATCCAAAGTTGCCACCCCTTACTATAAGCAAACATGAGTATGTTTCCAAGGTCTAGATCCATTGGATCACTACAGTTCACTGCTTGGCCTCTGGCTTTGATGGGACAAGTGATGGGCTGTATCAGGGTGGCTGGCTATACTTTCTAGTGTAAGCAATTCCCCAGCAGGAGCTTGAGAGGTGTGGTCGAGTAGTCTGAACACAGGCCATGGAGCCAGGAACTTGTCAATTCTAGTCCCAGCTTTGAAAATGGCTCCCTGTCACTGTCTCACTTTCCCCATTTGTAAAGTGGAGCTAACACATACTTACCTCCCCAGGGGGTTGTGAAGCTTAGGTTTTTTTTCTAGTGTGTTGGAAGATTAAAAGTACTATCAAAGTACTAAGGACTGCTATTGTCTGCTGCTGTCTCTTTTAGATCGATCCCAAAAGTAAATTGTAAGTAAATCTCTTGCCTAGTGCATTGTCTGTCTTGTAATAAATACTTAGCATTCAGGTAGGGCTTTCCTTCCATAGATGTGATAGCACTTTGTGAGGGTAGGTCAGAATCATTACCCTCATTTTACAAATGGAGGAAGCTGAGGCACAGGACAACAGTGACTTGTCCAAGGTCACACAATGAGTCTGTGGAAGAGCTGGGAATAGTATTTGGGCCACCTGGCTCGCAGTCCTTTACAGTATCACATGCACACGTGCCCCTTTTCCAAATACGGATAAACTAAATTGTATTGGAATGTTAAAGGGGATAAAAATTCAGATTTCTCGGCCTCCTGGTTCAACAGAAGCCGGAAGGGGGGAGTTGTGTGGTGGGACTGGCTGGGCAGGAAGCCTGCAGGTACAGTCAGGATGCTGTTGCTGTGTCCCTGCTAATAGTGGCCTGGCAGACCTAGCCCCTACTTCTTTCCTTTATACTAGTGAACCTTGGGAAGCTTGTCCCTGATTAAATGTCCCATTCTAGGGAGTGAAGATGAAGCTAACGTGCCGGATTGGCTCTTGGGAGCTGCAGACACATTAATTTACTGGGGACTGTGCCTTGCCAAATTGCCCAGTAATATGGGGGCATGTTTTCTTCAGGAGCTCTGAGTTTCCTTTGTGTGCTTGTATCATGGCAGTGTTAGTAATTAAGCATGCCTGCAGACAGAGCTGGGTGTTAATGTAGCCCTGCTTGCACAGAGATGCTACAGAACTGTGCTGGGGATTAACTGGTTCATAAACAGAGGAGTGCAGAAAGCACTGTGTCATTGGTATATTGCTGCAAATACTAATGATATGGTGCAGTTGAATTTCTGCAGAGGTGCCTGGGACAGCAGTCTCTGGCTTGCTCAACCCTTCCTTGCTCAGGAAGATGTGGTTTCATCAGGCTTCCCCTTCACATTTGGCTGAGGGTGCCTGGTTCTGAGCACTGTCAGCGGGGTGAGATACAGGATGCCGCATGGGGACCTGTAAGAGACAGTAAGCCCTTCTGGCTGCTTGTAGAGACTACAGTAGCTGACTCTGTCAAACAGGGATTTCACCCTTGTGTGCTGTCCTTACAGTATCATCCTGTGGCTTGGGGACCTCAACTACAGGATAGAGCGGCTGGAGATGGAAACGGTGAAGATGCACATTGAAAAGGAGGATTTTCAAGCTCTTTATCAACATGACCAGGTACAGACGTGTCCTTCCAGAGGACAGGTGGGCCTACATCCCATTCTCCTAGGAAACTGACTCCTCTTTAGTGGGAGGCTTATGAAACTCTCATTTGCTCTGAAAATCATCTGCACACTGACAGCATAGCTAACCCTGGCTATCAGGGTTCGCAGCACCAACATGCATTAGAAGCTGCTGTTGGGTTGGTTTGTTTGATGTCCATGGAATGATCTGAAATGGCTGCTGTCCCGGCACATAAGAGTTTGAGCCAGGAGCAGCGGTCCCTCCCGTGGCTCAGTTGGCCTCAGCATGCACTTTGTACGCCAGGTCATCATCCATCCACCTCCTTAATAGCTGGTTGTGGGGCAGGACACCACAGCCTGGCAAGAGGAAGTCAGCCCTCTGAGGTATTGGAATAAGGGCTGCTCAGAGAGTTAGGTAATATTGCCATGGGGAGTGTGAAAGCTACTCAGCTAATCCAGTTACACTTCCCTTGATTTGCTTGTCCAGTGTGGTTATCATGAAGGTTAATGTGGTTGCCCAGCCCCTCCTCTATGAAGGGTGGGTGCAGGTGTGACTGTGCCCATGAATATCTGGGTTCCATCTCCCACCTGGAAAAAATATAAGTTGTGAAATGCTAATCTCCTAGTACTATTGTGAGGCCTATGAGAAGCGAATCCACAAGACATTTGTGTGTGTATATGCGTTTTCACAATGGGCTCGATACAGTAATCTGTGGATGAAAATTCTCTCCGGCCTGTGTTACGCAGGAGGTCAGACTAGATAGTTGTAATAGTACCTCCTGGCCAGGAAATGTAAGACTCTGCATAAAATACTGTTATCACGCTTCAAAAGTTCTAACATTAGAAACATTTCCATTCCTGTGTCTATGGAGATTTCCTTTGGAAATGGCAGCACAAATGTTAGATTGTGCATGCACGGATGGGGGACGTGTGTGTCTGTGTGCAGGCATGCACACACTTTTATCAATTTCCCAGAGTATGGTGCCCTTTTTCCCCACTTGGGACTCCAGAAGGACTTGTTTAAACAATCTAAGTTTTTATCTGTTTGGCTTTTTTCCCTACTAGTTGAAGAAGCAGATGGACAAGAAGGCTGTCTTTGATGGCTTTACAGAGGGAGAGATTACCTTCCGGCCAACCTACAAATATGACACTGGCTGTGATGACTGGGACACTAGGTATGTCATGTGTACAACCTCAGCTGTCATGTCATTCACGTCCCTTAGCTCCTGTATGTATTGTTTAAGGCAGTAAAAACAAGTCTACAAGACCTTTTAGACCTAACAGACCTGAGGAAGTTAAAGAATTTCTGATTTTTTTTCCAAATGTTTGTACAGATTTATATTCCACTTTTGGTGTGTGTGTATACCCAGCGCACTTGGGCTGGAGACTTTTGGTCAGCAATACCCATTGAGGTGGCTCACGCACCCCGAGTGTCCTGGTGCTTACAGCTGAGGGTATAAAGAGTAGGGGCCTCCCCCTCATCTTGCAGTTCCTTTTGGCTGCCCATGGCTACCAGTTGGAGCTTGCGATCATGCCTCACAGCTTACACAGCTCAGCATAGCCTCTTGCTCTCTCTTTCACTTGCCAGTTAAGACAGCTTTCTTAGCCTCAATAATGTGCTAGGAGAGGAGAGGAGCTGCAGGCTCTAATGGCAGGACCTCCATTTATGGTTTTCTATAAAGATAAAATTTCATGAAGGCCTCATCTGAAATTGCTATCAGAAGTGGTGTCTGATTTTCATTTAAATCAAATAATAAATCTATTGATATTCTTTCTGCCCGCTCATGAGGAGGAGAAGAGGTTACATGCATTGGACATTTGCAGAGCACTCTTGTTTTATATTGACAGAACAAAGCTTGTAGCTCCTGTCTGAGTCTTTGTGGCTCACACTGAACGGATGTGAGGACAAGCTCTTTCAGCACAAACATCTTCTCATGCATCAGGACTTGTTATGACTTAGCAAATGTGACATCTCCAGCAATAATTATCGCACATTCTACCAGGGCTTGGGCTACCTCGGAGGCTTTCCTGAGAAAGATTCCAATCATGGACTCTTGCAGAGCAGCTGCATGGTCCTACCTTTGCTCACAGTTATGCCGTCATCAAAGCATCCAGAGCTGATGCAAACTTTGGAAAGAAAGTCTGTTGTTGTTTCAGTTGACTCAGTCTTCACCACCAAAGGGGCATTGCTTGGTATTACCTAAAATGGAATATACATGGGTATAAGCACATGAAGAAGAAGGAACAATTACTTACCTGTACAGTAGCTGTGGTTTTTCAAGGTATGCTGTACAAATATATATTTCATGACCCTGCCTTTGATCCCTGCTACTTCCGATAAGAGCAAGATTCCGGTGCAAAGGAATGGGTGGGCTGCCCTTCATGCATTCTTTTGAAGATTCGAGGATACTCAAGATATGTGCATCATCCCAATGGGCACTGCTGACCAAAAGTCTCTGGCTGGAGTGCTCTGGACGTGCAAACACCCTAAAGTGGAATGTGTGTACAGTCTCTAAGAATCACAGTTACTGTACAGGAGAGTAACTGTTTCTTTGAGTCCAGTGCCAAGGTAAATGTCCCAGACTCTCTTCCTTGAACACATTTTGGAAGACTTGGAATCCCATCACTAGGTTTTGTGGGCACTTGTGCTGCCCCCTCTGCTATGACTCTGATGTTTGCTGGATTTTCCCTACCCCCGTCAGGAATAAACCCTTTGATCTCCTTAGTTTTGAAGCTTCTTCCAATGTATCACTTTCTTCCTTTTCACACAGAATTTTTGGAGATCTTTTATTTGCTGATGCCCAGTAGAATCCTGCCTGGCTTGGCTTGACTTGTCACAAAGAGTGCTTTCTTACTGCAGATACCTATGTGCATACCTCAAAAGATTACTGGGTGCATATATTCTTCATGTATTGCCCAGCCATTCTGTACCATGCTGTTCTGGCTGAATTGTAGATTCTGGCTGCAAGGGTCAGAATGTTTGATTCTGCTCAACAGTGTTAAAGGAGAAATTTTAAGAGAAAAATTTAATTTTAAAACTGGGAGCTTTCTTGCTTTTTCCAAAGTCCCTCCAGTCTGAAGCAATTCAGGATAGTCTCTAAATGCTGCTTCTTGTATAGTGTCGAGGGGGGGGAAAAGCCTGCTCCTCTTAACAAGAACAAAGGTGAATGATGGTACAGAAATACGTAGACAGACACACCCACCCTCTGCAGCTTTGCACAGAGAATGTGTTGGAAACAAGATGCAGGTCCTGGTAGAGCACTGGCTAACCCTCCTCCACTGGAGAGATGCCTGTTCCTGGCAAAGTTCTACTCTGCCTTGCACTGTTACTGCCCCTAGACTGTCTTCTGGGAAAGCTTTAATTGTAGCTTTCTGTTTTAGTGAGAAAGGTCGTGCCCCAGCGTGGTGTGATCGGATCCTCTGGAAAGGGAAGAATATTTCTCAGCTGAGCTATCGCAGCCACATGGCTTTGAAAAACAGTGACCATAAGCCAGTGAGCTCCATGTTTGTCATAGAGGTAGGTGCACCATTATTCATAGTAGTAACAGTGCTAACCCTTTCCCTAAGGTAGTCACAGTGGCTGTACTGATTCCTTCTCTTCCCTTATAAGCTATTGCTCTGTGTTTGTGCTTCCCCTAGCTTGGCCCTGATAACAATGCCCTGAAATGGGACTGTTGTTCTCAGTAAAACACAGATGTGACTCCGAGCCTGTTGCTCCTGGCAACATACAGTTGAGCTCATCCATGAGCAGAAATAGGTAGTTGTTCATGAATGTCTCCTTACACTTTGTTTCCTCCTTTTTACCTATTTCCCTGGAAACTGCAGCGTTTACATCAGCTGACAGGAGTGTAATTCGCTGCCAGGCTTTAACAAGCTGATCCCAATGCAGGCTGGCTGATTTTATCTGCTAGGTAGAGCAACCTCCCACAAAGCCAGAAGCCTGCCCAGCAGTGGGCAAATGTTGGCCCATTTTATTCACGTTAGACCATGAAGGCCCGCTTTTCTGCATTGAATGAATTCTTTGGTAAAGGCTGGAAACTGGTTCCATTTTAACTTGCTTTTAGTAATAAATCTGCAGTAATTTTCCATGTGTTTTACCTGCGCTTCTGTATGCCAGCCTTCTTTAAAATCAGGTTGCTCCATATGTTTCGACTGTTACAATTCTCCTGCAGAGACACAGTAAATGCCCATTGGTGAGGTGTGTCCCCCTTTCAGGTGAAGGTTGTGAATGAGGAGCTCTACCGAAAAACCTTTGAGGAAATAGTGCGCTCGTTGGATAAAATGGAGAATGCTAGCATCCCGTCAGTGATCCTTTCCCAGACGGAGGTAGGACATGTTCCCATACTTTCCCTCCCAAGATCATCAGCTCAAGGGAGAAATGAATCCTAGAACCAAGAGGTAGTCCAGTGTAATTGTGAGCACCAAGGGCTGTGAGTCAAGACTTGTAGGGTCTATTCCTGGGAAGTTTAAGATAGAGGAATAAGCATGGAACTGGCAATCAGGAGCTCCTTAGTTCTAATCCTGGGTTTGCAACAGAGTCATGGTGAGGCCCAAAGCAAGTCACTATCCCATTCGGCCTCCCTTTGCCCCTCTGTAAATGAGAATGAGAGTACTAACTCAGGCCTGCTAAAGGACTCTGGGATCCAGGATGTAAAGCAGTTGGTACCAGTGAGTGCAAAGTAGAATGCTCACTATTTTGTTTAGTGACTTATAAAATTCTGCTACTTGCACAGATGTTCCATAGCTGCTGGGAACAGGTACTTTCCATTAAAAAACCCAAACAGTACACCACCCTCTGTGCCCCGAGTTGAGTAGTGCAGGGTGGAATAATTGTATCCCTCACTTTAACTTGTTCTTAAAAACATGAAACCTAATAAACCTTGAACTGCTGAGATGTCTGGAGAAGGTCCAATACGTGAATGTCTCTGCTTGGAGTGCTGGATACCAGAAAATCTATTCAAATGGAGCATTTAGGTCCCCCTGCGTAGCTCTAGCTTCAGTAGAGTTACACCAGCAGTTAATTTGTCCCACTAGGCTGATTGGCACAGATGACCTGGGTTCCTAGGAAACATACAGCCTTTGCAGGTCACAGTTAATGTCAGGAGCTGGGTGTTTAATGTTCAGGCATGGCAGATATTTCATTAACTAATGATTAAGTAGCTGAGGCACATGGATGTTCTAGGGGAAGGACCTTTCCCTTCTCTTTGAGGAAGTTGCTGGCTGAGGGTGGTGATGGAGAAGCAAGAGATGGTGACACTGGCAATATTTGTTTCTAGTTCTTCTTCAAGGATGTGAAGTACATGCAGCTGCAGGTGGAGACCTTTACCATTCATAATGGACAAGTGCCTTGCCAATTTGAATTCATCAACAAACTGGATGAACACACCTACTGCAAAGAGTGGCTGATTGCAAACCCCAGTAAGGGCTTCCTGTTACCAGGTGACTGACTCTTCCAGAAGATTCTGCTTCTAACTGTTCATCCCATATTAATAAACCAGTATCTGGCTTGTTCCACTTTGTTCTCCTTTCTGTTTGGAGTCTGTCATGGCCCCTGTATTAATCTGCCATTTGATTGGACTCGTCGGTTTCATGACTGTATTTACTGAGCATGTGTTTATTTTCTTCCTGCAGATTCTGAAATGACTATCGAATTGGAACTGTTTGTTAATAAATCAACAGCTACACGTTTGAACTCCAGAGAAGAGAAAATCGAAGACATTCTGATTTTGCACCTTGACGGGGGGAAGGATTATTTCCTGTCTGTGACGGGAAATTACCTGCCCAGCTGCTTTGGGTCTCCAATCCAGACACTGTGTTACATGAGAGAACCTATCCGGGACATGTCGGCAGAGTCCATTCGAGAACTGGTAGGTTAATGAGGGAGCTGGAGATCTTTTGGAAGCTTTCCTTTCCAAGCCCAGTAAAACCCCCGCACCCTCTATTCGGCATTGGTGAGGCCTCATCTGGAGTACTGTGTCCAGTTTTGAGCCCCACACTATAAGAAGGATGTGGAAAAATAGGAAAGAGTCCAGTGGAGGGCAACAAAAATGATTAGGGGCTGGAACACATGACTTATGAAGAGAGGCTGAGGGAACTGGGACTATTAAGTCTGCAGAAGAGAAGAATGAGGGGGGATTTGATGGCTGCTTTCAACTATCTGAAAGAGGGTTCCAAAGAGGATGGATCTAGACTGTTCTCAGTGGTAGCAGATGACGGAACAAGGAGCAATGGTCTCAAGTTGCAGTGGAGGAGGTTTAGGTTGGATATTAGGAAAAACTTTTTCACTAGGAGGGTGGTGAAGCACTGGAATGGATTACCTAGGGAGGTGGTGGAGTCTCCTTCCTTTGAGCTTTTTAATGTCAGGCTTGACAAAGCCCTGGCTGCGATGAGTTAGTTGGGGATTGGTCCTGCTTGGAGCAGGGGGTTGGACTAGATGACCTCCTGAGGTCCCTTCCAACCCTGATATTCTATGATTCTATGAACCCTCACTCAGTGCCAGGCTATTAAACCTCAAGCTGCCCCCTCTTCTCATAGTGTTAATGAGCATTCTCCCAATTTCCTTTTATTAGTATTATGAGGTTTATCGCAAATAATCATGTTGACACCACCTGTTCCCTTAACCCCAGAAGGGGCTGGCTTGGTTGATGCAACTTCTTTTCTCTGATGTAGTGTTTTCACAATCACCTGGGCTCTTTGAGCTAACTGAGTTCCATGCAGAATGTTAAAAAATGGTGTTAAAGATCCCACGGCACTTTTCCTATGAGTAGAGATCTACCTCAGTGTCCGAGGCCTTCTCCTCACTGGTGTGCATTTGGTGCCCATTTGTTATTTCATTTAGGTGGCGCGGTATTGGAAATCTATGTATTTTTTTGTGTGTGCATGTGTATGTGAAGCAGTTTGCCATCCTTTCAGGTGGAGGTTCTCTGTAAGTGTTTATGCTGTATTAGTCTATACTCAGACCAGTTGGTGAGGCTGCCCTACTCCATAATGTTCCTTAACGCTAAAACCCCTGTCTCTCACTCTTAGTGCTTTGCAGAGTTAAATAAGAGTCTGGCTTGCTCCTTTGCAGACCCTGCTGCCACTACAGATGAGTGATGACATTTTTCAGGATGAGAAGCCCCTGGACATCCCCAAAGAGCTGTGGATGATGGTGGATCATCTGTACCGCAATGCTTCCCAGCAGGTAGGCAATGTCTGCATTTGAGAAACCGCCCTCTGTTCTGCCAGACACTTAGATGAGTTTTGAAGAACATCATGGAAATTAACAGCTTTTGTTGATGCTAGCAGCATGGACATTAGCCAGAAGTGGGAAGTGTCCCTTCTCGCAAGTGTAAGGAGATATAAAGGAGACTTGTGTGACAAGAGGCACGAGCCCCTTGAATGCACTGAGCATGAAGGAGACTGACTTTGTGTAAAGATCCAAGTAATGCATGTCAACAGCTGTTTTCTTTTGCTTTGTTTCGTACTGCAATACAGTAACCTGGGCTAGAACAGTTGACTATATGGTGCCTATTGATATGCACCAGTCTGGAGAGACTTTCATGGCACCCCTTGTACACCTATTCTGGGGTCTCTGGGTAAAGTACGAGTCACACGTGGTTACAGTAAATAGCATTGTAGCAGATTATTCTGTTTGTTTCCCTCTCTGTGAGTCTGACATCTGTGATTTTTCTGTTGCAGGAAGACCTGTTTCAGCAGCCAGGCCTAAGATCTGAATTTGAGCAGATCCGAGATTGCTTGGATACGGCAATGCTTGATACACTCCGTATCCTTTGGAACTAATGTTCAGTGAGGCTGATTTGTGTATTCCGTGCTAGAACCACTTTACACTTGGAGCCTCAAGCAGCCCTGGGGGCTCCATTACATTTTAGTGTCCCTTGTATTCTGTTAACTGAGATGTGTTTCTTTAGCACTGATTGTATCAGGTCACAATGTGTCTGCCAGGTCTTTGCTAAATGGACCAATGGTCAGTGCAGGATGACCAAGCTTGCTTGGGGCCACCCCAAAACTGGAGTGAATTCCTTCAGGAATTAAGGGCCATCCCAAATCTTCCCACCTTGCTCAAAGTGCAAGGCATGTTTCTTTGACCTTGTCTTCTCTAATGTAAACATATAGCAATATGTGTATATATAAAATATAGATTATCCAAAACAAAACACTCCACTGCACACATGTCTTCCCCTGGGGAAAGGAGGAGAGAACAAACACATGACAGAGGTTAGTCACGTTGCTTAATATACTTCTAGAAGGTGTTCAGATCCTAGAGGGACTAGCGTGGTGTAAGAACATGAATAGAATAGTGACTGGTAAATGACAGGTATAAATGGTCCCAGTGTTCGCTACATGGAATCAGTTGGGATAGTACAAACTCTACCAGAAGAGCCCTGCAAATCCGTGGGTATCTGCTTTATATCCGAGGACCATTTTTGCAGATAGCACAGATGCTGATACAAATTTTGTATCCGCGCAGGGCTCTGACAGGAAGAGCCGGGCAGGCAGTTGTGAGAAACAGCAGTGCAGACCCTCCACCTGCCCTGGGAGAGGCCTGGAGGACAGGGACACAGACTCCCTGGGGGACAGCTGCTCAGCCTCCCTGCCCAAGACAGATGGAGGGTCCACCGTGGCTGCCCACAGCTGCCCTCCTGGCTCTTACAATGGTCGGGCTGTGGCTCTGAGCCACCCCCCTGGCTGGAATTGGAGACCCGCGCTGGCATGCCAGGGGAAGGGGAATGTGGCTTGGAGCCGCAGCCCAGCCATGGTAAGAGCCAGGCAGGCAACTGTGGGGCACCGCAGTGTACCCTCCACCTGCCCACGGTGCAGGGGGAGGGGGGCTGAGAAGCCACTGGCCATGTCCCCACCCCCCAGGCTCCCTGCCCAGCTGAGGGCAGGGAGAGGGTCCGTGACTTCGCGCGGGCTCCCCCACAGCGGGCTCTGGCAGGGGGGTGCCTTGGAGCCTCAGTCCGGCCACAGTAAGTAGAGCCCTGCAAATCCTCGGCTATCCACAGACAATTTTTGCAGATTGGATGCCAATACATGTTTTTGTATCTGCGCAGGCTCTATCTACCAGCTATGAACACGTATGGGAGTTGTGCTGAGGTCTCACCACAGATTAAAGGTTCAGCAGAGTTGCTAACAAACCAGATCACTGCACTACCTTTTCTTTAACCACATTGAGTCAGTCAGCAGCAACCATTCAGTAGCTGAGGCCCTGCTGTTGTTCCTGGAAAGCCTGCCAGAGCCTGTTATCTGCTACAGCCTCTACAACAACTGTTTGCATTGTGTCAATAATTACACATTGAGCAGCCAGGTAATGCAGGCCCTGCTGCAGAGGGTTAACATAATGCCTTAAATGAACATTGAGTTTGAGTGTTCTGTGCCAAGCAGATAACGGGCTCAAACCCAAATGAGCGTATAGTCTCATGGCTCTAGAAGGTACCTAGCACTGGGGCTCCTGGTTTTTATTATGTATCATTAAGGCTTGTATAATGGTATCGATGCTTTGAGCTTCTAGTCAATCTCTTGGTGGTTTTTCAGAGTAAAGTTCTTGCTTTCTTTCCAGGTTGTCTCCATGCTGCCCATGTGCCATAAAAATGTGTTTAACTATCTGATGGCGTTTTTACGGGAACTACTGAAAAATTCAGGGAAAAACCACTTGGATGTGAATATTCTCGGTAAGGTGAACAAAGTGACCAGTCTTCTCTGTGGGGACTTGTAGTAATTCATATAACAAGCCATGTGTTTCTCTGAAATGACTGCATTAGTGTTCCCTTGCTGTCTGCTATTTCTGGTGCCTGGTATGTAACCTGGCAGGAATCAGATTTCGGCCAGAAACGCAGAAAATAAGGCATTGTCGCACAAAAAAACACTCTCTTTTGGCATGTAGAACATTAAAAAAGTGCTGCTGAAAAAAGGAAAAATTGTGATGGCCAACTTTGAACTACCCGCTCCTCCTCCTCTCCCACCCATCCCCAAGTGGAACCCAAGTGCTCCCCAGTTTTCTGTTGGGGAGAATTATCATTGACATCTGGCTATTGACTGGCTTTTATTGTGTCTTTTATGCAGCTAGTATATTTGGTGACTTGTTGCTGCGACCTCCTCCCCAACATCCTAAGCCTGATGTAACTGAGAAGAGGAAGGCTCAGCAATTCATCCAGCAGTTCCTCTTGAGAGAAGGCAACTCACCATGAATTCTAGATGCAGCTAATCTGTTTTTTAGATGAAGCTATCAAGTTACTGTAAAAATACTTTTGTACCGAGCTTCAGAATGTTACAGTATTTTATTCAGAGTACAATCTGTTGATATTAAATACAGATCAGACATGTAGAACCAGTTATCACTATATTAAGTTGTAAAGAATATTGAATTTCTAAATAAGTTTTATAAGACACAGAGCACTGACATTTTATACTGTATTTTAATTATTTAACTTGTATTAAAATCTCAATTTTAAGGTTCCTTTTATTTAAATAACAATAGCCTCTTAGTGAACTTTCTCAGCCTGCCTTTCAGCCTCTTTCCCTGTTGGCTGGTCTGGGTGTTTGGTCTGTTCATTTTAATTAAATCCCATCCATTAAAAAGCATGAAGCAAAGTGAGAAATGAGCTACAGAACAGGAATTCCCAGGTCTCTTGCTAACTTTGCACAAACTGATCAGTAGAGTGCATCGAAGAGCCTTGCTTTGGGTTTGTTCAGAGCTCACGCAAACAGGTGAATGAGAAGAAATTTAACAATTTTATATCTAGATGAAGAGACTGTGAAAATACTATTATCCAGACCTATGTAGATCAGCTCATTTGCTGAAGATGTTTGCTATTTGTTATCAGGGCAGTGACTGATAGCCAGCATAATGTGAGATGGTTCTGTGGCAACTAAGAATATTGGGTTGATGAAATTACAGTTCTGATGAATTGTTTAGCTTTGCAAATTCTATTTTAAACATTCTATTCCATCATATTGTACAGAGTGGCAACTTTTTCTATAATTTAATTATATTTTGATGCTATAATCCTGTTAACAATAGCTACAGTGAGTGTTTGTCCCACTTCCTCCTCTCTGGATAGAGCTGCAGTCTGTGGTCTGTCACTTGGCTTCCCAGTTTTGCTGTGGTTTTGGGGGTTAAAGCGCTCTCAGCCTTACTTACTTCCCCTACTAAATACATTTCCTTTTCCCTCTTTTTAGTTTGAGGAATTCCTGGTCTTTTACATCTGTGTCTCCATCAATCCCTTCAACAGTTAGGAGTAAAAACTTTCCCCCTCACCTGTCTAGTTCCACTAAACCAGTGGTTCTCAACCCATGGGCTGCTTGTGGCCCAGTCAGCACCCAGCTGCAGCCCATGCGACATCCTCAGGGTCATACAGGTAGTATATATATTGTGTAGATATGGCCCACATAACATACAGAGAGCTTCATATGTGGCTCACAATGGTAAATAGGTTGGAACTTCCCCACAGTCATATTCTATACTGCGTATGGACAGCTCTGGCCTGTGAGGAAAAACTACAAGCCATTTGAAGATCTTAAGTAAGGGTTGCAACATCTCTCCTGGTTTCTGCTCCTTTAGCAGAACAAATGCATTCCTGCTCTATCTTCTTTTTTAGCTATAATCCTCTCTCCCTTCCCTGATCTGAAATCAAGATTGGCAGTGAAGCTGGTGTAGAGGGAACTGCTAGCCTGCAGAAACAGCCTGGCACTTGCCCACAGAAAGAGTGGTTGCTTTATTACCTTTGTGCTATGTTCAGCCTGTGCCAACCTGGAAACCTTAACCACTTCTACCACCCATTTTCAGTGTTTGTCTCTCATGCCAACATTATGCTAGGAACTGCCGACATTCACTAGCTAACAATATTTCAAAGTCCTTTTATTTTATTTTTTTTAAAAGCCCTATCCTGGGTCAGTTGTGTATCTAAATAGTACCTCTACCACCTAAATATGTAATTATTTGGGCTGACAGCAGTGAGGTTGCACAGGGGCAGCTGAAACTTCTAAAACGTAGTTAAGTTCCCAAATCTCTACAGTATGCTCATACTGAACTGCACAAACCCTGTCATTTCTTGGTTCAGTCACCCTCTCAGATCATAGGTCAGGAGAATAAGTTCTAGCTCAGACTGACACACAAGAGCATGGGTATAGCCATGGTTCATGTGAGGGAATTTGGCTGGTCGTCCAGCATCACATGAATTGAGACAGCTGAAAAGGTGCCTGAGTAGGTTAGTGCGGCCTGCAATGTGCAGAAGGTCTGACTAGATCAGTGGTCTCTAACCTTTATACATCCAATATCACTTTTTGAATCTAAGGGCAACTCGGGATCTACCCCACCCGTTCCCCAAAGCCCTGCCCCACTCACTCCATCCCCCTCCCTCTCCGCCACCCTCACTCAGTTTCACTGGGCTGGGGCAGGGGTTTGGGAGGGGGTGTGGGCTCTGGGCTGGGGCTAAGGGGTTTGCAGTGTGAGAGGGGGCTCTAGGCTGAGCCTAGGGCAGGGGCTTGGGTGGAGGAGGGAGTGAGCGGTGAAAACTCTAGGAGAGAGTTTGGGTGCAGGAGGGGGCTCTGGGCTGGGGCAGAGTGTTGGGGTGCAGGAGCGGGTATGGGGTGCTGGTTCTGGGAGGGGGCTTAGAGATGGGGGTTGGGGTGCGGCCTCCCGCCAGGCAGCACTTACCTCCTGTGGCTCCCGGTTGACAGTGGGAGCAGTGAGGCAAAGGCAGGCTCCCTGCCTATACTGCCCCCACACCGCTCCCAGAAGGGGGCCAACGCGCCTCTGGGGTGGGGGTAGGGGGGGCATGTGGCTCTGTGCGCTGTCCCCTCTCAGCAAGCACCGCCCCTGCAACTCTCCTAGCCAATGGGAGCTGCCGGGGCAGTACTTGCAGGCAGGAGTAGCACATGTGGAGGGAGACCCTTGCCCCTGGGTCCGTGGGGCTTCAGTGGCCGCTTCCAGGAGGGGGGTGGGGCCAGGGTAGCCTTTGCAGCAGCCCACGCTGTGCTGCCACCAGAGATCGCAATGACTGGGAGATCCTCTAGGATCGACATCGCGATCGACCAGTTGGTGACCACTGGACTAGATGATGACAATGGTTCCTTCTGACAGAGTCTATGAGAAAGCAGTCTCAATAGATACCTTTGATAGAATTCCCTGAAAATTAAATAAGAACCTGGTGAGTAGAGGCAAGAAGCACTAAGGTAACCTGAGGTGAAAGCTGGGTGGTGCAGTGGTCTGAGGCACCACAGAAGGTCGCGTAGGGCTCACTGCTGGGACCCATCCAGGTAATAGCTATGGTTTGAAAGAGAGAACATAAAACATTATGCAAATGTTTATGGCTGACACAAGTGATTGAAGGACATGGATTTCCCGAGGATCCACAGAGGCCGTGGAGATAGGCAGAACAGCAGAGGGTAGGGAGTGCTAGGACAAAGCTGGTGCCATGCGTCAGGAGTTAAGCACGGTCCCTAGAGGCATGCAGTTGTACATTGCCCTGGCTCTTGGGCAGCACTGGAGTGTCAAATAATTAGATGTATTCATCGTTACCAGCCATAAAAGGTCAGCACTCCAGTCTGTGCAAGTGCAGTAAGACTTAATTAACACCCCTTCACCTGCCTCTGGAAGAGCTCAAGCCATGTCACAAGCATGAAAAAACTGCCCTTCCCACCGTGCCTTAGAAGGTGGGCATGTGTCACGGCCCGTTTTTCTCCTTGGCATCTAGGTACCCTTATCATCTTGCTACACGTAAAGGCGGCTGAACCATCACCTCCCTCCTGGTTCGGGGTGCCAGGCGTCCGGTTTTCGATCGGAATGCCTGGTCAAAAAGGGACCCTGGTGGCTCAAGCTTGTCACTGGCGACTGGGCCATTAAAAATCTGGTCCATGGTGCAATGGGGACCCAGGGCTAAGGCAGGCTCCCTGCCTGCCCTAGCTCCATGCGGCTCCCGGAGGTGGGTGCCATGTCCCTGCAGCCCCTAGACACATGGGTGGCCAGGGAGGCTCCGTGTGGGCTGGCTCCGCATTTCCCATTGGCTGGGAACCGTGATCAATGGGAGCTGCAGGGTCAGTTCCTGTGGGTGCGCGGAGCCTTCCAGCCACTCATGCGTCTAGGGGCTGCAGGGACCTGGCGGCCACTTCCTGGGAGCCACGGTACGCGCGGCCAGGACCCCACACCCCAAACACTCTCTCCTGCACCCCAACCCCTGCCCCAGGCCGGAGTCCCCTCCCGCACCAAACCCCTCATCCCCAGCCCCACCCCAGAGCCCACACCTGCAGCTGGAGCACTCACCCCCCTCCTGCACCCCAGTCTGGTGAAAGTGAGTGAGGGTGAGGGAGAGCAAGTGACTGGGGGGGGTGGAGACGGTGGGGTGGGGGTGGGGCCTTGTGGAAGAGGCAGGGCAGGGGTGTTCAGTGTTGTGTGATTAGAAGGTTGGCAGCCCTACCCCTGGTGTTACTGTGATGCGAGAGCACTTGCTCTACTGTCCCTGCTCTGCTGCCCGCGCACCTCTCCGAGGCGGAGACCTAGGCAGCGACCGGAAGAGTGGTGCGTGGTTACAACACAGAAGTGGGTTATTGCCCCAAACTAAACACCATATTCCCTGAACGAGAGGAGGGTAAACGTTACCCTCCATGTCCTGACTGGACTGACCCCGTCCCAGGACGCACCCGGGGCCCAATGCAGCCATGCTGCCGGGAGTCCCCACATGACAAACGGCCACGCCTTTCTGTTCCTGTGCGGAGTTGTAGCCCTGCTGCCCCCTTAACAGGCAGCAGGTTTAAAACAAGCAAAAGGAAGTATTTCTTCACACAACGCACAGTCAACCTGTGGAACTCCTTGCCAGAGGATGTTGTGAAGGCCAAGACTATAACAAGCTTCAACAAAGAGCTAGATAAGTTCACGGAGGACAGGTCCATCAATGGCTACTAGCCAGGATGGGCAGGGAGGGGTCCCTGGCCGCTGTTTGCCAGAGGCTGGGGACGGGCGACAGGGTGGATCCCTTGCTGCTCCCTCTGGGCCCCGGCACTGGCCGCTCTCGCAGACAGGACAGGGCTGGTGGGACCTTTGGGCTGACCCAGGCTGCTCCCCCTGCCCTGCCCTGCCCTGCGCACGCCCCCGGCCATAGGGGTGGCTGCTGCCCAGCGCTCAGCCGGCTCCCCCCGCACACAGGACCCGCTGGCCCCGCCCCTCCCCCTCTCCTGGCCACGCCCCCTCATCCCCACAGCCTCGCCCGTCAGAGTCAAGCCACGCCCCCTCGACGGCCCCTGAGGTCCCTCCGCCCCCACCCCGGCCACCTCCGCCTCGCGGGCGGGGCCGGAAGGGGCGGGTCTCGCGTGCCCCGGGAGTGCCGGAAGCGGAAGTGATGCGTTGGGTAATCATGGTGCCGCGGGGAGGTTGCCGCTGCCGCCGCCGCCGTTACCGGGAGCTGGGTGAGAGCGGGGCGCGCCCAGCCTGGGGCTGTGTCCGGGGCAGGGCGGCCCGGGGTCCTGCCGGGGCCCAGTGGGCGCGACTTGGGGCCTGCGTCCGTAGCCCGGGGCAAACGAGGGGGCGGGACCCGGCCTCCGCCCGGGAGAGCGGTGGGGGCGGGGTGAGTGTGCAGCGCCGAGCGCAGGGGACCCGGCCTCCGCCCGGGAGAGCGGTGGGGGCGGGGTGAGTGTGCAGCGCCGAGCGCAGGGGACCCGGCCTCCGCCCGGGAGAGCGGTGGGGGCGGGGTGAGTGTGCAGCGCCGAGCGCAGGGGACCCGGCCTCCGCCCGTGCTTTGTTGCCATGTCAGGAGAAGCCCCGTGCCCACCTGGCCTTTCCCCTCCTGGCTCAGCGATCAAGGGCTGGTGATAGGCGCACGCTGTTCTCTGCTTGGCTCCTGGGGGTGGTTTTTCAGGGCTTGTGGTTGGTGCCGTCTCATGTCCAGTAGTCGTTTGTCTCCGTTGCGGCCCTGAGGTTCAAACGTGTTAGAAAAGCTCATGCAGTTTCAATGAGTGCAGCCCTAGGCAGCAAACAAGAGATGGTCCAAAGTGGGCAACATACCCAGCAAAGTGACTATTTGTCTTGTCTGTGGAAGAGTAATCTGGTCTGCTGCCCTGGGTATGTTTGCGCTCAGCTTCTTTTTATAAAATCTGGGAGACTTTTGCACAGAAAAAAGCCTGTTATAGTAACATACTATAACCCATTAACTCTAGCGCTTTATATTGTAAATAGCTGAAACTTTTTCTATTGTAGTTGCACTTAAAGACCCCAGTCAGGGAATGGGGTCCTGTTGTGCTATGCACTGTATAAACACACAATAAAAAGACAGTCCTGTCCCAAAGAGATTCTTGCTTGTTTCATCATTTCAAGACAGCTAGTTAATCTCTGGCAATATACAGTCATTTGTATGTGGCTTTTAGTAGACTTAGGTACAAGAGGCCCAACCTCTATGGAGGCATGTGTCTTCTAAATCTAAAAGAGAACTATAGGCTTTTTTCAGATCTCATACAATATATAAAATAGAATAAAAACTTTCCTGCACTGTTTGTCTTGATTTTCTGAAAGCGAGACAAGGTTTCTGGAAGTGAATTAATGGGGACAGGAAATATAAACTTGTTGGAGTTCACACCCTTGAGGGATTTAGGTGAAGTCCTTATCTAAATATTGATATGCTTACTCTTGTGCTACTCTTGTTACAGATGAGTTGTTACATTTTAATTTCATGATGCTGCACTGAATTCCCTTAAACCATGGGGGAAAATAGTCCTGATGGCAGCATTCACTACTATGACGCGGAGGAAGATGAACTGACCCAAGATGATAAAATGATGAGGTTTGTGGACAAAAATGGTCTGGTTCCTTCATCATCTGGGACAATTTATGACAGGACAACTGTTCTAATTGAACAAGACCATGGGACATTAGAAGATGATGAGGATGAAGGACAATGTGGAGATCACTTGCCTTTTTTACCAGAGGGTCATGAAGAAGGATTTCATTTAATAGCAGATCATGAAGGAATGTCCCAGGGTTATGTGCAACATATTATTTCTCCAGATCAGATTCATTTGACTATAAATCCTGGTTCAACTCCCATGCCAAGAAATATTGAAGGAGCTACTCTCACTTTGCAATCTGAATGCCCAGAAACCAAGCGTAAAGAAGTAAGTGACCAACTATAATCGTAGAACTTTGCCCATCTTGAGAGCTGTTCATCTGGTGATCTCAAAGCACTTTGCAGATATTGTTGAGGGTCTCCCCCCCCCCCAAGTGGTACTGAGAATTTAGCTGCACACTAAAGGAAAACATATGACTAACTCCACATAACTGTTTTGAAAATCTCAACCATTAGGTTTAGCTTCACAGTAGCTCTGTGGTTGTGTAGGTAAGTACATGATAAATTGCCCAGGATTACACAGTGAGTCAGCAGCTAGAATCAAGAATGTAACATATCAGTCCTGATTCACAGTCTCTCCTGCTCTCACTACTTAGACCATTCACCTTATTATGTAACTGTTACTGTGTGAAGAGAACCCCAGTTTCATGACAGTGCAGTAATCACTAAATATAGTAATAAAAGATGACTGGAAAATAAGGACCATGATAATATTGCATGTGCTTTAGTGGTCTTTCTTTCTAAATAGCTTGATTAGTCTTTCACAACTCTTAAAAATATTGCCAGAACTAAGCATTTAAAATGGATATAAACTTTCTTAGCCTGCGGTGTACCAAGTTTGGCTTAGGAAAATTTCTGCAACCCAATTAAGTGTCAAATTCCAGCCCATTGTGATTTGAAATTTTTAAAATATTAAATCTTCATCACCCACACTGATTTGAAACAGAAGCTTGACATAACCTTAGTTATAGCATTATTACTGGGGATACTGTAATAAGCAGTAGCAGCAAGTGAAATTTTAGAAAGTCACAATTGTACTTGATTAAAATGTGACATTTTGAACCAGCTTACTCATGTGACATGGGTGGTTCTAGTAAGAGAACACACGATTTTCATAGTGAATTTTTGTTGTGTTGAAAGCAAAGTGGGTTCGGATAGACTTGGTAAAAAAATTTTTTTTCCAAAAATAATGAATTGTATGCGGTATCTTTAGCTGACTAGGATTAATATAATCTGTCAGCATTTCAGACTTCGGGCTGGTTCTGTAGTCCTTGCTCATGGTGAATGAGGACTTACATGAGTATTTCCATTAAAGCCAATGGAACTACTTGTGTAACTGATCCTGTCTGTGAGTAAGGGCTGCAGAATTGGGCCTTTAGTTAGAATGGGTTTGAAAGCCTGAATAATTTAGTTTAGCAAGGGACCTTGACTGACGTTCACTTGGCAAAGTGAAAGTGGTTCAGTAGCAGCAGCAGTTGCTTTCAAGTAAGAGATGGAATTTCTGGACCGGAAGGTCTCAATCAGAAAGTCTGTTAGCCTAGGACTCAAATGGGATATTTTCTTTTCCAATTTTCAGTAGTGTTACTGGCTGCTGCACCCTGCTTTCTTCGCCGCTGATTTATTACTACCATTTATTTTCATGTCATGCTACAGTTTTCCTTTGTTCTTTATAGGACACTCAACTTGCCACTTCCAGTGTCTGAGAATAGTGGTGTGTGAGAGCTAAATCAGTGTGGATCCTTCTCCAAATGTGTAAAAAATGGGATTCTTCTCCTCTTACTTTTTGAGGTGTTTGAAAGGCTTGGAAGATTTTTTTTTAATTGTCTTTTCTGCTTTGTTCTATGCTGTAAATTCAGGCAGTGACTACTTCACTCTTTTTGTAGAAGAGTCAAGATGACTAGAGAACTACTAGTAGTAGTAAAGTGAATCCTGGGGAAATGTGGTCTTATGTCTGCTCAATTTAAATTCTTGACCACTAGTTGGGAGGAAAGATGTTTAAAGACTAAACACCCTTGCACCTTCAGTTAAGGTCTGAAAAAGCTATTCCACTAGTTCTTTGGCCCTTACGAAACAGGGAAGATGACTTGACGTTGCTTATATTTGAGATAGAAGCAAAATAGAAACCTGTTATGAACGTTCACAAACTAATAAAAGGGCTTAGTCCCAATTTCTTTAATTTGGAGGTCACCTTTAACTCTTTTGTTACATCTCATTCTACCTTTAGTACTACTTTCCCCATGAGAATAGCTAGTACTTACATCATCTTAGTTTCATAAGCTTTCTACTCACTGGTTCTAGTTCACCATGAACTCAGTTTAATCTTGTAATTTGTGCTCCTTCTGTTTTAAATTATTCAGCAGTCTGAACAATTTAGCTAGTTGGACAATGTTCCATCCCATATGCCACCAGATTTTCTTCACCAATAAAGATAAACTTAACTTCCTCTTAGCCCCTACTCATGTATATGTGTAAAATGTAGGCTCCTTCTGGTTACCCTCCAAGGTTGTGCTATCCTTTCTTTGCAAAGTGAATACAGAACATAGCTATAGTTGCCTTCTACAGAACTGATACTGTTTTGAGTTTGTGTTCTGCCATCTGTGGCTGTGTCCTAGTGCCATGTTTCATTGGTGGTGATGGCGTCAAGCCTTTTTCTGGTAAACTCCCATCTTTTCCTGCTCTGTACTCTGCATGACAGCTTCATTTTAGATGTTTGGTCCTCTTTTCCCAGACCTTTTATCTATAGTAAACAAACACTTGCTCTTTGTACTAAAAGATGTGTATTGCTTTGAGTATAGTTGTATAGCTCCTCATCTCACCACTTATACGTGCAGCCATGGACCAAGCGATTGTTAATAGCTTCTGGTAGTGCCCACAATCTTGAGTAGCTCACAAGTATGTAAAACACTTTCATGTATTGCAGTAGTTGATGTAAAGATGATTCTCCTGCACGTGGAGCTTTTTGATGCAGCACTTTGCACCCTAACTTCAGGACAAACTGCATTACCAGGGATCCAATTTATTTTAGTGTTGATGTGTATTAGTAATGAGTGGTACTAAAGCTGATAGTCCTGTTAGGAAAGATAATGTACCTTTTTCCAGCTAATAAAATTCACTTTCCTACCTTGTGTCTGTTTTTAATCCACCAGTCTACTTTACATGCCAGACCTTTCTCGTGCTTTGTCTCAACCTATGACTCTACAACTATAAGATGAACTTTTTAAACTGCAGAGCAGATGTGTAACTGTTCTGCAGTGCTCAACAAAGATACCTTGCCTCAGCTGTCTTGCTGTTACTAAATCATGCTGTATGGTGTGTTTTAACTAATACAAAATTGCTGTTGCCTTCTCTGCACAATGTTTCTCCTCTCCCGTGGATGCTAGATTTTCCAGTTCTCTATCTTGTCATGGAGGAGCATTTTAAAAATGCTAAAACTTCACAAATTTCTGTTCTCACTTCTCTGAAAGCTGGTGCATGACTGTTATCTAGGCTTAGGATACTTTTCATTTTAAACATGTCAGTGTTTTCTTTATCTTTTCTCTATCTCTGTGCTGTTCTATACTAGACCAAGGAATAAGAAATGAACCCCCATATCTGGCTGATAGTGTGATTCCCCTTTCCATCCAGTTAGTCCACTGATGTTCCTTTGCAGATGTTTGTACCCACTCATAAGAGGCCATCCAGTACATGTTTCTGCTTGTGGCCCTCTACAGAACTGAGTGAGTAATCCCTGCAGGCTCCTGTGAGTAGATAGTACCCAGTTAAATAGACAAAAGTAATGTCTTAGACTGAATCTGTTGTAGGAAATCCTGTGCAGCAATTCTCAGATGGTCTGTGGGCATGGTGCTGTCTCCTCGTTTTCAGCTGCATTAAGGACAGCTAAAATTTATAGAATTATAGAAATGTAGGTCTGTCAGAGACCTTGAGAGGTCACCTTGTCAGTTCCTTGTGCTGAGGCAGCACCGGGTATACCTAGACGTTCACTGACAGGTGTTTGTCTAAACTGTTCTTAAAACCTGCCAATTATGGGGGTATAGAATCGTGGAATATTTATTATTTCTTTTCCATGAGCAGTTGTTGCTGCAGGCAAGGGCATCTCTTTGTAAAGCACATTAGATTGGAGGTGGTGAGGGTTGGCAGAATGGTCTCCGCTGCTAGGGAGAAGTAGTTGAAAAAGAGAGAGGTTTAGTCTGTGGTGCTGAGAGTTGAAGGCTGTAGGTCTCCTCCAACCCCATATTGGCTGCTGTGTGACACCAAAGAGCTATCCATTGTCCTCCTGTTGCAAGTGCCAAGGCTGCTTTTCTTACTGTGGCAATGCTTGCTTTTGCTTTTGCTTTTGCTTTTGATTCTTTCATTTCTGTCTATGCAATCTCTCTCTCCTTCCACAATCCACCCTCCCCTGCTGCTTTTGGCAGTTAAATATTTTCCATGCTATTCAGAATTCTTCAGCGTGTGGTGCTTTTCCTAACCACACCTTTCCCTAGAGTGTAGAGTTACTGTGCTATTAGCACTTGGTAACTGCCCTTCCTCCATTGATCTAATGCTCGTGATTCCTGAAAGGTCTGTTTCGGGGATAGCCGTGTTAGTCTGTATCCACAAAAACAATGAGGAGTATGGTGGCACCTTAAAGACTAACAGATTTATTTGGGCATAAGCTTTCATGGGGTAAAAAAACAAACAAACCCAACTTCTTGTTTACCCATGAAAACTCATGCCCAAATCTGTTAGTCTTTAGGGTGCCACTGGACTCCTCGTTGTATTTTTCTAAAAGGTCTGTCTCATTTTCACACTTTGGTACCACTTATATAGTTTATCGTGGCATTCAGGGCTCATGGACTTTGAAAAGCAGGTGTTCGTAGAACCATAGAAATATAAGACTTGGAGAGACCTCAAATCCTGCCCCCTGCGATGAGACAGAACCAAGTAAATCTAGACCGTCCCTGGCTAGTGTTTGTCCAACTTGTTCTTAAAAACTTCTAATAGTGAGGAGTCCACGACTTCTATTGGAAGCTATTCCAGACCTTAGCTACCCTTACAGGGAGAAAACTTTTTAATATATCTAACCTAAATCTCCTTTGCTGCAGATTAAGCCCATTACTACTCCTTGTACCTTTAGTGGACATAGAGGACAGTGATCAATTGTTCTCCTTCTAACAGCCCTTAACAGATTTGAAGCCTGTTATCACGTCCCTCCTCAATTGTCTTTTCTCAAGACTTAAACGTGTCCAATTTTTTTAACCTTTCCTCATAGGTCAGGTTTTCTAAACCTTTTGATCATTTTTTGTTGCTCTCCTCTGGACTCTTTCCAGTTTGTCCGCATTCTTAAAGTGTGGTGCTCAGAATTAGACACAAGGGACTAACTACTGCCAACTAAAGCGGGACAATGATGTCTTGCATATGACACGGTTAATACACCCTATAAGCCTTTTTTGCAGCGGCATTATAGTGTTGACTCATTCGGTTTGTGGTCATAGAATCCTAGAATATCAGGGTTAGAAGGGACCTCAGGAGGTCATCTAGTCCAACTCCCTGCTCAAAGCAGGACCAATCCCCAACTAAATCATCCCAGTCAGGGCTTTGTCAAGCCTGACCTTAAAAATTTCTAAGGAAGGAGATTCCACCACCTCCCTAGGTAACGCATTCCTAGTGAAAAAGTTTTTCCTAATATCCAACCTAAACCTCCCCCACTGCAACTTGAGACCATTTGCTCCTTGTTCTGTCATCTGCTACCACTGAGAACAGTCTATATCCATCCTCTTTGGAACCCCCTTTCAGGAAGTTGAAAGCAGCTATCAAATCCCGCCTCATTCTTCTCTTCTGCAGACTAAACAATCCCAGTTCCTTCAGCTCCTCCTCATAAGTCATGTGTTCCAGTCCCCTAATCATTTTTGTTGCCTTCCGCTGGATGTTTTCCAATTTTTCCACATCCTTCTTATAGTGTGGGGCCCAAAACTGGACACAGTACTCCCAATGAGGCCTCACCAATGTAGAATAGAGGGTTACGATCACATCCCTCGATCTGCTGGCAATGCCCCTACTTATACATCCCAAAATGCCATTGGCCTTCTTGGCAACGAGGGCACACTGTTGACTCATATCCAGCTTCTCATCCACTGTAACCCCTAGGTCCTTTTCTGCAGAACTGCTGCCGAGCCATTCGGTCCCTAGTCTGTAGCAGTACATGGGATTCTTCTGTCCTAAGTGCAGGACTCTGCACTTGTCCTTGTTGAACCTCATCAGATTTCTTTTGGCCCAGTTCTCTAATTTGTCTAGGGCCCTCTGTATCCTATCCCTACCCTCCAGCGTATCTACCTCTCCTCCCAGTTTAGTGTCATCTGCAAACTTGCTGAGGGTGCAATCCACACCATCCTCCAGATCGTTAATGAAGATATTGAACAAAACCAGCTCGAGGACCGACCCTTGGGGCACTCCACTTGATACCGGCTGCCAACTAGACATAGAGCCATTGATCACTACCCATTGAGCCCAACGATCTAGCCAGCTTTCTGTCCACCTTATAGTCCATTCATCCAGCCCATACTTCAATTTACTGGCAAGAATGCTGTGGGAGACTGTGTCAGAAGCTTTGCTTAAGTCAAGGAACAACACGTCCGTTGCTTTTCCCTCATCCACAGAGCCAGTTATCTCGTCGTAGGTCAACTGTAACTCCAGCTCCTCTGCGACAGTATCACCACCTAGCCAGTTATTCCCCATTAAGTACTTTGCATTGTCTTTATTGAATTTCATCTTGTTGAGTTTGGACCAATCCTCCAGTATGTCAAGATCCGTTTGAATTCTAATCCTATCCTTCCGAGTGTTTACAACTCCTCCAGGCTTGGTGTCATCTTTTACTCTCCACTCTATTGAATTGTCCTGGACCTAGGACTGACCCATTACAAACACCCTTCCACTATGATAGTGAACTACTGATAAGTACTCTTTGAGTACAGTCTTTCTACCTGTTGTGCACCCACCTTATGGTAATTTCCTGTAGACCACATTTTCCTAACTTGCTTATGAGAATGTTATGTGGGACTCTGTCAAAAGCCTTACTAATCCTTCTCTAACCTTAACCTACGTTACTCTATTCCTATAATACTAAGGGGTTAGGACAACCTTTCGCTGTGTAGCTTGCTTCCACAGTAAATTTGCCCAACATTAAAATACATTTGAACTCCAGATGCTGTATAAATGAGCCCCATTCCAATATTTAACTGAAACTTCTATGCAAAGAATTTCGCTTTTCCTACCGCCTTCATTTTAGTTGGGAGATTCACTGAGCTTCCCTAGCTCCCTCTCTGGACCATAGGAGCACTTCAGGATCACTGTCACTTGTGTTCTCAAGCTGGCAGCGGGGTCTAGACAATTAGAAATGAAAATGGTGATAAAGGCACAAAAATAAATCTTGTGCTTTAGGTACCGAGTGTAAATTAAGACCTGTTTTTAGACTGAAGTTCTGATTGATCCAGCATGAAGATGAATCTCTGTGTGGAATTTAATAGAATGCTAGAAAAACTTACCTCCTTTTCACGAAATAAGCTTAAATTATTACAATCACATCCTAACACCAAGGAGACAGGATTCAAACCCCATGTTGGTCACAGTGGAGAACAAAGACATTCAGTTACTTTCCTACTTAAGTGATTAGTCTTCCGCTGGCAGCTAGCTGCTGTATTATAGCATATTTCTATTTGTTGGGGTGCATGAAGCTTTTGTATATGTAATTTGCTTTAAGGTTCTGTAATGACTAGGATCTATCATCTCATCAAAGGAAGGTGAAATTAAATGTATAATTTCTTTCCTTCCTTCCTAGTGTGAAATACTACTGTTGTATCAACAAGAGACTCTGGATTGAATGAGAATTGACAAATGTAATTTATATATATAAATAAAAACAGGAGAAAAGGAATTAAATACTAAACAACAAAATGTGTCCCTAATCCCAAACACAATTATTATAACACCAACGGGTTTAGTGCAAACTGTGATCCCACTTTACTGCCATCAAGCCTTCTGCATGTTGCTTGCTGTAAACAGGCTTAAAAAGGCCCTGGGCCTCTGTCTTCACCTACATGTGTCAGTAGTGCCAGCCTCTTCGCTGTAGCTTGTATTCACAGGAGGCAGGTCATCTAATACCTGGCAGGGGAGAGATGTCCGTTGACTTTTGGTTTTGCGTCGGCACTTAATAATCCTTGTACTAGCAAAGTGCAGTGAACTATACAAAAGGAAAAAGCTTTACTGCCCTCCAAGAATGTGCTGTCAAAAAGGCAGACAGACACCTGGGAGATCCAAAGGTGGGGTTGTAATTTAGTGGGGGGATGTGTCTTGTGGGGTTTTTTTAATGTTGCCCTTCAAATCCTCCTCTTCATTCCGAGTGAAAGGGGCCTCACTGCTGAGCTGGCCCCATGTAGCACTAGCATAGGACCAAAATGTGTGCTCTGTATACAGTCTCAGGTTGGGAGTGGTGTGGGATTTCACTGTCCCAGTGGAGGCTTTGAGTTGGTTCATGCCTATGGTTCAATAAGCCCTGTATCCATAGTGAATGTTGGCTTAGCTGTCATCACCCAAGTTTCTCACTTTCCTAGGTGATCTTTCAAACAGGCAGGTCTTGAGCTTGTGCCTAGGTGCCCTTAACGGAAACCAAAGGTCAGAGTGGCCATGTTTGTGAGGCTCAGTGCTGCAGGTCCCCAAGTGCTGAATTATCCAGCTGACAGAGCCTTCTGAAATGATACAAGCCAAGAACACTTTCAAAAGTGGCCACTAGTTTTAATGGGTGGATGTCAGTTTTTAGGTGCCCAGTTTGAGACATCCATGACATTTTAGAGGTGCTGAACATCTACATTTCCCAGTGATCTCCAGAGGCATTCTGGGCACTCTGTATCTCTTAGAAATCCGTCCTAGTATATCTCTTGTGGGACAATCAAAACATGATGCTTGCAAAATCAGTGGTCACTTTTATATATGGTAGCCTTAGTGGCTAGAGTCTTGTCTTTTTTTTAACAATGTTAGTAATGTAATGTTATTACATAAAGTCTCTCACCTTTCCATCTTGCTTTCCATACATCCATGCAGCACACAGAGGGACCACTTTCGCAAAATACAGGTCTGGTTCAAAGAACGGTTTGGGGAAGATGCGTTTAGTTCTCAAACTGTCAAAAAATAGAAGTGTTTAAAAGCTGTAGTGGAGAAATATCCTGAATGTTTCTGAATCTAATGCTGGGGTCTGTAGGAAAATCCAGCTTCTAAAATCCAACTGGGATTTTCAAAGTTTCTAAGGAGTGGCCTAAATACTCCCATTGCATGCAGTAATAAGACTCTCACTGATTGAGTGGGAGAAGAGTTAGGCCAGTGCTGCATGTTTTTGAAAATCCCACCCCAAACTTCTGTTTAAAATAACTAATATAATTTCCAGAAAATCAGCACACTGCATGTAACAAGCTCTTTCCTACCTCTAATGCAACCTTTGCATAGGTGGCACCATTTACAGAATCTTTTTTTAAGCAGAGACTGATTTTAATTTTGTCTCTGATTGTTCCTAATATTGTGTATAGACCTTCTGAAAGGTACAGGGGGGAGTGTGTGCACTAAATTCTGCATGTGTATGAATCTGCTTCAAATCTACTTCCTTTTCTGATGATAAAGGTTTTTAACACATCAGAGTGATGCTTTTAAAAGGGTACAGGGAGGTACCATGAACATTATTACATGAGAATGTCAAGCTCATCTCCAAATACAGCCTAATGTACTGAAGACTCACTGCTCATTCAATTTATACCAAATACAATGCAAAGCATTAGCCAGTTGCTTCCATTCCTGGCAGGACTGGGGTGAAGCCCTGGCCTCACAGAAGTCAGTAGCAATGCTGATTTTAATGGAGCCAGGATTTCACCCTTCTTAAAGCCCCAACCCTTAGAAGCATAGGCTTAGGTGGGATTCCTCAACTTTCATTAGTATCCCCCCCTCCCCTGCAAAAAAAAAAAAAGCTTGAAAACCCTTGGCCTGAGTGCACCCTAACAGCTCAAACAGAGAAGTCAAATATAAAGTACACAACTTTAAAAAAACCTCATGATTTTTTAGCACTTGACTCCTGATTTTTAAACACCCAGGCTTGACATGACTGTTTCTACTACTCCAGTTCCTGTTCTACACAGCTCTATTAGAGATCAAAACCAGACAACACTGAGCTTTAAAGGTGGATTTCAGCCTGGTCCTTAAATGTAAACCAAAGAGGAAGATTTTTTGAAGCTTAAATATAAGCTTGTCCTTTATCTCCCATCCTCCCACCGTACTCAGTTGTCTCCCTTAGGTATTTATATACCCCTCACTACCATAGTATCTGAGCATGTCACACTTCTTAATGCATCTTCAGTGGATCATCTTTCTTCTAGAATTATTTACCCTAGTTTCCTCAAGATGCCCTCCTTTATAATCTCTAGAAGGAATTACCTACTGATCTTGGCTGGCCCAGCCATCCTTCCCTGGCAATTTCTGCACTGAAGTTGTGTGGTCTTTCCTCTGCTCAGGGAGAGCATGTGTGAATCCTCTCTTTCCCAGCCAGACACTATTATTTACAGTTGTTTTAAGGGTCCTGCTTATACCATTCCACACAAAAGTGAGTGGCTTAAAAAGTAGCTAGTTTCAGAAAAGTACACCCAGGCAGCAGACTGTTCTCTCTCCAGCCTACTCCTTTTCACCCCCATTTTACTGGTACACTTACAGAAAAGCCACTTTAGGAAATGAGGACAGAAGTACATGGCATTTTTTTCTGCTTTCTGCAAAACTTCTATTGCTATTTTTGTGTAATTTCTTTGTCTGGATTATGTCATCTAGTTTTTGGTGTCTCCAGTCTCTTTTTCTCTCTCTTTACTTATGGAAGTTATAGTTCCTTCCCCTGCTTCACATTTTCATCCATTCACTCTTTCCTAGTTTCTCTCTCTTTCTCCTTCTCTGTCCCTATGGATAAAAAACACTTTCCCTCACTAACTTCACAGGTTTCAGAGTAGCAGTCGTGTTAGTCTGTATTCACAAAAAGAAAAGGAGTACTTGTGGCACCTTAGAGACTAACAAATTTATTTGAGCATAAGCTTTCGTGAGCTATAGCTCACTTCATCGGATGCATAACTTCACAGCCATCTACTCCCTGCATTCACTCACCCAGCTCCTCCAGTCTCAGCTACCTCTTTGTCTCATCACAGTCCACAGTTGTTGGTCAGTTGGAAACAATGATAGTTTCCCCCTTTGGGATGATTTTTTTAATCCTGGCTTCCCTTTGCACCTGCATACAATTGTAGGTGAAACTATTTGCAGATGGAAGTGAGGGCCTGGCAGACATCTATCTCTGTCAGTTAGAATCAAGATTTTTATACCACTCATCACCTTGGTATCAGAGGCCCCTGCCAACTTAACTATTAAACATCTAACTACTTGACAACATCTATAGTTCATTACTTTGATGGCTATATGACCCTCATTTGTACCATACATCACTGTGCTTCCTAAACTACACTCATAATTATTTGTGGGCATGGCAAATAATGAAGAGGACAGCTTATTGATACAAAGTAATCTGGACTGCTTTGTAACCTGAGTGCAAACAGTATTTGTTTTAATACAGCCAAACGCAAATATATGCATCTAGGAACAAATAACGCTGGCCATACTTACTGGAAGGAGGACTCTATTCTGGGAAACAGTGACTCTGGAAAAGACTCGGGGGATCATGTTGAATAATCATCAGGGAGTTTAGACTTGAAAGTAGACAAAGGTTTCTAACCATCAGAGGAGTGAAGTTCTGGAATAGCCTTCCGAGGGAAGCAGTGGGGGCAAAAGACCTATCTGGCTTCAAGATTAAACTCGATAAGTTTATGGAGGAGATGGTATGATGAGATAACATGATTTTGGCAATTAATTGATCTTTAACTATTCATGGTAAATAGGCCCAATGGCCTGTGATGGAATGTTAGATGGAATGGGATCTAAGTTACTACAGAGAATTCTTTCCTGGGTATTTGGCTGGTGAATCTTGCCCACATGCTCAGGGTTCAGCTGATCACCATATTTGGGGTCGGGAAGGAATTTTCCTCCAGGGAAGATTGGAAGATGCCCTGAGGGTTTTTCGCCTTCCTCTGCAGCATGGGGCATGGGTCACTTGCTGGAGGATTCTCGGCACCTTGAAGTCTTTAAACCATGATTTGAGCACTTCAATAGCTCAGACATGGGTGAGAGGTTTATTGTAGGAGTGGGTGGGTGAGATTCGGTGGCCTGCATTGTGCAGGAGGTCAGACTAGATGATCATAATGGTCCCTTCTGACCTTAATATCTATGAATCTATGACTGCAAGGGGCTTTCAGTAGGTTCTTGATCAGATGTGCTATTGATGAAGTATTCTTGGTGCTGATATTGTGCTGTTTGTCATATTCTCCTAACTTCCAGTGTGTCTTCTTGCATCACTTTAAGCAGCACCAAAATACATTTACAGCCTGATAACATACCTGGAAATCTCCCTACTCCCTTCTCCTTCCTTCTTAACCCCAAATGACAGTGAAGAATGCGCATTCTCAAATATTCTTGCATCTATCTACTCTATTAAAGAAAAAGGGGGTAGGGAGGAGTGCTGAATCACTGAGAGGATTAAAGTTTCTTTCTCTTGTCGTTCCTGGGATTTTAGGGAAAGGAAGCAGCTAGTGTGGTCTCAGGCCCTACTATCTGCTTTAAGAGAAAAGGCTTGCAAAAATTTGTTAGGAGACCATGAGTTTGCAATGCACATACAGTCCTTGTGTCCACCCATAGCAGCCGTTCTAAGTGTTTTACATGTGCTGATTGTGATACCTGGAATCCACATGAATCCAACAGAACTGGTGAAATCTGTATTGGTTTCTCCCCAGTGTGGACAGAAAGCTATAAGTGGTGTGGCTGTACTGGTTCATCTAGTCTTTCCAATTTCATTGCACAGTTCAGTACCTTGTATTTGGAAATTACCCCAAAGCCTCTTCTCATAGCAACAGTGCCGGGTGCTGAAAAGTAGCACTTTGGGAAATATAAGAAGGTTGTGGGTTGTGTCCTTCCCTAGTTATCTTCCCATATCCAGTGATTAAACTAATCTTCAGAGAAAAAGCAGCAAGTTCTTTCTTCTGTATTGTGGCTTTGCTCTGTCTTTATAAATGTTTCTAAGCCTCTGTTGGAATACTACATTTCCACTAGCCAGTCACCCACTCAGTGCACTGGGGCTCTAGAATCATTTTGTGACTGCTGGGAGTTCTCAACCATTGCAGTCAAATTTAAAGCTGTCAGTCTAATAATTACCATTGAAGAGAGAGCCAGTCTAGCATAGCAAATTTATGATTTTTTCCATGTGGAGAGAGTCCAATTCAATGAAACATTCTGACTTCCATACTATGTAAGCCTCTAATGCACCCTTTCCCTCTTTGGTGCAGAAGCTTGGCAGAATTTCTGTCAGATCTACTCTGACATGAGTCAGGTGATCCAAGCAGCTGGTTGGGAATTCTGGGTTACTTGCCTATCGCCTTACAGCTCCATGTTTATAATCTCATTTTGGTTCACAAAACAATCTGCGCGGTAAGAATTAAAGTCTTTTGTATTGGCATGAGTTTCTTTCCAGTTATATCTCTGCAAACCTTTGCTTTGTTGAGCTGATATTCCCAGTTAGTGTGGGGTCTTTGGGCAGTCTCATCACATTATATGCGAAGAAAATGCCCCAATTTTACTATGTTTCTGCTATAAATTATATTGATATGTAAGAAAATACAGACTAGATGGAACAAAGTAATCTATAATCCACAATAACTTGTAAGAGTTCCATTCACTATCGGTGTATTGGAGCAGCACAGTGCAGAGTTATCCCTCTAGGGCCTGGTTTTGTACTCCTTATTTGGGGAGGTTGGTGTGAGTTTAGAATTTCTACGGATTGCATGGCTGCTCCTTGTGGACTTGTTAATGTGCGTTTGAAACTGGACAATTGTCTTGGTCAATAGCTGAACATTTTAGAAGATTTTGAATTTAAGTTCAGACACGCTTTCTTTTTTAAATTAAAAATGAGAGCGAGCAAGTATAGAGCAGTATTTCATTAGACTCGTAGTTCTGTGAAATGCTTAGCAACTATACTTCCATATACCTCCACAGGGTGAAGTTAAGGGGATTCAGCACTTTGCTGGATCATGTTAGAAAAGTATGTATCTGTCTGCCTCTTCCCCTAAACATACCAGCACAGTCGAATGCCAATTGCTAAAGGCTAAGTTTATTAATTTGGAATGCATATGGGGATTTAGACCTTCACTTTGATTTATTATCCCACTAGACTCATGTTCCTGTGCTAGATAAACTCTGTAAAATTCTGTTTCTGTAGATTTGCCTGTGTTTTTCCCCATAATGCAAAGTAATGTGATACTTCATCTGTTAATTAAAAAAAAATACATTGGTATCATTCTGGGATCAGAATCCAGCTTATTGTCTTTATTTGGAGCAAAAGCCTAGCTATCCACACCAGGCAACTAACCCACTCAGAGCCCATGCTGTGGATTAGATCCCAGAAGTTCTAGAAACTTGGTTCAGCTGAATTGTACATCTTGTAGGCTTAAACTCTGGAGCATTTTCCTCATAGGTTAAGAGATACCAGTGCACCTTTGAGGGCTGCCCTCGCACCTACAGCACTGCTGGGAATCTGCGCACTCATCAGAAGACACATCGTGGGGAATACACATTTGTCTGCAATCAACAAGGTTGTGGCAAGGCCTTCCTTACCTCCTATAGTCTCAAAATCCATGTCCGAGTGCACACTAAGGAAAAGCCGTTTGAGTGTGATGTGCAGGGCTGCGAAAAGGCATTCAATACACTGTACAGGTAAGAGCCCTTCCATGCAGCTCTGTTGTCTTGCATGGCAGATGGTTACCACTATCTTTCATATCAAATTCAGTTCTTGTTTGAGCATCCTGGCTGCAGTTATTGGGAGTGGATACTTCTCCCAGCTCCAGACCCAATCCTGCTATAGAATCTCAAATCAGCCTGAAGATCCTCTTCCATCAATACCAAGAACTGAGAGAGCAGCATTTGTGACATTATCATTAATTATTTGTGTGGCAGTAGAAGTAGTTGCGTGGTCCCCTTTGTGCTTGGCATTCAAACACCTAGAGCTTTCAGACACTTTGGATTTATGTACTGCAGTCCTTTTATAAACACTGATATTGATAAATTTAATGACCAAACAGAATTTAAGCCTTTGAACCTGTGTTGTGGTCCTTGCTATATGGCTCATTAGCCTTGCTGTGCTGCATGTGGTAAGAGGGATTTCTTTGGAATGCTTTGCAGGTTGAAAGCACATCAGAGGCTTCACACAGGAAAAACATTTAACTGTGAAAGCGAAGGCTGCAGTAAATACTTTACAACGCTCAGCGATCTGAGGAAGCACATTCGAACACACACAGGAGAGAAGCCATTTAGGTAAGTCACTAGAAGGCAGTTTCCCCTCTTCTGTGGGGAGAATGGCAGGTGACTTTGGTAACTGACTGTGTGAAGCAATGGAGTCACTACAAAGAAGAGTCTTGTTCTAAGAATCTAGAGACAAACTACATGAAATATTTTCACTTTTAGTCCAGCGAGGGAGGCTAGATACATGAGCATATATGTACTGCCGCTTCTTCAGTTGGCGAGAAGAGGACAGCATTGCAGTTAGTCGCACCAGATTACTCTGTTGCCAAATAGATCAGGCTGGCCAAGCTGCTGTGAGGAGCAGCATATCTGCAAAATCTGTTGTTTTTTCTCTGGTATGGTGGAAAGTGTAATCCATAAAATATGGTGATTGCAATAAATGGCTTTGTTCACTCTTTTATATTTTGCTGTCACATTGTAATCTGTGCAGCATGTGTAGCCAGATACCTCCAAATAGCAACTATTAACAGAGTTTAAATCTGGAGCATCCTGCAGTTCAGTCAAGCACCCAATGGGAAGCATGACTTCGCATTATACCTGATATATTCAAAACGTCTGATGCTAACTTTTCTGTTTGGTGCTTCACTCAGGTGTGATCATGACGGCTGTGGAAAGGCTTTTGCTGCAAGCCACCACCTTAAAACACATGTTAGGACACATACTGGTAAGTCTGGAGGGATCTCTTCTCTAACTGAGCCTCTTTTGTTTATACAAACTTTCATAAGCCTAATAATGCTTATACCTGTAGTCTATAGAGAAGCACAGCAAGGGCATTTAATGATCTGCTGGTCAGGTTGCAATTATTTGTTTTGTTTATTCAGATATAAGGAATAATAAAAAAAGATGTCAAGGTACCCTGACATTTAATCTTTCAACATCATAATACATTCAGCAGCAGTTAATAAAAACAAACATTCAGATGGGAACAAATTAACTCAACTCAGCCAGCCAGTGAAACCACTACAAAAGACATCTTTCCTGTTCCTGTTGTCTCAACCTTCTCCAGAAACAGAAGGAAATAAACCAGTACTGCACCAAAAGTGGTGAGCCATTAATAATTCAGTTAGGAAACAAGAAAGGCAGCTATCTCAGGGTAATAAACAATAGAAAAATTTCCTTTCAATTTAAATTTGGCAGCTATTGAATTTCACCAGCATACCTCACAAATGCAGCAGTAATGATGTGTAAAACTTAAATATTCACTAACTCACTTGACAAATTTGGAAACTTCTGTTTCTAAGGCTATTATGCTGCATCCCGGAAGTGACACTAACGCTGTTTAGTAGGCTGTTCAGACATGTTCCCACAGGTTCTACATTCATTGTTTACTCTTTTCAGCATAACATTTAGTGTGGGGTGCTTTATACGGTGGAATTCACCTTGGACCATTGTAATGTGGGTATGTTACAGAAATTCTCTCTGAGAGTTGCTGTAGCAACCCTGTACAAGACATTCAAACTTGAGTATGTCTTTATGGGAGGCAATGTCCTTCTTTCCTTATCAAGTTAAGGGGGGTTGTGATAATTGGACCTATAGATATACCCTAATTTTGAGCTCAACTCTAAAAAATGTGTGCAAGTTCATAATAATATCACAATAACCTATAACAAACGTTGATGGGAAAAGGTAGGAAAGGGAGACAGACTGAGTTAGTCCAAACAAAAAGGCCTAATATAATTCAAGGACTGTATTAAAATGATGCATGGTAAACACGAATAGTGTGGAACCATATTTTGGCTAGTAGGTTTAATTGGTGGACAAAATAGCAAGGGGATGCTTTATTCCACACATCACTCCCTTTTTTAAGTCCTTAAAGAGACTTTGGGGTGAAAACTTGTTGCTGGAGTGAGCGTCACCGTTGTGCCTGTGCCCCTGTTGTCTGCTGGAGTCCTGGACCATCTTCATCCTAAACCTGAGAGCTGTCCTGACCAGACTGGGCGTGGGGGGGGGGGGTACCCAGATGATATCTCCAGCGTCTCTGGCTAAATCCCAAACATCACCTGGGCTGTGAGACTCCTCTGCCTGTTCCTTCCCCCACCTTATTTCTTTTCTTTCCTATGTCTCTCTTTTTGTTTTCTGTTTAATAAAAGTCTGGCTTAGCCACCCAATACTGTATATTTTGCAACACTTCTGTGAGCCTGTGATCAGAAAAAAGCAGCAGATAAATGCAATATGCTAAACAGCCTGATGCTGATACAAATTTGCCAGGTCTTGGAATGGCTGGTAAGATCGTGTGCTGTGCCTGTTTTTCAGCAATGAAGTTGCAAGCGAAAGACAAAAGCTGCATTTTCTGTCTTTGCTGCTCTTTTCTCTCCCCTTTTGTGTGTGTTTGTCTTGGTTTGTCTTGTTTTGTCTTCTAGGAAACGGAATTGGACTTTAACAGCAGCAGCAATAACAACAGCTCCAGCCCATATCAACTAACTTCTTCTTCTCTTTTCCCCCAAAAGGACAGCAATTATCATCTTTGATGCCATCTAAGAGACTGTCAAGCAAGGGGTTTTTCCTTCTAGAAACTCTCTCCAGCGAAAGGGAAAGGGAACAAGGGACGTTGTTAAAATGAAAACCTTACTTTACGTTTCAGATGCTTTAACTGTTTTCCATTATTTTCTGTATCTTTAATAAAAGATTACAAAGGATTGTTAATGGTGTTTGCCATGGGACTGAGCAGGTGGAGGTCTCTTTATATGAAACCTTGTTTAAAATGGTTCAGTGTTGGACAGTGACTGGGTTATGTTAACACCTTTGGTCTATATATTCCATCTAAATTAATACAACAGTGGTTGAAGTGAGACCTACAGACTAGTGGAAGAAGAGCTGAAGCAGTTAGAGTGCTGAAGCTTACTTGTTTAGTTTCCCATATTTTAAGTACTGCCATAGCTTGGAGGATGATTCTAACTTAAGCAAAATGGCTTTGGTAACTTGTGTCTTGTAAAGAGATGTCTAAACTTTTGTACAAATCAGTGTGGTGTTTTGTGCTTCTTGTAGGGGAGAGACCTTTCTTCTGTCCCAGTAATGGCTGTGAGAAGACTTTTAGTACTCAGTATAGTCTCAAGAGCCACATGAAAGGTCACGAGAAAGGACACTTGTATAATGCACTTCCCAATAACAACGTATCTGAGGTCAGTAGCTTTCTCTTTTTTCTTTTTAGAGCTTTTGTGATAGATTGAAACAAAACCATATTTTGGGGAGAAGTTCCTGAGGCAATAAAGCGTATGCAACATTGTGCTGCAATTTTCAAAGAAACTTAAGGGTATTTGGTGCACCGCTTCCACTGGAAATCGGTGGGATTTTGGTGCTTAACTCCCTCAAGTACCTCTGAAATTCCCAGCCTTAAACTTCAAGATGGATCATGCCTTATCAAGGAACAAAATCAGGGTGGATTGATTTAAATCAGAGCTGTTTAAGTCACTGATTTTTAGTTATGATTAAAATCAGCAAGTAGGAAACCTTGATTTAAATCATTTTTTTAATTGTGTTTCTGCATTTATACTTTTTAGTTATTTTTCTAAATAAAGGTTAATTTTCATTGGTTGGTAACCATTAAAACATATTGATTTGCAACTAAATATAGCCTTTACACTAAATTTGGGCTGCTTTTTGTGAACTAGGATACAGTATATGTGTACACATTTGTTTATGTAATTATATATACCTTAACTTACATTTATTCAAATTCTTAATTTTTTAGTTTAGGAAATGGTGGATTATGCATTTCTTATTTACTAGATTAATTTTTATTTGTGATTTTTGTCAAGCTTTAATTGGATAGAAATTCAAATTCAATTAAAAATGCACAAAAGCAGCATTTTAATTGTTTATATTTAATAAAAACTACCTTAAATGCACTGGAAACATAAACAAAGTGATCAGAAATTTTACCAAATATATTTGCATTTAAAATGAACTGATTTATTAAACAAAGGAGATATCTGTAGCTAGTGAATAAAACTGATTGTTTCTGTTCACCATGTCCTTGAAGATTTTAGAATGAGTAGACCTCATTGTCTCTCAACTAGTTTTTATTCATAGATTGGAAGAGGAAAACAAGGTTTCCTGCTTTTTCAACTCCTAATTGGTTTAACTTTGAATGAACTAGTCATTGAACTGATATAGTTGAATACACTGAGGTGAAGAAAATATTCTCTCTGTACCAGCAGAAGAGGCTACTGCTGTCAAAAGCTGGTCTAACACTTCAGCAAACTCTGGTTCCAGGTGCTTAGCCCGTGACTTCCACTAGTTCAGTGGCTTGGCCTTTCTTTAAAACTTGGCAGCAAATTATGTACTAAATATTATTTATTGTATTTAATTGAAATAGATTATAACTTTTGTCTTTGAGATAAGTTATCACTTTCAGATTTAATTTTAAATAGATTTATTTTTTTAAATATTTAATTTAAATAAAAAAAATTAAAATCCAATTTTTATTTTTTTTTAAATCACTGATTTTATCCACCCTGAACAAAATAGCCTGACAAGCTGTGTAGATGCCTTTACCTCTTTCTTTAGAGATCTAAAATATTGTGGAATGTCCAATATTGCTGACACTGATTTAAATACATAACTGCAGTTGTATTCCTCTTCAGGATACAAACCACTCACTTTGTCTGAGCGACTTAAGCCTCATTTCCACAGATTCGGAACTGCGGGAAAACTCTAATACAGTAAGTAGCCATGCCCATAATTTGAGATTTTGTCTTTATTACAGTGTGTTTGCCCCATCCACAGGAACACAGGGTTTAAGTTTTCAAAATTGGCTGGTTTTGTTTCACTTGCTCTGTCCTTTGGCATTATCTGCTTTTGGTCCCCATTTTGTTCCTCTTGTCTGGGTGTGGCCTCTCTAGCGAGAGGGGCATTGCAACGACTTGCTCTAGGATTGATACCAGTGTTCAGTGGATTTTTTTTGGCAGAATGCAATACATCATGTGCTGACAAATGCATATACTTCCTACACAGCCCTTCTGATTCCTTTCCTTCTTTCATTATGAAATATTGCCGCAATCCTAATGGGTGAATTTGGCATATACAATGCATTTGATTCTGACTACTGAGGCAGATGCAGGTAGTTGTAATACCCTACATATGATTTTAACTTTTTCTTCACAATATTGTTTCTCTGAAGCGGGGACAATTCCTTTAAAAGTAAAGCAATCCTAGTGTTTCAGTGAATTAGTAACATTTTATGTGGGCAGAAGTAAATTAGGCTGGATACAACAGTATAGAAAAAAATTAATTTTAAGTCACTTGAGAGCCAGAGATCTAACTCTGACCAGCTCTGAGCTGTTTGGTTAACAGTAGCTGGATAGCTTGTAAAATGGGTAACCTGTTTATATATCTACACATTGTGTGCTCTTTGCTCTGATTTGGGGGTATCTGTCTAGGGAAGAACCCATTGCAAAGACTCCAGGCAGAAATAGGTAGAAGAAAACATTAAATCAAGCTTGTCCTTTTGGCACTTGCAACTAGTTAAGAGCCTGATGTTGGAGTCAGAATTAGCACCATTTGCTTGTACTGCTGTAGTCTCTACCATTTGGCTTTTCCCTCCCCAGCCATTTCTATAACTTGCATTTTGCATCTATTGGTGGAATCGTATACTAAGGCTATAACTGGCTGTGACACAATCACTTAATTAGGTTGCCTCCAGGTGTTGCTGAAAGAGATGGCATCCTTTTGCAAGCTTGTTTGGGAAGAGGCTTGTAGGTACTTGTAGGAGTCTGTGCAGGAAATAATTCCACCTTGCTGCCATCTCAAGCACAGACTTTTGGCTGTTTGTTGCAAATGTCCCCGTAACCTGAAAACAGACTTTCTAATTCAGCAGAGTGAAAAGGAAGGATTTTTCTCCAGAACTAGCAGTGTTCCTTTAAGATCTAACCTTATGATAAAACTCTCTTCTTATCTAGTAGGGAATGTGGCCATAACTAAATCTTGCATACAGAAGAATTAGACATGGTTGAGGGGCTGGTATCTTTTAGTGGAGTTAGCTCGTGGAGCTAGCTCATGGAGCCATTTAACAAATCCTGTTCCAAGAACAGTTCTGACATTACGGGTAACACTGGTGCACAGACTAGGAGGTAAACTAAGCAGAGCCATGTTGGCTTGTGCATAAGAAAGTTTCCCAAATGATAGGGGTAAAACTGATATAAACAATTCTAATGTTTCAGATTCTACCCAAGTATTACAAACAACAAGGGGTTAAAATGAAATACAGCTACAGAAGAATAGTTAAGTGTCCTTTTAAGGGTTTTGTCAAGTTCAGGGTTGTGCTTAAGTTCTCTATAAAGGGTTGTTCATTTTATTGGTGAATTTGCGTCATGGCTAGTGATAGCTAACAGACATCTTTCGTGCTGTGTGCTAGTTGCATAAAGTACAAAGTACCCTGCCTTTTCTGAGGGTAGCCCATTTAAAATAACTGAGCAAACAATTGCAACATACATATGCTAGATGACCGGCATTTATGCAAATAGTTTAAGATTGTGGAGCTGTTATCTAACACTTCTCTCTCCTTTTTCTTCTCCCCAGACACATGGACGAGATCTTAGCACAATCTCACCAGCAAGCATTTTTGAATCTATGTTCCAGAGCCCAGATCATACAGCAAATCAGGAAGATTCTCAACAGACAGGTACACTTTGTATCTGTGCTCTTTGAGAGACCTTACCGCCTATCTGTGCAAACAGCTAATTCCATTTATGCATCTCAGACTGAGAATTATTGCCTAGTGGATAATATAAAGCCTTAGTAGAAACCAGACAGGTGTGTCATTAAAAGGGCTGGTGGGGAGCATCGCCAGTTTAATTTATTTTGATTTCGGTATTCATAGTCTGTGGAGTGTTGGGACAGCATCACTAGAACTGAGATCATGTCTGCAGCAGCTTTGTCTGTCATCCTATGGCACTGAAAATGGTGCTGCTGGGCTTATCTTTCTTATAAACTCCTCTGTACTAGGTTTCCTCTCGGAGCAGGTATTTATGGCTGAATGAATGAAACCATCTGTAGAAGGAGGTTTATAATAGAAATACTTACAGCTCCTGAGAGCTAATGGCTCTAACAGGCCTGTGAGTAGAGTACAGTGTTATTGGCTTCCTAAATTTAGATATAGAAAGGTCTCTGTCCTGGGTCCCTAAAATGTCCCTATTTAATTGGCTTGCATTAATGAGTTTTGTACAGGGCTTTGACTATGAAAAGCATTGCTGTTGGCATTCTATTAGCTAGAGGGCAAGTTAGGCTTCATTTCTCAAGGTTCAGTGAATAGCAGTTTTTCTGGACCATGTGAGACTTGGTGTATTCATATTTCTTTTTTACTTTTGTTTCCTTTGGCAGCTGCCTTGATTGAAAGTTTTAACAGTGATGCAGACTCAGTAACTACTGTTCAACCTTCTGTAGGAGATTCAGCATCTTTATCTCTCCCACTTGTACTGCAGCTTGGCATCTCCGAGCCTTCTCACCCAGCACTACAAACCTCCGCACCCCCTCCAGCTCCCACCTCCATAGGAACCAGTTCACAGCAAGCTGCGTTTGGAAATCCTGCAACTATTTTACAGTCCCCAGAAGTGCCTGTTCCGCATAGCACACAGTTTGCAGCCAGTCACCAAGACTTCCTACCACCCACTCAGACACCACCACAGCCCATTGTACAAGGACTTTCAGTGGTTGCCGGAGCCTCTGCCCCAGCAGCATCGAGTGCCACTGAGCCTCTGCCAGGTGTGGTTCAGTCTGTGCCTGGTGGGAACTCTGTTCTGTCAAGTAATCCAACTATAACAATTACTCCGTCTCAAAGCACTGCTATTCTGCAGTCCAGCATAGTCATGGGAGACCAGAACTTACAATGGATTTTAAATGGTGCCAATGGATCTCCCCAAAATCAAGAACAAATGGTTAGTATTTACCATAACATTGCTGAAACACTGTTCAAAACATTCATGTTCCTCACATAGTGCAGGGGCTGTTTTTTAATAGAAAAATGTCTAATTTTAGTATATTGGAGAGGGACAGGATTCAATCCCATCCCAGGTGTGTCTGCTTCAGTTTTGGGTAGCGGTGATGTTAATGGCTCTGTACAGATCACAAATTGACAATCCCTGCCCTCAAGAACTTAAAAGGTAGTCATGAAGGAGAAAATGTCTGGAAAATCCAGAGGTGAGGAAGATTTAGTGGATTTTCTTCTTCTTGCTTGGCAAACTCCTTTGTATAGGCCTCACAGAGGATGTGGACTTGCTGTACCTGTGGCATTGCAGTGTGAGGCCCGAGAGTAACTTGTATTTAATTGTTTTATATCCATCTTTGTGACAAAATAGAAGCACAAAAACTCTATAGTGTTTTCAGCATTGAGGCATTTCATAGTTTATACATTTCCGTAGCTTAATCCTATTGCCTCATAAATTGGAGGAGCCTTATATATAAGAATAATGGAAAAACCTTCTGCAAAACAAGGATGTGTCTGATGCTAAGTGAATCTGTGGGCTTGAGACCTCAAGAATAGTTTGTGGTGGTCTTTTTAAGTAGTGAGCCAATGCCATCTGAAAAAGCTTCCTCTGTTGTGAATGCCAACGAATAAAGAGTCATTGATATGAACTCTCTGGATAAAATGGAATATTGGTTAAGTATTTATTAATTTTTGTTGGAAGTGTGAACAATGTGTGTTGGCAAATTCACAGCACCTCAGTTCAGTATCTCAGGACTACCTATGTGATTGTCCCAGTTTTGTGATATCCAGAACATGGAAGTCACCGTATCAAACCAAACTACTTAATTTGTAATCCAGTTTTCCAGTCATTGCTCTGGGATACAAGTTTCTCTTGCTCACAGTTGTTTGGAGTTTGCTTTTGCTTAGTTGGAGATCTGATTTTAACTGCATCAAATGTGTTTTTATTTTTTTTAAAGCCACAAGTTCCGAAGGTGGAGAAAGTCTTTTTTACCACCACATTACCAGTGGCTGGCAACACAGGTTTGTGCATTTGAAATGCAACTTCTTACCTTTTTATAGTCCCGGTGACATCTCCTTGATATTACTTGTTGGGGTGTTTTAATTGCTAGTTAAAAAGTCCAAGAAAACTTTCAGCTTTTTACACTCTTAAAGGGTACTGGTTTAAGCCTAGTTCACTGTAGACTCATGTTTGACCTTATTTTGGGTTATTTGCATTATAACATTAAGAAGGAAACAAAGATAATACTGAAGATACTGGGGAAAAATTTGCTAAATATATTGTCTTAATTAGTTATCTCTTTTATTAAAAATAATGTGGTATTCTAATGGTATGTGTATGAGTTGAAAAAGTCAAAGTAGCTCCTTTAAGTTAGATAATGCATTCACTGAGATTTAGAGCACTTCCAACCTTAAATCCTTATATGAGGGGAGACGGAGCAGCTGATCATTTACATTGTTTAATCCATCCAGCACCAACAGTTTGCTGGTTGACCACCTCTCTGAGTTGCATCTAATAAAATATATAGTCATATATATTTTGTTTTTATCTAGCATCTTTCACACACAATATCAGATGCTTCACAAAATCAGTTGAAGGCTAAAGAGAACAGGCAGGTTTGAAGATGAGATTTTAAAAAAGAAAAGGAGACAATGTTAAACGGAGAAGCACAAGTGAAAGACCCCTCCCTGCGGTTACTAGACAGGAAAGCAGAGCAAAGAGAATGAACAGGAAGATAGCTGACTTTGAAGTGTTGAGAAAGGGAGGCTGATGGGAGGCCATAGTACAATCCCTTGGGATTGTCTCTGCTTTAAAGGGACAGAGGCATTTAAACAGAAAAGGGCTTTAATTTTTAAACGCCACTTCATCCTGTGACTACAGGTCAAGTTCTGTACTATTAGAGGAGTTAATGACTGAAACCTAGGCAGGCTGAATGTTGCTTCTCTACTTAGTAGTAACTAGCTGCAAAGAGCTTGGTGTGTTCATGTGATCTGTGCTGGTATAATGTATCTTGACACAGCTCTGATTACCTGTTACCTTCATTGCCTCTTACATGGCTGAGCAGATTTATAGTTACGTGCTTTAGCTCATAGTCAGGTTAATGATGACTTGGGCTTCCACAGTTCCCCTAGCTTTTAGTTAGGGTTATTTGAAATGCTGTTTCCCTTTCCCTTGATCTCATAGTTGTTGTTTATATGATGCCATAGGCGTGCATGTTACTTGAGACAAACAAAAATGGGAGTTTCCTGCTATGAGGAGTTTACATCTGAATTAACCCTAAAAGATTACGTGCGTCTCACTGCACTGAGATTATGCAGTTCTCTCACTTCTACGCCTATTTGTATCTTTCCAATTCACCTTCAGGAAACTCTGTTCAGCAGATTGGTCTCAGCGTTCCTGTTATCATTATAAAGCAAGAGGAGGCCTGCCAGTGTCATTGTGCCTGCCGAGACTCTGCCAAGGAGAAAGCAACTAGTAAAAAGGGATGTTCCTCGCCTGACCCAAAAACTTTGGAGCAGCCAACTCTTCAGCTGCAGCCTGAGACTTTTCCTTCCTCCTGCTCCTCTTCCTGTGAGCCCACCGGTCAGATGGCTAACCCTTCAGACTCGCAGACTGAAACATTAAGTGCCATAGACGTATCAGATTTCCTGTCCCTTCAAAGCCCTGAAACCCCATCCAATCTGATTCCAATTGAAGCACTACTACAGGGGGAGGAAGAAATTGGTTTGAATAGCAGCTTCTCCAAGTAAAGATGCTCCAGATTCTCCTTCCTTGCACCTGGAGGCTAAAATCCTCCTCCTTAGAAGCAGACACTGAAGGCTCAAGAGTGTTTTTTTTTTTTTTTTCTTTTTTTGAAGTTTTGTGGCCTACTTCTGCTTCTCGGATGTCATTTTAGTCATGTCCCAGGAACATCCATCTTTTGGAGTTGAATCTTTAAAGAAAAAAAAGATTTAAAAAAAAAGCTAAGTTATATATGAACTGTTTTGGCTGCACTGTCTGTCACTTTTGCTTGCTGTCATATGTGAACATGGAAGTTAAGGTTACTCGTCTGCATAAAGATTATATAAAAAAAGAAAAAGGTGGGGGTTTAGTTTCAGTCAGTCTCCTGTTGCACATCACTTTTATGTTTGGGGGTTTTGGTACGGGCAGCGAGTGGGTCTTTTGTTACAACTTCTTGGATCTGTAATCTCCTTTTGTCTCCCTCTGTGTCTGATACTGACCATGCACTATAGTAGGGGCCCAGAGAATGACGTTTCTGTAGCAGAAGATGGTATTGTTGTAGTAGGAGTTGTCTGATCTGGAGCTTTTCTGGAGTGACACTTTAAGATGCTTTTGTTGTTCATGGGATACTTGTCCCATCACCTAGTTAGTGGGAGGAGTTGGCTGTTTGTATTATGCTAACACTAGTAGCAAAGCCAACTGAAACCTTTGGGGAGTTCCTAAAGAAGAGTATGAGGTACTTGTGCTCCTGCTGTGTTTATTCATTTGATTTAAATCAGGGCAGAGAGTACATTTCAGGCACATTGCTTCCTAATTTAGAAATGTGGTCAGAGCCTCTTCCTATATAGAACCTGCTCAGTTTGCTGCCTCTTGTAAAATGCAGTGGGTTTCACATGTGGTGATATTGGTGCCTGTTGATCAGATTGGCCAAAAGAACAACATCTGACTTTCTGTAGAAACATAAGTCAGGCTTTAAAAATCCACACCTAATTCATCAGGAGCGCAACACCTTTGCAGGTAACTCTCTTCTTTTGTTGACAATGATTCCTTGTCAGCATATAGTAAACTAGAATTCAGTGAGCATGTCCTGTAACAGTCCAGAAATGCTTCCTCTTTTCTGTTAAACTCTATAATCCCTGCCTGAATCTGCCTCCAACCTGCTGTAGTGTCAGCTCTCTGTGCATGGGGCTATTTCTTGACTAAAATGCATTACACAACTTAGTAGTTTTTCATATCAAGCTGAAACTCTATATTCTAACTGACTCAGGGTGTAAAAAAAAAAAAAAAAAAACCACAAACTCCCCTTCCACCAAAAAGCCTGTAATGTTGCAATAAATGCAGTCTCATTTTAAATGGTTTATTTATGCTGCATTATTTTAAGATGTAATTTTATAGTATTTTATCCATCTATCTGGCTTTGGCTGTGAGTCTTTTTGTGTTGAAGGAAAGAATATTAAATAGTCTTTATTCAGTTTACAGTGTTAGGTATAGTGATATGACCATAAGCCAAATAATGCTGATCAACTGTGTTCACTAGATTTAAGGATGCAAACTCCTGGAAGATGGAGGCTTTTCCCTTCTCTCCCTTTGGTTTTCTTCCTGTTTACTCGCATCTTATTGAGGCTGCACTCAGCACCTGTTTTTGGGGAGGATCCTGATAGAGCAGCCAAACCTTCCTTCTTAATGTACTACAATGAGGTGTGTCGGCTTCTAAAACCCACCGGAGAGCTGTGTAGCCTTACCAACATCTGACATATTCTTAGGCTGAGACAATGGCTTCATCTCTTGTTCTGTCCAATTGTAAACTCACTGCTTAGGTGCAGACAGAATTAATTTAAGGGAGCAGCTTTCAGCCAGTCTAGAGATCTCCCCCACTTATACAGCATTGGAGGATGGGGTGAGGATGAAGGCATAGGGGCAGCGAAATAGGTGACTTGTAACTGTGAAGAGTGGTGGCAATACTAGCACAGTACACTCTGTGTCCTGGGTATCCTAATGACAAGGGCTCATGAGATGGCAATAGAACTGGAAATTCCCTGGCTGTTTTCCTTTCCAGCAAGTGCTGGCTCCTAGTGCAGTGGTGCTGGAACATACCACAGGGTCGGGGTGCGTAGGGGTTCCTCCTACTGTTGCTGTAGCACTGAGATTTTCATCTGTAAGATATGAACTAGTAAAGCATTCCAGTGTTTTCTTCTCTCTGGGATTCCACCCCACCCTGCTGGGCAGCACTGCAAGGGGATTGATCTGGGCTGGCATCTCACACCCTTCGCTCGGGACACAGGCAGGCCGGCAGCAGTGAGGATGGCCGTTGAACACACATGAAATTAGGCTCGAGTCTGTTCAGTTGAGAATGTCTTTGCAAGAACTTCTGACAATTGTCCAGTTTCAAATTCTGATTTGAAGTTGCATGGAAGTGGGAGGTGTGGGGTCAGGGCAGCAATCTGGCAGCCGTGAGGGACTTGCACCTTTGTCTCTAGCTCTGCTTAGGTGTTCGGCTTTTTAAAGAGCATTTGAGAGAGAGTGTGAGTGTGTGTGAGAGAAAGTAAAAGTATAAAATCCCAGGTCCTGCTGGGGTCATGGAATTTTTGCCTTTGAGTTCAGAAGGACCAGGATTTGACCCTAAATCTGAAACATTGGGTAGCTGATGGACTTGGTAACCTTTCCTTCAGGGACACTGGGTGTGCAGTAACTCCCTTGTGTGAATATGTGCATTTGACCTGGTGTGATTCAGGAGTGGTCTATAATATTCTCAGTTTAGGTGAGGCTACGAAGGGCTCCCAAGGACGGCAGAGTAGCTGGGTTTCATCAGCACCTTGCCTGTCCCAGCACAAAGACACACGTCCCTTAGGCAGTTGCTTTGTTAATGTTCTTTGCTTTTTTCACTTGTGCTCTGTGTCTGAATGTTAAATTATGCTGCATGTGTCTAAGCACTCCCAGCACCCTCCCGTGCCCCGCTGGCTCCTGAGATGCTGCACAGTCAAAAGCTGTGCCCAGCTGCGGGTATCACCTGCACATTGGTAGAGGAGTCTGCGAGTGCCTGGCAGAGTTGCAGCTGAGTCGTCAGAGCCCCTGACCCCAGGGCAGCTGGAGACTTTTCCCTGGCTCAGTAAATTCACAGCACTATAACAAAAGTAAGGGAAAGTTTCAACCTTTTGAGACCTGCAAATGCCAGGCTTGACATCAGACTCCCAGAGAGGAGTATGCACTGTCAGGCCTCTGAGATTGTTGTGAATGTCTTGTACAATGTATACAATTTGTGAATTCTTTTCCATATCAGTCTTCACAGCAGAACTGCACTGCTCCATATAGCTCTGTGTTTAAGCATTTGCTGTTTGATGGCTCATGGAGGTTTACTTGGTTCCTATAGCTTCTAGAAGGACACACAAGCTAAGTACAGAACTGGTCTAAATACCAACATTGGTAGCTCTGGAAGGCAAGTAAGTAATCCCAGTGATCTGACTGAACATGCAGCTGGAGGTAGGAGAACTCACTCTTCATGCTTGTAGATGGTAGAGGCTCCTAGGAACAGAAAGTCAGCATTTGTTCAGGGCTGGTACTGAATTACATAGAACAATGTATGAATTGGGGACTTCTGTAATGCTGACTGTGTCCAGAAAGATGAGTTTGCAGAACCTCATACCAGTATCTAAAATGCACTTTAGGTTATTTTATCTTTAACCCAATTGCTGCAATTTCTTTTGTATATACTTTAGAAAGTTTATTTTTGCTCTGATTAAAAGTTAACAGGGGTGTGCAAAGATGAGCACTTATCTTGGTGCAATACTTGTCGCTAAAGATCATTGTCCCCTGTGGTCGGTCTATGTCTGCTTAACTGAATTTGTGTAGTAAGTAGCTCAGTGACCTGTCACCCTACTCTTTCTATACACAAACAAAATTATGTATCCTTAGCGAATGTCCAATCTATGCAAAACTTCCACTGGGAGCACAGTGCTTTAGCAGGCCCTGCCCTCTCAAGCTTTGATAAGCTGCTTATCACTTGTGTTAGAAGTAATAGGCTGTTTTTATTTGTTGTGTTCATCTGTATGTCTCCCCTCAATTTCATTTCAGAATGAACATGAACAGATGTGACAAACTGTTCCTAGACAGGCATGTTGCACCTTTTAGAGTTTATCTTCACAATCATTTTCGATGTCATGTTATCTGCCTTACTTCGCTGAGAATAACTCTCCAGCAGAATCATCAAATACTGCTTTTGCAACTGCAGCAACATTGTTAACCTGTTTACAATATTCTTCCTGTTCCAGTTAGAAGTAAGCATTGGCAAATGAACTCATGGCTAGCCTGAGGGTCTGGAACTGCTTGAGGGAGGGAGGCACTGTTAGTTTAAGGTAAAATTGGCCTCTGAGCTCATATGAGATGAAAAACTAGTCTCTTACGGACAATATTATGCATGTGGCAACTGAAATGGGAGGCAGCACAGTCCATTGTATAGGGCAGTGGATTGAGAGTCAAGTAAACTAGTCCTGACTCTGCCACTGACTGGCTGTGTGACCACGGGCAAATCACTTAACCTCTCTATGCCTCAGTTCCCTCATCCATAAAATGAGGAGAGTGATGCTCATTCACCTTTGTAAATGCTTTGAGATGTATGAATGAAAAGAGCAAAGTGCAGAGTATTACCAATACAAGCCAGCTGGGCAAAACAGTTAATAATTAGTCAATTGGGCTGTGAGGCAAAAATAAACATCTCTTTAACACAACACATTTCTGATTGCATTGGTTTTAATTAGTAGCTTTCCTCAATATATTTTGGAAACAATGTCAAGTTTCTATAAATGTTACTGTAGTCAATACTCATGGACAGGGCTGAACTTTAAACTTTTTTGCATCTTGTCTTGATATAAATCATACGTTCTAGAAGTTGGATTCTGTGTCTGCACTGAGAAATGCAAACTAAACTGGATATTTATGTAGTAGCATACATAGTCTAAATGTGTATGTTCTTGGAACTAGTTTAAAAATCCCACACCATGCTTTTGATGGTGTGCAAGCTGGCCAAAATTTGGTTCATTATGCAATGTACACTTTCTCAACTAAATGCTGTTTCTACTTTTTCTTACAAGAAATTTTTTTCATATGATCTTTTTCAGCAAAATCAAGGGTATGTTTTTGCAGTATCATAGCTACGGTAGCTGGCATTGAAAGATTTTCCTTGCTCTGTAGCTTTGTGTCCTTCCATCTGCTTATGAACTGAAGCTATTCATTTGACCCTTATTTTGGAGAGAAAATAGTTGACATTTTGTTTTATTTACAGACTAGCATCAGTTAGGAGGGCAGGAGTAGCTGCCGGTTAGTTATTGAGCATTTGCTTCAGCATTGATCTCTGCATAATCTTCAGACCAGCAAATCTAGGAAGAGTTTAGGATGTTTTTATTGCTTGTGTTTTACACGTACTGGGAGCTGGGCAATGGTCTTGGAGATGATTTTAAAAAACAAACGCATCAATTTCTCAAATGTGTGTGTATGGTATTAAAGGAATTTATTTAACTATGAAACATGGGAACAAATGTACTTGCATTCAGCAACATGAAGATGTTAGTTACAGGTACAGTACTTCCAAAGGAAGAGCATCTCCAAAACCCAAAAAAGAGTAAATATGAATTTGTATTTTTGAAGAATGTAAAATGTGAAATAATGGTGTTTGCTTAATTGCTCATTTTGTATAAAGTTAATATTGTACTTTGAAATATCTGCTAAGATGTGGAAATTAACATTTTTTGGAATTGAAAGCAATATTAATACTAATGGAATCCTAATTAAATGCTTATTTAAATAATGTGGTCCTGGAGTCATTCCTCAAGGGATTGATCAGTTTCTTTGAAATGTGAGTCTGAGCACTCTGATCTCCTTTCCATCAGAATAGGGCACTGAGACTTCGGAGTTTGAGAGAATAGTTTTCCTATGCAATTGGATTTCTTCCTCCCCGCCCCATACTAAAGTTTTTGGATCCACAACCTTCATGTCCATAAAGGTACTTTCAGGCATGTGGAAAGGTGGAATAGTTTAAGATGCATGCAAAGGACTAAGATCAGCTGTTGTAAATACTTATGCTATATACTACTTCCCCCCCCCCCAAAATAATCATGAGGCACAGCATTCATCCAAAGACCCCAGAGTACCCCCCAGATTCAGCATACAGGGATCACTTCATTCCCCCCTAAATGCAGAAATTGTTCAGCAGTGCACACCCCCACCTTCCAGGAATGGAGGGACTAATCTCTTCATCCATTTGAAACTGCAGAGGGAATGAGGAAGGTAAAATAGAATTGTTCTGTAGGGCTCTCATATTTTAGTATTCCTGGTTAAAAGGTGCTTACCTAAGTATTTCTAAGTAGTAGTCTGTGATAAGGAGCGTAAGTGGCAATACAAGTAGAGCAAGAGGAGGTAAGGAGAATGGACTGGCAAATACACAACCAGCCATGGCACCAGCCTTTGTTTTGGAAAGGCTCAAAGAATTTTAAACAAATTGAGCTTGGACAATGAGATTGCCTTTCTTAGAATTTCAGGTACATAAGAGGATCTAGATAGAAGTGGGCAAACTTTTTGGTCCGAGGACCACATCTGGGAATAGAAATTGTACGGCGGGTCATCAATGCTTACAAAATTGGGGTTGGGGTTTAGGATGGGGTGAGAGCTCTGGTTGGGGGTGCAGGCTCTGGGGATGAGTTTGGGGTATAGGAGGATGCTCTGGGCTGGGACTTAGGGGCTTTGAGGGCAGGAGGGAGATCAGTGTACAGGAAGGGGTGCAGGTTCTGGGGTGGGGCTGGACATGAGTTTGGTGTGTAGGAGGGCGCTCTGGGCTGGGATCAAGGGGTTTGGAGGGTGGGAGGGGAATCAGGGCTGGGACAGGGGCTTGGGGCATGGGGAGAGGCTCAGGGGTGCAGGCTCCGGGCAGTGTTTACCTCAAGCAACTCCCAGAAGCAGCGGCATGTCCCTTCTCTGGTTCCTCCATGGAGGCACGACCAGGCGTCTCTGCATACTGCTACATCTGCAGGCACTGCCCCTGCAGCTCCCATATGAGCATGTAGGAGCCAGAGCGGGGCCATGCGGCTGCTTCCTTGAGTCGCATGGAGCGGCCCCCAACCCTGCTCCCTGACTGGAGTGCCAGAATGGGGCAAGCCCGAGACCCTGCTCCCCAGTGGGAATTTGAGGGCTGACTTAAAACGGCCCAGAGGCCGTAGTTTGTCCACTCCTGCTCTAGACCCTGCGTTACTAATAAGTGTTGAGGAATAAGAGTAGGAAAGGCTTCTTTGCCCAGCCTTGGCATTATCTATCTTCTGTACTTATTCTGTAGCAGCTGAGTTCATACCACCCTGGGGAGGTACTTGTGATTTGGCAGGTAGAGAGGCTGTGACTTACTGAAGGTTACCCAGAAAGTCTGTGGTGGTGCATGGACTTCAACCCAGGTCTCCCAAGTCATAGGCTAGTATCCTAACCACTGTACCATGCTGCTGCTTAGCCTGCCACCCCTTTATAACGGTCAGCTAGCAGGGACTGCAGGTTTCTGCAGTCAACGCAGAGAGGGTCATATGGGCATTGCATGTTGTTGAAAAGTCTCAAATAGGTGAGAGCCTGGCTCAGGTGCAGTAACTGGCCTCTCAAAAATGATCCAGAAGCTGCCAAAGGAGGGTACTTATTTGCTTTAGGGGCAAGGGAATAAATACTGGCTGCTGACCTCTCTACGAGTACCTGGTGAGCCAATTTAAGGACCTCAGGGGGTACATAAGGTCCCTAATAATTTAGGGCTGAAGTGTTTGGGCAAGTCTCTCCCCAGCAGCAGAGCTGACTTTATGTTCTGCCCTCTTATATTGTCAGTGGTCTAGGATTTGTATTACAGGAGCACAAAGGAACTCTACTCCAGGATTGAGACCTCCTTGTGCTAGACACTTGACACACTAAAGGGAGAGAATCAAGCTCTTCACGACAAGGACCAAGTCTGTGATGATAAAATAGGTGGATACAACAAACAGCTGGGGGAAGGAGAAGGCCAGTGAGATGATCGCACTTTGGGTACAAAGCATTGGTCAGAGCACATCAGGGGCAACACTGAGGCTTCATCTCACTCCAGCCACAGCCCTGCCTTTCCAGGAGCAGAATGCTCTGGAGCTGCACAGTGAGGCTCAAAGTGGGTCAATTCTTCCATGATTATTGTAGGCACCCTCTTTAACCTGTTCTCAGTCAAACTGAAGTAAATCAAAGCATGTTGGCTCTGGCAGCAGCTTCCTCAAGCTCCTAATCTGAAATGTCTAGTGTCAAACCAGGGCAGCTGGGAAGCAGGAAACAAGCTGCTGGTCTTCTGTGTCTCCCCAGAGCAGCCTAAATCATATGGAGCAGAAAGCAAGGTAGCAGCAGCTGTCTGATGTGCTGTCAAAGGTTTCACACTCCCTCAGGGAGGAGTCACTGCTCCATGGTAATACTCCTCCCCAATTCAAAATGCAGGTAGGAACAGAGGGGGGGAAGGAATTTACAATCTGGAGCCACCCTCTGCTGAAGGTAGGAAGGGATGAAGGACACAGATCATCAGGACAAAAGGTGAGATGCAGCCCCTGCAGTGCAACTATTCCAGCTGTGCACTAAAAGATCCTGAGACTGGAGGGGAATCTACTTTCCTGTTAGCGACCCAAGGCAACAGCAGAGAGCTTGAGTGGGGTCAGCAGCACTGATCAGAGCTGGGCTTGTTGTAAGACTGTTTCTTTTTCCAGGCTATTAGCTTCAGCCTGTCACAAGTTTTCTCAGAGCTAGAGTAAACAGTTGTCATTTATTTCTAGACAATGGACTTGAGAGTTGAGGTCACAGCAACATGTACTTACACACCACACCAAACGTACGCAAAGAGTTCAGGGACTAGAGGGCTAAGTACATTTTGTAGGGTACAGGCAACGAGAGTTGTAGTGGCTTCCTTCATCAATAGCCCTCAGGTGATCAGCTCATTAAGCATTTCAGGAATTCTTGTTCTCTTCTTGCACAGGCAAGGAGCTGCCCTCTGTTCTGGCAGGAGCCTAGCAAATAATAAAACCACATGCATCAGTCCAATGCCTCCCAGGAGCTGCTTTAACACAGAATTCAAGGGTGGCACCGACCTCACAGCACTAGGGTCAAGATGCTGCTTTCCAGAGATCATTACATTTTCTAATGAACTTAGTAATTGAAGAAAAAAAAATGGAGCAGCCCCCCCAGTCTTGCCATTCATGTGGCGATACAGCCTGTGGAAACCAGGGCTCCTTACAGGAGTTGCTCCATCTTGAGCTGACCAGTCATGTAATGTTAAAGGAAAAGACTGTGGGGGCCCTCTTTACAGAGGCCCTGCTGCAAGGAAAGTGGGGAAGATCACAATACTTAACCCAGAGAGCGGCCTGAAGACTGGTGATTTCTGCCATCAGCTTGTCGCAGCTGGCAATGTTTGCCAGGAGGCGCTGCTGCCGGACTTCAAGGGATCTTAGCAGGGTTCTCACACCTTCAACCTGCAAAGGAGAGGAGTCACCACAGGACATTCTCCAGGGTCAGGGGAAGAGTAATTAGGGATCCCCTGGGCTCTGTCATCCAGAGCCAGTGAGGGTCTCGCAATCTGCACCAGGCTTGGCAAGCAGCATCAGTTCCAATGGGAACCTCCTTGGCAGCTGCCTGCAGTGCCCAGCAGCGTTCCCATGAAATCCACAGGACTGGAGCAGTTACATTAGTTACACTTTGTCTTGAACATGGAAATTGAATCCATGTTTCAACAAAAGCAATAAACCCTCTGGAGAGGGCAGCAGCTGCGCTAGGCGCAGGGCTTGTCCTCACCACTGAGTTAATTCGAGTATTGCCCCTAACCTGAACTGCAGCCACACACCCCCTCCCCCGCTTAACTGGAGCATGGTGGTGAGCCGGAACCAGCTCAGTCTCCTTCTTTGAGTCCATGTTAAAATGCTGCTTTATGGCTTTGACAAAGTCTAAAGACAAACTGCACACAGACATTTGAATTATTCTTGCATGTAAACCTAACCTCATCCCTACAGCCAGCCTCCATCTCCTCATGCCATAAACCACACACATTCATACAGCCATACAAACCAGTGACTCAGTGTCTGGGGGCTGCTCAGCATCCTGTTTCATAGCATCCTCTGCATCCATTGCCAAGCTAGAGTTCAGAGCAGTTAGTTTTAATCTTAAGGGGCAGGACAGTTAGGTATGAGAGTTGGCATCCAATTCACCAAGTTCCCAGAGTGGATCAGTAACACTGAAAAAAAAAATTAGTTATAAGGGGTTTCTCTCCCCTGCTCCCAATAACAAATTAAAAACCCAGGATGATGCTGGAGCAGGCCCTGTTAACTAGAAAATCAGAGCTTGTCTCTTTAGCCTCTCTGCCATTAGAAGTCAAGGAAAGGTGTGATGAACAAGGTACTTATTCCCACTTATTTGAGATAGATTGATAAATTATCCAGCAGGTCATCAATTTCCAAAGCTAGGCAAAGGAGTGTTTGACACGAACACTTACACTCCAGGAAAAAGTTAATCAAAAGCCAAAACAGAATCTTGAGGCAAACAGTGAAATATCACTGGGACCTGTTCCATTGAGTAGCTTGTACACTCAGAAACCATACTGGGAAATAAGGCAGTTTCCAAGCACAAAAGGATTTAAAGAGAAAAAACAGAAGGTTTTTCTCAAACTATTTGTTACATGGTAAATTCTTTGCCCTAGAAGGACTATTTAGCTAGAACATGCTTTGTTCCCAGCTAGTGTTGGTACTGAAGAAAAGCAGCTAGTATCACCTTCTGCTCTCCTAGAGCAGCCAGGTGCTGAGGCCTTATTTATAATGTCCTTCAGTGAGTCAATTGCTACCACCTGTTTTCCTTGAGACCTCAGCTTGTTCCATTTCTAAACAGGCTGCATCTCTAATTATATCATGTTCTTAAGGCTTCAAGCAAAACTGTAGTCTTTGTAAGAAACCTATTCTTTCTTTCCTTCATTCAGGCTTCGCTAACTTATTTCCAACAGGTCTCTGTTCTTTGTTGTCAGCTGTAGTAAAATCAAAGGTCCCTGTGGTGGGTGCCAGAAGAGAGAGTGGCACCCATCTTGATGTGTATTCTCCAAAGAGAGCAGGCAGCCCTGCATCAGCTTGGGACAACAGTCATTTGATAAAGCAAGGAAGGCCTTTTGTGACCGGTACCATGAGATTAAATGGCACGTCACAGGATCCTTTGGATCATAATGAATGATTTCTGTAGTCGTACACTGACAAGAGAGATTTGGAAGTGCACTAAGCAGAGGAGGCTTAATGTCTGGACTCAGCAGGGCAGGGCAAAAAGAGGCGGGAACTACATGTTAGCTTCTCAAAAGCTTCAGAAAAAGCAGATCTGAAAGGCATGGTGGCTTGGTGTATTCACCAGAAAAAGGCAGCACTCAGCTGTGCAAATCAAGCACTGTGGAAGCCAGAGCTATGGACTGGTGTTAACCAGAGAGTGGGCCGGGGAATGCAGGTCTAGCAGAGTAGACAAGAACTACACTCTGGGGCGTTGTACCCCACCCAACCTGCATTGCCACCCCAGGGGGAAGCCTTTGGCATGTTAACGGGATAGTGTATCTCCTGGCTGTCTACCCATTCTATTTTCTCTTGCCTGAACAGCACAGAGTGTAGAGAACAATTCATTCACCTGCCTCACATGCTGTGACAAACTGGGAATTTTCTGGTTTCAGAGTAGCAGCCGTGTTAGTCTGTATTCGCAAAAAGAAAAGGAGTACTTGTGGCACCTTAGAGACTAACAAATTTAAGAATTTTCTGTAATTTTCTGTAATAGTTGTATGAATGATGTGCCTGGCAGTGACTTACTTGACTAGAGCTTGCTATCCAGTAGGTGCAAAAAGGTTAAAAGGGTGCTCTTGGGGCAGAGCAGGAGACATGAGAAGTGTGTGTGTCACTAACTGTCTGGGTTGGTATAACTGGGTCATTAAAAGACTGGCTGAAGCTGACCCATATCAGTGGAGGGTCTGGAAAAACAAGGGGAGCCCCAACCATGCAACAATTGACACATCCATGAGAAACTATGACAAGCAGAACACATGAACTCAGCATGGGTCTAGAGGAGAACAGTGGGCCAAAAGATGATGAGAAGCTAGGACAAAAACTGGCCTTTGGCGAGACACAGGGCTCTCATCTGGGACTGAAAGACACAGAGCCAAGGTCAGGGGAGAAAGCCGAAATGGATTCCAAAGCAGCTTAGCTGGCTGATTGCAGGGTCTTGGCCAGAATGGACTATATCTTCATCTTTGCCTCTCTTGGCTAACCAAGGATTTGCCAGTGATGTGTTCCAGTTGACTAATAAACCCTGCTCCATTTTGGAAAGGCAGCCTGAGGTCACTGCAAATACTTGCTGAAGTGCATTTGTCCCTGAAGGGTGTAAAGTCTCTGATCAGGAGTCTATCTCAGTTGACTCACTGGGCAGAGTTCACGGTGTGAAGCAGGAGTGCTGGAGTCCAGGCAGTCAGACTCGAAGGCAGTGAGGCCTCATGGCCTACCCTGAAGAGAGTGGGACCTCCTGGGGGTCTGGCACACTGAAGGGATTCCTCTGAGGGACTGTTTAAAAGCTGGGGGATAGCACAGATCCTGTGGATCTCTGACACACATGTAATAAGTAAATTCCATGAGTTTCTTCTGCAAGAACTTTATTGCCATAAAGCAGAAGGGTCATTCTAAATTCAGTGCCAGTCAATGTTTTACTTGTGAAGTTCCTAAGGTTGAGGGAGGGAGAAGAAGGAAGGAAGTCACATACAGAAGGCAGTTTGTGTAGTGCTTAGAGGAGGATGGTTGGTGTCTGGACTCCTGGGTTTTATTTGCAGTTCTCGGGGGACAGAATGGGTTTAGTGATAAGAGGGTAGGTCTGAGAGTCAGAAGACCTGGACTTTGCTCTCAGCTCTGTCACTGACTTGCTGTGTGACCCGTGCCTCAGTTTCCTGGTCTGTAAAATGAGGGCCATGGTGCATTGAACTCCTGGGAATACAGGTGCTAAGTACCTGTAGTAATGGGCACTGCTCTCTGAGGCCATCATGCTGAAGGGCAAAGAGGGGAAAGGGCAGTTAGTAAAGAGTGTGACTGTGCAAACGGTCGGGCTGTAGAGAGGGGAAGGGGGCACCTGTTCCCCGGCAGGACGACTATGGACTCTTTGGAGCCAGGGATGCTGGGCTTGTCCAAGGGGTCAGGCAGCAACTCAGCGACAGCCAACAATAGAACCCAGGAGTCCTGGCTCCCAGCCCCCTCCCCAGCTCTAACCCTGCAGAGCCCACTCCCCTCCCAGAGCCAGGGATGGAACCCAGGAGCCCTGGCTCCCAGCCCCGCCCCTCTAACCACTAGGCCCCTCGCCCCTCCCAGAGCCAGGGACAGATCCCGGAGTTGGAGGTGCCTGTCTCTTTAAGGAGCACGACCGGAATGACGTCATCGCGGCTCTTCCGCGCGGAAGCGGAAGCGGAAGCGGAAGTTCCTTCCATGCTGAGCGCGCGCGGGGCCACGCTGGCTGGCTGGGCCCGGGCCGCTGAGGGGCCTCGGGGGGGGCCGGGGCCGGGGCCGGGACGGGCCGCGGAGCTGCGGAGCCTTCGCCGCCCGCTGCCGCTGCCCGGGCCCGGGCGCAGCGCGGCGCAGAGCGACCCGCAGGGTGAGCGGGGGCGGGGCCGGGGCGCGGGGGAAGCGGGAGAGGCGGGGGCGGGCGGGGCTGGGGCGGGGGAAGCGGGAGGGGCGGGGGCGGGGCCGGGGCGGGGGGGAAGCGGGAGAGGCGGGGGCGGGCGGGGCCGGGGCGCGGGAGAGGCGGGGGCGGGCGGGGCTGGGGCGGGGGAAGCGGGAGGGGCGGGGGCGGGCGGGGCCGGGGCCGGGGCCGGGGCGCGGGAGAGGCGGAGGCGGGGCGGGGCCGGGGCTGGGGCGGGGGGGAAGCGGGAGAGGCGGGGGCGGGCGGGGCCGGGGCGCGGGAGAGGCGGGGGCGGGCGGGGCTGGGGCGGGGCGCGGGGGAAGCGGGAGAGGCGGGGGCGGGCGGGGCTGGGGCGGGGGCGCGGGGGAAGCGGGAGAGGCGGAAGCGGGCGGGGCCGGGGCGGGGGCGCGGGGGAAGCGGGAGGGGCGGGGGCGGGCGCGTGGCCGCGGCCCGGGCCGGCTCCTCTCCGCAGGGCAGCGGGAGCCGGGGCCGGGTGGTGGCTCCGCGGCCGCCCGTGCGCAGCTGCAGCGGGCGGGTGACGGGGGCCTCGCTCGGCCCCAGACCCCGGGGCCGGGTCGCCGCGGCGGCAGGGGACAGTCCGGGGGAGGAGCCGGGCGCTCACTTGCTGCTGTCCGCAGGCTGGCGGGAGACTCTCCAGGCCACCGCGACCGTCCTGCAGGCGGGCGGCCTCGTGGCGGTCCCCACCGACACCGTCTATGGAGTCGCGTGTCTGGCCCAGAGCTCTCACGCCGTCAGAAAGATCTATGATCTGAAAGGGCGAAATGGAGGTAAACCCCTGGCCATCTGCCTTGGAGACGTGGAGCGTATCTACAGGTGAGCATGTGCCGTGGCTGGAGCCACTTCAGGGATTCTGTCAACCTCGGGATGACTCGATCTCTTAAAAACCGGCTTTTGTGAAACCATCAGAAATAAGCCACGCTTTATTAAACCGGGGCAGAGAGTTGTTTTAAAGCAAGCTTTCCTTTGCAGCGCTTGGGCGCCTTCCAGGTAGCTACCGTCGGCTTTGTTTTCAGTTTTTAATACTCCGAGGGGTGTATAATAAAAGCAATAGTGAGTTGAACTAATCTGACTTCATGGTTGGTGCTGAGAGAAATGCAAGCTCTTTAAATCACAAAAGTAAATGCAACGCTCAGAATTCAGTTTTAATAGCTAACGTTGGTGACGCTGGGGAAAAAGATGAGTTTGCAAATATAGATTTTTAAGTTGTATCCTCTCTGAGCATCTCGAATCTGTGTCCAGCACAGCTTACAGTAGAGCAGGTACCTTCTCCCATATATTGAAATGGGGGACAGATGTACCTAGAGAGCCCAGGGAAGGGAAATCTCCCTCAGAGAGGGGTCATGGACTACCAAAATTCTCACTCTGTGATGCTTTAATCAGGGAGGGCCAGCCTGTTTTTGTGGCATTTTGCTTCCTGTCTCATTACAAAAGGTTCCCCCCCTCCCCCCCCCCGCTCTCCTACTGGTAATAGCTCACCTTACCTGATCACACTCGTTACAGTGTGTATGGTAACACCCATTGTTTCATGTTCTCTGGGTATATAAATCTCCCCACTGTATTTTCCACTGAATGCATCCAATGAAGTGAGCTGTAGCTCACGAAAGCTTATGCTCTAATAAATTTGTTAGTCTCTAAGGTGCCATAAGTCCTCCTTTTCTTTTTGCGAATACAGACTAACACGGCTGCTACTCTGAAACCTGCCTCAACTGTGCAATAGCAAAAATGTAAAACTTCAGGGGAGGGAGTTGTGGTAGCTGGGAGCATGGAAACACTCCCAGTGATGGTTAGTCTCTTGTGACTGTATCTTGTAGCGATTTTAAGTATATCTCAATGTACTTTATAGGTACTGTCATGTCAATGTGCCAGAAGAGCTGCTACGGGACCTACTCCCAGGACCTGTGACCCTGGTATTGCAGCGCTCAGAAGGACTCAATAAAGACCTGAACCCTTTCACATCGGTAAGTCTTTGGGACATGACACACATCTCCGCAATTTGACAGGTGACAATCTTCTTCTTTGTGTGTCGTTCTTTGGCCTTCCCACTCACATTTTTGTGCGTTCACGGCATTCAGCATTGATTGACATCTTCTTGAAGCCAGTTCCTGCCCTGTCAATAACAAACATGAGCCAAGATGGACACATTTGTAGGTGTCCTTGTCACCTATCTGAATGTGATGTGACTTGTAGTTTTTGATGTGCTGGGTGCTTACCTCAAGACGGCTTATGAAGCTGGTAGAAAGACCTATCCTTCCTTTTCTGTGGTCCAAATTTTATTCTGTGGGCCACATCCAGAAGTAGAATTCTAGAATCAGATCACTTGTTTTAAAGGATTTAGAATTTACCCATTAAGGTGCTAATGGGGGTTAAGAAGTAATAAAACTAAATTAAATAAGATAATAGCTCACCTGTTAGTGAGAACCCTGAGGAAAAAGTTTCTGGCACTTGACTCCCAATGTCAATCTCAATATTTGTAACAGAACATTGGAAGCAGCAGTTGAGGGTGTTGCTGTCCAGCTGAGAAATTCCCTCAGTAGGGCCACAGGCTGTCCATAGTTCAGACCCCCAGTTTAGTTCCCTCTCTGACAGTCCAAAAATTAGAAGTTGAACTTCAGTGACATATCAAGGCAGAAATATTTTTAATGGTATGCAGTTCATCCCCCTTCCCTATTCCAGTCTCAGAGAGGAGACGGGCAGTGGCTTCGCTGTAGTCAGTGAATGTGCTCAGACCCTGGGGCATGTGCAGCAGTAAAGAGATTCCCTCACCCTGCCTTGGGGTGGGAGATGCCAGCTGCACTGATCATAGGGAGGCAGGGACAGCAGGCCCAGCCCCCGCTTAGCTGACTCTGAGGCTGTAGAGACCCAGCAGCCACTACCTCCCCTTCCAGCCATGCCTGAGACAGTGGCACAGCAGCCCAGTGGCCAGGGACCCACCACCTGCACAGGAGGTAACAGGCTGGGGTGCCCTTAGTACCTCCCAATGGGAGAGCACCTGCCAGGGACCTGGCACTGTAGGCTGGCAGGAAACTGGAGGCCCTGGTACTTCCCAAGCCTCCTGTAGGAGGGGGGAAGCTAGAGCCCTTACAGGCTTTCCACACGGGGCCTTTGGGGCTGAATGGTACCAGCTGCTCCTGCACTGTGTGGGTTATGCCCTGCCATGGCAACAGGGCATGTCCCAGCACAACTGAAAATTGTTAAGTGGACGGGGTAGCAGCTAGATGGAATTATTATGTGGGCCAAATCCAGCCCTCAGGCTGCCATTTGGACCACACTTCTTTAGGTCAGCAGGGCTTCATACAACATAATGGGATACATCTGTAGCTCAATGACTGTTGCCTATAAATGCATCCTCTCTTTGGCTGTTGCATATAAACACACCTCTCTTCTCTTGTAGTTGGTTGGCGTTCGTATTCCAAATCACACTTTCATTAGGGAGGTGGCACAGGCTTGTTCAGGACCACTGGCTTTAACGAGCGCTAACATCAGTACTCGGGCGAGCACACTGACCATCTCGGTAAGGCTGGTTTTGTCACTGGGGAGAACTGCCATGCTAGGATTTCAGATAGGAGTTGGGAGAAGCTACTAACCTGTTGTACAGTAAACCCCAGGACCTTTCCCCCAGTGGTTGTGCCTCATCCTTCTGTTACAGCCCCCCTTCACAATAGACTATAGATCCCTGCTGCTGTGCTGGGAGCCTCCCTAAAGGTTGAGGAAGGGCAGAGTTTAAAATGCAGACTGTTTAAAGGCTTCCGGTGTACTTTACTAAACATGATTATGTAGCAAATGGTTCTGAACCTGAGAATCTTTAGAGGGCACTTGTAGCTCCTAAAATAGTGAAAGCCTGTGTTCTGATGTCTATGGTGCGTTCAGATCAGAAGCTCAGAGAAATGAGATCTCTTCCCTGATACTAGAGACCTACAGAGCTTCACTTGTGGTATCCATTTAAAAACTAAAACAAAAACCCCTCAAAAGCTTAGTTGGCTGAACCCAATTTTCCCTTCTTGTCTCAGGAATTCCAAGACCTTTGGCCTCAGTTATCGCTGGTCATTGATGGAGGTGCAATTGGAGATATCCAGAGTCCAGAGTGTCGTCTGGGGTCAACTGTGGTTGACTTGTCTGTATCTGGGAAATACACCATTATTCGGCCTGGCTGGTAAGCACTCTTTGCTGACCATAGCTGCAGCTTTCACTTTAGGTAAAACAAAATGCAACTGAAAGTTAAAACATGGGGCTTGTTTTGCCCATTTCCCTACAGTGGTTAGTGTAGGATGTTGTCAAAGTGCAGCATTCTCTAACACCTAACTAATTTGCCTGTCCAGAGATGCTGAAAATTGACAGATATTGGGTTTAGCAGGATATAACTTGCTATTTCATAATATACCCCTCTTTTTGCACTGCTGGGCTGAAGATAACCTTGCTCAGCTGGTTCTCGTTTTTTCCCTACACTGCAAAATACAAAACTGGAACCAACTGAGTTCTGCAAATGGGAACTTATTTCTAGTCACCACTCCACTTGCCTTTATTTCCATAGTGCACTGACACCGACAGTTGAAATCCTGGGAAAGAAATATGGCTTGACATCAGAACCTTCTTCTTCGTGAGATACCAAACTCTGGAAGCTGTGAGGAGTCGGTAAAACTGGGCACCATGTGCCTGTCTCTTCAGGAAGCCAGTGTCAAAGGCCTTGTTTAATAAGGTCAATGGTTGTATCAGTCCTCATGTCTCACCCTGGGTCTTTTCATCATTTGTGTGTAATGGGTATTGGTCTGCTGTGCATGTTTGTAAGAAACCAAGTACTCCTGACCTCCTTGTGCAAGTGTAATATCCCTGATTACCGTACAAGGGATCTTTTGCCTTGTGCAGTGGGGTTTACTAGGATTTGAAATAAACGTCTATTTGCGATATCTTGGCAAACTGCTGTTCTTGCATGGGACAGAGGATAGTGTTTTACTGAAATACCTATGTACAGCACTTGGGTTTGATTCGGATTTAAAGGCAACCGATTGCCGTTTTGACTTAAACACACGCCACAGTTTTTAAATGTTTCTTCTGTTTTACTTAGAAATATCAGGAATACACAGTCTCCTCTTGCTTGGTTTTGCAGGAATGAGCTTTGACTCCTTTAGTAGAGAGAATCTGTCTTCTAACTGTCTGAGTGTTTGGCTTAAATAGTAGAGCACCTGAAAGAGAAATGGCTTTTTATTTTGGCTTAATCTGTTTCTCATGATGCCATAATCTTACTGTTCTCCAGCAAAAAATAGTGAGTCTAGACCTGATATTTCTAATGGTGCCAAGCAGGAGAAACTTTTCAGCTGCTCTTTAGTTGTCAAAAAAGCATCCCTTTTGCAAATCATCTAAGTTTTACTTTTAAGTGATGGTTGCTAATCCTGATACTAGACTAAATTGTTATTTTTTTTTCCTTGTAAAAGGTGAATGCACTTCAGGATCTGTCCTATCTTTTGAGTCCCTCATGAACTGTTCCCTTCATCACTCATGAAGTTGTTGCTTTCCCTATTTAGCTGACCTGCAGACTAGAATCAGTCTGTAGTTTTTATAAATCTTAATTCAGTGAGATTATTAGAACAATAGGAGGAGGCCAAAAGGGTCTGAGCCAGTATTTATTCTTCTGGGAACACTAAAATGAAATTAATCTGTTCATGTTGATATTTATTAGTGTTTAAAAACTGGTGACCAAACTGTGTTTTTTGAAACACAATTCTGTGTAATAAATGCTTAGATTTAAGGTGTTTGGATCTCTGCAATGCCTCTTTGTGTTAGTGCCATTAAAGTGTAAATTTTATACGTACACTGTTACCTTCTGGAGGTGGTGGCTTTTCATCTTTCGAAGACTAATCTCTGTGCAGCCTACCGTTACTTGTAGAGATGAGGGTTTGACTAGCAACTATCTGCTAAACCAGGCCCATCATGCAGCAAGACATGGAACAGCTGGACTTTTATCAAATCTTGAAAAGATGAACAAGGGCTTTATAACCCAGATGCTTTTGTGAGTGAGACAGAACCATAGGATAGCTTTTTGCTTATTTCACTCTTGCACTAAGCTGGCAGGACCTGATGAAGTGTATAAAATTTGCAGATGACTCTTAAGGTGGGAGGGGTTGAAAGCACTTCAGAGGACAGGATTAGAATGCAAAATGACCTTGACAAACTGGAAAATTGGTCTGAAACCATCAATAAGATGAAGTTTAATAAAGACAAGTGTAAAGTACTTCACTTAGATAGGAAAAATCAAATGGGGCAGGAAAGCTGAAAAGGATCTGGGGGTTACAGCGGATCACAAATTGAATATGACCCACCACTCACTATGATACAGTTTCCAAAAAAGGCATTCTGGGCTGTATTAACAGCAGTGTTGTATGTAAGACATGGGAGACCATTGTTCTATTGTACTCAGCCCCACTAAGGTGTTGGCTGGAGTGTTAGGTTCAGTTTTGGGTGCCAGATTGGGAAGAGACCAGAGGAGAGCAACAAACGTATGAGGTTTAGAAAACCTGACCTATGACAAAGGGTTGTTAAAATGGGTCTTGAGAAGACTGATGGGGTGGGAATCTGATACATTTTCAACCATGTCAAATGCTGTTATCACAAGGACAATGATAAATTGTTCATGTCCACTGAAGGTAGGACAAGGTTTAAACGGCTTAATCTGCAGCAAGGGAGATGAGGTTTAGGTTATTTAAGAACAGGTTAGACAAACACCTGACTGGGATGGTCTAGGTTTACTTGGTCCTGCTTGAGTATAGGGAATGGGCTAGATCAGGGGTTCTCACACTTCACTGCACTGTGACCCCCTTCTGACAACAAAAATTACTGCAGTATATTACCCCAGGTGCGGGAGCCAATTCCAAAGCCTGGTGAGGCCAAAACTGAAGCTCAGGGGTTTGTGCCCCAGGCCCAGGGCCTGTTCCCTGAGCCACAGTCTGAGAACCACTGAACAAGATGACCTCTTGAGCTCCCTTAGAATCTTACACGTCTGTGATTCTAATTCTCTCGACTGAGCGTGAGTGGCTAGATAGTGTGTTTTCAATCATTTGCATTAAATGGAGAAAAATGAAACCATCAGTACTGTCACTGTGCAGCAAAAGTCAGAATTTATATAAATTAAGCATAATTAATGTGACAAGGGAGAACCTCATGCACTAACTCGGATCTAAAGCTGCCGCTTCTCACTTTATTGATAAAAAGACAAGTTCAAATGAGTTCTTAAAACACAAATTTAAAAGGGAGTGGATGTACGATAGTTACAAAAAAGGGTATTTATTCTATAGTGATGTAATTTCCTTCTGGGAAAACACATTAGTATCTTCAGTTACATTTTATTGCAAGTGGTCACACTTCACTTGATTCTAGAGTGGAGATAAAACAAAGTTAAGGCCAAGTTTTGAACATGTGAAACACTAAAAGGGCATTTAGTACAGATCACTGCAGTTCATTGGTTGCCAATACAGATAATAGGTTAAATTCCAGCTCTTATTATTTTTAGTTATTTGGATATGTGGCTCACTGAAACCACCCAACCCAAAGCGTATTTAATTGCATGGGTTTGTTCTACAATAAACAGTTTTGAGGAACAATTAACTCTTTGTTTCAACCAGCTAATAAGGGAAGTTAATTGTCAGAGCTGCTAGTGGTGTGTGGAATATGTCATCAGCAGGCAACTGGTGAAGGGCATAGGATAAAATAGATGCTGGGGGTAGGAGCCCAGCTAATATCTAAAATATCACACTAAACATATGCACGGTAAGAAAAACAGATCTCTTGCTCATTCATTCCCTGGCCTGGTCACTTACAGGCCAGTTCAGATCCAGAAGGCTTTAAAAGGGACACCTGTACTGAACTCACAGCAGCAACGGAACAGACTGCTGCTTAGAGACCTCTGCTCACGCACATTTCCTCCTGTGGTTGTGGAGTTGGTGCTAAAACCAGCCTTAGGGCTGTTCATAGAGAACACTCTGTTTAGCTACCTGAACAAACGCACCTGTCCTGAACAGAGACTGGGACCCATAAGCTGTTTTTCTCAACCAATTCTTTTTAACATGACCTTTTTCATAAAGCAAAGACAGGCTGTCTGAAGGCTTCCCATATATAATAATCACATCAGCCATTGCTCCTTCTCCTTGCTGAAGTGTTCTGCCCACCTGCGGGTCAGCTCCAGATACATGTTGGGCTGATGAGGCAGGTAGTCCAGATACAGGCGTGTTAGTGTCTTCTTGGGCACCGCTTTCTCAATCTGAGTGCCTTCATGCCACTCATTGAAGGAAGTGATGGAGACTATCTCTGGCCTCACCATGAGTGCAGCCTGCAGAGCTGTTTCATAATATTTTCCATTGACTCTGTTGCGAGTGTTGTGGTTGTTCCAAGGGCGGATACTAGTGTCAATGTAGCCTGGGCCAACGCTGGGAATGAACATCAGGTTGTTTGAGTCACAGAAGGCTTTGATAGCTTTCCAGTTCTGGTGGGATGAGCCGAAAGAGAAGCCATTGGATGCAAAATATGTGTACATGCCATCGTATCCTGCGGAGAGAATATCATGCTTGTGTCCTTCTTCCACTAGCAGTGCTATGAACACTGCATCATAGGGGGTGTTGCGGAGGGAATGAGAACCTGACTGGGTGAAGAGCTTGGCCCAGGATTCAGGGGGTGTCAGGTAAGAATCATATATGTAAAACATTGGGAGGCTCCGTCCTGTACTGGTCTTGTACTTGTAAAAAGCTGCATGTGATCCATACCTACAGAGAAAGAACAGACCATTTCAGTAAGTGATTGGCGCCTGGGGAGCAAGCCCCATGCTGACTAGCAGGCAGATATGCCCATTACAAAGCAAGTGCAGCCTGAAGCCCAGCTCAATTGCATGCCCTGGTAGTTTCACTTTAGGCCTTTGCATGCTCCCTGTGTCGCCGTTTACCAGAATGGTTCAGCTGCATTGCCCATGATTAGACAGACAAAGGGGAGGATGTTGCACTGGACTGATCAATATTTTAGACCCACTTTACCACCCGAAGGGAATGCCTGGAGAACAAGAAAGCTTTGTTGCATTCCCTGAGAGACTCCATCAGACTAATTTATACTTGAGATATACTGCAGTGATGACCACCATCGACATGCCAATAAATGCACTGGGGACACGTGCGCACTTACAAACTGGCGAGAGATCCACCAATGGATGGTAATAGCTTTTGGTTACTGCCTGGTTCGCCTGTATTCCAGCTAGTGACCCACAGTGAAAAGCTCTTTATTCCCCAGCATTTAAATCTTATTTTCTTGTTACCATCTCTGGCAATGGCCTTTCCTACAGACTCTGGGGCTAATATACTCACTTTACAAGGGTTGCTGAGGATGACATATAAGTAAAGGGCTTGGTGTGATGCTGTTGCAATTCTCTGCTACAGCACCCTGTGGCATAATTTACTTAACAGAGCGAGCAAGAAGTTTAGTACAAGACAGACATGGTTGGCCTGATGCTCTGCTTTGTATCTCAGCACAGAGTTGAGCCTGAACTATGCGCTTGTGGCAGCGACTGAAAGCCAAGACTTACTTGTCTATGATGTATTTAATGTTCTCATGCACAGTGTGGTCGTCGCGCCCTTTGTATGGCTGGATGTGGAAGGCAACCTTCAAAATAAATCATGGAGACATGGTGACCAGCACATGCTTTCCCTGTGACAGTAAGTCCCAGACCCTTTGAAAAGGTCACAGTGTCCATTCATCACAGAGCATCCAGAAGCTGCCTAGGCAGCCCCCTTGCAGGAAACAGACGGAGGGTCTGTTCCATCATAATAGGGCATCATAAATACTAACAAATTGAGTTAGTCTTTAAGGTGCCACCAGACCCCTCGTTGTTTTTGTGGATACAGGCTAACATGGGTACCCCTCTGAAACATAATAGGGCATGTAACCTATCCGTTTGTCCAGATTAGTTTTAATAGTTGCGAGAACAAGCTGTAAAGCCCTCTCATGAAGTGATGCTTGTTTGTGCTCAGCTGTTGCAAAATAAAGACTCCCCACTACCTCCCATAATGACCCATTAAAAATAATACAAAGCCACTGAGACTGCAGAACAGGCGGCTGCTGGAGAAGCACAGTGGCAATTCCTGGCTAATTTGAGCAATTAGTTTAACAGCTTCAAACAACAAGAGAGAGCAGTCTTACCTTTATGGTATATCTGTGTGCAGCATCCAAGATAAATGGCACAAGACTATCTGATGGCTCCCCATTATCATCTGCCAGACCAGGTGGGTACCAAGACAAAACCAGGACTCCTGCAGCAAGTTGCAGAAGGAGATCAGGACCAACCAAATGCATTGATATTTAAACCTTGCCTGCCTTCTGCCTCTCCCATGCAGTACCAGAACTCAACCTTATTTCTAGTCATTCTAACAATTGGACAGAGTCCTCTAAGCTTAGTTGTCAAAGCAGTTAAATCTCAGATTTAGAAAGGAGATCCCTTAAAATAGGAGGATCTGAACCACTGGCTCTACCCAGCTTGGATCCTCTGTTTTGATGATACCCAGGTGCGGGGAGATGGTTATAATTGTCCTCAAGCATTTGCAGGATGTCCGTACCAGTAGGTATAATTCGTAGCAGGGTAACAGCTTGAGAATTCCTCAGAATGAAGTTAAATTCTCAATCCTTTTCTCAATAGCACCATCCATGGCAGATTTCTACAGGAGGAGCTGTTCTAAGTGCCTGACCTAGTGCATAGTGGAAAGACACTAGTCTGTATTAATAATATGTTCCAGTTTAGTTATGTGGAAGATCTGCCGCAGAGGTGTTTTAAATCCTGTTATACCACAAAGACACTGCATCTGGAATGGAAAAGATTCATTGAAAGAACACTGGTAAACACTGTAACGTGACCTTTCTCGAAGGAAAAGCCTCTGGCTTGAAAGGAGGTTTTTGTTCACCAGCCCTGTAATTTAATAATGGAGCTGTCCATAGCAGGGGGTGCTGAAATGTCACCTGTGCTTAACAGTCCCAAACTAGCAAGCTGTTTCTCAGGTGATGGTTGGAGAACTATTAGACTGAATGCTGCGAGCAAAGCCACTTTAATACAAGGCCAGATTAAGATGAACTGACACAAACTGACTTCCCATTGCTCATTATTTGATTAATGAGAATATAAAGATGTCATAACCTGACTCACTCACTTGTCACTGAAAAGGAGCCAATTTTGATAATGATAGTTTGTTTTGATCTGGTTCACACTATCTTCCTGCTGTGATCTCATCTGATCTTGAAAGCAGACTGGGCTGGGCCAGTACTTGGATGGGAAATCTCCAAGATAAAAAAAATACCACACTCAATGCTACATGAAGAGGTGCTGGTGACAGAGAGAATGTACAACTAATTCAGGCCCATTCTAGGGAGCAGTCGGCTGCCACATCTCAAACAGAGGTCCTGAACTCTTGGAGTCAAAGGTCCCTGATATCTTTCGTGTCACGAGAGCTGGATGTTTGCCCCATTCAAGAGTCAGCTTTGGCAATTTATAGCATCTGTTTAATTTTGGAATTCACTTGTCCCAGGGGATCTTGTACAACACAGAAATTTGAAGGGGCTGATCTCTTAATAAAATATATTTTGGTACCAGTGCTAATAGGCTGTTCAATACAGTACATAATTGCTCTGCTGTATTTATACTACTACACTTTGCAACCTACACAGTAAAATATGCAAGTTAAAAAGAAAACACTTAGCCTTGAAGGCAAGCATAGAATGAACCCAATCTATCAATACTATTTTCATTCCAGCAACACCTTCTGGAAGTCTTAAATAACTTTCTTTCCCTTTTTGTGAAGGCAAAAGGCATACTGTTTGCCAATTTTTAAAAGTTAAGGTTGAATAGCTTTGCTACAAGCTGCATTTTTGATGAGTTTTAACCAGTGCTTTCTAAGTCTTCATATAGAAGTTATACTCCAGTTTGTAGAATGAAAGTCTCTCAGATCCTTGCACTCAGCCAAAGGCTCTTTTAATGTCCTGGGGTTTGTAACTATGCATCCCCATGCTGCAAACACTCACCTGCTTAACTTGAGTCATGCAAGCAGCCCCCTTAACTTCACTGTGAGTGCTCACATGAGTAAAATTAAGCATGCAGTTAAGTATTTGGAGAAACACTTACTAAAAGGTTCATTTTCCTCGACATTCAGCCTAAATTTTCCTTTAATTTATTCCTATTACTCCTACCGTGACTGCCTTGTTTCGCCCTCAGTGTCTCCTCTCCCACCTTGGTGCTTACATCCTTGTTAACTTAACCCCCTTGTCACCATCTGGCCTTCACCATGGGTTAAAGGTACAAAGCAACGTAGTCTTTCTCAGGAAACTTCACTGTGAATGAAAATTCAAATACATACACCCGAACATTGAAAGTTGTGATGCTATCCTCTCTGAATTGGGGTTAAAGCAGTTTATGAGTTATTTTTCCAGTATTTTAAAAATATTAACTTGTGTACCCCTGATGGATTTAAACACTAATGCTCGACTCCAGCAAGCAGATCTGTGCCTGGAACACCAGTGATTTCGCTGCGGTGCTGCAGGGATGCAGAGGCTCACCTGCACACATCCGCTTGTAAGACTGGGGCCTCGTTTGGTACTCAACATCTATGAAAGCGTTAGGTGCACTGATAAGACGATGAAACATATGTCAGGACATCCTTACCAATTGCTGCCGCTCTCAGCTGGTTCATGTGCTCCTCCAGCACTTCAGGGTCCCTGGAGCTGTAAGGTCCCAGCTCAGGGTAGAAGCTAGAGCCAATGTCCTCTGGGGGGCTGTGCCGCCCTTTGGGGTAGCTGGCAGATATCTTGGGGTCCCAATGCGGCACCATGACATGGTCCCAGTGCAGGTACTTTCCTTCAAAGTGGGTGTTCCCATACCACATGTAGTAGAAGATGTGCAGGTCATAGTACACAGACGGTGTTGGTGCCTTGGCGTCACTGCTGGTAGCCACCTGAGGCCGGGAGATGGCCTCATGGGAGACAGAGCGCCTTTCCCCTCGCTCCACGAAGGGCACCAGCTCCAGCCCTGGGGCCAGGTCTGAGAAGCCGTCAGAGGGTTTCAGAGTCCGCAGGCCCATCATGGTGCCGAAGATGAAGAGGGTGAAGAGGAAGAGGGCAATGCAGGCTCTGCGCCTCAGCCGGGCCATGGCGCCGGGGGCTGCACCAGGGGAGGGGGCAGCCAAGGGTCCGTCAGTCACCCTCCCCCCCAATAGCGGATGGGCTGGGGAATGGGGTCAGGGCCAGCACAGGCCAGTGGGATTGGGGTGGGCAGTCTGTCACGGGGGAGGGAGGCAGGGGGGTTGGTCAGTCAGTCAGTCGGGCCCAGCAGTGCGGGAGTCGGTCGGTCACTGGGGGAGAGGTGGGCCCGGGTGGGTCGGTCTGTCACTGGGACAGGGGGTGTCAGCAAGTCGGGCTCAGCGGTGGGTCAGGCCCTGGTGGGCTGGTCGGGTCCGTCAGTCCCCGGGGGGCGGGTGTGTGTGTGTGTCACTCTGTCGGTCAGTCCCCGGGGGGGGGTCGGGCACGGGGGGGTCAGTCGGGCGCGGGGGCGTCGGTCCCCGAGGGGGGTTGGTCGCTGGGGGTGGTCGGTCGGTCACGGGGCCGTGGGGGGGGGTCGGTCGGTCAGTCACGGGGGTGTGGGTCGGTCACACGGGGGGGTCAGTCGGTCACGGGGCCGTAGGGAGGGGTCGGTCGGTCACGGGGGGGTGTGAGGGGGGGTCAGTCGGTCAGTCACAGGGGTGTGGGTTGGTCACGGGGGGGTGGGGGGGTCGGTCACTCGGGGGGGGTCGGTCGGTCACACGGGTGCGGGGAAGCGGGTCGCGGGGGGGGTCGGTTGGTCACGGGGGGCACGGGGGGGGTCGGTCACACGGGTGCGGGGCAGCGGGTCGCGGGGGGGTCGGTCGGTCACGGGGGGGGCGCGGGGGGGTCGATCGGTCACGGGGGCGCGGGGGGGTCGGTCACACGGGTGCGGGGCAGCGGGTCGCGGGGGGGTCGGTCGGTCACGGGGGTCGGTCGGTCACGGGGGGGGCGCGGGGGGGTCGGTCACACGGGTGCGGGGCAGCGGGTCGCGGGGGGGTCGGTCGGTCACGGGGGAGCGCGGGGGGTCGGTCGGTCACGGGGGGCGCGGGGGGGTCGGTCACACGGGTGCGGGGCAGCGGGTCGCGGGGGGTCGGTCGGTCACGGGGGGCGCGGGGGGGTCGGTCGGTCACACGGGTGCGGGGCAGCGGGTCGCGGGGGGGTCGGTCGGTCACGGGGGGCGCGGGGGGGTCGGTCACACGGGTGCGGGGCAGCGGGTCGCGGGGGGTCGATCGGTCACGGGGGGCGCGGGGGGGTCGGTCACACGGGTGCGGGGCAGCGGGTCGCGGGGGGGTCGGTCGGTCACGGGGGGCGCGGGGGGGGTCGGTCGGTCACGGGGGGCGCGGGGGGGTCGGTCGGTCACACGGGTGCGGGGCAGCGGGTCGCGGGGGGTCGGTCGGTCACGGGGGGTCGCGGGGGGTCGGTCGGTCACGGGGGGGCGCGGGGGGGTCGGTCGGTCACACGGGTGCGGGGCAGCGGGTCGCGGGGGGTCGATCGGTCACGGGGGGGCGCGGGGGGGTCGGTCGGTCACACGGGTGCGGGGCAGCGGGTCGCGGGGGGTCGGTCGGTCACGGGGGGCGCGGGGGGGTCGGTCGGTCACACGGGTGCGGGGCAGCGGGTCGCGGGGGGGGTCGGTCGGTCACGGGGGGCGCGGGGGGGTCGGTCGGTCACGGGGGAGCGCGGGGGGTCGATCGGTCACGGGGGGCGCGGGGGGGTCGGTCACACGGGTGCGGGGCAGCGGGTCGCGGGGGGGGTCGGTCGGTCACGGGGGGGCGCGGGGGGGTCGGTCGGTCACGGGGGGGCGCGGGGGGTCGGTCGGTCACACGGGTGCGGGGCAGCGGGTCGCGGGGGGTCGGTCGGTCACGGGGGGCGCGGGGGGTCGGTCGGTCACGGGGGGCGCGGGGGGTCGGTCGGTCACACGGGTGCGGGGCAGCGGGTCGCGGGGGGTCGGTCGGTCACGGGGGGCGCGGGGGGTCGGTCGGTCACGGGGGGCGCGGGGGGGTCGGTCGGTCACGGGGGGGCGCGGGGGGTCGGTCGGTCACGGGGGGCGCGGGGGGGTCGGTCGGTCACACGGGTGCGGGGCAGCGGGTCGCGGGGGGTCGGTCGGTCACGGGGGGCGCGGGGGGGTCGGTCGGTCACGGGGGGCGCGGGGGGGTCGGTCGGTCACACGGGTGCGGGGCAGCGGGTCGCGGGGGGGTCGGTCGGTCACGGGGGAGCGCGGGGGGTCGATCGGTCACGGGGGGCGCGGGGGGGTCGGTCACACGGGTGCGGGGCAGCGGGTCGCGGGGGGTCGGTCGGTCACGGGGGGCGCGGGGGGGTCGGTCGGTCACACGGGTGCGGGGCAGCGGGTCGCGGGGGGGTCGGTGGGTGCCCGGCTCGGGCGGTCCCAGCCCGCGCGGCCCCCGCGGACGAGGCGACGCGCGCTCAGGGGCGCAGCGGCCCCGCCCCCGGTCAGGCGCGGCTCGGCCAGCGGGGCGGCGGCTCCGCTCTGCGCTGCGGGCCCGACCGGAGCCGTCCCCGCCCGGCAGCGGGGGAGCTGGGGACCCCTGCTGGCTTCCGCCGGGGCTGCAGCTCCGCACTCCGCCCGCCCGCGCCACTGCGCTTCCACGGCCTGAGCGGATCCCGCAGAAACGTCCCCACAGCGGGAACAGAGGGAGGAAGCGCTGCGGCCGGAATCGGTGCGGGCAGGCCCTACACGCACAGAAACAACCAGCCTGAAGCAGCCCATCCACCGCGGGGGCAAGGAGTCCGGGAACAGTCTACATACGCCGGGGGGGGGGAAGGCTAGAGAGGCCTCCTCACTGTGCCGACTGAGGTGGCTGAGTTCCCCCCCCGGTGGATGGTACAATCCCAGCAGCACCGTGGACGCGTGGGGCCGTGATCTGAATTAACTCCTTCCCTGCTGCACATGGCAGAGGGGCGTTGCTGGCACATGGTGGCATAGATCACATTGGTAGATGCGCAGGTGACAAACAGACAGAGACAAACACCGACAAGATCTCTATCATGCATTCCTACAACTACAATACCCACCTGCTGAAGTGAAGACACAGATTGACAGAGCCAGAAGAGGACCCAGAAGTCACCTACTACAGGACAGGCCCAACAAAGAAAACAACAGAACGCCACTAGCCATCACCTTCAGCCCCCAACTAAAACCTCTAGTTTGGATGAGTGGATGAGTCATTATACAAAGTAAAACTATTTCCCCATGTTTCAGAGTAGCAGCCGTGTTAGTCTGTATTCGTAAAAAGAAAAGGAGGACTTGTGGCACCTTAGAGACTAACACATTTATTTGAGCATAAGATAGCTGGGAGTGCTGGTAGCGTAGGGCCTGAGGAGGGAGTCTACATAGCCAGACAATCCTGCTGTCAGGGTGCCAATGCCTGAGATGATGGGGCGTCCAGGATTTCCAGGTTTATGGATCTTGGGTAGCAGATAGAATACCCCAGGTCGGGGCTCCAGGGGTGTGTCTGTGCGGATTTGTTCTTGTGCTTTTTCAGGGAGTTTCTTGAGCAAATGCTGTAGTTTCTTTTGGTAACCCTCAGTGGGATCAGAGGGTAATGGCTTGTTTTCTCCCCCCCACCCCACCCTCCACTGTTCCTCAGCCGTTCTTGTTAACTGCTGGAAATAGCCCACCTTGCTTGTCACCATGACAGGTTTTCCTCCTCCCCCCTCCCCGCTGGTGATGGCTCATCTTAAGTGATCACTGCCCTTACAGTGTGTATGATAAAACCCATTTTTTCATGTTCTCTGTGTGTGTATATAAATCTCCCCACTTTATTTTCCACCGAATGCATCCAATGAAGTGAGCTGGAGCTCACGAAAGCTTATGCTCAAATAAATTTGTTAGTCTCTAAGGTATTATAAAGGCTCTAGCTGTAATGGTTGCAAAGAGAAGCTCAGAAGCTCAACATGAATGATGCGTAACCGATGTAGCAATGTCTGCCTGAGTCTGCAGAGAGCCTGAAACAAGAGCTCCTCTGAAAAGCACCTTTCTCCTCCTCAGTGATGGAGTAGTGACCCCTTGACAGCTCCAGCTTGGGGATCCTGCTCTTTCTGCCAGTGCACCATAGATGGCTGTCTTGTGCTTTCTTTGTCTGAAGCTTGGGGTTTGTTCAAAAGATTGCATCTCCAGCAGCACAGAGCCCCACAACACCAATCTGGTATACTAGTTCAGTGCTGACTCAAGAGTGAAGAGGGCCATGTATTGAACCCGTAACACCAGGTCCTGGAGCATTGAAGCATTCTTTGGAGGTCTCTGATCTAAACACAGACCATGGTTGTCTCTGCTTTACTTTTGCATTCTAGCAGGGATGCCAGCAGGCAGTGCCAGGTAATTCTGGGAGAGTAGTTTGATTGTGAAGTGTGTGTGTTTGTATGTGCATGTGTACCTATGTTATGTGCATGCATATGGCATGTGTGTGTCAATTGTATAAGGAATATGGCTTTGCAATAAAAAGCTGATAAACCTCGAATATGTTCTATGTGATTTGCTGGTATCCAATGAAGAGGGGCTGTCCAGGGGAATTTAAAATTAAGCAAGATCTAAATTCAAAGGGAAACTTGACCCATTTCCTCTGAGCACTTGGACCCTCATGGGCAGCGCTAGGTACAGAACAATTCTCACCACGAAGAAAGTCTGAAATGTGTTTGGTGATAGATACCATGGTGATTGGCTCCCTAACAATACCTTTATATGGAGATGTATTTGTAATAAAGGGCAGATTCTGGATTGGAATCAGTGGGAACTGAAGATGCTCATCTCCTTGCTGGAGCAAGCTCATAGCTTTGAATGATAATCAGGATCTTGTTGGCCCCTTGGTCTTTGTGTCCTCAAATGGCAGTGGGAACAGAGAGAGGGTCCAGTGGTGGAGAATGAAGCCTGTTGCCATTTGCACTAGAATCTCAAGTGAAACAATTCTAAATAAACAGCTGATAAAAGATTAAACTTATTCAAGAAAAGGAAAACGCGCTCCAGCAAACACTGAAATGTGACGATTAGAGCCATTAATGGGAATAACATTTTAATTGGGTGACTCTGTTATGCACAAATATTACAGACGATAAAACTCCTGCTAAATGGAAACTGGGTAATGAGATAAACCTGTCAAGGGAACAAATCGCCTGCGAATCTGGAGCCGGCGTTTCGTAGCTTCCCAGTAGGTTTGGCTCTGCCAATGACATTACTTTGCTTAATTGAGGCTGACACTTTCTCCAAAGTGATGGTGGTTTCTGGCTGAGGTTTGCTCACAGAATCTGTCCATGCAGAATGACATTCTTTATGAAGAGTTTGGCTAAGTGTTAGTGAGCTGGAGTAACAGCAAGGAGTTTGTCAGCTTGCCTGTGAGAGAGCTGATTGGTTTAGAATCTAATCAGAATTCTCTCTGCCCAGGTTAGAATTTTACTTTCAATCTTGATTCAGCGCTTTGGGCCTATGTATTATAAAATCATTTGTCTTCACCCACAGGTCCATGTGAATCAAGTACTGCACATTCCCTAAGGCGTGCTCTACTCTAGCAATCTATGGAAAAGTCAAACCGCTGAGCGACACAGTTATACCGACCTAACTCCCTGTGTAGATAGTGCTCTGTCAGCAGGAGGGCTTCTCCTGGCCATGTAGCTACAGCCTCTCGGGGAGGTGGAGTGCCTGCACCGATGGGAGAAGCTCTCCCTTCAGCGTAGGTGGCATCTTCACTGAAGTGCTCGAGCGGCGCAGCTGCATAGACGAGCCCTAGGCAAGAGACCTTTACAAAGCTATAAGAGGCTTCCACAGGTGGCTTCTGGAACCAAAGGCACAGCTCCTTTCCTTAAACAAAAATAAAGACATCATCAGAAAGAGCTTGGGAATCAAATGGATCCACTCTCAGATACACATTGAGTTCTGTTCTGTGGCTTTATCACTAGCAGGTCCTTTGGGTATGCAGAGCGTTATGAGCTTAGGTTAGCTGTAAAGTTGGTCTCTAGGGAAGGGAAAGAACATGGTACCGTAGTTTCAGGCTTTCACCATCCAGTCAGCATTTCTGGCTGCTACTCATTCACAGACCTTGCTATCACCTGAGTCTGTGGTACAGATACACTTCTCAGTGCCACAAGTTTATTGAACAGGAGCCAGACCAACATATCAAGCAAGGGGCACCCTTGCCCGTTCAGCTCTGGTCACTCGCATATGGCATTCATTCATGTCAGCATCATCCTAGAAGGAATCACTCCTCCCATTCAATGCAGACAGCTACTGGAGAAAAGTGACTGATTGATGTAAATGCTGATCTGCTTTAAGGCAGGAATTGCACAAGTGGATGCTCGTGGATGCTGGCCAGTGTGCAGTGCGCTAGGGCAAGGAAAGAGGGCGGGGAGCTCTTTTCTGACCCTGCTGCAGCGCCCTGCGGGAGTCTATGGCCATGGTCAGTGGTTCAGCCTACAGCGCTCCTGATGTCACTGAGAGCTATTGGGTTATCCAACTCTTTAAAAACCCAGCCAATAGCTGCTGCTCTCTGGCCACCCAGCTCTGAAGGCAGCACAGAAGTAAGGGTGGCAATACCATGACCCCCCTAAAATAATCTTGCAACCCCTCTGCAACTCCCTTTTGGGTTAGGACCCCCAACTTGAGAAACACTGGTCTCCCCTGTGAAAGATGTATAGTATAGGGTAAAAGCACACAAAAGACCAGATTTCACAGGGGGAGACCAGATTTCATGGTCCGTGACGCGTTTTTCATGTTCGTTAATTTGGTAGGGCCCTCACCACCTAAGATTCACTTCAGCCATACAGGTTTACGTGGAACGTGGGTGATGCACAGGCCTTGTAGGGCTGAAGTGGAAATTATGTGGTATCTAGGCCTGTTGCTGGCTACACAGCACTAGAGTGAATTCCATGCACTGCACACAAACTGAAGAGCCCCAGGTGCAAATATCTCAAGGAAAAGGAAAAGAGCATTTTTTAAAGCATAGAGGCATGTTCGTTGAAACGAATGGCATGAGCAGCTCCACATGGCTTTGCCTCTCAGCGCTTTGAGCAGTGAAGCCTTTGCCAGCCAGAGCTTTTAGTCAGCAAACTGCTCTGTTAGTGCCACCGAAGCTCTTACGTGCTTTAAACACATTCATGTGTTTGCGCCCTGCAGTGGGAGCAGCTGCTGGTCCAGCCGGTCTCCACACACACCAATCTCAGTGCAAGTTACAGAGAGAAGAGTTCGGGTAGCATCAAAAGGCAGCATTTATCTTTCACAGGAAGGAGAGAAATAAATGAGTGCAATGTTATGACATATTCAGTGCTGCCAATGCTTGTGATTTTGTAGCATGTCTTGCAGTACCAGGGGCTTTTCTCGAAGTCCCAGTTTCTGAAGTCATGAGGGTCAAAGAGAATATCAGGTTTAATTTTTTTTAAAAGTAAGTTTCTAGCCCTCATGGTTGCAGAGAAAGAAAAGCTTGAAAATGTGACTCGAGTGCACCCTCATGCTTGGAAACCAGAAGGCAAATCAAAAGACCTCCCACCCTTTCATTTTTCCCCCCAAGTCTCATTATTTTTAAGTCAATCTCATGATTTCCGGGGCATGACTCATAGTTTTTGAATGCTAGGGTCGGCAGTGCTGTGTGTTTATTCATCAGACTCCATTTGCTTGGGCTCCTTTAGGGCCCCTGTTTGTATGTGGATTTCCCCTCCCTGCCAGACTTGCAGTTATTTGCTAGAAATGGGAAGGCCTTTTAATCTAATTTCCGTCCTGCAGTCTCTTCCAGGTGCAGTGAGTGTGTCCCTCTGAGCTGGTTGGTACAGCAAATGTGACGTTACACCCCATATTCTTCATGGAAATTTGGTTATGGTACGAATATGGTGTGACTAAGATATACTTTATGCAAGATGGCTCCTGTAAGGTTTCAACTGGAAAGGTTATGATTTACCGAATGTGATTATCCAATTTGTTTGCATGTATTATTTCTGTATCTAAAGTTGGGAATATTGACTACGTAACAATTACATCTGTGTGTGTACTTGGGAAACGCCCACCAGACAAAAAGAAAAGGAGTACTTGTGGCACCTTAGAGACTAACAAATTTATTAGAGCATAAGCTTTCGTGAGCTACAGCTCACTTCATCGGGGCTCCGATGAAGTGAGCTGTAGCTCACGAAAGCTTATGCTCTAATAAATTTGTTAGTCTCTAAGGTGCCACAAGTACTCCTTTTCTTTTTGCGAATACAGACTAACACGGCTGCTACTCTGAAGCCCACCAGACAGTAAGCAATCAGCCTTAATGGGCCATTAGAAAAAGACAATAGGTTTTTGAAGATGTGGATCCCACATCTGCCTGGAGTTCCTTCCTGTGGACATTGCAAATAAACCTGGTTTCACAGTTGCTTTGACACTTTGACAAAATATCACCTTGGACACTGCTGGTACTTTTCCTCTGTAGGGGGATGGGGATCAAACAAAGGTTTCCTGCCTTAGGAAAATTCTTTTTAAGGCTGGGAAGGGGATTAATCTTGACTCTTTCTTCCATTATCTACCCAAGAAGAAAGACTGCTGAAAATACCTGAAGAGACAAAAGAACTAACCTGAGGGGAAAGGTAGGGGTGAGTCCAGACTGAGTCAGGGATCTAGTTTGTGAAAAGAGATAACTGGCAGTCTAAGCTATAGAAACTCTGATGCTTGCCTAAAATAACATTTAGGGTGAGAGATTACTTCTTGAAACCAGTCTCTTTAGGATCTTAAGTGTAATATGTGTGTTTTGTTTTATTTGCTGAGTAATCTGCTTGGCTCTGTTGCTATCCCTTATCATCACTTAAACAAAACAAATTTATTATATTATAAAAGGTGAATTTTAATATTAAACCCAGTTTGTGCTATTTCTAATGGGGGGGGAGAAGTTGTGCATATCTCTCATCACATTGAAGGAGAGGGCAAATTTTAATGATCTTATGCTGTGCAGATCTTTCTATACAATGCAAGACAGTATTATTTTGGGTTTATTCCCCAAAAGGGGTGTGCACGTGAGTGCTGGGGGAGTCCTCTCACACAGAGCTGACTTCAGTCTGTGTCTGCAGCTGGGTGTGGCCCTACCTGTGTGTGTGTGCTGCAGGAGGCTGGAGAGCCTAATTCAGCAAAACAGGGAGAGAGAATCTAGGCTGGTGGAGCAGGAGGGGCTCAGTAAAACCCCAGTACATCAGGTGGCATCCCAGAAGGGGGGGTTTAACCCGTCACAGCGAGTTAGTTTTGATGTGCTCTGATTCCTTTTCTTGGAGATCTCTCTTCTTCATTCATGCAAAGGGAATTGTGATGAGTGTGACCTTCCAGTCTACAACTCCTTGCATTCCAGTACACTGCAGCCACCAAGAACCAGATGCAGAGATGCAGCCAGTGGGGTTAAATATTCCTGCTCTTTGATGGACAGTGTTAAATTGCACTGTTCAGCCCTGCCATCCCACGGGTAAGTGCTTCATTTCCTGTCAAACAGCTATCTGCAACTGTTCCGGAGAGGTCAAACTGCAGAGGGTAGGTTTCAGAGTAGCAGCCGTGTTAGTCTGTATTCGCAAAAAGAAAAGGAGTACTTGTGGCACCTTAGAGACTAACAAATTTATTAGAGCATAAGCTTTCGTGAGCTACAGCTCACTTCATCGGATGCATTTGGTGGAAAAAACAGAGGAGAGATTTATATACACACACACAGAGAACATGAAACAATGGGTTTATCATACACACTGTAAGGAGAGTGATCACTTAAGATAAGCCATCACCAACAGCAGGGGGGGGAAAGGAGGAAAACCTTCCATGGTGACAAGCAGGTAGGCTAATTCCAGCAGTTAACAAGAATATCAGAGGAACAGTGGGGGGTGGGGTGGGGGGAGAAATACCATGGGGAAATAGTTTTACTTTGTGTAATGACTCATCCATTCCCAGTCTCTATTCAAGCCTAAGTTAATTGTATCCAGTTTGCAAATTAATTCCAATTCAGCAGTCTCTCGTTGGAGTCTGTTTTTGAAGCTTTTTTGTTGAAGTATAGCCACTCTTAGGTCTGTGATCGAGTGACCAGAGAGATTGAAGTGTTCTCCAACTGGTTTTTGAATGTGTTAATTCTTGACGTCTGATTTGTGTCCATTCATTCTTTTACGTAGAGACTGTCCAGTTTGGCCAATGTACATGGCAGAGGGGCATTGCTGGCACATGATGGCATATATCACATTGGTAGATGCGCAGGTGAACGAGCCTCTGATAGTGTGGCTGATGTGATTAGGCCCTATGATGGTATCCCCTGAATAGATATGTGGACAGAGTTGGCAACGGGCTTTGTTGCAAGGATAGGTTCCTGGGTTAGTGGTTCTGTTGTGTGGTGTGTGGTTGCTGGTGAGTATTTGCTTCAGATTGGGGGGCTGTCTGTAAGCAAGGACTGGTCTGTCTCCCAAGATCTGAGAGAGCGATGGCTCGTCCTTCAGGATAGGTTGTAGATCCTTGATGATGCGTTGGAGAGGTTTTAGTTGGGGGCTGAAGGTGATGGCTAGTGGCGTTCTGTTGTTTTCTTTGTTGGGCCTGTCCTGTAGTAGGTGACTTCTGGGTACTCTTCTGGCTCTGTCAATCTGTTTCTTCACTTCAGCAGGTGGGTACTGTAGTTGTAGGAATGCATGATAGAGATCTTGTAGGTGTTTGTCTCTGTCTGAGGGGTTGGAGCAAATGCGGTTATATCGTAGCGCTTGGCTGTAGACAATGGATCGAGTGGTATGATCTGGATGAAAGCTAGAGGCATGTAGGTAGGAATAGCGGTCAGTAGGTTTCCGATATAGGGTGGTGTTTATGTGACCATCGCTTATTAGCACCGTAGTGTCCAGGAAGTGGATCTCTTGTGTGGACTGGTCCAGGCTGAGGTTGATGGTGGGATGGAAATTGTTGAAATCATGGTGGAATTCCTCAAGAGCTTCTTTTCCATGGGTCCAGATGATGAAGATGTCATCAATGTAGCGCAAGTAGAGTAGGGGCATTAGGGGACGAGAGCTGAGGAAGCGTTGTTCTAAGTCAGCCATAAAAATGTTGGCATACTGTGGGGCCATGCGGGTACCCATCGCAGTGCCGCTGATTTGAAGGTATACATTGTCACCAAATGTGAAATAGTTATGGGTCAGGACAAAGTCACAAAGTTCTGCCACCAGGTTAGCCGTGACAGTATCGGGGATACTGTTCCTGACGGCTTGTAGTCCATCTTGGTGTGGAATGTTGGTGTAGAGGGCTTCTACATCCATAGTGGCCAGGATGGTGTTTTTAGGAAGATCACCAATGGACTGTAGTTTCCTCAGGAAATCGGTGGTGTCTCGAAGATAGCTGGGAGTGCTGGTAACGAAGGGCCTGAGGAGGGAGTCTACATAGCCAGACAATCCTGCTGTCAGGGTGCCAATGCCTGAGATGATGGGGCGTCCAGGATTTCCAGGTTTATGGATCTTGGGTAGCAGATAGAATACCCCAGGTCCTGGCTCCAGGGGTGTGTCTGTGCGGATTTGTTCTTGTGCTTTTTCAGGGAGTTTCTTGAGCAAATGCTGTAGTTTCTTTTGGTAACTCTCAGTGGGATCAGAGGGTAATGGCTTGTAGAAAGTGGTGTTGGAGAGCTGCCTCGTAGCCTCTTGTTCATACTCCGACCTATTCATGATGACGACAGCACCTCCTTTGTCAGCCTTTTTGATTATGATGTCAGAGTTGTTTCTGAGGCTGTGGATGGCACTGTGTTCTGCATGGCTGAGGTTATGGGGTAAGCGATGCTGCTTTTCCACAATTTATGGGGTCCCCCCCCTGCTGTGGGTGATGGCTTATCTTAAGTGATCACTCTCCTTACAGTGTGTATGATAAACCCATTGTTTCATGTTCTCTGTGTGTGTGTATATAAATCTCTCCTCTGTTTTTTCCACCAAATGCATCCGATGAAGTGAGCTGTAGCTCACGAAAGCTTATGCTCTAATAAATTTGTTAGTCTCTAAGGTGCCACAAGTACTCCTTTTCTTTTTGCAGAGGGTAGGTAGCTCCAAAGAGGTGAGGAAAAGCTTTAGGTTTTCTATGGCTGGTGCCCAGGAGAAGGGCAAGGGATGGCAATCTGCAGTCCAATGAATTGGCTGTCAGCCTACCCTCCCTGCGTGAGTTCAGTTCCTGTGAATATCAGCAGTGACATTTTATTTATGACTTGGCAACGTAAATTGTTGGTGCAGGAGCTGAAGGCAAAGGGTGGAACCATTTACATGCAAAATATTCTGAGAGTAATGATCAGATGGGAGAGTCATCAGCAATGTGAAATGCTAATGGGAATAGTCGATGTCGAATGATGAGTTCTAATGGGGCAGAAGTGGTGGGGTTGCCAGCTAGTGCTGCATCGTTTCCCGTGTAAATTCTGTATTTTGAGGGCCTCGTGTGATGAATCAGTTTCATTATTGGGATCCTGTCCCCCACCTGCCATACTGATGAAATTCCCTTCATGGAGCAAAGGAATGGAAAGCCCGGAAATGAGGGTTCCTAATTGATTTGAAATTGGGGCATCCATCACCATCGGGGCTGGCTGCCACCTGAGATGACTTCTGAGCTAGTGTTTGTTTGATACATCAATCCACATGGGCTCATTATTGCTGCAAACCCCTGAACCATTCCTTGGAATCCCGACAGGTCCCAAACCCTTCCTGTCCTCCAAATCCATGCTGAGGATGGAACAAGACAGGTTCCCACCTCTAGATGGCACTAGGTCACTGCAGGGAGAGTTTAAACAGGCGCCTTTAGCAGGCTGGGTGTAGGACAAAGAGTATTTCCCAATGTGTTTAAAAGTTAACATGTAATGCAGAGTGTGCAGGGCCCAGCTGTGTTATGTTTGTACAAGGCAACAAAAGCACCTTCGCTTTTCAAGGGTGCTGCAGTCTTTACTTCTCCCGGGGCAGGGGTGTGAGGGGGTAGGTGGGTCAGGAGCAGGCCTGGAGACAGTGCTGCTTGCTGCTGGGGTGCAGAGAGGTTACCAGTTGCTAGTAGGTGCTGGAGCAAAGAAGTCTCGGTTCTGACTGTGCTCAGCACTTGCCACAGCAAAGAGGAGAAATTAGTGCCTGTTCCTAGCTCCTGAGTGTCATGGAATTGGGATGTTTCTGTATAGCCAGCGAGCAGCTGTTTCAATCACTGCTAATGGACTCTAAGAGACACAAGAATGACCATACAATGACCTCCCCTCTCTATGTAACGCGTCTGTTAGTGGCAGTTCCTGCTGGTGTACAGGAGACACTGCGTCTGCCCATGGGAATCGCTCTCATTCACAAAGCCTTTCGGGGCAGTCCTTGCTTCTCCTGCAGCGCCACCCCCTTTGTACCAACATCCAGTGACACAGGAGGGCTGGGATGGTTCAGACGAGCATGACTCCCCCTGACCATGCTGGAGATCCACAGAGATTGATCCCGCAGCAGCAGGACACCCTGCCCCAGGCACTGGAGGGGTTGGGTATGTAACAAAACCCACAGCGTGTGGGCGGAGGGGCAGGTGGAGCAGCATCCTCAGCAGGGGCCGAGTTTCATATATTCTATGTATTTCTGTCTCAATTTGTAAACTCCTGCCCAGTGCTAGGCCCGTGGGCACAGGACAGACTGAAAAGCCCTCATCAGCCCAAGGGGCCCACTGACGCCATGTCCCTGCTTGACCCACCTTCCCGCTTCTCTCCTTGGGGGAAGGCAGCATAAGAAGGCAGTTTGATAGTTAGCAACCCCAGGCTTGGTCAGCCTGAGTGAGGAGCAATTATTACAACACTGGCAGCCGGCAGGGAGGGAACCAGGGAGAGCCCTGGCTAGGGAGCTACCCAGTTCTTTGCAGGGAACCCGGGAGGACAGGATCCTGGCTCTGTGACTGCAAGGAGAACAACTGAGGCCTCAAGGTGTTAAAACCTGCAGATTTCTGTTTAATTAGGAGAAAACAGCAGCCCCCAGCCAGGGGCAAAACCTAGCGACCCCTCGCCCCCCCCCAAAGAGGGCACTAATGAATCAGCCATCTGCTTTCTCTCTCTCGCTCTTCCTAGCGGGCTTCTTAGGCAGCCCAGAATGGGACACGCGTCCCAGCCCCACAGAGCAGAAGGGAATGATGTTAGCTAAGAAATGCAGAAGCTGCCATGTGGTAGAGGGCATTGAATTATGTATCCTGACTCTGTCCACAGCACGCTTCTCTGTTAGCCCAAGTGACTCTGTGGGCCCCAAAGCCTTGTTTCAGGCTTGTGTCTCTGGCCCAGGCCTAGCACAACCCTTGCTGGTGTCTCTGAGCAGCCCTTCAGGGGGCTGGTGGGCAAGGGGCTGGGGCATATTAGCTGGCTTGTCTGGCATTGATGCATTTTAAGCTGTTGGTGCTCTGTGCCTCTGCAGTGACAGCTTTATTTGTTAATCCAGAGTCAGGAGGACAAGCCGCATGTCAGGCCTCTGGTAGGATGTCTGGTGACCTTGCTCCCTCGGAGGAAAAGTGGTCACTATAAATTACGTCTTTACTCTGGCTTCCAGGTGTCTTCTGGCTGCTGTCGCTAGCAGTTCAATTGTGCTCAAGCTAAGGAGTCAGTCACTGTCAGTGCCTTTAGGACACGACCCAGAGTGACAGGACTCAGGCATTTGCAAATTCATGGCTCTGGAGGGAGAGCTGCAAGGAAGAGCTCTCCCCACTGACGAACATTTCAGCAATTTCCTACTGATGTGAAAAGAAAAGAAGTACTTGTGGCACCTTAGAGACTAACACATTTATTTGAGCGTAAGCTTTCATGAGCTACAGCTCACTTCATCAAAGCTTATGCTCAAATAAATTTGTTAGTCTCTAAGGTGCCACAGGTACTCCTTTTCTTTTTGAGAATACAGACTAACACGGCTGCTACTCTGAAACCTACTGATGTGAGAGGCTGAATAATTGTGTCAACTTTAAACCTGGTTCCACATGCCTGTTCCCAAGGGCAATTTTAACTGGTTACTTTGGAGCTATAAAGATATGCAATAAGTATCACGGAAAAGACAGATCAGTCAAGAGCCATCTCTGCGACTAGCCCTTCCCCTCCCTTTTCTATAAAATGTGTAAGCTCGGAACAGGCAAGGCAACTCCCACTCAGCAACACGGACAAGACCCTTCCCCATTTGTATAGGGAGTGATCATACAGCTCCCCACCATGGCAGGGTTGTGAGGCTTTGTTGGTTAATCTGTGCAAAGTGCTACGAGAACCAGGGGTGGATGGGGTTTGAGAAGGTGGCAGGATGTTGCTGCTGCTGATTGATTACTGCATGAACTAATGAGATGTGCTAGTTAAAAACCAAATCAAGAAAGTGAAAGGAGCAGAAGAAATAAAACTAGCAAAGGAAAAATGTAAAGAATACACATAAGAAAGAAATCTTCGTTAGTGAGTGTTCGTGATACAGCCCCATGGGACTCAGAGGTCATTGACACACAATAATGGACATGGTCACTGCCCAAGGGACTTACAGAAGCCTGGGGCTAGTGGGTCACTCTTGGATAGGAAGAAAGAAGCAGATAAGCTAAGGCCAACGGGTTAAGACTCGCCAGTCTGTCCTGGCAGAGAGCTTCAGTGGGGTCTATTCAACTACTTCACAGTGGAGGAGTTTGTTGGTTGTCCCTGTAGTTGTGCTGGGAGGTGTTTGTTGAGGGCTGGCTGGAGCTTTGGGTCTGATCTCCACTCTGTGATGTGCTAGCATTGGTGTAACAGGCTTTGCATTAGCCCAGCTCAGAGTCTGACACAGTGAAATGGCAGTGAAATGGTCCAAGCTGCTCCCACCAGAGGTCAGAGTTAGGGCCAGAGATTGAGCCAAGCTCACTAAGTCCAGGTCCTGTCTTGCTGGATGGGGAGTGTCTCTGATTCCCTGCATCTGGAAGGGAATAGCCAACAGGGCGGTGGAGGAACAGGCACACAGTATCCAAAGTAATCATCAGCTGGAGTTCATACCAGCTCGGTGCCTCTATTCAGCACCACGGCCAGCGGCATGAGTGCGGACACGGGCCAGAAAGGGTGTGTTTCCCCCCGGTACTCACTGGAAGAGCACACCTTGCTCCCGGGGGTGGGCCTGAGCACTCATCACATGGGGTCCGGGTGCCCCCGCCCAGGAGCTGTGGAATGCTGTCGGGTAATGCTTTGCCCCCTCTTAGCCCTGATGTCTGAGACCCCCGAAGGCATGTGGGGGGCTGAGGCCCAAACCCAGGAGCGAGGTGTGTGCAAGTTCCTGGGCTCTCTCCATTGCTACTCTGATCTTCCAGTAGCTGGGCTGGCTTCTGCCCTCCATGGGTCCAGTTCTACTACCCATACTCACCCAAGCTCATTGGCTTCCTTCCCTCAGGTGCCATCTCCAGCTCTCTGAGAAGGCAGCTGGTTTTTCTGCTCTAGTTCAAACAGGGGGTTCTCTGGCCTGTGTTCTGCAGGAAGTCAGATGAGATGAGCACAACAGAACCTTTGGTAGAACAGTCAGACAAAGCAAGGAGATGGCTCTAGACAACTGCAAGGAGCCTCGCGGTCCAGGGGCCAGGTTAGATCCCTTAGAATAGGCAGCCCGGGGTGGAGTTTCCATTGCAGATGTGGGCAGCAGATTCAGGGCCATGGCCTCCTGCCTCCAAACCAATGTCCTAACCTGGAAACCTCAAGTCTCAGCAAGACACTGTGCTGAGATGATTCCTCTACAGGGCTCTGTCTCCAACAGGGCACCATCCTGCTCCTATTGAAATGCATGGGAATTTTGCCCTTTTTCTCACTGGGGGCAGGATCATGACTTGAGTGAGTGCAGAAGTTGTGAGTCACTCACCGCTCTGTGGCTGAGCTGCTCAGAGACACAGACCAGCCAGTGGGATCTTTGGACCCCCAGCGGAGGGTGTCCCCAGCTCGCAACTCTGAATCCAGAGAGTTTCCAACATGGCAGCTTAGCTGTTCTGTGCAGCTGCTGGCTCTGAGCTAGGTAGTTTCCCGCTGCTTTTATTATCCTGCTCTGTGCATGTGGCTCAGTGGAGCACAGCTGCAGAGACAGGCCTCAGGCCAGTCGGGAATGGCTATTGGTTTGGCCAGCACATGCTCCAGGAGGAGATAAAAAGAAAAGGAGTACTTGTGGCACCTTAGAGACTAACAAATTTATTAGAGCATAAGCTTTCGTGAGCTACCTGCCATTACCAGCGCCATGAGCCTCCTTCGGGAACATCAAAGAGGCATCTTAGTACTCTGCCCTCCCACATTGTGTTTCCCCAGCACCTCTCCCCACAGGCTCACCCCTTCCATGCCAGGGAGGTCAGTGTTCTCAGCCCCCTTTCACAGAGGAGGGGCCAGCTGACGAGTGACTGCCCAAAGGCACAGCACAGATAAGTGGCTGAACTGAGCATAGAACCAGGTGTCCTGAGGTGAAGTCTGCTGCTCTAACCCTTAGCTCTCACTGCCTGGCAATGCTAGTGCTAGTTCTCAACAGGGGAAGAGGCAGGGATCATTTTTTGACTCTGCCTCAGGCAGTGACTGGTAATTCTGGGGCTCTCAGGGAAGAACTGTTGTCTGAAGTCCCCAGTGTTCTCACCCAGCAGAGTTTAAACCTGGTTTGTTTTATTCCCATTAACCTTTATTCCTAGGAGGAACTTTTCATAATGCATTTATAATTGCAACAACGTTCTTTGAACAACAACAACAACAACAAAATGTCTTTAATAGATGAAAAATGTGCTGAGTGAAAGCAGCCGCTTGCCAAACAATTTATTACCAAGTTAAGGCTTTATCTTTTAATCTGAAAAATATTTATCATTAAGGACTGATTAAGAAAGGGCTGTTTCTTTGGTGAGCAAAGCTCTTCCAGATCCTCTGTCTCCATTCCTTTCACAAATGAATTGCTAACTGATTTTTCTGATTCTGAAGCTGAAGTGGCCTCTGTGCATTTGTCTTTAATTTTTAACCAGTCGTTTACAAGGACTTGGTGCAATGATTGGGCCTGTATCCATCTATCACCAACTGCCTCCAGCTCACTGAATGCCAGGGGAGACAGGAGCTGTGATCAGGGTCCAGCCCTTTAATTTGATCAGGTTTGGGGCATGAGCTTTACAGCTGGATAAAGATTCAAAGCTGTTAAGGCCAGAAGGGCCTGATCTACTGTCCTGCATACCACAGGCCCATGAAGTTACCCAGGGAGTCCCGCAGCCAGCCCAGGGCTCCTGGCTGAGCTAGAGCAGATCTTTCAGAAAGAGCCTCCAGACTTATCCCCAAGGCGCCTCCTTTACTGCTCGCTTATGTAACAGAGCCCAGAGGCAGGACTATCTGCTTGCCTGAGCTCCAGCCCAAGCAGGTTGCTCTCTGCAGGACCTCCTGGCCTTCCATCTAGCTCCTGTGTGCTTCAGACCTTGTCTGCACTGGGAGCAGAGCATTATGATAGAAACCGTGCTAACCCTTGGCATCTCCCTAGGCTCAGCCCCCGCTCGCTAACACTGGCTGGTCCACACGAAAGGCCAAAGCTGAACAATGGGCTGCTTAAAGCTGTTAGTTAACACCTGGACTAAGAACTAGAGCTGTATCCAATGGGAGCTGGCTTGGACCTATGGGAGTTAGGCACTGAGGAGTGTTAGAGAAATATCCTTTTCCTTGCAGAGCGAGAAGGGTCAGGGACTCTTTGAAGTTGCTGATTTGGTTATTCTGCAGGTACCTGCCCCAGCAGATCATCTCTGCAAATGGAAGAGGCTTCCCATGGGAGGAGAACATGACATAGGAGCCACCAGATGCTTTAAGGTCAGTGCTGGGACCAGCAGGATTCTGACTCACCTGCTTGAACTGGTCTGCTCCCATTTTAAGCAGAGGGATGGATCTGTAGAATAAGGGAGTAACTGGTGAAAGTAAGAGCAAAGACATTTTCATGCTACCAGGCCCTGTATGGAACAGGATGTGCCCTTATGGATCAATCAGTGTCTAACTTCACACCCTTCCTTCCCCGTGTTAAATGCCCTTGGATTCCAGGCACTAAATCCTATTAATTTCCACTGCTGGAGGGGCAGGATGATTATTTGGAAAGCAGCACATGCTGTACGGGGTGACTCCCGGGGTTCATTCTTCTGCCATGGCAGCAGCATGAAGATTATTCATTTGCCTTCAAGCACAAACTGACTCTTCCAATTTATGATAATGAACTTGGGGGACAAAAATTAATCCTCCTCTGGTTTCTTATAGCTGGGAACTTTAACCCTACATGGGAATCAGCTATTAAACTTGACAGGAATTCACAACTGAATTAAGGCTAGGTGGAAAATAGCTTATGGGTCAGAAATACTTCAAGGATCCTGGCGTTTCTGATGTTCAAAACAATGAACTCCTGAAATTAATACAGCAGGGCAAGGTCTGAGCTGCTTACAGTCTAAGGTGAACTTCCAGGACAGCTCAGCTTTCTAATGTCTCCATCGGGGATTCCAGGGCTGAGAGCTCTCTTCCCCTCCGGAATGGAAAGGACGTGGTCAGGTCATGCTGTCCGGAACAGAGATGTGACCAGACACGCAGCGTGCACAGCGCAGTCAAAGTGGCTGCTGGTCTAAACTGAATTCCAGGCTCTCAGGCCACATAAGAGCTGCTAAGACAGAGTCATCTCTCTGTCCCTGGGCCTGCCTTGACCTTCATCTGGCATAACCTCTCCCTGCTTTGGGAGCAGGGAGGAGAGTGCAGGGCGCATATTCTCATGCAGTGTGCACAGCAGAAGAATCCCAGAACTAGAGTTCCCAGAGAAGAAAGTGCCAGTAAAGAACCAATGTCACCCCAATTAGCTGCTGCTCTCGACAGAGGATTCAGATTCTACCTGCTTTTCTTGTTGGTAAATATTCAACTCAGAACTTGGAGCTATTGCTCATCTGTTCAGAAATCCCCTGGTTGTGGTACCTCCTGGCAAGGGCGGAGTCAGGTGTGTTATCTGCATTCCTACACAAGAGCAGCCTGGCTGCTGGGGCTGACTGACTTATCACAAGAACTCAAACCCAGGAATTACTTTCTAAACAATCCCACAGGCATGCAAGATAAGAAACCTGGCAGCAGTAGTTGATCGATTGGGGCATTTCAGTCCATTCAGTGAAGTGCACGGTAAAGATGCAATTATTGTCGGCTATAAAGTGCAGCATGAAGCAAGTTTATTTTATCAGAATACCCAAGGAAGCCAGAGCCCTTGGAGATCAGTAGTTGAACATACAAAAACTGCTGCAAACCAGCTTTTCTGTCCCACACTTGGTACAAATCCAGGGCTACTGCAGCATCTGTAACCCTGTGAAAATCTCATTGGCCTGAGTGCTCTGAGCAGGGAGAATATAGTTTGCATTTAAACTGGCATTTGACCCCCACATAAAATCCCATCTTTAGAGCCTCATTAACAGTAAATTCAAACAGAGAGAGAGAGAGAGAGAGAGTTTAAAAGAAAAGGAGTACTTGTAACCTTAGAGACTAACAAATTTATTTGAGCATAAGTTACACCAGACCAAATGGGACTAGAACTGCACCCCGCAGTCTTCCCCCACCCCCACCACTTCTTCTCTTTCCAACTGAGAGCTTAGGCTGCTGACACCTCATTTACAGGGCATGCAGCTATGTGTCAATGTGTGAAGGCAAAGCCAGCTGCTGTCTGGGGACTTGTCTTTCCTTTAGCTTTGGCTCCAGGGGAAGGCTCTGTCAGAGTTATTGGCTCCAGGGAAAGAGGGGATCCCATTTGGGTGGGAAAACTGTTAGAACTTTAGAAAAAAAATTCTTTAGAATTGGAGTTTGTTAGAGCGATGGTTCTCTCTCTCTGTGTCTGGGCAGCGGGGCCCTGCTCTCAGCAGGGGCAGGGTCTATCTCTCCCTGTGTCTGGGCAGCAATGGGGTGACAGAGCCCTACTCTCAGCTGGGGCAGGGTCTGTCTCTCCCTGTATCTGGGCAGCGGGGCCCTGCTCTTAGCTGGGGCAGGGTCTGTCTCTCCCAGTATCTGGGCAGCGGGGCCCTGCTCTCAGCTGGGGCAGGGTCTGGCTCTCCCTGTATCTGGGCAGCGGGGCCCTGCTCTCAGCTGGGGCAGGGTCTGTCTCTCCCTGTATCTGGGCAGCGGGGCCCTGCTCTCAGCTGGGGCAGGGTCTGGCTCTCCCTGTATGTGGGCAGCGGGGCCCTGCTCTCAGCTGGGGCAGGGTCTGGCTCTCCTTGTGTGTCTGGCAGCGCCCAGCACAATGGGGCCCTGATCTCAGTTATCAATAAATAGTAACAACAGAATGATGTTTATGGAACCCACTGATCTCCCCGGATGCTCATGCCCCCAACAGGGTTATGTTGCCTTTCAGACTGACTCCGGATGGATTTATTTGGGTTTTGGAACCTGTACCCGCTGGGCGCTTTGGATAAGCAGGAAGTCCTGGTCCTATGCGCTGGGGTCATTACAGACCATGTGGCACTTTCTGTAGGATGACGGTTTGTTAATTCTGTGCCTTGGCCAAAGCCCAGCCTCAGCGACTGCACTCTGCCAACCTAACCCCTGTGCTGCGGTGTTGGAGGGCTGCCATGTTCCCTTTCCTTGCCAGCCAGTTTTGTAGGTATACTTTTCATGTTCTCTGTCTATATATATATATATATATATCTGCCTACTGTATTTTCCACTCCGTGCATCTGATGAAGTGGGTTTTAGCCCAGGAAAGCTTATGCCCAAATAAATTTGTTAGTCTCTAAGGTGCCACAATTACTCCTTGTTCTTTTTGACTGGGGGTGGGGACCCATCCTGCTAGGAGCTGTAGCTATAGGTTATGCCTACACTAGAAATGCTGCCGTAGTGTAGCTATGACAGCAACGGAAGGGGTTCATCCATCACTGTAGTAAACTCACCTCTTGGAGAGGCTGTAGCTAGGTTGATGGAAGAATTCCTCCACAGACCTAGCAGTATCTATATTGGGGATTAGGTTGGCTTCATTACACTGCACAGGCCATGAAATTTTTCACAGTCTTGCAGGCTGGTCTACACTACAAAGTTAGGTCAGAGTGGCGTCATTGCTCAGGGCTGTGAAAATGTCATGCCCTGTGCCATGTAGTGAAGCCAACCTAAGCCCTGGTGCAGACCTCACTCAGTCGACGGAATAATTCTTCCTAGCTCTTGAAGAGATGGAACGGAGGAACCCCATCTGTGGCCGCAGTATTGGCGCTACAGCTGGAGCCTTTCTAGCACAGACATCCCCTGGGCGTTATATGAAGCTGAGCTAACTTTGTAGTGTAGACCAGCCCATAGTGCTCTAATCTTCCATCTCCAGGTGCCGTGATTCTAACCAGCCAGGAATCCCCAGTGAAGGGTGACTTGATCCCTGTCCTGCTGCACCCGCCTGGCAGGGTGTTCTGCTGGCTACTGCCTTAACCTGCCTGGTTCCATTCAGATGGCCCCTGGTGCCTGCTGCTGCCAGCATGCAGCCCTGTCTGTGTCACAGTGTTTGGCGGGTGCTCCCCAGCCACTGACGCCGAGGGGCTGTGCGAGGCGCTGGTTCAGCACTGTCCTCTCCTGCATGCGGATGAGCTCGGTGTGCTGCACACGTCTGGAGTCAGGGAAGCCAATGGCATAGGAGACTGAGGAATTAGTTTTCCCAGTTTCAATCTTCCATATGCATGGTGGCCGGCTAGCCAGGGGCCCGGGAAGGAGGGGCAGAACAGGACAGCATCTAACCGTCACCAGCATCGGAGGGATGGTGAAACGCCTCGGAACCCCCCGGGGGTCTGGCGCGTCCCCTGTTTACCACACATGTGTACCAAGGTTGGACAGAGAGGCACAGGAGACCCTGAGTGTGTCAACCACGGATCCAGCTACCCAAGCTATCTGTGACAACAGACAAAGATGGGTTCCCTCAACCACCCCGGCGGTGGCAACAGAAGCTGAGCTCCTGCCCTCCCGCTCCCCCACAACCCAGCACAGACAGAGACTATTGGCTGGGGTTAATGAAGCCAGAAATGTCACATGACAATTTGTAGCTGATTAGATCTTTCAAACACTATTTATGTTGATCTCCTTTTAATTTACTTTCCCTGTAAGCCAGACGCTCGGCGTCAGACCAGGGCACAGGCAAGCGGGTCCAGCTTGCCAGACGCTCACAGCACAGAGTGGAGATTTTTCATCTCTGAGGCTCCAGCCAGCAGTGGCTGATCCCACCCTGCAAGGCTCTGTCCAGGCGAGGTTCCTCCAGCTGCGGGGCGAGGGGGAGCGCTGCTAAGCTGGGTTATCTGCAGAGCTGCTCGCCACCAGCACTGCCCCACGGGCTGCTAGTCTCACTGGAAACTGGGATGGAGCCTGCCTGGCCACATGTATGCTGCTGTAACAGGGACGCTGCAGAGCTGAGACCTGGCGGGGGTGACGCGAGACCAGCAGCCTGCTCCCCGCCATGTTACTGGTTCAACACCACAGATTAACAGAGGGCAGGAATTACGAGGGAGGCTGGAGTTGTGATCACGACACTGGCCTGGGGCTCAGGAAGTTGGGGTTCAGTTCCCTGCTCTGCCCCAGACTCCCCATCTGACCTGGCTGGACAGGTCACTTGGTGTCTCTCTGGGGCCCCGCTCCCCTCTGTACCAGGGGGATAGTTTCCTTGTGGCCACCCCTTGTCTGTCTCGTTGAGCTAGTCTGGGCAGGAGCTGTCTCTGGCTATGTGCACGCTCAGCACTCGGCACAACGGGGACTTAATTTGTGATACAAATCCCAGTTGGAGGCAGCGCCTACATGGCCATGAGGCTTCTTCCACCCACTCTAGGTGAGGCAAGTGGGGCTTGCCGTGCTGATGATCTTGCGGTCTTGGTTAAGTCAAGGCTTGGCTGTTGTAATGTGCTCCCCAGGGGGCTCCATCTTTGGAGCACTCGGAAACTGAAGTTAACACAGAGCGCAGCTACCGCCTCGCTTGGGGCTCCCATTGCTACGGGGTCTGCACTGGCTGCCTGTGAGCTTCTAGGCAGAGGGCAAGGTTCAAAGAGCTCAGTGGCTTGGGACCAGTTTGCTTGGCTGATGGCTCTCTCTCTCTCTCTGTGCCAGGCTGCTGTAGCAGAGATGAATTGAGGGTCTCAAACTAGAGCTCGTCCTGACCAAACAAAAACATCTACAACACCTGGGAGCAATGAAATGTTTCCACATTAAAAAACAAACCAAACCACAGTGACACTCCAAGGACACAGCGCTGCAAGTGACACCGGCAACAAACGAAACTGAGAGTGGGCACAGTGATTTCCATCCTCTCAACTGAGCAAAACAGACACAGCCGAGCAAGAGCATAAAGGGGCTTAAACAAACCCTCTTTCCCTCCTTATGATCCAAGGTGTGATCAGTGCCCAGGGAAGGAATTCGGTTTGTTTCCCAGCTCTTTCAAGTCATGCCCAAGGAACATAGACTCAGCAATGGTGCAAGCAGAGTGATCCACAGAGTCTGCTCCGCCTAAAATGTTGCTAAGTACAGAGAGGCATGCAGAGTGTTGGAACTGGCCCCCATGCTCATGTTCCCCCATGCGTGTACGTTAGAGCATTTTGTCCTTCTTTCTGCACTGATGCATATCGAGTGGCCACAGCTTCTCTTCCAGATCTGCTAAAGGCACTTTCCCAGCAGCCTGGCTGTCCTGCATTCCCCAGGAGGTTGGATTCAGTTTTCACTGAATTAAATTAGCAGTTCTATGATAATTGATTAAACAAGAAAACGTAAAAGGCTTTTTTTCTCCCAGGGAAGGGCTGCTGTAAAATACACTATGGGAATGTAATGATGCTGTGGCTTAGATGCCTGGTGAGGTGCTATGACGCTTGCTGGTTTATCTGCCCACATACCCGGGCAGAATTGGGCTGCTTATGTCAATATCAAACACTGCCCCCTTGAAACGGCGGTACAGAAGTCAGTGCCACGGAAGTTAAGCTCAGAGTTTTTGTGAGTTGCTTCCCCTGAGGTTGCCAGGGCAGGATCGGTGCATCCTGAATCCTATTTCCCACCGTGATTCTCAGGAGCTAAGTGGGCCCATAGGATGGCATATAACTGATTACTCCAATCAGTGAGCAGCAGTAATAACCCGGAGGACAGGAGAGCAGTTGCAGATAAATTTCCTGCCATCCAGCAGCACCAGGCAGATCAGTTTTATGACTCGAGGAGAGCAATCGCTCATCTCCTTTGAGTGAGTAATAGCTGGCGCAGGTGGACAGTGATTTCTTTGCATATGGAAGCAATTTTAACCTTCTCAGCCTAGGGAGGAGCCAACCCACTTCTCCTCTAATGGGAAGAATATTTTTAAAATTAAGGGGTTGCTCTTGATTGCACCAGTTTTGCAGCATTGTGACCCACACTGGCTTTGGTGGCGTTACTCCTGATTTACAGGAGGTCTGTGAGAGCAGAATCCTGCCCTACGTTTTCAGAGCTCATTAGCAAGTGTGTGACCATGAGCCAAAGCCCTAACATGGCATTGCCAGTCCCTGCTTCATGACACTGACACATCACTGGCTCTCTGGGGGAGAGAGGTCCAAGAAGCCTCTAACCAGAGCTTGAGGAATGTTATCAGGTGGCCACGGGGGGTGGGGGTGGGGGTCAGCGTATCCAGTAGCTGAACAGCATTTACTGACGCAAAAATAGCTCTAGTGTGTGCTCCCAGCACAGGCCACTGTGCACTGGCTGCCTGCGGGCACTGGGGGCTACTGTTTCCTCCACTTTCTCTCTAACACCCCCACCCTGCCCTGCCACCTGGTGTGGGGGCTGCTCCCGCAAGGTCTCTACGTTCCCTTGGGCTGCCTGACGTGTATGGGCATGTACTGGGGCAGTGGGCACCATGGAACTCATGTGACCAGAGAGCATGTGATCCACGAGCACATCAGGAACCCCACGGGACAGAAAAGCCCTGGCACTGGCCCTGCACAGGCTCATCCCCTTGGCACCAGCATGAAGCTCTACCAGTGAAAAAACGAATGCAGCTGCAAACAGCTCTGAAGCCCCATTTCACAGGGCCTAGCACAAGAGTGTGGAAATCTGGCCTTGCACTGTGGCTGTCCTTGTTTATGTCTGTGAGGTGTCCTGGCATTCTGGGTCTGGCTCTGTCTGGGACACAAGGAGCTTTTGGGCTTTGTCCTTGGAGCTGGTGTCACTGGGAGCTCTTTCAGTGAGGGAGAACCAGACCCCCTGAAACCTCTGCTGCCCCTTTGCCCCCAAACCCCAGTGTATATAGACAGACATGGAGGAGCACATGTGCAGCCCGTGCCTGCGGGGTAAGGAAGCCCCTGTGCCCAGTAGCAGGATGGACACTGACAGGGACCCCAGGGTTTGGGGAATGCGGGGGAGAGGAAGGCAAGTGCAGGGACAGCATGTGTCTTGAAGAGCTTTATCCCCCCGCCCCCACTGATCCCTCTGCCCTAAAAGGCCCCAGGGTGCTGCACCAACCCCCCAGGAGGGAGTTGGACTCCATGCCTTTCCGGGGGATGCTGGACAGTTGCAGGCAGCATTACCTCCTCATGCTGCAGCACAAGGGGTTGCTCCTGCCCCCAGGGCCTGAGGCGCTGTGGGGGCTGAGGAAAGGCCTCTCTGGCTTTCACACAGGTCACTCCTTGCTGCTGCTGCACTGCCATTGCACAGGCTTCCCTGGAGTGAACCTACCGCCCGCCCTTCCTTCGGGGATTCTCTCAGGGGCCAGCTGGGAATTCTGGGCCCTAGAGCGGGAATACACCAACCAAGCTCCACTTTCATCCTGAGCAGCTCCCAGGGAACGAAGCTCAGAGAAAGGGAGTTGAAGGGGGAGTGGGGCAGAGTTCCAGGGATGCCATAGGTCTTTCTGCAGGGGAATTAGCGATGGTGAAATGCTACCCTTCGAAGGCACTGAACACTCCTCTCTCCCCCTGGGACTTACTGAACATTGTCTGTTGTTAGCAATCAGCATGCTCATCCCACCACTACCCATACTGGGAAAAGCAGCCCCTCACCTCCCTGCAGCCCATGGGAATTCTGCTGGGAGCCTTGGCCGATTTCCAGCTGGGGCTGGAGGGAGTGAGGGAGGCAGCAGCAGCTGCCGGTGCCTGGCCCTGACTTACAGTCAGACAATGGCTCAGCCCAGGGTCAGGTAGCATCACATAGGAAGACGGGGCCAGGTTTTTACTCGCCTGGGAGAGGGAGGAGGCTGGAGGAAGAGACAGAACAGGAGTCCTGCTGTGAGGGGCTGGGGTGGGCTGGATACAATGTTCTGTGCCATCAGGCCCCAGCGCTTACACACTGGGCAAGCTAAACTCACTGAGAAACCAACTCTCGACGTCAGAGGGATTGTAAAATTCAGTATTCAGTTAATTATTTTTTGATTAAAAGAGATCTTCCTCTTTTTTTTTATTCCACCAACAAATGATTCCCTGCATAATTAATAGATATGGCGCTTCCCCTCCCCTCCCCTCCTTTTAATCCTAACCCCCTTTATTTACTTTGTGCATTATGAGGACTCTGGTATTTTGGTGCAGTTGGAAAATTTAAGAGAAAATTATAAATAATAAGACTCCATTGAAAGAGCCTTTTCAGTGCTGCACTGTGCTCCTGGCTGGGTGGTCCCTTGGGACCCCTCGGGTGCAAGGAAAGGAGCCAGCAGCCAGCTAGCTAGCAGGAAACAGGCTTTCACAAAGACAAGCTCCCAGACTGCTCAGGGCCCCCCTAGTTGATTGGCTGATAACACAACTGGAGCCATCAGGCCCCTTTTGCAAAGGAATTGTCAATTTTTATTCGTGTGCCATCTCTCCCTGGGGTCTGTAATGATGTCCTCGAGGTACTAGGAAGTGGGCTGGCTAGAAAGCTGTCAAGTACAATTACTTCATTACACTGGGACACAAACTACCATTAGCCAAAGCATGTTTTGACAAGACTTCAAGGGAACTGCAAACTCCTTCGCTGGTAGAATCTCACTGCAAACAACACTGGGAGAGCCTGGGGGTTGAGCTGCTATGACATAGCAAGGAGGTGTCATAGATTCTAAGGCCAGAGGGGCCCACTCTGCTCATCTCATCTGACCTGTACAGCACAGACCACAGAGCCTCCCCCAGTGATGCCTGCACTGAGCTCACTTACTTGTGGCTGACCTTGAGCAAATCCTTCAGAAAGGAACCCAGTCCTGACTTACAGAGCCTCCCAGGGACAAAGAATCCATCCGGCCCTTGGGAAGCTATTCTTATGCCTTATTTCCAGTTTGAGCGGCTTTAACTTCACTTCCTACTAATGGGTTTTGTTCTACAGTTGCCCAATAGATTAAAGGGACGTGAAACAAACATCCCATTCTGTCCTAGCAGGTTCTTGTATCATCCGCATCACTGCGGTATCGGTGCACCTTCCCGGAGCGCATTATGTGATGTGATGAACATCCAGCGTCACTGGTTTGTTCTCCCTCTCGCATCCTCTCCTCAGCGGGAGAATTGGGGGTGCAGTGGAATGGTTTGTTTAAAATGCTCATATGCTTTGGGTTAATGGTAGAGAAGTCAGGGCAGAGAAACATGCCTTACACTTGAAGTGGAAGATCAGGAGGTTTGCGATGGTCCGTAGCTCCCATGGGAGTTTGTTCCCTAGATATCAAACTAGGTTCAGATGACTCCAAATTCAAGCTTGTAGCAGGTTCAGTTATTTGCAGCAAGTTAGCAGAGCTTGCTGGGGATGGGAGGACACAGGGAAGTGTTGAATGAGAAATGTTGTTTGGAAAAAAACCAAACAACTGTTCAAAGCATGTTTCTAAGAAATAAATGGTGTGTGGTAAAGGAAGACTGGTGAGTGTAGTGAGGTCACTCCTGCACCTGTGTTTTCAGTGCATCTTGTCACTGCACGAGTGAGGACTCCAGCTCTGCAGAGAGGCAGACATCTAGGCCATAATTGCACCAGAGTGCTCAGCACCCAGCATCAGAGCCGAATTTTCTGAAGAGCTCAGCAGGTTGTATGCAGCTCAGGAGCTACAAGGAGCTGGATTCTAGAGAAAGAAGTGATTAAATAGGGGGAGAAAGATACAGAAACTCCCGCCATGGGAGTGGAAATTGTCCCTGCAGAGGGAGCTTTCATCGAAGTTCAGGGGAAGGGTCAAAGCAACCAATAACCTTCACCCTCTGCTCGTGCTGGGCTTTGCAGCTCCTCAGCCCTTACAAGGAGGGAGGAAACCTTGGCAACTTTCAGGACAGGTCAGACAGGAGCCATCCCCATGCACAGATGACAAGCGCGATCACCTGCGGGAAGCATGCACTGGCCACGTCAGCTCCATCACCTGCTGACAGCCAGAAACATGTGTTCAGGGCTGGATAAGTCCTGTGGCGAAGGGAGCCTCTCACCCATTCTCCTCAGACATTTACTGCTCATGCTCAGCACCCTATGGTGTAGAGTCCAAGCTGCCCTGTGCTGCTGGCATTGGAGCTGCATGGGGATAAGAACCTGAAAACCAGCAACTCATTGCAGGCTCCTTCCCCCAACACCTCCCAGTGGGACAAATACCAGCTCCCAGCTCACCTGGGCATGTATTCCCCTCCTCCCAGTCTGACCGCTCCTCTCTGCATGACCCAGGAGTACTGTGACAGGGTTAGGACTCACCACTGCTGGCACCTCCCTCTGGTTGCTCCAGGAATTAGCTCTGTCTATTCATGGAGCACCTTTTTCGCATGGTACCTTGCCCCTCGTCTGCTCTGCTGCTTTGGGGACCCTCGTTGCTCCCCACTCAGCAGCATCCTCTTCAGGACACTGCTCTCCAGCAGTGCCCACTGCTCCGGTCTCACCCCCTTCCGGTGAGTTTGGTGTTATCAGCAGTCCACAATCTGCACCTGTTGTAGTGGCCGGCTGCAGCCTCTACGTCTAGCCCCTTATCGCAGGGCCCAGCCACAGCCTGGATCGGGCCACACTCCTCTTCAGCCCAGTGTAGCACAAGGGGAAGGGGGGGGAATCCAGGCACACCTGCTACTCTGGGTCCTGACCCAGGGACCCTCTAGCGGCAGCCTCTCCGCCCTCCTTCTCTTCCCTTGCCTGCTATTGTCCCTGGCCCACTTTCCCTTCAGCCCTATGCACCTGCCTGGCCTTGGCCAGCCATCCCCAGCAAGGTGCTTGCTTGCTTGCTTGCTTGCTTGCTTGCTTGCTTGCTTGCTTGCTTGCTTGCTTGCTTGCTTGCTTGCTTGCTTGCTTGCTTGCTTGCTTGCTTGCTTGCTTGCAAGGAGCCAGTTCTCCTCCCTTGACCACCCAGGAGAGACTGCCTGTTCCCTTCCTGGGCAGCCTTTATATACGTCTGAGTCTGGCCCTGATTGGCTGTCTCTAACTCAGTCTCTGATTGGCTCCCTAGCAGGCCTTCTCTGATTGGCTGCCCACCTGTACTGCCTCCCTGGCCTGCTGAAACCCCATCTAGGATAGGAGTGGGGCAGCCACCCCACTACAGGTACAAAGGTCACATGCTGAATCTTGGGCTCCCGGCTAATCAACGACTCTACCAGGAGAAACCAGCTTTCTGATGGCTCGTGCTGACCTGGGGATTTGTGAATGGCTGGCTACCTCCTCCTCCAGGTATTGTCACATGCTTAAGTCTGTACAGCTCCCCCAGATATACATGCATCCCTCTCCCATATATCCATGCATAGAATCCCCCCCACCATGTCTATGCTGTATTATACACATAGAAGCTGTGCATAATAAAGGGACATAATTAAGGTTGCAAGGTCAAGTACTCAAAAGTTAGGAAGTGCCAGAATTCAGGTTGCTTGTGCAAACTTAATTCAGCCCCCTTGTGCATTGTGCTACTGCCTTTAGTTACCTGATAACTGACTATTTATACCCACAGGACCTCTGCTTCATTCAATGACAAAGCCCCAGTGAGGGAGCTCAGTGTGTGTGTCCCTCTGCAACAGTCTGCATTGAACCGAAAACAAAATGACCGCCTCTCTCTCCTGATAGCAGAGCCCTTGGAGATTTCAAGGATGTAGTCCAGAGAAAACAAAGACCATTTACTCAGCTAAACACACCACAAGCTTGTCTCTTCTGCACCAAGTCAGACATAGAACATGAATGTCTAAGTAGCTCAATAAGCTGGAGAGTAAATTACCTGCTGCACAGATAGGACCTGAGGGACCCTCCATCCTCCGACAAAGTGGTTCTGTTGGTGTTGTTTGTCTCAACTTTTATTGCCGCAACACAGGGCCGAGCTCACCCTCTGTATCCAACAGTGAGGCACCACTTCCTGGGATTAGAAGTGAGTGGGCAGGGGCATGCATCAGGGCCAGAAGCCATTGAGTAACTGAGAGTCATTGCAACTGCCCAAAGATTTCCCAGCAGCCCCCTCGAATCAGGATAACACAGGGTCCCACTGCAGAGTCTGCGCGACTCCAGTGTGCGTCAGACTCCTCCGGACCTTCCCTTTCAGTACCCGAGCTGCATGGTCAGCAGCAGGGACTCCAGCCTCAGTCGTAGGAGATCAGTAGCATATTGGAAAGTAGCATGTTCAGTTATTTTCCAGAAATACCCATCCAAGTAAAACGAGGCTTCCCTCAGCTGCCTGTGTGGATGGAAGTCCCGAGTGGGTACCCTGCGATTTCAGGGCAATTTAGAAAGCCCTGTTCAGCAGGCAGAGTTTTCAACCCCCCAGCCTCTATCCCTGAGAGCAGAGGTCATTCCACAGCCATGAAATACCACTGCCAGGGACACCTCCGGCCTCGGCAGCGGTCTCCACTTGGGACGCAGCATTTTATCTGGGTGTTAATGCTTCGGGGTTTGCTCATACACTGGAGGGAAGAACTGAAGCTTGTGTGTGTGTCTGTCCGTGTGCCAAAGGCCTGCACAGATAGGCACATGGACTCAAGTCTTGGTTGCTGTAGGCCAGGAAGCCACAAGGGCTAAGGATTAGCAAAAAAAAACCCTTTCTGTTTAGAAGAAAATCTGAATCTGGAGCTCCAGAGTCCCAGCCAGTTCTCCCCTCCCAGGGAACGGAGCAATTGCTGCTCTGCACAGTTCTGACAGCCCAGGAAGGAAAGGCCTGCAGTGCTTGGCTAGAGGCAAAGCGTGGAGTGGCCTGTCCTGTAATGGCTGGAATGTGAATTCCCAAAACTTGTTGCAGCGAATTACAGTGAGATTTTTAAACCCAAGTAATTAAACTGATGCAGAAGGGCAGATGGATGCTTTTATTTCAGTTTAAACCAGGCTTATTTTGGTTTAGCTTAATTTGATTAGGAACAGGTTTAAGCTAAACCAAAACAATCCACTCTTAAACTGAATGTCCAAGTGGGGTTTGCACTGGTTTGACTGAACCAGTTTAAAAACTGATTTAAGTTAAACAGGCAACTTGCGCTGGTTGACATGGCCTTTGAGGAATGGAAGATACGGGGACATGCATCAAAGGGAAATACAGAACCTATTTCACAACAGCAACACCCAGAGAGCTAGTGAGTGACAGCCTGGTGGGGCAGGAGCTGTAGAGGATTTGCCATGGCTCACATCCCGTGGCAGTGCATGCACAGAACGTGGGCTCTTGCCTGCACATGCATGGCATTGGGAATGTGTCCTTCGTGCTGAACTCAAAGGTTGTTGTGTTAAAGGACTGAGTTAAAGCACAAAATCCAGAGAGAGTCTGATGCCCGCTTAGTAGACCAGTAGAGGGCCCTGGCACATAGACCCACAAGCCTCCTTTGCCTCTTGATAGCGCCTGATATTAGAGCCCAGGCATTTAACTGCTTAAGCACTTACCAAACTCGTATGCACCTGGCTATTGCACAGTGCTTGGGCCCCAGGGTGACAGGCCCTGGAAAGCACCATGGATAGGTAGCTTTTCAAGGTGCTCTGTCCGTTGGGCAGCATTGGGCTTGTGTCCTGCACTTAGTAATAGATCTGTGAGGAATAATAACTGTTGGCTAATTTTGTCAAAACTCCCTCAAGTGAGGAGCACAGAGAAGGGATCTCCCACTTTGAAAATCTTTGCTGAAGTTCGGGCCCCAGGAACGCACAATCTCCCTCCAGAACATTTCACCACAGGGTGGTTTGTCTCTTAAAAGCAGGTCTAGTTTGTTTAAAAAACTCTTGGTTTATTGAGGGAAAAATCCCTTCCTAGGACTGCCTGAGTTCATTTCCTGGGCAATTGCTGTTTAAAAAAAGCCAGCGTGACAAATCTTCCTGTCTGATCCACACCCCCACCATCAAGATTTTGCTCTGTCTTTGTTCATGTCTATTGCACTTGCCTTTCATTGTGGGATCCAATCTCTCCTCTCTCCCCCCAGGTTTTAAATCAATAAATGGTAAAAGCTAAAGAGCTTCTCAGGCAAAATTTCAGTTAATTTCTTTTTAGTCTCCATCTCCATTAACCAGGGACAAGGCAGCTATTAGCAGCTAGTAGTATAAAGCAGAGCTCAGCTGGAAGGAAGCACAAGCATTCTGGAGGTAACAAATCCCCTTGTTTATGGGTTAGCCAAGCAAAAGATCTCAGTGCTGTCTTATCAAGGACAATTAAACATCCCCTTTGGTAGCAGCTGGCCTACCATGAGGAACAGAAAGGATATGCCTGGGTGGATTTCATTCTGCTGCCTCTGAGGGCCCCTGCTCTAGCACAAAGATGTGGCTCGTGTTTCGCCTGCTTTTCAGGGACTTGCTAAGGGCTTGTGAAGATGGTGTTCTTGTTGCTGAGCTGACGAGCTGTCTCCTGGTGAGAAACAAATTTAGTTAACCTCAAATTAGTCAGGAAAATGGGAGCTCTTCTTTGAAACGATGTCATTCAAATCATTGCACCTGAAATTATCCCCCTAGGAAATGCAGCCGGAGATATTAATTAATTCACTTCGACTCCCAGATTAGTTCTGCAGCAGTCCTTCTCTGGTGTGACTTTGACAAGCCATGTACAAGAGAAGTTCTGGGCAGGGAGCATTAGAATGGCTCTCACAGTTCCCTATTAATGTCCGTGTAGCTGACCATCAAAAGATGTTAATTTTCAGTTTTACATAATCACATCTACTTTTCCCATGGCTGATGATGATGCCCTTTAAATACCCTTCAGATGCTGACAGCCAGCTTCCCCACGAAGGGAGCGAACAGCCTCTCAGCCTCCAGGGGTCGGAAGGGAAAATAAGTGGTGAATCTGTTGGGATTTTTTTTTAATCTTTAAAGATCATCTTTAAAAACTGCAGCATGAGCAGAAAGATTTGTTTAATTATTCTGGGCACATTTGGGCAAAACCCTTTGCTCGTTACAAGGTGTGTCTTTTGCTCTCTGCTCATGAAGTGAAGGAAAAATGCAGCGTTTCATTGTGGGAGGTTCTGATTAAGGATACAACACCTGAGAGGCCTCTTCTGAGCAGATGGCACATTCCTTAGCCTGGGGGAGTGGGCAACAGGTTAGACAGAGCAGAGGTCAGGACTCAGAAGCTCTTGTTTAGCAAATTAATAGGCAGCAGGTTTAAAGCAGGCAAAAGGAAGTATTTTTTCACACAACACGCAGTCAACCTGTGGAACTCCTTGCCAGAGGATGTTGTGAAGGTCAAGACTATAACAGGGTTCAAAAAAGAACTAGATACATTCATAGAGGACAGGTCCATCAATGGCTATTAGCCAGGATGGGCAGGGATGGTGTCCCTAGCCTCTGTTTGCTGGAAGCTGGGAATGGGCTATAAGGATTGGATCATTTGGTGATTCTCTGTTCTGTTCATTCCCTCTGGGGCACCTGGCATTGGCTGTGTCAGAAGACAGGATACTGGGCTAGATGGACCTTTGGTTTGACCCAGTCTGGCCATTCGTATGTACTTAATATGGACAAAGAAAATCCAAGGCGCTCGAGTCACCCCCGACGTTGTGTGACACGAGCTCCCAGCTGCAGAGGTAGCACAGGTGCACTGGCTGCACCCTGCATGTTGTCAGCCCTTTGCCCTCATGTTGCCCTTCCTTTCTACTCAATGTGCAGGCTCACTGGAGGTTTAAACCAGTAGCTTTTTTGTGCATGCTGTGGTTCTCCTCTTACTCCCATGTGGGTAACTCAGGAGCACAAGCAGTGGTGTGAAATGGAGCCATGCCAGGAGGCTGGGTCCTTGGGACTTGCTGTGTCACCTGCTGTACCCCAGAAGAACCGTGATGCCGATTGCTGGTGCGGACATCAGGACAAGGTCCCTGATGACTCGAAGGCAGAACGCAGGCTCTGGGGCCTAGAGTTCTAGACATGGTGCTGGCCAGAGATGCTGTGTGGGCTGCAAGCTCTGAAGACCCAATCCCCAAAGCAGGCCCAGCATAGACAGCAGACACGCCAGCTACCTGCACCTCGCCAGAAGAGTCGGCTCGCTCTGCCTGGGAGGGGAGCGGAGTTCAGGCTGCTTGGGGTCACCACCGATCTCATGGCTGCTGTGTGTTGGGCTGGGGGAAGCTCCCACTCAACCACAGAGGCCACTGAGCGCATGGTTGCTCATTGCTGCCCAAGGCTGAGCTCAGAGCAGTGACTGAGCAGTGGAAGGCTGTGTCCCACCCCTAACTGAGCCACCTTGCCCCAGAGCTGCAGGTGCTGCTGTCACTGTGAAACCTGCCATATAAACCACTCGGCTCACAGTCCATTCCTGCCCCTTTCAGTCAGCATGATAAGGTGGGGACATGAAGCAAACTTGTGGCAAGGGCACTACTGCTGTTCTCTGCGATGACATTCAGTAATATTTGGCAGCTGATGGAGCTCTATACTGCAGCGTATGTACATCTGAATGTATGCAGCAGGTGTAACCGCAGCGTGCAGCATGTATACACACACCAGAGCATGCAGTATGGGCAGACCCCAGTGTTTGTAGTGTGTACACATCCCAGTGCGCGCAGTGTGTGCTGACCGCACTGTACACAGTGTATACATATTGCAATGTGTGCACTCACCGAGTGCAGTGAACACACATGCCAGCGTGTGCATTCCCCGGTGTGTGCAGTGTATGATTGGAACAGTGACCATATGGTTAAATCATTGGACTGGGACACAGAAGAACCAAGTTCATCTCCCATCTCTACCACTGATAGTGTGTGACCCTGGGCAAATCACTTAATTTCTCTGTGCCTTTGTTTCCCCTCTAAAATGGGGCTAATAACACTGTTTCTCCTGCCCTTTGCCTGTCTCATCTACTTAGATTGTCGGCTGTTTGGAGTAGTACTTGTCTTGTGCTGTTTGTTTGGGTGCTGCCCAGCACAATGGGGGCCTGAGCTCAGCAGGCTGCTAGTGGCATATAAACAATAGTAATAAAATATGCATGTGCCCAGGTGTGCTGCTCCCAGGCCGTGCTCCCAGAAGAGTCCTGTTCGGTGCAGGAGATGCCCTGCCAGATAGCCTGTCCCCTTCACTCACATGACCCGCCTGCAGCCAGTCCTCCCTTCTGCAGGCCATCATGTGCACATGGACCTGCGGAGATGAGAGTTCAATGCAAGAACTAAATACATCTCTCCACTTGTGCCTTCTGTGGTGAAAGCTGCTGCAAATAATCTTTTAGAAATGATTCCAATTAGACGAGCACATCTCTTTGTAATCTGCATCCCTGTACTGCTGTCAGACTCAATTCAAATTTAATTTGCAGAAGGTGTATATCGGGCAGCTTTTTTACTTAGCACAAAACCGAGAGGAAGATAACATTGATGGAAAAAATAATACAGGTTCATATTCTTTTTACCTTAAGGAAGGAAAAGAGATGCCAGAAAACTTAGCCAAATTTACATTTTAATGGGAAATGTTACAACTGCCTGCTCCGGGAGGCACAAATTGCTTTCCGGATTGGACCCTGACTTTATACCAAAGTGCATGGAATTAAATCGATTAGCCTCCGATGAGATGAAGGGGCCTGCCTGACAGGGAGATCAAGGACCTTGGAGTATTGGTTGATCATAGGATGACTATGAGCTGCCAATGTGATATGGCTGTGAAAAAAGCTAATGCGGTTTTGGGATGCATCAGGAGAGGCATTTCCAGTAGGGATAAGGAGGTTTTAGTACCGTTATACAAGGCACTGGTGAGACCTCACCTAGAATACTGTGTGCAGTTCTGGTCTCCCATGTTTAAAAAGGATGAATTCAAACTGGAGCAGGTACAGAGAAGGGCTACTAGGATGATCCGAGGAATGGAAAACTTGTCTTATGAAAGGAGACTTAAGGAGCTTGGCTTGTTTAGCCTAACTAAAAGAAGGTTGAGGGGAGATATGATTGCTCTCTATAAATATATCAGCGGGATGAATATAGGAGAGGGAGAGGAATTATTTAAGCTCAGCACCAATGTGGACACAAGAACAAATGGGTATAAACTGGCCACCAGGAAGTTTAGACTTGAAATCAGACGAAGGTTTTTAACCATCAGAGGAGTGAAGTTTTGGAATAACCTTCCAAGGGAAGCAGTGGGGGCAAAAGATCTATCTGGTTTTAAGATTCTACTCGATAAGTTTATGGAGGAGATGGTATGATGGGATAATGGGATTTTGGTAAGTAACTGATCTTTAAATATTCAGGGTAAATAGGCCAAATCCCCTGAGATGGGATATTAGATGGATGGGATCTGAGTTACTATAGAAAATTCTTTCCTGGGTATCTGGCTGGTGAATCTTGCCCATATGCTCAGGGTTTAGCTGATCGCCATATTTGGGGTCGGGAAGGAATTTTCCTCCAGGGCAGATTGGAGAGGCCCTGGAGGTTTTTCGCCTTCCTCTGTAGCATGGGGCATGGTTGACTGGAGGGAGGCTTCTCTGCTCCTTGAAGTTTTGAACCATGATTTGAGGACTTCAATAGCTCAGACATGGGTGAGGTTTTTCATAGGAGTGGTGGGTGACATTCTGTGGCCTGCGCTGTGCAGGAGGTCGGACTAGATGATCAGAGTGGTCCCTTCTGACCTTAGTATCTATGAATCTATGAATCAAAAAGCCAGCTCCCGCTGCCCACCTGATGCGTGGGATGGGCCAGGCACTGCTGGGGTTTTCAGGCTCCCCTTGCACATTGGCGTGATAAGGAGTGGCCAAGCTGGATGTGAAGGTGGGATAGGCAGATGGGGGATCACATGGGGCCACTGTCCACCCCAGGTCAGTGCACTCCAGCTGCCAGACTTATCTACCCAGTCAGCACTTGTCCTGCCATAACCCAAAGTGTGCAGCCCCACTGGAGTAGGGAACAATGGGGAGACCATTCAGACAGTCACGGACTCATTGAATGATGCCCACATAGGCCTGGCGCTGAGGGGACACAGCCTTTTCCCCAGGATCCAGGGATCTTGCCGGGGCACTGCCCAGGGCTCCTTCCAGCCTCCCCCTCTTCAGATGCCTGTTCCCCCTGCAGCTCCCTGGGGCCTAGCTGAAAAATACAGAATAGGCAGGGGCAGAGCCTAATTTACACTGGGGTCAGGCAGGTCATTAAATCAGTGCTGGGATGTCGGCTCGGTCGCCCTCCATCGGGTCTGTGCCAGAGAAAGAGCAAACGCGCAGCCTGGAACCATCTGGGGGCCCCTCCTTGCATTGACAGTCCATGTTGGTGACATTTATTTAGATCCTGGACAGCAAGAGGCTCCCTGACTCTCTGCGTGCCATGGGACCGGGTGTGCACAGGCTCGGATGCACCCTTGCGCTGTGCAGAGGGCCGCAGGGTGCAGGGAGCTGGGCCTGTCCAGAACAGACACAAGAAAGGAGCAGCACCTGTCTTGTGAATCTGGGACACCCCAAGATACTGAGGGCTGCTGAGGGCAGCCCGAAGTACACGTGAACTTTGAGTCACATTTGTGTGATTCCCAGGGCTTCAGGGGGCTCTGTGCTGCTGGAGACGCTGCCTCTCAGAAGACATGTCAGGGCCCTGTTAGGTGGCAGGCACAAATGCAGGGGAGCAGAGTGGGGCGGGAGGGTGCCATTGCAGGACAGGGGTAAACGGAGCACTGCTATCCAAGAGGGGGATACACTGACCTGTGGGGGTAGCCCAGGCTGTGCTCTGTTCCTGTGGAGAACGCAGTTCGCCTTGCTGCATCCCAGCACGCTGTGGGAGGTCACGCTGGACCATTGCTTGAGGATGGGCCGGGTCAGCACCTGGCCAAATTCCCCTGCAGTGTTTCACTCCCTGACCGGCATTATCTGAGCCGCTGTGTCCCTGAGGGAGAGGGGCAAAGACCCAGGAGAGTGAGTGAGGAGGGCAAGGAGACCAGGCGGGGAGACCTGAGCCTGCAGCTGGTTTGCAGCTCTCACCCCAGGGGCAGCTTGAGGAAGTGAATCTGAATCTCATGGCTGAGAACTTGAGGCTCTTTATCTTGTTGCCTCTGATCGTTCCATTCCCCAGGGTCTGGTCGCACGGGCCGCAGCTGCGGGGGCCGCAGTGCCCAAGTCTGAGACTCACCTGTGCAGCAGCCGGATTTTCTTTATGGGTCACAGCTGCTGCTTCTGTGCATGATCCCTGAGCGTTGTTTATTAACCTCTCCGACTGATCCCCCACCAGGCCCCAGCTCTCCCACATAGCCTGGCTGGGAATACAGGGAATGCTTAGCCGGCATTTGTGGGCAGATAGCTGAGCTGGCATATTTGGCCTCTCTGCAGGGTGGAGATATAGAAGGGCCTGGCTGCACTGCCTCTCTGTTCACCGTTTCCAGGAGCCCCCAGAGGCTCCGTCAGGATGGGGTCCCAGGGAGCTGGGCTCTGCTCAGACACACAGCGAGGTCCCTGCCCGGAGGAGCCAACGTCTGGCTGGAAAGAGCTGAACAAGCGAGTGGGCCAGCAATCGGATGGATGGGGACAAGTGTCACAGGGACTGGAACACATGGGTACGTCGGCAGCTAGGGATGATTCCATATTGCTGGGCAGGGCAGGGATAACATGGGCTGGCTTCACCTGGAGAGGCAGAGGATGTGCCGGAGGGGAGGTCAGTGTGGGGAGGGTGTCCTGGGCATAGGGGCAGCATGGCTGAGGTCCAGCAATGTGTGTGGGAGAGACAGACAAACAGGCACTGGTGGGGAGGACAGGCCACATCGCAAGAGACAAGAACAGAGAGGTGGGTGGCAGGGTCATGACAGGCCAGAACGGGGCAGCCAGGAAGCTGAGCCAGGAGCCAGGCACTGAGCGAGCGTTGGCTGCACTCGCTCCCAGCTCTGTGTGGGACTCCTAGCCCCACTTTACCTCCCTCTGGTTTGGGCAGCCAGTCAGCTGCTTTTGTTCACAGCTAGCGCTGCCTGCGATTGTTAGCGATTACACCAGCAGCAGGCCTGGGCCAACGGCTGTGAGACTCTAGCTAATGGTCAGTCACAGGCTCTCTCTAAATACGCTGTTTATCAGCAGTGCCTGCAGGCCAAAACCCCAAGGGCCCGGGCTAGACAGGGTTGTCCCATAGAGATAGGTCTCCTCAGAGCATTTGGCAGGAGCTGGGCAGAAGGGGCTGGCGAACGCTCTAGCCAGCCTTGTTCCAGTTTGTTCAAGTTCTTAGCCCGCACTCCTGGCCGTGGTATCCGAAAACACCTGGAGCTGGGCCAACGGCCCTCGGCAGCGTTTTTATAGGTTGGAAGATGTTTGTTTAAAAAAGGAAACCCGGTTGTCTGTCAAGGATGAAATTCCGGCCCCAGCCAAGTCAATGGAATTCAGTGATGGGATTAAATGGCCATCCAGGGGTGCCTGCTGGTCCAGGCACTGGCCGTGGGAACGTCTGGGGAGTGCTCCAAACCTCTGCTCTTCCTGTCAGTAGCTGTTCTATTAACCTGAAAGTGCCATGTTAGCCTTTCCCCTGGCAGATGTAGCAGGTGCCCTGCTGAGAGCCCGTCACTGAGCACAGCCATTCCCACTGGGCTTTCAGTGCCCTCTTGTCTAATTGCACCTGCTAATTAGAGCCGCTCAAGCCTGGAGCCAAGTTCCGTGAGCTCATCTCCAAGATACCAGCCTGGTGCTGCAGATCTTCATGCAGGGACAAAGGCTGGGAAGAGATGGCAGAGAATTATTTAATGTCCTAAACTTCTTTGAAGATGAAAAGTGCCAGCTAAGAGGCCAAGTATCATTATCTGCCAGACAGCACCTGCCACACCATCCCATCCTGAGTGGGGCTTCCCCAAGCACTGGCCTCTGCTGGAATTTAATCTAGGAATAACCAGGAACAGCCAAGATTATAATTGAGTCCTGTCCACTTACTGCAGCCCTGCTGGGCCCTTGAGGCCCCAGGTGTTGAGCTGGTGGCAGGCTTTTTGCCTTCGCCCCTCCTCCAGCCTGGGTGCTGTGTGTACCAAGGTGCAACTCCTCCATCCAGCCTCCTCCCGCTCCTTTGCATGCACAGCTGCCCCATGCTGGCGATAATGAGTCAGCTGGTCCCTAATGCATTCAGGGATTCACCAGCCACTGAGCTCATTTTTCAAATGATTTCTCTGCACCTCAAGGCAGTTGGTTTAATATACAAGTTTGATTCCTTCTCTCTGCAGCTGTAGCAGGCAAAGGGTTTTATTTGCATCAGATATTCTTGGCAGTAATGACTGAGGTATCTGAAGAATTGAGCTGACCATTAATAATTCAAAGGGCTCGCATTTCCAGGTATTTACTTAGTTTAGAAAAGTTGCTGGTAATTATTTTTCCTGCCTGGTTTGGGGCAGGCAGGCATCTTGCAACTGCCACTATGCCAATGCCCTTGACTCCTGACTGGCAGCTCTTGCTACTGTCTCAGTCCTGGGGGGTGCCCTCCTGCTCTGTCAATGCACCACAATATCCCCACCCGCAGCCCGCTGGTATTCCAGCCCTGGGCTCTCTTCAGCCATCTGCTGATGCCCCTCAGTCCTGAACTGTAACCCTCTTGTGTTGCAAGCAGGGTGTCTCAGGCCCAGCAAGGGCTGTGATGAGCTCTATGTTATGAAGTGCACCGGCAGATCCTAAGAGTGGGAGGAGAGTGCAGAGATGAAAGGATCTGCCAGCACTGGCTCCCGGTGCTGTAGGATGGTTTGCTGGAAGCAATGCTGGTTTAGTCATCGCATACTTGGTGCAGCCTATCTAGGGACATGTGAAAATACTATGAGGTGAGTGTATAACTGGTTGAAAGATCCTACGCAAAAAGTAGCTGTCAATGGTTTGCTGTCAAAGTGGGGTGATGTATCTAGTGGGGTCCCACAGGCTCTGTCCTGGGTCCAGCATTAGTCAGTATTTTCATTAATGATGTGGATCATGGTGTGGAGAGCATGCTTATAAAATTTGTGGATGAACCAACTTCGGAGGGGTTGCAAGCACTTTGGAGGACAGGGTTAGAATGCAAAACATTCTCGACAAATTGGAGAATTGGTCTGAAATCAACAAAATGAAATTCAATTAAGACAAGTGCAAAGTACTTCACTTAGGAAGGAAAAATCAAATGAACAAGTACAAAACGGGGAATAACTGGCTAGGCAGTAGTACTGCAGCAAAGGATCACAAACTGATGCAGTTGCAAAAAAGGCAAGTATAATTCAGGGGTATATTAACAGAAGTGTTGTATGTAAGACACAGGAGGTCATTGTCTTGCTCTACGTGAGGCCTCAGCTGGAGGACTGGGTCCGGTTCTGGGCTCTGCGCTTTAGGAAAGATGTGGACAAATTGGAGAGAGTCCAGAGGAGAGCAACAAAAGTGATAAAAGGTTTAGAAAACCTGACCTGTGAGGAAAGGTTAAAAAAATTGGTGATGTTTAGTCTTGAGAAAAGAAGACTGAAGTGGTGGGGGACATGATCGCAGTCTTCAAATACGTTGAGGGCTGTTACAAAGAGGCCGGTGATCAATTATGGGCACTGAAGGTAGGACAAGAAGTGATGGGCTTAATCTGCAGCAAGGCAGATTTAGGTTAGAGATTAGGAAAAACTTTCTAACTCTCAGGGTAGTTCAGCTCTGGACCAGGCTCCCAAGGGAGGTTGTAGAGTCCCCATCACTGGCAGTTTTTAAGAACAGGTTGGACAAACCCCAGTCAGGGATGTTCTAGGTTTACTTGGTCCTGCCACAGAGCAGGGGGCTGGACGAGATGACCTCTGTGGTACTCTGCTTTAACTCAGAAGCTGCAGCCTAATCACACCCCAGGGCTGGCCTGATCTTGCAACCCAACAGAGGGACAGAAACCCTGTGACTAGACTCTGGGAGCTGGCTCATGGGGGATAAGCAGGAGAACACCCCATTCATAGGCACACAGAATCCAGGCTTGATCGGAGGACTAGCAGCATGAGCTGGGGATTGGCATGTGCACTCAGGACACAAGGTGACAAGAACAGCAGCACTCAGAGCGAGGGCTTCGCTGGTGCAGAGGGGCTGATGTGGGGGAAGTACCCCTGCTGGCTGCGAGGGCAGAGGCTGCCATATCGTCCCCCCACTTCACTAACAGGAACAGGTGCTGGGCATCCCCTGAGGACATACTCTGTGATTAACATTGGCCATGCAGAGCCCAGCAGAAGGGTCTGTGTTCACAGCCAAATCCCATCCCACGCCCACAGCAATACAACATGCAGGTGGGGAAGTGCGGTGGCACACATGCACACACACATGCACACGTGTGCACACTGGCAAGTAAGGGTCTTCCCATCAAAGGCAATGATCAAACTGCCCTGATTTCAGAGAGGGCAGGGGCAGGCCCGCAAGAGAGAGCGGCCAAGGAAATAAAATGCAAAGCACTTTGTGATGGCAGTGAGGCGATGGACGTGCTGAGCTGGAATGAACTGAGGCTGGGGTCCCATCAAGGGCATTTCACGCAGGAGGCACACGAGCCATGGGGGCATTGTCTGAGCGAGGCCCCAGTGAACACGGAGATGGGCGACGCTCTACCTGTCAGTGCTCCTGCCAGGCATTGAGTGAATGAATCCCTGAGAGGCAGGGAAGCAGCATCCCGTGAGGGGAAAGGACTCACCCATGGTCACCCAAAGAGTCGGTGGAGAGACAGGGACAGTAAGGAGGAGGTCAGCCTCCCAACCCCTGTTCCTACCCACCTTCTGGAGGGTTGCTGGCCAGAGAATAGCTTTCTACTCTGGGGTGTAAAGCTCTGCTGGGAACCCTCTGAAACTGGCAGCCTTTGCCATTAGCAAATCCTAGGACTGTTTCTTTCTCTTAGTTGGAAGCCTGCTGCTGTAATGCCCAGGACTGGGGCAGCACACGGGAGCCTCTGGCAGAGCAGTTCATTTTCCAAGCAAAAACTGCATTAGGTTTGTCTGAGAATCTCACTCCTGGCACATGGCACTATTCGGATCGCCAAAGTAAATCTGCACAACTGCAGGGGTGCAGAAAAAAACATCACGTGGCCAAGGGCGTCACTTCTAACATTCAAAAATCACCCTGCCTGGAGGCTGTTTCCAGTCCCAACAAAATAACCAATTGATGTGATGAGACACAAACCGGTGCACGGGCTCCAGCGCCCATGGGCCATTTCTCTGGTGAAACACTGCCACTGTCTGGAACTCCAGGTAGTGATAAATCATAGGTGACTGTCAGTAATTTATTGCTGCCTTGTGCAAAACACCGCAGCGGCACTGGGCATCTCCCAGGGATCGCAGTTATTCCAATCTTTGGAATCATAGTAGGTTTGTCATGGGTTAGATAATGATAAAAGGCCAGAAAGACAGCAAGGCGCAGCAGCTACTGAGCGACTGGAGACGGAGAAGCACATGTGCAAATGGCATAGATTTTCAGCTGTGGTTGCCATGTAGGTCACCTTTCCCAGGCTCTCCTATCTCTCTTTGGCAGGCCAGGCCTCTAGTATGTTGGACCTTAAGGCACTATATCGGGGTAGGCAACCTATGGCATGCGTGCCAAAGACGGCACATGAGCTGATTTTCAGTGGCACTCACACTGCCTGGGTCCGGGCCACTGGTCCGGGGTGCTCTGCATTTTAATTTAATTTTAAATGAAGCTTCTTAAACATTTTAAAAACCTTATTTACTTTACATACAACAATAGTTTAGTTATATATTATAGACTTATAGAAGGAGAACTTCTAAAAACTTTAAAATGTATGACTGGCATGCAAAATCTTAATAAATGATGACTCGGCTCACCAGTTCAGACAGGCTGCCGACCCCTGTGCTAGGCTGTGTGTCTGATTACATGCCTGTTACTAGTTCATCTCAAATTACCTGGTGTTGGCTGGACCTGGCCCACTGTCTGCGTGGACATCTCTGCTGTGTGCTCCGTATTATCATCCTGGCTTGATAGAAGTAGGACTAGTGACAGGGGATGGGAAAAGTGCTGAAAACCAGGTGTTTTTTGGAAAGTCACCATAGATGTTCTGTGACGATATGGACCAGCTCAGGGGAGGAGTGCGCTAGGCTTAGGGGTCATAGTTCCACACCACACTCGTTTCGAGACACTGAGCTGGCAGGTGGGGGTGCAGTGCCAGAGGCTTATTAAATACAGATCTTCTCTCTGCTCTCAGCAGAGGGCCTTGGTGACTCTTCTACCCATGGCCCTTGCGGCAGTGGTTCCATACCATGAGCCCCCGGAACCAAAGAACCAGGGTTCAGAACTCCTTTCCTATGGAGCCATCGAGAAAGGGAGGGTGGTCACGATCCTGGAGATGGAGTGATCCCAAGGCTGAGTACCCAGACTGTACATTACTGCTAACTGGGATCAAGCCCTAGCTGCTGACTGGGCTGCAGATCTCTCCAGGACGCTCCTGCCTTGGTGTTGGTGCTTTTGTTACGTTTATAGTCTCAGTTGATTTTAATTAATCTCCCTGAGAGACTCTCAGATATTGGGGGCTTCAGAAACCCGGCTCCTGCATAGGTTTAACAGGCTCTCGCAGCCCTAGCTAGAGTCATAAGGACAGACTGGAGAAGCTCTTAGCTAAGAATTTTAAATATTATGTAGAAAAGTAATGGGAGAGAGAAATGTTTCCAAAGGGAAAAAACTTTTCCAGCTACTTTAACTGTGAATCAAAATTTACATTTTGAGTTTGGAAATCAATATCAATTCATGGATAATTCGGCTCCATTGTTTACAGGTCATCCATCAGCTTCAGATCTCGGATTAATAGAATCATTATTGGGTTTTTGTTTGTTTGTTTGGTCAATATTAGTAGTTTATTTAGCTGTTCTCTGGGATTGTGTTATAGTGACAAATTACAGACTTTGGGGCATTTTTATCAGGTAGAGTCTAAGAAAATACAGATGGATGATGTCATTATAACAAACATGCGGACAGCAACATCAGCTCTGAACAGGTGAAGGAGATGTGACCATCTGGAAGCCAAACAACGCCAGACTGGTGCTCTCATGGTCATCCCAGGAGATTTTGTCTGCCTCCCATGGCACTGATTCCAGTTATTGCTCCTCTTCCCTCTGGATCTCGTTTGCCGCTCCAGCTTGAGGCTGGCTTTCACTGTTGTAGAGCTTTAAAGAGGTGTTGGTGAACTGGGTTCTATGTCTATGGAATCTGAGAAGCTGGAAAGAGCCTGATGATGCTTGGCACATCCTTGAAGCAAGAACTTTGTGATTCAGAGAGGAAGTGAATGTGCATGTGGATAGCAAGTGTCTCCAGAGTTATAAGAATAAGTTAGGGCTGACACAGGGTTTTGGAAGGGATAACACCTCATGCTTCAGCAATTACACCAGTCTCCATCTATTAGGGATAATCGGAGGCAGATTATCCACATGTGCTCCTGCAGGGCTCTGTGATGCTCTTGTGCATTAGTGGATTGTTGCATTCTCTGTTGCATTAGTAGATTGTTGCATTCTGCTGTGAAGATCTGACAGTGACAGGGAATGGCTAATAAAATCCTGCTTGGCTTGTTCCCTGTTTTCATTTGCTTGTTTTCTAGTGGAATAGGCAGGTAACAGTTGGGGAACCTCCCATGCACCCACATGTGCAGAATGTTTTGAGGGATTATTTCCTCAGGCTGCACAACAGCAGAATAGCTGGCTCAGCTCGAGAACAGGAACCCAGCTCCTGGAGTTTAATTAAATGACCATGCTTTTTATAAAGATTGTTATTCTGGTATCGATTTTGGCTCCTGGGTATTTAATATTGGAGTAAAACTCAGTAAGGAGAATAGAAAGAACTGCTCACCTGAGTTCCGAGAGTTTGTTAACAGCCAGAAAATATTGACTGCATCCCTATTAATGCACTTCACTTCCTAGGGCCCGTACAAACAGCAGCCTTAGCAATAAAGAGGCGACTGGGCTTTAACCCCTTTGCGTGGGCCGGGTTAGGTTTCTGAGCTGGCTTCACATTGCTGCTGGGTGATATGCTAACTGACGATGACAAGTGACTATGGACACATGACAGCCCGTAGTGAATGTTTCATATGGAGACTGGCTTTGGAAGCTTGGCCATTTGACGTCACACAGGACTGAAGCCTGATGGAGTTCATTACCAGTTTTCATGGCTGATTTTTGTTTCTGTTTAACAAACGTGTAATTTTGTTCTCCGCTCTTCCAGTCTGAGGGGAATGAAAAAAGAAAACGTGAAAGTCTCTGATGTCAGATGCTTTGCCAGCCTGTACTAGATTCAGCCGCTGGAGACAGATTCTGCTCAGTTACGCTGCTCTAAATCTGGGGCAAACACCACGGAAGTCACCGGACAGATACAATAGAATAATGGTGCCTAGATGCAACAATGAGGTGTGCTCCAGTAGTAGCAAAAGCAGGGGGACAGTCAGGCAGACAGACAGACATGCAGGGCCAGATTCTCAGCTGGTGTAAATTGATGTAACTCCATTGACTTCCATGCAAGTATGTTGATTGACCCCAACCAAGAATCTGACAAACAAATAGTTTAAAAATAAAATATCCAATTCCCCATAATTTAAATTAGCTCCAATTACCTGCAATTGGAGCTTTTAAAACACACTTTTCAATGTCTTATGCTGAGACCTGCTTGTTGCAGAGTGAATCTTGATATGTAAAATATTTGCACCCTTTTACATGGAGATACATTTTATTCAAGATGCGAGGGTCTAATTCATTTGGAGTTACTCAGTCGGATTCAGCCCCTACTACCTGAAGAAAATGCAGTTGTTTTGGGGGACTGAATGGCTCAGGAGATAAGGTGTGGGATAAAGAGCTGCTGTCTGCTGCCTTATGATCTCGGTTCCAAGGCTCAGTGTACCAGGTCTCAGTTCGGCAGCATGGAACCTGGATTTGGGGCACTCTGGTGTGGCAGGTTGGAGATTCAGACTGAATTTTCAAATGGGTTAAGTGTGAAGATTGATGATATAATCCTACCGGGCCCAGTTCAGCCGCAGTCACTAGTCATTGCCTTTGAACTGCTTGGCGGCATGTATAAAACAAGATAGTTCCATTTATCCAGTTCCTAGTGTACTACTGATAGCACAAAAATGCTCATCTCAGCTGCAATAACTGACGCTGTTGTGGCTGTCTCAGCAGAGAGGCCAAGGACTGATTGGGACCCAGAGCTGCCAGGAGGGGTTCCCGCCAGGTTAGACAGAGGTACATTGGGGCGGGGTGGTGAGTGAGAGTGAGAATGTGTGTGTGTGTGTGTGTGTGAGAGAGAGAGAGAGAGTGAGAGGCAGGGAGAGGGAGCTTGCATTATTTCCCCCTGTGCTGTATGGGTTCTTGGGATAAATGGAGGGCTCCAGGCTCTTGCTGTCATCCTTCCACTAGTGGTAAATCACTTCAATGAAACGTTATAAAACACAGATTTCTGTCTTTGAAAGCATGGCTATTAACTGGGTGATAGGAGAAAAACCAAACCTAAACCGCCAGCATGATGGTGGCATAATTAATTTGTATTAAAGTGGCTTTCATGTGACAGATGTTTTTCCAAGAGCCACATTACAGGATAAATGAAGTTTTCTGAAGTCATCTGGAGTCATGAAGAGTGAGTTTGTTGCTTTGGGGACTTAGCAAGTTCAGAGAATGACACGAGACTTGTGAGGAGAAAAGCGAACCAGCCACAGGCTTCTTTCATGCTAATTCGTTATACACCAATCTGTCTTGCTTGGCTTTCACTGAGTACACGGGGCCAGATTCTGCCATAAAGGCTCTGATTTTAATAAACTGCACCTCTGTGATGGCGGTGTGAGTGAGAGGAGAATCAGGGCCACTATGTGCATCTAAGCAATGTAATATATAATAAATATCTCCACCTCCTTCCTGCCTCTGGCTTTGACAAGGGGTCCCAGAGCGTCACTGCTAATGAGTGAGCTCACATGTATAGTGGTGCCACCTCCAAGAAGAGGGAAAGGTCAAATAATTCACCCCCAAACTGGATGAACAAACCGATGTCAAATACAGTACAAACTTCCAGGGCCCCAGCACAGGGGAGCTATCCCGCCTGAATTCACTGGCTAAACCCTGGTTGATTTTAACTGAATGCATGGCATTCACATAGTGCAGGGTGGCCAAGAGTAGAGACGAGGGCATGATGCCCACTGCAGGAGCTGGAATGATACTTCTGGGTGTCTCTGCTTTTGTCAGTTGTGTCACAAACTTAAATACTATTTCAGAAGAGAGTTTTCCGCATCTGTAGCCATTTGGCTGTTCGCCAGTACAGGGCCCTGTGCTATTAAGTGTAAATTACCTGTGAAATTTTTTTTAATACTCAGAGAAATAATCTGATTAGTAGTTATTGGTGCAGAACGCTTGGGGTGTTTGCAAAGTTAGATGACTCTGAGGAAGGGCTGTTTCTTTGCAGCTGCCTGTCAGTTTTGTCATCTAATTATGGGACGATAGAACACCAATACTCTGGGGTGGGGGAAAGCTCAATGTAATTGTATTGGTCATATATCATAGCCACTAATTACTTGCTTTGGAATTAATGAATGTTTCTGTGGTTGGCTGGGGAGCTGTCATGGCCCTGGCTCGGGTTAAGTAGTTCCACACTTCTGACTTTAGAACTTAGATTCTAGACTTTTTAAAACATGGAGTGAAGTCCAGGCCAGCTCTGTATTCTCATTCTGCTAAAAAGTCCTTCCCTTGGCTCACACTTTTTTAGAAGAGACATTCAAGCAGCGGCGGGAGGAAGGGGCAGATCAGATGACGACGGGCACTCAAGAAATAGCCCAGTCAGACCGACAGAGGAGAAAGGAATCAAGGTGATCAGCAGCACCGACCATTGTCCTTGTGTTACAAAGGACTCTGTGGTTCTGGAAAGCAGGAAATTCTGACCCAGTGGTGGGGAGGAAACCTGGCAATCACCATGTCATAGCTGTCTGCACAACACGCACAGGGCCAGGGAGGGCTGAATGGGGATAGCTGAAGGCACAGGTTGGCCCATTATATCTATATCCACTGTAATAAGGGGGCTGAGTTCCTGTGACGTAGGAGCAGTGACAGTCCTTGTTATCACAACCCTCCACCTATTGTTATGCAAAGATGAGACCCCCCCAAGAGCGACCTGCAGCCCCAGGCCCTGCTTTAGGAAGCTGGGGACAGTACCGAGGGGTTCTTCCCAGGTAATCACTGAGTTTCCTGGCAGCTCTTATGGTCCCATATCTCTGCCTAGGCCCACGGATACACAGCATGCCTCTGTGCCTCCCAAGCGTGGATGGAATTCCCCCACATGCCAATGTCTAGCATGCCTTAAATCTTCAAAGTCAGGTCTACGTGATACCTAGTGCTGATCTCTAGACATCAGGAATTTCCCCCCTGCATCTATTCCTCCTTGAGGAGCCTTGAGCCAGTTGCCTCTGGCTCACCCAACCTGTGATTCCTCTGGACACATGGGCCCCAGGACATAAGTAAATGTTGATCATCTTGCTCCGCATTTGACTGCAGAAGTGAACAAGCTGAGTCCTAATCCTTTCTTCCTGCCATTCCTTCTTCTGCCACTTTTAACTTTTAATCACTGAGGCTGCCCAGCTGGATTTCAGGGCGATATTGCCAAGGATTGCTTTATTCTTCTGGAAAGGTCACCTTTGAAAATAGCTTTCAAAGGAACAAGAGTAACTCCTGTTGCTACTCCCTCCCCATTGTGTGCACTTCCCTGCATTCAAATGAATAATGTATAGGGGACAACAGCATAAATGAGAAGGGTTTGACATAGACATGGGGCCTATTTACCTCACTTTAAAAAACTGAAAGGCCAAGGGCAAAAACGCCGGTGTCTGCGGCAGGAGCTCTTCCAACGTTCATGAAGCGACTGACAGAAATATGTGTTTCCATGGCCCTTGTCAAAATAAAATGGCAGGTGATCATTGCAGTATCGGAGAACAATAAATCAATGTCAGCTTTGTTCTCAGACTGCTAGGAGAGCAAAGAAACACCACTGATGAGAGTTCTGTGTGTCTCTAACCACTTTAAAACTCTTTGTTCTCCTCCAGCCGTCCTGATCAGTACTATAGGGGATGGGAGAACAGGAACTCCAGAGCGGGGTAGGGGGCTTAGACACGTGGCTGAAGGGAGGTCAGCATTGACTTTCACAGCCTTTATAAGGTTGCTTCTCATTGTAACCCTTTTCCTGGAGATGAATAGTCTCTGGGAGATGCAGCCAATTAGCTGGAGTGGCCGATTAACTCTGGCCCCCCCTGCATAGCGGGCCACTTCCAACAGGGCTTTGTAGCTTTTTCCTCCTGGGAAGGATACTAGACCTGTTTCCCATGGGACCAGGCCAAGAGCGAAAGTGATTTGCTGTTGGAGGCTTTTTTGACTTCCACTTGAGCCACTAGCTGACTGTAAGCTCCCCGGAACAGGGGCTATCTCTCTGTTATGTGTTTATACAGCACCTGGCACACCAGGGCTGGGGATTCTGGGGAACACCGCTCCCACAGGGCACCATCAGTGGGTACCGTCACTGTGGCACAGGCCAGGTATGAACTAGCAGCCTGTCTCCTGAGGAGCCAATGCCCTTATGCCAATGAACTTGAGTGGTTGCTGTCACAGAGGGCTACTTGAAAGCATTGACCCTTAGATAATGAATTTGAGTCACAACATGGGCCTATGGGAAACCTCTCTGTGCAAAGATGGAAATTCTGCTGCTTTTTAAAAGTAATTGGGAAGTGTTCTCGTTCCTTCTCTAGAACCTCTGCAGAGGTTCCCCTGGCTGTGCAGCATGGGGCACGTGACACATGGCAGCACGAGCACAGCTGCCATGGGTTAGGCCTCAGATTTCACTCTTTGCTTGTGCCTGGTCCTGGGGAAATGTTGCTAAACATGCCATGCTGACGTCTCTTCCTACGAAAGGATCCCAAGTGTCCCCTTTGGACAAGGGCAGTGGGGATAGGAGCCCGGACCTAAAGGGGACAAACAACTGAGAACCTTCCTCATTCCTCACCTTTATCTTTCGGCTTTACGGAGGTGAAACTTCACCCCCACTGGTACACGGATTCACTTTATGGAAGGAGCAAGAGGCACTAGACATAGCGCTGTGGAGGGTCCCTGAGAATATCCATTGTGGGAGACCGTGATTTGACACCTTTGTGGGCAATGCTGGTGCTGCAAAGGCTTAGTGCAGAAACCTGAGTCTTTCTGGCATCACATTTTCCAAATGACCTGGAGAGAACATAGCAATGTGGCAGCGGGCAGGGAAGTGGGCTGGTCTCTCAGGGCTCGCTCTGCTCATGTCACAAGGTACAGGACAGACCGAGTCATCACACGTAACCGTGACATCTCTTGTGAGATCATCCAGTAGAAGAAAGGGCCAGGAAGATACGAAATGTCAGGCTCAAAGGGGGAGGAAGATTTCATCTGTAATTTATAATTCAGTCTGAAACTCGGGTGTCACTGCTCCATAATGAAAGGCCCGTGATGACTGATGCGAGTCACACTCAGAGCACTGGCTAATCAGGAAGAAACGCTGGAAGACGAGGCTGGGGTGGAGGAGGAGTGATAGGCACTGAGTTTATTTGTCACGTATTGTTTGTTTCTAACAAATATTGTTTTCAATTTAATAATGAAATGTAAGAGCTTCTCCCTGTGCCAGGAGCTGAGCTGCGTAATAAATTGATTTGGACCCTGCAACATGAGTGGTCAGATAGCGAAGTCCCTATTTTACAGTGATGAAATTGATACAGTAAATTTTCCCTTCACGCACAGTTGTGTGTCAGCTTAATTCTAGTACTAAATTGAAATCAAATGAAGTCATGCGGGTTGGCAGCACAGACGGCCTCACTGACAAAGCTTTGTGAGCACACGAGGCTGCAACAGGGAGAGGAGTGCCCTGGAACCACTGCATAACTACACAGGGGTCTTAGTTTATTTCGCCCAAATACCTGCTTTACTCCTTGGCTGTGTCTGCCTGAGCACCAGGATCATATTGCGGCCATTCACTGGGCAATATTTGGTCCAAAATGTGGCTACAACTGGGAGTCGGCAGCCATTTGAGCAGTTACCTTGCAGCCAGCAGCAATATGGATCCTGAGCGGGATGGGGAGGCTGGCTGTGAGGCTGCGGGACAGGCCTGGGACCAGTCTCAACTCTGTCCCAGCTGCCCTTGGGCAGGTCACTTCATCTCGCTGTGTGGGATAATAATGCCCATGGGCTTCCTGGGCTGATTGTACAGCTAGCTCGTCAGGGAAGGGGTTGCTTTTCCCCATGTAGCCCCCAGCACAATGGGCCCTGTCTGAGCTGGGGCTCTAGGGCTGCTGTAACAGAACGCTGGTAATGAAATTCAGTGTGGAAATGAGCATCAGAGGCAGGCTGGGTAAGAAACCCCCTTCCCAGTTTTGGAGCTGACAGGCAATCACTGCCTGCTGACAACGGGGGTATTCGGAGACCCAGTACAGGTGCAGAGAGCCTTGGGAGAGACTTCTCTTCTCACTGATGAGCCAACAGGAGCCCAGATGAAGGTGTGGGGAGCAGCTTGGCATTTCTGGTTGTGGTTTGAATCACCCACTAAGTGTCCTGGGCCCAGGAGAGCCGGTGCTCTCATGGGAATAATGCAAAAATAGCATCTGGAATTTGTCTCCATCCCTGCAACTGGGCCAGGTCATGTTCATCTCTCAGGGACTCTTACTCTTCCCCTCCTCGCCTGTGCCTGCCACCTTCTCCCCCAGGTTCTCCCTTCCCTGGGTTTCCCAGTCTGCCCTGCCACCTCAGCCCCTGGCTTGTAGGCTGGGAGCTCGGGAGGGTGGGGCCTGTCTCAGTTCTGAGTCCCACAGTGCACCCAGCATGCAGCTAATGCTCCAACCGCACCACCCCTATGCCCTGCCTCCCCTCAGCCTTGCACCCCAGGCTCTGTGACTGGAGGTGAGCAGAGGGAAGAATTCAGGCCCTCTTCAGCACCAGGAGAATCAAAAGAGACAGGAAGGCCGACGAGCTGAGGACTGGGCATTTTGTGACACAGGTGAGCATCTTTCACTGAAATGGAAGTGACACTATCCCCATACATCTGTCTAGTCCTTTGTGATGGGGAAATAAACTGACAAAGCTGTTAGATCCTCAGAACAGTCTGCCACTGAGTCAATGACCCCTGAGTTGGGGGTAGCTTCCAGTCCCTGGGCACAGGAGGGAGATGGGGCTAGCAGACACCCTCTCAGGCACTGGGCTGGGGAAGCACTAGTGGTCCCAAGTCTGGGGGGAAGGTGCTGTGTGCAGTGGTATCGTCCTCACTCAAACTCAGGCTGCTCATAAATCAAAAAACTTGATGTGAACTTTGGCACAGGCCATAAATTCTGCATTTATCATTATTAGAGATATGTCAACATTTCAGAAATTGATTTATAGTTGGTAATTTAGATCATGAATTGTTTCTGATACAGTAAACTATTCATATCCAAAGCCCATCACACAACTTTCTAGTTATTAGGAATTAATGACTCATAAAACTGGGCCCGGAACAGATTGTTAGTTTGAATGAAGGGTAGGTTGTGACTATTAATCTCTTCCCCCCCAAATATATACACAGAATTCCTAATAAATGGCTAATTGGGCTAATACATTATTTCTTTAAACACGTCTCCTCTGGAAGCTGAATTCTTGCATTGTTCAGGATGGAGGGGGGTGCAAAGGGAAATATGTTTTCACCCGTGACAGTAAAATGCCAGTCATGGTCAGGAGGAGCCATTGGTTTCTCTCCTCCTCAATTGTACAATAAATATGTTTTTTTCTGCACCAACAAAGCTTTGAAATTCTTTATCTGGAGGATAAGAATCATCTGCTACCTCAACACCATGTAAATGGCTTTTTACAGATAAAAACTTTGTCATTTTACTTCTGTGCCAAGTGCCACATAGTCAATAGTTTATTGTGCTGTTTACAAAATAGTTCTCTAAGTGTCTAGTGTGGCTGTTGTTGTTTCCTAATGTCATAGCAATTTTGCATTTGTGTAATAGTGCCACAGAATTGACATTATATAGCTAGACAGATTGTCCTGTCTTAAGCAGAGTCTCATAGTAAACTGGCTGGCAGCTGCTAAATTGATGTGCTGTGTTTACATACCTTCATAAATAAAATATTAAGTCCTAAACTAAAATCTTCTAAAGTCTAAATTAAATTGACTCAGAGCCTAAATCATCAGCTAAATACATTTTATATACTTCCAGGGGCCAGTGCTACCCCGGGGATTGTAGCGCAGGGGTCGTGAGCTCAAGAACTGCAGCCCCTTTTAGCTAAATCAATCACATTCTGTGGCTGTGAACAAACATGAAATGAATATAAAATTTCAGGCATCAGTTCAGGTGAGATTTACCAACAAGTCTCATTATGCGAAGAACAGGGCTATATGTAAATTACTTTTCCTTGAATGCCACTAGAGCCGGGAGGGGTGACATAAACCATGAAAATTGGCCATTTCACCTTCTTCTGACTGTTTATGACAAACATTTCCCAAGTTCTTCTGCGGATCAAATTGAGTTCCTGCAAAAGGTGGGGGCCTGGCGAATGGAACGCCATCGTTATACTGTTGCCAGCTCTGCCTGCTCAGAAATCACGAGACAGACCCCAAATAGCGGGAGAGGTGGGGTTTATACAGCATGTTTGTTTAGGGGCTTTTTGTTCTGATTTCTGAGCTCTTGGCAGAAATCGCCCCTTTGTGTGTGTGCGTGTGTCATCACTGGGTGTGTACACATCCATATGTGCATGTGTACTGTGGGTGTATGCGCATGTTCCAGAGAATCAGTCTGAAGTGTACAAACACCCACACCTGGGCAGCCACCTTCCTTTCCTTGTGATGGGTGGGGAAGACCCTTCCCGTACATTTCCGTGATCCCTACTCAGGGAATTTCAGATGCTCTTTCTCAGGGGACTGCCCCTGCTCATCCTTGCCCTGCTCTTTCTTTCTCAGGGCACTGCCCCTGCCCCATGGAAAGTGCCTTGTGGTAATGGAGCTGCTGCTTCTCCCCCATGGACTGGTGCTTCTGCTCTGCCCCAGGCGCAGCGGCTAGTGGCTGAAGCCAGAACTGCAGGAACCCTGAGACACCAGGAACTTCTCATGAGATCGTGAGAAATAAGAAACCCCCCAAACCAGCAACACCCCCATGCCCACCACAAATGCTGCAAAACTGCAGGACTCATGAAAGTATCACAGAGTTGGCAACACTGGTCCTGTCCAGAAACCTTGGGTGCAGAAGTGTCAGTTATAAGGGTTATTATGCACCATGTACATCCTTGCGTGGTTCCTGTGTCTTGTGGGGCTGACCTGGGACTAAAGTGCTGGCCCCTTTGCACTGGGGTAAAGGCCACCCTGAGCGAACTTTCAGCCTGAGCAGTGGAGTCAAGCTGGCTTCATTTCCTGGATTACTTTCCTTCAACAGATACTAAACGATTGCAGTGGACTCTCCTCGCTGCCCTTCACTCTGGTTTTGGCTGTAATGTTTATTAGCCTTCCCCACAGTTTACCCCACTATGAAGAAAGGAGAGGGCAGAGAGTGGGGCTGGAAGTGATAAGTAACGGTACCCTGTTCCCTTATCATTGAATGGGGCTCTCTACAGCCTTAGAAGGAAGGTGGCTACACGTCCCTGTGTAATTATATACCTTGCTATTGATAGAAGGGGAAATTCACCCTGTGCAAAAAGCCAACCAAAGGTCAACACACCACTGTTTAAGCCTTATTTTGAGGACTAAACTGGGCCTTAAGTGACTGTTGGGTCTTGTGTTGCTCCTTTGCATGGGCGGAATTTACCCTGAGTGAGCAAGACAGTTCGATTTCAATAACACAGAGCCAGATTCTGAGAGCCCCAGTTGCTTGATTATTTTTTACTATGTAGAAGATGCGTTTGCATTCTGGTGTCTGGGGAATAAATGTTCTGCTCATTCACTGTGACATAAACTATTGTATTTTGGTTAAAATATTACAAAGCAAGGCTGATGTTATGGAATATGCAACATTATCTCTAATAAGTAATTATATTTCATAATATGAATTAACTGAAATCTTGCACTTAAACTGAGTAACTAATTACAGACTTTTTAGCTTAATAAAGACTGAGTGAGGAAAGGGATAATATATACAGTAATTATTGAGTTAAGCAGAATGTAATGTGCATCCAGGGCTCATTTAAGACATTCTCAGTCAATATTTAATTACTGTTACTGCTCTCGGAAGTCTGCATTATAAATGTCCATTGTGCTCACCAAAAAAATCCTTGTTTCTCGCCTCACCTGCAGCTGTTGCTCTGTAAGTTATTGAGTGTGATGATGCCTCACATCCATTAGCATGACAGATGTCAGAGTGGGAAGGAAAGTGTCACACTGGGGAGCAAAGTACCTAGGGCTCCACTCTGCCAGGTTCTCAGCCCTTCCTGGGAAATGCGGAGCTGCCCTCCCCTCCCACTGCACCTCTCGCCTGGCAGCAATTTCATCTGCTGGTCTCTCCACATGTGACGGTCACCCCCCAGCAGGGTCCCGTTCAGTGTGGATGAAAACCCACCCGGGGCACAAGCCCCAGGCAACCCTTCAGTGCTACATTAGTCCTGCTTGAGGGAGCAACCAGCCAGGTTTTGGGAACCGACACAACAATTGGCCCACAGGTGTAAACAGCATCTGGGGAGATCTCGTCCATTGCACTGCAGGGATGGGATTTCCCAGGCAGCTCCATGGATAGATATTCTCCCCTCTCTGGTATCCTCCTCAGTGGCGTTAGGGACAGAACGGCCCCTGCTTCACTGTTCACTCCACTGGGCAGCTTCTCAGAAACTGGGCTGTTTCCATTTGGGGGTGAGTTTTGTGCAGCTCGCAGATTAGTTCCCATTAGGGCTCCATTGAGCTTGCTGCTCTAAACCTTCCGTGGGCGCTCCTGCCTGGCTGGCTAGCATTTCCTGGCTACGATCTCTGAGCAGGGACTCTGTGTGCTTTCAGGGGTGTGTGCGAAGTCTCCTCTGACATGTGAGTCTCACAGGAACAAAGTCAGTTTGATCTGCAGCCAGAGTCTAACATGCTTTGTAATTGTCAGCGTCCTACATTCATCAAGACTCAGTGCTAGCAACTTCTCCTTTGCTGGGGCTTTCATTCCCTGCACACGACACTTCAGTCTGCAACAGCTTTTCAGTGGAATACCCAGCGCTCCTGCCAAAGAAGGAGCTGGCTTGGTCTCAGCTGGAGCCCTAGGAGTGAGTGCCGGTGCTATGCCTTTGTCCTAGTTCTCCCTCTCCTTCTTTTAAGCAGTAAGAAGCCACTTGTCTATCAGAGCTGATAGCTGCCTGGAGACCTCTCTCTCTCCCTCTCTCTCTGTTGCGTTGGCAGCAGAAACCCAAGCGATGTGTCACACAAGAGACACTGGTTAGAAGCTTCAGTGTGGCAGCAGGTTGTGAGCACATAGGCCTGGACCAAAACCTGTGACCAGCAAAGGTGAAGTCCCCTTTTTACGGAGTTCGTGTAACTCTTCTCCCAGACGTGTGTGTGAAAGGCAATAACTCAATACTCTTCTCGCAAATTGCAGGGCTCTCTCCTCCTAGCAGATACATAGACCCGGAGCCATCGCCCCGTGTCTGGCTATATATCACTGTACACACCGCAGAACAGTTTTGTGGCGTGCTTTTCTCCATCTCATTTCTTCCACCTTAGATGGTAAGGAGCGTGCTGCCATTGCTGCAGCCAGCTCACCAGTGACAGTGCTGGGAACACAAGACTAGAGACAAGTGCTAAGAATTCTACCATGGTCACCCCATGGTCACACCGTGACACCCTGATACCGCCCATGGGCAGGTCTCCAGCTCTTTGAGGCAGGTGGATTCTAACCGACCTGGAAGGTGGCTTTTGTATCCTTAGAAGGCAGGTGTTGGGCATATGCCTGTATGCAATTTACATAGCTTGTTACTGACCTCGGGTGATCTGTGCAGCCAAGCAGCACATGGTCTATGCTCTGCTTTAGTCCAGCTTCTACAACCCTTCTACAGTGCTGGCTCTTCTGCAAAGAGCAACTACTCCAAGGGTAAGCTCTGTGAATCCCATGCTATGGCCGCGTGTCGAATAGCGAGGATGGAAGGAGAGTGCCCAGGAAGCATTTCACTTGGCCATCTATTCTTGTCCGGCCACAGCTTTGGCAGGTCAGTTAATTACACCAGATTCATGATCAGCTGAAGGGGCTGTATATTGCTTCCCATAAACTAGCACGCTGCACCCTTGGTGAAATGGTGAGTTACAGCTGCTGGCAATCATTGTCATGGCAATTCAGTTATAGGTCTTCACATGATGGGAAGGAAACAGCCTTGATGCTCCTGTCCAGACAGTATGGAGACTTTCCTCTCCATTGAAACAGACCCTTATTGTTAGCCAGAGATCCCAAGCCCTGAGGTCCAGTGATCCTGGGCCAGCGTATGTCACTCTGACCCTTTGGCAGCAAAGGAAAAGTCTCTCCTTCAAACACAGGGAAACTCTGGCAAAAGGACTGTGTCCACAGTGTCCACAGTGACTGTGAAAGAACCACAAGGCTCCTCTGCAGCCAAACGGATGCAATATCTGCCAAACACACCAGCCTTCTGCCTTTCCCCAGATGCTGCTGGGGCATGCTGCTGCTAATGGAGGGCCAAGCTAGTGATGGGTGTTAGCAGACAAATGTGTGTCTGACAGGCAAATCACAAAACCCAGGCACTTTACCTAACCATGGCACTGCTCCTGAACTGCAGAAAAGTACCTGCTAGAAACCTGAGGGTGCAATGAACGTCTAGGGCCCTGGAAGTCACATGAACGTGGTTGAGTCTCCCAGTGGGCAGAGGTGATGGGTATGTTTCTCTGAACTTTCTGGATATCCAGAACTCTGAGCAGAATGGTCACCGTGCCAAGTCCATTACTGGTTGTGAGTCTGGGTTCCTGTCTCTATTCTGGGAACACAGCCTGTGCTGGGAGGGAGGGAATGGTGGGGAATAGAGGAGGGCAGGATGAGCCAACACTACACTGGGACGTCTGCACACTGCTGACACAGGCATGTCTCTGCGAATGCCAGCTCCCTGTGCTCAAGGACTGGGGCTGCAGTATGTTATGGGAGCAAGTCAGCCACACGTTGGATGCCTTCAAAGAGAAAATGCAAATTTTTGTTTGAAAAAGATGAGTCACTAATTGTATTTAAGCGCCTTGCTTGATATTTGATTTGTGCCTTACACAGCTCCCAATGCAATGGGTTGTGAAGAAGGATGAAAGGCGCCTCTTAGGACGAGAGGCAGCAGGATGAAGGAGCTATCTTTCCTTTCACTGAAGCATTATGCTGCGTGGCAGCTGCTCTGTGGCTGGGATAATGATGTCAAAGCCTGGGGTGTCATCAAGGTCTCCGACCATCTGCAAGTGAAGAGCTCTTTTTTTCAAATTACGAACACTGGCATCTGATGTCCTCCCTGGTCCAAACCAATTCTGAAGGATATTGGAAGAATTAGTAGATTTATTTTTCTTTCAGCCTGTCCCAGGTGACAGCAGAATTAGAGTAAAAAGTGCCAGCTCCTGTGCTCTTGATTTAGGCAATAACCCAGTGGCATTAATGAAGGGTTTATCATGATGGGGGCTGTGCTGATTTGGAGAACACAATATTCAAGGTAACAAAGTCGGCCGAATTAAAAGTTTAACAGCTTAAAAAGGTCTGATAGTACAACAAATTCTTCTGGGACTTGCCAGGGCTATTCCATTCCTTCTGGAGAGTGGAGATGCTGCCAGATACCATTATCCTTCCTTCAGGGAAGGGGCAAGTAGCGACTGTTGGATTTCTCTTTCTATGAAGGATTTTTTGACAGGAACCCAAACCTCTGTGGACAGGGCTTTCATGTGCCATTGCCCCATCAGAACCGGGAGATGAGAAAAGCTGCCAGTTCCTGAGCTCCGTCACCATGTTCTGTCCTTGTCAGGATGAGACAGGCATGCATGTGGGACCCAACGAGCTCAGAGAGCAAACTGTCCTGCTCATACAGACACTGGTGCAGTGCCAGGAGCTGGAACCTGTGAGAAAGCCAAAGGACTAGGGCTGCATTGTCACTGCCAAGACAGGTGTGGTTTTATGTGGATCAAAATCCCAGTGGCCGTGAGGCCCACTATCCCCCACCTGGACTGACACCCACTCGCTAGACTGAGGTAAAAGCTACTTGAGGCACATCTCCACTGGCACACACCTTTTTTGGCAGTGAAGCCAAAGTGATGAATCCTGTTAAGGATTCCGGCTCAAAAGCTTAGTGCAGCTTAGATTGAACTTTAGAAACTAGCCACACCAGTTGGCATGGAGCAGGCAGGCAGAAGATTTTGATACTCTGTGATGGGGTGAGTGTCACTCCCAGGCACACCCCACAGGAAATGAGGCCATGGCCTGGGGATGAGGGATGCCTACCGGGGCCAGCGAGGCTCTCGTTATCTCCTCCTGATAGAGACATTCCTGGCACATGTTGGGTTCGCCAGTCGGCACCCGAGTTTGCTCATGCATGGAGTATTTGGCAGGGCAGCCATGTGGTGGGAGCTGCTGGGAAGTGGCAGAGGATGGCTTGCAGGGCCAGCAGCCATTTCTCACTGTCTGTACTTCAGTTCATAGTTGATGAGCCGAATAATCTAAATAAATGGACTTTATTTCTGAAGCTGATACTTGGGAATTTGTAATGTGGATGAATGCGAAGTGCGTGGGGAATGGTGCAGAATGTAGAGTTCTCAGCCCCTGCCTCCAGCTTCATCCTGCTCCTTGTGTGTCTGGAGAACCTGCCCTCCAAGTGCCCCCTGTCAGTCGATCGGAATATTTCTGGGGATCCTATTGCCCTGTGTCTGAGCACTACGGTATTCTACATTGTCAATGGTATCTGGGCACAGGCTCCCGACCACTGCCTAGCCCCACTCCAGCCCATTCCAGATCATCACGCTGGCCTGTAGCTCTGCCCAAGCCATTGCCCTCTCTCTCCCAGTGCATCTGTCAGGGTTCCTTCCCCACTCTGAACTCTAGAGTACAGATGTGGGGACCTGCATGAAAACCCCCTAAGCTTATTTTTACCAGCTTAGGTTAAAACTTCCCCAAGGTACAAACTATTTTACCTTTTGCCCCTGGTCTTTATTGCTGCCACCACCAACCATCTAACAAATATATAATAGGGAAAGAGCCCACTTGGAAATGTCTTTCCCCCCAAAATCCTCCCAAACCCTACACCCCCTTTCCTGGGGAAGGCTTGATAAAAATCCTCACCAATTTGCATAGGTGAACACAGACCCAAACTCTTGGATCTTAAGAACAATGAAAAAGCAATCAAGTTCTTAAAAGAAGAATTTTAATTGAAGAAAAAGTAAAAGAATACCCTCTGTAAAATCAAGACGGTACATACCTTACAGGGTAATCAGATTCAAAACATAGAGAATCCCTCTAGGCAAAACCTTAAGTTACAAAAAGGCACAAAAACAGGAATATCCATTCTATTCAGCACAGCTTATTTTATCAGCCATTTAAACAAAACAGAATCTAACGCATCTCTAGCTAGATTGCTTACTAAGTTCTAAGACTCCATTCCTGTTCTGTTCCCGGCAAAACAACACACAGATAGAGAGCCTTTGTTTCTCACCCCCTCCAGCTTTGAAAGTATCTTGTCTTCTCATTGGTCATTTTGGTCAGGTGCCAGCGAGGTTATCCTAGCTTCTTAATCCTTTACAGGTGAAAGGGTTTTTCCTCTGGCCAGGAGGGATTTTAAAGGTGTTTACCCTTCCCTTTATATTTATGACACCATCAAATTCAAGCTCCTCGTCTTTGCCTACAATATCCTTCACTCCTCTGCCCTTCGGCTCTCATCTCTGATCTCATTGTCCCTGCCTGTTTGCTTGCTTTGGCCAAAACCACACTGCACTTTCCTCCAGGCCGCCCCCTGCACAGCACCGGATCCCTGCACTGGTCGTGAAAAGCCTGGCGCACTTTGCCTTCACAAGCCTCATCAAGTCAAAAGTGAACAAGGAACCCAATAAAACAGCCCTCAAGCCCATATGGTTCAGCCAGGACCTGTTCAACACAGTCACCTCTGGCCGTGGTGCATTGACTAGACACCCACGGCACATTGCTGCTGCGTGACTCAGCAAGAGAAAACAACAAGAAAGCTTCCAAACAATATCCCCGGATTCTTTCACCTGGAGAGCCTTTTGGTCCTGAGGCTACGCAGTAATGGCGCAGGTTTGTGTAGCTGCTCAGAACTCCACTGCGGTTTTCTCTGGATAAGACTCCAGCCGATAGACTTATTCAGAGGACAGATTTGGAGAACTCTTGTCTCCAAGATATAATTATTGCCCTTCGCTTTAAACCGTGGAAATGATAAGTGATATGGCAGCTCACAATTCATCTCTTTATTGGTGCTTGTGTTTATTTATAAGGGTAAAAGGAAAAGCTTATTCCACAAAAGAATAAACAGCGGCTTGAAATCTCAAGCTATTGACATACAGTTGGTGTTTAAAATCACCTCTGACAATCAGCTGTTCCCTCTCACTGTTCAGGAATCAGGGTTTTCTTTGCAAGAGGCACTGGCTTCACAGACCCTACAATCCAGCCTTTGCTGGCTCTTCCTGGGCTGTTTATCTGCCTGCCAGGGACTGAGTCCCCTGCTGTTCTGTGTCATGATTGACATTTGTCTGATCTGGTAGCATTTTACCCACAGCTTGCACAAGTTTAAATAATGACACCAGGCGACAACCTGGGGAGAATCCAGCCCAGGACACCTGTCAGGTGAGCGGAGGAGGAGCTGAATTTCAAATAGTGAACTCTCAGTTGTACATTTTCATTTCCAAGCCTACCCATCTACTCTGTTTATGATCTGGGAAATGCTTTTCTTCATTTCTTGCAAAAGCTTTCAAGTCCTCCCAGAACCCCGATCAAACCCCAAATTCAAAAGGCAGGATAAATACAGTGGCTCCTCTGGCAAAAAGAGGTACTGAGAAAAGCAAATCTCTGTGACTGTGACAAGCTGGACCTGCATTCTGTCACTCTCTGCTGCAGGGGGACGTTCTCTGAGCAAAGCCCTCCCTGGTGTATGGGGCATATGTGATGTGGGGGCTTCTTTCCCAGATGGTGTCTTTGTGCATCCACAAGGTGCAGATAGCAGAGCCGTTGCTGGTTCCTGCTGCCCTGGAAATCCATTCCCTCAGCTCTTGAAGTAATAAATTCACGCCTCTGTGCCCAGCTGGCTAGATGCGACAGGGGGAAAATGCTACTGTCAACTGAGATAAGGTCAGAGCCCTTGTCAATCAGCAGACCCGCTTCTGCCTCCAGAGGCAAAGTGTGGCTATGAGTTCCTCCCGGAAGCCAGACGGCAGGCAACTCATTCCCGCTTCCAGACAAGAATGTGCATCAGCCTTTCATACAGGTCAGGGCCATGCACCGGGCCCTCTCCAAAGGTGAGCAAGAGTCATCCAGGAGCCCCCCGTACAATGTAAAAATGAGAACAAACTCTGTCAAGCTGGTGCCCAGAGGTGGCTGCAGCACCTGACGCTAACAGGAGAGAGGATCATCCCAGGTCTCTGCACTAGGGCTGCTTGTGTAGTGTTTACACTGGGTTATTTGGCTTGTTCTCCTGATAAACAGCAAAAAAGGCCGTGCCTTTACTCTTGCTCCCCTGCCTGGTTCTCCATTGCCTGGCGCTGTGTGCAGCCATTTGCACCAGTGCAAAGTGGGAGTGAGACTCCGCAGTGTTGATTCAGGAATGTGGTGCACACACATGGACTGATGTCATTGATTGTGTCCATGGGGTGAGGAGAAACAGGCCATTTGCTGCACTCTGCTTCCTGCCAGGACGGCTCCCATGATCTTGGCACATTTGACCGGTGACATCATCCAGCCAGCTCCCTGCCCTGCAGAGTGTGCTCCAGGGAGCTAGCCTGCTAGCTCACAAGCAGGTATTAGCCTCATTTGCACCATCAGACTCAGATCCTAGCACACAGGTTCTCAGCAGCTTGGGCTGTGGGTGCCTCTCAGGCAATATATTATAGGGATTTATGGACTTCTCTCCAGGTTTTCTCCCTCATGATTCCCAACGAGGGGATAAAAGGCCCATTGCTGCTATTAATGGAGTCTAATGTTAACGGCCTCTCCCCGGCTGAATTCAATTGCTATGGCCCATTTTATTTTAACCAAAGCTGACTGAGCTGCTTCTGGCCAAGTTTACAATTAGTTTCCCAGCAAATATCCTCCCATCAGCCGGACTTGCCAGAGACTGGGAGGAAGGCTGCAGGGCTTTGTCCCATGCCTTCATTCTGCCTTCCAGATACTCCCTCCTCTCCCTGGCCCTACTTCTCCACCACTGACAATGCCTGGGAGCCAGACCCCTATCCCGTGTGTCCTGCTTGGCCTACCAAAGTCCAGGGCGAATTCCCATCCTATCACACCACCCCAGATGTCCATGTCTGCGGTGGGGAGTGGGGAGGCCACCTCTGCAGCATTCCCGGGGAAGCTGCCCGTCCCTTCAACACACAGGGGCTGCTTTCAGGGTGACTTTATGGAAGTGTAAAAAGGTTTGGCTCCAATACCACAATGGGGAATGCTCCTCTGCCAGGGTGGATATAAATGGGTGTGAAGCCAGATTAGCAAATGTCTGCCTGCCCCCCATACACAGTTGGGGTCACTGGGGTAAGGCTCAAGACATTTTGGCTCTGAGATTTGGGGAGTGGTTTGCAATTAGCTAAATGAACTGGGGAAATCAAATAGTGTGAGAAAAACCAACCCTTCCCCAAACTGTGTCCACGCCTAGCTCCAGAGTTGAGTGAGGTGGCTCAGGGTTCCTGGCCTGGCAGCGGGAAGCAAAAATCTTTTCAGCTCCCCTAGGCAGAGGCAGGAGGTGTGCTGGGAACAGAGAAGCACCTCAGCCTCTGGCTGCTTATCCACCTGAGCCTTGTGGAGCTCCCCATCACTAGCAATGGAGCTCAACCCCCTGCATGTCTGACACTTCCTGTGTCACCATGGGGGCTTTGGAGCTTGTTGCAGGCAACTTGCTTCCTCCAGAATGCCTGGAGCTCAATCCACCCAGCCTGGCCTGACCTGACCCGGTTGTTCCAGCCCGTAGGAATCCAGCCGCCTCAGAGAACAAAATGCGCCAAATTTGGTGTTTGCATCCTGCAGACCCAGGGCAAATCGAGAATCAGGGCTATTAGAGGCACTTGCGTATGCACGAGGATGTGGAATGCAGATGAATGAAGGACCCAGAGGAGCGGGAAGCAGAACAAGTGGAAACATTTTCATGTTCCTCATCAAGCCTGGATGCTGTGCTAGGGCTGAGTGCTCATCACATACCAGGAAGGGGCAGGGAGAGCGGCCCCTTTCCAGACGCATGGGCCAGGCTCTGAAGGAGCTGGCGAGAAGGGGCTGAGGAATGACAAACACCGTACCAGAGCAGCCTCAGAGCACAAGACCTCGGCTGATGACAATCTTGGTTTCACTTACAGAAAAATGGTTAAAAGAAAAGGAGTACTTGTGGCACCTTAGAGACTAACAAATTTATTAGAGCATCTCTAAGGTGCCACAAGTACTCCTTTTCTTTTTGCGAATACAGACTAACACGGCTGCTACTCTGAAACCAGAAAAATGGTTGTTTCTGGTGCACCGGGAAGGGTCGAATGCAAAGACTGATACTGAGAACATTTAAAGCATCGTTAGTCACACCAAGACTTGCATATTCACTGTGGTCTGAGCTACCAGTCAGCCTCTTGCAAGAGATGCTGTCCTCATTGCCACCTCAGGCTGGGCAGAAGAGTGAGGGGGGGATGGTAATTGAGACATTCCCCTGTCCTTTGGAGAGCCAGCCAGCAAGCCCGGTTTATTATGTCACTGCATTAGGTTCCACTCCAGCTTAAATAGCCATTACAGAGCAGAGCCAACCCGAAACAGCCGTTTCCAGTGCTATTCTGTCACTCTAATAGATATTAGCCTCATACGGCCCCTCCCTGCAGCAGGGCTGTTCTTTATTTTAATTACTTGGACATATTCCCATTATGAGCCATTAGCTGCTATGCAGAGTGTTTTTGATCTGAGAGCCTCATAAATCTCAGGTTTCAGAGTAGCAGCCGTGTTAGTCTGTATTCGCAAAAAGAAAAGGAGTACTTGTGGCACCTTAGAGACTAACAAATTTATTAGAGCATAAGCTTTCGTGAGCTACAGCTCACTTCATCAGATGCATCAATATCTGTAGCTCACGAAAGCTTATGCTCAAATAAATTTGTTAGTCTCTAAAGTGCCACAAGTACTCCTTTTCTTTTTTCATAAATCTCGACATCTCAGACACAGGGAAGGGAAGAAGTATCTTCGTGACCCGTGCAGCTGCTTGGAAGGGAGCTGGGACCCTGCAAGTAAGGACGAAGGGACCCCGAAACCCCTAGACCCTGGCTCCATGGCAGGACAATCAAACTCATGACAAGAGGAGGGAGAATGGTGCCATTAATAGGCAGATCCCAGGCAGGTCTTCAGCACCTGGTGACATGCAATAAAACCGGGCCATTGCTGTGATGAAGTTGGGGGTCTCCTTCCACTCCTGTCCTGGGAGCCTCCCGGTCTGCAGTGCCTGGTGACTGGCACTTCTACCACTCCTGGCTTTGTACCTTCAGCTCCTTCCATCTTTCCACTGACACTGAGGTTCTCTCCAGATCTCCTCAGGAACGTGCTCTCTCTCTTTGCTGCTATTCTGTGGTTCACTCTCGGAGCCAGTTTGAGGCAGAGATTGTACAGAAGAAACTACAAAACAATACAGCTGCTTCATTCTGCATATCTGAGAGCTTGGGGCCAGTACATTTAAAACTGATCTAAGAACTGTATATGATGCACCATTAGCCAGTGGAACTTGCTGCAACAAAATATCACCACAGCTGAGCACTTGGTAGGAGTCAAGAAAAGAACTGGACATTTCTGAGAATAGCCAGAGTAACAATAGTAAGGATGAGAAACAGATGTGTGGAAGGGAGATAACCCTGCTGCCTTGGGCTTAAAGCCAGCCAGCCCCTGAGTGGGTAGGAAGGAGCTCTCCTTGGGGGCAGATTACCCCCCATCTGCCTTCTCCGGGGCTTCTTCTACCTTACTCTGCAGCATCCAGCCCTGGCTGGAGACAGGACACTGGGCTGGCTGGACACCTGTCTAATCTGGTGTGGCAGGGCCTACGTGCCCTGGTGTGATGTCATCACAGCACCACTCTAAGCAGCTAGACAAGGGGCCTGGACCCAATCCACCTCTGGGGAAAGAGTCCCACTCCAGTGCGGGCTCGATGGGGCTGTAACCTGCCTTTCCATGCACAGGGACCCGCTCTCCTGCTCCAGTAGCGATTAGAGGCAAAGGAGTGCATTGCTGGGAGGGAGGAGACTCCGGAAGGGTGGGGGGCCTGTGGGCTTCTCATGGGCAGCTCATTTCAGGGCACAGGCGAGAATCGAGCTGAGGTCAGACAAAGGTAGAGCTACCGGGATATAATCCTGTGTGACGGCAGCAAAGTGCAGCCCCTGGGAAAGGCAATTCCCCCTTCCCCTCCTGCTCATGTAACCCCCACACCTCCTGGGTGTGGTGTTCTGTCCCCTCTAGTGGCACTGAAACCACTTAATGACAGGTTTCAGAGTAGCAGCCGTGTTAGTCTGTATTCGCAAAAAGAAAAGGAGTACTTGTGGCACCTTAGAGACTAACAAATTTATTAGAGTATAAGCTTTCGTGAGCTACAGCTCACTTCATCGGATGCATTTGGTGGAAATTTCCAGCAAATTTGGTGGTTTTTCCACCAAATGCATCCGATGAAGTGAGCTGTAGCTCACGAAAGCTTATGCTCAAATAAATTTGTTAGTCTCTAAGATGCCACAAGTACTCCTTTTCTTTTTGTCTCAATTAAGACTTGTTTTAAATAAATTGCTGTGTGTTTCAGAGAAGGATCCTCACTGGGCTCAATGACCTGTAATGGCATAACGTCCGCTGAATTATGCATGTCATCTGGCAAGCAGGAGGAAGGTGTCTCTTGCCAGTCACTGCCCATGAGGCACCAAGGCTCCCTGTGCCTCCAGAGCCAGGCCTGGGAATGAGGTGAATGAATTTCACAGCCTCTTGCTGCAGCCCAGCTGCACAGGTGGGGGCATGTTTGTGAATCTGTGCAAGGGGGCGTTGCTCAGGGCTATGGTTTCTATAGCATGAGGGACAGTCTCTGAGACCCTCCCTCTGAGCAGTGCCTTGCTCCCCACAGGAGACTGGCTGCTGCAATGGCAGCAGGACCATTTCACTAGGAACCATTTCACTAGGAACCATTTCACCCACCATTTGGCTCTGCCCTGGGTTTGCTGCATGGGGAATTTTGTTGCAAAGTCCACAGCTGACCCTTCAGTTTACATTCTAAATGGGGCTTGCTTGAGATTTGAGATAAACAAGAAGACACCCAGAGTATCTTGTGACTGAGTTAAATGGGAACCCGCCACAGGGATTTGGAGGTGGGAAATACGGTAGCCTTTGGAAACAGACCACATTGATTTCTGAGCCCCATGCAAGGAGGATGAAGCCAGTTAATTTAAGCAAGCACCCAAAACAAGAAGTGTAGGATACAAATCAGAGCCTGTGAATTCAGGCTGCAGTTTCCATTCGGATATGTCCAGCTCTCACCCAGCACCCTGGAGAAGCAGTCCTCCAGCTGTGTGACCACAGGCAGAATGTATCATACTGGGATGGTCACCCTGGATCTCTCTCTAGACACCTGGGCACTAGCTGACTCATTTCACCACTTGTGCTGGTACGTCAACCAGAACTGTGGAAAAGCCCCAGCTAAGTGTCTGCCCCAGAGGGTGTGGTGGGGTGAGAGGAACAGCCAAGATCGCCGAAGTCAGTACTTCCACAGGGCTGCATCTGCTGGAGCAGTGACCAGCCTGGAGCAGGGGCGCTAGAACAGTTTGTACAATAGAAGTGCTGAGAGCCATTGAACCAAACTGTAAACCCTGTATATAATGGAAACCACTTCAGTCCAAGTCTTGAGGTTCAGTCCAAGGATTCATACCAAAGACAACTACACAGCAAGTGTCTCGTGAGTCCCTGCTCTGAGGCCATGCGCATCAAGGGACTTTGGTAGCATTAGCTTCAGCCACAGAGAAACCTTCACTTAATCAGTATGGCCCTTGCAGGTCAGGGTCACTGGGTCAAACAGTAGAGACAGGATGGGGAGCTGGGTGAGGCCAGGGTAAGACAAGGAATCAGCAGAACCTAGGAGGCTGCTCGTGCCAGCTCCTGGGATCTCTCCTGCCAAGCCAGGATGGGCCAAATTCTGCCATCCCCGACTGAGCAGAACTCCAGGGGAATCAGTGGCAGCTTGGCTTGCCTGAGACAGGACCTGGCCTGTGTGCAGTGAGTGCCGGCCCTTCGAAAGCACGGTGCAGGCCTCCCCGCTTCCGCAGGAGGCAGGTCAGAGCCCCTGGCTGTGTGCTGCAGGAGGGTATCTGCAAGGCTGGAGCAGGAGCCGGGGCAGAGCTGGGAGCAGAGCCCAGATGGTGGCACCCTTTCTGGAAACACCAGGACGGGGCTTCTGTTGGTGCCAGGTCAGCTGCACGCTCCGCTCTGCCAGCCTGCTCCTGGCAGGATGGGCCTCACCTGGGCCTCAGACCAGGGAGAGATGGTGCAGCTGGGGGTGGTGAAGCACCAGCCTGGGATACAGGGATGCCCAATGTGTCTGCCAACTGAGGGGACCTTATTGGGGGTCCTCTACCCACCATAGAGCCATCCAATACTGGCTCAGTGAAATCCCCCCCTTAACAGGCCTCTCCCTCAGCAAAGAAGGGCAGACTAGTAACAATCATGGTGCTGACCAACCTGCCCCCGCCCCATCACCTGGTCCCTAGAATGGCTAGAAGCCATGGCAGATGGGCTCCGGGGCTGAGGATGAGGCAGGAGGCACAAAATGGAGCCAGCTGCCCCGCAGTCAGGACAGTAGGCAGCTGCTCCAAATGTCAAACTGTGGCCATGGGATCAGAGGCCGCACAAGCTCCCGAATGCGCCTGCTTTCCCCACAGAGCAGTTTCTGAACCAGCCCCAGAGAGGTTCCTTGGGCTCTGAATAGCGGCTAACAAGGAGAAATAGAAGTGAGACGAGCCAGGCTGGGAGGGATGTTTTGGTCATAGCATAAGCACAGATATTGACCCAGCCGCTGCTCACCTCTCCTCTGAACCCAGCGGGCACCACCAAGCCAGAGCCCCTTGGCCGAGGCTATGGCAATTCCCACAGCCCAGGCTGAGCTGAGATCAGGGCTTGCCCCAGTTCTCCTGCGGGCAGCTCCAAGGACAGGACTCAGAGGGGTGCAAGGGCGTTAGCCAGCTTGCTCCGAGAACATGCCTCCCGGAGCCTCTGGCAGCCCCTGTGCTCTCAAAAGAGGCCGGGAGTGACCATGCTGAGCTCAGCATGTGCCTGGCTGAACCCTGAAATCATTAATCATTCCCTAGAGGTTTATCAGCCAGTGGCTCCCTGATCCAGGTGGCAATCGCACTTCGAATCAGTGTCCTCTGGGGCCGGGTGTCGGACACATCTGAGCAGAGCCGGCCAGCGGTGTGTGGTGTCTAAATGAACACAATGCCAGCCACACCCCCTTCCCGATGAAATGAGAGCCCTCGGTGTGCTCCTCAACGGCCTAATGGGAAGTCTCTGGAAGTGCCCTGGGCTCTGTGCTCCGGGCTCTGTACTCTCTGTACTCTCTGCTCCGGGACGTTGCGTGTACTTCCAGTGAGGATGCATCTGCCCCATTCACATCCATACAGTGACACCCCCCAGCTGGTTTTAGTGCCCCTGGATAGGAGGGCAAGCCCCATGCTGCCCACCCAGGAAGAGTGAGCTGATGCCCATCCTGTCAGGTGCTCCACAAGGCTGCACAGAGACTTTTGGAGGCTCAGGGCAGAATCTGAAACTGAGCTCCCCCCTGCAAACCTCCTCCTGGAGAGGGGGCCTGGGGTTGGGAAGGGAGGAGCCAGGAAATCCACTCACCCTTTGCCCTGATGCTGGCTGAGGCATGGTAAAAACAAACTGAAGGGAGTGCTGGCTGGCAGGGACAGGGAGCCAAGATGTGTGTGCTCCTTTGTGAGCTCTTCTGCTGTGTGACTTGTAGCAAGTCACTTCTCTTCTCCATGGGTCAGATCTTCTGCTGGGAAAGCTAACAGAACCATGCCGATTTACGCCAGCTGTGGCTCTGGCCTGGTGCCCCAGTTCATCCCTCTGTAAAACAGGGGTAAGAATATTCAGCCACCACACAGGGAATTCAAGAACCCTTATTGATAGTTGCACAAGCATGTGGAGATGCTTGGAGAAAAGCCTCCACAATGGGACAGAGCAGTTAGTTCATTCTGATTAACAAACAGATGGCTTCAATTCTGAGAAATGTTTCCACAACAGATGGTCACATTTCCAAAGTGTGGTGGGTTTAAGACTGGGCCCCAAAAATCTGTACAGCATCCCTGCGAGATCTACCTTAGGGAAACATTCATCAATAAACAAACAAGTGGCAGTACACGAACATCAGCTACTGTAAGCGGGTTCTCCCCTCTCCAGTGAATGCTGCAGGGAGGTCTCCAGATCTCTCTCAGCTTCTCCGCATAAAAGGGGAGGCTGGGAGCAAAGCTGCTTGATTAATGAAAATATAAAATGATGAGGGTTTTTTTAAAGATAAGAAATGTCCTAGTTGGTCTCTGCCCTTTAAAAGTTCTTGAAAACTTGGGAGTCTTGGAGGAAGGGAAATTGATTTCTCTAGGTTTCTTTTGTACCTTGGGGTAGAAAGTAAATTCAAAGAGGCCCTGACATGAAAGGTTAAAATCTCTACTGAGGAGGCTGAAAATAAGAGGTCACAAAGATAAATCAAAACCTGATACCTGGATTCCACAGCAAAGATGCTACGGGTCTTACCCAAGGTCTTGTAATTAGAATAACGGAGGTCAGAAGCTGAAATCCAGTCTGCCTTGGAAACAGAATTAGGAGTACCACCAAGAACCCTGGATAAACTTAGGATCAAATGGCCACATTCTGCTCCCCTTTGCATTGGTTTACATGCAACACAACTCCTGGGCTTGTACCAATGTCAATCTGGAGTCGCGGAGAGTGGGATCTTCTGTGTAATTCCCAGGCTGGCCAGTGATTCCAAGCTCCATTCAGGTTTGCACATCAGATTAGTGGAAAGAGGTTTATCTGCAGGTTGAGCTCTGCAGAGTGAAAATCCTGCTTGAGACAATCCGAGAGGGATGGAGAAGAGCCTGTCCTGTTGTAAAGGCTCCGAGACACACCGAGACTGAGCTCCGCGTGCATGGTCTCTGTGCTGAGTTAATACACCAAGTTATCACTACTGTCAGGAAGCTACGTAGAGCCATGGCCTCTGCAGCAGCAACATCCAAGTAGCAGCTCTGCGGTAAGGAGGGTGAGACCAGTGCATGCCCTGCTCGGAGTGCGTCTCCCAGCCAAGATTGCACCAGGATGTCCAGCTTCCAGGAGATGACCGTGGGAAGGGCTTTCCTGCAGGGAGGGAACATGCTAGGAATCACCATCCCCATGATGGAGCTCATGGGAGCTACACCTGAGCTAGAGGGTTATGCGGTGTGGTGGGACTCACAAAAGCAAAGCCCAGTGCTGTGTGTGCCATCCCCGCCTCAGGGATATTGCTGCTCTCTGGCTTATGCTTTACAGTCTGTGGGGCCCACATATCGTCTGCCCAAGAGAAATACCAAAATAACATCCCTGTGCAGGGCAAAACAGAGACGTCTCCATTCCTACCAACTTAGCCCATCGCAGCCTGGTCTAGGTGAGACAGCGTCACCCAATTGTCACAGTAACGCCAGATGATGAAGAGCTACAGGACAGACTCTGTTCTAGACAGCCTGTCTCCTGGTGAGAGGCTGAAGGCTCTCAGTCTCTGGTTTATCAGCAGAAAAAGATAGCTGTCAAGCAGACAACAGTGGAGAGTGAGATCCAACAGCTGGGAGCTGAAGCCAGACAAGTTCACACTAGAAATAAGGGGAGGGGAATTAACTACTGGAGCAGCTGAGCTGGGGATGTGGTGGATTCAATCAAGAGGGGATGGTTCTTCCTAAAGGGTCTGCTCTGGCTCAGCCACAAGGCTGGGCTGGGAACCACTGGCTGGAATTCCCCAGCCTGTGCCATGCAGGAGGGCAGACCAGATGATCCCTGTGGTCCCTCCTGGCCTGACTCTCTGTGATGCTGAGTGCAGGTAAGAGGCAGGCCCAGTCAGTTCACATTGCCTCTGACTGTGATTAAAAACGATCCTCTGACAATGTTTGACAAAGTCTCTGAGCTTCTTCTCCGAGTGTGTGATGCTAGGCGGGAGGCATTGCTGATGTCTCATAGCAAGAGACTGGCTGGGAACACCCGTGGCAAGAGAAAATAGCTACTTAAACAGAATATCCTAATCATTCAAATTAGCCAGTCGATTTGCTCTGTGTTGCTGGGATGTGGTGCAGGATTTAGGGCCCTTTTGAAAGCGAGTTCTTTTCATGCAAGTGGCAGAGAGCTCATTCCAGTTGCACCTGCAGGATGGGAGCTCTTGGGGCACCTGGAAGTGTTTGGGTTTTACTAACTGGTCCCCCACTAAAGCCCCATTTCTGCTCCCTGCCATCCTAGCACAGCCGTTGGCAGCAAGTCTTGCAACTGCTTCTCCCTTGGTACTTCTAATCCTGAAACATGCATGCCAAGGGCTGCCTTCTCCTGGCCTGATCATTGGGCTTGGAGGAAAAGTCATGGCTGGAAAAATGCAAAAGTGAGACATGTATAGCAGAGCAAAGGCCATGTTCTCACACACCCTGATACGCCATCGAAATATCCTTTACTAGGCCATGACCATGATTGAATGAGAACTTCTGGCGCTTCCTGGTGCCTTTCGCCCTCAAAGCACCTTCGAAGTTTCATGTTCATTTTATAGAAGGGGAATCTCAGTCACAGAGAAATGAAGTGTCCTTGCCAAGGTCACCAGCAGAGGTGGGAAAAGAACCTGTATCTCCCCACGCCGAGGCTTCTGTGCTACCCACTGGCCATGGGGCCACCTTTGCTCAAGCCTGTTATTAACATTTGCTCCTAGCTGAGGCCTTTGCAATGTGCAGTCCCAGAGCCTTCAGCTCACGCGCTGGACAGCGCCCTGGCTCAGCTCTGCCAGGGAAGCAGGTACAGCAGCATGGGGCAGCTCTGGGGTGGTCTCCTGACTAGCAGACTCAGGCTCTGTGGCCAGCGCTGATGCTGAGAGCACAGTCTCTTACTCCCTCTCCATGCAGCTCAGGGGCACCTGGGCAGCTCTCAGGGGTCTCAGTACAGTTGGCTCCATTATTATCATATCTCCCTGGCCATGCGTAACGCACCCACCACATCCACACTCAGGAAGAGTCCCTAGGGATGCGGAAAGCCGGACCCCGGGGCTGCTGTGGTGGGCATGTATAGCCTCACTCATGGTGCAACCTGCTTATAAAATAAAACCCAGCCTGGGTCTCTGCTCCCTGTTACTCAGCTCTGGTGTCTCCACTGGCCCTGGGAGGCACAAACCCCGATGCTCCTCAGCCATGTGCACAAAGGGCAGGGCAGATTGCAGACAGGCTGAAAGCAGCACCGGCCTGCCCAGGTGTCACTCCCATCCCCTCCCTTGGGAGAATATAAAGCAAGATTTGCTCATTTGCTGGGGAGTGGGGGTGGAGTTATGGCTCTTCTTGAATCTCTGACTCTCTGCCTTCCTGTCCCATTTTCCTCCTGTTTCCTAGAGGGGATACAGGCCACACCCTCTGCAGCAGGGCTGCCCCAGATATGTGCCAGATGGGAGGGAAGCTGGGATGGCAAAGGAACTGTGCTAGGTGGAGACTGCCGGAGGCACAGGACAGATTTCCTACGGCCTGAACCAGGGGCTGGACAGCGGGAGGAGAATGGAGCTAGGAAGGAGCAATGGAGAGGAACATGCCCCAGCTCCAGGAGGACCAGTGCCAGTGGGCACGGGGGCTTCCCCACACCAGATCCTTGCTCCCGTTAGGCATTAATAAGTGGTCAGGTAGAGCAGGTGTCTTGCTGTTGTTCATGATTTTGGAGCCATACTTGGTAACGGGCAAAGCCCAGCCTGAACTCTGGACTCCAGATCCCGTCAAGGCTGGAGGCCTGAGAGCCGCAGCTGCTGAACGGGGCGTGTTCTGACCCAGGAAATGGCTATGAAATTCATCACTCCTGCAGTCAGCAGTCACATCACTGCTCGGATCGCACCGTCACCCAGCTGAGACCCATGTCACCATGGCCCGGCCGGTGGCCCCATACTCTAGCACTGGAGCCCTGGGGCGTGGGATACAGCAAGACTTGTACCGAGTCAGGGGAGATGGTAAGAGGGAGTTTCTGGCCACACCGGCAGAGCTTTGGATCCTGCTGTATAGGGTCTGATCCTGCCCTGCCCTGCCCTGACCCTTGTGCAGCCATTGACAAAGGTGCACAGTGCGCCAGGCCCGCTGCGCGAGAACATTTCCCATAAGGGTCACTAACAACGTTCTGACCCTCTCTGCATCCCCTCGGCTCCCCTGAGATTCTGGCTCCTAGAGTGTTGTAGGAATTCATAGACATGCACCAGGTCGTTTTGTCCCTTCCCTTCCCCTAGGGGAGTTGGTGAAGGATCCAACTGTGCAGCGAATCACGGCGTGTGCTGTCCAGGCCAGTGTTTGATAGCTAAAGTGGCAGGGCCGTTGTCCGTCCCTTGGTGAGTTCAATGAAGGCTCTGGGGTTCCCAGTGTGCACTGCTCGTTAACCTTAGAGTATATTTCACTCTGCCTTGTCAGGGCAGGAGGCATTTGCATTTGGCTTGGCAGGCCATCAGTGGAAGAAGGTGTGAGAGGCAATTTGGCCTTCAAATGACCTGGCCCTTTGTGACATTCCTTGTGTTCCCCCAAAGCTGAGGTTGCCGTTAGCCAGGAGGGATGCAGCTTAGTGAGCTATGGTTGCACTTGTCCCTCACCAGCACCTTGCACAGCCTCACTGCAGGAGTGGCCCCAGTTCACAGCAATAAGGAGCCTGTATCAAGGCAGGAACCTGCCCAGTTATTTCAAAATTACAAGCAGCATAATTCATCCCATGCAATTAGTCAAAGAGCTTCCACTGGTGCCGAGATGCCACCATAAAAAGGTCCAAGTGGTGCTATCTCCTCAGGAAGGTGTCGAGTTACTGAAGTGTGAGACACAAAGTCCTACAGTCCCTGGGAAACACACAGGCAAGAGGGACCAGCCAGGAAACCCAAGAGCGGAAGGGATGTTTGTGCTAAATGGGAAGAAGGAAGGAAGATGAACTCCCAGCGTTTCTATCCCATTAGCACATTAACCACCAGTTATAAACTCCTGTTAAACCCGGGCAGCTAACAGCCAGAAAGCTGCCTGGGGCTTGTAACCCCTCCTGGGTGGTGGGCAGAGGGTGCTGACAGCCAGGATTTTTATTCTAATTCAGTTTGCAGCACATGGAGAGTCCGTCCCACGGCACCAGCTCAGCACATGTCACCAGAACTGATGTTCTGCGCAGAGCGTGACTTGCTGGGACTCGATGCACCGGGTGCTGCTGGTGGGGAGATGCATAGAGAACTTCAGAGCCGGCCTGCAGCAGACTGTGCAGCTGGGATGGTTTGGGACTGGCACTGTCTCAGTCTCTTTCCAGCACATTTACCAGGCTGCCTCCTTCACTCTGTCTAGGATGCTGTGGGGCTGGCGGGTTTTCTGGTGGGGTGTATGCTAGGTGGGCAGATCTGGCCCCGGGGGGCCTGGAGGGAGGGGATGGGGGAGATCTCTCTCACTCTCCGTGGCTCCAGAGACTTTGCCAAATGCTACTCCAGATTTGCCAGTTCAGATAATGTCAAAGGAGAGGGAGAGAGGGAGATTGTTGCAGGAGGGCAGGGCCAGGGGCGGGAGAGGGAGACACAGGTGGAGGGGACAGACACAGACAGACCCGGGGGGGCGGGGGCGAGCTTGCTTACATGCTGGTGGCTTTGCCAGGCTTTCTCAGCTCTCCTCTAACTGTCGTTAACCAAGGCTCCTGCCCCGGCTCACAGTGTCGCTGGGTGGCTGGGGGCAAGGCAGTGGGGCAGGGATGCCTGTGCTCTTTGGCAGCCCCAGGAGGAGATCACTGTGCTACGGAGAGCCAAGCCGACACAGCCGCTCCTGCACACAGCTCTGTGCTAGCCAGAATGGCCGGGGCACCTGCTAGGCAGACTCCAAGTGGCTGCTGTACCCGCAGGCCCATCATGCTTGTCAGTAGTGGGGTGAGTAGAGACAGGGACGAATCTGTGTACCTCCAGCCTGGGTTGCCATTCCCCCCAGCCAAGGTCGCCGCTATCCCAGCTGAGGTTGACGCTATCCTAGCCTGGGTTGCCACCCCCGCCCCACACTGGGCCCTGTGTGTACAGCTAGCTCCCCTACTCTGCCCCTCTCATGCCCTCTGCCCAAAGCACACTGGGCATCTTATGGCCAGGCAACTAAAAGCAAGTCTGGTAAAGTGAAGGCAACGTGGCAGTGAGCCGAACCCCACCCAGCCAGGCAGCACGGGTGCTTGCAGTCACCACGCCGGGGGCTGCATTCTGCTTTGATCCGAATGCTCCCGGCGATGGTTTAAGTGACGCTCAGACTCAGCGTTCCCGCTCCGGTGTATGACTAATTGGAGAAGCGTGTAATCTTGTCCTTCGACCATGTTGCCATTCCTCAGTCTCTGATTAAACACGCTGTCACTGGCACTCGGCTGTTTACAGATAACAATGTTGCCTTCTCTCCAGTCTCGCAGACCAGCCTCATTAGGAGGTTTGTGGATGAGTTCATCTGGGTCTGGAAAACACCCGCCTTGGTACAGAGTTGACACCCAGGGGTTTAAAGATGGGTCCAAAACTGATCTAAACCCGCTCCCAGTTGGGGAGTTGGGATCCAGGCCCATGTCTGCAGAGACACGCTGGACTGGAGCCCACGCTGATTGTTAGCACTAGTACTTGTTTGTGCAAGCCCCTGTGATGTGCCAGACATTTCCCAGACATGCTCATGCTCCAGGCGCATCCAGAAATTAGGAGAAGGAGCACAGGCATCGCTCACCTAGAGACACACAGATCAACTTGATTTACTGCCACCTTCCCAGATCCCTTAGCCTGGAGCCACCTGGGACCTACAGGGGCTGGCTGGCAAGCCCAGTCTGAGGCTGACACATTTCTCTCTGGGCACATCAGCTTGTGCAGCCCAGTCAGAGAGACACCAGAGCTCTCCTGTCACTGCACTGGGAAGCCAGGGGGAAAGGGCAGAAAACCTCTTAGAGTTTGTTAGGTTTCCAAGTAGCAGCCGTGTTAGTCTGTGTCTGCAAAAAGAACAGGAGGACTTGTGGCACCTTAGAGACTAACAAATTTATTTGAGCATAAGCTTTCATGAGCTACAGCTCACTTCATTGGATGCATCCGATGTAGCTCACGAAAACTTATGCTCAAATAAATTTGTTAGTCTCTAAGGTGCCACAAGTCCTCCTGTTCTTTTTTCTTAGAATTTGTGATTGGGATGACAGGAAAAGCAGGGAGAGAGGTCTCTGGTGGAGAACAACCCGAAACAAATGGCTGCTGAGGAGCAACCCTACCAGAATAATAGTGTGTGCTGCTCAGTGAGGATGAGAGACCCTACAAAAAACAAACCAGCGTGCTAACAATAAATAATAACAACACCTGCCCAGGGACCTCGACCTCAGGCGCCTGTGAGCAGGGTCAGTATCAGCACCTCCTTTGCACAGATGGAGACTCTGAGGCACGGAGCAGTGAAAAGAATTGCTCAAGGTCACACAATAAGTCCGTGACAGAGATGGCTGACAGAAGTCCTGACTCCCTCCTAGGTCTGACCACCAAACAATGCTGCCTGCTTCCCGAGCAACCATACAACACCTCCATGTCCGCGGCCCATGCTCAGCATCCTGACAAGCCCCATTTCCCTCCAGAACCAGCAGTACGATCCAAGCTTCCACAGCTTACAGCGATAGATGCTAACTATCCAGGAAGATGCTGGACTCGTCCATGGCTGGTGTCCATTGAAAGCTGTGCTCCCTCCTGCTGGTAAAATCCAATCGAGCCCCATCCTGCTCCCTGCCGCCTTGCTCCTGGATATGCTCTAATCAGTCTGAATGGGTTTTGTTCAGCCTTTGCCATGCAATTACTCTTACTGCCATGGAAATTACGCTGGAAATATGATATGTCACATCGTCATTAGGCTTGTGCCTGCCGCCCCCCTGCAGACCGGGCTGAGCTGGCATTTCCATTACAGCCCAGCCTGGCCTTTATTACCTGAGTTGTTTGCAATCACATTCGGCTGGAGCTTTGCATAGGAGGTGTCAGCTGCGAGGGGAACGTCGTCCTGCAAGGAAATGGAATCATTAGGCCGAGACTGCGTCTGCCAGTGACTGAGAAATGCCATCACCTAGGCCTCGTGGCACCTATTCTCCATCCAGCTGCTGGGGCTGGGGGCGGAGGGAGATGCAGTTGCAGAGTGGAGGGGAGGGGCCCAAGGCTGCTGAGGCCTCAGAGGGTGTGTCTACACTGCATTTAACCCCCACGGCTGGCCTGTGCCAGCTGACTGGGGCTCAGGCAAAGGGGCTGGAAAATTGCAGGGTAGGTGTATGGGCTTGCGGTGGAGCCTGAGCTCTGGGATTCTCTTCTCTCGCCGGGTCTCAGAGCCCAAGCTCCAGCCCGAGCTTGAATGTCTACACCAGGGTTTTACAGCCCTGGAGGCTGAAATCCATGAGCCTGAGTCAGCTGGCTCAGGCCAGCTGTGGGGAGTGAACTGAAGTGTAGCCATACCCAGAGGGGCCCAGAGGGGAGAAAGAGAGAGTCGCAGTTCGTGTCCCCAGTATCTCCGTAACTGCTGCCCTGTCCACGTGAGCCAGGGCTGTCACTGTGTGTCTCACCTGTCCCCCGCACTGCGCTGGGGTCTCTCTCCCACCACCCGGCAACAGGTTTTTCCTAGGGCAACAGGAGAGAAGGAGAAGGAGGTGGAGGGGAGAGTTGCCTCTGAGGCCACAGTCCCACCAGATGGAGCATCTCACAGGACCCAGTCAGGCTTTGCACAGTGGGTTGGGTTTATGTAGTTCCATGGTTAGCCTTGAAGGCACAATGTGGGTCACAGAATTTATCCTGAGCTCAAATTACTCTCAGAATGACGGTGACTGTCTGGTCCGGTCCTGCCTCTTTCCCCGAGGGTCCCTCTGCTGGCAGTGGGGATGGCTGGCACAACCCTGGCTGGTGGCATTCGCAATGAAGTGTTTGCGCTAGTGAAAAACAATAAACGGCGTTTTCACATGAGTCCTTCAACCCCAAACTCCTGCCTGCCCGCAGCCCGGACATGGGATCCCAGGACACTTTGCATAACAGTCTGGCTTGGACCCCATGTCCCCGGCCAACGTTTTTCCTCTCCTCACTGCTGTGAGCTGCTCCCATCCACCCTGAGGTGGCTGCATTTCAGTGATGACACTTTCCTGTATTTATGGACATGCTTTGAGATCCTTTTGGAATGAGAGAGAAAGACCCGCTATTTCCACAGGGATGGGCACTAGAGGAAAGCTAACACAGATGGATACATTTATTGACCCTGATTTTCAGATGGTGCTGAGCACCTGTAGCTTCTACTGTCTTTAGTGAGACTTGTGGGTGCTCAGCACTTCTGAAAATGAGGCTAATTGTTATTGCAAAGGCTTTTGAAAACACCTGAATTTGACTGAGAATTTTAACTCTGTCTCTTGATAGTGACCCTTAAGGGGGGCTAAATCCTTTATTTTTTCCTCCAAATTTGCAGCATTCTACCAAGCAGAAAGCGTCTGGGCCAGTAAGATTCTCCCTGATGCTTTATTACCACAGAAATGGCAATATGGGCAAGAATAGTCAATTTTATTTTTCTTTTAAGGAAACATTCACATATTTCCAGAGAAGGCTCCTGATATGGATGGCATGTCGCTTTTCAGGGTAGGCCAATGCTGCAATGTCAGCTCAGGGTTAGTAGAATTCAAGTTAGCAGAGCTTGGGTTTTTTAAGCTAGGGCTTGAGTGTCTACACTCATTTGTAACCCCAGGTTAGGAATTGTTGAACCCTGGGTCCCAATCTGGGGCTCCAGCATCTACACTACATTGTATGGGATCGAGGGCAACCACCCATATCCCAGGCCTCTGAGCAGCCACTCTAGCCCTTGGTTCGTGGTGCAGTGTGGGAAAACTCAACTGGCCAGAGGACAAAGGCAGTCGGCCCATGGACTTGTGGGATACCTTTGGCCGACTCCAAGGGCATGAGTCCAATGGGGCTGCATCTACACTGCAAAGCAATAGGACTTGGACCTTAGGTCCTGGCTTGACTCAGGCTTGGACCCTCCACCCCTGTGTGGCCCTGGGACCCTGGCTCCGAGCTGTGTGTTAGTGCGATTTGTATGTAGATGGAAAGGGGGTAGGCTTGAGCCTGAGTTTGAATGGTGGGCTTACACCGCAGTGCAGACATCCCCTCCAATACAGCTGGTTGTTTCTGCCATTGTTATTCTTCCCCCTAATTATAATGCAGATTGGACACTCGCTAGCATTTCCTCTCGTTCTGTTTATTTAAGCAATATTTTTGCAAAGCTCTGTAGCAATCTCACCCTGGGAAGCAAACACACTATTATAATCAGGGCTCATTACAGTGCCTTCCAGAGTCCAGGGCTTTCCCCTGACTCTCCTTCTAATTGGCTGCAAGTTTTAAACTGCAGAAACAGAAAGGAGGGGCCGGGACTCTCAGCAAAGGATGCAGGGGCAGAGGCTGAGCAGTGAGGAGCTGGGATGCTCTAACCCAGACAAAGAGCTCAGTCCGGCTTGCACTGAAAGCAGACAGAGCTCTGACCCTGGCTGCAACTGGGGCAGGAGCAGAGCAAAGGCAACAGGCTCTGGGTGCTCTGCTGGGGGTGCTGGATTTAGGTTGAACGTCTCCAAGGGAAGCAGAGGGCATCAGGCACTCACTGTGATAGTGCTGGGGGCCCAGCCTGGCTCAGGCTCCACTGGGCTGGGAGCTGCACAGACACAGAACAGACATGGCCCTTCTTCGAGAGCATTCAGCTGCCAAGCTCCTGGGGGCTCCTCTGGGTACCCCGGACTCAGGGTGTAGCGGAAATCAGGTGGCCCATCCATTGGCCTACAGCAGGGGGCGCTGCGTGGCGTCTGCAGGCAGCTCCGCTGGGCGGGCGGGGAAGTTTCTGTGCTGGGCGTTACAGTGCTGGCCATGGTCAGGGAGAAGGGGAACTTCACGTCAGTCAGAGGCCCCAGCGCCTGCTGCACCTCACACGCCCTGTGCCCTGAGGCAGCGATTCTAGAGCTATCAGTGCAGTCCCGCCATCGCCGAGTGGGGTTACCACTGGGCCAGCGGCCCTCTCCTCACTAGGGGCTGACTGCTGCCCTCCCTGACACCCCTAGAGAGCAACACATGGCAGTGCAGAGCAGGGCTGCCCGGCTGCCCCCCCATACCTGCAAAAGACTTTTCAGTATAAACTGACGTGTAAATTCAAATTGTGCTGGTTACACTACTGGTACTCCATGGGGAAGCCCTTATTCTGGGGCAAACGGGGCCCATTTTGGTTTAGCTTCTGTCACTTGGATGGGGGTTCAAGCTAACTGAAAAACCACTCTGATACCAGTGTAAGAGTGTCCATGGGGGTGGGGGACAGGGGCTGTACCCATATGCTTCTGTCCATATAACTGCTAACACCTTCCCACATAGACAAGACCTTCCTCGTTATGGTTGGAGCTTTGTTGCTTTGACCTTCAGTGCCTATTGCAAGGTTTGTCTATTTAGTCAGATGAAAGCCTCTGGAGTGGCTGAGATTTCTCCAATTCCTATTTGCTTTTGAGCTCTCTGCCCCCAATTCAGCAAATACTTAATCACTGAAGTCAATGGAAATTAAACACATGTTTAAATGCTTTGCTGAATTCGGGGCCATTTGCATGTGTTTCCACTGAGGTAGCTTGGATTATTATGCATGTGTGCCTGGGGTTGTGAGAGCCACCTCTGACAAATTCAGGAATAAATAGACCAGAGATGGTTCCTGCAGACCATGGGCAGCTGTGCTGATGGGCGGCTAATGATGGCTGGGCCGATGGATGCCTTGTGATGGATGAACTTGCCATCCCCACAGTGCTGACTGCTGCAGTAGGCAGGACACAGCCAGGCTGCACTGAAAATGGAATATAGCGCAGACTGCAAACCTGGGGTTAAGCCAGTGTCACAGCTGAGACAAACTAAATCTGTATTTCCTGGGTTAAGGTTCCCAGGGTCTTTTTAACTCTGTTCGTCCTCATGTTCCAATAGCACCGGGGGGCTCAGCAGAGAACAGGGCCTCTGGTGTAGCTTGAGAGAAAGGGCTCATGCTCTGAATTGACAAAAGGAGGGAGAGGAAATAGAAGCATGGCATGTGGACCGGATCACACAGCGTGTCAGGGCAGAGCTGGGACTAGAGCCCAGATCTCCTGAGTCCCAGTCCAGAGTCCTACTCACTGAATGACTCCATCTCTTGTTAATATGGACACAACGTTCTGGGCAAAGTGATGTGCTAATTCTTCTTCCAAGGAGCAGGTAAATCTGAGTTTTTCTGATCTCAGTGTTATGTAAAATCATGATCTGCCCCTGCAGTGAGAGTTTGTATCGACTCCTTCTGGTCATTCTGATTGCACTGGTTCAGTATGACCCTTCTTGACTGAGCAGCTGCAAGGCTCGGTCCGGCACAATGGCAGCAGCGGGTATTTCACACCGTGCAGGTTCAGGCCCTGTTGCGCAGGGAATTAGCCTGGGGCTCAGAGGATGAAATTCATGCTTGGGTGGGATGCGGTTTCCTCCCAGAAATGGCAGAATAAGACTGGAAAGGGCAGTGACACACCCCAGAGACTTCCCAGGGCTCAGAGACGAGAGCACAGATCATCTCACTCCCTCTGGGAATGCAGATCATGCTGGACACCAGAGAAGAGGTGGACAGGCAGCCAGTCTCTGTGGGACCTTCCCTGGGGGCAGGCAGGGCCCTAAAGGGGATTCTGCTTCCTTTAGACTGAGGTTCCCCAGCCAGCTCCAATACGCAGACACAGCAGCTCTGTGTATAGAAACTCCACTGCCTCAAGATGCGAACCAGCATCCCACTGCACAGTGAGCACTGTGTAATTACTGAGGAGACTTAATGGAGTCGGACAAATGCTATCACCTTATTTAGAGTCTGCCCAAGCGCCCAGTCCTGGGGCGAGAAAGGAGTCAGGAATTAGCCCCAGCTGGAATAAATTGCTGCAAAGTCTGTTACCAGCTTTTATCAACTAAAAATAAAGAGATTCATTCTGCATGACCTCCCCCAACCCTGTCCTGTGACTGAGGGATAATTGCTGAGCTGCTTGTGCTTATTGAGTAGTGGTGCTATCGCCTAAGTGTCCTTCTTCATTAGTATGTTATGCAACTTGCCTCTGTGATTGTCTAATGAAAGGAGCCAAAGGAGCATCCGCTCCAAGGAAATCCACTGGAGCTGTCTGTGCCGTGAGTGAGTCACCTCAATGTGATTGTTGTTAACGGATATTTCCTTTTGAGTGATTCAGGAACTAATAAAATTAGAACTCATTATAATTAATTTTAAATGGTGAGTTGATGCAAAGGATCAAATGCAAAATGCGGAAGCTCCTTCCCCAACAATAAACAGGGGAACCACTGTAAAATGGAAGAAAATCCAAAACACAAGGGAGACTTTGGCTGCAACCTCCAAAGCCGACTAAGGGATTTAGGCACAACGCTCCTGTTAATCATATGGAATTGTGTGTCCAAATCCCCTATGCAACTGGGAAAAGCTCAGCCCACCAGCTTCACAGTGTGAGACTCAAGTGCTTCTGATTATAAAATTGTATCAAGATCAGGGTCACATTCAATGTAAAGTTTGGAGCAGAGAGCGATTTCTGAAATTAAGGGAACTATTTTTAAAAAATCATTTATTTTCCAAATGTTTCCTCCTCAAAGTCACAGTCCTCCAGATTGCAATTTGCTCAAATGGATTCAGAATTAATAATTTTTTGCTCAATAATTTCCACTAAAAACTCTTGGGCTGTACCTCATTTTCAAGCAGTTCTCAATATATCTTGATTTGACACAGATCACCTGATATGTTTCTGTTCCCTGATTGAGAAGCACAGCTTCTTAGCATCAGCTTTCTGGTGTGAATGTTCATGAGTAAGAATTCAAAATTCCTTCTCCATGAGCTCATTGTCTGGTACATTGTGGGCACTGTCAGGAGACGATAAATACCTACAGCATCATATTTTACAATCGTCACTTAACAGTCTCTGTTTCAGTGACCTTCTGGCCAGGCAGTTCATTGATTAGACTCATTGCAGAAAGCAAACGCAACAGAACTGTGTGACGCAGACATGCCCAGGCATCTCCTGACAGGTATATTATACCTGTGTCCAATCATTTTTTCAATATTATACCCCAGGGGGCCATGTGTGCTCTCTGCCAGAAGACTACAGTCTAGCTAATTGTCATGGTAATTGTGAGATGTTTGTATGGGAAACAGCTTTAGAGTTATGTAACTTGTTGATGTTGTGCTCCAGACCAGTTGGGAGTAAAACCCACACCTGAGGAGGGCGAGCTGGAGACTGACACAATCAACCTGAGACCAAGGGACACCCATGGAGACAGCCTGTGGTTACTGTCTGGAAAAGAGGCAGCTGGAGATTTACAAAAAAACAACCACCCCAAGAGAGTTTTGGAAGGAAAGGGCCCTCTCAGCTAGGAGACAAGAGCCCAGGGTCGGATAAGAGTAAAAGATTTGATCATGCGGCTTTTCTATTACAGAAGGGGGATGCTCTGTCAGCTTGAGCATCTCATGAAAAGTGGATCCCAGCCATTTGGACTGGCCAAGAGCTGCAAGAATTAACCATTGGGTGAGAAATACCTTATTAGCCAGGAAAGTCCCTTGTTCATATGGACAGGCTCTAGACTGCATGTTATATTTTTCTTTTCCCTGTAACCTTATGTTTCCACATCCTTATACTTGCTTTTATTTGAATCTTTACCTCAAGCTCTGTTAAATGCACTTCAGTCCGGTTCTACTGTCTACAAGCCTCATGCTAAGGAGAGTGCTGAACTGAGATGGAACCAGGGAACTGTGATGCCCTGTCCCCATGAAGGCAGCAGATAGGTGTGCATTGTAGGGGTCCAAAAGATAGGGGACTGGGCACTTGTGTAAGCAAATGGGGTGTGTAAAGTGCTAGCCTGCTTGGAAACAAGTGGGGCTCACAGGGCCTGGAGTGGGACACGTGGGTTGCCAGCAGCTGGTAATTGGGGAGCGTTGCCCCAGGTGGGCACAGACAGGGCTCCCTTCCGCTGTGAGCAGGTGGTAGCAATTCATCCTGGACACCTCAGATAACCCTGAAAAGTGTCACCAGCTGTGAATGCAGCAGTCAAAGTGAATCCACTGAAACATGAGTGGTTAATCGTGGAACGTTATTTCAGTTTTCCTCTTTCCACTGCCTCTGCTGTTCCTATTCCCCCAGAAAGACAGCTGGCTAGCATCTCCCTGCCCTGCCCTGGGCCAGCTATAGAGACCTTCCAAGGGGTTGGCAGTTAAAAGGACTAACATAAGAAAGTGCCTGGAAGCACATCTTGGTATCAGATGAAGCACTGGCGTTGCAGATGGGCTGGGATGAGCAGGTGCCAGATTATCCAACTAGCTGGTCCCAACCAGTGCAAGAGCCCCTGTGAAACAGAGATTGTGCTGTTCAAGCTGCCCTTTAACTTCTAGAAGCCATTTCTTCTGTGCTGTCTGGCCAAGCCCTGGCCCAGGCCTGTGGGTACTTAGGGCTCCAACACACTGCAACCACATCCCACCCTCTGACTTGTCCTGGTGACCTTGCATTACAAACATTTCCCAAGGATGCTGTCTGATAACCGGCTTTGTGATGGTACCATAAGGAGCCCATCCTGCAAAGAAACCACACGGTTCTGCTCTGTGACACAGACAGAAACCAGGTAGTTGGTGTCCAGACACACACATTACAATGATCTTTCATAGGTCTTTAGTGGCCTTGATTCAGAACATTTACATCACTTTTCATTATGGTAGCAGAGCAGAATAAGAACACCACAACCGGAGCTATAACAAGATCAAGTCTGGAAGTAAATCTGCTTGGAAATTATGGCCTATGATTCACAGACCCTACTGTAAAATGAAAGCAAGCCCCTTAGAAATTATTTCTGACCCCACTGAAAATGCAAATCCTAATGACTGTGCTTCAAACAGAACTGCTGCAAATCTCTCTAACTGCTTTTAATAAAACCAGCCAGGAATACAAGGGGAGCAAATCAAAGCCTTGCAAACTCCTTTGTTCAAATTACATATAATTGGGTATCAGAATTATAATAATGGCAGTTTGCACCATTATACTTAAGGTGGGTCAGCTTTTCCATCACAGACCTCTGGACTCAAAGGCTCAGACATGAGTTCTCAGTCTGAAACGTACTATTTTAACTAAAGTGGGGAAAAAATTAATGTTCCTGTTTTAGAACTGAGTACAAAGAAGCCTCTAGCAGTGACTCAGGATCAGATGCTATTTTGCACACGTGTAGGTAAAGGGTGAGATTGGGCAAGTGATTTCATGCAATCTCAAAGCCATTGGGGCTAACTATGCACAGAAAAAAGAGAAGGAGGACTTGTGGCACCTTAGAGACTAACAAATTTATTTGAGCATAAGTTTTCCTGAGTGCATCCAATGAAGTGAGCTGTAGCTCACAAAAGCTTATGCTCAAATAAATTTGTTAGTCTCTAAGGTGCCACAAGTCCTCCTTTTCTTTTTGCGGATACAGACTAACACGGCTGCTACTCTGAAACCTATGAACAGAAAAGAATGCCAAAGTCCTGGCCAAAAATACAGCACCATGGACAGCAACAGAGAGGAAGCTACATTTGCCTTGTGGGCTGGGACCGTTCATGATTGCGGTAGCTGCTGGGAAGTATATGGAACAACCCTCTGGGGAGAATCTGGGTCTTTTGTGAAATGCAGTTTCCTATGATCAGCCTTTGGTGGAAATTTGCAGCTTACCTTTTCCCTGTGAATGTGCTCCGAGTTCAGTGTTGGCACAGGCAATGCTCCTCAGGGCCTTTATGCCACACCAGGGACATTGCTTAGGGCATGAGGTGGTAGAAATGACCGTGTATCTTTCCTTAGGAGGAGACAGCTCACAAGCTGCCTTGCGGTGCTGAACAATAGAACTAGTTGGGAATTTCCATTGTAAAGTGTTGAGAACCAACAGACCTCCAGCTGCACTGGGATTCGGAGAGCTCAGCTTTACCGTGCTGGGACAGCCTGAGAATCAGATCACAGGTGACCATTCTTTGGCTTGGTACCTTTATGCCGGTGCCACACACCCCAGAACTGATATTTCAAGACACTAGTGGCTGTTGCTGTGAACGTCCTCTCCCTACTTTAATGATAAGCCTCTGTCTGTACTGAGCCCCAATGCCTCTTCCCTGCCCATCTGCCTCTCAGCAGAGCAGACTCTAGTTGGCAATGGATTTGGGATGCTCCAAACTCCACTCTCACAATGTCTGAGCAGCCACCCTGCATGGTGGGGCAAAACATGAACCAATCAGCAGGGACCAGGGGGCGCTGGCTGGTGGAGCTGAGGTCTTCGTCTCTGAGATAAACCCTGCAGCGTCTCCCTTGTGCCCACTCTGTTCCTGTCAGAGGCCTTCTCCACCCCTCAGCATACAGGCTGGGCTGCAAAAGCAGGGAAGGTTTCTTATTTCAAAGAGATGTCACACCCTTGCTGGTTTAGAGACACCAGTTCAGAAAGATAGAACGGGAACAAGACATTTGTCAGCCACAGGGATCTGGGCTGTTCAAAGCCCTGTGGCTTCATGAATTGAAAGCCATTGAATTTGCTCCTTCTGGGTTTGCGCTGTGTTTCTATCAGTGAATTCATTGTAAAGCCAACAGGAGCCTTTTGAAAAATAGAACCCTAATTTCCTAGTTTGTGGATTGTCAGTCTCAGGCCTTATTGTTTATGAATATATTGATGACCCTGCTCAGCCATTTGCATGTGCCCATTCTGCTTGAACAAAGCCAGTCCTCTCCTCTACCCAGGGACCAGGCAATGGCAAGAGGAGGTGGCAGGAGAGAGCAGAGCGGGCATGTAGATGCCATGGAGTACCTAGACAGAGAGACAGACACAACGGTGTCTATCACCCACCTCATCACACAAACATTTGGCATGGACTTGAGTTAATGTTCAGGTTAAACAGCTACCTGATGCATGTGGGCAGAAACACCCAACCTGTCTGCCTCAGCCTCCCTGCTCATTAAATGGGGCATAGCACTTCCCTGCCGCCCAGGGGTTCTATGAAGAGCAGGGGGTGCTTTGGAGAGGAAGATGATTTCTGAATAGTGCACCCATGCAAAGAGAGCAGGGGAGGTGACTGCATCACCCACATTGTTTTTGTTATGGAACCAGATTCATTGTCTCCGTTTGGGGCTATGAAAGGCCCTGGTTGAGCTGGTTGTTACATCACTGAACTGAACCATCCAAAGGGATGAGCAGCATCTTTTCAGATCCCTCCTGTCCACCTTATAATCTACTCAGGTCCTAGCTCAGAAGACCAGGACAGCTAACCCTAGAAAGATCCCTCCACATAACAGAATTAAACACCAGATACAAAAAACAAGCACAAGGAAAAACCTCTGGAAAACCTTCCAGCCGGTGATCAGCAGGATCAATAGGAAGGAGCTCAGGCCTCTGGAGGGGCCCACAGAGAGGCACTGTGGGCAGTTCTGCATCCAAGACTCAATTGCACCTTCACTCAGGTTTGGTGGATCAAGGACTGACAGGGAGCTTTTCGTGGATCCAACACATTAATCTGAAGCTCCTCTCTCCCCTTCACTTTCAGATGTTCAAAGCCGAAAAAGCTCTCTCATCTCAGAGGGAGGAAAGACGAAATTATTGTGATTGACTGCACCAACAAAGATTGCTGCCGAGGGATGGGTGTGCCTCCCCCCGTCCTGTCTCTGACCTTTGTGGGCTGCAAAGAGCCGCAGTTTAGTTTTCACTTTTCCTCTAACCTCCTTGACATCTGTTTTCAGTGAAGAAAGATTAATTAATTAATCGTTAATTACCAGCTTTTTACTGAATCTAAAAAACTGGATCATCTCCCAGTGGCCGTGCTGAAAGCTACCCTTAGATGTACTTTGCAGGATGAGAACTGTCTCAGAGGGAACTTCTAAGTTGCACCAGATGAGTCCTGAGACTTGCACCAGCACATTCCTAGAGGCAGAAAGTCTAAAAAGCAGCTACTGGTTATTTTTATATGAAAAAGCCTTTATTAAAAATGTGTCCCAGTTATGGGTTGCTGGCTGGCTTGGCTTGGCCACACCTTCTTGTCCCAACTGGCAGAGCCTTTCCAAATGCAAAGCCAGGTCCAGATGCAGCAATGAGACTCTGTTGATGCAAGGCAGCTGCTTATTGTAGCACATAACAGCCCGGGCATCCCAGAGCCTAGCCCAGGATGAGAATTAAATTTAAAAATAATTCTGCATTAAACAACATTAGTGAACTTGGGAGATAAGCCCACCAATGCTAGGAAATTTGGAGCTCTGCCTGCTACAGCAGGGACATTCCACCCCACTGTGACTAGGTAGTTCAGCATGCTCTTCTGCCAGACAGTCCCAAAGTGCCCCAAGCAGGACTTCAGCCAGAGGGGGAGAGTGCAGGTACTCTAGAAAGACAGCACAGCAAATACCGATTCTGAGAGGCAGCTCAGTGGGTCAGCAATGGATTCTCTGTGGCTGGGAACCAATGAAGGGTCTCAGTAGAGATCTGGGATTGGTGCATGAAGGGGCTGCCCTGGCTAATGGTGAACAAAGGTCATTGTGGGTAAATGAGAGGGCAGAAACATTTAATGGCATCCAGTCTGAGGCACTGCCGTTATTGGATTAATTGTTCTCATAACTCATACTCAATGGGTTTTCTAATGGAAGAAGAGCTGTAATATACCGGTAACTGTCTAATAACAAGGCTGGTATTATGTGTCGTTCCTCATCCTTACAGCCAGGCTGACAACTTGTACAACAACCAGTCATCTCCCCTTAATTCCACACACACACACACACACACACACACACACACTCCCCAAGGATTTGTCTTCACCTATGGCAGTACCACACTTGTAAAGTGCACAGTATTGTATCCCCCTCTCATGGCTCATCTACATGGCGGATAGCAGCCTTCCACTGCTGCCAGCTGACAGAATCTCTCCTTTAGCTGAACTGGGGGTGGTTTGTGCCTGGATGCTGGAAGTCCTGGTTCGGACTCTGCAGCTGACCCATGGCAGGGATAGTTACACCCCTCCGGAGTTGTATCCCTTTCCTATAGCTCTCCTACACCCCATGGACTTGCCTTCCCCTCACTGCAGCACCGATATTCCTTGTGATGTTCTTTGCGTCAGCTGGGGTGCCCTGTGGAGGGAGGGGGCTTGAGAGGAGACCAGGAAACAGGAGAGCAAATCCCCACTGAGGGAGACTGTTCCATGGAGCTGAGGGCGGGGTCCCTGCCATCCAAAGTGTCCAGGCAGGAGTCCTTGGGAGCAGGTGTCAGTCTGTGAAACTGGCTGATGTTTGGTGTCATTAACGAGCTGCAGGAGCTGCTCCTGGGATTGGTGTAGAAGAGCTTTAGTAATCCAGCCTCTCCCAGCAAACCCTTCATTCCACCCACAGCTCCTTCATTGAGTCCCCAGCCCAGAACATTGCTGGGGACTCAAGCCCTCAGCCAGCACACACCCAACCTGCCAGAGCAGGTGGGCAGGGTACTGGGGAGTAGGCAGGGAAGGAACCACACCTGCATGGAAGACCCGCAAAGTCAGGGCATATAGGTGGTTCTCCCCAAGGAACAACATGCGCGTCCAGCAGAACGTTCCCCAGGCTGTCTCTGATCAGTTTGCTCTGATCTTAGAAGCTGGCAGTGAGCCCTTCCTGTGCCAAGAGCAAGAACACAGGTCTGAACAAGTGATCCAGAAAACCGGGAAAGGCCCCTCCCTGACAGGTCTGTGAATTACAGTGTGGCCAGAAGAAGGAACTGTGGGGTGTGGGGAGCAGTGCGTGGGTTCAGCTCAGCCATTGTTCCGCAGGGTAACTGTGATTCTGTCTTGGCTGTGTTTCTGGGACCTGCTTTCAGGCTCTTCTATGCAGAAGGGGAGAGGAAGCCCTTGCAGAGGGCTGTTGATATTTGCGATGCATTTGCAGTTTGAAGTGGTAACTTAACTCCAGAAAATAGTTTAACTCTGTGGGACTGACCCCTATGTTGGTTTGGGTCCTGATTTTCTGGCCCCACTGAGATCCCTGGATAGATGTGAAGGCAGATGGCTGAGCAGCTGCTCAGATCTCTGGCCTGTGTGTTTCTTGGGCCTGGGTTTGCTTTTGCCAAAATTTCTCGTTTTCTCCCCTTGGCCCTTTCACTTTTTGTTCTTTGTGAATTTTTCAGAGAAACATCAAGTCAAATCTCAGCCTCTCTCTTTTTTTAAAAAGCCGACATTTCCATTTCCACGCAGGCTCAGTTATTCCCCAATGCTCTCAAATCCAGCAGCATTTAGCTGTTGATTAGCACTTGATAGGCCTCTGTGTATAGGCACCAATCCCAGGCACCCAAGTTCACGGTGTATATGACCAAAGAAGGGTTTCCTTTGAAATGTTCAATGAGAACGTCTTGTAATAAGAGTGGAGTAAAATGTGACTCATCCCAGCATCCCTGCACTAAACGTTTGTTTTGCTTCAGGCCCTGGAGGCTTCCTTTGCATAACTCTGGAGCAGCTAATCCTCATCTCCAGCTATTATTATTTATTTAACACGGCTGCTACTCTGAAACGGAGTGCTAGACACTCTACAGACACTCAGGAGAGAAGGTCCCTGCTCCAAACAGCTCAGCAATGAAACAGCCAATGTGCATAGAGAGGAGATTGGTAGGGAGTCACACAAGACGGAAGCTGAGCAGGGAAGGGCCATGCTAGTGCCAGGGGTGTTTTTAATTTATTTTTTCTCCCTGCCAGGAGCTCTAGGGTTTGCAATCTCCACTCTTCAGGGAGTTCTGGTCCTTTATTTTATTCCTCTCTCTATATCACAGTGACTGGACTTTTTTTTTTTTATAAAACTAGAAGATTTTATGATCTGTAATAACTTTTGCAGCTGTGTGTCTTCCTGGGACATTAAAAGTCCTGGTTCTTGTCCCTCCCATTCCCACGCGTGTGGCCTGTCTTTCCTTACAGGTTTCCCCTTTGTACAAGGGGCCACCCTTGGCTTTGCCCCCTGCCAAATCTGTGCCCTGGGGGCTGGAAGGAACAGGGTATGGAGATGCTGCCTGTGCAGGGAGCCAGGGCTGAGGAGACCTGGGCATTCTCCACAGGCGTGGGTAGAGCGGGGTGTGTGGGGCCCATCGAGGCTCAGTGGGGGAAAGCGGGACCGGGGCCAGGCCCAGGTACATAGGTCCTATCAGTGGCTCGGCGCTTTCTTCTCACACTCCTCCATGTGTTGCCATGTTAAAGGGTAGAACATGGGAAGCGCAGAGGGAGCAAACGGCACTGAGCTGAGCCTTCCCCCTCCAGTCCAGATTGCCCACCCCCATGTCCTTTGTTTTCTACCTCAGAGCCGGACACCCTTTGCTTCTGCCTGGGAACGGGCCTGGAAAGGCCACCCCAGTTACCCAGTTCTGCCTCGACAGATGACTGGCAGAGCAGTGTGCTTCCTGCCACCATCTGACTCCACAGGTCTCTCACCTCCCCAGCTCTGGCGCCACCAGACTCATGCTCTGCTCCCCGCAAGCGTGCCAGGTCCTTCCCACGCCAGCGCACACTTGGGACCAGAGTCTACCGCCTCCACCCCTGCCGACTAGCGCATCACAGGGCCTGCAAACGGCTGCCTTGATTTCACCGCCTGGGGAAGGAGGCGGAGGTGCTGCTCAGTCTGAGCCTGCTGACAGAGCTTGTCAGGGACATTATCTTGGTTGGATCCCAGAATTCCCGTGGAGTCTGATTGGCTCATGGGTTCGGGAACAGGTGGCTGTTACCCCCCAGTGCACCCAACTATACCCGATCACTCTAGGAAACAAGAGAATAACACCCCCGCCCGCTTTAGTTTGAGCTTTCCCCAGTATTTACAGCCCCAGGCTGGTCCTGAGCCAGGGGCTGCAGGTCCATTATGAGCCGGGATGGAAATGGATTTGTCTTGCTTTGTTGCTATCTGGGCTCCATCAGATCTCCGGAATCAGGAATTTATATCTCATTGTGTGACTCTGACTGAAACCTCCTATCAGATAATTGATTCCCTTTGTTTATTCTTAATCCTGTAAAATCTCCTTTCTGATACTAATTACCTGTTCAGGTCTCTATTGTCCAGCCAGCTCTACACAGCCCCATGGGCTCACCCACGCTTTCCTCCCACCTCCTGTCCTCAGAAAGGCAAAGCTGGGACTGCACGGTGCTTTGGCCAGTATCATGGCTCTGCAGGGACTGGGCAAATGTGCTCTGTAGAGAAGTGGGAGCATAAGGGCTAGGCGGAGGCTGTGACTCTCTGCCTCTGCGAGAGAGATGCCGGGTAGGGCTGAGACTGGGGGCATAGGGGCAGTTTGGATTTTTCTTTCTTTTCTCTCTGTCCTGCTGACACAGAGATGAGGCCAGAGGCCTCTGGAGGGTCCTGCAAAGCATGGGGCTACTCAGCATGGGCCGGGGGGAAGCATGACTGCTGGAGACAGCATGTAAGCACAGGCTACAGTCCCACTGAAGTGCTCCCCTGATCTAGGGCTGCTCTCGTGCTGCATGTGGCACTGAGGGTACCACTGAACTTTGGTGCCAATGGGGAGCTCCCCAAAGCCCTACGTGACTGCAGGTTTGGGCCCAGAAAAACTAAGTTTCTAGAGTGTCATTAAAATGACTGAGAAATGTTTCTTGGTGGAGCACAGTGAGAGTGGGGGAGAATCCCAACCTCTGGGCAAGGCTGGCCCCTATCTGCCCCATACCGGACCATCCCTGCCTGCTGCTGCTTTTGCCACCCCTCTTCCACATTGGGGAGCCTGTGTTTCGGCCATTTTCTAGGGCTGCTGGGAAGAGTGGTATCCTCGGGCAGGACCCTAACATGGTTCTCCGAACAGGCCAGCCAGGGAAATGGCATGAGCCAGAGAAACTTGCAGAGGCCTCTCTGCTGTGAAGATGGGGATGGACAGGAGGAATGAGGCCTAGAGGAGGTGGAGTGGGGCCTCACTCAGCCTCCGCAGACTCTCTTTACCATTCGTGCCTGGAGGGCCACGGCCCCACGTTTGAATTCGAGCTGCGTATCCAGGCCTCCAAGCCACACTGGAGCATTCATAAGGCTTCCCCCCCTTCCTTCCTTTCTCCTTTTTTCCCCGTCAATTTTTATTTCCTTCTCACTTTGTAACTGCAGGGGGCTCGCATCCCAGGGCAACATTGCCCTGTTTGCTCCCTTGGCTCCCCCAGAGCTCTCTGCTTTTCCTTCCCAGTCTGCTTCTCCAACAGCCCGATTTTCAGGGGCGCCAAGTACCTACATGTCCCAGTAAAGTCAACGGCCTGAGCTCAGCAGTCAGCACCTCAGAAATTCAGGCCACAAATCTGTCTGAACACCTCTCTGAGAGAAATGACCCAGCAGCAAGTGCTGGCAGCCATGAGCCACCAGCAGAAATTCTTGGGTCCCAGCGAGGCAAGCTCATGCTGTGCTTCCCTTGGGAATCTCCCCCAATGGATCCTGATGCTGGGGAAGGATGGCGGGATGTAAACGGGATATGGGTATTTCTCCCCTTGGAGGAAGTTGCCCCATGTTGTGCTACTGTCAGGGCAGTGAATTAAAGCAGTACCACAAAGCAGGGACATCCTGCTCCTTCCTTTCTCTCTGTGTTCCCCAGCAAGGGGGATGGCCAGGGCCAGCAAGGCACAGGAGAGTTTATTTCTGCAGGCTACCCAGAAAGGGCTGCTGCATTGCCCATCTCAGGCCCCTCTGCTCTTGTTAAGAGAGATGTGGCTCCAGCTTTGAACTGCTCTGCAGACCTGAACTCTAACCTGCATTTCTGGAATGCTGCCTACATTCAGTGAGTTAGCTGCTGGGCTGGACCAAGTCCCTCAGGGCATGGGACCAGAGAGTCTAATTATTTTATATAATAAATCTGCAGAATTAGATGCCCAGTCCACACTAAGACATCCCTAAATCCCTCCTTTGAAGAGATAATTACAGCAGACAGCTCAGGAGACAGGGAGCTTTTTCATTTAAAGGGATTTTATGATTCGACTTTAAAGCAAGAAGAAACAATAGAGCAGACAGAAAAGGAAGCTAAGCCCTGGGCCTGAGAAATGCCACCAGAGACTCTCCAGTGAGCCATCTCCCCTCTTACACCCTGCCTTGGCTCAGGCAGGCTGCTCCTCCTCCACTCTAAACATGGGGTGAAACAATTCAGCAAAGCCCACCTACTCCACAATCTCTCCCCCTTCCTCTCTCCAGTATGCTCCTGGGAGTTTCAGTTGAAAAGCAAACACAATGAGCTGAGACCTTGGCTACACCGAGCCCCCACCCAACGCTGTAGCTGAAAACCCGGAGTGTAGGCATGACTTGCAACCATGCAACATGTTTTGAAAGTCGAATTAGCTGCACCAGTGCAAGTCACACTGCACCAGTGCGAACACGTCCACACAAAAGGCAAGCTGTGGTATAGCTGAAGCCAGTGCATGCTAAGCTCCGTGTTGATCTGATTCCCTGCAGAGCCCTTGGGGAAGTGAAGCCACTGCAGGAGCCTGTTTTAATGAGCTGCTAAGGGAGAGGCCGGAACACGAAGGGTATGGCAGAGGCTTGGCACAGAGCCGTGGTTCTCAGTCTTTTCCATACCAGGACTTCTCCACACCTAGCCAGGACCACCCCCCTTCTGTTTAGGGGAGGGCAGGGAACTCCCAGACCCAGCTCAGGAACCCCTGCCAGAGAGGACTGAGCAGTTTATGACCCAAATGCACCTGTTTGCCCTGGAGTCCTCCGATGATGCCCAGCTGAGAATGAGTGAAATAGCCCCAACACCCCAAAGACTCAGCTATGCGAAGTGGAGGCCATCTAGCTCCTTCACATGAATGTTGACATCACAGCAGTAGAGCTGCTAAGTCTTGGTATGGAGCCAAGGGGACGTCCGCTCCAGCCACATCATCCTTCAACCAGACCCAGCAGCCCAGAGACAGGTGACACACACAAGCAGGCAGAAGAGCATTTGCTTTTCTTCTCAGTGATTCCCCCAGGCTCTTCATGCAGCAACAAATCAGGTACCAGCAGCGGAGTTTCATAGACTCACAGACTTTAAGTTCAGAAGGGACCATCATTATCATCTAGTCTGACCTCCTGGACATCGCAGACCACAGAACCTCATCACCCAACCCTGTAATCAACCTTGAACATCTGGCTGAGTTACTGAAGGCCTCAAATCATGGTTTAAAGACATCAAGTTACAGAGAATCCACCATTTACACTAGTTTAAACTTGCAAGTGACCCGGGCTCCATGCTGCTGAGGAAGGCAATACCCTGCTCTACTGAGATTGTTATTTTATCTATATCTCCTCTTTTATTTTGATGTTTAAGGGGACGTTAGACTCCATTGGAGACAAACTGCCTCTTTGCCACAGCCACTCGTATATTATACCATTTCCCTCTTGTGAATATGGGCAGCGTTCAGGCAGTGTGACTGCTGGGACAGGCCATATGTCAGATAAAGTGGAAAGAGAATGAGTTAATATATTGTTTTCTAGACAAAGCAGTGGGATGTTTTGCATATTAACATGTAAGAGTCTAAATGCAGAAGAAGAGTGTTTGCCTCTCTGAGATCTACTGCCCCATAGGAGAAAGATTCCAGCTGGGATCTCTCTCTCACACACACACACACACACACACACACACACACGCATGCACACATGCTCGCTCACTCTCTGGGAAAAACAAGGAGAATACACCAAGTGTCCTCAGTATCTTTACATGCCCCTATACATCCCACAACATCACATAGCTGGGGCGTGTGCTAAGCGAAGAATTGAGATACTATTAAACAGTCTCTCTTTCTCCCCCAAGTTTTTACCCTTGCTAGGCACAGTTTAAATGGTGGTTTTTCCTTTTTCAAAATTTTCTCAGCAAAGGAGTATTTAAACATTTAAAACAGGCACGAAAAATGCAGAACACCGTCTCACTGGACCAGTAACCAGTAAGGTAGGGTCTGAGGATTAACTCACACAGGCAAGGGATTGACTGATCAGCATCAGAGCTACAGTACTGTTCTGTAAAAAGATTCATAGATTCATAGATACTAAGGTCAGAAGGGACCATTCTGATCATCTAGTCCGACCTCCTGCACAGCGCAGGCCACAGAATCTCACCCACCCACTCCTATGAAAAACCTCACCCATGTCTGAGCTATTGAAGTCCTTAAATCATGGTTTAAAGACTTCAAGGAGCAGAGAAGCCTCCCTCAAGTCAACCATGCCCCATGCTACAGAGGAAGGCGAAAAACCTCCAGGGCCTCTCCAATCTGTCCTGGAGGAAAATTCCTTCCCGACCCCAAATATGGCGATCAGCTAAACCCTGAGCATATGGGCAAGATTCACCAGCCAGATACTACAGAAAATTCTTTCCTGGGTAACTCAGATCCCATCTGAAGGGCAGGGCAACACAGAACAGTACTCAGGTTTCAGAGTAGCAGCAGTGTTAGTCTGTATTCGCAAAAGAAAAGGAATACTTGTGGCACCTTAGAGACTAACAAATTTATTTGAGCATAAGCTTTCGTGAGCAACATCAAATGCATCCGATGAAGTGAGCTGTAGCTCACGAAAGCTTATGCTCAAATAAATTTGTTAGTCTCTAAGGTGCCACAAGTACTCCTTTTCTTTTTGCGAATACAGACTAACACTGCTGCTACTCTGAAACCTGAGTACTGTTCTGTGTTGCCCTGCCCTTCCCCCAGGGTTCTGGGGCACTGTGGCTTTACCCTGCCATGTGTTCTTTCCTACTCCAGGAAGTTTGTCTCAGGACCGTAATGTTCTTTCAGTGAGCTTTGTCTAGGTGAACTGTCACACTTCCAGGAGGTCACAGGTGGGATTGTGTCCTGTAGCTGCAGGTAGGACTCAGGCAGAATCGGAGTGATAGCCATGTGTCAGCACAGAACGGACTCACAAGCTGGACATTGTGCTTTCACCTCGTTATCTGGTTAACTCACTAGCTCTCTGTTATGAAACCCAGAGGCTGAGAAAAGGACCATTTTAGGCTGAAAACCAGGAATATGATTATCCAGAAGGCTGCTCAGACTTTGAGACATGCATCCATCTGCGAATCCAAATGCAGTCTACACAGCACCTCCGGGTCTGTTCTTTAGGGAACAGGGATGGGCTAAGTGATCTCCTTGGTCTTTCCCATTTCTAAAATCTCTTCAGTCCCCATTCACACTCCAGCAGTCACTGAGGTAGGGAAGCTAGTCACAACAAACTGCAGATCAGACTGTGGATTGGCCAGAAAGTCTTGGACTATCTAGGTTTTTTACCTAGTTACAAAACACAGGTAGGGCCTGACTATACCACAGGTTTTAACCTCGGTGCAAGAGGTCCCATGATGGGCTTACAGCTGTAGTGTAGATGGGACCACAGTCTACCACCAGCTTTTGTTACAAAATGCTAGTTCTTCTAGCATGGTTGTGTTACCTGCAGACATTCCCCCCCCCTTTGTGAACTGGCCGCTTATCCTTCTCCGAGCTGCCCTCGACACTCACCTCCTGTAGTGCTGTCACCCTTCCAACACCTTGAAGCCAGGAATTGTGGGAAACTCAAGGCCCAAATCTGTCCCTGGGCAACACGTTCCGAGAGCACAGGGGCTGATTGAGATTTTCAGAAGTGGCTAGTGATTGTTACACCAGAGATGTATTTGGCTCAATAACAACCCCTCTTGTCCTGACCCCACTCTCATTTGGTGTCTCTCTGAGCTCCTCCAGCAAAGCGAAGTCTGTGTGACCTTTGCATCATGCACCAGATGCATCTTCTGCCATCGCATGGCAGTAGGGCATCATATTGGGCTAGAGGGTGGAGTTGCTGTTCAGAAATAGGGAGATGATTACTTCTTTTGCACCTGCTTTAATTAACTCCAGTTTGTGCCTGGATTCAGAGCTTTGCCCAAGCTGCTGCAATGAGTTCACCACTCCTGAGAAAACACCCCTTGAAGTAACAGGAGTTGCAGTGAGTATTTCCTTACTGACCAACCCAAGAGGGCTTTTTGTGATTCATGCTTTTTCTGACATCCCCCTTTAAAACTCAGCACAGTGTAACCGGAGACAAATACATCCAGATGGGACAGAGCCCAGCAGGACCAGATACTAATGCAGCGGAACAATCCATCTGCCAGAGGTTACTCAGCCGGTCTCTCTCCCGCCTGCCTTCCAAGGGCAGCTGATGAGAGAAACAGAGGTGAATAGGAGAGCAGGGAGGTCTGTCTGACTCTCAGGCACAGACACAAAGTGACGGGGCAATAAAGCACCTTAGTTTAACCCATGGGCGGCGTGTGAACAGCCAGCTGAGGGAGACTAGCCCCCTGCCCCACCCCTTCAGCCTGAAGCCCTGCCCCTTCTGCACCCCTCCCCTCGGCCAGAGCCCAGAGCCCCCCCATGGCTGCTGGTGGTGGTCCCTGCCCCAGGCTAGCACCCCCAGCCCTGGAGTGTCAGGAGGGTGGGAGGGGCGGCCCCAGCTCCGGAGTGCTGGGAGGGCGAGTGGCATGGTCCCAGCCCCAGAGCGTTGGGAGGGCCAGAGGGATGGCCCCAGCCCCCCAGCCCCGGAGCGCCAGGAAGGCGGGTTGCGTGGTCCCAGCCCCAGAGCGTTGGGAGGGCGGGAGGGGCAGCCCCAGTCCAAGCTGGCTCCACTGCAGAGTGGGAAGCAGAAGGGGGGGCTAGGGGTGGAGTGTGAGCATGGCCACACCTGGCTCTTTGGAGAGGCACAGCCTCCCCCAGCCTATACCTGCCACCCATGGTTTAGCCCAAGGATTGTCTGCCTGCTGGTTTGTACTTGTTACTCTCAGAGGTGATCTAGCAGGTCATGATGCTTCCTGGGAAACCTCCCCCTGCTAGACTGCTGGGAGGGTGAAATCTGAAAAGGCCCTGGGCCTGGATACATTGCTTCTGAAAAGTGCCTACAGTTGGATACTCTGCATACACAGCTCACCGCCAGCCTGGCAAGCTGGGATGCCATGTGCATGAACACATACAGTCATCTGTACTTGGCTTCAGAACCCCTGCCATGAGCAGCTGGAACCACCAAGGTCCACCTGAAATGAGAAATCTGCCCAGGTCACCAGAAGCCAGCCTCAGGAGAAGGCTGCCAAGCCTAGGTTACCTTCTGCAAACGTGGCCCAAATTCTGATTCGTCTTGAGACCTGAAACTTCATTATGAGACGCAGCAGATCAACTTCCAGAAACATCGACATTTTTCCAGACGTAGGCTATGGGTAAAAGTGCGATTGTTTCCTGGCTCATAAGGGCTGTGAGTAGCAGAGCCTCCACGAAAGCCAACAACTACCCTTGTGAAATCCACCTGTAGGCCATTAGAACCAATCTTTCTTCAGAGGAAAAACCTCCTGTAGACTGGCTGTGCATCAGGGTCCGGCCTTGGGAATGGTTGGGTTGGACCCTCAGTTGCGTCTAATTTTTCTGATGAAACCTTACTCGGCCCATGTCTCTATTTTCCCAGCTGCCAGTGCACTTGCTTTGGCTTCCCTCTGCTGCTTTGGAAGGACATGGCATAGAGCTGTGAGTGGATCCATCACAATGGGAATGGGGTGGGACATATTTTGCTATGAACATTTGTTAGGCTATGGAAGCCCTGCTGTAAACTGTCGATGCCAAGGAGGATAATTCATAGCTCAGGACTCTCAGGGCAGCAGGACCACACAGGGGCCTGACTGAGTTGGTATGCTCTGGGGTTTAGCACAGGGAACAGGGACCGCACCAGCCAAATTCATATTGTGCTATGACAATTGATGGGAGCTGCTTCGCTCTGGGACGTCCTGCCATGCATCATCTTTATATTACAGCCAATTAGAGAGACAAGGTGGGGGAGGTGATATCTTTCATTGGACTAACTTCTGTTGGTGAGAGGGACAAGCTTGAGAGCTACACAGAGCTCTTCTTCAGGTCTGGGCAACGTGCTCAGAGAGGCACAGCTAAATACCAGGTGGAATGGATTGTTCAGCACAAGGAGTTAATGGATATATGAAGGGACCATTCAAGGTGAAGTGGCACATTAACCTCTCTCCAATAATAGGGGAGAAAGAAGAAACAAAGCAGGGTTGGGGAGGAATTTAGTGGGTTACAGATGGTTGTACTAAGATATAAATCCAGCGTCTCTATTCAGTCTATGATTGTTAGTGTCTAGCAAAGTTCTGAATTTGAGCTCTCAGGCTCATCCTTTGTAGGTGTTGAGCAGGTTTCCTTTGAGCATGAGAACTGAGAGGTCAGATATGGAGCGATCGCTTTGTGAGACCTGTTCACCCATAGGTGATAGGGTGTTTTTCTCTTTTATCATTTGTCTGTGTGAGTTCATAGGGAGTTCAAGAGCATAGTGATTGTCTGGTTTCACCCTCCTTGTTGTTATTGAGTATTTAGTATCCTGGATGAGGTGCACCACATGTTGTGACAGGCCTGCGTAAGACTCATGGATCTAGAAAGGTGTGTTGTGGGGGGTGCAGCTCTGCCAATGCACTTTTGTAGTGTAGACCTGCCCTGAGTATCTTTCTCAGAAGAGCTCTGTGTAAGCTTGCAAGCTTGTCTCTCTCATCAACAGAATCTGGTCCAATACAAGACATTCCCTCACCCACCTTGTCTCTCTAATCTCCTTGGATCGACACAGCTACAACAACACTGCATATCACAGCCAATGTCAGCTGGAGAAAAGAAGAGATATTGCTGCATGACTGATGAAGAAAACCTTTTGCTGTCGGGGTGCATATCCTCGAGACTGGGCTTCTGTCATCTGCAGGAGCTTGTGCCCCCTGCTCTTCCCCTCTAATCCACTTTGGGTGGCACAGCATGGAAGCCAGGGCAGAATTTTTACTTTGTTCATATTCTTATACTGTGCCCATCACTGGGGTATCTGGCTGTATGGACTGATGCACCAGTCTAGCTGTGGTTGCTACACTGATGAATGAAGTCTCTGCAGGAAGGTATGGACTTCATGGCAGGTGGCCAGAGAGCATGCAGAGTGATGGGAGCACTGCTTTTGTTTACATGGAGAGAAGGACAAGGTCAGACGGGCCTCTTGCCTTCACAATGCACGGAACAAATGGATCCATTCTCTGTATGGGGATTTGCCTTTGACTTTGAATCACTGTGAAAGTCATTTAATTAGTGGAACAAAATAAAGAATATGTGGTATGTTGTTCTTATATTTAAATGGTCTGTGCGGAGCCCTGTTGGGATGTGAGGGGAGGAGGAGGGGAAGATGATTATTATACAAGTCAGTCTGGAATTTCTGAGTCCTGGACTTGTGTCTGGTTCGAACTAGGTCACCGGGCAGCTGTCCTGAGTTAGTGCTGGCCTGCCATTTGGTGCTAATATTGCTCTGAACTTATTATCCTTCTACCCAGATTTGACAAGTAAGTCTGAAAAGGAGGAAGGAAAACAAATAGAGATGCTTGGAAGGACAAAGGGTATCACGAGCTACAGAAATGGTTTGTACTGACCCCTCACCTGAGCCAGCTGCGGTTGGCTGACTGACTCTACTGGTTTCCCAGCCGGGATAAATGATAGCACGAGCATTATTCTCTGCAAGCCAGCATGCTGATCCTAAACCACAGAAAGATAAAGGGAGTGGAGGTTGTCATTTTCTTTCTGTCCAGGGCTCCTGAGTGGTGCTAAATGCCGTGGCTCTGCACTTCAGATTCTAACACCAGATTGCAAAACCCAGATTCCCGCCTGGATGGCTCTAATTAATAGCTTGTGATAATCTGTCTCTGATTGAGTTAGAACCTAGCACTGGGTGGATCCCTGCCCCCTAATGAAAGTCCGGATTTCTTATAGACAATGATAAAAAGGCATATACATTATAGGAATATAATGGTTTTACACTACCTACAGCTGTGGATTTTCTCACTTTATGACAAATATGAGGCACTTCAAAAAAACAGAAGACACTCACTATATTTTACATTATTTTCTGGTACATGGGTCCCTGTGGGCTGCCTAGAAATCCATTAGCAAGAAATGTAAAGATGCTTAAAGGCATTTACCCAGATTAGCTGCCTTTATTTAGTCAAGGATCTTTCCTATGATTACATTAAAAGCTGAAGAGCTGCTGTGAAACATTTATGCTACAGAGATTCCAAAGAATGCAAGGAGAGCGTACATCTGACCGTAAAGTAGGCCATTAAAAACAAATGGATTGCACTGATTGCTTTTATTTCCAGTTCAACACCACAGAAGGTACAAAGAGTTAATCCTTGTTGTGAGAATTTTCCTTTGGAGCCTGCAGTCAGGACCCCTGCTGCCTTTATCATGGGATTTATGAGCTAGTTTGACATTAACTTTTATTTTAGCTATGACTTCTGTCATTGAACTGTGAGAAAAGAATGCCAGTAATTAGCTGGCACTGTCACCAGCCCGTGAGGGTGCATTTATTGAGGTAGTACTATACCCTCTTGGAGACCTAGGGGTAGACCCCTCAGAACATGTCTTGGGGTTGTGGATTCGGAAGATTTGCAGATTTGTGGGCTGATTGTTTAAACGCTCCTAATTTTTCATCATTCCAAGTTGACATATTTACTTCATGCCAAATAAATTAATAGATTATTCCTGTCCTCTGGCAGTTTTACTGATGCCCTTCAATCCCGATCTGCATCACCTCTGGCTACTCCCATCCTGGGCCATGCCCACACAGCCCCAAGAGTGCCCCTGAGTCTAGACCTGCAGTCCCCCCTATTATTTCAGCACAAGCCCTCCCATCCCACAGCTCTGCCAATGCACCTGACCTACTTGCAGCACCCTCTGCTTTTCCAGATTCCAGCTCTTTCGAGCAGAGAGGGGAATCTGTGCTGGAGTCTGTTGATTGTGTGACATGCACAAAAGAGCACTAAGAAGACATGTGACTAATTAATTTACCCGTGTGAACAAAACCTTTTGAGTCCAGAAGGGAAAGTGCAGATGCAAACCCACCACAACATCAAGACTTCAGTTTCTCTGTAGTCTCTCTCTCTCTTCAAGGGCATCTCCTCCACTACACATTAAAGCCTATGTCCTCCCAGTTCCCTTACCCTTTATCCTAAAAACTCATTTGTCAGCAAAAGAAAAAAGTTTTGTTTCTTGGTCCAGCTGTGCCCATTCTCCCACCAAGTCTTCCAGCTCTTTATCTCAGGAATTGATGGGCATGGAATCTGATCCTTTGTCCTTGGTGTTTCTATCGATTTTTTTTTTGTCATGAGGGTTATTTTCACTGCATTTCAAAACATCTTTCTGTCTCCAATTACAGCAGCTAATATCTCAGGGAATTATAGAGGTGCGGTTCCTGCCAGCCCCATGTCTGCTGAGTTTCAGGGTAGTCCTTTGCTCTGTTCTGGAGTTTGAAGCAGGGATCACCAATGACAATCAAAACACTTTCATTGCTGTTACCTGGAACTATCCCAGTGCTGGGCAGTGGAAATCATAAAGGTGGCAGAGCTGTGTGTGTATGACAGGAGTGACCAGAAAACCCAGAAATTCTTTTCTAAGAGCGTTTCCCACCCAAAACTAAGAGCCTCTGTTTATAAAAATGTCTCTGTGCTCCCGTCAGCCCAGCAGCACCTTTATTCCCTCCTTCTGGCCAGAGAAAGACTAATGAGCTCAATACCCCAGCACACCATGATGCTCCAGAAACTAATTAAAACACCTCTGGCTGTTCTAACATTAAGTCTTTACAGATGCCTGGAATAATGTTGTAGCCAAATGGAAAAGTTTTTATTTGATTAGCACGATGCATGTGACGCTGGAAAAATACCCCAAACATTGAAACCTCCCCACACATCTGAAATACACTCCACTGTGAAATGAAATAAATGTACATGCCTCCCCTGGGTCTTCTTGTTGTGAATGAAACTATCCCAGTGGTCTATATTGATTTGGTACATGACATTAATACCTTTCATTGTACCAGAAGCATGAGCCCCTGCATGAATATTAAATGGCAAGCTGTTGTGCCCCAGAGGCTGCTACGGGAGATCCTATATATTACAGCATGTGAGTCATGTGTCATATTAGAGCAATCTAGTTTTAAAGGGCATCTTTCAAGCACAAACTAGCTTTTTCCTACACTTGACTGATCACACAAATAACTACGATTAAAGGTCAAGTGCCTGGGTTTTTCTATTTTACTCCTTAAAAATTTATATGCGAAAGAAAACCTAGAAGTTAACATAGCATGAAATTGTTATGCAGTTATGAGTCTTTAACGACAACTAAATATCACTTTGTTCCTGGGTGGCTTGAAATATCTCCTGTAGTGATGGGTCACTTTTGCTGGTTTTCACTTGAGGAAGGTTATAAATAAATGCTGTCTTTTGCTTCCCTGAGCAGCAATGTGATAGAAGGAGAACTCTGGGAATATGAACTCCATGCCCTTCATCAGCTGATAAAGGCCTCACACCTTCAGACACACCTGGGATTTTTTAAAAGACTTTTTGCTTTGCCCTTTGTTGTTCAGGACCTAGGCATGCTCCTGAAGATGGGTAAATTGCAAGCACCATCAGAGCTCTGCCCAAACAGCAGAAAGAAAAGTAACAAATAAGCAATGATTTTCTTGTGGCTTAACCTCAGCACAGAACAAAGGTAGCAACAACAGTTGCAGGGAGGCTGAGGGATGACGGGAGATACCATAACTGCCTATTTGGGCCTGAAATATCCTGCAGGGCCATTTATTACTGAGCTGGGTGTGTGAAGTATCACATTACAGCACTCCCCCTCCTCAGATCTGTCAAACTAACATTCAACTCCATGTCTGAACAGAAACGTTTAAGGCTGAATGGAGGGATTGGTAGGGGACTCTGGTGCTTTGGAGATGGAGGTTAGAGCTGACAGGTGTGGAAATCAAATGATAACACTAGAGAGATTTATACTCCTCGAATCTAATGGCTAATCCTCTTTGTGCTTGAAAAATGTTTCCTCATTTCAGTAGAATGGTCATGACAGCAGTGGACTCTTGTTCTTAGCTGACCAGGAGCCTCAGGCTGCTGGCAGATTTATACTGAGTGCAACGCGTCCGACACCCTTCAGGAGCAAACGTGCTTTGGTTTTTAATTTGGTTTTGGAGACTGAGGGTCTTATTGATCATGTTACAGAAATAAAGGACTTTCAGTTTTAAACCTGCAGATAGACTCTGTTCAGGATTTAGGCCCCAATCCTGCAAAGATGCTCACACATGGTTAGCTCTATTCACATGAGCAGTCCCATTCATTTCAGGAACAGGGTGCCCAGTAACTGGATCACGAGGCATGGATGTAGCGGCAATTACCAGATCCAATTCATCTTACTCTAGGATAGGGACTAACAAATCATGCATCCGATGAAGTGAGCTGTAGCGCACGAAAGGTTATGCTCAAATAAATTTGTGAGTCTGTAAGATGCCACAAGTACTCCTGTTCTTTTTGCGGATACAGACTAACACGGCTGCTACTCTGAAACTTTACTCTAGGATGTGTACCTTTGAGTCTGACTGGCAGCAGTCTTCAATGTGTGAGTCATTGCAGGATCTAGGCTTTAGTGCCTAACATTTTAGAAATATTTACACTGAGTGAATTGTTGTTGGCACAAACTGCTGCCCCCCCCCCCCCCACATGCCTCTTTCCCCATCAGGTTTTGACTGGGCATTTTAATTTTTTTCTGAACCCAGTTTAGACACTGCTGCATCACCACCTGCCTCACATCTGGGCATTGGCTGAGCCAAGTCTCTATCACAGACACAGAGGTACAATGTAGTGAATCATTACTGGCTTTCAGCCTTTTTCAGAATAGCAGCCGTGTTAGTCTGTATTCGCAAAAAGAAAAGGAGTACCTGTGACACCTTAGAGACTAACAAATTTATTTGAGCATAAGCTTTTGTGAGCTACAGCTCACTTCAAGCGAATGCATTCGAATGCATCCGATGAAGTGAGCTGTAGCGAACGAAAGCTTATGCTCAAATAAATTTGTGAGTCTCTAAGGTACCACAAGTACTCCTTTTCTTTCAGCCTTTTGTATCCAGAGACATTGGCCGGTGGGGTGTCTCTCTACTACTTCCCCTCGCACTTGCCAAGCCAGGCTTGGATCCCTCACTTCCTCTTTGCTGTCTAAATCCCCCTTTGAAAGGACTGATCTAATCAGAGAAGAAGGTGGTTGATGGGCTTCCTATCTACAAGCAGCAGGGAGTCAGAACAGTAGAGTTCAGCCCACTATCTAGCTACACATCTTTGCTTTGTGAAGGGCTGCTCAGGAAGCAGCATCTCCCAGTCACACTGCGTCACTCAGGGCCTCAACATTTGCATCCCAAACTAGCTGTCAGGGGGGGTTACACTTGACTGTACAAATTCACGAGGAAGTAAGTAAATGTTCCTGAGTAATTAAGGACAAACCCCTTAGTCTTTATATTTTGCAGTCTCAGATTAAAGGGCTCCTGGGCGTGCGAGGGTTACATCAATTTCATATAAAACATAAAGAAAAGGAGTACTTGTGGCACCTTAGAGACTAACAAATTTATTAGAGCATAAGCTTTCGTGAGCTACAGCTCACTTCATCGGATGGATCTCTATTTGTTAGTCTCTAAGGTGCCACAAGTACTCCTTTTCTTTTTGCGAATACAGACTAACATGGCTGCTACTCTGAAACATATAAAACACAGCACTAGCAAACGAACAGCCTGGTACTCTGGTGTGTATGAGCTCCACTGCGCATTCTGAAATCATAAACAAACAAGGCAACAGACCCTCCGCAGCCACGCTCTGAGCGAGAGCTTCTCTTGGGGGGAGTGAACACCGAGGAACAACCAGAGCTAGCGCCGCACTTCTCTTTTGTAATGTGCTGGGGAGGCTCTAATTCACCACAGCTGACCCAGCCTGGCTACCGTCACAATCACTGTGCTCAGTGCACGCAGGCCTGCTCGTTCGCCGGCTCTTTCCTTGCTGGCCCCAGGACTGGCTCTATACAGCCCTACAGTATGTCCATGCAATACTTGTGTTGCATTTCAAATTTCCTTCAATTCATCTTAAATATGTTGCAATTTAGTCTAGAATGTCCTCCAAGGGAAAAAAAATCTCAAATTATACGGCAAAGAAATTAATGGGAAACAATGCAATGCGGTCACTGTTTCTACAGGGCCTCTGAGGTTGTATGCTCAGTGCTAGTGAGCCAGGAGAGGGATCCATCACTCACGCAAATCATCAGAAACTCTACTGCTTCCTGTAGAGTCACCATGTGAATTTGCAACATGCTCATAGAAAATTTGTGCATTTTCTTTTGGAATCAGGGGACAGTGAAAAGATTTACATTATTATTATAGAAACATACTAAGAAAAATAGCTTGGAATGGTTTTGTCTTTGTGGGAGATGAGAGAAACAAATCCATTGTTTCCCACTTTTGAAAGCCGAGTCCCCCTTCAAGAAAATCCTAGCCACAGCCCTCTTTAAATTCACCCTGTTAGGAGGCAGCATGGGGGAAACTAGCTCTACTACTGTACTACATCCCCCTGGCTACTCCTCTGTGCCCCATGCTGGTCCAGTCTATTCAGACAGCACAGAGAGCTTTTCTGCTTGCATAGTCCTGGTGGAACTGTAAATTGACCATAACCCAAAACAGCTGTTTGAAATTCATGTCTCTGTAGCTTTCCCTATTAACTTAGCTATACATACATTTTCAAAAAACACTGTTTGGGTTGAAAGAGGACTGATTACAACCAAGGAAAGTATAACATAAGGATTGCACCATCAGACCCCAGATCTTGCATGAAGCGCTATTGACTTAAAATAAATATTCAAACCCTTGCACCGCTTATTAGCAGGGTTACATAAAGAGCAGCTCTGCATTTATACACTAGCACTAACAACACAGCTTTCATTAGGCATATTTATTAATATTATTAGGAATACAGTGTTCTGTAACTCAGGCTCAAGGCATATTTTAATATGACTGCAATAACCATATCAAATTAATCCAATTTATTATGACACGCAGAACTGAGTCTGACTGGTAACAAGCTGAGAAGCCAATCAAAATCCTGTCTGATATCTGGGGATCTTAGTGAGTCTGACTCTAGGGTGACACAAGAGTAGTGTTCTTTTTACAGTTTACTATTAGAAACCTAAGAGACTTACTATTTAACAACAAATATTGCCTAGCTTCTTATGGTTAATTTGATTTTCTAGTCCTGCTCCTCTTTATTGTTCAAAAGCAGAGATAGGCAAAAACTGGAGCTACTCTGGGGTTTTGGACGAATGGAGAAAAGATTCAACTCTCTTCCCTTACTTCTGGGTTTGATTTTGCAAAATAAAATCCTGACTCCACACTTTTTGTAGATTACCCATTTGCTAATTTTTCATTAACTGCACCAGGGAGCTGAGCTCATTCAGTGGAGAGGGCCAAATTACATTTTTAATTAGGGTTGATGCGCTGTGACTATAAGGACATATAGTACCCTCCACAGTAGATTTCCCAATGATACTGAGGGCAAACTATGACCCTGACGTTGTAATTTGATTTTTAGGACCACTGATATTTCTGCCCTTTGTTTAAGTGTCCACTTATGTGTGGGTCTGAAGTAACCGTGCATATGAATTACACAGGCAGCTGAAAGCCGTTCTGTATGCACAATTGTCCATCTATGTTTCTAGGATCCCGGGATGTAGCCATTAGGCTTCAGAATCACAAACTCATCAGCATGAATAGGAGACGCTCACATCTTTCAGAGATGTTGCAATTGCATCACTCTGAACAGCACAATGACACCCCCCCCCCCCAACCTACAGGGAAGGCTTTGGACTTGGCTCTAAACTGCTCCCCCTGCCCAGAACCTGACATCCCAGAGCCCTCTAAATCCCCAGCCCTATGGAGTGGCTACATCCCACAGCAACTCTGAGCCACAGGCCTCCAAATTCCAGTACAGATCCCTGAGCCCCCCAGGTCCTCCCCAGCACTCCCAGCTCCCCCCAAGCCCCCCAGCTCAATCTGAGTCCACCAGCCCTCTCAACTCTGCTAATCCCAGAGCTCCCCCAGTTCCCCCAACCCCAAAGTCCCAGTATTTCCAGATCTCCACATCCAAGAACCCCCCAAGCCAGCCCTGCTCCCCCAGCACTCTCAGAACTCCCCAATCCCAGCACTCCCCGCCCCCCCAACGCCAGAGCCCTCCCCCCAGCGCCAGAGCCAGCGCTCCCCGCCCCCCAACGCCAGAGCCCTCCCCCCCAGCACTCCCCACCCCCCAACGCCAGAGCCCTCCCCCCCAATGCCAGAGCCCTCCCCCCAGCGCTCCCCGCCCCCCCAACGCCAGAGCCCTCCCCCCAGCGCCAGAGCCAGCGCTCCCCACCCCCCAACGCCAGAGCCCTCCCCCCCAGCACTCCCCACCCCCCAACGCCAGAGCCCTCCCCCCCAGCACTCCCCGCCCCCCAACGCCAGAGCCCTCCCCCCCAATGCCAGAGCCCTCCCCCCAGCGCTCCCCGCCCCCCCAGCGCCAGAGCCCTCCCCCCCAGCGCCAGAGCCAGCGCTCCCCGCCCCCCCAGCGCCAGAGCCCTCCCCCCCAGCGCCAGAGCCAGCGCTCCCCGCCCCCCCCAGCGCCAGAGCCAGCGCTCCCCGCCCCCCCCCGCGCCAGAGCCCTCCCCCCCAGCGCCAGAGCCAGCGCTCCCCGCCCCCCCAGCGCCAGAGCCCTCCCCCCCAGCGCCAGAGCCAGCGCTCCCCGCCCCCCCCAGGCGCCAGACGCAGCGCTCCCCGCCCCCCCAGCGCCAGAAGCCCCCTCCCCCCAGCGCCAGAGCCACAGCGCCCTCCCCGCCCCCCCCCCGCGCCCAGAAGCCCCTCCCCCCAGCGCTCCCCGCCCCCCCCAGCGCCAGAGCCCTCCCCCCAGCGCTCCCCGCCCCCCCCAGCGCCAGAGCCCTCCCCCCAGCGCTCCCCGCCCCCCCCCAGCGCCAGAGCCCTCCCCCCCAGCGCTCCCCGCCCCCCCAGCGCCAGAGCCCTCCCCCCCAGCGCTCCCCGCCCCCCCAGCGCCAGAGCCCTCCCCCCAGCGCTCCCCGCCCCCCCAACGCCAGAGCCCTCCCCCCAGCGCTCCCCGCCCCCCAACGCCAGAGCCCTCCCCCCAGCACTCCCCGCCCCCCAACGCCAGAGCCAGCGCTCCCCGCCCCCCAGCACTCCCCGCCCCCCAGCGCCAGAGCCCTCCCCCCCAGCGCTCCCCGCCCCCCCCCAGCGCCAGAGCCCCCCCCCCAGCACTGCCTACTCCCCTTCCCCTAGCGCCTGCCCCACCGAGGCGGGCCCCGCACAGCCCCCGGCCCGGGGCAGGTTAACCGCGGGGAGGGGAATGAACCCCACGTTCAACCTTAAAACAGACCGCGCAGGCTCCACCCTCGGCTCCGCCCCTCACTTGTTATTGGCTGGTAGGGAGACCCGCCCCCGCATGCCCCCTTCTCTGAATGGCTGCTGGGCTCCCTTGGCCACGCCCGTCCCTCCGGCGTAGCTATTGGGCTCCTCTCCCCGCCCCCACCCCTTGCGTGCGGCCGCGCCCCCAACCGCTTTGCCCCTGCCGCACCCCGCGTCGTGAATGGCTGTTCCCCATCCTCGCCCCGCCCTTCCAGAGCGCCTGTCGCTGTGATTGGCCGGTGCCGACCCTCGCCACGCCCCCTCCCGCTCTGCTCTGCCCCTCGCCGCGCGTGGCCGCCCCTGCCTCCGCCCCCGGCCCCCATTGGCCCGGCTGCCGGGGGGGCGGGGCGCGCGCCCAGGCGAGCGGGCTCGGCGGCCGGGCGGGCGGCCGGGATGAGGGCGGCGGCGGCGGCAGCTGGAGCCGCGCGGAGTCGGCAGCACCATGGAGACGGGCGGAGGCGGCTTCCTTGTGCTGCTGCTGCTGCTGCTGCTGCTGCTGCCGCCGCCCGGGGCCGCCGCCGAGGAGGGTGAGTCCGGCCGGGGGGCGAGCTGGGGTGCAGGGGATCCGAGACGCGGGCAGGGGCAATGTGTGGGGGGGAGGGGGCAGTGTGGGGGGGAGGGCAGGGGCAATGTGTGGGGGGGAGGGGGCAGGGGCAATGTGTGGGGGGGAGGGGGCAGGGGCAATGTGGAGGAGAGGGTGAGTAGGGGTAGCGTGTGGGATGGGTGGGGAAGGGGCAATGGGAGGAGGGAGGGTTGTGACAGCGAGTATCTGTGTGGGTGGGAGGATTGATTGTCATTGAGCCATGAGCTGGGCTCTGACACGAACATCTTCAACCTTCCTGTGCCCCATGTGGTTCCTCCCAGCCTCCCGAGGAGGGTCCTTTGCCAAAACAGGGTCCTTTGCATTGAAGAGAGGGGAACAGTTTGGGGATGAGGCGATGGAGACTTGGGGGATACGATGAATGAAGAGTTTCTGCTATCTGCATATAAATAAAGTGTTTCCAGCATGTTTATAAATAGTTGTTGTTGTAAATTGCATTTCCTGAGTGTCCCTATAAACAGCAGCTAGTCCTCATCCTCCTTTCCCTTCCCCTGAGCAGAGAGGAGGATAGCTGGAGGCTGGGATCAGGGGAGTGGAGTCTGCAAGAAGCCTTTCTTTCTGTGGGGAGTCTGTCCTGGACTCAGGTTGCTCATCCCTTCCCTCTAGACTCGGTGCCTGGTCCCTTTCTATCTTATGCCTGGAGATTCCTTGCACAGATCATTCTCTTTGGCACGTGCAGCTTTACAAGGAACCCCTGGTTTTTCGTGCTAGTTTTGTATGCTATGTGAAGAGAAAAGGCAGAATGGGGAAAAGCAAGCAGGTTGCTCAAAAAATCAACAGCTTGGAGGGTACACATGTTTCTCAGTCTGCCTCCAAGATCCAAAACCTCCGCAGACTATTATTCTGGCTGTGTGAACTCCTCCTGGTTCATAATGGGATCAGTATCTAAAGAGAACATATATAATGCGAAATCATGGTAGAGCTGTCAATTTGTGGTTGTAAAGATGTGAATTTTTAGTATTGTACTTGTGCTATTTTGGGGACAATAGAACATGTGACAGTAGGTGAGTTTTATTAGGCTGTGCAGGTTTCAGAGTAGCAGCCGTGTTAGTCTGTATTCGCAAAAAGAAAAGGAGTACCCGTGGCACCTTAGAGACTAACAAATTTATTAGAGCATAAGCTTTCGTGAGCTACAGCTCACTTCATCGGATGCGTGAGCTGTAGCTCACGAAAGCTTATGCTCTAATAAATTTGTTAGTCTCTAAGGTGCCACGGGTACTCCTAGGCTGTGCAGTTATCTTTCCTTTCTTAATTGACAGAATAACACAGAGAGACAAGGTGGGTGAGGTAATACCTTTTATTGGACCAACTTCTATTGGTGAGAGAGGCAAGGGTTTGAGCTTACACAGAGCTCTTCCTCAGATCTGGCCTGAAGAACGGAATAACATAGAGGCTACAGCCAGAGATGGGAAAAGGTTGGAGTGTAGTCTGGCCAAATCGGTGAATTTTCACTTCCTCTGTCCCTGGATCTATAAACATCTAATTTAGCTGAGAGAGGTGTGTCGCTTAAAGATTTGGACAGCAGTTTTATGGTTTCCAGGAACAAAGAATCGAAAGCTTCCATCCTTGTCTGATTAATTCTTACTGTGTTTGCTGGGTTGTAATCCTATCACTTAAGGAGAGTGTAGAAGATGGACATCTGGTGATGTGAACAGTAGAGTCACTACTAACTCTAAATTCCAGGGCAGACTGGCTGACATTGTGGATAATCTGGTAAACTAAACCATATAGATTGTGTACCTTATGTACAATTGTCATTCAGGTGAACTAACATGAGGTACTAGTATAGAGCTTGTAATTAGTGCTGTAACCAGTCTGTCCTTGTATTATTGGTGAATAATGCACTAAGTGAGAACATGATATATGACTTAGGCCCTATGTGATAAAAGTTCATAATTCAGGTAGCTATTGCAAGTTCTGCAATATGTTGTTGCTTGACTGGAGTTTTTTTCCTCTTTGCTATGCACGTGTATAGTTGGAGAAAAGTTCTGCTTTTCTGTGGTATGCTGAAGTTAATTTAGAGTCCCAAAATTCTCCTGTTTACATGACTAGAATATTCTCTGGAATGGAAACTCTAGATTCAATTCCTTTTCCTTTCTTGAATTAATCCAGAGGAGATCCTGGTAATAAAGTCTCATCAAGTGTAGTTTGTTTTGACTTGAAATCCTATTTCTGGCTGCTAATTTCCTGTATGTCTAGGTGCCACGTGACTGCTATTGCATTAAACTGCCCGACATGGCTTTGTTTTGTGTTGAAAAGCGTGAACTGCTGCTTCTGTTTCCATTGCCATTGCAATGTGGGTTCTCTGGAATCCTACACTTCAGAGCATCCTTCATTATAGGTTCCCTTTTGGCTTACAAAAAATGCCCCATGGATATTGTGTGCGGTTCCCCATCTGGTCACTTACCCAGCTGTGTATTTATCTGTAGATAGACACACAAGCTTGCCAACACTGGCTGCCGCCTCCAGGTGTTGAATAGATTACCAAGAGCAATGCTACTGACAGTGGATCTCACTGGAACTCTGCTGAGAGACTGAGTGTGCCCACCTCTGGGATGGGACAGTATCTGATAAAAATACACAACTCTGAGATTGGAGAGGGGGAAGGAAAGTGAACTCCTGTAGGTTGAGCTTGTGCTTGCTGTACTAAATTTATCCTGAGGCTTCAACCTTCTCTCTAATCCCCCCCATCCGTCTGCCCTTACCTCTGCTTACCTCAACTGCTGCCCCTTCTTCATACTTTTGGGTGATGATGCTCCCTATGTCTGGAAAGACCCTCACTCCCCCCCGTGCTCTTCATCACTGACCTCCCCTCCTGGACTGTCTTCTCCTCCTCCTAGCTCAGGCTTTGCTTAAAAGTATTTGAATAGATCAGATTTACTTCCCTCAGTTCCGCCTCTGTAAAGAGTGATGATAATCCTTCCTTTCTTGATGGTAAATTCTTCAGGGCAGGAGCTGTCCCATGCTAAGCTTGTGCAGTGCCCCGCACAGCAGGGCCTTTTACTCCTATTGTAATACTAATAACTGGCTTATATTTTAAGCTTCTTACCTTCTCCCTGTATCTATCACGGCTGTGTTCTATGCTTATCTTCTTTAGAAAGAGATGTCCTTGGGGCAGTGACCCTCTCCTGCAATCCCTGAAAAATGCTGTGCAAAGCTCTGATGCTGCATTAATGGTTAACGATACAAATAACAGGATGCATGTTGAAGCTGTATTGAAAAGTGTGGTTCTGTCTAAGTGCTGTGATCACCTGGAAATTCTTGCTGGCAAGTTCCCTTTCTTTACACTTGATTACACAGCAGCTCTCTGAACTTGCCTTCTGGAGATGCTTAAAAATGTCCTAGGAGGAAAACTCGGATAGGCTGACTTTGTTCTAGGCTCATGTCTCTCACCCCTCTACCACCTTCCTGCTTTGCTTTCACACTCAAAACCATTGAATTCAATCTGTCTATAGTGTATTGATCTGCTCTCTGCAATATTTTTCATTCAAATAAAGCAGGCAAATAAAAGGCTAGGAGTTCATATACTTTTTTTTCTAAATGAGCCCAGTGAAGCTTAATTTAACAGCCTTTGCATTTCTGAAGAGCTGTAGTTAAAATACACTAGGGTCACTAGTGTTGCTGAAATTCCCATTCACACCATGAAGATGGTGCTCAGTGTTGCACTGTGGTGTGAAGTGGCCCAAGCCCTAGAGAATGCTAAGTGTTGTTGTCAATGTTCTATCTAGAAATGGCATGGCAAGCTTGGTTTCTTTCCCCATTCTGCTTCCTGCTTTCTGATTACGTTGCACTCTGCTTTTCCCCCAACATGGAGCTCTGTGCTCATGTTGGCCTGTGCTTTCCACTTGCATGGTTGTAGTGATGGGTAGTGGTTTGATTTATCACTGATTGATCAATCTATTCTGTCCTGCATGTGCTCGCTGCATTTACAAATTCCCATGGGGGAGAGGAGCCAGGACTCCTCTGAATGTCTGCGCCATTCCCTTCACAGCAGAAGGCCTTAGCGTGGGAGGCTGGACAGTGAATCTAAGATCTGACACTTTATTCCTGGAAGAGCTACCATGCAACCATTTGGATCCGAGAGCTGTTGCTTTTAAAGACATGACCTGCTCCGCTGTACAGTAGTCTTCAGAATGCTACTTATTCTGTGGCGTTCAGATTTGGCTTAGAAATCTTGTGCAATCTGTGCCTATAGTGTGGTTTGCTTGAAAGGAAATGTTGAGTTCTCACTGTAACAGCAACCTGGCCTCTCCTGCCGTTGTAGGTGAAATGCACTCCTTTTGTAACTAAGAAGCAGTGGGGGACTTTCACATGCAGGAGCTGAATCCTAATCCTGGACTGTGTGAAGTTTCTCAGACTGAGAAGCAGTCCCTACACTATTGAGAACGTTCCTGCATTGGGTTGCTCTGTTTCTTCTAGGACCATAGAAGAGTTGGCCACAATTGCTTTTGTTCAGTAGATGAAAACAAAGTTGAGCCCTGGTCTTGACCCCCCCTTTCTGTTCTGTGCAGCAAACCCTGATCCTGGCTGCATGGTAGAATTTGCCCATGGTGAATTCTGGGGGAGGGAAGCTCCCTCTTTGAAGTTAAAAAGTTCCTGGTGGTTTCAGTGCATCACAGTGTCACTGTTCTAGCCTTCTCTCTTTCCTCTTGCCCCTTTCACAATTCATCCATGCCTAAAATACTGTATTGGTGCCCCAAATCTTATAGCGCTGTCCTTGCCACAATATCCCTCTGGGAGTGTGGTGGAAGGATCGGAGTCTGAACACAGTCCACCAAGAAAGCTTACGGTACGTGGATAGAAACATGCTGAAAGCCCAGCTGGATCTGGTGGTTGTGTGGTTGCAATGTTCATATTAACAAAGCCTGATTTAAACCTTGATCTGCAATTAAAATGACCCCCAACATCAAGCTGCATTGCTGGTTTTCATCCAAGATCATTTGACTGAACACTCTGGCTCATTTGAGACGGCTCCTCTGCCTGTCTTCCCCTCTCAGTAATTAGGGCAGGTGCAGTCCCTTGGAATAAGGCAGTTTACTGTCTGCCAGCCTTGTATGTTTTTAGCTCTGCTTCACTCTAGTGACGCCCTTTGGCGACTGCAGCTTTTTCATTCCAAGTGATCCCACTGATTGCACCTATTTAGTTCCTGACATGGGTTGCATTGACCTTGCCTGTTAGCCTCTGTCAGCTCCAACCTTTTGCTTTTCCTCTAGGAGCCTGAGGAATTTGAAAGTTTCTGTTTACACAACTCAGCTTTATGGGTAGGGAGACCAAAGAATGATGGTTTGAAATGCAGTGGTGTTGTAACTTTGTCGGTCCCAGTATGTTAGAGAGACCAGGTGGGTGAGGTAATAGCTTTTATTGGACCAACCTCTGTTGGTGAGAGATTTCAGAGTAGCAGCCGTGTTAGTCTGTATTCGCAAAAAGAAAAGGAGTACTTGTGGCACCTTAGAGACTAACAAATTTATTAGAGCATAAGCTTTCGTGAGCTACAGCTCACTTCAGCTTACACAGAGCTCTTCTTCTGGGAAACTCGTTGATGAATTGATCATAGAATCATAGAATCATAGAATATCAGGGTTGGAAGGGACCCCAGAAGGTCATCTAGTCCAACCCCCTGCTCAAAGCAGGACCAAGTCCCAGTTAAATCATCCCAGCTAGGGCTTTGTCAAGCCTGACCTTAAAAACCTCTAAGGAAGGAGATTCTACCACCTCCCTAGGTAACGCATTCCAGTGTTTCACCACCCTCTTAGTGAAAAAGTTTTTCCTAATATCCAATCTAAACCTTCCCCATTGCAACTTGAGACCATTACTCCTCGTTCTGTCATCTGCTACCATTGAGAACAGTCTAGAGCCATCCTCTTTGAAACCCCCTTTCAGGTAGTTGAAAGCAGCTATCAAATCCCCCCTCATTCTTCTCTTCTGCAGACTAAACAATCCCAGCTCCCTCAGCCTCTCCTCATAAGTCATGTGCTCTAGACCCCTAATCATTTTCGTTGCCCTTCGTTGTACTCTTTCCAATTTATCCACATCCTTCCTGTAGTGTGGGGCCCAAAACTGGACACAGTACTCCAGATGAGGCCTCACCAGTGTCGAATAGAGGGGAACGATCACGTCCCTCGATCTGCTCGCTATGCCCCTACTTATACAACCCAAAATGCCATTGGCCTTCTTGGCAACAAGGGCACACTGCTGACTCATATCCAGCTTCTCGTCCACTGTCACCCCTAGGTCCTTTTCCGCAGAACTGCTGCCGAGCCATTCGGTCCCTAGTCTGTAGCGGTGCATTGGATTCTTCCATCCTAAGTGCAGGACCCTGCATTTATCCTTATTGAACCTCATTAGATTTCTTTTGGCCCAATCCTCCAATTTGTCTAGGTCCTTCTGTATCCTATCCCTCCCCTCCAGCGTATCTACCACTCCTCCCAGTTTGGTATCATCCGCAAATTTGCTGAGAGTGCAATCCACACCATCCTCCAGATCATTTATGAAGATATTGAACAAAACGGGCCCCAGGACCGACCCCTGGGGCACTCCACTTGACACCGGCTGCCAACTAGACATGGAGCCAACTAGACATGGATCATAATGCTCCTTTCTTGCCTTTGAGTCTATAAATCAAGGAGTCCTACGCTGACTGTGCTCTGGGATTGCTTTCATATTTAATGAAATAAATACCATGTCTAACTCATCTGCAGAATTTGGCATCACAGTGCTATGGAGCCTAGAGAGCATTGCTGCAGGATTTCGACCCTAGTGTACCATTGTGTACACAGAGCCATGTATGTTACACGGTGGTATCCCTACATTCCTGCTCATTGTTGGAAAGCTACTGAACTTTCACAGATTTCAGAGGGTAGCCATGTCAGTCTATATCAGAAAAAAAACCGAGGAGTACTTGTGGCACTTTAGAGACTAACACATTTATTTGGGCATAAGCTTTCGTGGGCTAAAAACCACTTCATTAGATGCATGCCTTTCACAGTGGCTTCACAATGAACTGGAAAATGAAAGGATTTTGCCCAGTGTGCTAATTTAATTTCCTAGACACCTGCCTGTCTTTCTGGGTGTCCTCTCTCGCTTTCCTGGGGTGATATGTACTTGATATCACTATTCCCTTCTTGGCTTGCCCTATCTTTTTGCCACACTCCTTAGATGTCCAGGAGACCGAACCACTTGCCTTGAGAGGAAAAGAGCTTGAATGAATGTTGTTAGCAAGGGATGAATGGAATCCAACAGAATAAACTGATTCTTAGTCTCTTAGATGATCTTAGATGATGATTATCAAGAGAGTTTATATGCCTGTGTCTTCAAGATGTGTTTTTCAACAAGAGCCTGCTTATTACCCGGATATATAAGGAATCTACAGGCAGATGAGACTCTGAAAGGCAGAAGAGAAAAATAGAGAGAGAAGAGTGACACTCAAGTGTTTAACTGACATACAAGAATTTTAAGGAACCCCTGCAGCACTTCAATCATCAGATTCCTAAGGCCTGCCAGGGATTCTCATCCTTCTACAACTCCCGTAACCAGACATTAGCATCAATTCAGTCATCCGGGGCTGAGTTCAGGTGTGCTAGGTATAGTGCTGCACAGAGCTCTACCAAACATGGGCAGAGCTAAGTTGACCTTGACTATGTATTCTGCCTGGCAGTCCAGGAATTGTCAGTGTTAACCCTTTACAGTCTCTGTCCCAAGCCCACACCTTCAGGCATAGCTGTACTCTGTCTGGACCAATAGCTCCATCTCAGCCAAGACAAAGAAATTTTGAGTATCAATCTTGAGCTGTGACAGTTTCATGGCACCAGAGACCCAGGGGCCAGTCTGATAAAGGAGGTTTCATTCTTCTGTTCAGATGTGTCTCAGCCATTGCTATTACATTGTGATAAAGTGCCCTCCTCCAGCATCTGCAAATCCTTCATAGAGTAAGTTAGTGGGAGCAGACACAGTTACAGCAAGGCTTACGGTTTAAAATAATAGACCATCATAAAAGTAGTTTATTGCATCAATATGGAGGTTTTCACACGCTCCGGTTTTTGCAGAGTAAGAGCTCTAACTATTCAGCTCCACTGATTTCACAAATTAAACAGAGTTGCCATCCCTTGTGCTGCATCAGAGAGCAGGGTTATTTTTATTCAATCTAATACAGCTCGTAGGTCAACTCAAGCTCCCTCTTTGCAGGAGAGAGTTAGCATTGTACAGCCAGAAGCAGTAGTGGGGGAGAATCACTGTCCTCTTAACCCCCAAGCAAAACAGAGGAAAGTTGAAAACCTCTATTGCAGTTAGCCCCATGAATGAGCCACCCACACAATGGACTGTGCTCCCAGCTGACTGGAAACTCAAGAAATTGGAACAGCGTCTCCGTGCAAACCTACTTAATTGGCCTTCTAGTAGGAATATCCCAGTGCATTTCTCTCAAAGCGGGTTGTCACTTAGATGGTTTGAGCTCCTGGGCCCAACTATCCCCAAACAGAATACCTGCAGCTCCTGCTAGAGCCAACCTCCCAGCGACCAGGGGTCATAGTTAGATACTTGAGTGTCACTCTTCTCTCTGGATTTTTCTCTTCTACCTTTCAGTGTCTCAGACATCTGTCTGCAGATTCCTTATACATCTGGTTCATAAGGAAGCTCTTGTTCAAGCACACATTTCGAAGACATTGGTATATAAACTCTGTCCTCAGGAGGCTGCCCAACATGCTAGGGGGCTTGATGATCATCATTGAGAGATTGAATCAGTTTATTTTATTGGATTCCACTAGTCCCTCGCTTGACAACAACGTTCATTTGAGCTCTGTTGCTCTGGGGATGAGGGCATCTGTTTCCTGACCTCCAAAGGAGTGTGATTGTAGGAGAGGGAATGCCAATCCAATAAGTTAGCAAGTATTTAACAACTCTGGTGCTCAATTAAATTCGGGAGTTGGTGCCATAGCAACTGTTACGGTATGGCTTAGCTTTCTCTGTGCTGAGCTGGTCAGAGAGTTTGAGGCCAGAAAGGACCCAAGATCATTTAGTCTGACTTCATGCATGGCTCAGGCCACCAACGCCCACACGCTAAACTCAACAACCAAAATTAGGCCAAATTATCACAGCCCACAGGAGACTACACTGTTATGTGCCGCAAGCAGAGAATAGGAGGGACTGAGGTGCACCAAAGCCCGAGACGCATTCAGTTGGCAGGGAATTGATTGAGAGAGAGACCTGGATAATCCTGGCAAGTGACCCTTGCCCCATGCTTCAGAGGAAAGCAAAAAAAAACCCTCAGATCACAGTCAGTCTGACTTGGGAGCAATCCATTAGACCCTGAGCATGTCAGCAAGAACCAACGAGGCAAGTATCTGAGAGAGAATGCTTGCCTGCCCACCCATCCGGTGTTCTACCTCCAGCCAGGGCCATCTCAGAAGAAGAACAAAAAGCTTGCTCCAGAATACATTGGGGGGAGGGGGAGAAATCCCTTCCTGACCCCTGCAGGTAACCAGCTAAGTCCTGGAGCATGAGATTTTTAGGAACATAAGGCATGAACCAGAAGAGACCCCAAAGGCAGCTGACCCCTGCTTTCCCCCCAATCACAAGCAACCCTGCCATCAGGGCCAGATTAATGCAGGGGCTTTAGGGGCTGCAGCCCAGGGCCTTGGGCTAAAGGGGGCCCCGCATAAATAAATCCATAATTATATACAATTCAGTGGTCACCAACCTATCGATCCTGGAGCCTCTGGCTCTGCCAATGGGAGCTGTGGGGGTGGCACTTGCGGGTGCACGCAGCGCAGAGAGACACGCTGTCTCCCTCTCCTCCTCCCCCTCTCCTGCCAGGGGCGTGCAGAGATGTGCCGGCAGCCACATGCTTCTGGGAGTGGCATGGGGGTATGGCAGGCAGCCTGCCTGAGCCCTGTTGTGTTGCTGGCCGGGAGCCACCTGTGACAAGTGCCTCCCAGCCAGAGGCTGCACCTCGCACCCCCTCCTGCACCCCAACCCTCTGCCCCAGCCTGGAGCCCCCTCCTGCACCCAAACTCCCTCCCCAAAAGAAACTAATATTACAGCTGTTCTAAGGTAAGACGTAGGCTATTTTGAATTAACTATATTCTACATGTTTTAAGACTGAAATGTAACCACAGAACGGCTTTATGTTAATTAAAAGGCAAGTTTAGTATAGCGTTAGTAGCCTTGATGCCATAATTGTGATCATTTTATTTTAATTTAGGAAGAAGACTTGTATACAGGGGCCCCACACAATCTAATAGCCCCGGGCCCACAGGAGAGTTAATCTGGCCCTGCTTGCTATATAATCCCACTCTGATTTGTTCAGAATTTAAGTACCAGGTTGTATTAGATAGGAAGTATCAGGTTCTAAGTGCTGGGGAAGCTGCTGCTTGTGTGTAGGTTCTGCAAAGTACATAATGCAGCCAAAGTGTGGGATGGAATTTAGGTCTGGCGTTCTGGCATGCTGTGTGCTTTACCTGGCAAACTAGGTAAAGTAGGTTGGTCAGAAAGACCTGGAGCTCTTGCGGAACCTGGCTGCACAGTCCCTTGAACAAGCAGCTTGAAGATACCTTTGGAGTCCCTGTTATAAAGTTACCTGGTGGATGTGGTGCACCCTGTGATACTTGAATTAGCCAGCAGAGCATGCTGAACGACACTGCCATCGGCTGGCCAGCTGGTATTCAGAGAGCATTCAGTCTTCAGCAGACCGCTGAGCTCCCATTGCCCTGTGGGGACTCCAGGAAGAAGGAATGACTGTGTATACGGTTAACCTTCTGCTCTGCCAAATACATGCAGTCAGTGCTCCCCATGGGGCTCAGTTACTGAGGCAGGTAATCTTGGTAGCGCAGACACCTGAGCTTCACTTGAATCCATGCACGCTGACAGGCGATAATAAACTCTCCTGAAATTGAGAAATCCAAGAATTCAGCATCAAACGATTTATAAATGATGTGATTTTTCCAAAACATCCCTTTGTATTTTTCCAAATATTACAACACTGGCCATCTCTGTCTCTCTAGGTTCATGTTCTATGACAAGCTAAATGTTCTCTGAAATAAAGCAGAATTTTCTGCACCTTGGGGTGTTCAGTAGCCCATGGATGAGTGGGAAGAATGGAGCTGCAGCCTAATGCAAGGGGAAGGATGGGCAGGATAAAACATGTGGGATGCAGGCTTCTGGGACTCCCACCCTGTCTCTCTGCTTGGCACACTTCAGAACTAGTGTCAATGCCTATGGGACGGTATTAAGAGCAGGCATGCATCTGGGATTTTGGAGGGTGAAAGGTAGATCGTATGGTTTGAGAGGGGAAGGAGGGTCAGGGAGCAGCTAAAGCAACAGTGTGGGATACTGGGGTCTGAGAAAGCTCCCGCTTGTTCCTGTGGCTAGGAGCCCTGGGGCTCGGGACATGGAGTTGTGGTGTGTACGAGAAGATGGAGTCAAGGAGCACAGAGGACTGTACCCAGAGTGGCCCCACAGAGACTTCTGGGACTTAAATTTACTGTACTTGTTACTCCACTGCAGCTCTGAACGCTGATTTGCATATGCCTGCTTTCTTAGCTACTGTGCAGTGGTAGCACTAAGAAGAGATTTGAAATCTCAGTACTTTCCTGTCATGTTGTGGTGCTGGCAAGGAGCAAACGAGCGCTTTGCTGTGCTTTGAGAAACATGCTTAATTGCCACTCCACCAGGAAACAATATTTGAACATCTCATTAGCTTTTAAGGCCTCTCTTGTATGTGTTTTTATTCTCTTATCCAGATGTGCATATATTTGCTTAATTTTTCTATTAAGCTTCAGTAGCAAAAACATCTGTCTCTTTGGTCTTTGGAGATAGTCTCTCCCAGGGGATCTCTCTTCAAATGGCAGCACAAGTGGATTTTATAAATATAATTTAAAAGGGCAAATAATTAATTTTGTAAAGTATTAATTGCTCCTTTGAGAGCTCCCTAATACAATCATGGCGTTCTGTTACCTGATATCAGATCTGATCAATCAGCGGGTCCCTTGGAGAGGGGATTACGTATTCCATTACATTTCAGTTACTATACAGCTAAATGGACTGCATACAAATTTGCCTAGCAGGTACGATGGTGTGTTGCAAATATGGAGCTCAGCAGCATTGCCTATTGGTTGAAGCATGTGGTGCAGGAAGGAGAGAATCTAGCTTCTGTTCCTGGCTCTAGAACAAACACGATGTGCCTTGGAGAAGTCTCTTCCAGTTGTCGGCTGAGCGTGACACCCACTTAGGTCTGACATACTTGAATTTATTCATTCAAACCTTTGTTTGAACCAGAAGCATGCCTTGGGATTGCAATTACTATTAAAATAATGAATGACAGATATACAGAAAAAGACAATGGCCAGCTATTTTCTCCTGGGGCATCAGCGAGTCACAATGGGTTTCTCCTACAAAGCTCTGACAATCTATCCTGTATTATGCGCATCCAAATTGCGTATTCATTAGTTCTCTTCCAATCACCATTAAGTATCATGAATATTGCATATCTTATGTAACTCATACAGTACACATGTAAACTTTAATTGGCATAACTTCTGTTTATCTTAGCTATTTTCCTGTGGTTATTTCTCTTATCTAATTGCTTTATTACCATTGATCATGTAAATTTGGCCAGGTCACTTTGACCCTTTACTCTGTGTAGGGACTTTTTACCTGTTTTTCTCTAATTGTCTCTTGGCAGTACATTTTGCATATCTGTTGTCCCAATAACTCCCTTCAGTTTATGTAATATCTGTGGTCAAAACATCCCCTTTGTCCTATGCAGCCTCGGCTGTAAGCAAGTTTGCTGACTAGGAATACACTCGGGTCACACACAGCTGAAGCCAGCCAGTCAGTACAAACATCACCTTCGTCTGTCCAAACTTACTCATTGGATGCAACTTGTAGCACTTCTCATGACCTTCTTTGCCTCTGTTTTTTCATCTGTAAGGCGAGGACAATGTGCTCCTCCCAGGGATGATGTGTGGCTTCATTCATTACTGCTTGTAGAGTGCTTTTGAGGCCTTCAGTAGAAAGGTGCTAGAGGACAATGAGTTGTTCGTGTAAATTGTGTGGCGGTCCGCATTATTAACTGTTTTCCTTGTTAGCCTCTGTGTCTGTCACACTTTGTTGCAGTTAAATCTAAAGCAGCCCAGAGTAACACAGTTGAGGCAGGGAAGAAAACCTGTGGGGCTTCCTTTTCACCCTCCACCCATCTCTTCCCCAAACCCCTTTTACTTCTAATACTATAAGACTCCGTTATGGGCATGTAATGATCCTGCTGGCTGGGTCATCCATGGGGAGTGAACCCAAGATCTGTGGATTTAAGAGCATGAGCAGGTGTTGCCAGAACTCCAGGTCTGTGTCTATTAGCCTGGAGGTAACAGCAGCCTTATACCTACCCATGCCGAACCCCGAAAGGGACACAGAGCCAAACTATGTTAACATGGGTTATGTGCAGATGAAATCTGGATCTTTTGCCTAATAATCCCCCTGGAATTGTGGGTACACTGAGATCGCTAGAGTATGTCTTGCTGACATTTTTAACCACAAAGAGCTCTGTCTGGAGAGGGCAGAAGAGTGTCTTAAAAAAGTGATGTGAAAACTGAGTCTCCTCTCCTTCCTCCCACCTCCCCAAATCAGAAACCCCTGATCCTAGAAGAAGAAACTGGCTGCCAGTGACTTGCTCTTGCGGTCCGTTTTTTAAATTGTCATTCATTTGTTGAGGGTTTTTATTCATCGCTCTAGATTTTAAAATAACGAATGCCCCATTACTGGGCTATTTGGTGATTATGTAAATAGTCCCACGAGTGTGGTGAATAATAATAATAATTCCTCTAAACTCAATTGCGATCTGGATATACAGGTGCTTCATTTGCACATTCTCAGCTTGAAATGAAGCTGCGGACCGTGAAATGCAGGGAGGGAGGGAGGTTATTTGCGAGAAGTACTGGTTTTGTCAGAATTTGTTACTGTAAATAATTTCAGCATAGCTGTAATCCACTCTACTATAATGTAGGAAAAGAGCATTATCTGAACTGTGGCCAGTGGATTGTGGCCAATTTGATTGGGCTCTGGAGTAAAATGTGTGGTCTGCATTGTAACAAACACCCTGCTGCAAATGAATGATTTGAGGATGGAGAGAGCCAAGGTTTGTTTTCATTTCACTCTGAACTTCACTTCATACAGATTATATTTCTTTTAAGTATTGCTCATTGTGCTGTCCAGAAACAGCCCTGTCTCTCAATTTGCTGCTCAGATACTGAGAAGCTAATGCTGCTAAGCACCATTGGTAGTGATCAGCTGAATTTATGAAGTGGTACAATATGGTGGGTATGGCAGGGGGCATAGCAAATGGCCAAATCAGCAGTATTATCATTTGATGGAAGAACTAGCATCTGCTAGGAAAGCACAGCAGAGGCTGGCAATTGAAGGTTCACAGATAACTAAACTCGATGGTGGGGGGGAATTCTGCATGTGAATTAAAACTTCTTTGATTCTATGGAAACCGAAGCCCTGAGCCCCCTCCCACATGCCCAAATTGCTGCTGCTGGTCCAGGCTGCTGCAGAACTCATGGAGGTCACGGAATCCATGACTTCCACGGCCTCTGTGACAGACATGCAGCCTTACTCGTGAGGGAATCCGTAAGGAAAAAAAACATTTTAATTATTATCTGTTAACTGAATAAACAAGCTACCCTCTGTTCGTCTGTGACGGAAGTTATAGCCATAAATTCCTGAGAACTCAGTATCTTCATTGTATCCGTTTAAATGTTTGAGTCTTTATATTCCAAAGTGGGTGTTAAAAATGAACATTTTAATGACTATTGTTGATAGTCTCTTCCAATAAAAGGCCCATGTGCCACACATACACCCGTGAAATATTTATCACTGTGATAAAAATGCAGATGGTTCCAGCCTATTATTTTTGACATGAGCCTGTAGGAGATTAGCCTTTATACCCTGTTAGTTTTAGAGGGAATCCCACTGCAGAGAGATGGGGTCTTTATGACTTTCAGAGGGAGGAGTGAGTTTGACCCTGCCTCTCTCGGGGTACTCTGCCAAGAGACCTGGTTCACTTCTACTCTGGAATAAATGAATGACTTGGTATATCCCCGGCATGGAAACTACAGCTATTGAGAGTAGAAAAGACCTGCTGGGTCATCTCGACCGTCCCAGGATCTGTCCCTGCTGGTGACCTGTGGTGTTTGGCCATTACATAGGGGAATCGAAGTGGGCGTTTATATTTAGTGTAAAACGATATCTAGTATCTGAGGCCTGGTGGTGGCAACGGTGCATTTGGAAAAGGCAGCACCATTTTCCAGTGTGTCGGAAACTGACCTCGCCTAACCCCTTCTGAGTAACTTGGATCAGAAACTGGGGAAATTTCCAGCAATTCTGCCGTTGTAAAGGTTTTGATGTTTTGATGTTTGTAAAGTGGAACACCGTGCTTTGCTCCAAGGAGCCGGGTGGGCTAACCTGACCTAATCTCAAGCATTAAAGTCAATTTCAATGTGGTATTTAATGTCAAGTGGGAGTAGTACTGAAAATCACTTGTTGTAATGTCATGATATTTCTAGATCAGACTTACACATGTGAGTCATGTGGCTGATATTTTGGTTGTAGTATGAAGGGCTGTGTTGCAAGGCACTACACAGAGGCCAATGCTTAGCTGTCTTTAGCTAGCTAAAGATTTTTCTACTAGTACCCATCCCCATGGTATCTGAGCGTTTTGAACTTCTGGGATGAAAGCTGTGCCTCATTGAAGTTAGTGGGACTTTTGCCATGACCTCAGTGACACCAGCATTTCTCCACTGAGATGTAATTGTGCGCTATAATGTGTATCCTGGGGTGGTTCTTGCCACTGTAAAATAGACCACCCTCATAGCTATGATTACAGGATAGCTGGGTAGGGCTGCTGAAGTTTGGTGAGGCAGCTCTACCATCATTGATTTGTCAGAGGTGCACAGGAAAGATTGTAGAAATGAGATTAAAGACTCCACCTTAGCAGTACAGTACAGACCCGTTTACACGCGAATCCGCTGAACATGTGGTAGCGCTATGCCTCCCAGTGCTACCTATTTAACACGCGGTACAGGAAGTCGCTATGTAGCGCTACAGTTTGCTCACTGACATAGCAATCGACAGGAAGTGCAGAGCGGAAACATGTTGTAAGTCTTTACCGCTGACGGGGAGGGGGAAGGGGCAGCAACGTTAAAGCGCTGCCGCGGCAAAGGACCCTGCAGCGCTTTAAGGTCCCTGTCCCTTTTGCCCCCGTTGGCCGCTGACAGGTGGGGGGGGCAAAGGGAGCAGCTGCCCTGGGGCCGGCGATTTAAAATGGCCTGGGACTCCGGACACTGCTACCGCAGGAGTGGTGTTGGGAACCCTGAGCCCTTTAAATTACCACGGGAACCCCGGGCAGCGTGGACCAGGTGGCCTGGAAGGGCTGGCTGGGGGTGCTGACCCCTAGCTCCGCCCCTTCTGCTGGAAGCCCTGCCCCTTCCAGGGGCCAGAGCTGGTCCTGCCCCATACCGGTAAGTGTCCTGAGTTACTTTCACTCCTGTGTAGTAGTAGTAGTAATGTTTTTATTAGATTACGCATTTGAGTTTATATCCTTGCAAAGCGCCATTAACAGATAGGCCTGCAGTATTTGGGACGCTATTTCAGCATGGCCCTCTTAACCCGTGGTCTGTTAACACGCGGTTGTGACGGCTTGACTCCCGACATCTGCGCGTAAACGGGGCTGTACTGTAGTAAGTTCTTGAACTTAACAGCTCTCAATTCACTTACATGTTTGTAACAAAATATTGGATGGTCTGTTCCCTGTCTTTCTCGCCCCACCTGCCCCACGTTCAGGGCTCTGTGGTTACCCTGCGATAGTTGCTGACCTTTCAGCCCCCCAAAGCACATGTCCTCTGGCAGTTTTGCTGCTGTTGTTGGAACAGTAGAAGTTTGCAAATGCAGAACCTGCAACTCGGGTCTCAGCTGGTCAGGGAAGGCAAAATGGCCTTTGAAATAGTTTGAAGATGTGACAGTTGTCATCATTAGTCTTTAAGGTGCCACCGGACTCCTTGTTTTTTTGTGGATACAGACTAACACAGCTACACCCTGATAGTTGTCGTCATTATGTTTCTCGTGTCCGCTGGTGACAAACTGGGATTTTAAACTGTTTCAGGGTCTCCTTTAGAGCATGGTAGCGTCACTCCTGTGAAACTGCTCAGTGGGGTGTACGTCTGAGGCAGACTGTGCCCTTTTAAAAGCGAGAAGTGGTCCGAATGCTGTTTCCAAATGGTTGAGCCAGTTGGTCATTTCAGAGGCTGGATGTTCAGTGTAGTTCGTCAGGGTGGTTGAGATGGGTGTGAGTTCTATAAATTCACTTTTTAACGCATCTGTCTCCCATGCAGTTGTTTTGCTGGATTCTAAGGAGTCACAGGCCGAATTGGGCTGGACGTCGCACCCATCGAATGGGGTAAGTGAAAACATATGCAAATATGTTCTGTCGCTATAATACAGCTCCGGTAACTCACCCGTCCCACCCCGGTCAGCCTGGTTAACTCTGATTTAGAGCAATGGTGTGCATCCAGCAGTACTCTCCTCCTACAAGTGTCATGAATCTCTCCTGATTTTGCGTGGTGATTCTGGGCTGTCTGTATTTATGGGAATGGCTTCATGGCTCGAGTGAACTAGCTTCAGCAGCTGAGTAATGCCACCTGTGGAAGTGCATTCATTGGTGCACTCCCTTCAAGAAGGGGAAGACGGAACTCTTGATCCCTATGATCTCCCCAGGGGTGTCAAATGCTCTGTACTGTGGAGGGCCTTTACTTTTGGCTATTGCTCATCTAGATAGGTATCTGCCTTCAGCCACTAATAGTGTTAGAATGATGGGTAGACAAAATTCTGCTTAAAATCCAGATCCCAGACGTGAGCTGAGAAGCAACGATGCGTCTCTGTGATGTGAACAGCAGGCTTGACAAGCTGACACAATGCTGCTGTGACATGAACAGTGATGTTTGTCAATCCCAGACAGCTGGGGAGAGGAGCGGAGTGAGTGTATTGATTATGTCAGAGGAACACTGCAAATTGAGCATAGCTCATGACAATGCGCTTTGCATTCTTGTACTAAGAGAAGGAACTCAAGTCAATTAAAGCTTTTCTCTGTAGTTCACTTTCCAGGCCAGTTGCGTTAAGGACAGGTTTCAGAGTAGCAGCCGTGTTAGTCTGTATTCGCAAAAAGAAAAGGAGTACTTGTGGCACCTTAGAGACTAACAAATTTATTTGAGCATAAGCTTTCGTGAGCTACAGCTCACTTCAAGCGAATGCATCTGATGAAATGAGCTGTAGCTCACGAAAGCTTATGCTCAAATAAATTTGTTAGTCTCTAAGGTGCCACAAGTACTCCTTTTCTAGTTGCCTTAAGGATTCACTCAGTTCCCCGATGAGTAGAAAGGGCCGGATCTCTGGAATTCTTGGGGAACTTGACCCCATATGTATATGTGACTCCTGAATGATTTATAGTTTGTCTAAGTGAATGGCTGCATTGCTGCCTTAGTCTATAGCTGTGCCCACTTTCATCTGAAAGGGCAAATCGGTGAAATCAGATGTTTCTTGCTGCTCTTAACTCCCTCTTCAGAAGTGATTCTGCATGTTTGGAGCTTGGCTCAGGGGGTCAGCTGGACTGAAGCTGTGGGTGGCTGGGAAGGAACTCCATTAGGGGGTTTCTTCGGTTATCTCACTCAAACTCTGCCACCTGTGGAAGGACTTGCTTTGAGCAGCCCTCAGATCACTTCTTTCTCAGGGCTAAGATGATCTAATCACCATCTCATCAATCAGCACTTCCCTGGCCGCTGCAGGGAAATGCCCCTTCACTTACACTTGGGTGAGCTTGTTCCTTGAGAGAATCAATGTCCTTGGCCTGCTTTCAGGCTGGAGATTGTACCTGTTGGGTTTGAGGCATCCAGCTCCTTCATCCCCAGCCATCTCTAGCTTCTTTTGATATTTGGCAGTGTGAGTTGCTTCTGGGTGATAGTGCAAATACTACCTCTACGGGAAGGTAAAGCCATGAGAGACAGCCGGCCTTGGGGACTTTGCCCCTCGCTCTGACCTGAGTTGCTCAGCATTGCTGGAGTCATTCTTGGCAGGGAGGGTGGAGTCCTTCCTTCTCCTGCCCACCAAATGACAGGCGAGGAGAAGTTGGTCTGACATTTCCTCTCTCCTTACTCTCTCCCCTCCCCCATGGTGCTCTCTAATTAGGAGAGTAGTTTCCTCATTGGGGAGCTGTAATTACTGATGTACTATACTAAAATACAGCCTATGACCTAAAGCTAGTGGAGTTGCAGAGAGACTGGCAGTCACCACCTTCAGAACAGTACAGCTGGTGCTTGGAGAGAAGAGGTCAGTCAAATGAGATTGGAAACTGGCCCTAATAATACTCTTAACTGTGACATTAGTCACTAATAAAGGGAATGCCATCCCTGGCCCTGCTGGAGTGAACTGGGGGATAGTGCACCTTGCCTCTAGCTTGGCAGACAAGACTTCTCTGGCTTTTAGAAATTAGATCCTTTTTAGACATTAAATCCTGTGTCCGTCGACTGTTACTGACTGTGTTTCTCCCTCCTAAATATGTAGAAACTGGAAAACACTGCAGAGTGGCTATGTTGGGATTTGTGTATTCTGTGGGCTTCAGGTTTTTTTTAACGCCTGTTATAATGATGCAAAGGTTAAGGAGTTTTTAGTGGCTGTACTTACAATGATCTTGGTATGGAGGGGGCTTTACTTAAAAGACTGGTTCTCACTAAATAGCAGATATCAAGATGTGTCTGTTCTTTTTATAGTGGGAAGAAATCAGTGGAGTGGATGAAAACTACAAGCCGATTCGTACCTACCAGGTCTGCAATGTCATGGAATCAAATCAAAACAACTGGTTGCAGACGGGCTGGATTGCCAGGCGCAGTGGCCAAAGAATCTTCATTGAGCTGAAATTCACCCTGAGGGACTGTAACAGCATCCCTGGGGTGGTTGGCACATGCAAGGAGACCTTCAACCTCTACTACATTGAGTCAGATTCTGATCTGGGCCGCAGCATCCGTGAGAACAAGCATACAAAAATTGACACCATTGCTGCTGACGAGAGCTTCACCCAGGGGGACTTGGGCGAGCGCAAAATGAAGCTGAACACAGAGCTGAGGGAGATTGGGCATTTGAGCAAGAGAGGCTTCCACCTGGGCTTCCAGGATGTGGGTGCTTGCGTGGCTCTGGTTTCCGTGCGGGTTTATTACAAAAAGTGCCTCTCCACGGTGCAGAACTTGGCGGTGTTTCCAGACACTGTGGCAGAAGCAGCTTTTGCAACCCTGGTGGAAGTTAAGGGCACCTGCGTCAATCATTCTGAAGTAGACCTGGATAGTCCTCCCAGGATGCACTGCAGTGCAGAGGGGGAGTGGTTAGTCCCCATTGGGAAATGTACATGTAGTGCTGGCTTTGAAGAGAAGGATGATGGGTGTGAAGGTAAAAATGGCCATTCATGCTCTATTTCTATTTCAGGCCCCAATCAGTCCATCACATTGTTATACTGTGTCCAGCACCCTGGTATCAGAGCACAATGTAAACAAACGGAATTGCATTTTGTCACTCTTGTGTTTGTGGTTTTTTTTTAGTTCATTATGATTTACTAATCCAATAACCAGAGTTTTATTTGGGGACCAGGGAATAAGATATATTGTTTTTTGTGGTGGTGTTGGTTGTACTGTGCCGACTGATTCAGCAGCATCTAAGAATAGCTTCAGATATTTTCCATAACTTTGTACATGCCATAAAATGACTCTAGAACATTAATGTCCCCATTGTCGTGCTTTGCATTCAATTTAATAATTTAATGACTTTACAGCTTGCAAGGTTACATTTAATGACAGCTGTAAAAATGGATATAACCCCTACTTCACTAGTGTTACTTTAATGATGCTGAAATTCACTTCAGTTTCTCTCTTTTTTAAAATGATGGTAAGAAGAAAAACTCATCATTACCAAGGGGCTGAGTGAGCCAGGGGCTGGTGCTGTCCTTGGAATCAGTGTTTGGAAATGCTTTTGGAATGGAAGAGGATTTTGTTAATATCTTTTTCTTAGTTCTTGGTCAGTATCTAATCTCAGCTCAGCATTGTAGCAAATGCTTCTGTAAATGAAGTTAAAAATGTCAAAGTAACTAAGATGCATCTCTTCAAATAATTTCAATTGGCGCTTTGAGTGGTGTTATCTGTGCAAATATTAGGAAGTTCTTGTGTACCCTTTTGTCATGGGCCTAGTCAAGTGTCCCCTCTTGGGCACTGTCCAGACTGCTGTGAGGGGAACCAATTGCTGGATCCCAAGTGCTTGAGGCCTAACAAGTTCCTGTACCGCCCTTAGTCTGGGGTCCCAGCATGCAGATCCTCTGTCTAGCAACCCCTCTTGTGAGCTGAGGCCTCCATGCCCAACGGTCCAGCTCCTATGGTCAGTGCTGACTCCCCCTCCCACCGTACTCCCCCAAAGCTTAAACACACCCTGTTCCAGAACTCCATCTGTGTGAGCATGCTGGTCCCACAGGTTAACGTTTCAAGGGCCTGAGATAGGTGTAACACAGTGCTCATACAGCCTTTGCACAGGAATCTAACATGATTGCTCTTACTTAATCATACAAGAAATACACAGTTCTAGATAAAAATAATAAACTTTCCATGCATTTGCCTTGGTTTCCTCCCTACTTCAGAGCATTCTTTGGGCTGGGGTCAATCTTCCCTGCGGGCCTTCAGGGTCCTTCTGCAGCTGGTTTGTCTTCCTAATCATGGCACCTCTCTCTCTTTCTGTCAAGGTCAGCTTGCTTTGACTTTGGTTGGTCACACAACTAAACTATGGATGGAACAAGCAAGCCATATGAACAAAGTCTGAAGGAACTGGTTATATTTAGTTTGGAAAAGATGAGATTGAGGGGGAACATTATAGCGGTCTTCAGTTACTTGAAAGGCTGCCATAAAAAAGATGGAGAAAAGTTGTTCTCTTGCCACAGAGGCAGGGCAAGAGGCAATGGGCTCAAGCAGCACAGCAGATTTAGATGAAATCTCAGGAAAAACTTCCTAACTGTAAGACCAGGAGGACAATGGAACAGACGCCTCGGGAGGTGGTGGAAGCTCCTTCACTGGAGGTTTTCAAAAGGAGGCTGGCTAGCATCTGTCTTGGATGGATTAGACACAAGTCCTGTATCATGGCAGGGGGTTAGACTAGATGACCCTTGTGGTCCCTTCTAACCCTGTGATTCTAAAACTGAGTGACTGTCAGGGTAACTTTATTTTTAAGATTGCAGTGGCTCTGTAGCTATTGCCAAAATGCAGATTGGGTGAAACCCCAGCTACACTCTGCTTCTGGAAGGCCATGCAAGGCTGCAGAAATCTCGCTCAGTGAAGAGGCGAGAGGAGACGGGACGTAAATATGTCATAAAGTGCTAACATTTCTCTCTGGTAGAAATGCACCCGTGTATTAGAAGAGTGAGCTCTGCCTAGGGATAACAGTTCAGTTGTCAAATGAATACTTGGTGCCATGCAAACCTTAAATTCCCTTTACAAGATGCAGTGTGCTGGCCATCTCACTCTCCTCCTCCTCCTCCTCCGGAAGGTGGGAAAGCCTTTAATGGTGCTCTTGGTAGTAGTGATTCACTTAATGCCCTCTTTAAGAAGACCATAATAAAACTATTGAATGGAAATCTTGGTATTGTTCATTGCTTCAGTGCTTGTGTGGCAGCTTGCCATGCTCTTCCCATCTGTTTGGAGTGGGGAATTTACATAGTGAGTCCCAGAGGGCTCTTGCTAATGTTTCAGGTTTCTCCGTGTTGAGTTTAAATTCATATTCTCTTAGGAAAAATATTTGAAGTAATTTAATGGATATAATTAAGTTTTTTGTTTTTTTTTCCCCATTCACAGAAAGCAGGTCATTAGTCACTCTCTATGGAGCTGCATCGGATGTCTGGTCAAATATCAAAATAATTTTGAAAAGTGGAGATTTCTTTAAGTCTTGCATTAGCATAGTGCTAAGTGAATAACGTTAAAGATTTATGATGAAAGCATCCAAGTCAGCAGGAATTCTTCGACAAGGACAAAAAAAATAGCTTCACTTGAAGGCAAACAACAATGGCTTTTTGTGGATGTTAAAATCGACTGGCTGTGCAGCAAATCTGTCTCCAGTGCTTTGCTCCCAAGATCTGTTCTGAGAAGGGCCCTACTCCAGGTTAAAGTTTTCCAGAACCTCCTTCCCAGTGAAACTGTGACTCTAATCACTGACACCGGTGCTTTTGCCTACCAGTGAGGGAGAGAATCCATTGGAGGGAGCAGCAATTCCAGCCCATGTGATTGCGGGCCAGCTCAAGCTGGCATGCCCCTGGGGAGCAGCAGCTCTGACTTGGGATAGTGGGAGCGGCTTGGACCGGCAGTAGAAGTCCTTTCCCAGGGTATCATTTTGGTTGCAAGGCACCATGCTGATGTGTGAGCTGGGGGTAAAGGCCAGGGTCTAGGGGAGAGTGTGTGCAGCGCTGTCTCTCACACACTGAGTTGGCCTGCCAGAGCGTTTGCCATGGTCTTTTCTCTCCCCCAAGGAGAGGGCCTCATCAACCCTGCTGGGCTATTCTGCTCCTCTGTCTGTTGAACACCCCCTCCCTTTCCCTCTGGGGCCATGTCTGAAACATGGGGCTTGACTGTTTTGCGATGAATTGCTCTGAGGCTCCATTTGCCTGTGGGTGTCACTGCCTGATTTGGTGCTGTGGCTGTGAGCAGGACCCTTACTCTGTGAAGTGACAGGTATAGAATCCTAATCTTAACGGGTTTCTCTGGTTCATTCTTTGTTGGCAGCCAGAAGTACCTGTTCTTTTGTTCAAGGACAGTTCCCCATTAAACTGGGATTAGCCCGAGGCAGACCATTTGTCTGGTGTAATGGGGGCCTGGCAGTTAGGCGGCCCTGCTCTTTGCCAGGCCTTTCCTCATGTTACACTTCAGAGCTCCCTGGCCTCTGTCTGTTTATCCTTCGAGACCTTCTTTGACACCCTTCTGGCTGCACCTCGTGTTTTGAGATTTGCTGGGAAGAAGTAACATGTGCGGGACCACCAGTCACCTGGCATCACGTCTGCAGTGAGCTCCCCAGGGCTGGTAACTCTCTGAACGCAGAGGGGCAGCGCCAAGCATGAGAGGGAGAACTGCCCCCGCAGTAAGATCCTGCAGGATCATGCAGACTGCCCAGCTGAAATTGTGACCTGCCTGGGGGCTCTGCAGTAAGAGGATGCCATGCCACGTGAGCGCTTCAGGCAGGGGGCCATAAATATGCCTGAAACATGGCTGCTGAGGGCACAGTTCTGTGTGTTTGCCTGGCGCCAGGTTATAGAGGTGGCGGTGAGCTGGGTCAGAGCTGGTGCTGCCCCATGAAGAGATCAGCAGGAGTCAGGCAGCTCTTTGTGGCCTCCCAGCTGCTCTTCCCATGAGGGCTTCCAGTCACTAGGCACGGAGCTATATGGTAATAAAAAGCCATGGCGTGCCAGACCAAATCCAACCCTGCTGTGAGCAGTGGCAGCCCAGCTGACTTGGCATTGCACCTACTAATGCAAGCTTGGATCTGGCCCCAGTCTTTTAAAACATGTGGAAACAAGAGACCCTGCAGCAGGGCTGTGGCTCAGACAGAGCAATGAAATTATTGGAGCACCTCTGCCGGAGTTAACATCTTCTCAGTATTCAGCCTTAAAGGGGGGTGCTGAGCAAAGCAGTGTCTGTCTGTCAGGACCTGATCCCCATCCCCAGCCTCTGCTCCTCTCCCCCTACATAAGCCAGGCCCTAATGTTTTTTCTGTTTACTCCCTCTTCCAAATGTTTCCTGCCTGCCCTGGTTCTGACGCTGTCATTAACGGAGAGTGCACCTACTCTGCACCCTGCAGGAAGGGTGAAGAATTAGGCATTCATTGCAATGAGGAAATGATAAAGTAACTAAAGCTGGATGCGTCTGAAAGCGTGTGTTGCCCTTTGCAGATGAAAAAGCCAGGGCTGAGTCTTTCTCCCTTACCAGTGGCACTGGCCCTGCTCTGGACTGGCCTTTAAAAATGAGCCCTTGAAGACAAGACACAAGCTGGCTCCTGAGTTAATTCCAAACCCGGGTAGCTGCCAAGCCAGGAGCCTTTCCCAATAAATCGATTTTTCATTTTCAAAATCTGCCCCATTCTCCAGCTCACAGTAAAAGTGAAGAGCGGATTCTATTATTTTAGATTTGTAATGTGCTGGGTGCACAGAGCTCACGGACAGATGTGTTTGATTAACTCTAACTCCAAATAGGAAGAAAAAATAAATTAAATGGTGGCAGGGAATGAGAACCACGCGAATAGGCCCCCCCACTGACAATAGTATCCTTTTGTGGTTCTCCTCGGCAACTTCTAAACCTGAACTATAATGACCCTGATTGCAAGCATGGTGCACTACATCTAGATCAGAGTCATGTGAACCAAATGAGTGATGGGGTCTGTAGGAGGTGTATCAAGACTTCTGGTCAGTTTTATTTCCTACCTTGTTGATCAGTATCTCTTTAATTGGGTGCTATAAAATTGGGCATTAAAGCTAGCATCTCTAGCAAAGCAGAAGGGATGGGGATCGACATAATGAGAGTTGGATAAAATGAGTGGGGCAGAGTCATGGACTGAATTGGTGGGGAGGATGCAGAGCTTAAACTTGATGTGGTAGAGAAGGAAGCTCATTTAAGACATGCTTTTCTCAGTGGGGAAGAAACGGATTTCTGTGTCTTCTGGAATTTGCAAGGCTGGGTTCTAATTAGATTATAACTCTCTAGTATTCTGGTGATTAAAGTACTGAAGTTATTGTAGTGGTGAGGGAACATTCATGGTTTAGCACAGTAATCAGCAGAGATTTTTATAAAAGGGCTAATAGGATTTATAGCATGCACTGATCACTGCTGCAATAAATCCAAATATTTTTGCTGTTCATCTTTCTATACAGCTCCTTTCATCCTACCGGAACCCAAGGCAGGTGACAAACTTTGTATGTGTTCTCATACATTATAAACCACTTCACCAGTCACTGAAATGCAGCCACCTCTAGGGTAGAATGAGGTAGCTGTTGACTATCTTCTCAAATAAGATGAGGTTCTGTCACTATAAATACGTTTGAAACATTCTTCTTGTTTAGCTGGGGCTGCAGCCAGATGCTGCTCTGTGCTTATCTTGATTTTGAAATCTAGCTCCAGTGATCACATAGTGAGTGAATTAAAGGTCTTATTACACTGCAGCTGATCAGACCTGTCCACTCCTGCTTTTTTCCTGACAGGCTCCCCAGCAGCTGTGTCCTTTTACCCTTAATATCATGAGACACATGCTTTGGCCCCTACCTATAATTTACTTTCCAGTGTATGCAATATCTTTTGTGTAACTGAAGCCCTAATGTAGAGACTCTGCCTGATATTTGTTCTAAAGTTATCTCTGCTTCATCTTCTCAATCCTTCTCTTCTTTGTATCTGCAAGGAGAATTTCAACAAAGCCCAAGGTTAATATTTACAAGCCAGATTTGTTGCAAATGAGACAACTTCCACCAGAGGGTAAATTAATATGACGGAGACCAGTTTCCAAAAATAGCTGTCAGCCGTTTTTCTTTGACAGAAACATAAATTTGTGCTGTAGCTAAGGTTTCTTTTCAATTTATTTCTGCCCAGTTTTGACGGCCCTGGTGGGAGCTGGCTGCGCGTTAGTATTCTGCTGGGCTTGCAGCAGGCACTGGAGAAAATAGCCTCTTTATATGTCGTTCTTACTTCACCTCTATCCCCTGCCAGTCAGCATCTTTTTCCCCCCCCAAGAGGCTATGATCTAATTAGCAGGCAATTCCACGGGCTTTAGGACACCTTCCTTGTGGGGATAATGGCACCGAAACCAATTTTGGGAGGGATGTGGAATCTCTACTGCTTTGTCAGGATTTTAAAAATCCTGTTAAAGTGAATTTAGTGCTGGTGAAAAGGGTCAGCTTGACAGGTCGGGATGGTCTCTTGTTGCAAAACCATGCTCTGAAGTGTCCTCTGTTTGCCAGAATCTGCAACGGGCGACGGGATGGATCACTTGGTAAACTGGCCTGTTCTGTTTGTTCCCTCTGGGGCATCTGGCATTGGTCACTGTTGGAAGGCAGGATAGATGGGCTAGATGGACCTTTGGTCTGACCCACTGTGGCCGTTCTTATATGCAGAAGAGGTCCAGGCACAGCAGTGGTACTGCATGCTCCTAATTCCTTGGTCTGCCTCAGGGTTAACTGGGCAGGACTGATCTCACTGGAGTTCAGCTTTGTCTTGTATCTGCTGTGCTATAGGAGCCAGTGAGATGGCAAAGGGACAGTCCACATTACAAGCCACTACCTTAAAGAAGAAAAGGAGTACCTGTGGCACCTTAGAGACTAACATTTATTTGAGCATAAGCTTTTGTGAGCTACAGTTCACTTCATCGGATGCATTCAGTGGCCACTGAATGCATCCGATGAAGTGAGCTGTAGCTCACGAAAGCTTATGCTCAAGAAATTTGTTAGTCTCTAAGGTGCCACAGGTACTCCTTTTCTTTTTGCGAGTACAGACTAACACGGCTGCTACTCTGAAACCCACTATAAAGAAGCTGCCTGTGAGCAGTGGATCAGTCTGGAAAGTTTCTCAGGGGGGGGGGGGCGGGTGTAATAGAATGTGCCAGGATGTGAACCATTGCCAAAGGGTTAAATTATCTATAAATGCAACAAAGCTTCTTTCTCCAAGTGCCCACCTCACGAACCCTCTTCCCCTTCTCTATCCTTTAGTACACTGAAAGCAAAGCTTAGATTGTGAGCAATCCCCATTTATACTGTGCCTTCCTGCCCCTATAGTTCTCCTCTTCCTCCTAACTACAGGGAGTTGGATTTAATTATTCCTGGTCCCAGGTTACTAGGTCTTTTCCTTAAGAGGCGCTGACAAGAACTCAAATTAAATCAAATACTCAGGTGACATTAATTAGAGAGAAATTCTTGACACTAAGACCTAGCCTACCTTAGAAAGCAGGGCTATGACACAGACCATCAGTGTGTGTTAATGATGGGAAGAGCACACACTCTGACATGAATATGGAAAGGCTTTAATATTAACATAACAAGCAGGGCACGTTCTAATTGACTCTGTCTTGTGCTCTGCACATTGAGATGGAAATGTGGACTTTGCTCCTGGACACCTGAAACTGTGGTAAATTTTAATCAAACTTTCCAACAGATTTCTACTGGTGGCGTGAGACATAGCCTGGGCTTAGCCCAGTGCTCAGGAACACCATAAATGCGATGGCAATTAGAAATGGACATGCACACTTAAGAACATCGGGGCACCATCCCAGAGGGGGTGATGGGCTAGTATTATACTTTCATAAGGTAATTCACACTGAATTATGTAAAAAGAAAAGGAGTATTTGTGGCACCTTAGAGACTAACAAATTTATTTGAGCATAAGCTTTCGTGAGCTACAGCTCACTTCATTGGATGCATGTAGTGGAAAATACAATGGGAGATTTTATATACACAGACTTATGTATCACTTTTAGAAAATGCACTCTTACATGTCCTGGACTTTGAGCCCTTTGTGCGGCAAAGGGTTTTTGGGGATGAGGGGCTTATCTCGTGAGCTGTTAATCTGTTCATGGGAGAGATTCCTCTGATTTCTCCTTTATTTGTTTAACATATTGAATGAATTACTGTGGTAACTGCAACCACACTTACTGTAAAGGAGCAGGCTCTAGAGATACATTCTGTAAACGCTTGATGGTCATGAGTTCTGTCCTCGGCTTATAGTAGTTAATGCAGAGGAGGAAAATGTACATAAACACTCTCCTAACAGATCAGGGTGATGGTACACTAAGCGCTATGTGCACCTGTTTTGCTGTTGAGGGACACGCTTGTCCCACAAGCTTTATTGGCAACTTACTGGCCTCATCAGCTCATTATCTAAATGTTGTTGGGTAACTGTTGTTGTGAAGCACATTCTCTTCCCAAGTTGCTGATTGGATTTTTGAGCAGCCAGTCAGACTTGACACAGCACGGAGCATTGGAGCTGTTAATTCACTGTGTGAGTAATTGCAGACGTTGCTTATTCGCTAATAAATCTACAGCAAATAATGGCCCAAATCTCTACTTACCCATGGACTTGGGCTGGGACAAAAACCTCTTAAATATGGATTTTTTTTTTTCACTTCTCTGGTACGACATATTCACTTTATTTTTGGGGCAGGGGAATCTTGTGGTTCCCCTTACTCTCTATTGGCCATTGAAACCCCATCACCCCACACTGGTGATAGAGATTCTGCCCTCTACAGGAATCAATCTGTGGTAAGATAAGCATGCTCAGTGAAAAAAACAGGAGTACTTGTGGCACCTTAGAGACTAACAAATTTATTAAAGCATAAGCGTTCGTGGGCTAAAACCCACTTCATCGGATGCATACATTAGGTCTCACCCTTAGGGCTGTGTAACTGTCTAGCGTTTTGTTGATCGCTGAAGCTAATGGTTTGCCCCATTGTCTTTCAAGTGTGTGCTAGGATGTCTTTACCTATATCTAGTGTGTTGCTTTTCTATTTTGCTCTTTCCACAGCCCCCTGTTAAGCTAGATTAATACAGTCCTACAGGAAACTCTAATAACCCAGTAAAAAGGAACTTCCCTTTGCTGACCATGTCCCAGTCAGTGTTCATGAAATTATTAACTTTTAGCATTCTTAGATGGTTACGTAGCAATTCCAAGACCATCACATGCACAGGCAGAAGTGACATTCAGGAACTTCTAACTTGTTCCTGTCTAATGCAAAAGCACCTTTAGAAACAGCGGGAAACAAGGAGAGTCAGCACCAGTTGACCAGCTGTCTCTCCAAACCCACCAGCAAGTTCCCTATGGGAGCTCTGTCCTGTGTTGCAGTTACTTCTGAATAACCGTTCATCTTCTGACTTGCTGCGTCAATGGCAAAGGCCCCTAGTCAAGTGTGAACTCAGCAGAGGGAACAGTCAAGGTTCAGTCAGAAAAGTTCATTTTGAAACGTTGATAGAAAAATAAAATGTGCAAATGAGAATCCTAGGAAAGGCCTTTTCCCTGATCCTGAAGTTGGAGATACAGCCATGGTCAATGACCAGTAGCCTTACACTGCACCTCGGAGTGATGAACTTCTGTTGAGCTCAGCTCTTCCTAGCTGTGTTAGACATTTGGAAAAGGAGAGTCTGTGTGCCAGGCTCCATCTCATGCCCTGTGTGCCATCCCTCTGTGAGCAAACTGTACTTCTGCAGGAAGTCAAGATGCTCCCATCGACCCTGCAGTTTCTCCAGGTGTCTCCTGCCTCTTCCATTCCTTCTAGTCTTCCCAAGCAGCTTCTGCCATGAGACTGTGATAGAAAGTGAGCTGATGTTGGGAAAGCATAGTAATGGACAAAATGAGTCTGACTAGGGACAGCCAAGCAAAACTTCCTGCAGAGCCGAATGTTTGTTGCTAGGCTTGGGACTCTGTGCCCAAACCGCTACAAATGTCGCACTGCTAACTAGGTTTGAGTCCCCATAGACAAGTCACCTAACCCCAAACTCTCCCCAATTCTCCCACCAAGACACCTGGGTCTGCCTTTCTTCTGTGTCCCCACTCGTATTGCAAATGTGATGCTTCTCCACCCATTCCTTCTCAGAAACATTCCAACTAGTTTAAAAGGAGCCTGAGGAGGAGGGAAGGGAATGCGGTGGAGCTAGTGGGATTGCTGATGCAGAACTTTCAGCAGTTGTGTAGATTTTTGCAGCATACACAAGTTTTTCCTAAATTCTGTAGATGGGAAATGAAAGCTGTGCCCCGTGTTGGGGGAGGATTCTGGCCAGTCACATCACTCTCTCTTGCATTCCTATCAGCTTGGAGCTGTTTGGCATGTTTGTTTATGTGGGGATTTCTGTATTGGCCAGAGTCTGTGGGACTGAAGGTAAAGTCATTAGCTGTTCTGGAGTTAGGAGGCTGCTTTTCCACCTGAGAGGCTCCCAGCAATGCTGCTGGGTGCTCTGGGGAAGGGATTAGCAAATGGGATAATTAACAACCTGCAGATATGGTGTATGCCTTTGGAAGGCTTCCTCACTGGCTGAAAGGGGCCCTTTATTTTGCAATGTGTTTTTAATTAGTAACCATACTGTGCCCTTTCTAGCACCTTCCACCTGAAAGGTTCGAAGGACTTTACAACCACTAACTCAGCTAGCAGATGAAGTGAGCTGTAGCTCACGAAAGCTTATGCTCTAATAAATTTGTTAGTCTCTAAGGTGCCACAAGTACTCCTTTTCTTTTTGCGAATACAGACTAACACGGCTGCTACTCTGAAACCAGTAACTCAGCTAGCGTTATTTTGTTCGTCTCTAAGATGCCACAAGTACTCCTCGTTTTTTCAGCTAGCGTTGTTAGCACTTCCGATGAGAGACATGGTCCAGGTCGATCGTCATTCCAGTTACAAGTAAACGGTCCTGGAGAATGGTAGGTGCCACTGGCACTTGCTCAGAGCTGTGCAATGGGGACAAACAGCTTCGTGCTTGGTTATGCAATGGGATTCCGCAGTGGGCGGCATTGTACCTCTGCTGTGTAATTAGGCCAGAGCATGTTATAAATAGCTTGAATTGGCTGTTGAATCTAGCTGAGTGCACAGTATAATTATGTTCTCTGACAGCATGTAATTGTTGTCGGTAATGATGAGACAAGATTTACGATGGCAAAGCCTGGCTTGTTATCGGGGCTCCTCACCCATTCTTTACGTACTCCGAACACTGAACATCCAGAGACACAAGGTGGGGGAGGGAATAGCTTTTACTGGACCAATTTCTGTTGGTGAGAGAGACAAACTTGCGAGCTACACAGAGATTGCCTTCAGGACCTGAAGAAGAGCTCTGTATAAAGCTCAATATCTTTTCTCTCACCAACAGAAATTGGTCCAATAAAAGCTATTCCCTCCCCCACCTTGTCTCTCTATTAGCCTGGCACCAACACAGCTACAGCAACACTGCCCTGTACCTCTAGACTATAGCCCAAGAGTGCAAACGCAGCAAGGAAACCTTCAGTCTGCCTGTGCTCTGGGTGTTACTTTCTCTTCCTTTGGCAGTTGTTAATGGTCCAGCTATTTCTCAGATGCCGCCATTCTGCCTCAACCTTTGGGGGAAATGTCTCTTGCTGAGCAGCCACCATCTCTGCCCAGTGACCATCCCTTTGTCAAACACAAGGACTTTGATTTGCAAATACCTCCTCACCTTTCCCCATCGCAATTCAACCAGCTAAGATCCTGCTGCAGCACAGGCTCGGAACTGTGGTCTGCAAAGGACAATTAAATTGGGCTAGGCCTTTCTTGCACTGATGTATAAAGAAGGCCTGAAGTATCTAGTTTGGTTTTTACTGCAGAAATCTTAGGCAAGAAGTCTTTTCTTTCCTGTATTTGGCTTCTTGAGCCCTTTAGCTGAAGAGTTGGTGCGCAGAACCCTTAACGAAAAGCTTCCCTCTGTAGGACTTTTCTACAATTCAGATTGGTTATGGGTCAACTTGAATCTTTGAGTTAAAAGGCCACAGGGTGTGTTGCAAATCTGGCTTTTTAACACACATGGTCAATCAAAGTGTGTGCAGATAGCTGCAGAATGACTTATCCTGCAGCAGCAACAAAATAGCTTTAACTAAATAGGGAAACAAATCTTCACAGTGTTTAATCAGCCCTCATTTACATACAGAGCGGGTTGCAAGTTTTTTACCACAATCTTTTTCCTGTCAAAAAGGGGATTTGTCGAACCATAACAAGAAAATCTCACTTTGGATTACATTGTTAGATTTTTTTTTTTTTATGGAAAATTTTGAAATGAAATTAAAATTGTTTCATTTTAGTTTTTGAAAACAAATAATTGGTGTGTCCCCATCTTTCTTCCCTATTTGCCTCCTCTCCCCCTTTTGACACTGTCAAGATTCCTTCCCCACTCTGAACTCTAGGGTACAGATGTGGGGACCTGCATGAAAACCCCCTAAGCTTATTTTTACTAGCTTAGGTTAAAACTTCCCCAAGATACAAACTATTTTACCTTTTGCCCTTGGACGTTATTGCTGCCACCACCAAGCGTCTAACAAATATATAACAGGGAATGAGCCCGCTTGGAAATGTCTCTTCCCCCCAAAATCCTCCCCAAACCCTACACCCCCTTTCCTGGGGAAGGCTTGATAAAAATCCTCACCAATTTGCACAGGTGAACACAGACCCAAACCCTTGGATCTTAAGAAGAATGAAAAAGCAATCAGGTTCTTAAAAGGAGAATTTTAATTGAAGAAAAAGTAAAAGAATCCCCTCTGTAAAATCAGGATGGTACATACCTTACAGGGTAATCAGATTCAAAACATAGAGAATCCCTCTAGGCAAAACCTTAAGTTACAAAAAGGCACAAAAACAGGAATATCCATTCCATTCAGCACAGCTATTTTCTCAGCCATTTAAACAAAACAGAATCTAACGCATCTCTAGCTAGATTACTTACTAAGTTCTAAGACTCCATTCCTGTTCTGTTCCCGGCAAAACAACACACAGGCAGACGGAGCCTTTGTTTCTCACCCCCTCCAGCTTTGAAAGTATCTTGTCTCCTCATTGGTCATTTTGGTTAGGTGCCAGCGAGGTTATCCTAGCTTCTTAAACCCTTTCACCTGTAAAGGATTTTCCTCTGTCCAGGAGGGATTTTAAAGGTGTTTACCCTTCCCTTTATACTTTTGACAGACACTGAGTACAATATAATGTATCATGCCCAGGGCATGTGTGGGGTTTTGTTTTATTTTATCATTTTGTAACTTTTCAAAACTTTCCCAACTTTGGAAGAATTGCAGCGTGGCAAAGTTAGTGTTTCAGTTTTCCTTTTGCTTCTAACTTGTCCAAAGCTGGGGAAGTTACAGAATGTTAATGGGGAAAGAAAGAATGGGAGAAAACTCAACGTCTACCTCAGGCACTGTCCACGCTACGCAGTTTTTAGCGACATGGCTGTGCCATTACAGCCGTGCCGCTAAAAGATGCGCAGTGTAGCCGCTATTTGTCAACAGAAGAGAGCTCTCCTGCTGACAGAAAACTTCCACCCTCAACGAGCAGCATTAGCATTATCAGCAGGACAAAGCACTGTTCACACCAGCGCTGGTCATCGACAAAACTTTTGTCTTTTGGGGGAGTGTGTGTTTTTTTTAACACCTCAGAACGACAAAAGTTTTGTTTTCCACTTGCTAGTTTAGACATAGCCTCATTCATTGTTACCAAAAAGAGAAGAGACACGTCCAAAATTTTTTTTTTGTTTTAGAATACTGATTTGAAACGGCAAAATTGATTTGAATCAAAATGAAATCTTCCTGCAAAAAAGTCAAATTTTGAATGAAATTTTTCATTTTGAAATCTTTCACAGGGGGATGGGGAGAGAAATTGGGTTTTCAATCAGCGCTACATGCAGGAGTTGTCCAGTATCTTAACCTTGCTAATTTTCTGGTCATCTATAGAGACTTATGGATTGGACTGAAGAACTTATGGATCTAAAGGTAGAGGAGGCCTGGGATTACTTTAAATCAAAGCTGCAGAAGCTATTGGAAACCTGTATTCCAAGAAAGGGGAAAAAATTCATAGGAAGGAGTTGTAGACCAAGCTGGATGAGCAAGCATCTTAGAGAGGTGATTAAGAAGCAGCAGAAAGCATACAGGGAGTGGAAGATGGGAGGGATCAGCAAGGAAAGCTACCTAATTGAGGTCAGAACATGTAGGGATAAAGTGAGACAGGCTAAAAGTCGAGTAGAGTTGGACCTTGCAAAGGGAATTAAAACCAATAGTAAAAGGTTCTATAGCCATATAAATAAGAAAACTAAGAAAGAAGAAGTGGGGCCGCTTAACACTGAGGATGGAGTGGAGGTTAAAGATAATCTAGGCATGGCCCAATATCTAAACAAATACTTTGCCTCAGTCTTTAATAAGGCTAAAGAGGATCTTAGGGATAATGGTAGCATGACAAATGGGAATGAGGATATGGAGGTAGATATTACCATATCTGAGGTAGAAGCGAAACTGAAACAGCTTAATGGGACTAAATCGGGGGGCCCAGATAATCTTCATCCAAGAATATTAAAGGAATTGGCACCTGAAATTGCAAGCCCATTAGCAAGAATTTTTAATGAATCTGTAAACTCAGGAGTAGTACCGAATGATTGGAGAATTGCTAATATAGTTCCTATTTTTAAGAAAGGGGAAAAAAGTGATCCGGGTAACTACAGGCCAGTTAGTTTGACATCTGTAGTATGCAAGGTCCTGGAAAAAATTCTGAAGGAGAAATTAGTTAAGGACATTGAAGTCAATGGTAAATGGGACAAAATACAACATGGTTTTACAAAAGGTAGATCGTGCCAAACCAACCTAATCTCCTTTTTTGAAAAGGTAACAGATTTTTTGGATAAAGGAAATGCAGTAGATCTAATTTACCTAGATTTCAGTAAGGCATTTGATACCGTGCCACATGGGGAATTATTAGTTAAATTGGAGAAGATGGGGATCAATATGAATATCAAAAGGTGGATAAGGAATTGGTTAAAGGGGAGACTGCAACGGGTCCTACTGAAAGGCGAACTGTCAGGCTGGAGGGAGGTTACCAGTGGAGTTCCTCAGGGATCGGTTTAGGGACCAATCTTATTTAATCTTTTTATTACTGACCTTGGCACAAAAAGTGGGAGTGTGCTAATAAAGTTTGCAGATGATACAAAGCTGGGAGGTATTGCCAATTCAGAGAAGGATCGGGATATTATACAGGAGGATCTGGATGACCTTGTAAACTGGAGTAATAGTAATAGGATGAAATGTAATAGTGAGAAGTGTAAGGTTATGCATTTAGGGATTAATAACAAGAATTTTAGTTACAAGTTGGGGACGCATCAATTAGAAGTAACGGAAGAGGAGAAGGACCTTGGAGTATTGGTTGATCATAGGATGACTATGAGCTGCCAATGTGATATGGCTGTGAAAAAAGCTAATGCGGTTTTGGGATGCATCAGGAGAGGCATTTCCAGTAGGGATAAGGAGGTTTTAGTACCATTATACAAGGCACTGGTGAGACCTCACCTAGAATACTGTGTGCAGTTCTGGTCTCCCATGTTTAAAAAGGATGAATTCAAACTGGAGCAGGTACAGAGAAGGGCTACTAGGATGATCCGAGGAATGGAAAACTTGTCTTATGAAAGGAGACTTAAGGAGCTTGGCTTGTTTAGCCTAACTAAAAGAAGGTTGAGGGGAGATATGATTGCTCTCTATAAATATATCAGAGGGATAAATACAGGAGAGGGAGAGGAATTATTTCAGCTCAGCACCAATGTGGACACAAGAACAAATGGGTATAAACTGGCCACCGGGAAGTTTAGACTTGAAATCAGACGAAGGTTTTTAACCATCAGAGGAGTGAAGTTTTGGAATAGCCTTCCAAGGGAAGCAGTGGGGGCAAAAGATCTATCTGGTTTTAAGATTCTACTTGATAAGTTTATGAAGGAGATGGTATGATGGGATAATGTGATTTTGGTAAGTAATTGATCTTTAAATATTCAGGGTAAATAGGACTAATCCCCTGAGATGGGATATTAGATGGATGGGATCTGAATTACCCAGGAAAGAATTTTCTGTATTATCCGGCTGGTGAATCTTGCCCATATGTTCAGGGTTTAGCTGATCGCCATATTTGGGGTCGGGAAGGAATTTTCCTCCAGGGCAGATTGGAGAGGCCCTGGAGATTTTTCGCCTTCCTCTGTAGCATGGGGCATGGTTGACTTGAGGGAGGCTTCTCTGCTCCTTGAAGTCTTTAAACCATGATTTAAGGACTTCAATAGCTCAGACATAGGTGAGGTTTTTCATAGGAGTGGGTGGGTGAGATTCTGTGGCCTGCGCTGTGCAGGAGGTCGGACTAGATGATCAGAATGGTCCCTTCTGACTTTAGTATCTATGACTTCTAAGACAGGGTTGAACAAGGCCTGGATGTCTGTTACTCTTAAAAAAGCAGTGATGTCCCCACTGTATTTGAAAGGGGAAGATTATACCTTTCAGGCCCTTTCTACCCATCATAAAGAAGCAAATAAAGACACAGTGTTTTCCTGCCATGAACCCTAAGATGGGGACTCAGCAAAAATGGAAGAGGTTGGCACAGCTGCAGGAACTGAGTTGAGCATCAGTGCTTGCTTGACATGAGAGTCTTGACACAGTGAGCTTCTCACTGAGAGCTTAGTGGGTGCTATAATCGCTTACTCCCAGAGGTCAGATGAGGATGAGGTAGCAGCAAGTAAATCCAAATGCCTCCCCTCCAGTGCCTTAAACTCAGGACTTGATTTAGTGTCTTCTGCCAGAAGCTGGCAGTGAAGTTTCTTCATACAGAGGAAATGCAAACATCAGCTTTATAAAAGGCAGTTGCTGGCACTGAGTGAGTTATTGGCAATGTCTTTCCCGTATTGGCACTCAAATGCGTACTGCACTTGTCCTTGTAAATCCTAAGGGTTATTTGTTCGCATTGCACATCAACCGTTCTCTCACTGTCCTCAGTATTCATCCTTACTTGAATGGCAGAATTACTGGAATGTGGAACAAATAAGACTGAACTAGAACTAAGATGAGAGGGGCAGATGTGGGGATTCAGGAGCTGCAGAAATAGAATATATTTATATAAGATGTGTAGGTTTTAATCACAGGTGTTTAAAGAGACTCCATCTTCGCTAAATAGGGACAGTGCTTTTGTGGCATCTTTCCACGTGGCTGGGACGGTGTGACTGAATAGTACTTGTTTAAATGGGAAGTCTGGTGCAACATCTGTCTTTGTTCTGTTTATACAGTGTCTAGCACAGCGGGGTCCTGGTCCATGTTTGGGTTCCTTGGCACTATGATAATACAAATAACTAAGAATAATAATACCTAAATCCTGGAGTGCTCCATGCCATGTTGGGAACAGAGACACTTACATTAGCCAGGTAAAAAAGCAGAATTCAAAAAGGTTGAAGACAGTCTGAGCCTTGAGATTTGATGGGGGCCACACACACTTTCTCCTGTGTCTTTCCTTATGAGAGATGTTTCTGCTGTAAATTTCTTTTTCGAGTGCTTATCAAGCTTGGGGATATTTTATTGTCCTGTAAATACTATTGCTATGTTATGGTGCGTCTGACATAATTAGGGCCCTGGAAATCATGGCAGAGCTAGACACAAATTACCCAATGACTCTTAATTTTAGCATAAAATACTCAGAAAATTACAAGAATCACAACTTGTTTGCATAACTCCTGTCAAGCTTAAGGTTATAGATGCTAGGTGGACATAGTGATTGTTCTGCTGAAAGGCAAGGCAGGCGATAAACATTGCACTCTCAGCCAGGGGAACTCTGGAAGGCAGGTAGGTTCCAGGTTTTTATCTGGGGTAGGCTGGGGATATTCCTGTCTAATGTACGGACTGACCTGTAACTTAGTGAATTATGTTACGAAATTGAAACCGACAACTGTAAACTACAGTTGACGTCTGTTGATGTTTCTGCTTTTATGTGGCCTTGGGGAGAGCTCTACATAATAGAAATGTTTATAAGGGTTTTTGTTCAGTAGTGGTGATTGCATTGAATTCAAGTGAATATTTTTGTGGACTTCACATAGTGGGATATTTCAGTGCTGCCTTACTGAATACAGTTGGGGTATTTAATTTTCCTTTAGATAAAATCACTGAATTTAATTTCTCCTAGTAAGAGCTTATTAATATTTCAAGACATGCACAAAATTCTGGCAACTGGACATAATTTATTTCACTAGTGTTCTTAAAATTATTTAAGAAGGGCAAAAAACATACTGTAGTGTTGTCCTAAGGATTTCAAAGATATTGAGAACACATTAGACTGTAGACTTTGAAAAGTATTGTTGAAAACCAGTCCTCTAGCAGAAGAAAAACTACCTTTGATTTCCCCCCTGTTCCAAAGTGGCACAGTCTGAAAGATCCATTTTAACAGTAAGGTAGCAAGATAACAGGAATTTAAAAGGGAAAAGCATGATTGTCCCTTGAAGAACTGATCAACTGCTAGTATTGATCTCTCTTTCATACTGACTTTGTCCCTCTTCCACAGGCATGGAGATTGTACAAAATTTCCTTTTCTTCCTCACAGTGGGGCTCTGTTCCAGTATTGCTCACCGCCTGCAAAATATTGATGACACTTTTTGCAATAAGACAAGGCAAGATTGCAAATCCAGCATGTATGGGGAAGACAGGAGAGCTCCTCTGTTAGACAATGATAGTTGTTGACTAGGCTTTTTCTCGAGCTCGGGAGCTGTACCACTGTAATGATGCTGGTTCTGGCAGGACCCAACTGAGAGTGCCAAGTCAGGACAAGTATCAGAAGGGTAACCGTGTTAGTCTGGATCTGTAAAAGTGGCAAAGAGTCCTGTGGCACCTTATAGACTAACAGATGTATTGGAACATAAACTTTCATGGGTGAATACCCACTTCGTTGGGTGAGTTTAACTACATGCATCCGACGAAGTGGGTATTCACCCAGGAAAGCTTATGCTCCAATATGTCTGTTAGTCTATAAGGTGCTACAGGACTCCAAGTCAGGACAAATTGCTTCAAGCAGGGCAGTTACAGCCCAAGGCTGGGGTTTTCACCTCTAAGGCAAACCAAACCAGCCAGACAGAGATGACTTTGGTTTTACCCCACTGACTAACCACAAGTCACAAAAGCAATTCCTCTAGACACTCCAGTTTCCCATTATCACCACCAGTGCCACTCGTTATGGGGATGAATGGTTATGAAAACTAATACCCCAGTAAAAGAAAAAAGGTTCTCTCGATCCCAAAGGACCAAGCCCCAGACCCAGGTCAATATACAGATCAGACCTTGCCCCCAAATCACGCTGTTGCCAATCCTTTAGAATCTAAAATATAAAGGGTTATTCATAAAAGGAAAAAGATATAGATGAGAGCTAGAATTGGTTAAATGGAATCAATTACATACAGTAATGGCAAAGTTCTTGGTTCAGACTTGTAACAGTGATAGAATAAACTGCAGGTTCAAATCAAGCCTCTGGAGAACATCCACAGCTAGGATAGTTCATCAGTCCTTTGTGTAGAACTTCCATTTGTAGCAAGGTTCCTCCAGAAGTAAGAAGCAGGATTGAAGACAAGATGGAGATGAGGCATTGGCCTTTTATATTCTCTTGCCATGTGGTCTTTCTTTCTTTGTCCCAAAGACAAGCTGTCCATCACCTGGCCTGGAAAAACCTCAGAGTTCTGTCCATGGGCAGGTCCCTGCACACCTTGGTGAATTGCAAGGCGTCTACCTTCTCTCAATGGGCCAATTGTATAGCTGATGGTCTTTAATGGGCCATCCAGCAGACTAGGCAGAGCTGACACCAACTTGTCTGGGGTGTCATCCAGAAGCATAGCACAAGTTTGAAAGTATAGGGCCAATACTTTAAATACAAAAATGATACATGCATACAGATAGCATAATCATAACCAGCAAACTATAACCTTGTCTTAGACACCTTATTTGACCCCCTTTATACAAGATTTGGTGCACTATAGGACTTTGGTTGCAACAATGATCTATATGGTCCCAGTTCATGTCAATAACCTCACAACCACTTACACTTAATTATAGATTCCAAGGCCAGAAGGGATCATTGTGATAATCTAGTCTGACCCCCTGTATGGGGGAGGCGGGGAAGCCTGTAGAATTTCTCTCCCCCTGCCCTGCCCACCCTCCTCGAGGGGGTTCCCAATAGGTGCTGGAGCAGCATATAAATAAGACATTCAATAATATGCCTATCTGAGTGGAAGAAATTGCTCTGTAGAGATTGGTGTGTCCTTAACTAATTGAGCCTTCCTGCCGCTGCCTGTCTCTCCTCCTCTTCCTTGCAGATGCCAGGTGTCGATTGCTTAGTTACAAGAGGGCTGGTGGTGATTCCTGAGAGGTGCCCATAGTAACGAACAGCAGTTCAGCTTTGATCTGTAGTGCAGGGGCAAAAGTCCGGACAGGAAACGTGAAGATGATTTTTCCCGAGAGCCCTGAGTTTTCTTCTCGAACAAGCTGTGTGGCCGCTGTTCGATTTAAAAGGTGCTCTTCAAAGGAGCTGACCCTTATTTTAAAGTAAGACCTGCTGCATTAAGTCACTGATCGAGTGCAATAGTTTTAAGGAACAAATACCCGATGGTTTTTTCAGATATATCAGGGAGGGGCAATTTCAAGTGGGGTAAACTCCAATTAGCTCCATCAGTGCAAGCTACACGTATGGGTCAGCACCAGGCTAGCTGTCCCAGGTGCTGGGCATTGATTGCTGAACAAGAGCTATTCCCTAGCATAGACCAGGCCTGGGATGAGGAGCTGGGAAGGTAGTGAGATCTGTCAGACTTCTGAATGAGTCTGCGTAGAGAGCAGTGACACAAAGGCTTCTCTTCCAATTTTCCTCCAAGTAAATTTCCAGTAATGATAGCAGATGTGACACTTTGATATCAGCTGCATCTCCATCAGGATAAGTGTCCTGCACACTCTGCTGGTATTTCTCATCTTGATGTAATTGGTGTGTGTAGCCCAGGAGTAAAACGCAAGAGATCGCAGCCCTAATGAAAACGCACTTGAGCAATCTATCTCATCTGAAATTACTTCTATCTGAAGAATAATTTTTTTCTCTTCCTAGGTAGGTGTAGAGAATTGAACAGCTTGTTCTCTTGTGGTCAGTGGCTGGGCCAGTTTGTGTCTTGAGCAGCCAGATGGTATGCTAAGCAGCAGGACTGTGTTCTGCTGTATTTAAGCTTTTTCTTGCAGTACCAGAAAATAAAAGATTTGCAAGAGCAGACCAGTATGCTGCCCAGAAATCTGCCCCATAGCTGGGCATACCCAGGGGCAGCTACCTCTGCTGCCTGGTGTTATGAATTACTGTCTGAGTGCTATGACCCAAATCTGTACATCACCAGGTGTGCAGTGGAGGGAATGGCTCTTCTGCACGCTGCCTGGCAGGGTTTGGAACTACGTAGGACTCTGTCTGTACTTGCTATTTGGGAGAGGCAGGGGTTGCTGCTGTTGCCCTCTACCCGAGGGTTTCTTCGCATGACTGTCACAGTGCTTCCAAATTAACCTGATGGCAGTCTCGGCATCTGAGCAGCTGTCTGTCTATGAGTGTGGTCCTTATTTCGGTTGCTCTCTTTATTCACTCTAGGAGGAGGATGGAGTGGAGCCTGTGCTACCTGCTGCTAATTTGGAGCTGTCACGGTGAGCCTCAGAGAGCCCAAGCAGGGAGCAGTCAGGGCTCTGTAGGGATGACACGTCTTTCCATTCCGACTGCAAACTTGTTCACAAACCCACCCAAAGTGTTAGGATGAAGCTGATGCTGTCTGCAGAATTGCTGTGTGTTGATTAGTCCTCCTGCTGGAGTTCACTGTCCACAGTGCGAGGCCAGGCGCCGTTACTTCTAGGGTGACCAGACAGCAAATGTGAGAAATCGGGATGGGGGTGGGGGGTAATAGAAGCCTATATAAGAAAAAGACCCCAAAATTGGGAATGTCCCTATAAAATTGGGACATCTGCTCACCCTAGTTACTTCCAGTTCAGAAAGAAGCCCAGGCCCTTCTGGGGGGAGGATCCACAGGAACTTGCTTCCTTGTGGGCAATAAAATAAATGTCTTTAGACTCTTCTGCTTTCTGCTCCATCCCAAGAGTGTGAGCACTAGCAGGGCTCTCTCTCCAGAGCGCTGACTGAGCTCCTGCCTGCATGCACCGCAGGCATCTCAAACCAGGGGCACAGCCACATTCTCCCTTGATGGCCCTCTGCTGAGGGAGATTTCCAGGGCTCCCAGCCTGCCCCTGCCCCACCATTCTGCGAGTGCTAGGAGCTGTGAAGGGGCTGGTGTACAGCTAGTTTCAGATGGCCACTTAAATCAGACTGGCAGGGTTGGGATAGGTCAAGGCAGGCTCAATGCGGGCTGGACGCTATCTCAGTCCCAGAACCATAGACTGGGCTGCACGTTCTCTGCTTAATGCTGGCAAGAAATTCTGCTGTGATTATTCCAGTTCATTAGACTGGGCTTCTCCTTTCCTTGATCTCCTAAGCACTGCAGCTAATTGCCAGATACCTGGTGTGGAAAGATTCAAACGGTCAGTATAATGGGGGCCGGGGGAATAGATGTGCTAGAGAAAGATGGTTCAAATGAAAGCTAATGGAACTTGTGAGGAGGGCCAGCACACATGTGGCAATAGCATTTTACAAGTCAGCCGGCAAAACTTCCCCCAGGGCCAGGCGAATGAAGGGAAGCGGCAGCTCGCCTTTGTCAGTAACTGATACGTCTCGGTAGTAATGGAGGGAAACCCAAATGATGGACAACTTCAGTGTGATGATCTGATGCTCACAGGGGTCGTGGCTGCATTGTCCCTCAGAGTTGTGAATCAAACACTCCCATCCTGGCAGCAAGCCGGCAAACTCCAGGCTCAGCATTCAAAGTGTGTACAGTTATCCAGACTGGCTGAGCTTTGCTCGACCCATAGGTTGTGTGTTCCATGGGCTACCTTGGCTCTCTGGTGCTGGCAATGGGTGAGTGTGAGAGAGACGCTTCCTTCCCCACAGTCAGAAATAGAAGGGAAATGAACATACTACCCCTCCAATAGCTTCCGTGGGAAGGAAAGGGGTATGTGGCCAGCTCCCATCCCCCACCCCCATCCTCCAAGCATCTCTTTGGTGGTATCAGGGCTATTCTGCCCCTATTTGGGGTGAGGAGCAGGGCATGATGCTTATTTGGGAGACTGAGTGGCCCGTTGTGAGCACCACCACTTTTCACTCCAGATAAGCTTTGGCTGGAAATTAGTTGGCCTGTTTCTACATCAGAGCCAGGTTTGCTGCTGAGGACCAAGCCGCCGTGCTTCTCACCCAGACTTCCTTAATGATATTTTAATGTAATCTTTAGAGTGTGAAACTTAATTACATGAACTCTGCAGCACCTCGTAGCTCCTGTCGGTGCTGGAGGAGCATAATAAAACCTCTGCTATGCTCACAGGACAGAGGAGAAACCTTGGTGCTTTGTCCGGGGATTAGTTCCTTGAAGATCTTGGGCTTAAATTTACTTAAAGTAAATTTGAGACAGCAAGGGGCAGATTTCCAGAGGTGCTGTACGTTAACAGCCCAAGTGCTCAGCGTCCTAAAAACCAGACCTTTCGTATCTCAATGTGGGAACCCAAAGTTAGAAACCACTTTGGAACATGTGGGTCTTGGCTCAAATGTGTAGTGAGTGCCAAAAATGGGGAAATTTTCCCAGATCCAGGTGATCACCCAGTGGGAATGTGCATTTATTAGCAGTGGGAATGTCTCTGATCTACCTGGCATGAGATTGTGGGTGAATTTCTCCAAAGTTTTAGTACTTTGATATTCTGATCCATCTCCCGCCGCTCCCCACCTGCCATGGGGCTTGGGGAATCTATGACATGCCTACACAGAGCACTTGTAGCTCTTCCTTGACAAGGGTTCTCTTTTCATCCATGTGTGTTAAGAAGCACACGTCCTCCCTGATAGTCTGATACAATATTTGAAATATAACAGTGAGTTAAGCTTAATAATGGCAATCAGATGGATGAGAGGCCAGGAGTCAGCTTGGTACAGGGGGCATCAGTGGTAGCTAAAATCCATGGGAAGAACTCCGGAGAGAAATTGCAGTGAGAGCAGTTTTGTAGTTCATACTACTGAAGGCAACATAAATGGCAGGTGCAGCGACAAGGGAGACTGATGTTTATACAGTACTTCAAATGTCCAGTTTGCTGTAGACCGTGTAGTTAGGACCCTTTTCTTCACTGACATTAGGAAGGGGGGTGGCTTGCAGCTGTAACTGTGCTTTCATGTTACTTCAGTCACACAACAGGCAGGACACAAGGAAGTAGCCACTGTGTAGTCCACATGCGGGGCTCCACCTAGGGACCTGCAGTTTCCAGTATGTGTAAAATGCATAAGACAACCTGTGAAGAGCTGTTCGGTCCTTTTGTAATGAAAAGTCACTAACAATATGTGCGGCGATTGTTCTGAGTAACCACTTCATTTGCCTTGCACTGGAGGAGAAGGTACTGGCTAGCCAAAGACTGAAAGGGGATTTGTGGAATCACTGGAAGAATGTGCTAGGTTTTTCAGATGACTAGACACCTGAAGGCCAATGCTACTGGGAGAAATGAGATAGAATAGGATCATCACTAAGAAAAATGAAGACTAATTCTTTTATAGGGAAAAGGGGCTATTTTAACGGCTGCCCCTCTATCTGTGATTCATCTCTCATCCTTGCCCTTTGTCGGGGAATAGATTATTCAGTTAATCCTTGGCTCACTGTGGGGGGCCTGTTGCTCACACCCCTCCCTCTCCTACTGCTGATGTACTAGACCAAATCCAGTTCAATGGTTCATCCAGCTTTTTCTCTTATAAAAGGTTTCATCCTGGCATTTCATTTAGTGACAGCAAAATCTGTGATTTTATACAATGGACACCAGAGAATTTGCCCTGGTCTCCAGGATTGTTTTTTCTTCCTTTTTTTTTTTTTCCCAGGTGGATGAAATGACTGAGTTCTTTTGAGACCCCTTGGCTCCTCAGTGGAGCAGAGGCTGGAAGTCCGGTAGCACAGGAATGATTTCTCTGCAGCTAGGGAGAACAAGGCCAACTTACCAGAAAGATCTTTGTTTGTTGGTCTGTGAAAACCCAGTTTGACCCAGTCTAGGCAGGCCTCCCCATGGGGAGGTGTTTACAACCTGAGTGATATATCTTAACTCCCCCTCCCCTCCCTCCCGCCCTATGTTTGGCTCCTGGAGGAGCTGTGGGAATCCTCCCCTTTGGAGTTGCATACAATCTCTGGCCCACGGTGATACATAAACGTAATTCAATATGGTTCCCAAAGATATTGCATGATATAGCTGTTACAACTGAGACAGGGGCAAGGCACCAAAGAGGATCCCGTGAAATGCTGGGTAAAATCCAATTTGCTAGCTGGCCGACAGAAGTTTCTGCTCTTCCCTTCTGGTGTCTCCTGTCTCTGAGGGCTTGTCTACATGCAGATGTTTGTGTTGCCTTATCCGTTTCTCAGCTGATACTGTTTACAGTTAAAGCAGGATGACCTCCCAGTGTGGATGCAGTTCTAGCAGCATAAAGGGGTTCAGGGACCAGGCCACTTTAACTCTTTGTCTAAATCAATATAGTTACAGTGAAGCAAAAGCTGTACGTGGAACAGCCCGAACACAGCAAAAGCCACTGCAGAGTTTCTTTAACACAGAACAGCATTCATGTTCTGTACATCCACTTCTCTGCTCTGTCTCTTCTTTCCCGACCTGGCACCTGAGAAGCTATAGGCAGAGTTGGAACTCCTCTTCCCAAAGGAGTGGGACTAAATGTGGGTCCTGCAGCCTTCTGCTCGACTTCTATTTTCCCCATGGGCAGCGCCAGCAGCTTGTCAGACTCTGACCCCACTCGGGGAGGGTAGTGCTAAGTTGGCAGCACATTAGCGAATGCTCTGTCGCCTCCCGCTTGGGGGCTTTGCTTTGACGCTTCCCTGTTGTGACACACCAAGTTTAGTCTGACATGGACTGGCCCACAAAGGTAACTACCATCTTGAAATGTGGGGGTTGAAGATTTTGGAGAGGGGAGACAAATCTTAGCTATCATACAGGTTTCAGAGTAGCAGCCGTGTTAGTCTGTATTCGCAAAAAGAAAAGGAGTACTTGTGGCACCTTAGAGACTAACAAATTTATTAGAGCATAAGCTTTCGTGAGCTACAGCTCACTTCATCGGTAAATGCATCCGATGAAGTGAGCTGTAGCTCACGAAAGCTTACGCTCTAATAACTTTGTTAGTCTCTAAGGTGCCACAAGCTATCATACAGTATCAGCTGGTTCTGCCCGTGTCTCCCCTCTCCTAGGAACCCGAATGACGAGTCTAGGGCATTCAAATCAATTGCGGATGGTGATGGAAAAGAAGCCCTACAGGCAGAGGCAGAGTTGACAAAGTGAGACTCGCAGAAGGGAATGCACTAAAGCTGCAATCCCTCTCTCTGAGCTCAGCAATCCCACTGCAGGTGGGGCTCAATGAGGGGTGGGAAGAGGGGTTTTATGGTAGAGCACCAGTGTGCCAGTGTCCATACTCTGCCTGTTTGCTTCTCTCACAACAGTGTCTGTATTTTCTTCCATCCCAGCCTTATGCCCTTTCTGAGCTGGTCTGTCCAGCCTTCTTGGCATTCAAATCCTTCCTGAAAGCTCCTTCTACTTCCGCCCCTACAAGCACCCTGCCAGGTGTCCATGGCTCGGTAGCAGAGCAGCAGGTGCTCTAGTATACGTGCAAAATTAAAGTGGGGAACTAAGACATGTACCAAGTGCAACCCTGCCACCTATACTCCACCTGTTTTCTCTTTCTCTTTGGAACCTCTGCAGGGCAGGGGTTTTAACCTCCTACTTCTGCCCAAAGTCCAGCATGCTTTGGGTGCCACTGCACTGCATCTGCCTGATACAACTTGCACCCTGTCAGAAGAGAGACAAGTTCACTTGGTTCAAGACCACAAGGTAGAACAGCGGACGGGGTGACTGCCCCCGGGAATTCTTCGAGGCGGGGATGATGGCTCCCATTCTCCTTAGTGGTCTCCAGAGCAGTTCCCCTGGGTTTCCATTGTCCCTTCACTCGTTAGTCTTGCCTCACCCGATCAGACACGTAGTCCATCTAGTTCCATGGCCTGCCTCCCAGGTGCGGCCAGCGACTTCTGTTTCAGAGGGAGGAGGCTGTCTCTAGAAAGTTCCTGGCAAATTGTGCAGTGCTGAATGTGCCACTTGGACTTGTCCCAGAGGTGGTGTGATGTGGGTTCTTCCTGCTTGAACTTGTGTGCTGCCCTAATTCTGACCACCCCTCAGTTACGTTTGCACAATAATGGTAGGTGAGTGTTAATTGGGTGGAGGGTAAAGGCCAGAGCCCTGATATCTGTTCATCCTGTATCATTGGCACCCAATGCCACAGAGCAGACTGTAGCACTACAAAGTAGCTGTCTATGGAACTTTACAAACGCCATTGTGGGGAGCCACACACAGATAAATATTGATTTTTATTTCTCCTCTTTGGCGAAGAGCAAATTAATTCCAGCTCATGTTGTTTGTGGCTATTTGATTAATAGGCGGCAGCGCTACTCCAGCTGGGACAGTGGCATTTCTCTTTATATGAATAGATGTCAGCTTGGAACATCATTTTATCTATATGACCGAGTTGAAATTTGCAGCAAATGCTCTTGCCTTAGGGGAAACGATGTAACTGTTTTACCGCCATGTGACAGGAGCTGGCTTTGGAATAGGGACTTTGAAGGCGCTCAGCGTGTGTGATTCATCACAAGGCCTCGACACAGCAGCACAATTATCCTCTGTGAAAGCCAGTTCCCCTCCCTTCTAAACCTCCATCCTATGCACCTGATGGAGTCTAAGGAGAAAATTTGTTTAGTGCTATGTTCTGCCCTGTCCCTCACCCACGGGGAAACAAAGAACTTTCTCCTGCAATGCTGGGTGCTTGTATTTGTTGCCACTGTGCTTCAAAGGGGGTCTTTCTACAGTATCTCAGTACCTACCCCATGGTGTGTTAATTTGTGTATAATACCTAGAGCTTTGGGTGAGCCCTGTTACATTAGCAGAGAGTTGAAGGGGCCAGTTTCTGAGCAGAGGTTAAGGGGAACCTAGAATGTAATCCACTCCTCTTTTGCCCCTGCCCTTCAATGTTTTCCCTGCAAGAAACACCCACCACTAAGTGGTCAGCCATGTTCTGTTGGGAACAGATTATCAACAAGCCTCAGAATGAACCTGTTACTGCCCCCCCTCCACCTCAGAATACAGTAATGGGGTGTATAATGAGTGTGTGGAGCACTTGATGTGGATAGAACAAGTTAATCCAAATCAGCTTGCATTCCCTCTCCAGCTAAATAGCTCCTCTGGCTCCATGCCAGGGACCTGTTTGAAGGAGGCTGGGCTGGTGGCTCTATGGCTGGGAGGATGTGAGGGGATTGAAGGTTCCACGTTTAACTCGTGAGGACGTGTACATGTCACTAGTAACGGTCCATAAACATACTGGTCTGAATCACTAGGTTTGGCATGTTTGTCCTGTCATCTCTCCTTTATGGCCTTTTCATGAATGCATGCTATTAAACATCTCAGCACAGAAAATTAACGCACGTTAAAGGTGTACAAACTTTGTCAAATGCAATTTCTCACAAAAAAATGAAAGGAATTGATTTTAGAAGACTACTGAGCTGTAGTGTTAATTATAAATGATCGTATAGGCGTTTGAGGGAGAAACTGCAGGCTCTATTGATTCGTGCTGGCAAGCATACAGCATTTTCACTATAGCTATGAATTAAACAACATGAACAAGTTCAATAGTGCTAATGCATACTGTGTCCTCCAAGTTTTTTGCCTCTCTGCTTTAGAGATGTCTGTAGGGTTTGTGGGTGAACAAAGTAAGTTGAGACAATGAAAAGAATACAGATCTGTCAAAAACGTTCAAAAAATAAATGCTTAAGAGGTATATTAAAAAAAAACAAAGGTAAAAATGACCATATTGAACAGCAGAAGAGCCATTGTTAAGGGAAGAGAAGAATTCCAGAAAGGGGGAGTCTGATTTCACAAAGACAGCTATCTAGAAGAAACAAACTCATGACCAAAATTTGGCTGCAAAGCCACAGTGAATGTGGGAAAATCCCAAGGAGGAGATGGATTTATTATAGGAGTTCAAGTAGAAGGTGAAAAGTCAGTGTGGCAACTGCTCCAGAAATTGTTTACTGGTCTGAGGTTTGGGACAGCGTCCTCAGGCTGTTATGGAAACGTGATGAGGAAAAAAGCAATCTGTTTCCTCCTACACTTACTGTTAAACAAACCCTCTAGATTTAATACATCTGAGCCTCACACAAGAACAAAAAGGGGAGAGTAGAAAGAATAGAAGAAAACGTGTTTAATTAGAATCTCCGCTTCTGTTAGGGTGTTTGAACTGTAAAGCTCTACCCTTTGATCTGAACCACTATACATCAGTGGGCAGCTTTCTACCGTCTATGAATGTGCCACTGCCATGTGATGCAGCATCACAGGTTTCAGAGTAGCAGCCGTGTTAGTCTGTATTCGCAAAAAGAAAAGGAGTACTTGTGGCACCTTAGAGACTAACAAATTTATTAGAGCATAAGCTTTCATGAGCTACAGCTCACTTCATCGGATGCATTTGGTGGAAAAAACAGAGGAGAGATTTATATACACACACACAGAGAACATGAAACAATGGGTTTATCATACACACTGTAAGGAGAGTGATCACTTAAGATAAGCCATCACCAGCAGCAGGGGGGGGAAAGGAGGAAAACCTTTCATGGTGACAAGCAAGGTAGGCTAATGCCAGCAGTTAACAAGAATATCAGAGGAACAGTGGGGGGTGGGGTGGGAGGGAGAAATACCATGGGGAAATAGTTTTACTTTGTGTAATGACTCATCCATTCCCAGTCTCTATTCAAGCCTAAGTTAATTGTATCCAGTTTGCAAATTAATTCCAATTCAGCAGTCTCTCGCTGGAGTCTGTTTTTGAAGTTTTTTTGTTGAAGGATAGCCACTCTTAGGTCTGTGATCGAGTGACCAGAGAGATTGAAGTGTTCTCCAACTGGTTTTTGAATGTTATAATTCTTGACGTCTGATTTGTGTCCATCTATTCTTTTACCTAGAGACTGTCCAGTTTGGCCATGGTACATGGCAGAGGGGCATTGCTGGCACATGATGGCATATATCACATTGGTAGATGCGCAGGTGAACGAGCCTCTGATAGTGTGGCTGATGTGATTAGGCCCTATGATGGTATCCCCTGAATAGATATGTGGACAGAGTTGGCATAGCCAGACAATCCTGCTGTCAGGGTGCCAATGCCTGAGATGATGGGGCATCCAGGATTTCCAGGTTTATGGATCTTGGGTAGCAGATAGAATACCCCAGGTCGGGGCTCCAGGGGTGTGTCTGTGCGGATTTGTTCTTGTGCTTTTTCAGGGAGTTTCTTGAGCAAATGCTGTAGTTTCTTTTGGTAACTCTCAGTGGGATCAGAGGGTAATGGCTTGTAGAAAGTGGTGTTGGAGAGCTGCCTAGTAGCCTCTTGTTCATACTCCGACCTATTCATGATGACGACAGCACCTCCTTTGTCAGCCTTTTTGATTATGATGTCAGAGTTGTTTCTGAGGCTGTGGATGGCACTGTGTTCTGCATGGCTGAGGTTATGGGGTAAGCGATGCTGCTTTTCCACAATTTCAGCTCGTGCACGTCGGCGGAAGCAGTCTATGTAGAAATCCAGGCTGCTGTTTCGACCTTCAGGAGGAGTCCACCCAGAATCCTTCTTTTTGTAGTGTTGGCAGGAAGGTCTCTGTGGGTTAATATGTTGGTCAGAGGTGTGTTGGAAATATTCCTTGAGTCTGAGACGTCGAAAATAGGATTCTAGGTCACCACAGAACTGTATCATGTTCGTGGGGGTGGAGGGGCAAAAGGAGAGGCCCCGAGATAGGACAGATTCTTCTGCTATTAACCCACAGAGACCTTCCTGCCAACTGGACTCCATCACTCAGCCGAGTCATGATAGGACACAATGCAGAGCCTTGACCTTTGAGTGTGTCTATGTCCCCCTGGAGACCTGGGGGGATGGTGGTTCTCATGCTGCAGGTCACAGAGTCCTGGTTACCATAGGTACCACTGCAGAGCAGTCTTCACTTGCTCGGCCTAAGGATTATATGGTGTAGCTTTGTGTGCACTGGCAATGGCTTCATGTTGCTTGTGTCTAAGTCACTATCTCACGCTACAGTACTTGCGTGGAAGAGCTGGAATCCCATCTGTGGGACAAGATCAGTCTCTGTTCTAGGGGTCTGGTCTTGTTGTGCAGACATGGGAGTGGGACTCAAGACCTGGGTTCAATTCCTGGTTCTGCCATTCTTCCTGTGCGACCTTCAGCCAGTCATATGATCTGTACCTCCATTTCCCTATCTTTAAAACGTGGTTAATACTTTCCTACCTTAGAAGGAAACGGAGGATAAATTAATTTGTTTGAGGCTCTCAGTTACTATAGGTTTCAGAGTAGCAGCCATGTTAGTCTGTATTCGCAAAAAGAAAAGGAGTACTTGTGGCACCTTAGAGACTAACAAATTTATTAGAGCATAAGCTTTCGTGAGCTACAGCTCACTTCATCGGATGTATTCAGTTACTATAGGGTGCTGTGAAACAGAGAGGATGTGGCAGTTCTGTTGGGCAGGGGAAGACACAGATGTCCTACCATAATCTGAGCAGCTTTGTCCTGTGCGTCTGAATGCTGCATCCCTACTAGCACCTGCTCTCCTTCCAGAAAAGGTCAGGCATGAAAGTTGATGTCACTTTCTTCCTTTGATAGAACCATCTCCACTCCTCCCTCCACTGAAATGCAGCAGCTGTGTATGCAAGAGCGAACCTTCCACGGGTGCATCTGCCAGGTTATCTGTCTGCCAACCTACAGCACAAATCAATGATGCTTGTTTTGCTACTATTTTGAGCACACACAGTGTTTTAACAAGATGGGAACAAGTGTGCTTGCTGTAAAGAATGCATGGTAAGCGAGGTCGCTTGCATGAGCATCAGTGATGGGACTAGGAGGGAGGCAGGCAGTTTGGTATGCTTGGCACCACACGTTTGGTCATAGAATGCTACATTATTGGGTCATTACCATTATTTAACATTTATGTTGTGGAAGCACCTGGAGGCCCAGGAGTGGGGTGCAGATGACAATAAAAATTGGGATGCCATTATGTAAATCAATGGTGTGTCCTCATGTGAAATACTTTGTGCATCGTTGCCCCCCCCTTCAGAAAGGATAGTGCAGAATTTGGGGCGTGGGAGTGGGAGAGGATTGGAGAAGCATTCCAGAAATGGTTAGGAGGCCTGGAAAAATTCTTCTAGAAAGAGACATTGAAAAGTTTGGGGTTGTTTTCCTTAGAAAGGAGACGAGGGGGTGTGATAAAAGCCTATGACATATCGAATGGATATTGGGGGATTTTGTTCTCCCTAACACAACAAGGGGACATTCAAGGAAATTCTTCATCATCATGGCAAATCCCACAGGAACGTTGCCTCCTTGCAAATCGAGCACCATTCTCTTGCAGCAAGAAGTGAACAAACAGGAAGGGACAAATCCAGTAGAGGGGAAAACGCTGGGCTTGAGGTTTTTTGTAAGGTTTGCTTAAAACAAAGACTTCCAAAAATATACACTATTGTGTTCTCTTAAATGGACCCCAGCTAAGAGACTAAGAGTAGGATCCAAAGGCCACTAATATTCGTATTCTCTGAGTCCTAGTTTGGCTTCCTCACCATGATTAAGGGCCTGTGGTTTGTTATGACTTGGGCAAGGCATGGAGATCTGGGGAGGCAATTGTTGGCAACTGCATGCTGCAGACCCTGGTTCCCTATTTCAGTGCATCATCCTGCAGCTTCCCCAGCATTCCGGTGAATGCCAGGAAGGCAGACAAGGAGAGAACAGCTGCTTCAGTGGCAAGATTTCTCCCGATCGCTCTATTTTTGCTTTCAAGAATTCTGAGCTGACCTGACCGGGCTTAGGAGACTTGGCTTGCATCCCATACAGAAGTAGTGTTGACAACGGCCAGGCAGTTGTTAGGTTTTTGCATGGCTGTAACGTTGTGCAAGAATCCTATTTAATTTGGGTTTTCAGAGACAAGAGCGGATTCACTGTCCTTTTACAAATAGGGAAATAATCCTTGTTTTAAGGTTGAACGCTGCAAAAGATGCTATCGATACCCACTGCAGCAAAGCTCCTCTGCTGTACACAGCTGAGAACGGGCAGTAGCTCATTGCAGCGCCTGCAATACCGACTGTATGCAATGCTTCCGTTTCTGCCGGCAGTTTGAGAAGATGTCTCTTACTGCGTGAAAAAGAAGAGTGGGTGGCTCTGCCTGAGTTACAGACCTCTGGGAACATGACACATTAGTCTTGGGAAAGCGCAAAGCTGGAAGTCTCTCCCGTGCTGAGTGGGACTTGCAGTCTAAGTTGTGACAGCATTTTGTTGTTGTTACTGGACACATTTGGGGAAGCTTGTTGGCAAAGTCTGCTCCATTCTTTTCCCTAATGCTCTTGGTTTGCTAGAACTGAGACAGGACATTGCAGGGATTAGGACTTAAAAATGTGGGTTTGGGGCAATTCCTGAAAGGCTATTTATGTAACATTTAAAAAAGAAAAATTTCTCTCAGTTGTGTGTTAGACCACAACTCTGCCAGCCAGCAATCCATACCTGTGCCAGACTCCAGGGAGTACAGAGAATGGACAGCTGAACTTTGCTCTCAAGGAAGAGGAAGGATTAATAAGATGCTTCATGCCCCGCTTTGATTTCACTTCCAGGGCAATGTGAATTCCAAAAAGATTTTGCAATAGATGAAAATCTGCCTTTCACTTTGTGTTGCCTGAGCATTCCATTGTCCTATGAATAAATGTCATCCACAGCTGATGCTATATCTCTGGTACTTTGTCCTAAGATCACAATTGTAGTTGCCAGTATTCTATCACAGTAAAAAATTAATGAACTCCACGGAGTGCCCTGGAATAATCTCTTGTAAAAGGAACAATCTCAGCAGTGAACTCCTTAACAGCGATAAGATAGGGTTGTTTTGTGGAACTGTGCAGCTAGGAAGTTTAAAAGTGATTAAGTTTAAATATTCAGGAAGCTGATGCAGGCATAGCAGACAGCAGCACCTCACAAATGAGAGGAAGGAGAAGCCAAGCAAAGCGTGATGCTCAAAGTTATGTTCTGCTCACATGTTCGGCTTGAACTCAGGCTGAGTCAATCTCATTGCAGCCCCTATTGGCTCAGCTGGAGGTAGCTCCCGCAACGGACACAGGAGCTGCCTAACAGAGCAAAGGAGTCCCGATTGGAGCTCCAGCTCCATAAGCAGTGCAAGAAAGCGCATATATCCAAGTCTGTCTGTCTGATCCCTCCATGACACTCTCACGCATTTGTTTTCAGGCTTCTCTCGTCCCAAATGCTTTCAGGGTCACCATTGAAACTACTTCCTTGTTTAGTTGAACCTCAAAGGTAATTTACAGAGAATACATGGGAACCAAAAGTTGTTTGTAAAGTTTATTAGGTGATAAGTTTATATTCTTATCATTCAGTATCGATGACTATATTATACCACCTCACCACCCACAGTCCATCTCTGGTGTTGATAAAGCCACATTCCTCCTATTTGCCCAGGCATGCAGCTTTGTGGCTTGATTCTCATTTACAATGAGTCTCTTTACACCACTCTGGCAGTGTGAAGGGGCCTTAGTGTAAATGCTCTTGTTGTCATCGTTGGCTCTTCCCTTTTTCAGTACCTCCCTCCCATTCAGACTGTCACTAAATCCTACTGCTGTGTCTGTGTCATCCCTGGAACTTTCCCTGTCTCTCCTGACTCTGAAAACCCTGGCCATGCATTATTCACTGCCTGCCTCATCCTGCAGCCCCCTCCTCCTTGTCCTTGCTGAGAGCCCCCTTGCTGCCCCCCCCATCGCTCTCCTCATGCCTCTCCAACCTGCTGTAGCTAAAATCTGGCAATTGCCCAACTCTTTCCTTGACTCTGCAGATAGATTTCTGAACACTGAGACCCAAAGCAAAGGGGTCCTCAGGAACTGGGAAAGGCTGGTCACTAACAACCACTCTGTTTGCTTGTGCTGCCAGAACTCGGCTTGCCATAACAGTCTGTCTGTCTCTTCACAGCTTGCCCTACTGGATTTTATAAGCTATCCCCCCGACTCCCTCTCTGCTCTCCCTGCCCCGAGCACAGCTTCACACATCGAGAAGCCTCCACGTTCTGCACGTGTCAGAAGAACTACTCCCGGTCCCCATCAGACCCGCCATCTGCCTCCTGCACCCGTACGTCTCTCTCAAGCAACATCCGTGGTTCGGTAAATGGAAGGGAGAGAGAGGAGCCAGCCAGATCTGCCGCATGTGCATGTATGCTGCCTTGCCCTAGGGCTGGCCAGGCCCATGACAGGCCAAGGAGCTGCCCCCCCACCCCGGTGGCTAGGTCACCAACACCCAAGCAGAGCCGCTTGCCCTCGGTAGCCGTGTCCCAGGGCATTAGCATCACCGGGCGTTATTCTGGGTATTTCAGTAGCACCCACAAGGAGCTAAGTGCTTTCCAAACAGATACGAAAAGCCAGGCCCTACCACAGGGAGCTCACAGTCGGAGGTTACAAGGCCTGAAATCTGAGGCTATAGACATGCCAGTAAGGACTGCAGGCATTACCCCAATAAAACTAGGGCAAGCTTGTATAGACACAGTCTAGCCTGGCACATGTTTTTAATTAAATGGCATCAAGTTAATTAAATTTGATTAATAGATACTACGGCACTTTAGAATTGCTTATATAATAAGAAGCAGACTTCGTGGTTTGACTGACAGCTAGCATGGGTGAGATGCATCTTATTCTTGGACTCTCTGCAGAGCCAGATGGCTTGGCTCTAAGCTATTTCACGGTGGGAACCCAGCAAAGCTTGGAGCAGTGTGAGTAGCTGGCATGTGTAAAGTGTCGGCAGGTATCAGACACTAAAGGTATGTGGGCACTGCAATAACGGGTGTGTCCTTAATCGGAGTTAAAACAGTGAAGTTACGGCGTCTTGGCTTTTAACTCCAGTTAGCAGCTTGAGTTCAACCCCGTGCTTCCCTACAGGCTTTCATTTAAGCTGCTAATGCAAGTTAAAAGACAAGCTGCTGTGTCTTCACTGCTACGTTAGCCTGAGTCCGCTAATGCAGATTAGCTAACCTGAGTTAAGAGCACACCTTCCTCTGCAGGGAGACTGATCATTAATCCCGTGCTGCATCCTCTGCAGTGTAGACATATACTCAGACTGCAGGTTTCAGAGTAGCAGCCGTGTTAGTCTGTATTTGCAAAAAGAAAAGGAGTACTTGTGGCACCTTAGAGACTAACAAATTTATTAGAGCATAAGCTTTCGTGAGCTACAGCTCACAATGCATCCGATGAAGTGAGCTGTAGCTCACGAAAGCTTATGCTCTAATAAATTTGTTAGTCTCTAAGGTGCCACAAGTACTCCTTTTCTTTTTACTCAGACTGCAGGGAGTCTGATCATTAATCCCATGCTGCCTTGCTCATCGCTTTCTTTACAATGTTGCTTCAGTGTGGACATTCTCCATGCTGCACCTGCAGCACATATTGCACGTGGGTGAGGTTGTGGGACCCCTTGTGTTACTGGATGGCATTATGATTGCCAGGCTCTCTTGGATCCAGCTTTGCCTCTGCCATTCTGTAATTTCCCCTGCATTCCAGTGCCAGTGGCAGTGTGGTTATATCTGTGATGGCCCTGCACTGGTGCTGCTGCTGGTTGCACCCAGTGCACATGCAGTGAAACGCTCATGCTTCTGCTTGCAGGTCCCCCATCTGCTCCAAGGAATCTCATCTACAGCCTGAAGCAGTCCACGCTGGTTCTGGAATGGAGTGCACCAGCAGACTTGGGCGGCCGGACCGACGTCACCTATAACCTCCTTTGTGACCGCTGCTCAGTGGCTCTCCGGCGGCAATGCGAGCAGTGTGGCAGCAGTGTTGGCTTTGTGCCCCAGCAGACGGGATTGGTGGACAGGACCGTTACTCTGGTGAACTTGCTACCACATGTTAACTACACTATCCGTGTGGCAGCTGTCAATGGCGTCTCTGATTTCAGTGCCTTGTCAAAGCCGCAGTATGTGGAAGTGAACATCTCCACCAGTCTCACAGGTATGGGCCACCCCTGGCTGCACTTGCTGCTTTACTCCCCCTCTGCTCCTTCCTGTGAGCTTCTGAAACTTGCACTTTGTGATGCAAGAATCCTGAAGGGGTAGAAAGGGAGTGCTGTAGAGAGTGCCCCCCGCCCAAGTCCAGTGAATGAACCTCCTCCAGCCCACTTGCACTACGAATAAGGTTCCAATCTTAACCCTTGGTTGCAAAGCCCACAGCCACTGGCTTTAACTCCCCTCAGTTTCTATGAGCTGCACCCAACAGCTGGTGGGATGGCTGGACACGCAGATCTGGAAATAAACTATAAAGCTGGGCAGAGCTCTGTAGGTAGCTGTTTTTTAATACAAGTAACTAGTGAAACCAGCAATGCCCTGCCCCTTTAAGGGCTAAGGAAAACAGAGCCCACCCAATGGGGTTACAGGAAGGGGACGGCTCAGCCTGCTAGACAGCGCTAGGATGCCACACTGTCTCCCGTCTGCTCCAGTGACTCCCCCAGCTTTCTGCTGACTCTAATGGGAGCTGCCTGGCTAAATGCAGTGCCACTCTGGCCAGCGAGGCGTGCAGCTGACTGCGGCCCGTGGAGTATTGTCCAGCATGGCAGTGGCACAGCCCTAGAATGAAGTTAGTTGGCTTGGAGTTCGTACCATTTTTGTTAATGTAGTGCTCTCCTGGAAAGCCCTGAGCAGCTCTGCAGTTGAGCAGCTCTGCAGCTCTGAGCCCCAGGACCCCTGGGGAGGAACAGTCAGGTTACAACAGATGCTGCAGCGCCCATCTTTACAGAAGGGGCATGGGTCACGTTCACTGCTGGGCCAATATGCTCCTCTTGAAGCAAGTGACATATACAGGAACCACTGGGCCTGATATGCAGGTGTGTGATGGAGAGCAGAATCCCAGACATGCTTTGAGTACGTAGTGCTGGGACGTGATGTTCCTTGGCAGAGCTCCTGGGAATGCCTGGCTGGATATTGTCTCCCCAGTAACATGAGACCATTTGCCCCTGGAACTGGCCTGTCCAGCACTGCAGCTCTTTCTGCTGCAGCCTGTGCTCTGTGCCGAGTCGTCAGGGTCTGGGCTGGTGCTAGCTGAGGGAGCAGCAGTTTCCATAGTCTCTGAAAGAACCGCTGACCCATAAGCACTCACTGAGAGCGCTGGGGTGGGGGATACAGTGCGCAGGGCTGAGTAGTCACTTCACAGATCCCTGCATTCCCAAATGTGCTGGCCATGTTCCTGTCCTAGTCCATTTCCTGGCACCTTTACCAGGAAGCCAGAGATCCTCTCATTTGTCTACCTGCTCTCATGATCTGTTAGGAATTTTTCAAAGACAGCTGAGCGAGCCGGAGGGGTTGACGCGACTGAGCTGGTTTTTCCGTAGTTTTGGCTGCTGGGAGGATGTGATTGCTCACATTCAGCTTGGCCAGTGGATTTCCCCAGCATGAGGACTTGGCAGTGCCGCCCCCCACCTTCCCCCAGGGCCTCTCACCTTCACCCCATCCGCTGGATACTCGGGGTCACACAGATACTACAGCCATGATGAGGACCGTTCCAGTGCCTAGGCAGATAGATGGGAAGAGACGAAGGCAGTCTGTGGCACTCGGGCTGGGTTTTCATTGCTAGAATACAGAGAACAGAAGCTTGCTGGGTTTAGAAAAGCCCATTGCTCAGCAGTGAAGATGGCCAGTTGTTCCTCTGCTACAGACAGGGCTGGATTAACGCAGGGGCTTTAGGGGCTGCAGCTCAGGGCCGCAGGCTAAGGGAGGCCCTGGTGCAGCAGGGCTCAGGCAGGCTGCCTGCATGCTGTGGCCTCACACTGCTCCCGGAAACAGCCGGCTGCTGGCACATCTCTGTGGCCCCTGGTGGGGGCAGGAAGGCAGCTCTGCATGCTGCCCCTGCTCCCAGGGAACCGGCCAGTGGGAGCTGCAGGGGCGGCGCTTGTGGTCTTAGGCAGCTCATGGAGACACGCTGTCCCCCTCCCACCAGGCGCACACCACCCGGCCGCTTCCGGGAGCAGTGTAGAGCTGTGGCAGCAGCCAGCCTGCCTGAGCCCTGCTGTGCTGCCGGCTGGGAGCCACCTGTGATATGTGCCTCCCTGACAGACCTTGCACCCCGCCCCCCTCCTGCACCCCAACCCCCTGTACCAGGTCAGAATCCCTCCTTCACCAAACTCCCTCCCAAAAAGAAACTATTATAACAGCTAGGTAAGAAGTAGGCTATTTTGAATTAACTTAACTATATTCTACATGTTTTAAGACTGAAATGTAACCACAGAACAGCTTCATGTTAATTAAAAGGCAAGTTTAGTATAGCGTTAATAGCCTTGATGCCATAATTGTGATCATTTTGTTTTAAATTCAGAAAAAGACTTGTAGACAGGGGCCCCACACAATCTAATAGCCCTGGGCCCACAGGAGAGTTAATCCAGCCCTGTCTGCAGAGCCCTTAGCTCTCCTTGTACTGCGCTATTTCAAAGCTACACGACAGCAAGGCTATTCTGACAGTGAGGTTCTGAGCTCCATGGAGCTGAGAGTCCATTGCATGATTAAGTTACAGTCTGAATTTATGGATCACAAAAGTGTCTTCAGGGAATCAGTTCTTGCAACCCAGCCACGTGAAACTCCTTAACAGAGAGTGATTCAGCGGCTGGCTGTCCCATAGGACTAGGAGAGTGTTAGAATTATTGGTTACGTTGTTTTCTCCAGGCCACATTTCAGGGCACAATTTCCCATTGTAAATGTCTTCCTTCTCTCTAGGGGCTCACACCTTTAATTTCCTGACCTGAGCAGAACTGAGGAGCCTTTCTGTCCGCATTTCAGAGCCCTTCCCTGGTGAAGAGGGGCTTGTTCTCATTGCTCCAATCCTGTTATATTTCTGTAGGTCCCTCTCCATGATTTAAACCTCCTCAAGGCAAGCCTGCGATGGCTTGTTGTGTCCTTGTCTCTCCCTCTGTTGGTGTTAATTTGCATGAAAATCCATTCCCCAGCCACAGTTAATGGAGATGAGCCATCTCCATGTCCCTCTCCATAGGAATTGGCCAACAATTTAATCTTGAGAGATTAAACTTTGATCTTATGAATAATTTCCCCACCATTTGATCAAATGTTTTTTGCTCACATTGCTGCTTTTCCTTTCCTCACTCAGTCATTTCTATGACTGTGCAAGGCCAACATGGACCCATCCTTCCGTACAGGAGACCTCTTCTGGTCAGTGGAGAGTCCTAGCTTGGTAAAAAGCTTTTTGCGCCTCAGCTCATGTTAACCCCGTAGGTCCATGTTAGGCAGTCAGATGGCTTGCTTCAAAAGTAGAAAAAGTCAGATTAGCTCCCAGGGAAATGCTGTTGCTGCAAGAGAGCTTGTTAGGGGAGCTCTCTGAGAGGCAAGGGTGGGAGGAAGGTGTGTTTGAGCCACTCACAGGTCACTGACTGACAGATTCTTGCTGCCATTGGAAAAAGACTCTTTCCTGGCTTGGCAGCAAGCAGGCAGAATGTGTTTCCGTGTTGCTTTGACTTCTCCACAGGTGGGAAGCCAACACTGGTCACAGCTGACAAGTGGGGAAGGGCAAGAGGGCTGATTTGCAAGTTTCCAGAACCAGAGTGTATTAGACACGGGGACTGGGTGAATCTGTTGGCTGACAGGAATGAGAAACGGAGAGAAGTTTCTCTAAAGCAGGGGCTCTCAACCTTTCCAGACGACTGTATCCCTTTCAGGGTCTGATTTGTCTTGCTTACCCCCAAGTTTCACCTCACTTAAAAGCAACTTGCTTATAAAATCAGACATAAAAATACAAAAGTGTCCCAAGCACACTAGTACTGAACAATGGCTGATTTTCTCATTTTTACCATATAATTATAAAATAAATCAATTGGCGTATAAATATTGTACTTTTCAGTGTACAGTCTATAGAGCAGTATAAACGTCATTGTTTGTTTGAAACTTTAGTTTGTACTGACTTTGCTAGTGCTTATTATGTGGCCTGTTGTAAAGCAAGGCAAATATCTGGATGAGTTGATTTACCCCTAGAAAACCTCTGTGTACCCCCAGGGGTATGTGTCCCCCTGGTTGAGAACCACTGCACAAAGGTCTCCCAGTAGAAGGCAGTGGGGAGACAGATGCTCTCAGAATCTGTATCCTGAGTTATTATGTCATATAGGATGAGACTAAGACAAAGCTAGGACAGCAACTATTCTGCAAGATCCATCCTCCTCTAGTGAGAGAGAAGCAAGTGGCAACACAAGTCAGATTATCATACACCCCAGATGTGCGTATTTAACGTGTCCCTTCTCCTTGGTTAGTGGGAATCCTGGGTGGTTCTCGCAAACTACTTAACAGATACATGACTCCCAAAGAAACTGAAATCCAGACAAAGAATATGGCAGAAGTAATCTCGTAAACTATTCCAAATCAATGTCTCTTGTCAAGCCACTGAGATTCCGGATGCAGATGGCAATACAGAAATTAGCTAACCAGCTGAGACTCTTGCACCATTCGGGAAGTTTCCTGAAACACCTTCATTTTTGCTGCTGAACCTGATTTTTATCTAGGTGGTGAGAATCAGTGGAATTGCTAGCTTGGAATGGCTGATTTTGTTCTTTTTGTGTTTGGTCTTTTGGGGTTGTGCTGAGTTGCAGGAGACCCAATTCCTCTGTTTTGATATGTTGTGTAAAAAATGACTGTTTATAATTAACTTGTGCCTACCAACCAAGAAGGAAAGGAGGGCACCTTCCCACACCAAGGTGGCTTACAAGTCTGACTTGCCTGCAACGTTCCTGCAAGATAAAAGACCAACCTTCCTTGGTGAAATCCCTGCACCTGCGTGTGCGCCCTGCTCTGGGGTGGTCAGACGGGAAGGGCAGCAAAACTCATTTTGAATGTGCAATCCAAACCCTGGGCATTGCAGTCACGGTGCTCTGGGCCTCCGCTTTGTTTAACAAGCTGTCACTTGCAATTTTCTGCGAGCCTTGATGTTCCCGCAGGAGAGCAGCTCTGTGCCCCCAATTAAAGTGGGCTATTAATGCACTGCAGAGCATGAGCCCATTCTGCAAACTCTGTCCTGATGATATGAGTAGGGCTGAAGTTCACACCTGGGGTTCTCTGCAAACATGCATCTTCCAAGCAGCTCCCCTTGTGGGGAGCGATGTGCTGCCAGTGGAACATCCCTCACATAAGGGAAAGACAGTGACCAGAGGAGAGCTCCAGGGCTGTTTATATTAGCTCCTGCCTGCCTGGGGAGAACTGTTTCTTTTACAAGGGCTTTTAAGCTACTGCTCGGATCCTGAATGTGCACTGGTCTTGGTCGAGGTGCAATAGAAAAGAGCAGTAACCGGGGTTTTGGGACTATAGTTCATCGCTCTGAGCTGTTGTTAAGAGACTGGGTCTGAGAATCGCTGAACTCCCGCTATTTCAGAGCAGCAGAGACTTCGGAGACATGTGTTGGACTGAGCCAGGCACAGGGAGGCTGTAGGGGGGGGAGGGAATGAGCTAGTGTCCTTTAAGTCCAGCTTTCCCTCTGGCCTCCCACCTGCCTCCTTTCTGGGTGTTTTGCCTTAGAGCCTGGGTACCTGTGTGGCACACTCTGGCTCTGAGTCTGGAGACAGTGAGAGGAAGGAGGCCTTTCAAGGCAGCATGCTTAGCACATGTGAGGAATCCACCATATGGCTGGGGACCCTCAGGTACAAAACCAGCAGCACCGGCCACCGCACTGGGGTGACAGAGTTGTCGGTGCAGGCAGCGCTGAGAAGCTCTTTCACGTCTCAGTGGCTGCAGAGTTATGAGACCCTTCTAGGTTCCTGGAGCACCTGTGAGAAGGTTGAGCCTGAGCATCCCCGTCTCTTGTTCCCTTGTCGGGTGCCTCAGCAAGCCCAGAGCTTTCGGACCATTCCAGGCCTCAGCTAGTCTGCTTCACAGATTATGAGCATCCTGACTATGGGTCTGGAAAGAAGCAAAGGACCTCAGGCTTCCTACATTGCTGAAGTGAGCGGTAGCTCACAAAAGCTTATGCTCAAATAAATTGGTTAGTCTCTAAGGTGCCACAAGTACTCCTCTACATTGCTTCAGTTACTATCCGAGCACAGATGCATGTGTAGGAGGCTCACTGAGCTAAGGAAGGGGCTGTTCTCTTTTTGGCATGAGCCCTATAAGTTAGGGTTTAGCAGGACTCGTCAGAACAGGCATATCTCCGCTGTGTCCTGAACTGCTAGAGCTGCTCTAACTTCCCATGATAGCGCAGTGTGGACCTGCTCTGTGGGAGCAGAGAAGTGTGGAAAGAGAGAAGCCAGGACCAACTGGAAGATGCAGAAGCAGAGGAGACCTTGTTCATGGCTGGAACGTGGCAGCTTCAGGGGATGAGATCTGCAGCAGCAAAGCTCCAGCTGCAGATATACAGATTCAGAGGAAAATTTAAAAAAAAGAAACCAGGTCTTATTTAGCTGCCAGGTCCCGGTTCCTGTAAATATAGCTTTGACTAAAGCTTTCAGCTCTAACCACTTCCCGCCCCTTCAGCGTTCACAAGAGGTTTCATTAACACGTCTCCATTGTGTCTGCAGATGCAATTTAGTCCACAGGAGGCAAAATTAATAGTGTTTTTTTCTAATCTGACCCAGCATGGGGCTAAGTAAAAGTGTTTTGAAGAGAGAATGGAGCTGCTTACCTGCAGGGGAGGAGTGCATTAACCATGCAAATGTACACTGTAGGACAAGGTCCTTTACATTCCCGGCAGGGATTGGGTTCCGTCTTTTTTAAATTTGTTGCAAATTAATAGTGTGGCCATTGCTGAACTACACTCTAATTTCTGTGTCTGTGGAGATGTGATTTGTGCCCAATTAGGGCCTGGCAGGGAAGCTTTATATGGCCACACGTGGCTGGCATACACCTGACCACACTGCCTAGACAGGGTGGTAACCAGACTTCTCCTGGCCTATTGCACAAGAGTGAGAAGACACCAGGTCAGTCTCCTGCAGAAACACCCCTGGGGCTCTTTCCTATCTGCTCAGAGGAGAGAGGACCTTGGTTTTTAGTGTCTATTTTGAAAGAGCCTCCCAATGAAATGCTTCATTTACAGCTTAGATGGCAAGTTCTTTGTGGCATGAACTGTCCTGTGCAGTGCTCAGTTGGCCGAGGGAACCGTTCATTACCCCAGGCAGGCCGTTCTGTGGAATGTGTGAATTATTTTGCTCAGTTCCCTGACCTTCTCCCCACTTATCTCTAGTCTCTAGCAGGAAAGTGCTGGCATCTCCAAGTGCTCGTGCCAGTCCTAGCGCACGCTCCCTCGGCGTTTCCTCACTGATTTTGGACTCCCTTTGAACCGGCACCGGGGCTGGCCATATGCTCCCCTTTGTCACAGTTCATCTGGATGTGCCAACAGCGGCAGGAGAGGAAGCTGGACTGTATTAATGAGGGAAACTCTCTCCTGGATTTGAGTAAACCTGAGGTTTTGAACTATAATTACAGTGCTCTATCTTCACCAGCCAATAACTACTCAAAGTGACACTTATTAACAAGGAAATTCAAATGTCCTCCTTCTTACCAGTACAGGGAGAACCATTAGGTACCAAGCAGGAGCTGGGCACAGCCTACATTACAGCAGCAGCTCAGCAAATAAAGGGGAGCCACCGTTACCTGCAGAATTCCCAACAGGCCTTGGCTTCTAGCCAGCTGACTCAGCTGAGCTGCCCTGCCCGAAGCTGCAGTTTAGTCCTGGCTCCCAGGTGCTCCTCACATACCTGCACTGGTCATTGTTGCTGGGTATGTGGATTCAGTTATTGCTGCATTTCATGGGCAGCTTTTCTAAATACATTAAAACAAATTCAAGAGCTTTGTTTGTACTAGTCCAACACAAGCCATGCCCTTGAGCACTAGCATCACTCTCTGGATCTTCTGGAGGGAATGCTGTCTCCTGAGGGGGGAAAGGGAGTCAGGACTCCGGGGTTGTATTCCTGGCTCTGCCACAGGTTTCCTGTGTGAATTCCCCTGTCCGTGCCTCAACATTCCCATCTGTAAAATTGGTCAGCATGATTACCCCCATCTCCCAAGGTGCTTGTGTCTGTCAAACACTTGTTTGCTGAGCACTCACAGTTCTCACTGAAGTCAGTCCCCCTGCTCCCAGGCCCTAAGTGTTTGATTTTCAAATACCCTATAGAGTGAGAAGTAGGGTTATTCCTGGTAAATCCACTTCTTCTGCCCCGATATCTGGTCTGTGTGCATAACTGGGCAAACTACCAAGGCAGGAGAGTCAGTGCAGTGCCTTTCAGGGACACTAAGAACTAGATTTATAGCTCTCAGAGTTCATTTAATGTCACAGCCTGGAGTTCTCTGCAGCCAATTCACACAAATTAACAGGTGTGAATTAGTGTTTGTGGCTTAAACTTCTGCTGTGTGTCCCTGTTGTCATTTAGGCTTAGTCTTGCCTCTCTTATGGCTGCTGAACACACTTGGACCTCAGGTATAGAATGTGCAATGGCTGAATGCTGATTTTTGTAAAGCAATTCACGAGATAGGAGTGAATAGTTCCCAGCATCACACATCCCCAAGCCATCTTTTCTTTGGCATGTCTCTGTGGCTGTTGGGCTCTGTCCAAGTTCAGAGAGATCAGCTGCCTTTCCACAATGTTAGCTCCAGCATTCGTTCTCTTCCCTTCCTGCCTTCACTTTGGGACCCTCATGCTAATTTTTTTGGATGGTTTTGGAGTGTGACTTTGGTTGCAGGCTGGATGTGGTTTGCTTCGTAGCTCTGACTCCTGGGGGTCCTGAGCTCTGCCCCTTTGGGCTAGGGCTCTCTCCCATACTTCTCCCCTCCCCCCCCCAGTGTGATAACTTGGAGTGTGTAGCTTGACTTGTGCTTATTACACGTGTTCTCCCTGCATGCCAAATGGCAAAAGAGACGGACAGAAAATGTCTGTGGAGAATAATATTATCCTCTAAAGATTTCCTGAAGGGCCCCTCTCAATTCCTTATCCATTAAATCACACGTTAAAAGTTCTTTTTCATAGATACCATAAGCACCATTAATTTCCCTTCTGTGCTTTCCTGGGAAGCTCCCCAGTGAGTCCAACAATAACTGTTTATGTGCTTTCCCGGTCTGAAAATTCTTCCTTTTGTTTCTGGGATTTTTGATACTGACCCAAATGGGGCAGGATTTTCAGGGACTACTTGCTGAAGTTCTCTAATAACACGATGGCTCATGCCCTGTTAAACCCAAATCCTTGCCAACTCTGTGTATAAACTGGGATGCCTGATCTCGTATCTACTGCCAGCATGCTGTGCTAGGAAGCTGGCCCTAGGTAGAGAGGAGTTTAGGCACTGAGGTCTATTATCCGTCGCTGGCCATTAAACCCCAGGAATAGCTGCACGTAAGTAGTTAGGTTTAAAATGAAGGGTGCGTCTACACTGCAATTAACCATCCACGGCTGGTCCATGTTAGCTGACTTGGGCTGCGGGGTGGTAAAATTGTGGTTTACATGTGTAGGACCCTGTGAGGGGGGGAGGGTCCCAGAGGCCAGACTCCAGCCTGAGCCCGAGCCTGAACGTCTACACTGCCATTTTACAGCCGTGCATCCCGAGCTGATGTGGGCCAGCCCAGCCACAGGTGTTTAACTGCAGTGTAAACATAGACCACCTGAAACTGCATTACCCAGAAAAATGGAATCCTCCTGGCTCTGGATTTTTTCAGTTTCAAGAGAATTAATGCCTTGCACATTAGCCACTTAGGCTATTTCAGCCTTTCCAAACATCTCATTGAGTTTATAATGATAAATACCTTGGGGGGAAGGAGAGTGGGGAGGAGGGAATCTCTTTTACTGCCCTATTAAAGCAATGTGTCCCGTCTCTGCCCCCCGCCTCCCATTTGGAATTCTTGAATTATAAACTGGGCAGTCCCAGACAGTGCTGCTTTCTCCTATAGATGTTATGTTAGTGAAGTGCTCTTTAAATCTGCTGACATGATGCTCTTTTGGTGGGTGGGTGGGAGCGTTTAAAGCAACAGTGGTTTAGACCTCATGTTATTAACTGATTTCAACTTTGTTTCCTTGGGGTTGCCCTGGGCAGTCGCTGGCTGCATCTGCCTCAAGTCATGTTCCAAACCTTTGCAAGCATGTTCATCTTGGAGTTGTTTGGCTTAGACCTTTGTTCCAGAATAAAAAACCTAATATTTCCCTGCTCCGGGGGATTTGCATGATAGCCACAGTTTACAGGGAAAGATGCTAAATTAATGCCGCATTAAAGGACATAGGATGCCTATGGGAAGAAATTGAGCTGGAAAATGAAAGCTTCTCTCTCAAAATAAAGATGACTTGGTGAATTTGGAAGAGACATCTCAAAGCTCCTTCTTCTGCCATGTAGCCACCCATGTGGCACCTTCTCCGGGATGCAGACTAGTTTGACTCTCTGATTATGACGGAGAGAGGGGGATTTGTCTGGCATCCCCACAGATCTCCTCTGTTTCCCTATTCTCTCCTTTCTGAGCCTCCGCTTCCACTCCCAGTAACACCACAAGAGTTGCCCATATGCATGGGGAGGACACTTCCCCAGAAATAGTTATTAATGTCTTTGCAAAGCCTCCCTCTCCCATCCCCCTGGGGAATGGATTGGAGAGACACATTTCAATGAGTGTGGATCCCACCCTCCCGCAGGTCTCCTGGGCAGACAGGAGGCAGGAGCCCCCCCCCCAGGTATTTAGGACATCGCTAGACATCTCCTGCTAGAATCCATATTTCAGATGCAGTTGTTTTCTCAGCAGATGGCTGCAGTGAGTACGCCTATTTTTATGCCTTTTCTGCTGGCTGGTTTGTTAATTAAGAGGAACAAAGCCACGCACAATGAGATGGAGTTTATAAAATCAGGCAGAATGGTGAATAATTTAATGTTTGCTTTTCAGAATAGAGGCAATGTTAGGGAGTTTAAAATATTAATAAGAAACATTTTATTCACAACATGAATTACTCTATAGCTGTATGATTTTTTTAATTCCTTTTTAATGCATCTGGGGCTTTACTTTGTAGTTGGTATCTAGCATATGGCACGAACGAAGAAGTCCTGCACACAAAGCTGCAGCAGATCACTGAGTTACCAGAAAAAAACCTAAGTATGATTAGCAATGAATAGGGTTTATTAACAGCAGCAATGATTGGAGGCGATACAGAGGTGGAATTGTGTGGGTGGCTCTGATTGTTAACAAAAACAATCTGACTTTTCCCAGCTTGTTGGGAAGCAGAAGGCCCAGGAGCAGAACTGCTGTTGGTCACTGGTAGGAATATGTCCTAAGTTCAAGATGTGGAGGGTCTTTATTTAAATTACGCAAAGCTAAAAAGGCCCAGACCCTAGGCCCCCTGCACAAGTTAGGAGAGCAACACTGACGATTAAAGAGCAGGCTGCTCTCCAGAAGCCAACAAAACTTGACCTCTTACAAAGCACAAAAATATTTGTCCTGTGACTATAGGTTAACAGGCCGTTTGACAGTGATGGTCCCTTACAATCTGTGCTAACTTCTTATGCTAAACTATCTGTTTGACCTTGTATTTAGCTGTGAGTACCTTTCCCAGATCGAAGGAGAGCTCTGTGTAGGTATAAAGCTTGTCTCTCTCACCAACAGAAGTTGGGCCAATAAAAGCGATTACCTCACCCTTCTTGTCTCTCTAAAAGTATTACAGGCATGCAATAGCCACTAAACATGGTGGAGGTGGGCATTTTTCCAGCTGTTCCAGTTACTACAGCTGAAACTGTGTGTATGTGTCTTTGTCTTTGTCTTTGCAAGGCTGGCAAAAAACTATCATGGTTTCACCTAGAATATTTCTGTTTTTTCTCTCTTGTTGAAAGACTCTTTGTAGGTAAAAATAGTTTCTCCCTCCCACCCTCATCCCTTAGCAACTATTGCACTTGAATTTTTGCCATCATAGAAAATGGCTCTGAGGGAAATGGTAGCCAGGTGTAATTTGCAAGATGCGGTATAAGGAAGTGCAGAACCGGCAGTAATCCTGTCATATTAACTATTGGTTTCAGAGTAGCAGCCGTGTTAGTCTGTATTCACAAAAAGAAAAGGAGTACTTGTGGCACCTTAGAGACTAAAAAATTTATTTGAGCATAAGCTTTCGTGAGCTACAGCTCACTCAATGCATCTGATGAAGTGAGCTGTAGCTCACGAAAGCTTATGCTCAAATAAATTTGTTAGTCTCTAAGGTGCCACATATTAACTATTGTTTTCTGAACTACCACAGGGGGGCAGCAGGCTTCATGCCATTCCTGTTGTTCCTGAACTGTAGCTTTTAGTGTCTTTGGTGGGATGGGACCCTTTAATTGCTGACACCTGAAGTTTTCGAATACAGCTCCACACCAGAGACTCTGGTGCAAAGGCAATGCCAGCAAGACGCATGTTGCAGGAATTAGACGGAATCTAAGAGTTGTTCTCTACCTGTTGTTGCGATTGCCTGACAGACCATACCGGATGCAGAGTTAGCAGCCGTGGCAGATGCAGGCACACCGGTGCTGCTTCAGGCCACACCTGGACACCCACCTGCAGAGCTGTCACAGGTCTGCTTCTCTGGCTTCATGCTCTCATTGGGTCTTTAATTTCAAACACAGCAGAATCCTCCCGCTCCCTCCCCAGCACTACACAGGGGCTAGCATCTCAGAAAAAGAGTTGCCAAAACTTGAGGGCTCAGGATGAGCCCGATGTTTAGCTTCAGTAATAGGTCATCCTCTGTTTCAGGTCTCAGTTGAGCTGTGGGAATGATGAAGCGGACCCTGGTGTCTATGAAAGTCCCAAACGGTCCCTTTTCATTCTGGGCCTTGAAAAGGATTCCAACCTCTGCATTCATTCATGCTGCTCCCACCCAGGGAATTAGGCCTGTTCTGTCACTGTGTTCTGAAACCTTAATAAAGTTTGTTATCCTCTTTCCCCATTGCTGGAGTGAATTTGCTCCACCCTCTTTACATATGGATAATTCAATATCCTCCGAAAGGTCAATGGGCAGAGCTTGTATATTTACTTGGAGAATTTGTTCTTAAAATGTCAAATAACAACGTCTAGTCAGATTAGAAGCAAATGACAAGTGACCTGTGCAAAGAGAGTGCACGCGCGTGCAAACAGCGGCTCCCTGGCTTGCTTTTGCTGGTGGCACATGTTGAGGCTGCTCCGGCCTGTGACAGCTGTTTAAATAGAGGCTGAAAGGACCAGGAGCCAGTCAACATGAATAATTCATCAGCAGGACTTTTCTCAGCAGAGATTAATGAGCTACATAATAAATCCAACATTTCGCAGCTACTTAAGTTTGCTTTCCAGGGACTTGTTCCTCTCACCGGAATGCCCTGTAGGATAGTCAGGCTCTAGCAAGCTCCCAAAATCTGGGGAGAAGGAAGACAACATAGAACTAGCTAATTTCCCAGGCAGTTTTTCCTCAACAAGGTTCCTTTCAGGCTGTCAGCTCAGCCCTGCCATCCCCTGGGCCAGCTAATGGAGGGGTTGTGAGAGACTCTTGCTCTGATTAACAAAAAGTAAAATCTGCCTGGCTTTAGCGATTGGGGATTTGTGTTTGAATTACCTGGCAGGATATAAATGAGGAAGCCAGAACTGACCTAGGAAGACGGACAGAATCCATGAAAACAGGGCACCCTTTCACATCTCTTTCTGACCTTCCCCAGGCCCCCATTTCCTGTCAATGAGCCATGGGGGAGGGGGGCCCTCTGGAGCCAGAGACATCCTAGGTGTGCTCATGTACATAAGAATGCTGGGAGCTCCCCAGAGGAAGGATGCTACAGAAGGGCAAAATAAAGTGTCAGTCCAGTGATTACAATTCACAGCGCTTCTGTTGTGAGACAGGAGGATTCTGGTCTCAGCTTTCCAGAGGAGGACACTGGGGAACAAGGATGAAGCATCTTGCCAAAGGCCACCCATGGTGTTGGTGGTCGAGTTGGTATAGAACCCAGGAGACCTGACCCCCAATCCCTTGCTCCAGCCTCCCAGATACGGATGCTTCCTCTGACTGTGAGGGAGGGAATGTAAATGCCCAGCTCAGTGGGTGTGATGGAAAATGGGAGCAAACCAGAACTAGGGAAACAGCGAACTCCACTCCTTTGGGGTCTGACCGCTGAGACGGATTATTGCTGCTTTTTTTTGGTGACTACTGAGGATGGGGGAAAAGGAACATCAAAGAGTTTGTGTCCCTGATTCGGGGCCATGGTTCGGCCTCTTCGTTGCTCCAGCAGCAGAAAGGGGACAGGTGCAAGCAGTGTCCCCAGTGGGGATTGTGTCCCTTTGTTGTGAACAGCCACCTGCAGACCAAAAGTTCCTCGAAGTTCATTTCAGAGGATAAATCAGTGTAAACTCTCTTCTCTGCTCTTGCTTTGCGGCTTAAAGGGGTGGAATGCAATGCTCTGCTCCTTAGGCGTTTCCAGGACCCAGATCTTAGAATGAACAGCCTAATGGCTGGGGGAAGGTGGGAGGTATTGGCAGCCCAACAAGCTACAGCCCACCGCGAAAGAGACTTTATATCAGGAGGAACACGCCAAGGACGGAAAACATTTCCCCTCTCCTGTCAGAGCAATCAGTACTGCCTCAGGGGAGAGTTGGGTTTCTCATTAATCTGGGACAAAAAAGGAGTTTCAATGGACATTTGTATCCAATGTACTAGAGATGGATTTTTAGTGCTGAACTATTTAGCAAAGTGGTTGGCATCCCCTGGGCTTCTCCAGCCCAATCAGCCCATTCCCCAGTTCCTGATAAATCAGCAAAAAATACATCAGTGGGGAGGCGAGGCTTGGAGTCTAAAGCCTCTATCCCACAGCGGGTGCCCTGTCCCTGACCCAGCTCCCTGTGCAAGTGTAGCCATGCCCGTAGAGTCGGGTTGTCACACGGGACTATCTGGCCAAATAAAGAGCCTGATTTTCATGTCACTTGAGCAGGAGCTGAGCTCCTGGGTGATTACTGGAGAGAAGCTGTCTGCGTATCAAACTCTGCCCCATGTCTGATGTTCGGTGAATGCCAGGCCATGCTATGCTGAGTTATGTCCAGGCAGAGATTTGATCTCTCTTTATTATCTAACGGGCTGGAAGGGCCTGACCTCGGGCTCTGCTCAGATTTCCTCTTCTAGTGTGAAGCTGACTAATGGGAGTGTTGGTATTTAGTCATACTTCCCATGGAGTGTGAAGCATTCCAATTGTCTGCCCAGGGGCCCAGTTACTGGCTATTATCAACACAACAGGAGGCTAATGGGGCAATAAACAGCTGAACTCTGGTCTCCTTCATCTACTCTACATTCACAAAGCATCCCTCAAGCCTAAGCAAAAGGTTTGCAGTGAAGAGATGCCAGTGGGCTGTAGCTGAAAATACCTTCCTGCTCTGATAGCTTGCCAGAGAGTTTTGCTCTAAGGTTAGCAACAACCTGTAGCAGCTGATGGTCTGTGCATTGGTGAGTTTTGTACTTATTTCCCAAATGACTGGAGCTTTCTCTTGATAAGCCTTGAACTCCAGCTAGTCATTCATCATGGTAAATGGCAAGACACCTGCTCTTGCCTGCGTCCCCATAGCAATAATGTATGTTGCCCCAATGAAGGGGGTGCATCTTTCCCATAAATACTGCTAGCACAGATGGTTCCTGGAAATCTAATAGCAGTCATGTTCCCTTCAATTCATGGGCGATTGCAAGGCATACGCTTTTGGAAAAGAACCCCAGGCCTCCCAGTGGAGACAGCCTTGTTCTCAGATCTCAGCTCTGCTAACACCCAGCTTCTGGTGGAGTTTTATCATTTCTTTGGCCATAACAGTCACTTCAAGGAAACCGAGGCATGAGTTAATTTATATTGTCTGTATTTTGTGGGCCAGATTTCCAAAGGGAAAGTGAAAAGGTCTAAAAAACCTCACTACCGGAGATGAAAACCAGGAGCTGTGACCCTGTGGGGCTGAACTACGGTACAAGTATCTAGGGAAGCAAAATGCTTTCAGGGGATTGTGCAAATGGACCTTTGTGTCCATTGGTATCTGTTTTGAACGCACGAATATGGGCTCCTGACTCTGGGATGCACCTTGCTCCTGGATGTGCTGCACTGTATCCCATGTTATTCCAGTGCTGGAGGTTGCCAGTTATGGAGTGATTTTCTGATAGACCAGTGTCCTCTGGAGACCCCAGGAGACTCATTTGCACCTGTGACCATGCAGCCCTATAATACTGTCTGACTGTAGGAGCCGTGTTAGTCTGTATTCGCAAAAAGAAAAGGAGTACTTGTGGCACCTTAGAGACTAACAAATTTATTAGAGCATAAGCTTTCGTGAGCTACAGCTCACCCGAATGCATCCGATGAAGTGAGCTGTAGCTCAGGAAAGCTTATGCTCTAATAAATTTGTTAGTCTCTAAGGTGCCACAAGTACTCCTTTTCTTTTTGTCTGACTGTAGTGAGAGTTCACAAACTCTGACGGGCAGAAGGTTCCAGGAAGTTGTGTGATATAAACCCCAGTCCCACTTAGTCTCCCTCCTAAACAGCCCAGCATAGACTGACTAGCCACTAATTTTTCTGCTGGCAAGAAAACGGTGCTCACTTAACCCAATGGACTCAGGGAAAATTCCCCTCCCAGCTCTGCACTGCAGAACGCTACTCCAATACCCTGCTTTCCAAACACTGGCAGAATTCCTGGTGACAGTCAATGAGGGGATGTGTGCGTAGCAAGAAGGGAATGCTGGAGCTAAAATACAGAGCTGGAAGGAGAACCGCTCCCAGTATAGACATTCAATGCAAGTCCACAGAGCTAAGCTGGCTGGCTGGAGACCCCCTTAGGGCGACTGGGGGGGGATCTGGCTCAGGGTGCTTGCGTTCCACACTTAATAAGGTCCTTTTTTAGCAAAGAGCCTGTTTATGTTGCCTGGACTAATTGACCAGACAGATCCCTGTGTGTTAGCTACAAAACAATTATGCAGCAGCAAAGAGGGTCCCAGAGTCCTGTAGTTTTTGCTGTCTTCATGTTTAAAACCAGTTGCCAAAAAGTTAAAGCAGCTTCCTCCTGTTTTAATGCAAAAGATTTTGGCTGTAACAAAAAACACTTTTTTTTTAGAAACGTTACCCTTTGAACGTGCCTTCGGATGACTTTTCCTGGGCTCTGCCAGGCCACGCCTGACAGGGTCAGTACTTTTAACCAAAACGGAACAGCCTAATGAAATTAACAAAACAACTAAGGTTACAAATTCAGCTGTGCCCCCCCTAATGTATTTCTGCCTGTTTCATCAGCTCTTGACCTATCCGGTTGTAAATGCAGGCAGCCAGGCCAGGATCTAAGCAAGCCCCAGGGGATGTGACCAGCTGACTGAATAATATATCAGGAAGAGCTGATTTCCTCTGCTCCATGTTTATACTCTGAATCCTGACAGTTCCTGCACATTTAGTGCAGGGCAGAGCCCCAGGGTTTGTAAAATTGCAGACAGGGCACTGGCCAGACAGTGGCTGGAAGGCCACTAAAGGCAGATGCAGTTGAGTTTATTTCATGCCTTTTAAGTGCTCTGTGGAAACTTCTTGCCTTCTAAAGGAGCTAGTTCAGGGCCTATTTTATCAGCACAGGATTACGGTGCAGTGGAATTACCTGGGCAGCAGCAACTAGTGGGAGTCTTGTGACTAACCCTGGGCCTCTGTCTCCTCGTGGCTGGTCAGTAGTCCTAGGGAGGGACTTGTACTTCAGGATCTTATTGCTCAAATAAAACCCAGTCCTCCTCTGCCGTCTCACTTCTTGGCCACAAAGCAGGTGCTTGCGAGCTGGGCGGGAGGGTCTTGCTGTGTTCAATACCCCGGTTTTATGGTAGAAGAGGGAGATTTCTCTCCTCCCTTCCAGCCTCTTGTCTCAGCAGAGAGAGAGAACAAAGGCGGTTCTGTGCACGGTGTGTGTGTGTCAGGCAGATGCCAACTATCCCTTTATTACAACACAACTTAGGCTAATGTGGAGTGACACCTATTGTGTCAAAGGGTTTGTCTGTGAAACTGTCTGCCCAAAAGCTGACGCCCTTTGTGCTGCATTCAAAAGTGATCTGTCACTGGGGCACATTTGTATTTTACTACCGTGACCAAAAAGAAATGGGTAGTAATGGGTTGTTGATACTGTTCCTCAAGGGCCCAATTCTGCCACAGCTCTGCGCATGGAAGTCTCCCTGAGATGTCTCTGCATGGCGCGGCTGCACGGTCAGACTCTATAATCAGGGCGCTATTTTTCTGGGGAGAGTGGTGGGGGAGCCCAGCCTTCTGGGGCGATGGTATTAGTGATCTGCTTGTTTCTTCTCTCTGCTTTTTCAGCACCAGCTCTTATCACTGACATCCACACAGATACAATTGAACAGAAGAGCATTTCCTTGTCATGGCAGGAGCCGGGCTTCCCAAGTGCCAGTAACACTGAATACGAAATCAAGTACTATGAAAAGGTAGATCCTTGTTTCCCATCTTTTCAGTGACATGCCAAAAACTCCAAATGAGAGGTTCCCCTGCTTCCCAGCCAGATTTGTGATACATAGAGCTGTCCTTACCAATGCTGTCTGCATGATGTTTGCTGTGACCCCCTTGCTTTGTAAATCCTCAGTAATGGAAAATGTACAAGGGGTGTGTGTGTGTGTGTGTGGTGCATGGCATTGTTAAGACTTTACTGGCATGAGTTTGGGATGCTCCTGCTACTTACAAGTTCCACGTTCCCCAAATCACCACCATGCAATTTGGTTATGCTTTAAATTATTTTAGCTATTTTTAGAGTTTATTTTAATTGGTTTTTTTCTGTCTCCACCTGTGAAGTCAGGTTGCATCAGCACTGCAAGTCCTAATATAAAAACCTCCAGGAAGAAAGAGTAGAACTAATCATTTTTAGAGGTTTTTAACAGCTTTTCCTTAAGTGCATTAGAATTCTGAGACTTGGGAGCTTGCAAACCAGCTGAGTTCAATACAAGTGCTTACTCCCTTTGGATGAGGGGCATTCCCAGAACTGCAGCAGGATGAGGCTTATATTTTTGGCACTGACGGATCACAAAATACTGAACCTTAAAACTTCAGTGAGTTCAGGACTGATTATTACCAGTCCTGGATTTTAGAGCAATGATTCGTGAATGAAATTCACACTGGAGGGGAATGAAGCAAACGTTTTTGTGATTGTATTTTAAATTTAAAAATGGCCACTGTTTGATAGCTGTTGCAAGGTTTGAGAATGTTAGAAGTAAAACTAGTGAGCAGACAGCAGGGGAATATGTAGTAGTGGTAATGAGAGTGGTCCATTTCAAACAGTTGACAAAAAGGTGTGAGTAACAGTAGGGGGAAATTAGTATGGGGGAAATTAGGTTTAGTTTTTATAATGACCCAACCACTCCCAGTCTTTATTCAGGCCTAATTTGACAGTGTCCAGTTTGCAAATTAATTCTAGTTCTGCAGTTTAATGTTGGAGTCTGTTTTTGAAGTTTTTTTGTTGAAGAATTGGTATATGCCAATGTGATATATGCCATCATGTGCCAGCAATGCCCCTCTGCCATGTACATTAGCCAAACTGGACAGTCTCTACGCAAAAGAATAAATGGACACAAATCTGACATCAGGAATTAAAACATTTAAAAACCAGTAGGAGAACACTGCAATCTCCCTGGTCACTCAATACAGACCTAAAAGTGGCAATTCTTCAACAAAAAAACTTCAAAAACAGACTCCAGAAACTGCAGAACTGGAATTAATTTGCAGACCTTTTTTTTTTAAAAGGTGTAGTGACATGCTGAAATTCTTTCCCTTGAAACATATGAGTCTGAAATCGATTCACATTAACTTGCTCTTTAATATCTGATAGTTTCCAAGAGAGGAATTTGTTGTGAGGTCAGGTGCTGAAATATAATATGATAATTTCTTAGCAAAAATTGTATCGCCACGAGATTTGGAGCATATGTGAAATAACAATCCATTGCCTCTGAACTTGGTAAGTAAGTTTAACTCTACAGTTTAGCAATTGCTCACATGTAAACAAATCAATATTTGAGTTGACTCCAGAAAACTGACTTGATACCTAGTCCTTGTATTTAAGGACTCAGTTTTTTCCTGATTGTCTACACAAAGGGCTCTGAGAAAAAAAACCCTCAAATAGATAGCATGTTGCACAACAACATATACAGACCCTGGAGAAATGTAATTAACTATATCCAGGCTGTGGCATTAATGCTAGAAACTAGGGTTTGAGAAATTTGTTAAGGTTAGTTATTTGGCATAAATAGTGTGCGAGAAACCCAGGCTTGAGCTCTGCTAAACCTTTGACACAAAGTACAGCTGTATTAATTCTGGAACCCACAGACTGCAGTAAAACCTGGCCTCAAATAACTTCTACCTGAGCTTTGGGTGAAAAGAGTCTAACCTGTTTGCCAAGCAATTTGTTCCAAAATGTCATTGTTACCTCCCATAACAGCAGTAATCCATTAATCATCAGCATCTAACGTCCCAGCTTTAACAGTGTGTTTCCCCACATCTCACTCATGCCTGCACACACAGCCCCAACTGGCTGGGAATGCCTCCTTCCTGCCTTGAAATAGCGAACAAGGCAGTGAAAATCCTTCTGTTTTCACCTTGCTACCTACTATTGCTATTACTTACTTTACAACACCCAAAAACGTATGAGGCACCTCACAGAAAACCCTTAAGTTTAGTTCCTGCTCCAGGGTGCTCCAGTCTAATTGATGGGAATGTCACAAACACACCCTAACGCGGGGGGCAAGGAAAGATGTAGGTTCTGGACAGGGGCATTGGAACAATTTGTGTAGTGGGGGTGCTGAGAGCCATTGAACCAGACTAAACCTGTATATGAGTCGGGGTGGGAACCGGCCAATGGGAGCTGTGGGGGCAGTGCCTGCAGGCGAGAGCAACGTGTGGAGCCTCCTGCCCCCCCTCGCCCCGCCCCACCCCGCCTAGGAACCAGACCTGCTGGCTGATTCCGGGGTGCAGCATGGTGCCAGGACAGGCAGGGGGCCTGCCTTAGACCCTCTGCGCCGCTGACTGGGAGCTGCCCAAGATAAGCCCGAGCCCCAACCCCCTGCTCCAGCCCTGAGCCCCCCCCCGCCAAACCTGGAGCCTCCTCTTGCTCCCCAAGCCCCTCATCACTGATCCCAGCCCTGAGCCCCCTCTCATCCCCTGAACCCCTCATCCCTGGCCCCAGCCCAGAGCCCTTACCCCCTTCTGCACCCCAACCCTCTGCCTCAACGTGCACTCTGAATCCTTCGGCCCCACCTCTCCAGCCTGGAGCCCCCTCCTGCACCCCAAGCCCCTCATCCCTGACCCCAACCAAGAGCCCGCCCCCCCACCCCAGCCCAGTGAAAGTGAGCGAGGGTGGGGAGAAGCAAGCCACCAAGGGAGGGGGAATGTAGTGAGTGGGGGTGGGGCCTTGGGGAAGGGGTGGGGCTAGGGTGTTCGGGTTTTGTGCGATTAGAAAGTTGGCAACCCTATAGATGATGGAAATCACTTCAAGCCAGGGGGTGCAGCACCTATGGGATGCTACGCATGTCTGGATGGTTTGAGTGGTTTGTTAAGCGTAAGCTCCTTCTCTGGTGATGCTGTGCGAGTGATTGGATTGAGGAGAGTGGAGGCTTTGGGAGGAGCTTTCCTAACCTGAGGTGCTGCCTGGGAGAAGCATGAATATACCCAGGGGCCTGAGACTTTGAGATTCCCAATGGAGAATGTCATCTGCCTGTGGCAACATGTGCCTGCTGTAGGCCTGTAGAGGCTGCATCTCTGGAGCCCATGGAAAGTGTGTCTTTAAGTACAAGGAATACAGCAAAGCCCTCAGAACTGCCATTCTGCCACACTGAGACCCATGGCCTTAGGCAGTGCTGCAGCCGAGCTCTTCAGTTCAGGGCTGCCATGCAGACGCAGCTTCCGCCTCCAACTCTGACATTTGTCAGCTGCTGCTTGAAAGGTTCTGTCTGTCCCTGTCATAACAAGGCAGAAATCTGGAGCTAGCTGGGTAGGTAAATCACATTCGAGGGACTGGAATCACTAGAGAATGTGCCTGCCAGCTTTGATTACTCCAAGTGTGCTAATACATGTTTATTTAGTCTTGAGACACAGCCCACTGCTGGTGCCAAGAGCAGCCTGCATCCGGGAAGAGCTCTGCCCTCTGCATTCCAGGCTGTTCACAGAGCTCTCCAGCAGGGCTGCTCCAGTCAAACATACCTGGGAAGTGCCAGTGGATTTAATACCATCCCCCTGTCATGGCACTGGTTAGTAACAAAGAAATCAAGTTAGACTTTGCATTGCCATAATGAGAACAATTAACTTTGGATTGCAAAGATCCAATGTGCTGCCTTTGCATTAGCCATAATGAGAACAATTAACTATCCAAACTGCTTTCCCTCTGGCCAAAGAGTAGAGCATGCAGCACCCAAGGAGAGGGTGCAGTACTCTTTATGCTGACACTGTGCGACTTCCATCCTGGGCAGGAGAGGCTGGGTGAGCGCATTGCAGGGCCACGGCCGCTCCAGACCAGCTCAGCTAAAGCATTTCTAAGTGGATGTGTCTTTGCTGTAGTTGGTGCCGTGGCCGAGAGATTTCCCCCTGATGCTGTTTGCTGGAGCAGTTTAAAATGCTGTGTTCTCTCTAGGAAACCTGGTTTGTGTGCCAGGCCCTAGTCCACTCTGTAGAATCGGGAGGAAGGGCTTAGATCTACCTGTCCGGCGGCTTTCCACTGGCTGTCAGCTGATGGCCCAGCTGGAGTGTGGTAGGATTCTGGCATGGAGATGGTGATCTGGTGCACAGAGGCCTTGTTGGTCGGGGTAACCCAGGTCTCCCCTAGACCACCTGCGTGTAGAACAGCATTCAGAGCTGGCTCCAGTTTGTGGAGAGGGCCCTCTCCAGATGTCCTGGTGGTGGCAGCTGTTCAGATTCCAAACGGTGGACGTGTTCTCCTCCTGAGTAGTGCAGTGGGTACAAGTGCTCCACTGAGGCGGATTCTGTTGGGCACTGTCTCCTCTGTCCCTCACACCTCCACCCTGCTCATTGCTTTTTAGGGTTCTCCTGGGCTCTGGCCCAGCTGCAGCCAGAGCCCTCTTTGGGGCTGTGGCCCCCGTTTGGTGCCTTTCACTGAGAACCTGCTTATTGCTCAGCCTCAGCCCCCCCCCCTCCCGCCAGAGGCTGAAGGTCCCTTCTCCTCTCCTTGGCTTGTAGCAAACTCCCAGGGCCAGGGACATGCAGCAGGTCCTGTTCAGTTTAAATCAACCCCTCTCTGCAGACCCAACTGCAAATTCTCACCCACTGTCCCAGCCTGAAAGCTCCCTTTGTTACAGAGAGAGCTTAAAGAGATGGCCATGCTGCTGCCAGGATGCACTAACTTGCCTCTGTCCTAACCTGCCTCTGCTCTCGCTCAGCCTGCTCTTTCCCCTTCCCCTGATTCCTCCAAGAGCCTCTCTGTTCGAGCCCTCCCCCCATTGAGCATGGGACTCTTGGCCCCTCAGGCGATTCATCCCCCCAACCTGCCCTGATGCATTTGGGGGTCATTTAGCACCTTCCAGCCTGTCCCTCCCTTCAAACTCTTCTCCTCTTCTCCAGCAACTTCCCAGGCCTGCTTTCAGGCAGTGCCGTTGCGCACCCGAATCCCCTCGATGAACTGGGCCGGTCGCTGGCTTGATTGTGTACTCAGTGCTTCCCCCAGCACACGCCACGCAACCGCTCCGAATGTCCTTCCATATCAGGGCTGCCCAGGGTACATTCACAACCACCCTCTGCCCGTCCTCTGGGGTTCTTTGGAGATGGTAACTCGGGCTGGGCTGGGGGACAGGAGTGCGCTGGCTGGTGTCTGAGTGCATGTGGTGTGTGAATGCACCCACTGCCCTTTGCTGGCTGGAATGCCAGGCCTGGTTAGCTGTTTATTTTCAGCCCTACCTGGTGGAACTACTTTTTGCTATATGGTGATTTAATATTAATCATGTCCTATAAGCAGTGCCACACTCAGGACCTCCTTGGAGGAGGAAGGGGAAGGGGCTTGGCGTGCACTCTCCCAGCGTGCAAGGTGGTGTGAAAGAAAATGTAAAGACGTGAATGGGAGAGGACAGCCCAGGAAGCTGGTGTCTCTCCTTTTATAGCCACCTGTTCCCTAGCCTCTCACCAGTCACATCCTCTAGTCCTCGCTGCGTTTGATTTGCCCTTCTTGTAATTTAATTTCAAAACCATTTCATTTTCGCTGATGGTCTAACGTTTGGCTAGTCAGCCCTGCTGGGACCCAAAGACACAGCAATAAGACAGGTTTCAGAGTAGCAGCCGTGTTAGTCTGTATTCGCAAAAAGAAAAGGAGTACTTGTGGCACCTTAGAGACTTGTTAGTCTCTAAGGTGCCACAAGTACTCCTTTTCTTTTAGCAATAAGACAGCTGCTCCACAGATCAGCTAGAGGACAGCTGTCAATCTCGTTAAATCTCCTGTGTTTCATTATTTCATAGGATCAAAGAGATCAAAGTTACTCGACCATGAAAACCGCGTCGACGGCCGTGACAGTCAGTAACCTCAGGCCTGGCACACTCTACGTCTTCCAGATCCGGACGGCGTCAGCCCAAGGTTATGGAAACTATAGTCCTGGCATCGAAGTGGAGACCTTGGGGGAACGTAAGTGCAGGCAGGCTGGTAGGGTGCGTATCAAACACAGAGCACACGTCAGGTGCGTTACTTTGAGCTGGAGCAGCTCTATGGCTCATGGTTCATGCTGGAGACTCAACTGAGTCTGTTCTGGGTATGGGCCTGTCCCCTAAGGAGGGAGTGGGCCCTTCTGTTGAGCGAGGGCCTGTTCCTTCCTTCCTAGGCCCTCGTTTTCTTCCAATGTCAGAGATCGATGTAGTGCCAAAGAGGGCTGCTGGCTTGACAGCCTTGCAGGCTGACACCCTCAGATTGTCCACAGAGCATGTGCAGCATTGACAAAGGCACCCACCTGCCCTGCCCTAGAGGGAGCCCCCTCGGCAGTAGGAGGGGAGAAGTTAACTGGACATCTCTGAGATTTCTACTGAGGCTGCCAAGGAGGATGCCCACTAGGGCCAATTGTGATTTGGTTTTTGTGACATTGACATCTGGATGGATCCCCCCAGTTCCATTCACAGGGGCCACCAAACAGCTGTCAGATGGGAACGGCTGTCGGTCGCTGCCTGCTGAACTGTGAAGGGCCCTGTACCTGTCTTTCTATCCTCTGAGCCACAAGTAATGCCACGGAAAAGATGGGTTGAGTGCACTATCGTCCAGCGAAAACAAAACCAGGGTCCTTCAGATCATTTCACATGGAGGCAGAGCTGGTCTCGAGCCTGTGTCCAGATCAGAGATGGTTGCTGTACCTCGCTAGGGCCCTGGTCTGTGGAGCACTTAGGGTTTTTGTCACTTTGTTGACTGAATCGGCTTCACTTGATTTTGTTGGGGTTTTTACCTTTTACAGCTTCCATTCAAACTTGTTGTCAAGAACATCTTATTTCACTATCTAAAGGAGGGGGTCAGGGAGATGGTAGGTTTCAGTTTAATAACCTGCCCTGGATAGAAATGAATGTCCAGAAATATCTGGCTCAGTATGAAGTTCTACAGATTGTGTTTAACAGAGCTTTAAATTGCATCCATTTACCACACGGAAATGTTTTCAGAATGAATTGAATCCAGTAAAAGTTGTCTATCGAATGTCCTATCTCAGACCTCTGTTCACCAGCGCAGGAGAGGAAAGTATTGAACTAGTGAGGGAGACCATTTGCAAGCTATAAATTTTAATGCGTCTCCCCCATAAACAGGACTATTTCCTTAACACCAGCTAATAGAATGAGGCGTCCGCCAAGGCTGAGAGCTAGAGGTTCCTCTGCTCACCCTGTCAACACTGGCCTTCACTCTGCCCACGCTGGCTCTGGCTGCCAGAATGGCCTCAGCACGTGAGTTGGAGAAATAACAATAAAAAGCAGCTTGGCGCCTGCAGAGAAAGTTTCTCAAAGTCTGTGCTAGAGGAACCTGAGCTGGTTCAGCAGGAGGAGGGGCCGAGCTCTGGGACAGGGAGATGCTCCAAGGGATCATGGCAAGGTTTGAGACTCAAGCGTGTTTACAGCCTTACCAAGGTGTGGCAAATCCTCTAGCTTTTCTCTAGCTGCCTTTGCTTTGGAAACAAGCTACCAGTCTCCTTGTGAAATCAGAGTTAAAAACCAGTCCTAGTGCTGCAGACCCTACGAAAATAGCATGTGGCTCTCCCTTGCTGCCTTTACACGAGCAGCTACTGTGACCCCTTGCTCTCAGGTCTGGCCTGACATCAGACAGGTCGTTTGCTGCTAACAAAAGGTCAGCATGAAAGTCACTTCCTGCATTTCAAATGCATCCTGGTGGAAATAAGAAAAGGAGTACTTGTGGCACCTTAGAGACTAACAAATTTATTTGAGCATAAGCTTTCATGAGCTACAGCTCACTTCATCTTGTGCTCAAATAAATTTGTTAGTCTCTAAAGTGCCATAAGTACTCCTTTTCTTTTTGCGAATACAGACTAACATGGCTGCTACTCTGAAACCTGGTGGAAATGTTTTCTCAGCTTAAGGGCAAGGTTGTGGCTTAGGCAAAGTTTTCAGACCATGTAACATCTGCAAACTGCCGGCTTAGTCTAGTGCACTGGGCTCTCAATTTTGTCATACTACTGTACCCCTTTCAGGAGTCTGATTTCTCTTGTGTACCCCCAAACTTCATCTCACTTAAAACCCACTTGCTTACAAATTCAGACATAAAAATACAGAAGTATCACAGCCCACTGTTACTGAAGACTGGGTGACTTTCTCATTATGTTTGTATACAATTTTAGTTTGTACTAACTTTGCTAGTGCTTTTTAAGTAGCCTGTTGTAAAAGTAGGCAAATATCTAGATGAGTTGCTGTACCTCCTGGAAGACCTTTGCATACCCCCGGAGCTATGTGTCCCTCTGGTTGAGAACCACTGGCCTAGGGCAAATGTGCAAGGGGAGGCTGTTTAAAAGTGACCTGCTTTGTCCCCTTTCTTGGTGCTTTATGATGCAGAAAAGCCTGCAAGATTTTTCACCCTACCTCAGTGTCTCTCTCTCTCTCTTGTTGTGTTTTTCCCTAGAAATACCTAGAGTTTTGTCCCCTTTTCAGGTTGTGTTTAAACACAACCTATCAAACACTGCCAGTGATGCAGGAAGTGCTGTCCGGTGCAGAAGCGCCCTGGAGCTTGGCGCTTTGGCAGGCTGGGAGTGGACACACACCATGACATTGCCAGGGCTCTGCACTTGGTGCTGGGTATTCCTGGTGCCATTGGTGCAGGAATGCAGCACAAGCCAAGACAGACTGATCTGGAGTTGTAACCATGGTGCTGGGTACGTGCGGAGGGGAATACAGACCTAACCCCTGTTTCGCTTCCCTCCTTGGCAGTGACTGTGGCTCCCAGTGAGCAGAACCCTATCATCATCATCGTCGTGGTTGCAATCACTGGGTTGATCGTGCTGGTTTCCATGGTGATTGGTGTGATGATCTGGAGGAGGTGAGCAGACTTCGTACCTCTTCCATTGTGCATATTGCTATAGACCAAGGATTTCTGGGGGCAGTTGCTGACTTGGTGTAGCTAATACTCCTAATGCTGCAGCTGGGATTCGGGGGACACTGGGATAGAGACACGTCTCTGTAGCAGCCAAGTTCTGCCCTGTGGACTGCATGTTTGGCTGCCTTAGGGTCGAATCCGCTCACAGACAGGGCCAACACAAGGCCTAGAACTGGCCTTCTGCACAGGGGTGAATGTCACCTTCCTGTTCCAGGCTTGGAATAGCCGGTGTTTGTGCCAGGGGATCAAGTGGGCTTACAGGGTTCGGTAGCTGAAAAATGCTTTGGCAAATCAAGTGTGAATCTGCCCGTGGCCAGGAGCGGCTGGTGGCATTCAGAGCTCCCCCAGGCACTGGCTAGCTAGTGTTCTGAGTGGTCCTCAGTCTACCAAGGCCCAGGCTGGGCTGTTGTCACGCACGTGAGTCACTTTCCCAAGGTCAGAGGGTTTTAGGGAACGGGCAGTGGGGAAAGCTTACCCAGAGCCATGTGTCTGCAGCCACAGTGGCGCTCAGTGAACTAATGATTTGTTAGTCTTTAAGGTGCCACAAGTACTCCTTTTCTTTTTGTGAACTAATGATGTGACTGTGACAATAGGCCTGGGTGGGAAGCGGGGGGAAATCTGGGAGACTTTGTTGGCTCCGGTGGATAACAACTAAACCCCCAGGATTCTCTGCATTGTTTGCAATGTGGCCACCATGCTGGCCAACTGGAGACCTTCAGAGAGAGCACGAGAGTCTCTGCACTCCTGACCGTGTCTTGGAACTGTACCAGACTTGCATCCTCTGTGGTTCGGGTCATGTGTCACTAGTGGGTCAGTGAAACTGTTCACTTTTCCAACTGGTAAATCAAGGATAGAAATTCCCTTAAGTTACCTTAGCATTTTTAAAATCTATATTTCTGTTAATCTTCCTAATCTGGGGCTTTTCTAAGGCTCAGGTGTTTGCTTTGGCTGGGTCTAACTCTGGAGTTGAAGGATGGGTGAAACCCAGACAGCTGGAGTTCCAAACTGCATTGGGAAGTATATGAAGCAGATAATTGTGCTATCTTCGGAGCCACTTGCTCCGATCTCCATTCCTCCTGCCAGAACTGCTAGATCAAGGGAAATGGTTCAGAGAGGCATCTGTATTCATCTGACAGATTGTTCAGTGTAACGATCTGTAATTTTTTACTTAAAAGATTAAATTGAGCCCCAAATGAGACTAATTTAAGTAAATAGAATAATAAAAAATTGAGTGAAGACTAGTGTGTTGTGTAACGACAGTGCTGGAGTGAGAGCAGGCCACAGTCACTCACTTCACCTCGGGAATCCCAGGTCCCTAGGCCCCTTGTTGGAGCAGCGGGGCTGCGGTGGGGCTCCAGAGTGGCAGGCCAAGCTCCAGTGCACAGAATGCCTGAGCTCCAAGAGCCAGGCTCACACAGGCAGCAAGAGTTCACTTGGCTCCTCCTTGCCCCGTAGCGGCCGTTTCCCCTGAACGCCCTGGGGTGGCAGAGGAGCAGCTCCAAGGGAGGGGAGGCTTGTTTCCTTTGTTTAGAGTTGCACAGTTTGCACATGCAGGCAGCCCTGGTGCAAGGCTCCGGGCCCCTGCTTTGTAGCTGGGGAAGTTCCTTCCTCCCTCCGGCGTGGAGCAGGTGTCAATGGGGGGGCTGAGGTGGGAAGTTGCCAGAGGAACAGCAGGGTGTGGTGTTGGCTTTGCTTTTAGTTTATGAACCAAATGGTCCTCTCCAAGACAGAAGCCACCCAGCATCTGGGGCAGCCTCACACTCCAGCTTGGTCCTCACTAGGGCCCTGCTCCCTTGGATGCCAGCAGGACTTTTGCCATTGCCTGCAGCCAGTGCAGCATCAGCCCAAGGAGGGTTTAGGCTGCTGACTGGTGGTCCATAGGAGCGCAGCAGAGCTGGCTTTGTGTCTATGCTAACAGGAGTCCCTGAAGGTCAGAGCAGGGATCTGACAGTCACACTACAAGTGCCATGTCTGAAATCCTGGTGACTTCGTTGCTTGCTGCATTGGGGCGAGTCCGTCCATCCCAGGGCGTTTGACTAGCATCTTTTCTGAAAAAAAGAAGGTGTCAGGCTGAGATTACAGGGGGATGGACACACGGGCAAATATCCTGCCTGCTGCAGAGTTTAGCTGCACCTGTCAGAGGATGTGGACATCTGAGTTATCCACATGACCGAGCTAGCAAATGCTCTGTGTGTCAGAATACCAGGCGTCTGGTGCCCATCGGCTTAAGGAGACCAGAGTGCTCTTCGTGTGGGCTGGAAATGACCTGGAGATGCTGCTCCGTCATTATCCCTGGGAGTTCAGAACTTGCCTTCATGTTGCTGCTCCAGATTTGACCTGCCCTTTGTTGGCTTCTACCCCAGCCCCGGATCAGCCTGGGCCCACTCTGCGTGGTTTGCCCCCAGCCATTTGCTTGTCTGCTGTGCTGCAGAGTAACCCCTAGGCTCTTCCACTCCCACAGCGGAAGATGCAACTCCACATCCAGTCCCTGCCACAGCAATTCTCTCCTGCTGGGGTTGGGATCACAGAGACCACAGTGGTTAAGTGTACAGGTTTGCTTGGTCCTGACCTCTGGCTCCTTTTGCTGGTGTATTTTGGGGGGTTGGACAGCACTCTCAGGCACTGGCATTTGGGGCTGTGTATCCAGTAGGAGATTCACACCCAAAGCCTAACGTGAATATTGCTTCTCATTGCAGACAGTGTGGGTACAGCAAAGCCAGCCAGGACGGAGACGAGGAGTTGTACTTCCATTGTAAGTGACATCTGGCCACTGTGCTGTCTGATTGCATGGTGAGCTCTGCATTTACTGTTATTAACAACCCTGCTCTCTGCAGAGCAGCCTGGAATCCTTCCTTTTGAAGTGCTGTCATCCCGTGTTAGCCCAGAGAAGGCCAGCTCAGCACAGCAAGGCTCTCCGGAGACAGCTGGCTTGACAGCTTCATAAGCCAGTGGCCGTCCTTCCTGCGCACAGAGCACTGGCTGCTCAGGGAGGTCACTGGCAAGCCACAGGAAATGGAAGTGCTTTCAGCTTTCTCGAGGGCATATGAATTATTCTGTCAGCTTTTCACACCCAGCTACGGGAGAGCGGGGGTTTGTTTTCTGGGGCATCTCTTGATTATCAAGCAGCGATAATTTTACAGACAACAGTTGTCAAAGGAAATGCAAATGTCAGAACTGACGAGTGTATTTGATTCCTGGCATATGCCGGTTAAGCACACACCTCCTCTTCTGCTCCCTGCAGCATCTGAGAGGCAGCAGAATCCGTACGCTTTCAGACAAGCCTTTGCTGCCGTCGTCCGCTTTTCAGGATCCTTGATTATTGCTGGGAGTTTTCCATACAAAGCAGGGAGAGATGAAGTGCAGCAGCTGGGGTTTCTTAGGCTACCTGTTAGTTATCTGGGTAGGGAGGGGGTTGCTCCTGGTGTGCTGATCCCAACCTCCGGTGCCATTACACACAGGCAGGACGCCAGAGGAACCGCATGCGTTATAACAGATTTCAGAGTATATCCGATGAAGTGAGCTATAGCTCACGAAAGCTTATGCTCAAATAAATTTGGTAGTCTCTAAGGTGCCACAAATATTCCTTTTCTTTCTTGCATGCGTTATATTTACTCTTTGGAATTTGTGCTCGGTAGACGTGGGATTGGCCTTCGCTGCTGATTTGGTTCCCCAATTGGAGCAGCACGCACAGCCCCCTGCCTGTTTGGAATATGCAGAAACTCAGTCAGTCTTTGCCCCTCTGGGTTGAGCAAGGCAAACCCCTGAGATCAGGGCACCCAGTGCTGTTGTGTTGGGAGCAGAGGCCCCAGGAGCAGCAGAGCCAACATGCTCCTGTCTTTGTTATTAGTTCTGGGAATTTAAAATGAAGGTTTACAGGAAACCTGAGAGTGGAAGCAACAGTCCCCACCCGCGCTGTGCAATGTTCTTTGTAATTGGGTTGCTCTCACTGCACTTCCCTCTCCTGGGCGCAGTCCAGGCAGCATCAATTACCATTTAGCAGATGGTAGTGGCTTGCGGGGGAGGTTTTGCAATCCATGCTGCTGATCATCGGGGCCTGGAACAGCTCGTGGTTATAATTATCCCTGCTGGAGGGCTTGGACTGTTCAGGTAGGCGAGGATTAACCTGGGAGGTGGATCTGCTTAGACTCTGAGGGGCGGCTCCTTGAGTTCAAGGGCTGTCATCTCTGTTTGAGCTGGGCTGTGTGAGAATGAGCAGAGGAAACGGTTCCCTTTTCTCTCTGTAGGAACTTGGTAGCATACTGATAGAGCCAAGTTTCTCATAGGTTTTAGCTAGTGCAGTGTCAGTCCCGAGAGGCAGGAGGTTCCTGCTGAGGCAGATCCGGGGAGAGGCAGCATGTCTGCTCCGTCAGTCCTGAAGCTGGAAGCAAAGCTCCTGCGTTCAGATCTAGAGACAGCACTCCCAACAATGCTCCCTGGCTTGTCCTAATGGCAGTTCTGACCAGCCCTCCAGCCCACATAGAGCAAACCTGACCTGTAGCTGGAGCTGGGTGTATCTCTAGAGGTGGTCTGGGGGCTAAAGCAATGAGGAGAGGAGCTCTGTGTATTGGCGCTGCGATATCGCTGGTGGTTCAGAATGGTGCTGTGTCAATATGGCTGTAGCCTGAATGGATAGCGCGTCCTGGGGAATGGAAGCCAGGTCCCGTGGCCTTAGTGATCGTTTCCATAGACGACCGTAACAGCTGCCTGCCTCACTTCATTTTGTTTCATTAACAGTCTACGGAGAGGAGAGGACAGTCTATTTGCCAAATGTAGTTTGGGCCTGTGAGATAGAGCAGAGCCTTACAAAGATCTCCCCAGTGCGGGAGGGGCTGGGAGCTGCGGAGCATATTGTAGGCTGCAGAGCTGCATGTTCTTTTCCAAATCACCTTGCTACGCAGACAGGAGAGTGCCTTCACAAGGGGCCCAAGCAGCACAGCTAGAGGACACAGGTTTGTAGGGTCCTAGGGAAGTTATTGTCGGCCTTTCATTAAGCTGAAGAGCTAATTACCTGTTTAAACAGCAATGTTTTTAGTTAAATTAAATCCAGAAAGATGCTGTTGCTCCAGTGCTGAGTCCAGCTCCTGCTGCTGCTCCCATCCTCTGCAGAGGCCTGCATCCTGGCGCTCTGAGTGCTACAGAATACTTGTGTTTTCTGTATTTACGTGGAGCACTGTGGTCAGCCGATATGTGGACGCTGCTCTGGTGTGACTGTGACTGGCTTTCTCCGAGCTGCTTTCTCAGATCCTAAAAGGGGACACGGTGTCCGAAAGGAAAGCTGAGGGCTTGGATTAGCTGCTGCAGTGTCCCTCAGTGTGGGCCCAATTCATGTCCTGAGCCCCAAAGTGCAGCTAAAGGCCAGGGAGTAAAGAGCAGCAGCAGCAGGAGTACTGGAGACAGTGAGGGGGCTGCAGCCTGGAGTGGGTGGGAGCTGGAGAGGGGTTTGCAGTGCTGGCAGGTAAAGAGAGGACAGAGCTCCTGCCGGTTCACACTCTGCTCCCTCTCTCTCAGTGGGGTCCCGGCTGGGCAGAGCTTCGCGGAGGTGACACACGGTTTTCTTCTCATACATACTGTGTTTGTTCCCCCACTTTCCTGTAGTTAAGATACCAACCAGGAGGACATATATTGACCCTGACACCTGTGAAGACCCCATGCAGGCCGTGCACCTCTTTGCCAAAGAGCTCGACAACTCGAGTATCAAAATCGAGCGGATCATTGGAACAGGCAAGTATTCTGGTTGGAGACGCTGCAGCGTGGCTCCCAGGGCGCTCTGCAGAGGGGCATCCCTGCTGGGCCTCAGGGACGCAGCGATCAGGCTGAAGAGGTGCACGTGTCCTCAGCCCATTGGATGGGCATTGGGTGTGGAAATCCAGCCTCACGGGGAGGGAGGGTGAATTCACAGCTGGGCTCCCAGGGCTCCAGGTTGCAATCCCAGGCTGAGACAGGATTTACAGGTGGAGCAGGGCATAGCTTACCTCCTAGCTCAGTTCTTCCCCAGCCTCTGCCATGGAGCCCAGCAAGTGCTGCTGGTGCCTGTCTGCAGCCTGACCCCCAGCTAGGAGCCAGGGCGAGTGCCGTGAGAGCTCACTACCCCTCTGGCAGGTGCTGACGGGCCTGCATTCTGAGTGACATTGCTCACCCCCCAAAAACCCTTCTGCACTCCCAGGTGATGAATCTCTCAGAGGTGAGGGAGCGTGGCCCAGCTCTGTGTAATCCCCAGCCTCTGTCTGGCCTCGGGGTTTGCCAGGCACAGAGCCCTGGTGCAGCTCTTGCCATTAGTTGGGACTTAAGCAAAACCGTAAATCCATTTTCTGAGCAGTATGTTGAGTCAGCAGCCAAGAGTTTTCTGTTTTAAAAAGCAGAGCTGTGTGTCTGACTGGCTGAGCTGTCAGGCTGCTGTCTGGCCCCCTCCTAGGGAGCCAGAGAGTATGAAACAGACACAGAAACTCGGCAGTATCTGAGACCCTGCCTGTTTCACCCTGGGACTAGAGTTCCTCCTGCTGACTGCAAGGAACAAGAGACAGAGAATTATTAATATTTTGGCTTGCAAACACTTTAGAGGTGTTTCAGAGTAGCAGCCGTGCTAGTCTGTATTCGCAAAAAGAAAAGGAGTACTCGTGGCACCTTAGAGACTAACAAATTTATTTGAGCATAAGCTTTTGTGAGCTACAGCTCACGAAAGCTTATGCTCAAATAAATTTGTTAGCCTCTAAGGTGCCACGAGTACTCCCTTTCACGTTAGAGGTGCTCAGACACTACAGGCATGGGGCCCTAGAAGCACCTGAATAGAGAGATCAAATGTCACTCGAGCCTTTTCTAGATGACAAAATGATCCTCCAAAACATTGTCCCCTGCAGGGACTTTGGGAGGCTGTGGATGTTACTGGGTTGTGCAGAAAAGGCTGGCTGAGGTGTGGATCTGACTAGCTGGATTCAGGGTCACAAGTCTGATACTTTGCATTCAGGGTTGCATCAGGTCATTGTTCCATGCAGCTGTAAGGAGCTGGTTCCAGAAGTGCTACTTCTCCATCTAATGCAACTCGTGAGATTTAGACAAGTCACTTGGGAATAGGCTCCTGTCAGAAATCAGCAGTGTCGCTCTCTGGGGCACGGGGACCCACTTAAACAAGCTTTTAACCAAGACCTTTTCCCTGCAAATGTGTTCCAAGGTGCTCTTCCCCCCCCAGGAGACTGAGCCATATCAACCTGTTCACAGCAGCTACTTAGCTAAAATCGATGCAGCTCCTGGCTCTGTAAGGTGTTGGAGCACTCCAAGAGATGACTCCTTGCATTATTGCAGGTGTATAAATACAACCCTCGGTTTTCTTTCCATGGTGAGGTTTCTGTGGGAGCTGCCATTTGCTAGGAAACAGATACCTGGTACTGACTGGGGTGGAGAGAATTGAACTGTGCCATGCACTTGGATGGTGGTCCTGGCAGGACCTCGCCAGCTGTAAGGCAGGTGTAAACACCTTACTTCCCCCATAGCCCTCACAGCCTTGTCTCCCGTGACCCCTTGCTGAGTTCTGGGGAATGAGGAGAAATGTAAGAACTCGCAGTGCATCCCACTTGGGCTCTGGATGTATTCAACTCCGCTCCTTCTGTTGGAGAGGAGGGTCTCACCTGAGACAGGCCTGGGAGGAAGGTGGAGAGTGGCTCCCTCGGAGGAGAAGTGAGTCTGTCTGCAGCATCAGTCAAACACGTCAGAGATTGTAAAGGAAGGAGGCACCACTGGGGTGGAGGCACAAGATCCCTGGGAATGACTAAAAGGATTGTGATTTTCACCTGCTCCCTTGAAGCCAGGAGGACAAGGGCCATGGTGCCGGTGAATTGCTGCTATGTGCGCTGAGAGGACCGTAGCGGGTACCAGTGTAGGAATGAATCTCAGCAGCCCGTTGTTACCGGCTCGGCTCTTTGTAGGATTCTGGGAGCCTCGTCAGGGTTCTTAAAGCCATTTACATAGTTCCTGTTACCAGCTTCATTAGGGATTTTCAGTCTCACTGTGGTCCTGGCCGGTTTTGTATGCTCGTAGCAGGGAGAAGCAGAGTGCAGTTGGTTAGTACTTTGTACATGAGCTTGATTTAGTGTCCCTGTTTACTTCCTCAGGCGGAGCATACAGTGATGTGAGCAGCATCTCATAGAGAACATCGGCAATTATCTGCTTCTTAGCAGGTTGACAGCGGCATAAAAACTTTTTATGAATATGTTAACTCTCAATGATTTATTGATTTTCATCGACTTTACGGTCTAAAACATCAAAGCAAATTAAAATCCCTGCAGCTTTAATTGCTAATGCAAGCCAGATCTGTGGAGGCCCTGGTATGCTGGGTGTCATTTTCCCAAAGAGAAGTTGCAGGGGAGTAGCTTAACTAGCAGCTTAAATATGAACATGGAAATAAAAGGTGATTGTCGGACAGTGGAGGGAAGAGGAATCTTAGTAGCTGTCAGGGTAGAGAAACTGGCCCAGTGATTCTGAACTTTTAGGAACAGATAATTAATGAGAAGGAAATCCAAGTAGAATAGGTCTTTTAAATAGGAGGAATGTAGAACGGTTTGTATTAGTCTCCCGGGTGACCTAGCCGGATATCTGTCTCTCAGATAAATAAAGCTCTTCATATCCATTGGCTTTTCCCTGTAAAACCAAAGTTGGTCTTTTCTTATTAGAATTTGTCACTTTGTGCTGCCATGATTGTGACTGCGACTGAGCAGAAAGTTCTGTCTCAAGTGCTGATGAACAATGCATGGCCCTGACTATACTTCATGTGGGCAGGAGGGAGTCACCAGAGAGCTGACATTTGGGGTGGTTTGGGAATGGAGAGAGTCAGACCCCAGCGAGGACTCTCTTGATCTCTACGAGATAATCTTCCATTTATGGAAAATCACTTCAAAAGTGCAGTGTGCACTCGGCTGGTGCATTAGGGGAATGGCCTAAGCCGCCAAAGAGAGGAATTTGCATCATGTGTTGTTGTATCTGCTAGTTGGCACTAAAGAGTGTCACGGTCTGTGTGTTCACAGCAGGTCATGATGCCCCCCAGAAGTGGGAGAAGATGGTAAACTGAGGCTAGGGTGAGAATTTTTAAAGGGACCTTAATCCACCTTCCTGTGTTGTGGGTGGATTTTTCCCCTGAGAGTTTCTGGCTGTACAGATCCCTGCTATGTGAGAGCAGAGCGCATCTGCCTGATTAGCCAGGTACTCTCACACCGGCTGCCCACACCCCAGGACCTGCTTCTTGGATCCCAGGTCACAGTGTTTGCAGGTCCAGAGGCAGAGGTCCTGTTAGGGGATGTGGGGCACAAGGAAACGCCACCAGAAGGGGAGCTGATTTTCTAGAAGAGCAGCGCTGCCCCTTGTTCTGTCAGAAATTTCAGCCCTGCGACCCATTGTGCAGCAGCAGATCTGTACAGCTCTCTTTTGCGCAGTGATATTCAAAGATTTGAGAAAGCCATAAATAAAATCAGCTGTAGCAATAGCTCCCATTTTCATAGCCTGTGAGTGACCAAGAGAGCAGCTAGCTCAGCTCCTAGAATGACAGTATGAAAACAGTCCCATATGGCATTCTTTTGGGATGTTAACACCCTCAAATGTCTAACCACAGGGATGCTAAATGTCCGCGCTCCTTCAGCTGGAGACACTCTAATTCCCGTCTCTCCTACGGCACAGGAGAGTTTGGAGAAGTCTGCCGGGGATGCTTGAAACTTCCCAGTAAGAGAGAGCTCCTGGTTGCCATCCAGACCCTTCGAGCTGGCTGCTCAGACAAGCAGAAGCGCGCCTTCCTGGCAGAGGCTAGCACCATGGGCCAGTTCGATCACTCCAATATCATCCGCCTGGAGGGCGTCATCACCAGAGGTAAGGCTTATTAACTCTGCATGTCATGGTATGCAAACTCATTGCGTTCCAAACAGACCAAGCTTTCCCTGCCTAGTGCTCCTGGCATGGATGGCGCCCACAGCATTGGTTTGAGCTAATCTGGGTTCAGGCAAGACATTTGTGTGAGCCTTCCCCTTTTTTACAGTTGCTCTGCCCCCCACTTCAACCCCAAACGGCACCACCATCTGTTGATTTGGTCCTACGTCTCTGTGGCACAATCCCACATGACTTCCTTTCTGTTCCAAATTGTGTGTGGTTTGGAGTTTTTTAAATGACAGGGCCAATTAATCTAGGACGACACTTGCCAAACCCATTGTGACTAGATCCTAGAGCTAGATTTGAATCCAGTCCTCATGCATGGAAAGCCTAATGTACTAGGTTCGCTGACCCCTGCATCCACTCCCTCACTTTCAGCTTGAAAAGGTTTTGGATTCCTGTTCCCCCTCTCTGAGAGAGGGCCGAATCCCAGAATACTGGCAGCTTGGTGCTGCGTTGTGGGGAGAGAATCCCACGCTTCACTCACTATCCTTGCAGTTTTAACACTGTGCGATTCTCAGAGTGAAGGCAAGAAAATACAGTGAATGGTCACACAGCCCCCTTCATCCAGGGCACCCGAAGCCCTCCACAAAGACAGGCATGTATTGTCAAGGCTGCCTGTTGGGGAAACTGAGGCATGGGGAGGGGCGAGGACTTGACAACACAGACTGTGCCTATACTAGACTGTTTGGCCAGCTATTTCCAAACACATTAGCACCGGTTAATCACCACTGTGGTACCAAGGCTGGGAGTGCTTGGCTGCTGACTTTTGTATCCCCTGCTTAGAGTAGGCCTGCATGATGTGGTGGTGAGAATGCCAGTGGCTGCCGGTGCTTTGGCTACAGCTAATGGTAATAACAACAGGAAATGTTGAGGCCAAAATAGAACCACAGACCAGGAGCCTGTGTCAGAGCTACAATGGAGGCCAAGTGTCCAGGCACCTGCTCACCGTCTGCAGAATCACTAAATGGAGATATTCAGGACCAGAGAGATGTGTGTTACATGAGACTTTATGCTCAACACACGTATGGGACCGCTGTAAAAACATCCTATCCACACACAGCAGTAATGACATGTTTGCTTCAGCTTACGACACAATTCCAAGTCCTGGGTAACTCAGAGCATTTGTGGGCTGATAATGATGCAAGTTGGGCAGCGTAAGGGAGATGTGCACAGACAGTTGCGCTGTGATTGCATGGCACTTACTCTGATCAATAGATACAAAGTGATTCGGTATTGTTATACGGTTACTAGTGCCCAAGAAAATGAAGCGATACGCTCCCTGATCTGATTTTTGTGGCAACAATGCGGCCTCATTTACTTGGTAATTTAAAAGCAATAGAAAGTGATTGTCCTGTGGAAAAGCAGGAAGAATGCTGATTGTTTTCTTAATTACCCACCATGGAGTTTGGGTCATTAATGCAGGAGTCTCACCTTTGAACTAATCCAGTAATATGCTCGAGCAGTTGTTTAGCAATGTGATTATCTGGTGGTGGAGATGCTGTATAGTTGCCCTCTGGAAGCCAAACGTTTGCTTGTGTTGGTTTTTATTATTTTATGGTTCTGATGTTGTTTAATAGAATTTTTACAGCTAGATTAATAAAGCCAGGGAGCCAAACTGGGTTAGCAGCAAAACCCAACTCTTATCATAAAAGCAAATTAAAATGAGGGTTTTGTCAGCAAACAGATGAGTGTGTGGTTGCTGTCTGTCCCTGTGGGAGTGTGTGTCCTCTATGAATCTGAGGAAGGTGTAGTTAGAGATCCACATAAATACGGAGAAACATGAACACGCATGTTGTTAACCGTGCTATTTATAACACAGGGGATCAGCTTCTGTTTTAACATAGGGCCCGTTCCAACTACCCTCCCTCATGTTGAGTAATACTTTTCTCCTCAACGGTGCTACTCAAAGTGTTCCTAGCAATAGTATTTAATATTCCTCCCCAAATCAAGAGCAGGGCCCCTTATGCTGACTGCATTCCTCAGGGTGAGATCCATGTCTCCCTCTGAGACACCAAACCTGCGCTTGGATCCATGGAGGCAGAGCAAACTGCAGGATTGGTGCAGAAGGAACAAGAGAATCAGGCCCTTAGAATTTAAGCCGCTTGTGTGCAATACAGATGTACAGAAATCCATCGTTTGATGGTCAAGTGTTTAAGTACCCCTAATTATATCCATTCCATTTCCTACCTTTTACTAATTTCTTCTTCAAAATACGACGTGTATGCTTGCTCTGTGGGTGTGTGAATTATGCCATTTAGATGAACAGCTCCACCCTTAATAGTTAGGTAGTCAGAAACACTAATTAGTTGCTTTCATTAAACGTTTGTGATAGAGAATTGCAAGTCTCTCGCCCTGAGCAAACGCACCCTTCTCACTGTTAATGGCCCTTTTTCTGTGTAGTTCTCTCCTTTTCTGTTTGGCAGATGTGATCTTGTTTCAAAATAAATGAATCATCTAGCTGTGACTCTGGAGAGACATATCAGGGTCTGATAGCCTCAAAAACCCACACAAGCTTTGTGTTCCCATCATTCCCACAGCTACTTGATATTCATGAAGCATTTCACCATATAGGAATTGTATAGTGAGCCATACTTTTTGAAAGCCCTAATTCACTGTTCTCATAGCAGAAAGTTGAAGTCTGTAGATGTAAAATCTGAAGTATGGCTGGGAGCTTGTTGAAAGGGGGAAAGAAATGTGTCTGTGCCTTTTTCAGCTGTCTGATGATACGGGAAGGAGGCCTGGATTATTGCTATTTATTTATTATAAGGTTTCTTTTTCTGCTTTTTTACCTGAAAAATATCAGGAATATTAGGTCATGTCTGTCTTGTTTTTGGAGGTCCCACTGCAGCAGTGGTTCTCAACCAGGGGTACACATACCCTTGGGGGTAAGCAGAAGTCTTCCAGGGGTACATCAGCTCGTCTAGATATTTGCATAGTTTTACAATAGGCTACATAAAAAGCACTAGCGAAGTCAGTACAAACTAAAATTTCATACAGACAATGATTGTTTATATTGCTCCATATACTCTACACTGACATATAAGTGTGATATTTATATTCCAGTCAACTTATTTTATAATTATTTGGTAAAATGAGAAAGCCAGCAATTGTTCAGTAATAGTGTGCTGGGACACTTTGTATTTTTATGTCTTATTTTGTAAGTAGTTTTTATGTGAGGTGAAACTTGGGATACGCAAGACAAATCAGACCCTGCAAAGGGTACAGTTATCTGGAAAGATTGAGAGCCCCTGCACTGGCGGATCTAGAGACCTGAAGCAGGACCTTTCATAAATTCGTAGAGTTTATAGCCAAAAGGGACCATTTCATCATCTAGTCTGACATCCTATATATCACAGGCCAGTAAATTTCACCCAGTTGTCCCTGTACTGATCTGGATAACTTCCAGAATGGCATCTAGTCTTGATTTGAAGATAAGAGAGGGAGAAGCCACCACTTCTCTTGGTAGTTGGTTCCTAAGGTTAATCACCCTCACTGTTAAAAATGTGTCTGATTTCTAATGTGAATTAATCAGCCACTGGATCTTGTTCTGCCTTCCTCCTCCACTAGATGAAAGGTTCCTTCAGTGCCTGCTATTTTCTCCCCGGAAGGTCCTTGTAATGGAAATCAAGTCTCTTCTCAGTCATTGTTTGGATAAACTGAGGAGATTGAGTTCTTTTAGTCTCTAACTCTCAGGCATTTTCTCCAGCCCATAAATAATTTTGTGGCTTTTTTTTGTATTCTCTTCACTTTTTAACGTCCTTTTAAAAATGTGGACACCAGAAGTGGACGCACTATTCCAGTACAGGTCTCACCGATGCCATATACAGAGGTAAAATCACCTCCCTGCTCCTTCTCCCGCTTCAGCCAAGGATTTCATTAGCCCTTTTGGCCCCAGCATTGCATTAGGAACTCTTATTGAGTTGCTTGTCCACTGTGACCCCTAAATCCGCTTCAGAGTCGCTGCTTTCCAGGATACCAAACCCCATTCTATAGGGATAGCCTGCATGCCTGGTTCCTAGAGGGATAACTTTGCATTTGGCTGTATTAAAACACTGTCTTTAGCTACCAATGGACTGGAAAGTACTTCATCGTCCTCATGTAATATGAGCACATGATCCTGCTTCTTTCAAAATATGGAACAGAAAAATTCATTGGACACTTCTCCCTTTTATGAATCATTATTTGCGGTTTTATCATCTATTTTTAGTAATAGGCCTACAGGATTGCTAACTCTTCCTAACTGTCCTGAGCCTTGCCTGCCATGGATTCTCCTCTGATGTCTTTAGCTTTTCTTATCAATTTCCTTCACTTCTTATTCATATTGATTGCTTTCTGTTTCCTCCTTTTTCCTTTCGATACATGTTGCTAATTTATTTCTAATTGCTGCCTTCACTTCAACTCCTGAACCAGGATGGGCTTTTATCCAGAGTTGTCCTCTTTCTTGGTTGTGGAATTGTGGCTTTTAAGCCACATAATAAACTCTTCTCAAAGAACTCCCAAACGTTTCTGTATTCCTGGTTGGGACTGTCCTCTGATTGCCCATATTGAATGAAATGGGGTCATTATCACTGGTCCTTAGGCAAGCACTAACTTCCAGTAACTTCCATCATAGTAAGGTCCAAATTAGAGATACCTAGCATGGGGTGAATACCTTTAGTGCTACATTTTACTGATGGCTGCTTTAGACCTCAGTACATGCCTCCCAGTAACGAAGCATACTCCCTGCCAGCATGCCCACTTGTCTCCGGGTGCAGTGCTGCAGAGGTTTCCTCTCCGGTGCCCCCGCAGTCTGTCGGTCTTTGTGCCGGTCAGCCCTCTGGCTGAGAAGCAGCTGGTCCAAACTCCTTCCGGATAACATAACGGCCAGGTGCAATCCAAATCCCAAAGAATCAACCTGCTCTCTGGGCCCTGGGGTTTCACTGCCTTTCCCTGGCTCTAGTATCAAGTCCTGTCTTGCCCAGCCTACCTCCTCCTGAGGCTGCTAGCCTCCAGGGTCGCTGGCCCTTTGGCCTGTCACAAGAGCCAGCAGTTCCCTGTGGCTTCTCTCCCTTGGCTACAGGCTCTCAGATTATATAGACGGCCCAGGTGACTGTTATCACCTCTGGCTGAGGAGTAACTACCTAATTACCACCCAGGTGAGGTGACTGTGATTAACTGGGCTTTTCACCCTTTCTTGTCTGGATTGGGGGTTGAAGTCCCCCCCTTCCCCCCATAACACCACAGTTTCTCTTTCCGCACATTGTTAACAGGTGCTTCAGGAGTAGCTCATCCTGCTCTCTGGTTTGAGTTGGTGTCTAACTCACCTGTACCCCCTCCTGGACTTCGTTGCTTAACACATTGAGTCATACACACTCATGGTCCTGAGACTCTGAGCCATTAGTAACTCTACAACAGGTCCTGTCTCTCATCTAGAGCGCTGGCCCACTACAGCCTTCCTGAGTAGGCTGTAACCAGTGATGTTAACATTCCCCTCATGGACAGTCCGACCATTCGGGAATGCCAATTTTATCAAGTTCTTCTCATCAAGGAGAATTTCCAGTTCCTCTTTCTTCTTACCCAGATTCCCAGTATCAGTTTTTAAGCCACTGAAAATTTTCTTCTCTTCACTTTCTTTGTCATATTGGTTCAAATTTTTTGCGACAAGCTAAGTTTGTGCTTGTTCTGCATTTGTCTTCTGAGCACCCTCCCCTCTCTTGCTCTGACTGCTCCAGTTAGTCTCCAGCTGAGAAGATTAGCCCCTTCCCTAATGTAGGGATGTAGACCATTGCCTGGTACAGCCCCATCTTCCACTGGACTGTGTCCCAGTGTTCCACAAGACCAAAACCTTCAGCTTCATGCCCGGTGTGCAGCCAGCAGCTCACCTCCAGGAGTTCTCCACTTTGGCGGCAAGAGGTGGGGTTGCTGAATCTTTGAGAGATTTTCTCCCCACTATTTATCAGGCATTTGAGTTTGAGGCTTTTAAAAAGCCGGTTTTAAAGGGTGAGTAGAAATCCCTTCCCTTCCCCAGCTCCCCTCCTTCTCTCAGGAGTCCCTTCCTTGGAATGTAGACTAACTCTCTAGTTATGCACAGAGATTCCCACGCCAGACAGAGCTGACAAGACCCAAATCTCTTGTGTGAAAAGCAAGCAGCAGAAAACTGTCTGTAAAGGAGTGGAGCGTTGAGGGCTGGGCTGGGCATCTTTGGCTCTGCAGGCTTTGCTGGCTGTATGTATTTATATCTGTGCAGAACTATGCTCAGTAAAAACCAAGGTTAGTTAAATACTCCTTTTCTGTCTGTGCACCAGGAAATACCATGGCGACGGTGATGGAATACATGGGGAACGGAGCGCTGGATTCGTTTCTCAGGGTGAGTGTGCCTGGGCGTCAGTTACCCCCTTGAACTTTGCCTAGCAGTGCTGCCATTTTCCCAACTGAAGAGTCAGAGCACGAGCTGTTTGTGCCACCTGAGCCCAAGCTGAACCTCCCTGAAATGTAGCCTTCCCTACTCCTGCCTTGCAGAAACACGAGGGCCAGTTCACAGCCGCCCAGCTGACCGGTATGTTACAGGGGATTGCCTCCGGCATGAAGTACCTGACTGAGATGGGTTATGTACACAAAAGCCTTGCTGCCCACAAAGTCCTTGTGAATAGCAACCTGATTTGCAAAATATCAGGCTTCAGACAGTCCCAGGAAGATAAAATGGAGACCATCTTCACCACCATGGTAAGCTGCGGGGGACTAGCAAGGACTGGGAGCTGCTCTCAGTGCAGTACCTGTGCTGTGACAGAGCTGGATACTCATTAACTTTGTGGGGTCGTTGTAGGGGGGAAGTGGAGGGGCAGGGTTGGGTTTGAAGGTGCATGAGATGGGATATCAGGGACAGTCATTGAGGAACATAAAGATGAGCTCCCTGGGTAATATGGTTATTAGACCATCTCTTGTGCTTGGAAATGGACTGATATGTTTGTGCAGCATAGAATTTGAGAAGCAAAACTTTCCAACCTAGGTTCGGAAGGCAGGAGGAATTCCCTTGTACAAAGTACAAATCATGGAGGACCTGGAAATGTAAGAATAGAGAAGCCTCCTTTCTATGGACCTGGCGGGTGACAGAATCACCTTCCCTGCAAAAACCTGATAGAGAAAAGAACAAGTCCAGATCCCTCTGAGATGCTGAAAGCCCCTTCCACGATGGAGCCAAGGGTCTGAGGCTATTTGTGCAGGTGCTGCTGCCACCCATCAGAACAGGAACATAGTTCTGTCATGGTAGGGACTCGGGGAGTGTCTTCTTGCACCGCCCTGCCCCTGAGAGAGACATGTAATAGTCTTCTCCCAGCAGCTGGCGTTACTGCTGTAGCCATAAACCAATCTGGTTCCACTTCACAGGGTTTGTGAGAAAGTTTCCTTTGGCATCTGATTCCAATGTTTCCCAAAGCAAACCTTGGGCAGAATGGCCACGTTCTTATGCTGAATCTTTGCAAAACCGGATCTCTCCTGGTTTCGATGCAAAGCCACAATCAGGATAACCTAAAACTAGGCCCAGCATCGCCCAAGAGGTTTGCAGGCCTGATCTGAATGTTGAGTAGGGATCAAAATCTGAAGCCAGCTGAGTTTCACAGCTCTGCTTAATACCAGATGCAGCGAACCTGCCACAGAAGCAGTATGTTTTCTGGTTGCCTGGTCTCTTCCTGCTACATGAATCCAGTATTTGCATGTAAACAGTTTTCTTTTCAGCTGGAGATTAAAGTAAATGGCAGTGAAATGCTAAGGCTTTCTGCTTAAACTACCTATGAATCTGAATTAGTGCAACACAAATTCTTCCCCTCTCATCGCCTGTGTGTGTGTGTGTACGTAGACGGATTTCAGAGTAGCAGCCGTGTTAGTCTGTATTCGTAAAAGGAAAAGGAGGACTTTTGGCACCTTGGAGACTAACAAATTTATTTGAGCATAAGCTTTCGTGAGCTACAGCTCACTTCATCGGATGCATTCGGTGCCTGGGAGCTGTAAGCAGCTCACTCAGACTGAGGGTTCGTTGTGTGTGTTTTATCACTTGTAATGAAATTCATCGTTTTCAGTTAAGAATTTAAGACCTGTCTGATTCACATACATGCCTATTCAGCGTTCCCAGCCAATACACTTCCTGAACACACACACTCAGAGATGGGGCTTGAGATCCCATTACATTGCCCCAGAAACACACCCGCACTCCAAACATGACACTTGGAGGGGGGATCTGTCCTGAAGACTCCGTTAGGGAGGCAAATTGTAGGTTCAGGGGAATGACGCACATTTCCCCAAGAGCACATCTTTAGCATGGCAGTATAACGCTGCTCTCACTAATTCGCTTACAGTCCAATTTAGACCATTTCACTTGCCAGTGAAGAAATCAATGTACGGTATTTTTAACTGAAAAGCAATAAAAAATTGTTTCATTTGATGCCCCACTGCCAGCGGACATGAGCCAACACCATTATATCATCACATTAACCACGGCATTTGTATTTAAAAATGACAATGGATTCTTCACTCCAAAGAACACGTACTGTCACAGGCAGTATTCTGGTAGCACAAAGAACTAGCGGCTGCTGACACACTGCCTTCAGCCAGCCCTTGGGACTGAGGGTGTGACTCTCTCTGCCTTGCTGGCTTGCGTGGGGAGCTGCTGACGCTCACCAGCTCTGGCAAGCCTGGCACTTAAAGATCTGGGTTAATCTGAGTGTCTGATGCTGGTGGAGTGTTCCACACGTCCCCCCAGCCCAATCGAGTGTCAGGCCAGGGAAGAGCCTGACTTGGAGGCTCTGTGGAATTGGAGGGGAAAGCATGTCGCTCGGAGCTATAACTGAGACTCCGAGTCCCAAATGTCATGGATGGAAATCTCGTTGGTGTTAACGAGAGACTGGAGGCCAGATATATCCCAGTTGAGAAAAGGCTGGAGAGTCCTGTGGAAGCATCAGGTTTCTCTCTGTCTAACAAGCAGGGTGTGTGACTGCTGGAGTCCGTCTCTGTCCCTAGCAGTTAATTTTATTAAAGTTAATGTTTAAAATCAAATTTACACAAGTTAAGAGGGAAGGTACTGTAACCTCTGGGGTCAGGCTTGGGTTATGGGGGATTGCAAGTCTCAGTTACAAGATTCACAAGGTACATACATATCACATAACCAGCATAGATCCAGATGGGGGTGTGGGAGTTTAAAGCATCAGTGGCTAAATGGGCTCGGGTGTGCCCCCCATGGAATGTATCCAGAGTCCAAGTTAGTGTTGGCGTAGTGCATAAGCACATGGGTGCTAGTATTAGCTGAGAGGAGCCCAGTGCCGGCTGTCCCACGTGCAGCCAGAAGGGTTCTGCAGACGCTAATTACAAGAGAGGTGAGGTGGGAGGGAGTGGCAGTGTGTTTTCGTTCAATATTAATGGATAAAATGCCATCAGCTCCTTCAGGAGACTGAATCTCCCACGTTACTGTTTCAGGTCTCGCCCTGCCCTTCAGACTAGCATTGGTGCTTGTTCCACTGTTAAAGAATTTGGTGCAAAGTTTTCCCCTCGCATTAAAACTGCACGTGGTGCCAAGGTCTGTGGTCACTAAGTGCTCCACGACACAGGTGGGACGCATGCTGATCGGAGGTGTTAGTGAACCTGTGTGAACGCGTCCCTTGCCCTGCTGTTGCTGAGAACCTCATGGTTTCCTTTCTTCTGCCTGGCCAGAGCGGGAAGAGCCTGGTGCTGTGGTCAGCCCCCGAAGCCATCCAGTACCATCGCTTCAGTTCTGCCAGTGCCGTGTGGAGCTTTGGCATCGTGATGTGGGAAGTGATGTCTTACGGGGAGAGACCCTACTGGGACATGTCCAACCAGGACGTGAGTCGCTTTGCAGCCACTGTCCTCTGACCCCCACGGAGAGAGCGGCACTTGATACGTGACCATGTTTCAATGCTGGGCATTCGTGGATAGCGGGAATTGCAAGCCATGCATGTCACTCGAGTGGCTCTGTAGTTCCATCTTGGGTTAATGTGGTGCAGGGGGATGTTTGTATATTTTTGGCCTATAAGAGCAGGGCTATGCAAATAATCCAAAACATTTAAAAACAATTGTTTCGGGTTAAACAAGATGGTCTCTTCAGCCTGAAACAAAACTTTTCATTTATTTTTTGACTGTTTTTACCCTTTTAAAATGTTTAATGACATTGAAATGGTCCCTTCTGACCTTAGTATTTATGAATCTATGAAAGAAAATTTGAAACAAAATAAATAATTTTGAATTGATACATTTTGTTTTAACATTTTCAGTACAAAATGTTTTGTTTTTTTCAGGGTTTTTTTCCAACCAAAACAAACAATTTGGCAATTTCAACACGAATTCACTAAATTCAATTGATGCAAATCGGCAATTTGTGGTGAAAAATGTTTCCTCTGAATAATTTCGCTTCGCTCTCTCCAAGCAATGGGAATGTCATACTCCAATAGTGCTGACAGACAGGGACTGCTCTGCTGCTCTTCAATGACTCCTTTGTATAACTCTCTTCTCTTCCTGCCCCGTGTGGGATTTCAGGTGATAAAGGCCATCGAGGATGGGTTCCGGCTGCCTCCCCCGATGAATTGCCAGCCCCCGCTTCACCAGCTCATGCTGGATTGTTGGCAGAAGGATCGCAATGAGAGGCCCAAGTTCTCACACATCCACAATATCCTAAGCAAGATGCTTCAAAACCCAGAGCCACTGAAATGTACCACCTCCACTTGCACCAGGTTAAAATCTGCCTATATCACTGCTCTTTCTCTTTAATTCTAGAATGCTGCAGCGTTCACCTCTGTATGTATCCCATAGGCCACCCCACACAGCTCACTCCAGGTGCTGAACTCAGTTATGCTGAAGCAAATCCAGAGCCACTCCATCTAAATCATTGCAGTAATTCCCAGACATGCACTGCTGTAACTGAGATCAGGATTGGGCCCTCTGAGTCCAGTCTGCCTCATGGAATATGGCTGGATTGCAGGATTCCTGGTCAATTGAAGCTGGGTTAACAGAGTGCTGTGTGGATCTCACTGGGCTGACACCAGTGATATGAACCTGCCGAGCCTTGGCTCCAGTGAGTTGCCATAGGGGAATGGCCCCAGTTCTACCCTCCCACTCCTCTGGGAACACAGGACCCTGGATGCAGCAGAACCAATACTACCTCATTGCACAGGGTGGGTGGCAGGATTCCCAGAGGGCCCCCAAGGAGTCTGTCTCCCCTGCCCCCCATCGATCTGTGTGGCACCCTGCATGCCAGCGCAGAGACAGGTATCGTGGGAAGTGAGATCCAGCGAATGCACCATTGTGAGGTTCCCCTGGCCACACCCACATTGTTTGATGATTTCTCCCACACTGCCTCTACTGCAGAGCCAAACCTCTCCCCTCCTCCAGCTAATGCAGCACTGACGGGTCAGAGACACACTCTCCTCAGCTGCAGTGGATAGGTCTGGGAGCTCTGGCTGGAGGAGGATTCTGTAACTGAAGTTGACTAAAAGCAGAACCCTTCAGATGAGGAACCAGGGGTTTAAGAGCAGCTCCTCTCCTGACTTGTCAGCAGAGACGCTGCACGTTGGGGTGTGTGTCTGTGTCAGGCCATGTTATGTGACTGAATGACTTATAAGCAATTGATAGCCATGCTGCATGGCTACACTGGTGCAGCTGCAGGGCATCTGGGACTTTCAGGTGCCCTGCTCTGCTCCGGTTCTTGGTGGAGGGTGAGACCTGCTCCAGGCAGACTGAGCCTTCTCTATTGTTGGATCACTTGGGATGAAGATGAAGTGCCCAGTAACCTAGGATCACAGCCAGAGACAGCTCCTGATGGAACTGCAGAACATTCTGTGATCCCAGATCCCCACAGAGTGGGTAGGAATAGGGAACCAAATAGCCACCATCCCTCAGTTCTTCCCTTCCTTACATGGCCAGTGCTCACAAATTTCATGTGCCTTGCCTCAACTGTTCCCTGAAAACTTGCATGGGCCAAGCCCACTTTCAGGCCTGCTAGAGAGGTAGCTGCCAGATTAGTCCTATGGATGGGAGCTTAACCTTCTTTTGGTGTGATCTAACTGCTCATGTGCTGTTTGAGTTGGCAGGCCTCACAATCCATCCATCCCCCTGGCCGAACGCACTTTCTCAGCCTTCCCGTCCTTCAGCTCCGTGGGTGAGTGGCTGGAAGCCATAGAGATGGGCAGGTACAAAGATAACTTCACCGCTGCGGGGTACTGCTACCTGGAGTCTGTGGCAAGGATGATGGTCCAGTAAGTGAAGAGTGTCCTAGAAATAAACCAAGAGAATAGATGCAGCTTGAAAAAGCCTGCTCTGAAATACCAGGCAGCTGCTATTACATGTGAGCAAGAGATATGCATGGAGCGTCTGACACCCTGGGAGAACATGCTCCAGGAGAGGTTGGAGCTGCATGTGTTTGTGTGTGTATCTGTCCTTTGTTTGACCTGTGGACTTTAAAGCTGGAAAACCGGAGGCTACTTATAGTATTTATGGGTGAGTGGCTGGCCGGCTACCTCTCCCAGCACAGCTCAGATCTTACCTGGAGTTTATAAAGCTGGAAATAAATAGTCCTATTTCCAGATAATACAGGTATTACAGCCCCCAAGTGAGCTCCATATCTCACTGTAACCCTTTTCCTCCAGCCTGCTTCCTTTGGGTTTGGCTTCTCTTGTCGTGACTCCTGTCACTGTTCCAGTCTTTCTCTAGTATAGTGGAGATTATAATGTGGGACCCCGTCCAAAGTCTGCAGGGCAGAGAGCATCGGTTGCCTGTGAAATGCCCAGCATGCTGCGGGCATCCATGGTCATTGAACAGTCTCTGTCCCTGAGCTGCTGTCTCCTTTGTCTGGGACTCCTTGTGTGGGCTGCTCCAAAGAGAATTGCATGGGGTTTCGCATCCACACGAGCTGTAACCCTGAGTCCACAGTTGCCTTTTAGACTAAAATCTCCATTTCTACCATTTGCTGGTGGCCTTGGGGTCTGACGCTGCGAACTCACCTTTGCTGTGGGGCTTGTTTTCCAGAGATGTCCTGAGTTTGGGAATCACCTCAGTGGAACATCAGAAAACCATCCTGAGTGGGATCCAGACCCTGCGAGCCCAGGTGATACAGATGCATGGTCGAGGCGTGCAGGTGTGAGCCCAGCAGGGACGGACACTTTCAGAGCATTGACTTAAAACTCCCTGGGGACAATGGTGCAGCAGGGCCGGAGCTGGCCCCTAAACTGGACCAAATCTCTGAGACTTTATCAAGAGCAGCTGTGTGAGTGGGAGGTAGGAAGTACAGGTCTGCTGCAAACTAGTCATTCCAGAGTAGCGAGGGAGTCCAGGAATTGGTGTTTCCTTCCTGGGGTTCTCCCTACAGCAGCTTTAGTGCAGTGTGCTTGGTTGGTTGTGTTTTTCCCCAGCAATATTTTGTAGGATGAGAGTCAAGCTACAATGATGCTGTTTCACATGGTACCTAGGTTAACAGGGTGGACTGGACACTTGTGTACTGGATTTGACAGTGTTTTAGTATCTAGTGTTCTACTGATAAATCCATAGGTATTTTTTATACAAGCTGATGTATTTTACTGACCCCACGAGTATCTTCTGTTGTATAGAGTCCAGAGCACAGCACACTCTAATGGCCTAGCTTTGAAAGGTGACTTGGCCCATCCATTCCTGGCTTCCAGAGGAGATTCTGAATTCCCACTCTTCCCCAGCGTGATCCGTTCCATTCCAAGAGTTACCTCATTAAGTCACAAAAAGTGTGTGAAAAGTAACTAATTCAAACCAAAGTGGCAGGCAAAAGTCCCCAGATTCCATCAGAAATGGGACAGATAAAATTAGGGAGTCAGGCTGGAAGAATTATTATTGTATTATTGAGAAGAATACAGCATGTATCTGTTCTTCTTCAACTGGACTCTGTCCATTCCCACTCTTGGGTCGTGCCCACAGCCACTGAAAGAACAACTCTGGTTACAGGTGAGTAGCCTCCATTTCTCCGCCATAGACTGTCCCAATTAACTCCCTAAAACTGTTCTCTGGAGCAGGACTAGAAATGGCTTGTTAGAATCACCCTGTTAAATCCTAGCATGATATTGACGTTTCACATTACGGATCAGTATCACACTATGTCAGAGCCAGACGGTGCATCCCAAAGCTGGTCACTGGGTGTGAGATGCCTGTGCTGTAGCACCAGGAAGAGTTGGGCCGTGTGTGCTGTCTGTGATGAGAACGCTCTACACTGTTTGGGAGTTGGTTTGATTAGCCACAGTTGGGGTGTCAGTTTGAGGTAATCTCAATGGTGATGTTACCAGATTAGATCCCAAAACAGGAAATTCTGGCCAAATGGTGGAATTGAGTATCAGAACGGAATCAATGAACCAATGGGATCTCTGAAACTGTCGTGAAATCCAGACAAGGCAGGCAGTATCAGCACCTTGTTTTGTTGTAAATAACAGGCCCAGTCCTGCATTCCTTGCACATCAAACACACCCATTGTCCTCAGTCAGGGATCAGACCCTACATCACCAATGGCATTTGCTTAGCAGTACAAGTTTCCTTTAAGTTAGTTAATTAAATGGATTTTTGCAGCCTGGATTCAGTTGGATGTACAGAGTTTTGTAGGCCTTTGATTATCATCTATAAGCATTACAAGTGAATTATCGATGATGAAAGACAAAGATCTACAAAGGGAATTAATGCAGTGGAAAGTATTCAAAGCACATTGAGAAATCTGTTTGCATTGTGATTCAGATGTGCCTACTAGACTACACCATAGGGATAGAAAACTAAATTGAAACTAAATACAGGACCTTAACTCCTCATATCCCCTGTAGTGTTGGCACAGTATTTACCCACTGCCTGGGCATCCTTCCTTCTGCTCTAAGTGAAACAAAGAGGCAATAGTATGTTTTACGTTGGGGATCTAACACTTTTATTCAGAAAGATATATTCTGATGTGGGCTTTTTTAATTGTCCATACTTGAGTAAAATTCTGTTTCGGCTCAGGTACTGTGATCTATTCAGAGTCTGGAGACCTGGAGACCAAGGGTTTTGTTAGCAGGATTTAGTTTTATTCAGATTTACGTTGGTTTTGTTGCATTTCAAAGCAAAAGGGAACGTTCTTCTTGAGAGGAGATTTTCTCAGATAACATTTAACGAACACTGCCTGTAAGGTGGGGAATGATGTGTACACATTTTGTGACTCTCTGTTGACAGTTGCATGGGACTTGGCTGGCTTGCTTTCTTGGTTATTTTGTACTGCCTCCTTGCCTCATCAGGCTGGATTTATATCTGTTTAGTTCCACAGAGGGACAGTATGGCCCTGGGGATGGATGTACAGAGAGTGTTCATCATGTCACTACATTAGATCCTCTAGATATGGCACCAAGAGGGTATGTATTTTAAGTACAACAGAAGTCACAGCTAAAGCTCTTTGTAATGTTCCTGCCCATAAAGAGGCTTTCAGGCAATGTCACAGCCAAACTCTCCTGTCAAAGGATCCTGAATCCAGGCAGCTCAGACTGTGTGAGCTGACCTTGAGGAAGTTGCCTCCTTTCTTTGCAGGCTTCTGAAACAAATTTAAGCAATTCCTTCTAGTAAAGATAAGGAACAATGGAGTAACCAAAGCACAAATTGTGTGCAAAGCAAGAGATAAGAAATATTGCCCTGTGGAGAACTGGACCGGTCATTTGTGCTACAAATCTACAGAGCATGCGGAAATCAACATGCCTTTCAACATACCATTTCTTGGGGGAATTGCTGGGGTCGGGAACTCTCCCTGAGGTAGATAAACTCTCTTCTCCTTTTCACTTCTTCAGTTAAGAAAAATACACCTGCCCCAATGTCACCTCGTTAATGTTTAATGGAAAGAATTTGTCTTCAGGGTTCATCTAATTCCAGCCCACTTAGTCAACATCCTGTTGTTTCCTACCCAGACAAATAATAATTGTGAACTGAAACCTTCATTTGGTAGAAATGCCAGATCCTAAGGATCAAGTGCAATTTGTATGCTCTTTATGTTTACATTTTATCTATAGAGAAAGTGTACTATAGTCCTCTAGGTAAGAAATTGAACCAACTTGATTCCTGATCATTTCATTGCATTTGAAATCTTCCCTCGGGTTCCCAGTATCTGTAACCTCTTGGCTGTGATCATTTCTAAGGGTCGTCTGCACTCTGGATGGTGTGCAGAGGGGCTGTGGAGACCATTTCTGGAATAACTGGGTCCAGCTCTGGGCTCTACTCTTTAAATAGGTGTTGAAAAATTGGAAAGGACCCAGAGTACGGTGAGACAAATGAATTAAGGTCTGGAAAACATGCCGTACAACAGGAGTCTAAAGGAGTTCAATCTATTTAGCATATTAGACAATGTTAACAGGTGACTTGTTCATGATCTGTAAGTACCTGCAGAGGGAAAAGCTACCTGAGGACTCGAATCTAGCAGACAAAGGCATAACAAGATCTAATGGCTAGAAACTGAAGTCAGCAAAGTTCAAAGTGGAAATCAATTGCAGATTTTTAGCAGTGACTCTAATCAGCCATAGGAACAGATTGCCAAGAGATGTGGTAAATTCTTCATCACTTGGAGTCTTTAAATCAAAACTGGATCTCATTCCAAAAGATGGGGACGAACTGGAGCATAAATTGTTGAGTTAGATGCAAGAATCGCTGAGTGAGGTTCTTTGGCCTGTATCGTGCAGGAGGCCAGACTAGGTGAGCATAATGTTCCCTTTGGCCTTAAAATCTACCATGCTAGCAGAGGAACGCCTAACATGAGCCCAAGGGCTGGAAGTTGAAGCTAATCAAATTCAGACTGGAACTAAAGTGTGAATGTTGACCCATGAGAGTAATTCACCATTGGAATATGGTATTGAGGGTCGTGGTGGATTCTCTGGCACTGGCAATTTTAAAATTGATTGGATATTTGTCTAAAAGATTTGCTGTTGGGATTATTTTGGGCAGTTCTCTGGCCTGGGCTAGGCAGGAGGTCAGACTAGGTGATTACAATGGTCCCTTCTGGCCTTGGAATCTGTCTCTATAATTGGCAGCTCTTGGAGCCAGATGACTTGTATTCTGGAACATGTAATCAGTCCACTGTCTAACCAAGGAGCAGCGTATACAGTGGTATGGCTCCCCTGAGCTAGATGTGTCCTGTGTTTATATCCAATAGAATACTATGCTGCCAGATGAACTGGCAGACTACCTAGAGGCTTGGCAGTGGAGGTTAAAAGGCGGGGAAGTCCCAGTAGTGTTTCAGCAGCAATGCTGCGGCTTGTGGGATGGTCAAGTTTCTTGAGTCCTCACAGAACTGAGACTGAAATGGGAGGTTCCCTTCCCAGAAGATTAAGCATCATTCCCTGTTGCCTAGGAATGATTCAGGTTCCTATTTTTAGAGAAGCCCTGCACACCTAAAAATGGCAACCTTACTAACCTCAGATCTGCTTTCTCTTCAATCAGTGCAGAGGCTCCAGGAACTCAGTAGCCAATAGGTAGGTGACAGTAGCCTGATTTAAGGAAGGATCTAATTAATTCAGAGCGATCACGACCTGGCACCATGGAGGTGACTGTGATGGGGGTGCGGACTGGTTTCTTGGGAAGCACTTTGCAGCTGAAACATGCTATGGAAGCACAGAGGAGGGAGGAGACGGATGTCCCCAACCTAGGTATTACAACATTAGTGAGTGGAATGGCATAAGCAGCAGCTGGCTAGAAAGAGAGACCAGCCTTTACTAACAGCCCAGGCAATGGAGCAGCCACAACAGGAAGAATCAACCACTACATATAAATAGTGTGGGGGTGGTAAAGCTGTTAATGCATGGCAGGAGGGGGAGAGTCAGCGCACAGCTGCCCTCTTAGCCCCAGCTTCTTAAAGGACCTCCTGTCTCAGTAGTTAGCTGTGTACTGAGGGGCAAGTTACAGCTCCATTGACTTCACCAGAGTGACGACCGTTTATGGCAGCTGAGGATCTGCTCCTACGTTCTGAAACACCTGGTTTAATGTAGTCAAAAAAAGTTCTTTCCCTTCTTCTCAATTATAATCAGAATTGCAAACTGCCGTGTCTCATGTTAGGTGAACTCTACCTGTTTCCAAAGTGAACCAGGGAGTTTAATTACTTTGCTAACTAACTCTTTTGAGGGGCTCAGGCTTGGTCATTGGAAGGGGCTCTCTGTTAGTCCCATCCAAAAGCTCTGTACTGTGTCTGTCAACAGAAACAAGACATAACATTGCCCATGTCAGAGAACACTTCCTTGATCTGAACAATAAACTTCTTTAACTGCGCTCCCTCATCAACAGTGCAGCCACTAAATAAGATGAATGGAAGATGTCATTGATAGGGTCCTACCAAAGTCATGGTCCATTTTGATGAATTTCATGGTCATAGAATTTAAAAAATTATAAATTTCATGATTTCGGCCATTTAAATCTGAAATTTCACAGTGTTGTAATTGTAGGGTCCTGACCCAAAAAGGAGTTGTGTGGGGGGGAGGGGTTGCGGTACTGCTACCCTTACTTCTGTGCCACTGCTGGTGGCGGTGCTGCCTTCAGAGCTGGGCAGCTAGAGGCTGGTGGCTGCTGGCCGGGAGCCCCGCTCTGAAGGCAGCACAGAAGTAAGGGTGGCAATACTGTGACCCCCACCCCAAATAACCATGTGAAACCCCTGCAACTCCCTTTTGAGTCAGGCCCCCCCCAAGTTGAGAAATGCTGGCCTCCTCCTTGAAATCTGTATAGTATAGGGTCAAAGCACACGGAAGTCCAGATTTCACAGTCCGTGATGCGTTTTTCATGGGCATGAATTTGGTAGGGCCTTCATTATAGACGATTGTTATATTTTTAATATTAACTTCTATCCCATTAGTAGCTAATCTTTAGGGCTGTGTTCAATACCTTATAATTAAATGAATTAGCAACACTGTTTGTCAGCTGCTCGACCAAGGGGATTTATTCTCTTTCCCATCCAACCTTGGACACAGTGAGAACCGGCTTCCCTCCTCTGTTAGTCACAGGGATGCCCTGATCACTTGGGTTGTAAGGAAGGTTTAATGCTTCTGCCCCAGTACTCCCTCTCTTTCCCATGGGGCATCAGTGTAATCTGACCTATTGCAAGGAGAATAAAGAACACTTTTTTGTAATCAGCAGGCTTTACTAAAGCTAATAAATGCAATTACAACAGGATTAGATTGTAGACATTAATGCGGCCAAGGCACCAAGTGTCTGTGTGTGTGGCAGAAACCACACCCAAGTAGGATTGTGCTCTGGTCTCCCTTCCCCTCCCCTGCTCCAGGAGTAGGAAAAGCCACTGAACCCAAATCGGAGTTCCTTAGCTTGTCCCATTGGCCAAAGGCACCTCGCTGCCATAAGCCAGGCCACAGTTCTGGACCTCTGTAGGTATGGGGCCGTTACCTTGTATGTAAACAGCTGAGCTCCCAGTGGCTAAATGCTGGGTGCTTTTCCTCAGTCATGGCTCTGGCTGCAAGCATGAAACAAAAGAACAGCCGTTAGATCCCAGATGTCCTTCTGCAGAGCAAAGCGACCCAAAGAACTTAACATGCAAAGGCTCAGTGACCTCCTCAGGCACGAAGACTTTGTCAACATCTGCATTGGCAAGTGACATGGTGGCCAGTGAGAACCAGCATTTCCCTGCAGGAGGGTGCTGAAAACCCCCATGTTGTCACCCCCTTGGTGAATTCCTTGTCTGGGTAAGTGAGGAGGACTTGTCAGGCTGTTAGTGATGTCCTGGTTCAGCACATGCCTGTATGGCCAGCAGGCCATGCTCCGAGGGATGGATTTTCTGCACCCATCATGCCTGGAGAGCCTGTTTGCTTATGCAAGAGGTGCCCTTGGAAAGACACTGTAATCTGAGTAACCAAAATTACTCCAGACTCACAGGTCAATTATATTTTTAGTGCAAACAATTGGCCCTGAGCAGCAGCTTCAATCCCCCCTTCAAAGAGGCTTATCAGCAATTGCTTCCTCTGTCCCTGCACGCTCCAGTGAAACAATCTCTCTTCTGGAGGGGGAAGGGTGTCCATCTGCCCACCTTCCAGGCTGTCTGTTCAAATTCGTGCAAAGCTCCTTTGAGGGCCTCTGCATTGATCTGCTAACAACGCTGTGACAAAGGGTTTTCTTTGGATGATGACGATCAGAACAAAAGTACTGGTGCAAAAAGCACTCGACAGGCAAAGCTGCTCTTGGCATGCTGCTTATGCAGGGCGATGCTAGCGGGGGGACTTAATTCTGTTAGCTTACAAAGGATAAACTTTGATTCAGGTCTTGGCTGAGGGCTTGACATGAGGCCGTTATTCTCACACTTCGGCTTTTCCTTTTGTTGCTTAGTCTCCGGCTCCCTTCCGGCAAGGATTCTGTGCCTCGTGTGGCTGCCAGGGCCAGGGGCTTCTGGTATTTCTCAGGAAGAGTATGGAGCAGACCCGAGCGTGTCATCCCCATCTCCTGCTAGGTGTCTGAGCATATTATTGGCTTCCTCAGACTCATTTTTCTACTCCTTGCTCCGGTAGCATAATTGCCACCTCAAGCCATGAACAGGGAGCAACATTTAAGGGCTTTTCCATGTAATCCCTAACTAATACCTCTCCATTGAAAATGCAACTCTGCCTGGGTACAGGTCATTTGCCTGCAGCAATTTGGCTGTCCCGCGGGGGCGGGGAGGGGGAGATAATTGTACAGTGTCCCTGCTGTTCAGCTCCACCGGCATTAGCTGCGTTAGGAGCCCGTGCACGGCCAGGCTGCCATCTGGCACCGGAGTCGGAACTGGTCTCCTCAACTTCTCTCCCATTGTTTGTTAAACCCGCTTCTTGCGTCTTGTCTTTAGGCAGACAGGCCCTGTCCTGAAGGATTTACCTGTGTGGGCCATGCCCTGCACAATGTGGCCCTAATCTGATCCGGATCTCTGGACACTACCACAATTCCCATAATCCAAAGTGGGGCTGGGCAAGTGGGACCAGGCAAACTGGTGTCTCTCTGCTAGGGGATACTGAGGGGAGGTTTTAAAGTAGGAAAACTAGCATCATATTCAATAGCGTTAGTACCCACGAGACCTGAGGGAAGGGACAGCCTGAAATGAGGATGGTCCAAAGTGCTGATCTTAAAAGCACTCAGCACAAATTAGCTCCATTCTTTAATTTAACAAGAGTTCATGTGTTCAGACTAGCGAGGTATTAAATACTGCGTTCCCCCCCGCCCCTCCCCAAACCAAAATTAGAATCAAGTTGGTTCAGCAGTTTAGGTTTTTTGATATTCATTAACCACATGTGATATATTGTAAATACATACTGGAAAAGTCTATATATATTTTTATAAGTTTCAAACAAATGTAATATAAGAACACAAGGGACACTGAACATTTCACTATTTGAATTCTAGTCAGGCGTCTCCAGGAATCATTATTGTTTTGGAATAATAATATAATTAATAAAGCTATATTGACATTTTTGTTAACTTTGTATGTATTGACTCATGTTTGAAGGTTGCAATAAACAGATACTATATGCATAAGTGAAACCCAATGCCAGCTGTGCCAGGACTTGTCTGTGTGGGTTTATTTCAGGTTTTCTAGTGAAATGCACCAATTAGCACAGATGGCAATTATCAGCCAATTAGTAGTTTAAGCTCTGGCAAGGTGTGACATAATATGTCAATGGTTGATTAAGTAGTGTGCATGCTGAAAGGGAAACCTCCCCTCCTGCGGCAGAGGTGGTTGGTAAGGCGGAAGTAAGGGGTAACCCGCCCCGTGATATTTTTTTGCCTGGTGTTCTACCTCAACAATCCATCCCAGGTACTTTCTTGGGTGAAGAGCTGTCTCCATCTGCCTGTTTCCAGGAGTGAAGGATCCCTCAACATTATTCCAAAGAGCGGGTGACCTTGGAGCTATCAGCCGTACAGTCTTGCTGTCAATACAGATGCAAACTGTCAGTCTATTATGCATGTTGCTGCAGGGAGGGGAGGGGAGGGGGAAGGATGCTTGGGATAGAGGGAAAACCACGGTAGATTCTGTGCGTAAAGCCGGTAATTGTTTTATTGAGTAAATGAAAGCAGCATACAGCCAGCAGGTTAAATGAAAACGCAGCACAGAAATAGGCCTTTAGAAATAACCAGTTCAGTGCAACTCTTCGTCAGCCCCTATTTCTTCTCTCAAGGGGCTTGAATATTAATTCTAATCTACATAAACAAAAGCCCCTTTTTGGCATCCTGACAGTAGCAACAGCTGCTGGAAGGAAGCTGAATGGAAGCTAAAATGGGTGAACTCCTCTGTGCTCCCTGCAGTCTACCAATTAATTCAGCTAGCCTCCACCAGGAGCTGTCTCAGCAAATCACACGGGCATTAAAGAAATCATCAGAGGCTTTAGCAAGTCAAGGGGATAGTACACTCGCCTCTCCAGCTGGGAAATAAGGCCCCGGTTCTACCAGCACGTAAGCACCTCCTTAGTCCTGCTGAAGTCCGGAGTAAAGTCACATGCATGCTTGTTTGCAGGAGTGGGGGCCTACCTCTTGTCTCACTAGCAGAGAAGCATTGGCTCCATCAGTTCTCCTCTCCTCTGTGCCAGGGGACTCACTGGTCTACTCTCTAGGATCCTGCAGAAAGTACGAGTCCAGGTGCAGTTGGGAGGGGTGAGTACAGACCACGGATCCAGGATCTTTGCCTAAGCCAGTGGTACTTGGCTTACGGGTCACTTGCGCTCAGCTGTGGCCTGTGTGACATCCTCAGGGTACTATATACATTGTGTGGATGCTGCCCACATAACACTTACAGAGCTGCATATGCAGCCCACAATGATAAATAGATTGAGACCCACTGTCCTAGGGGCTGCCCTCTTCTGGAAGGGGCAGGCTGGACAGGTGGGGTCTGACTCCTTTAAACATGGACCAAGGAGCTTAAGTTCATGCCTGTCCTGCACAGGTGGGTGTGGGGCTCATTAATCACTGAGTGAAGATGTGCTTTTGCTACACCCCAGCATCTCCAAGGGAGCTTGCCAGCTGCGTGGTGAAGATGCTGCCTTTGTAAATCAAGCCATTTATAATTGAAATCTTGTCATATTGAGACAAACCCTCCACTGGCTGCATGCGGCAGCACACAGAAAGAACTGAAATCATTAGCGGCTGCCTCCCTACACGTGAGGGAAAGGTTAGTCTGAAAGGCAAGGTTAGCAGGGGAGGTGCTGGGGCTAATTGGAGACAAAACCAAGGTTAAAAAAAATTGTTCAGGTGACAAGACAACCACGCCCTGCCCAGAAATACAAACCAGCCCTGACCTTCGCCGTCCTCAGGAGCTCTGAAGGGGAAGGCTCGGCAGGAGGAGCAGCCTAAACACTGAACATCTGCTGGTTTGCCACCCTTTGGCACTGGGACTGGTGTTTAAATGCACTCGGCTGAGTGGATCTAGTGTGATTTCTGCGCCAGCACTGAGTAGTTGAATTTGGGGAACACTGTAAAGCTCATGCTCCTGAGCATAAAGAAGTTGAACAAAATTTAAATCATTAAAATTACAGTAATTAAAGGTGGGCTTTGGGGGATCTGGGGTAGATAAGGTCAGATGAATAGTTTTTAATACAAATGTTTAACTTTTTTAACTGATGGAAATGTAATTATTTGATTGAAACAACTAGGGGCACGAGATTATATAAACATTGCTAATCAGACAATTCAACAATGTTTTCTAAAATTATGTACTTAAAACTGTAAAACAGATTTTAACTCTAGAAATAAATATAAAAACAGGGCCATGGTCCCACTTTGCATCAGGCCCTTCCATTGGTACAATGACTACGGGAAGGCAGGAGCCTTTGACCATTGCTCTTGTCCCCACTCAGCATCCCAAGCCTGGGGCCTTGTCTCGAGCGCTGCGAGGATGGTCGCGTTAGTCTAGTGAGTGTCAGTAGGGCACAGTGTGGCCCTGCCTGTAGTGACGCAGGAACTCTGCTTGAGTTAGGTTGAAACTCACCGTTGAACAAGTATTTCCCACCCCAAGATGCTCTAAAATCCTCATGCTTAGGCGCATTGTCTTGAAAATCGCAGTGCCTCATGGGCCTCTGGGGAAGGGTATGTGATCCAAGTTTGGGGGGGGGGCAGAAGTGCCTAAGATATAGCCCTCCTAAAAGATCATGTGTCACTTTCAATATCACAAACACATAGTTTAGACCTCCCAACACCCCCAGCCACGCAGTGGGAAGTACCATTGCGCCCATTCCACACAGGGTGAGTTGAGGCACAGAGAGATTAAGAGACTTGCCCACGGTCACCCAGAGTGTCTGTGGCAGAGCCGGGACTTGAACTCAGATCTCCCGGGGCAGAGTCTGGAGCTGTAAACCCACAAGACCAGCCCCCATCTTTTGCCTGACAAACCTTGTCTCTACCTTAGTGTTTCATGTGGGTGAAAGGAAAATTGCCAAGAACTGAGTTGTTACAGCCCCACCACCTGTCTAATTAGCTGACATTAATTAATGGTATGAAATGGGCTCCTTCACTTCTGCAGTTCAGGAAACAGTTCCACTGCTGCGGGATCTCCATCTCGCTGAGCCACGCTTGAGCAATTCCCTGAACTGACCAAGGAGGAGGCTGGTTTTCTGGCTTATTGGATTAAGCTGTCGTATTGAACAGCGTCAATGTCTCTCCGCTCTATTCATGTTGGATGCTTTCTCCGTATAGCTGTTCACAGTGTTAGAACTGGCCCCATTGCTGGGACTGGTTAGATAAGCTGACATTGACTTTGGGGCTCTTCCCTCCCACCCCCCAGGCTGATGCAGGTGACTGGTCTGCAGATATTTTCTGTACAACACACCAAACCCCCCATATCACTTCTTCTAGAACAGATCCTGCAATGCAGCAGAGGAAAACATTACAGCCCCATCGATTACCATGTGTATGTCTTGCATATTCAACAACATTCTTAGCATGGTACCAACCTCTCCCAAGAGGAAATTACCTTCTGAAAAATGTCTGCCACAAACACAGCAAACATCCTGGCTAATTGTAGCTGTCCCACCCGCCAAAGGAAAGCCCCGTCTGCCGGAGCTACAACTGCTACATTAGTTTCAGAGTAGCAGCCGTGTTAGTCTGTATTTGCAAAAAGAAAAGGAGTACTTGTGGCACCTTAGAGACTAACAAATTTATTAGAGCATAAGCTTTCGTGAGCTACAGCTCACTTCATCGGATGCATCCGATGAAGTGAGCTGTAGCTCACGAAAGCTTATGCTCTAATAAATTTGTTAGTCTCTAAGTGCCACAAGTACTCCTTTTCTTTTTGTAAGGAGAGTGATCACTTAAGATGAGCCTGTGATGGCTCATCTTAAGTGATCACTCTCCTTACAGTATGTATGATAAAACCCATTGTTTCATGTTCTCTGTGTGTGTATATAAATCTCCCCACTGTATTTTCCACCATATGCATCCGATGAAGTGAGCTGTAGCTCACGAAAGCTTATGCTCAAATAAATTTGTTAGTCTCTAAGGTGCCACAAGTATTCCTTTTCTTTTTGCTACATTAGTGTTTGCCTTTGATAGCCTGGCTGGATCCTCCCAGAAAGATCTATCCCAGGGTTCCCAAACTTCATTGCACCTCAACCCCCTTCTGACAACAAAAATTGCTACAAGACGCCAGGAAGGCGGACCGAAGCCTGAGCCCGCCCAAGCCCCACTGCCCCAGGTGTGGGGGCTAAAGCAAAAGCCTGAGGGCTTCAGCCCCAGGCAGGAGGCCTGTAACCTGACCCCCACTGCCCAGGGCTGAAGCCTTCAGGCTTTGGTCCCAGATGGTGGGGTTGGGCTTCAGCCACTGGCCCCATCAAATCTAAGCCAGCCCCGGCGACCACATTAAAATTAGCTCACGACCCACTTTGAGGTCCCGACCGACAGTTTGAGAACCGCTGGTTTATCCAGTTCTTTGCTGAAATTGCTGCTATCCACGTCTCCTCTGTTTACAAAATTCCAAAGTCTTGTCCCTCTCCAAGCCTACTCTGCCACAGCCCTGTCTGCATCTAGAAAGGAAGCCATCTGATGCATGGATGGAAAACAAGTCAGAGAATCCCTGCCCCAATGGGGATAACAATGTAGGGAGTGAAGGTCCCGTACTCTGGTCTGTGATAGAGACAGGACAAATGGGAGGGGAATACAGTGCAATCAATCACCAAGTAGGTTTATCAATTGCCCTTCAGTGTAATCTGTTGTCTGGTTTATCTCCACTTCCTAACTGGTCTCAGGTTGAAAGTTTGATCAGAGTATCCCCCCCAATCCCATCGCATTCGTGGAGCTGTGCCAGTATCCATGGGTGTAGGTCCATGCTCCAGACTGGGTGGGTGTGACATGTTGGGAGTTGACCTTGGCATATTCCTTCAGCAGAGTGTGTTTACCTGCCATGGGAAGTAATGAGACAAGGTGGGGGAGGTGTAATCAGAGACATAGACACGGCCCATCATGGGACACCGCCAGTACCAGGTCGAGTAATCGAGACCGCCGGCCAGGGAAATAACCCACTTCCTTCCTTGATGAACCAAGGGATGCACCCCACCCATGTGCTTATGCGCTACACCAGTACTGACTTGGACTCTAAATACGTTGGATGGCGTACTCAAGCCCACTTAGCCACTGACATTTTAAAAACTCCTACACCCCAATCTGGGTCTATGCTGGTTATGTGCTATGTATGTATCTTGCAAACCTTGTAACCGATACTTGTAGTCCCTCATAACCCAAGCCTGACCCCAGAGGTACAGTACCTTCCCTCTTGTGTAACTTTGACTTTAAACATTAACTTTAATAAACATTTTAAATCTTTTACTGGACCAACTTCCGTTGGTGGCAGAGACAAACTTTGCAGCTGTTCAGAGCTCTTATTCAGGTCTAGGAGAGGTAATCAGAGTGACACAGCCCTGTGCAAGGTGGAACACACTGTTTTGCATTAAGGTTGCAGGAGACCAGTTAAATGAAGTGGGCAATTAACACCTCTGCATCACAGGCCAAAGAAGGGTTAGTAGGTTACAAATTGTCCTAATGAGCCATAAAACTAGTGTCTCTGCTGAAGCCAGGCTTTTTGGTGTCTAGCACAGTTAGGAATGTGAGTTCCCAGGCTCCTCTGTGGAAGTTTGTTATGCAGGTTTCCTTTGAGGAGGAGGATTGAGAGAGTCAGTGTTAAACTGCCGCTAGGACAGAGGCAGCCCTTTGGACTGGGCAACGGCAACGATTAACCCAAGCAAACTGGGAAAGCGGATACAGCAAAGCATCAGACTGGCTGGGGAGCGGAGCTGGTCAGCCAGGTGGGGGTCTTGGAGGGGTGCACCTGCCTGCCTGGTCTGGGGCACAGCGGACACTAGGCCTCTGCCACCAGCTCCCGATGGGCCTGGGTGCCTTTCTGGAAGATGCCTTAGTCAGAGATGAGTCACTGGGCTCAGCACAGGGGTGACTTGGTCACTATGCAGGAGATCAGAGTAGCTGGTCTAAGGGTCTCTTCTGCCTTAAACTCCAGGAAGTGCTCCAGGGCAGGGTGAAGGACCTTGTGACCTGCCCTCTGCTCACTCCTTCATGGAGTTGGCTTGCACAGGGGGATGAGGGCCCAAGACGCTCAGCAAGGACTGCTGACCAAGGGATCCAGGTGAACCTGCCAGGAGCTCTCCAGTGTCTCGAATGCATCCGATGAAGTGAGCTGTAGCTCACGAAAGCTTATGCTCTAATAAATTTGTTAGTCTCTAAAGTGCCACAAGTACTCCTTTTCTTTTTGCGAATACAGACTAACACGGCTGCTACTCTGAAAAGTGTCTCGAAGGGCACTGACCCTCTGCCTTGCTCTGCATGGAGCGCTGTGAACGCCTCTCACTCAGTGAATGCTGAGACTGTGGCCAAGGAGGCAGAGAGAGGAGCCAGGCCAGCCTCTCCCTTGTCATAACTTCCTCACTATGGGACCCTCAGCTCCAGCTCCTAATCAGCACTCACCGTAAGTTCCTAGCAATTACCTGAGCCATTATCACTGGCTTTATGGCCTTATTAATAATCATTGTCCAGAAAGGTGCTGTGATATTTTCCCAATGAGAATCTATTAACCCATTAGCTGGAGATGAACTGCCTTGTCTTTGAAGTTCCAGCTTGTTAATTGGCCAATTGCAACAAACAGGGACATTTGCCTAAGGTTCTGAACTTGCTCGGCCCATCCCATGACCAGCATTTGACCTGTTCCAAGGCATGCTGTGTTAGTACAAAACCTGTAATGAACCATGGGCAATTATATAGGTAAGTCGTACTTCCCCCGCCACTTCTGCAAATGGACCGTACAGTCTGATCACCCTAACACGCAGAGTAATTTGCTGGGATGGTGGTTCCGTGCACGCTCACGTGCTGGGCTTCACTGAATGGTCTGTGTGCTCTCCGGCATGCAGAGAAAGACAGGAAGAGGAGGCCTCTCTCTGTCAGAGTGGGCTGTGCACTCCCAGAAATGGGGGTTTGTCATGGACATCTGTCACCTCTTCCACCTGCAGCAAAGGCTGGAAAAACTGTCCTAGTGGGCATGTTGTTTGGCTGTGGAAGGACAAGTTCCAGCCCAAACAGAGAAATGCAGGCTGGTCTTGTGCCCTGGATTAGGGTTCTGGTGAAGTGGGTTAAAGTCCCAGTTCTGCCACAGACTCCCTGTGTGACCTTGGGCAAGTTCCTTAACCTCTCTGTGACTCAGTTCTGCCCCGTACAGAATCTGATGCACCTGCTCCTTGGTTTGTGTGGAGGAGTTAACCAGACTGTAATTGTTTCATTGCCACACACAGCAGCTTGACTAAATCGCATTCTGGTATCCAGAAAAAGGTGTCTTCATTTTCCAGCTGAGGGACAGCTCCTCAGCTAGGGAAACCAGCATTGCTGTATTGACCTCATGACACCAGCAGAGCACGCGCTGAGGAACTGGACTGTTGTTCGCAGGGACAGTCTGTTTGACACCTGGCAACAGAAGAGAGTTTGGAATTTCACTTCCCAAGGATGGAATTATTATTGTTGCTCTTATTAAATAATGAGTATTATGTGCGGTACAATGGAGCCTAGAGCCCCAGCAGAGCTCAGGGCCCCATACTGGGGGGAGGGGCCCAGACAGACCCTGTCCCACAGACAGGTAGAGAGTGAAGGCGAAGGACCTTGCCCCAGGTCACTTTGCATGTGACTAGAATATTGTAAAAGTGTGTTCTGTGGCTCTTCCCTCTGCGACAGTTTTATTTATTCCAGATACATCATTGTTCTCCTAACTCGGTTTCCCTATCAAGTCCTGGAATTCACAGGAAACCGGGACAAAAACCAAGTTACTTGAAAATGTTAATGATACAGTAGAAACGTCCTCAGAACAATGATCAACAATGAGGAAGAGAAATACTGCTGTTGCAGCCTCTGAGATTCCTGATCAGTCTAGATTAAATTCCCAGACAAACGCAAATGCTTCAAACATGAGACTACAACAGCCAGGACAAAGAGCTGCAATGCTGAGGAAGGGCAAACCACAGGGTTCTTGTTGCACCATCCTGATGTATCGTGTGCACGGCAGTACCCTCTGGAGGCCCAGCTCCGTTGCTCTCGGGCAGCACACACAGGTACCGTGCTCTGCCCAGGCTGGACGTGGTCAGTTGGCTGGACTGTCCCGTGCGCTCGGCTGCTATCATTGCTCGTTGCTCGGTACCGGGCAGTGTGGCTAAGTTACCGCTGCTGGGGAACAGTCACCTTTAAACACGAGCAGGGCACAGAACTTGCCTGCCAGCTGCCCAGAGCCATGGGAGGTTTTTCTGGGGGAGGCAGGAATGGTCAAGCTCTTCCACCATGCTGAGGAAAAGAGTGTGTGTGTGTGTGTGGTGGGGGAATACACCTGCTCCCGAAGAAGGAACTCGACTGGTCTCCCTGGTGGAACACCCCCCCCCCAAAAATACAGGAAATGGGCTTTTTCCTCTTAACCTTGCTGCAACACTACACGCCTGGGGCATGCAGAGCCCTTGGCTGGTTGAGTAGCAGAGACCCTTGGAAATGTGCAGTGCTGAGTGTGGACAGACTGGCCCCTGGCTCCCAGAAGGCAGGGATGGGGGCCGGTCAGATGACCCCGCCTGTCTCCCTGGGGCCACGGCAGGACAGTGCAGTGAGTGCAGGCTGTGGTTTACAAGGCACTGGAGGAGGGTGGGCTTGCCGTCTCTGGAAAAGCTGTTGCCACGGCCCCTTGGTTGGTTTGGGGCTCGCTCAGTCCCTGGGGGGACAAGGAAGAGTTCCACACAGAGGTCACTCGAGTTGGATCCTGGGAAGCGGCCCTATAAGGGGACAGGATAGAAGGAGATGTGATTCTGGGGACTATTAATGAGCGCCCAGGTCTGGAGGGAGCGTAACATTTAAATATGAACAATTGCTAATTATCACGAAGAGCCTGCACCATCCATCATCCTAATCAGCGATTTGTCAATGCGAGTGTCACGGAAATGGCTGCGTCTTTCCTAGTCATATTAATCTCCCAGCATCTCCACGCTAATGAAGCGAGCGCTTCACTTGCTGGATCATAGAATCATAGAATCATAGAATATCAGGGTTGGAAGGGACCCCAGAAGGTCATCTAGTCCAACCCCCTGCTCAAAGCAGGACCAAGTCCCAGTTAAATCATCCCAGCCAGGGCTTTGTCAAGCCTGACCTTAAAAACCTCTAAGGAAGGAGATTCTACCACCTCCCTAGGTAACGCATTCCAGTGTTTCACCACCCTCTTAGTGAAAAAGTTTTTCCTAATATCCAATCTAAACCTCCCCCATTGCAACTTGAGACCATTACTCCTCGTTCTGTCATCTGCTACCATTGAGAACAGTCTAGAGCCATCCTCTTTGAAACCCCCTTTCAGGTAGTTGAAAGCAGCTATCAAATCCCCCCTCATTCTTCTCTTCTGCAGACTAAACAATCCCTAGCTAGCTGCTTTCCAGCCCCCCGACCCTTCACCCTGTTCTGTGGCTCTGGGGGTGGAGGCAGTAGCTGATACTCCGGTGCTTTCTTTACAGCCAGCTTTCAAGCTGCTAACTACATTTGGCTAATGAATGAAGCTTCGTGCTCTCTGCTTCCAGTGTGACGCTGCAAAGAGGGACCAGGCTGTCTGCACTGACAACACACACCTGGTCCATGCTCAGGCCTACAGCATGGCGGGCTCCCAGGCCAGTGATCAAACCCCTGGCATGAAGGGAAGCAGGGGGTAGGTTTAAAAAAATAAATTACCCCTGCAGCGCTCACTGCAGATGGGTCATCTCTGAGCGAACAAAGCAACTTCCCTGAAGAAGGGTCAATTGGGAGCCACTGCAGATGTGTCGATAGCATGTGGTGATTCCCCCGGAAGCTCCATGGTGTTAGCACCAGGGCCACGCAGCTGCTTCTCTCTGCCCTGCAGGCAGTGTGCACAGCCTGGATCTCTGCCAGCGGATGAGATCTCCTGCCAGTGGAGGCCAAGTCTGAAGTGGCTCTTTGGGGCTCGTGGTCTCTGCAATGTCCCAGAGCAGATAACCTTTGCAGGGGAGCTGGTGCACAGGGCATCTGCGCTATCAACACTTCCAGGGCAGAGGTAGCCTTGGATGTCTTGCCATTTCCTACTGATAGCTGACAATAAAACTGGCTGCCCGGCAGCAGGAGATGCCCTTCAAGCACAGGAGCTGTTTAACTGCACAATTAGAAATGAGGTTTTATCACAATGAGCTTGACAAGCACCTTCCACATCCAACAAAGGGAGGCCTTTATCACTGCCACACACAGCCGCCAGGGCAGGGCAACGGAGGGGATGTGAATGGGTGTAAACAAAAGCTAGCCGCAGAATGGTAATGAGGCTGCATTTGATGGCACCAGGGGAGGAATGGGTCATGCAGCTGGCAGGCATGGTGGCATGGGCTCTGTTACACCGACGGAGCTTGAGGACCTTGTTTCTGTTTGTTCCAGGCCTCATTTTTTATTGAATTACAACAATCTGCTGCATAAATAGCCCAATGACGCCACCGAGCGCACAGGATCCCTGGGGTGGTGCGGGGTGCTGGCGCTGGGGTGAAGCAGAATGCACCCAGCTCTCCAGACGGCTGGCACACTGAGCTGTAATGAAGACGCGTGTGGAAGCCAGCAATATATCTCCGGTGACAAGGGGAGCAGAGGAGAGGCACAGTGGGTTATTTATAGGCTTTAATAAAAGCAGAGATAAGACAGCTCGTCGGTCCAAATTTTTTAAAAGCAGCATCTAATTTACAGGACATAATTAAAAATGACCTTTATGAGCCCCTGATTTATTAACAGGCCCAGAATTTTAGGGCTCAGTCCTGCCAGAAGCACAATGCAACGCTGCAGAACCAGCACCGGAGACATAAACAGCAGCGCCGACAGTGGGGGCCTGGCCCACCTGGGCACATCGTCACCTGGGAAGATATGAGCTCTAGACCCCCCAGGAAACTGACCCAGCCTCTCTCTTGGATTAAAGCCTTTGGGGGAAGCAGCAGCTTTCCTTAGCGTGGCAAAGACACTGGCCTTGCAGGCTTTACTGTCTGCTGCTCTCTCTGGGTCTGTGTCTGCATTTCAGCCCCTTCTCTGCCGGCTGAGCTGGGCCATTTCCCCAGCTCACCATGTCCCACCCCCACTTGGCTGGTTTGTTTTCAGGCTCAGATGTTTTTAACGAAGGCAAAAAGAGGCCCTGTGCCCTCTGGCTCCGTGCTGGCTGGGCGAGCAGAAAGGCAGAGGTTGCTAATGCTGCGGCAGGCTTGGAGTCTGTGTTCATGCCAGTGGGCTATGTAGCAGCGTTCTCCACCTCCTCTCTACCCTCTCGCCCCCGTAGCACACTTGGTCCCTACCCTAAAGACTGGGGCCCTTGCCCAGGAGACTGTGGCTTTGACAGAGCAACTCATTCCCATGCATTGTCTGGTTACAAGGGCAGCACCCTGGGAGAAGGGGAAGTCCAATTTCTAGCCATCCCAGGCGCTCTAGAATAAAACCCAGCGTCATAGGGCATATTGAATCAGAAGCCAAAGCAGCTTCCCGCTGGAGGAGGAGCAGTGGAGACATTAGATCAGCGAGCTCCTTCCCTCTGCAGCCCAGCTCACAGAACATGAGGGCCCAGAGTTTTAAAGGAATTGAGGCGTTGCTGTTCACAGGGTTTTCTGGCTTGCCTGATCGTTCAGTGCGGCGTGAAGGGAGTGGTAGCCTGTGCGTAGTGGAGTGCAGCCCTGACGCAGCATGGGGCTGGCTGGGTAGTCATCCTGCTCCGAAGATAAACCTCATCTTCCAGTGGTTTTATGGCCAGACAGCACACAGCCAAATGCGATTACAGTCCCTGTATGGAGCGCAGTTCACTGCTTTATGTACAATCATAAACGTCTCCATTAAGTTGCACAGTATTTAAATTCCGTAATGGACTTGAACTAAAACAGCAGTCTCGTATCTGAGTTAGAATTGCAGATCATACATTACGGAGTCACCACTGCGCAATCCTGCATATTTCCAGCATGAATTTACAACCAGGCGATTCAGGTTTTGATTGGAATAATCCTTTGCTTTAATGATGCCCACTCATGCTGCTGCGTCCCTCATTGCAGCAGGGTGCCCATGCTGGCTAGCGTTTGATAGCACGCTGCCCCCCCCATGGGGTGGGGACCAGACAGACTCATGGGACTGCGTGACACTCAGGAACTGCCAGGCAACTGGCTCCTTGATACCGTGTCACTCGCCACCACTTGGCAGAACCTCAGACAGCAAAGTTCTGCCAGACCATGAGCTCGGATCCTCCCCCTTCCCCACCAGCGGTTGCTCAGGAGTGGTGACGAGCCTCCAAGGATTCCCCTGAACACCAGGCTCTCTGTTGTATGAGGCAGCCCTGCAGCATGCACCCATGGTATCATCCCCCAGCACAGGGCATGCATATCCCCTTCTGGGACTCAAACCCCAGTGCAGCGCACTCAGGCCAGTGCACAAGAAGCATGCGCTGCACTTTGACAGTGTCTCTGAGATGGTCACAGCCAGAGCTAAGCCAAGCGTGGAGGTAAAGAGTGGCACAGAGGCAGCCACTTGCATCAGCAGCTGCTTTTACTGGGACCTACAAAACCCAGCTGCTGTTACCTGATCTATCAGTTATTCAGCTCCAGAGCAGTTCTGCAGCAGCCAGCATTTGCATTTGAGTGCCAGCCCCTCACTCAGGCATTGGGCCCAGCGTCTGCCAGACATGCCCTGGTTATCCAGAGAACCCTCCCCTTTGCAGCCAGATGTTCTGATCAAACCCACCCACGAGTAGAGGTTATTGTGCATGGCAGGGGAGGGGAGGGATGAGCCCCTGACAGGTGCAGAGCCCTGGCATTCACTGCTGGAGGAGAAGCGGGACAGGTGCTTGGCATCGCCAGGACAGCTGGGCAGTAATTAAAATGAGAGACTCACACCTATCTCAAGGTAACGACCTCTAAAGACCCAGGGCCAACAGGGCCAGAGGTTGCCCTTTGCTTCGCATAGTTAGCTCTGGAGCTGTGGGCCCAGTGCTGAGATATGCTCATGGTTCGTATTTCAAGGCAGTGCAGGGAATGATATTCAGTCATGGTGTTTTTATTCTGTTAAATATTTTTAAGTGAATCCTATTAAAGCTCAGGAAGAGGTGAGATTGATGGGGCAATGAAAATGCTTTTTGTGAGATTTAGGTGCTCTGGAAGCATGGCAATTGCACCTCTGAATAAATAGCCATTGGAGGCTGTAAATATAAACTTCCCAGGGTAAGTGGTATGTAAATTGGCAATATTGTACATCTCCTGAGAAGAATAGATTCTGGGACCCAGATTGCATTCATTGCACCTCTTTCTGGACAAAGTTAAATTAAGTGAAGATATAATGCAGTTTCTGCTGGGAGAAGTAGAATTTATTACAGTGGCTCATGTGAGCAAGAGCAACAGATTTATTCCCTCTGCATGAGCTCATAACCAGGAGCTCTGAAACAATGTCTTTCTGTGTGTGTGTGTGTGTGTGTGTGTGTTTGTGTTGCACAGGCTATGATGCAGCTGCCTTTGTTATCTCATTCAGAAGATGATATGCCTGTATAGTACAGTCTGAACTCGAATGTCGGCTCTTCCAGGCTATAGTCTGTCACCCAGCAGGTATGTGGGGCCCCTGACCTACCAGCTACCCTGACTGCATGGAGTGTGGGTCAGGAGTTTGTTCTCACACTTAAAAGCTCCTGTTGGGGTGAAGCACCAGCCCTAGGGCGGAAGGGCTCTCTCCAAAGGGCAGGTGCTGAATGGCAGTAGCCGGGCTCCACTGATGGGCTGGGCCGAGGCTTTTCATTGGCGTTTCTAATCACACAAGATTTTAAAGACAGGTTTCAGAGTAGCAGCCGTGTTAGTCTGTATTCGCAAAAAGAAAAGGAGTACTTGTGGCACCTTAGAGACTAACAAATTTATTAGAGCATAAGCTTTCGTGAGCTACAGCTGAATGCATCCGATGAAGTGAGCTGTAGCTCACGAAAGCTTATGCTCTAATAAATTTGTTAGTCTCTAAGGTGCCACAAGTACTCCTTTTCTTTTTTCAAGATTTTAAAGCAATTGTACCAGTTGAGTGTGTGTGTAATACAGTGAGTGTGAAACTGACTCTGGACAGCTGTCACGTTGTGCCTGCTATTGGTTTAGTTGTGTTCATTAATTTATTGCTGCTCTAACCTTGCAGATGTGAGGCTCAGGCTGGCAACCAGGATGGGAACACTCTCCCCTTTCAGTCCAAAGGTCACTGTGCGGTACAGCAGGGTCACACACTCGCCCAATTCCTACTGGCACAAACACGTTTGCTCACTCCCTATCTAGTAACTGTGCAATGGCACCATTCCAAGTACACGGGCAAAAAAAGAGGCTGGGCCAATGAATTTGGGTAGTAAAAGCCCATGAGCTGCAGTCTAAAGTCGTCAAGTTGCAAACACACGTGTAGGTTAAGAAGGTTGTTAACTTGACAAGTTAGAAGAACTCTGATGGTCTTCCAGCTGTGGCTCAAGGGACTGGTAACGAAGACATCAGATCTGCTGATGTCCTAGTCCTGCCAGAATAATTACATGTTCAATTTCCCACCATATCCTATGGCCAGGCAACGACAGCATCTAGAATCCGGGAAGCCCCTCCAACGCAGCACTGTCAGCTGTAGTCGTTTCAAACAGCAGCTGTGGTTTTGGCATCCCCTAGCACTCTCCATGAATGAAAACATTGCAGGACTGATTCAGCATGTGCCCTGCTGCAAGAGGAAATCACATGAGCCAGATCAAACTTGGCCTTTTCGGGAGGCTGAAGCATGTTATGCAACTCCCCAGCTCTCCTCAGCCATACAAGGCACATCCTGAGCCCTTCTCATTTGTAGCCTTGGCAGTCTCAATCCCGACATTACCGGGGAGGGATGTTGGTGCTGGAATTGACCAGAATGCAGAACAGCCTTTGCAGCAGTGTAATCCATACACGTCACTCATCACATTAGAAACACATGGCAAAATGTCACGCCTAAGTGGGAGGACTCGCCTAGTACCTGCCATTTGGGAAGATCCCTTGGATCTCCACTTGTCCATCAGTCAGGGTCAGGAAGTGCAGTTGCTCGCATTAAAATAGCTTTTGGAAAAACAATAAGAAAGCAACCCCACTCAACTGCCCAAGAGAGATCCAGGGGTGCACAAGGGTAGGTTTTGAATCTCTCTCTTTGGTACGCAGAATTAATAATTTCACCCACCAACTGAAGGTCACTCTGCTGTCTCATAGCGCAAGATTTGCCTGTCTAGCCAATAAGACAGGCAAAGGGTCAGAGAGAACAGACTCCCCAGAATCACAAAGCTAAGAAGTGGCAGAGCTGCACTTCAGGTCTCCTGAGTCCAGTCCAGTGCCTGGCCACCCTACCACCTTCCAGCTGGGTGGAATTTGGCCCTTTGTATTTGTTAGCCTAGCCAGGGGTGCCCTGAGGACGGCAGTCTCAGTGAGGCAGACCATTTGATACATAGCAGTTTTACAGCTTCCTGAACGTTTTCCATTTTCTGTTAAAATGTGTGATTGGATGTTTAATGTCTGCACTTGGGCCAAGTCCTCAGATTTATGTCTAAATTGGTGATTTCTGAATCTTGTTTTCTAAAGCGCTACGTGAACTGCTGCATTTGTCTGCAAAGAAGAAAGAAGGTTTTCCAAGGGCCTGTTACATTTTCATCTTTAGGATGTATTAATTGCGTTGCTTGGTAAGGTTGGGGTAGATCTCAACTCTTTAATTTATTTTCAGATGCTGATACATTGTGTTGCTGTATAAAGCAGAGTTATACATTAAATCGTTACCTTGTCTTGCATGGAAATGTGATGTGTCAAATGTCACATCACATACTGTCAAAATGTGATGTGGCCATAATGAATCAAATTTCTGAAAATAAACTTCTCTGAACAGACCCATCACTGTCAGTTACTGACTGCCACACAATGGCCATTTAATGCAAATTACTTTTGCCCGCAACTTGCAGAAGTGAGTGTTTTTAATGACTATTTATAACATGGGTGGGGCTGCAGAGGGGGGGAAAGACATGGCTACCCAAGTACATGTTACAGATGCAATGGAAAACCTCCAACCCAATCCATACACACAGCGCTACCTTTGCCAGGGTGCCTGCCACAACACGAGCTGTGCCACACTGGGTGCGCTGCATGACTATGGCATCACTTACAAACAGTCAGTATTGTACATGAAAGTATAACAAGGAAAAGGACTAGAAAATTTACCAGGTCCTTAGCTGGTGAAAATCAATGCAGCTCCATTCACTTCAATGGAGATATGCCAATTTACAGCAGCTGAGAATCTGGCCCTACATATAAGCAATATGGCTGAATAAAGGTTGCAAGAGAAATTATAGGTCTGTTTTTTGTAAGTCAGCTGGAGGATGTCTGGTCATGTGTGTTCAATCATGAGGCACGCTTTCCTCCTGGCTTCAAGACCCCCTCCTCACTTAAGCTTGCTGGATTCCTCAGCATTAGCATTGTGCAGTGACACAGGCTCTGGCATTTCATGTCCCAGGGGATTTAGTTTGTTTTTATACATTTCATTTTAGTCACAAAAAAGGGCAATGCAAGGAGAAGGGGGTGAATTAGAGATAGACATGGAAAGATAATTCTTTCCACTTGCACATGAATATTACAGTACAGCTACCGGGTAAAGTCCCTGCATTTTCTAAAACGTTGTTTAAGTGGAAGAGTAAATTGTTCAAGGTATTTTAACCATGAACGAAGAACTAAATTAGGCTTTAGTGCATCCTGCTGTTATTGTCTCCTGTAAAACAGGATAATTAACAAGGGGAGATTTGATGAACAATTGAACAGTCAGCATGTAAAAACAGGGCATTTTTGAATGGCAATTTATTTTTAAACAATCCCCACTCGAACCAGCAAGCATGAAGTCATGCTAAAAAAAATCGCCTGTTTTATAATCTTTGCTTGCTTTGTTTTTATAATCACAGCTAAGGGTATAGCTGCACTGCGATACCAGACTTGCTGCACAGCTGAGGCTGGCCCAGGCTCGTGGGGCAGTGGAGATGTTCAGGCTCATGCTGGAGCCAGGGCTCTGGGACCATCCCACCTCCTGGGGGCCCTGCTAGCCTGAGTCAGCTAACCTGGGCCAGCCAAGGGACTTTTATTGCAGTGTAGCCATACCCTAGCCCAGAAAGGATCCCCTGCACCCAGAGAGTTACTTAGTAATTTCCAAGCTGGAACAAATTGCTGGCTATGTTTGCACAGAGCGTGATCAGAACTTGCATTTCCCAGATTGCTATGGAGAAAGGGACAGGAGGGCAGTTTCTTCATTTTCGGTGTGGCTGCTGGGCCAGCAGCGTCAAAGGGCTTGGAACACAGGCGGTCTCCCTGAAGGAAGTTTTCATGGAGCCAAGGTTGGGAAAGGACAATTTCTAGTTGGGGGATGGGGAGGCTGGAATATATTTGTAGACACCGACAGAAGTTTGAGCAGACTCAGAGGCAGAACTTTCTTGGGGGCTCTCTGAGACCAGAACAAATGCCTGCGGGAATGAAGGATGATCCCAAACCTCCTGCTGCAAGTGCCAGGCATGTTTCTCCAACCAGCTGTCTTTACTGAACACCGAGCACCGGGTTTTAAAAACCCTACCCAAACAAACCATGCTGCAGCACACACAGCTCTTCCCACGGGAGACGGACGGAACCACCGGTGACAGATATTAGTCACAAGGCTTCATGTACAATATTGCGGGGTGACGGAAGGATACGAATCTGAACTAAACAGCCCAGACTAGCCAGGCTAGATTTTCTTGGCATTAACCTTGATTTACACCGGGCGAGTGACGCTGCTCAGTATCGGGGGAAACGCTTCCCTTGGCGCTTGCTGGAGTATCTAGGAACACTCAGCTGGGGTCTGGCCCTCAGCCAGCCCCGCCATTGCTGCCGGTTGCCCTTGGCTAGCTCCAGCTCCCTTCCCCCACTCACCGAGTCCCTCACAGCTCAGATACATTACCTAGCCATGCTGGGTTGACACAGGGCCTCGTCCAACATGCAGGAGCTTGAGGGGGTGGCAGGGCTTGGAGCTGGAGCTCAGGGCCCATAGTGAGGATTTTTGCAACTGCTGAACGCCTTGAGTCTGCCAAGAGGGCAGCTGAATTCAGCTGGATGTCACCCTCCTAAGGAGTGACGCAGCAACCCTGCCAGGGAGGGCGACTGGAAGGGACAGCAGGCTGTGGAAGGCAGTTTGGCCTTCTGTAGGTGGCACTGGCTGGTGGCTCCAGAGAACTGGCATCTAGTCCCAGCTCTGCCATGGACTCCCCAGGTGACCACAGCCGTGTCTCTTTCCCCTCCATGAAATGGGGTGAACTATTTTCTCCCACCCTTGTCTGCCCTGCCCCTTAGCCTGTCAGCTCTATGGGGCAGGGGCTGGCTCTGATTAGGTGTCTGCGCAGGGCCCAATGCAACGGGGCCTCTAGCACCAGCATACTGCAAAGACTAAATCATAGCAAAGGAGCTGAGGAGGTACCTGGCTTTGCCTCTGCAAGGGTGAGGCTGCAGGGAGAGCTGGATGGAGGGATTAAGACAAGAGAGCAGATGGCTTCTCCCTGTTCTTACATGGCAGGGCAACAGCTCTTGGCAGAAGGTCTTTTCCTGCTCCGAACAGGCAGGACCTGCCAGGTTGGGTGCTAGGTAACAGCCTCAAGCATTGCCCAGAATCCCTGCAGGGCAGACCAGCCCTGGAGCTCTCCCCGCTCACCGAGCAGCAGGCCCGGCTTGGCACACCCGCCCCAGGACCCTCTGCCAGGCCTGGCAGATGGATCTGAGCTGCTTCCTCGGCAGGCAGCTTCTGCTGCCCCTCCCCAGACAGACGCCCTCTCGGCGTTTGCTGGGGGCTGGATTGCCAGGCACGGTCCAGGTGCTGATTTTTCAGCCCTGTCAGTGGGGGATGTAATCAGACCGGCTCAGCCTTCAGCACATGCAAAAAATAAAGAAGTGATGGCACTTTAATCGCAGGGGAAATATCCTAAAGTGATGTATCACCAGGATGGATTGGGTTGCCTGGCCTTTTTCTCTGATCACAGCTGCCGCCGAGATGCTCCTGCAATCAACTATCTTTGGTAAACTTTGTTTCAGCTGCGTGCACGGGGCCTGGGGCTGAGCTGGCTCATGGAGACTGGGAGTGAACAGCAGTCCTGTCTGGACGTTTGAACTCAGGGAAGCTATGGTCATGACATGTGTGGAAAGGGGAGTTCGAACATGCGGCCAACTTTGCAGCTGGCGTACGCTGGCAGAGCGATCCTGGCCGGGACACAGTTTCTGGTTTTTACCCACTGAGAACATGTAGGTCAGAAATTTCTCACCTCCTGCAGCGCAGCCTCTGCTTAACATCCTACTTCCTGCTGCCTTACAATGGCAGAGGGTCCACATACAGGCTCTGGGGTATGGGGAAGGCACAGAGCCCGCCTCAGAGAGATTGGAGCCGACCCCTCAGGGCCTGCAGGAACTTCACTGCTCTCAGGTTAGGTTGGGACGAATTATAATTTCACCAGTCTCCTGCACAAGTCCAGGGGAAGGCAGCAGGCTACACTCACTACGGCCATCCTTGTTTACAGCCAGGCAGTAGCCAGAGACCTCAGCCAAAGCAGAGCCCCACTGAGCCAGATTCATACAGATACACACATGTAATAAATGGTAGTCGCTGGCCCAGTGTCTTAGCAGCCACTGTGGTGAGGCTGGGTGGGCCGGGAGGGCGGTTTATGTCCCACCTCCAGTCCACTGCACAAGGCCTAGTTACTCAAGTTCTGCGAGGGTCAATGAGGGTTTCACCCCAACACTCTCACACTGAGCAACCTGAGCATCAGCATCAGGCGTCCAACAGCCCCCGTAATGATCAGCAGCCCAGCAACAGCGATGCGGGGGCGCATCCCCCATTCCTGTCTCACAGCCACACAGAGGCCACCAGGCAGATTTCATTCCGAGGGGGTAGTTTATAAATATAGACTGCAAAGGGTGGGTTACCATATCCCCTTCCTTCCCCACTGGTACATCAATGACATCGCCCCAAACAGCCAACACTTGTTTCAAGGAATCTAAATCTTCAGAGCACACACAATAATTATACACCTCATCCCTCCATGTGCATATGCACAGATCTCAAAGCTGTGAGGTCTCCTCATTGTTCATGATGGTAACAAACTATCTGCAGGGGCCAGTTGGCAGTAATTCCTGAGATTACAGCCTAGAGGCAGCACCAAAACTCAGCAACCTTATTCCTTCAGCAAAATAGGCCCTGGAGACACTCCCCTGATTCAGACTCACTCAACGGGAACTACAGCCTAATGCCCCTTCCGCTGCCTCCAGCATCACGTTACCCCGTAAAGCACTGAAATGAAAGCTGGCCTGGCTTTCAGCACGACACACTTCAGCTCCGCTTCTTCAGTGATTCCTCCCACTGTCAGAGGCCCAGAATGGCCGTGCTTCATGCAAACCAAGCAACCTCTCAGCCCCTCTGGGGAGGGTTCCCACGTCCTTTCCCATGATGTACGGATGATTTCCAAAGGAAAATATAGAAAATCTCTGCCTCCGCCCCCGTTTTTCCATCAGAGTCCTGGAAGGCCTGTGGCTGAGAGACGGTGGAATAGTTCTGTACAGTGCTTGGTCATGCCAAACTTCCCGATTGCACTTTTGACCCACTTTGCCAGCACTTCAGCCCTCATTCACCGGCCAGGTGAATACCCTCTGGACAGATGCGCAAGGCTTGGGCACCACATACTCTCCAAAACACGGGTGGAATGGGACAGCATGGAGAGCTGGTTTCATGCTGGCTCCTCGGAAAGGGGAATAGCTGGGCACCCTCCTGACCATAGTGTCTGAGCACCTCACAAACATCCACAGGTTTCATCCTCCTCCCCTCTGCGCCTTGGAGGTAGGACGCGTTCAGCCTGTCACCTGCAGAGGTCTGCAGCAGCGGCAGGGACAAAACCCAGATCTCCCCAGTCTCAGCCCAGCTGCTCCCACCCTATGGTCACACTGTTTGTATGTTAGTCGTGTTAACTGCGTAAGGGGATGTTGTCAGGAGCAGGCTTGTAGCCGTGTCCCCATTTCTCCAGGTATCAGGCCTGATTCCACCCCCTGACACACAAGTCCCGTCCATCCTGTGTGAGCAAGGGAGGCAGGCTCGGTGGTGGGGTGGAGTCCTGGGGTAGTCCCAGGCTGGGAACACAGCCCAGCTCATTCAGTCCAGTCCGTCAGGGACTGAACCAGGCTTTGCTCAGCCATGGGGACACAGGAGGGATCCCTAGTGGCGGCTTGGGCTGTTGGGAGTGACACATCAGGCAGGACTTTAGCACACCCAGGATGACCCTCTCAGCACAATTACAAGGCAAACGTTGCTGTGCTTGCGAGCTCAGCTAGAAAGTGGGGAAGAGGGGGCAGAGGAAGGGAAGACCGCTGGGCAAGTGGTAGCAGGGACAGAACTCTGTGCAAACCTCCCTGTTCTTCTATTGTATTGTTACCTTCCATATTCATTTCCAAACAGCTGTTCAGAGCCATCCCAAGCCCTCTGCTGTATAAATCACAAAATGCAGCTGGTCAAAGTGACTGTCGTTAGAAGTAGGTGTCTGAGGACTGGGGAGAAGTGGGGGCAGCTTAGGCGCCATTACTGGTGGGAGGAAGAGTTCAAACTGATCATTTATTTTCATTAGGCTTCTGTAGATGTCTTCATCGGAGTGCCCCCTACATAGGACGACATCTGTCCTCAGGAATGCGTTAATTGCATTTTCCTCGCTTTACGCTGCGCGTAGCTAATGCATTCTGGCTTCATTAGATTAGCCACCCCTTGTCCTGAGGATGTTGTCATGTTTTCAGATGGCTTCAGTCAGAACCTTCCAGGCACTGGCTAGTTCAGGAGATAATAAAACTGAAACCTCCTTCAGCCTGGGTGAGTAATGGAGGTGCAGTCCCACCCCCACGCATCCTGGCTTTAAAGCTGACACAGCTGACATGCCTCAGGATATTGACAGAACACAATTAGCTCCCATGTCTTGGAGGCATTGGCTGCGTGTGGTTACACACTGCTTAGCAAGAACAGCTTTGCCACATAAAGTTGGTTTTCAGTGATACTGCCATAGCGAACAGTGCGGCAAGCTTCAGTGACCGGCCAGGGAAACAGTCAAGATCAAGTTTCAGAGTAGCAGCCGTGTTAGTCTGTATTCGCAAAAAGAAAAGGAGTACTTGTGGCATCTTAGAGACTAACAAATTTATTTGAGCGTAAGCTTTCGTGAGCTACAGCTCACTTCAGTGGATGCATCAATATCTGTAGCTCATGAAAGCTTATGCTCAAATAAGTTTGTTAGTCAAGATCAAAGCTTTGATCGCCAGGTGCCTCGAGAAAGCAGCAGCCCCAGGGAGCTGGTCTCAGCAGCCACAGCAGGAACTTGGAGAGTCCCCCGAGCAAGCCGAGGGCCAACTCTGCTAGGCAGCCAGTGAATCCGGTTTATGCCTGTCACTCCCAGTCCCTGGGGAAAGAGCCCAGCACTCTGTAAATCTGCATGCAGCCCCATATAAATGCCAAACAGAGCGCTCTCCCCAAGGCACAAAGGGACAAGGAAGGTTTCCAGTGCCCTGGGCCTACAGCTCCCTAACATGCTCTCCACCCTCCTCGGAGGAGAGCCACTGCCCAGGGCTCCTGTTTAATCCTGTTACAACACCCAATCAAGGAACAGATGCCATCACATGTGACTTGGGTGACCAATCACACTACTTGGATATGTAATAGCCAAGGCAGCATGGCGTACCCATCTGCCTGCAATCATTCCCTACAACAAACAGGGTCAGGGAAAGCACCATCTGTCTGCAGTGAGAAAAGAGAGGGACGAGTGGTCCACAGCTAGTAGTTAGATCAGGTTTAGTAGAAAGCTGGAGGGGATGACATTTCTGAAATGTGACTCTTATTAACATGCAGTGAATTTTTGAAGGATAGGGATTATATATTGCATTTAAAAGAATCCTGAGGGGACTAGCTAGTACCTGGGGAATGCATGTCTTAACCACACCCCAGAGGGTTGTTATTTAGTCTTCAGGGCAAAGGCTGTTTTCTACTCTGTTTGCACAATGCTCAGTGCATTGGCGCCCCATTCTTGGTTGGTCCTTAGCCACTACCATACTAACGCACGTTAAATAATAATCCGCATATCCCTGGGCCCCACCAGCTGCTTTCAGAGTGGGACAAAGAATGAAGTCCAGCAAAATGTCACACAGAAAGATCTGTGAGGGGAAAGGCTATTGCAGTAAATCTAAGTTCCCTGTCAGGTTATGATAAAGGAAATGGCCATTCAAATGTAAGGGTAAGAAAGAGGACCAAATACAGAGAGAGCCCCCAGAATGTGGCCCTTATTTGTTCTGAATAACACATGATTTAACCACACACTTCAGTTACCAGGAAAACAAACCGAAGTTGGAGGCTTGTTCATAGCACAGAGCTTGACAGCAATTTGATTACTAGACAGCAAAAACGGCCCCTTTCAGAGAGCCTGGGCCCGGCGTAGCAGCGGGTGCCAAGGCAGTGCTGTGGGGCACCTGTGTTGAGCACTGTACTGGGAGCACAGGTCAGGAATGAGGGGCACCGGCAGAGCAGCGAGTGGGAAGTGTAGACAGCCCCTCCCTGTGCTCTGCCTAGCGCTAATCAGCACTATCCATCCCTCTTTGTATGGACACTAACCAGTTACAAGAAACTCGCTCCCTATACGTTTCAACTGCCTGCTGAAGAGGGAAGAGCTGTTCCTTCGCAGCTGCATTCTCAGCTCACCAAGCCTTGCATGGATTCCACAGCCTGGGAGACAGACTGTGACTTTGCTGAACTCAGCCCTGGATACAGGAGCATCTGCTGCCCTACACCAGGCAGCTCCTCTCCATGACTCCTGCTACACCTGTTACCTTCTGGCGGTCAGGCCACTGGGAGCGTGACCAAGTGTCTAACGTGAACAGAACCGAGCCCAGCATTATTCCTGCCAATCCACCCAGCTCAACCCTAATTGAGACCAAGTGCGACTGGCAGGTGTGTGTGTGTGTGTTCTTTTTCCACAACATAACAATAGATAATTAGTTTCCTCTGTTTACCTACAGTGGGAATCTGATAGCATAATTTAGTGTATATTCCACAAGGCATATTGGCCATCATTAAAAGAAAAACTAGTTTGATCTAATGAAAGAGAATAAAATATAAAGAGGCAGAAGCAAAGATCATCAATTTTAAGTGTGGCTTGGGGATTCTTTCCTTGATAACGCAGGATAAAAGTAAAACTTAGACCCTGTTCTGAGGAAGCCAATTTGCCGCCTAAAGAAATCCAAGCGTGCATTTATTAGTTCTTACAACATCTAATGGCTTCATCACACAGAGACAAACCGCTCAGAGATACAGGAAATGAACTGAGGTAAAATGAGACAACAGGCACGTTTGGCTTCAGGGAATTGAGCAAAGCAGCTGCTGGACGGCACATCCAGCTCCTGCATCAGGGCATTTAACACAAAGCCATTTGTCTGGGACAGAATTGGATCCTGGGTGCAGTTAGGTCTTTGAATTGGATTCTGGGGAGCAGCTGATGCTGGGTGACCTGCCCTATTTTATTCAAGAAGGGAACTGGAGCGTCCAACTCCCTCTCTCCAGAGCTGCAAAATACTCCGGCCAAAAACTGATCTTGGAAAAGAGCAAAGAATCCAGCTGCCTGAGATTGATTCCTTTGGTTCCCACTGATCCGCTCCTGAAACCAGCGATTTACTTTGTATGTTCCAGAGCAGGCCAGTTTGCATCTCTGGGGGAGACAGTTTGTCTTCGAAGGGTGGGTCGTGAACGTGGAGCTGGCTGCGATAGTTTGATACTCTGTTTCAGAGTAGCAGCCGTGTTAGTCTGTATTCGCAAAAAGAAAAGGAGTACTTGTGGCACCTTAGAGACTAACAAATTTATTAGAGCATAAGCTTTCGTGAGCTACAGCTCACTTCATCGGATGCATTTGGTGGAAAACAAAGTTTTTCCACCAAATGCATCCGATGAAGTGAGCTGTAGCTCACGAAAGCTTATGCTCTAATAAATTTGTTAGTCTCTAAGGTGCCACAAGTACTCCTTTTCTTTTTGATACTCTGTGTTGGCCTGGCTCTGGCCTCCTTTCCACATACAAGTGTTTAGTGAAGCATCTGGAGTGGTCCTGGCAGGAAAGAGAGTTCAATGGTGACCGATCAGGCCCCTTCAGAGTGTTGAGGGACAATGTCAGAACTACTAGCTCTGAGGCCTCCTGGAAGGACAAAGCCAGTTAACCCTGGAGGGTTTAAAGGAGCTGGATTAGGGTAAGAGCCAGGTGGGTGGCTGTGGGGAGCCACGGACCCTCCACATGCCCTGGGCAGGGGGCCCAGGGGACGGGGACGTGGGCTGGGGGCTGCTCTCAGGCTCCCCCCACCAGGCAGGTAGAGGAGCCCGGGTGGTCCGGCTCTGGCTTGGCCAGGGGCGGGACCTCAGAGAGAAGAGGAGGGGCAGGGGCATGGCCACAGAGGGGGCAGGGCCTCCCCCCACTTTTAGAAAGAATCCATTGCCCCTGCCTCCAGCCAGTGGTCACAGGGCTCAACATGGCCTGTCCACCCATGACAGTACTGGCTCAGCTGCCCGTTTAACCAGAAAGCAGCCTCTGCTCAGCTGCCTTTGTGTAATATTGGAATCCACCTGCCAGGCTTAAACAAGGGCTCCTTTGACATTGTCCCTGCAGAGTGCCAGCCCCAGCCCTATCTCAGACCCGGTCACACCCATCTCTCTGCTTTTCACCCTAAAACACAGCGGTTTCATTTCTAGTGCTCACTTTAACTTCCAGGGGATTCTAAATAGATCCGTGACAATTTCCTCTCCTCGTTTTTAATAAGCTACTCTCAGTCTTAAATTAGGTTTTGGATGTCTGTATTGGAGATAGGCTTTTCATCATGGTGCATAGACAATATTCATCACCCCAGTGTCTTAATCCCCACAGCACACGCACATTCATTACGTTATCCCTGCATTCATTATAGCAACATTGAATTCATTACAACTCTATTTATTACTATGTGCACACGGTCCCCATAATAACCTTGCATGCTATTTATCATCCAGTTCATTAGAATGGGGGCACAGAAGTTATAATACGCACCTATGCCGAGTCCAGCATCCACATGCTCCCCACTCAACGTGTGCTCATTTCAAAGCTCAGCCCATCAATTACGACGGCTGCTACTTTGAGACCCCTCAGTATTCATTCCCACTTCCATACGCTATCAGAACTAACAGATACAGTTACACACCCACAGCTTCATTTCAAGCACTGATAGATTTAAGCTCTGGCTCCTGTATTACTTACAATGTCCTACTGTTTCTTCTGGGAGAGGAATGCTGCCATTGGCTTAAGCTACTTCCCAGGGCTTCAAAAGATCTGTGTTCTAGTCCCAGCTCTGCAAAAGCCTCACTCTGTGCCCCCGGACTCACTCTCTGTGCCTCAATTCCCCTTCTCTAAAATGTGGAGAACCACCCTTTGCCTATTTAGATTAGAATGACTAAAGACCTGGAAAAATTCTCATTTGAAGAGAGACTGAAAAGACTGGGATAGTTACCTGAGAAAGGAGATGGAGCCATGATAAAAGTCTATCAAATAATGGTTGGTCTAGAGATGAGAGATCAGGAGCTTCTGTTGTCCCTGTCCCACAGCACAAGAACAAGGGACAGCCATGAGACTGAAAAATGGCAAATTCAAAACCGATGAAAGGAAATAGTTTTTCACACAACTCATAACTGGACTGCAGAACTCATTGTCACATGAAGCTGCTGAGACCAAGACCTTAGTAAGATTCAAAGAGAGAGCAAACATCTCTGTAGATAAGAATATCCAGCTAGAATACTGAGTGCTGATAGAGAGTTTTGGAACGGAGAGAAAACCTCATGCTTCCGGGCATAAGCCAATCTCTAAATATTAGGGGTTGGGAGGAAACTTCCCTGGGGCAGATTATCCCACAACTGCCAACTGCAGCTTTTCCTGCCCCTTTCTCTGAAGCAGCTGGTGCCAGTCACCGGTGGAGATGGGACCCCGGGAGCAGCCGTACAGGCTTTTGAAATGCTGTAGGTCTGTGTATACAATTCTGCACACACACACACATACACACACACACTCTCTCTCTCGCTTCTGTTCTTGGGTGAACGGTAGAAGACTTCATTTATTCGCACTTTTATGAAGTCAGCCATATAAGTGCCATGCTTCAGTGCTCTATCGACTGATGCCCTGAACTCTACCTCACTGCATCTCCACATTCCAGTCGGGCCAGGAAGAATGTTTATACCTGTCTGATGAGGTTAGCAGCTTGCCAAGGGAGAGCCAAATGTTTTCTGGAATCTAACTGATCCAGGAACAAGGAAGCATTTAACCCCTGGGCAGAGTTTATATAAGGCATCAATTTACAGAGTCAATACATCAAAAATATCACTGATTTGCATTTGCAGACAGCGGTGCTTGTCGCCAACCGCTCAGCTTGCACCGTCCCCCCGGAAAGGAAAAGGTGACCGTGTTCTGGGGAAAGGGGAGGAGAGGAAATAGCTCCCATGACACAGCAGTCGTTCTGCAGTGAGAGGTGCACGTCCCCTGCTGTGGTGCAGCTGAGCACGTTTTGTTCCCTGAAGGCACTAAACCCGCTGAGAATGGAAAGCTCTGCAAACCAGGGAGAGAAGAGGAGCCTTCACTGTTAGTGTTATACTCAGTACATTAGCCACAGGACATCACATCAGTGCACAAGCATCCACCCCACCCTCCTCACATGTCCTGACAGAATGACAAGGCAGCGCTTCCCTGAAGCCACCTCTTCTCTTCTTCAGCCGGAGGCAACACCAGAATCCCAGACCCTTTATTCCCCTTCCATGTCTCAATGGCCCACCTCATGTCCCTGCATGTACCAGTTCACCATCTCTTTTGGCCCATGCTCGGCCTGTTGTCTGCTTGGGCTCTTACTCCCAGTACTGCTTCCCCGTGAAGACCATTAGTTCTCCTCTCAGGGTGCCTGAACCCAGCAAACACTGAGGGGTAGGTCTCCTCTGGCTACATTTCCAGGCCGGGGATGGCGCAATATTAGACACTGCTCAGAATCAGATATGATGGGCTCTTCTCAGCCAGCGCCCTGCGCTCTGCTACATCACTCACTTTGCTTTGGAAATCAAATGACATTTGCAAATCAGTAAACTGAACTCCTCCACAGTTGTGCTTCCTTGCTACAAAGATGACAGGGCCTTTCTTTTCTATTCAGTCGTACCAGCTGCAAGAAAGGACAGACAGATAGACACAGGTGGAGTTCTCCAAACAGACAAGTGGCAAAGCTACACAAAGCTACCAGCACTCATTGTGCACAATGTTTGCTAGATAAAAGACCTTCATCCTGACCCTGCTGACAATATCTGCATCCCCCTGCATGATAAAGGGATAAATGCAACTCAGGTGTCTCTGCATCACACAAGAATGTCTACATTCATTTTGCCTGGCAAAGCCAGATCAATTATTTCACAAACATCAAGTGTCCACTCAAAATATTCATCTCACAAGGTTTGGGCATTCCACCCTTCCCTGTGGAAGCTGCAATCTGTCTCTGCAAGAAGGGAAGTAAAGGAATTGCAGCTTGGGGTCCTGCCTGAAGAATGATGGCAAGACTGGTGATGTTTGGTGTACAGGCTGAAGAAATGGATACAAAAAATGGGCAGGGTTCTGCAAGACACTCAGCCACACGCAAGAGACCATGGGCAGGCACCATCTTCCCACCTGCATGGCAAGTCATGATTAGGGCCAACAGAGGAGCTAAGCTTCCTACATCCCGCCTGGCAGGGTGCTCCTTCTGTAGGTGGTAAAGCACAGGTCTGAAGCGACACACATTGGCCCTAGAGATGCATCATGTACAAAGCTGTTCTGTGGGTCTAGCATTCAGGAGCAACTACATCAGAAGGAGTGCCCCTGGGGCTGGTCCTGAGGCTGGTTTTGTTAACATCTTCATTAATGATCTGGATGATGGGATGGATTGCACCCTCAGCAAGTTCTCAGATGACATTAAACTGTGGGGAGAGGTAGATATGCTGGAGGATAGGGATAGGATAGAGAGGGACCTAGACAAATTGGAGGATTGAGCTGAAAGAAATCTGATGAGGTTCAACAAGGACAAGTGCAGAGTCCTGCACTTAGGACGGAAAAATCCCATGCACTGCTACAGACTAGGGACCGAATGATTAAGCAGCAGTTCTGCAGAAAAGGACCTGGGGATTACGGTGGATGAGAAGCTGGATATGAGTCAGCAGTGTGCCCTTGTTGCCAAGAAGGCTAACGGCATTTTGGGCTGCATTAGTAGGATCATTGCCAGCGGATTGAGGGAAGTGATTATTCCCCTCTATTTGACACCGGTGAGACTACATCTGGAGTACCACATCCAGTTTTGGGCCCCCCACTACAGAAAGGATGTGGACAAATTGGAGAGAGTCCAGTGGAAGGCAATGAAAATGATCAGGGGGTTAGGGCACATGACTTACGAGGAGAGGCTGAGGGAACCTGGGGTTATTTAGTCTGCAGACGAGAAGAACGAGGCGGGATTTGATAGCAGCCTTCAACTACCTGAAGGGGGGTTCCAAAGAGGATGGAGCTGGGCTGTTCTCAGTGGTGGCAGATGACAGAACAAGAAGCAACAGTCTCAAGTTGCGGGGGGTGGGCGATGGGGAGGTCTAGGTTGGATATTAGGAAACACTATTTCACTAGGAGGCTCGTAAAGCACTGGAATAGGTTACCTAGGAAGGTGCTGGAACCTCCATCCTTAGAGGTTTTTAAGGTCAGGCTTGACAAAGCCCTGGCTGGGATGATTTAGTTGGGGTCAGTCCTGCTTTGAGCAGGGGGTTGGACTAGATGATCTCCTGAGGTCCCTTCCAACCCTGATATTCTATGATTCTATGACCCACTCCCACAGCGAACTGCTCCCACTCCAGGCATGCTCCCTCAAATGCCTTTCCCTGTTGGGAGTTTTCCCTCCAAGACAGGGGTTCTCAAACTTTTTTTGCTGAACACTCTTTGAAAATATTTCAGGTTGTGACACCCTCCCCTCAGCGGTTACCATATTTCAAGCTCCCAATAGAGGACACTGCCAGAGGGAAGGAGAGTTGGAGGGAGAGGGAGGTACAGCTCTCAAGCCACCCAACTCTGAAGGCAGTACTGCCATCAGCAGCAGCGCAGAAGTGCGGGTGTCAATACCAGACCATTAAAAACAACGAGGAGTCCTTGTGGCACTTCAGAGACTAACAAATGTATTTGGGCATAAGCTTTCATGGGCTATAACCCACTTCATCAGATGCATGGAGTGGAAAATACAGTAAGCAGGTATAAATATACAGCACATGAAAAGATGAGAGTTGCCTTACCAAGTGGGGGGTCAGTGCTAACGAGGCCAATTCAATTAGGGTGGATGTCGCCCATTCCCAACAGTTGACAAGAAGGTGTGTGTATCAATAGAGGGAAAATAATGTTTTGTAGTGACCCAGCCACTTCCAGTCTTAATTCAGGCCTAATTTACCTTCTTGACAACTGGTTGGGAATGGCCACATCCACCCTAATTGAATTGGCCTCATTAGCACTGACCCCCCACTTGATAAGGCAACTCCCATCTTTTCATGTGCTGTATATTTATACCTGCTTACTGTATTTTCCACTCCATGCATCTAATGAAGTGGGTTTTAGCCCACGAAAGCTCATGCCCAGATAAAATTGTTAGTCTCCAAGATGCCACAAGGACTCCTCATTTTTATTGACACAGACTAACACGGCTACCCCTCTGAAACCTAATACCATACCATGGCACCCTTACTTCTGCACTGCTGCTGGCGGCAGAGCTGCCTTCAGAGCTTGGTGCCCAGCCAGCAGCCGCTGCTTTCACAACCGCTGACACTAGCCTTCAGACCCCCTTTTGGGTTGGGACCCCCAGTTTGAGAAATGCTGCTGAAAGACATAAGCTAAATGAAGACCAGGGGGCAGATGCAATCCTCCTGGCACCCTGTAAAAGGTAGTCAAGAGTCAGTGAATTATTCACTCAACAGCCATTCCAGTTTCCCCTTGTCTGGGAGAGGCAGAGCTGTCCCTCCCAATCCCCTTGTCTCCCACAGTTTGGCTTCATTCTGCAGGTCACCAGACCACAGATGAAGATCCCTGTTTTAACATATTTTCAGCGCAAGTTTCCCTTCCCTAGAAGGAATCAGGGTGCCTCTCTGATCACAGGCAGTTTTCAGGTGTCCACACTTCGTTCTAATGCTTCTCCTCGCCTATTGGCCAGCATTGCTAGCACTTTGAGTAGCAAGTAAAATAAGCCCTGGGCTATATGTCAGGAATGCAGAAAAGGGTCTCACAAGATCCCCAAGAGTGGGTTACATTCAACTATAAGAAATGAGATCAAAAGCCCATTTTTAGGAGATTTATTGCACCTCGCAGTTTCTTTTAGCTCAGCCCAGCGTTTTCAGACCCCCTGGGAGATGGAATTGTTGGCAGAGCTTGTTACATTAGAATTGCTACTTCAAAAGCTATTTTGTTTTGGCAAAGCCAAGTTTACACAAATCTCTGCATAAACTGGGGCCTGTACATTAAGGTAGATGCCACCAAATCCTTTTTGTGCCAAAGCTTGTAGAGGAAGGAAGAAGTGGCTTAATCTGGAAGCTCATGATGAAATTGGAAGTTGCTGAAGCCGAAGGAGCTCGGCAAGTTGCATGAGTGTGAGAACTGCAGACATGGTGGAGTCTGCAACATCTGTCAGTCCCAGGAGCTCTCTGCTGTCGCTGCATGGAGCTGTCTGCTTGGCAAAAAAATCAAATAAATCTAGCAGGGGCAGCCTTTTGAGACCAAGGACAAAGAGACACAGAGCCCAGACTCCCGTGTCAGCTGTTTTTATCCCACACATTGCCCCTATCATTAGCCTGCACATAAACGAGTGAGAGCAGGGATTTATATGCTACAGAATACATTCTGGGAGGTTTATGGTGCCGTAAAATGACTGGGTTCTAAACAAACAGAGCTAAACAATTCTGTATGGCTCTGTGGGCTTTTTTAAAACTGTTTTACGATTCTGCTTTAACATGACTGATTTCCTTTTACTGTACCAGCTGATGAAAACTCTCACAGGGAGCTCTGCCATTTACTTCCGTTTCTGTGGGATGGAGGCGTCATTTCATTCCGCATGGTGCAAGCGCTGAACCGAGTCGTTACAGGGAGCAAGTACATTTGGAACACAGAAGGGGTGAGTATTCGGCAGGGCAGTGGGACAACCAGTGGGTCTTTCAAGATCTTCCTGGCAGTTCAGAACTCGGTTGGTTGCAGACTTGTTCAATGCTGCATTTCGTTATTGCATTTCTATGCATATTTCACTAGGCCAGGGTGAACAGTGCAAAAATGTCCCCAAATATTCACCTGGATTCTGATTGGCTTCACTCACACCCTGTCCACAGACACCAGTGTTTGCAGATGGCAGGTGTCATAGTCACATGCATGAGAATTATTGTCAGACGCTCTTGTGCTGACATCCAAACAGGGAAGAAACGCTCTACCATGTGATTTAGCTGACCAAAAGAACACAAATATTGAATTCTTACAGGCAAAAGAGTGACCCTTAGAGAATTTTTTTAAAGTTTAAAATGTCTTAAATAATTTCTGACACTGACTGGCAGGGAGGAGACAGCAGTCTGCATGAGGAGAGTCCGGAAAGCAGGAAAACGGGCAAATATCACCAGATAAATCATTTGCTGGGGATTATGCACTCCTCTCTGTATTTAACATATTGATTTGCTTTAATTAAACCAGAACTATTGATTTTAAAAAAAGAAAAGGAGTACCCGTGGCACCTTAGAGACTAACAAATTTATTAGAGCATAAGCTTTCGTGAGCTACAGCTCACTTCATCGGATGCATTTGGTGGAAAAAGCAGAGGAGAGATTTAAATACACACACACACACAGAGAACATGAAACAATGGGTTTATCATACACACTGTAAGGAGAGTGATCACTTAAGATAAGCCATCACCAACAGCGGGGGGGGGGGGGGAAAGGAGGAAAACCTTTCATGGTGACAAGCAAGGTAGGCTAATTCCAGCAGTTAACAAGAATATCAGAGGAACAGTGGGGGGTGGGGTGGGAGGGAGAAATACCATGGGGAAATAGTTTTACTTTGTGTAATGACTCATCCATTCCCAGTCTCTATTCAAGCCTAAATTAATTGTATCCAGTTTGCAAATTAATTCCAATTCAGCAGTCTCTCGCTGGAGTCTGTTTTTGAAGCTTTTTTGTTGAAGGATAGCCACTCTTAGGTCTGTGATCGAGTGACCAGAGAGATTGAAGTGTTCTCCAACTGGTTTTTGAATGTTATAATTCTTGACGTCTGATTTGTGCCCATTCATTCTTTTACGTAGAGACTGTCCAGTTTGGCCAATGTACATGGCAGAGGGGCATTGCTGGCACATGATGGCATATATCACATTGGTAGATGCGCAGGTGAACGAGCCTCTGATAGTGTGGCTGATGTGATTAGGCCCTATGATGGTGTCCCCTGAATAGATATGTGGACAGAGTTGGCAACGGGCTTTGTTGCAAGGATAGGTTCCTGGGTTAGTGGTTCTGTTGTGTGGTGTGTGGTTGCTGGTGAGTATTTGCTTCAGATTGGGGGGCTGTCTGTAAGCAAGGACTGGCCTGTCTCCCAAGATCTGTGAGAGTGATGGGTCGTCCTTCAGGATAGGTTGTAGATCCTTGATGATGCGTTGGAGAGGTTTTAGTTGGGGGCTGAAGGTGATGGCTAGTGGCGTTCTGTTGTTTTCTTTCTTGGGCCTGTCCTGTAGTAGGTGACTTCTGGGTACTCTTCTGGCTCTGTCAATCTGTTTCTTCACTTCAGCAGGTGGGTATTGTAGTTGTAGGAATGCATGATAGAGATCTTGTAGGTGTTTGTCTCTGTCTGAGGGGTTGGAGCAAATGCGGTTATATCGTAGCGCTTGGCTGTAGACAATGGATCGAGTGGTATGATCTGGATGAAAGCTAGAGGCATGTAGGTAGGAATAGTGGTCAGTAGGTTTCCGATATAGGGTGGTGTTTATGTGACCATTGCTTATTAGCACCATAGTGTCCAGGAAGTGGATCTCTTGTGTGGACTGGTCCAGGCTGAGGTTGATGGTGGGATGGAAATTGTTGAAATCATGGTGGAATTCCTCAAGAGCTTCTTTTCCATGGGTCCAGATGATGAAGATGTCATCAATGTAGCGCAAGTAGAGTAGGGGCATTAGGGGACGAGAGCTGAGGAAGCGTTGTTCTAAGTCAGCCATAAAAATGTTGGCATACTGTGGGGCCATGCGGGTACCCATCGCAGTGCCGCTGATTTGAAGGTATACATTGTCACCAAATGTGAAATAGTTATGGGTCAGGACAAAGTCACAAAGTTCAGCCACCAGCTTAGCCGTGACAGTATCGGGGATACTGTTCCTGACGGCTTGTAGTCCATCTTTGTGTGGAATGTTGGTGTAGAGGCTTCTACATCCATAGTGGCCAGGATGGTGTTTTTAGGAAGATCACCGATGGATTGTAGTTTCCTCAGGAAGTCAGTGGTGTCTCGAAGATAGCTGGGAGTGCTGGTAGTGTAGGGCCTGAGGAGGGAGTCTACATAGCCAGACAATCCTGCTGTCAGGGTGCCAATGCCTGAGATGATGGGGCGTCCAGGATTTCCAGGTTTATGGATCTTGGGTAGCAGATAGAATACCCCAGGTCGGGGCTCCAGGGGTGTGTCTGTGCGGATTTGTTCTTGTGCTTTTTCAGGGAGTTTCTTGAGCAAATGCTGTAGTTTCTTTTGGTAACTCTCAGTGGGATCAGAGGGTAATGGCTTGTAGAAAGTGGTGTTGGAGAGCTGCCTAGTAGCCTCTTGTTCATACTCCGACCTATTCATGATGACGACAGCACCTCCTTTGTCAGCCTTTTTGATTATGATGTCAGAGTTGTTTCTGAGGCTGTGGATGGCACTATGTTCTGCATGGCTGAGGTTATGGGGTAAGCGACATTAATGGACTGACACATTGGAAGGAGCTGGATCACAGCTCCAGGAATCAGCCTGGAACAGACCAGAAATAAAATCTCTCTAAACCCAGGCACTGGAGAACATGCCTCAGTGGATTAGCAGGACAGGGCTGGTCTGAAGCCCAGCAAAAATGACCTGACTCCAAAGCCTACTTAGCCCTGGGTGATAAGTTGATTTAGGTGTAATTAAACGTCAGTGTTCATGGCATGTGCGTTTGGGCCACAATGACCTCCCCTGCCTCCGGGGGGCAGATTGGGAAACAAAAGGTGGTAGCGCTTCCACATTCACAATATGATCGTGCCGCTCTCTGGGCTCAGCTACCCATGGGCTCTACGAGCTACTCCTGGCTGAGGCCCCTCAGGGCTTCTGGAGCTTGGATCCCCTTTGGGGGGCTCAAATACCCGGCTGGCTCTGGGTTTGGCTCCCTCTTGACTGGGGGAGTGCTGGTATCCCCCATGCCCACTCGCTCATGGTGCCAGTGACTGTCACTCACAGGAGATTGTGCACCATCTTCCCCATCCTTTCTCACATGCTTTAAACCTCACCACTTATCTCTGAGTGTCTGTCACTCCCCGAGCTGCCCGGGGCAGGCCCCCCCTCAGCGCTGGTGCTTCGGGGCCTGCAAACACAGGCACACAGCTCCGTGTCAGGACAAGGAGAGCTCAGCCTCTGGTGAGCGAGAGGCAGCGTGAGAGGGGTGCCCATCTGCTGCACTGACACAGACTGGGTGAACCCGAGCCCTGCCTGCCTGCTGCAGACCCAGGCCAGGCCAAGCAGCTACACGCCAGGTCCTATCGCCCCATGTATCAAAGGGGAGGGGGACAGGGTTGTGGTATTGGAGTCTGAAAAACAAGGCTGGCGTTTTTTTCTGAGAGACACTCTAGCTGCATTTTGGGTTATTGGGCTCAGTGCAGGAACAGCAGGGTGAGGTTCTCTGGCCTTTTATACAGGAGGTCAGGCTACATGATCCCAGCAATCCCCTCTGCTCAGTGCCTGGGAGCCTGTCTTCTCATGGGCACACAGCACGGGGCTGTGACTGCAGACTCTTCCTGAGCCTTTTGAAGCCCTGAGCTCCTCCTCCATGGATGGACAGAACACCTCTACATCGCTGGCCCTGCTCGGTGAGCATGATATCGACAACGGATGGTCACTGCACCTGTTCTGGGGAGAATGCTGCAGGGAGCGGCCTCTTGCAGCACCTCTGGCACATTCCAATCTGCTGCCTAAGAGGGTTTGGGAGACATGCCAATGCTCTGGTTAACTGGAGTCTGGCCAAATGGGATGGTCTGTATGTGGTTTTATATGTGGTGTTCGGGGCTGGAACAGGGATAGATGAGACAGCTCCCTTGGAAACTTGGTAAGGAAAGGAGAGGGCCATTGCTGGGCTATGCTTTAGTGGATTTGGTACCGGTTGCCAAGCTAGCAGCCACCCAGCACAGGAATGCACTGGGCATGAAACAAATCTAGTGCACAGTGCAACTGGTGGATTCCCCATGACAGAGCTACCTCTGGGGTGGAACAGGACAGCAAGGAACCAGGAGGGGATATTTGGAAGCAAACACCCACTCTTAAGAACAAGGCTGTAGAAGATACAGGATTTAACCTGCTGGGGACGGGTGTGAAATGCCACAGAGCAGGGGGAGGACCAGGGGGAGGATTGGGGGAGGGAGGGCTGGCTGGCCTGGCAGAAGCAATGTACACACAATGCTGCTTGGGGTATTCATGCTAGATGCCCAGCACAATTTCCCTGCTCCCCCTTGGGCTGACTGTAAGTGACCACTCCCCCACTGATTTCAGCAGCTGGGCCAGGAGCCGGGGCGGGAGATGAGTACCTGGAGGATGGTGCACTACACACTCTGGGGGAAGGGATCTCCCTAAGGAGGCTGACTTCAGCTTCCCCCCACAGCCGCTGTTACCCTGATGCAAGGTTAAAACTAGCCAGCAGTTTCTGCTAATCAGAATGGGAGGAGGGAAGAGAAAAATAAATAACTGAGAATGAAAGAAGACAAGTGGATGGAAACCTTGAGTCTAGATGCCTCTGATATTAGAAGTTTATTGAAAGTTAGGAAAAGTGATGATTTTGTAGGGGTCATTATGACCTATGTGTTTTGTAGGAGTTCGTTATAAAAGACTAGCTAGTAGAATACACTTTGGAGCAGTCCTCTGAAGCCATCTTGAGAGATGTTTTTCCTGACACCTTTTCTCCCTGGCGGGTGAGAAACTGGCCACTGTGACCCTGCTGTTAATTACTCAATACTGTCCAGATTTTAGGTAAATATCTGGGATGTTCTAAACTTATTGCTTAAGTCTGTGTGTGCTTAAATCTAATAAACTGCAGCGTTAGATAGATACGCTTACTTGCATTAATCTTTTATCAAACGGAATTGCTGTATTCCTATTGATTTATTCCTGACACCACCTGGAGTGAAATAGTTATGTTACCTCTGTTGGGGATTCTGAAAACCCTAGGTACCACCACCAGGTCTCTCCCTGGGCAAGGGAGCAATGGATGGGACCGCAGCTCCAGCCTTTATCTGAGGACAAGCCAGTGGCTTTCCCCATGAGGCAACCATTCCCACCCCCACCACTCAGTCACCAGCTGTTGTCTAGTCCTTGCCCTTCCCCTGGTGCAAGCCTGCCTAGATCCCAGTCAGCTGGGTCCTGGGAAGGGAGAGTTTGGGAGCCACTGCTCTAAGCCACCCATGAATCTGGTTGCTCCCATCACTACTCTCAGGGGAGTTGTTTGCAAGGATCTAAGGCCATAGTTGGGTTTGCAAAGAGTTTATTTAGAGACATTTCCCCCCAGGCTTTCTGACTTAGCAGCTGGCCTAGGGTGCCTGTCTGTGCAATATGCACACGGGATCATCATGGCCTATTTAAGTGCATGTTAGATCATTGCAAGGGGTAGGTGCTGTTGATTGATTTGGTTTGTTTTGACTGTGGCAGCAGAGGCTTCTGGATCTGAGCATAGAACCATAGAATCTCAGGGCTGGAAGGGACCTCAGGAGATCATCTAGTCCAACCCCTGCTCAAAGCAGGACCAATTCCCAGCCAGGGCTTTGTCAAGTCTGACCTTAAAAACCTCTAAGGAAGGAGATTCCACCACCTCCCTAGGTAACCCATTCTAGGGCTCCACCACCCTCCTAGTGAAAAAGTTTTTCCTAATATCCAACCTAAACCTCCCCACTGCAACTTGAGACCATTACTCCTCGTTCTGTCATCTGCTACCATTGAGAACAGTCTAGATCCATCCTCTTTGGAACCCCCTTTCACGTAGTTGAAAGCAGCTATCAAATCCCCCCTCATTCTTCTCTTCCGCAGACTAAACAATCCCAGTTCCCTCAGCCTCTCCTCATGTGTTCCAGTCTCCTAATCATTTAAGCACCTGCAGGTAAGGGCCATTCAGACCCAGGAAGGGCTGGCCAGGCCAGGCCCCTTGAGCAGAGCCAGTGTGTGCTCTGAACCCTGCAGACATGGTAACAGCTGAGAGCAGGACACACCCCTCCCCCCATGAGCAATCAGGTGTCTGCTGCTAATGATCCCATCAGCAGCCCTGGGGGAGGTACCTACTAATGCCTCAGCCTCATCAGCTTAGCTGGACTTTACCCCTTTCCTCAGCTCTGTGACCATCTCCCCAATACGCACCTTGAGGCTCATGCCCCCAGCCCTGATTCACCACAGCCCCAGGAATCAGAGCACTCAGCTTATTCAACTAGCACACATGAGCCAGCCCCAGCCCCCTCTTCCCTCCTGCATTTCCTGGGAAAGTCCATTCGCTGATAGTCTCTGACCCTGGCTCCCGCTCTCACTGCTGTTATTAGTGACCCTGCCTGGCTGCAGAGACAACATGGGGTGCGGGGCACACAGGGTCACATGCCCCCCCCATTTCTCCCAGGGTTTATATGCCCTGCCCTGAACCCTGCTGCATCCCACCAGAACCTTTAAATGGTGTCCCCCATTATCAACAGTTACACAACAGCTCTGCCTGATCCCCCCCTTGTACACACACATTAGTGCCCCTGACTGACACGAGAGAGAGGTTCCTTGTGCGTGCTGTGAATGTGCAGGTAGCTGGCACAGAAAGCCAGCCCTGAGCTATAAGATAAGAGGACCACACACAGCCCCTGCTTCTGCAGCAGCCAGGCTGGACCTAAGGGAGCCAGCCCCACCAGCCACACCCCTTTATACGGGAAGTAGTTTCCCAGAATCCCTCTCACAGAGCCCATCAGCCTGCCCATAGGGTTTGAGCTAGCGGCACGCGGGGTGCCAAGGAGACGCACCCACGCTAGTTTGGGCAGAGCTAGTGTGTGGAAAATAGTGTCCCCGTGGCATTGGGAGGGGCAGCCCCCCCCCGAGTCTATCCCCGTCCGAGATGCTAGGCTGGTATTCAGGGCGGCTAGCCCCTCATGCTGCCATGGCAATGCTCCATTTTCAGCACACTAGCTCAATCAGTCCTAGTGCAGGTTTGTCTCCTCGAGCGGGGAATCCACCCCCCCCCCCCGGTCCCTGTGTGGCCCTACCCAGGGAGCAAGAGTCCCTGCCCCAGGAGCTTGCAGGCAAAGTGTGGGAGGAAGGACAGGACAGGACAGGACACCTGGGGAGAAGGTGTGGAGCTGAGACATAGGGATGAAGTGAGCTACCCAATGGCACACTGGGACTCTGGCAGAGCCAGGCAGCTAACCTGGGTCTCCTGAGTCCCAGCCATGCGCAGTGAGACACCTAAAAACCCAGAGGTGAAAATCACATGGTGAGAACTCGGATTTTCCTCTGGCTGGGACCCTGCTGTCTGTCATGCGCTCCATCCCCCCAGGCTCCTTCTGCCCCAACCGACAGGTCAAATGGACTCTCCAGGCAGAGTGGAGCCAGGGGTCTTGCCCTGCATTGCAGGAGTCCTTGGCTCGGGCATGCCTGGCAGATGGATCATTGTAAAACATGCAAAACTCATTCACTGCCCCCTCCCCAAGGGTTGCCAACCATGCAGGATTGTCCTGGAGTCTCCAGGAATTAAAGTTTAATCTTTAATTAAAGATTTTGTCATGTGACAAAAATCTCCAGGAATACGTCCAACCAAAAGTGGTAACCCTCCCCCGCCTCTCAGTGGGAGCATGACACAGAGGGTCCCTGTCCCGTCTGAGCTCTCCGATCCCTAGCGCTCCAGCCCAGGGGTTGCAAGTGGAGGCTGTAACAGGGTATCTAACAGATCCCAACTGAAAGCCAAGAACTCCCTCCCTCTGGCAGTGGTGAGCTCTCTGGGAAGAAGTGCACCATTCCATAGTTTTGGAACTGCTGGGTCAGCACCAACTCCTGCCAGTGACATACTCCTGCCTGGCTTGTGCAGCTAAATCCTGCACTCTCTGCTCGGGGGGGGGGGGGAAACACGCATTCTCTCCTCTTGCAGGAAAAGGTGTTACTGAAAGGATTGGCTTCGCTGACAATAAACAGGAAAAGGAACATAAACAGCGACTGGCTGCAGAACCACTTTGTTCTAGTCCCAGACTCCAGTAACTCCATGAGAGCATATGGTGTATGAAGGTTACGGTTATCTGGGTCATTTGAAGTCTAGGAAGACCCAACAGCAGGAAGCTGTGTCTCCAGTGGAGACATTAATATCTTCTTTAGGACGGGAAGTGACCTGGGTGTCTCTCTATAATTAATTGTAGAGCAGATGACACATGCATAAGGTTATTTGTTTTCTGGCCGGCTGTCTGACGCAGCCCCGCTGATGTGCAGGCCTCTCCCTGTGTCAGGGGTAAATCAGATCACTGCAAATGTCCCAGCCTAAAAATCACACTGAAAAATGGCCTCTGAGATTCTGAATAAACAGGAACAGATGTGCAGATGTGGCCAAAACCCTGGCCAGGAAAAGCTAGGGTCTCATTGAAGCTGGGGTCTTTTCATACCTCCTCGGGAACGACAGACAAATGTCCGTCTGAGCCAGGAATCAGAAGCTTTGGGGCTGTGTAGAAGGCTGAGGGTCAGTGTCTAGTTTGGCAGACCTGTGGCATTCAGTCAGCTGGGCTCTGTGCCGCCAGGACAAATGCCATCCCCATGGCATCACTGCTGCCAGGATAAGAAGGTCAAGTTGTTTCCTAATTCAGTTCTGACTCCAGATTCCCTACAGGGACAGGCCTTGGCACCTCTCACGCCTCTGGCCCTTCACATCTAGGTGGGGACATGCAGCTGCTGGGGAGCCTCTCACTGGTTCATCTTCCTGGCCAAAAGGTTCTGCTTTGCCCCTTTCTCATCTCCCGGAGGCATCCCTGCACAGGCGGGGCTGGCCCAGGGAAGATCTGGTCTGAGGAGGCTCCAGGGCCATGCACTCCATGAAGGGAGTTGGTGGCTTGTCCCCTGTTCATTGCGCTGCTGTTTGCTTCCCGGTATCCCTAATGTTCACTGACCCATGATCCCATTCTGGTGCCACCTGGCTGCTTGGCAGCCAGCTCAAGCACCCCTCACGGTGGCTTTTCTCAGAGTTGCTGCCTCTGGGAGGAGACCTCCTCCCCTTGCTCATGGCTCCAATAGCAACTGGGAAATCTCTTCAGGCCCATCTACTGGCCTCAGACACACACCCAGCAGGGAGCTGTCTCCCTTCCCGAGTGTGTCCAGTGCCCACACTGTGCCAGGGCTTGAATGGGATAGCTCAGTGACCACCATGTTCCAACCCCGCCGGCCCAGGCAGCACCACGGCCCTACACCTGGAAGCCATTCTGCTGCCGTCAGCTCCTCTGCTGGGCTGGCCAGGCGAGGCGAGATTCTCCCCCAAGCACCTGCAGCTGTGATACCCATACACGAGTAGTTAGGGGGTTTCCCCTGCCATATCTGAGAGGAGTGTCACGAGGCAGAGCCCACCCTTGTGGCCTCCGGCAAGTCACTTAGGCCCAGAGCCTCAGAGATATTGAGGTGCCTAAAGCCCACTGACATCTGTGGGAGTTAGGACCTGAGATCCCATCTGTACAATGTGGGGAATAGCTCTGCCCTGCTTGACCCGGGGCTCCGATACTGTGGTGAGGGGTGGAACGGTACGGGACACGACAGAGACACAACGATCCACTCAGAAGCTGCACTGTGCTGAGTGTAGGGCTAGGCAGGCTCCCCTGCCCCCCGCCGGGTCGTCCCACCCAATGACACCTTGGCCTGGTGTGAGCACGTGGCCGGGCATTTCCTGCTGCAGCCCGAGGCCTGTCAGTTCAACACTTGCCCTGGCTGGCACCTGGCTACATGCAGAAAAATCTCTTTCCTTCCAGCTTTGGTGCAGAATGGCTGCCAGCCTCATCAATCACCCAATTGCTTCGGACAAAAGTGCCCTGATTCAACAGAGCGCCTCTGCCATTCCCCGGCGCTCGCCTGAGTCTGCTCTTGTTTATTTTCTGCTGATGTATATTTAGTTGTGTCAAAACATCTGTTAAACTGAGCAATACAAACAGCAGCCGAGAAAGGAGTGGAAACCCCAGGAGACGGGGGAGAGGGTTTGTCGATGCATCAACAGACTCCATTAACTCACTCAGGCCCCACCTGGGAGCTGGCAGAGCCAGTCCTGCTGTGTGCGCTGGAGTGTTTAATCGGACATGAAGAATGAGCTCCTCGAGGGGCAAGCATAGATAAGCAGCTATGCCAGAGCTGCAGCCTTGTATCTAATCCCATGTTCTCAGGCATGGCCGCTTTCAGGTTTTACACAACAGCTTCCTTCGCCCCTTCAAGGGACAGCAGACCCAGGGAGTGGGTGAGCCAGGCGCACCCAGGACTGGCCAGGCCTGAGCCCTAGCTAATGACTCCGTCTCCAGCAGTTCTGTGGCTCTCTCAGCTCCCCAGCCCTGCTTGTAGACGGCCTCCCGAGCAGAGCCGGGTGGGAGCTGGGCATGCCGCCAGGCAGGCAGCGCCCCGTGGGCTCCTGTCCCGCAATTCTGTATCGAATGGTCCCATTCTCCTTCTCCCTTGTTTTCCCCACTTTATCGCTGGTCTAGGGAAGCCTCCGCTCAGCTGAACCCATCCCTGCTGCCAGGCCCCAGCGACTCAGCAGGAGCCCACCTGTGAATGCATGCTGGGAGTCATTGTTTAGCCCCACCTCACCAACTGGGGTGGGGGGGCGGGCCGGGGCCACTCAGGGGCTTCTGCCCAAGGGGAGCCGATAGGAGACCAAATGAGGGAGGATTTTGGAGCACGTCCCATTAGCCAGGAGCCTTTTCTGGTCACAATGCAAAATTCCCTTGCCCTCCACGAAGTCTCCTGTACTGTCCGTGTTATCAAGAGCAGCAAGGAGGCTTACGCAGAGCCAGGCAGGGATTTAATGTCTCTTGACCTGTGAAATATCTTCTGAGTTTGGGACTGTCATTAAAGGGCTTTATTTCCTCCCTGGCTCTGTCTTTGCTTTTTAGCCTGCCAGCTCTTTAGGGTGGGGATTGTCTCTCAATATACATATGTACAGCCCCAAGGACAGTGGGGCTCCTCTGGAAACTGCAACTCACTCCTCACTAATCGATTGTGTTTGCTAGCGGGTTGCATGCAGAGACGATGTCGCTGCTATAGCATGGGCTTTTCAGTGGTGTTTTGGGCTCTGCAGGTTTGTTGCTTTAACACTATGGCTGGGAGGGTGTCAGGTCTCGCAGAGAGCAAGGCTGAGCTCTGTCTTGGTGCAGGGGCAGAGATCAAAGCAATAGAACGAGAGTGCATGTTCCAATCATTCATAGTTCCCTAGGGATGGAATCTGCTGTCTGAACACTGATGTTCCAGGCTTGTTCACCCTCCCTGCCCGGATAAGTGCACCTAACCTTTTGGGCAAGCATCTGAGGAGCCCACTTTAGTTATCAGCCAGGTTAGAACTCAGGATGTTTGACCCTCTGTTGTAGAAATGCATCCGATGAAGTGAGCTGTAGCTCACGAAAGCTTATGCTCAAATAAATTTGTTAGTCTCTAAGGTGCCACAAGTACTCCTTTTCTTTTTTGTGAATACAGACTAATACGGCTGCTACTCTGAAACCTGACCCTCTGTTGTTTGAGAGAACCCTTGAGCTGGCAGCAGTACTAGGCTTTTATCCTCTCCTGTGACCCAGCCACTAGAAAGAGCCACAGACCAACACTGGGCTAGTGTGGGTTACCAGATCACCCGCTGGACACAGCGCCCCTATATTCCTGGGTCAGTTCCCCTGAGATGACTGCACTAGCCTGCCATTCCTCTTAGAAGACATGCAGAGGGTTTGAGATCCTTCCAGACTGCCCTGGAACACCCCTGGTCGGTACAAGTACACCTGTGGGTGGGAGGTGCTGTGCTGGCACCAGGCCCTGCCCCAGTCCAGAGCCCAGCTGGGTTTGGCAGGGCGTGGGATCACTGCCATGGAGCTGCACCATGCCCACTGTAATCACAGGACATCTGCTAAGCTGGAGCATTCACTACGACCTGGTGCTGAAGTCACCCTAGCTCCCGGGTTGGGCACAGCGAGGCCAGCCTGGCTGGAGAGCGGGTGATGCCACGTTCAGGGCTCTTGTTCTGAGCGAATCTGCAAGGGGAAGGCTTTTATTGCAGCTCATAAATAAAGGAAGGGAAACACTATGCAGAACAGATGGCAGGTGCCAGATGGATAGTGTCTGAGGAGCGACAAGCTATTATACAGAGAGAGCCATCAGTTCCAACGAGCCCCACTCCAAACAATCAGGAATTAACTCGGGCCATTAGTGCCAAACTTTGCCTCTGAAGTTTCCCCCCTTCGCAACCAGGCCACTTCATTTCTAGGGTGAGCTGGGTATTCGATGAGAAAACGATCCCATAATTCATTCGCAACAAGACGCCCAGCTTCCAACCCAGTGAAAAACCACCGGATGGTATCGTCCAGCGCAGGCCACAGGGAAGGAGGGAACCTGGTTCTGTCTTGCAAGGGCTTGTATTTCTAGGAGCCCTCTGGTGCTGGCGTTGGCTTGGGACTCATCCCATAGGGGCGGGAAGGAAAAAGGGCTGCGCAGGTGACGTTCCCCAGCATTAGGGTGTGCAGAAGTGAGCTGATGTCTCTTCACACACACTGCCCAGTGCTTTGCTCCCACCCCAGAACACTAGGCAAACCACACACTCCCCCAGCCGCATGGTTACCCTCCCTTCCCTGCCCATGTCACCTTGATCTCAGAGCATTCTCCTTGCAAGCCATGGGTTCAAGTCTAGGCCAAGCCAGCAGCTTTTACTGGCTGGCTGGGCTCTCAGGCCTGTCCTCACTGGCCAGGTAAGCTCTAGGGGGAGCTATGGATAATTGAGGGGCTGCTTGTGCTCAGTGCCTCGCTGGAGCAGGGCTCGCTGGCCCATCACACTGCCAAGAGCCAGTCCAGGATGGCCTGGGAATGCAGGAGCGGAGCAGCTGGCAACTTTGCCAGGCCCTGCCCAGGCTCTCTCCTCTTCTCATTATTCTGCACATAAAAGGGTCGCTGTTTGAGTGCCCCAGATAGGGAGGAGCCTGAGTCAGAGTGGCCAGGTACTGGGCCAGTTCACCCTCCACCCCGCAGGTCCTCCGGCTTCCCCAGACCTGGACCCCGACGCTGCCCTAGGGCAGGTGAAACTGGGAGACAGATGTGGGTCCCACTTGCTAGTTGAGGGAAAACTGCCCCATGTTGGGAGCCAGCTCTAGGGAACCCTGGAACCCCCAAGTCAGAGGTGAGATAGGGAAAACTCCCTGGATGTCGAGCAAGGCACAGAGCCCAGTGAGTGCCCAGTCTGCCCCCTACTTGCCCCCCCACAGAGCTATGCAGCCTGTGGGGGACAAAGGGAAGGAAGCTCCTGGTGGGAGCATTACCAGTGGCTCAGCAGTGGGGGCTGGGAATCAGGACTCCTGGGTTCTATCCTGACTGCCCCCTTGTCTCCCTCTAGCCTAGGAATAACACCAGTAGTACTGAGCCACCCCACGGGGCTGGGGGCTGATGATCGTCTCTTCCCTTTTCGGATGCGGCATTCCCAGGGCTAGGGATCAGCAGACCAGCCCACTCCAAACTGTGCCCTCCCTCCCCAGGGTCATCTGCTCGGCCTGCCGTGGGCAGTGACTGTCCATTTGTTCATTGGCTTGGTGGGAGCCTGCCTGCAGCGGCTGTGATCGGGGAAATGCCCAGCAGGATTCAGCTCACCCTCCTTGGGTCCATTCCCCACTGGCCAGGCTCTCCCTGTTTTTTCTGCTCTGTCATTCACGGCTAGCCTGCCAATTGCCCCTGCCATCCCCTCACTCGCCTGTCCTCAGGCAGGGTGGCTCTAGGGCTGTGCTAGGCAGCAGCTGCGCAGCCACTTGTGGGGAGTACTGACCCCTTGCCTGACCAGCTCCAAACAGCAGCTGCCCCATCCTGCCTCCCGCATGATGCGAAGAGCCCAAGCTGCTTTGTGGGGCGATGCACATGGGGCATCTTCTCGCTGCACTTTTTGAAACTGGATCCCAACTACTCCTGGGTAATCATTTCTAATGACATTCAACAGCTGTGATTACCACATCCCGTAATCCCCATTGCTGCTATTTACGATTAATCCCGTTACCACGAGGCTTGCAGCTCATCCGGGCAAACAAACCTGAGCATTCATGTACTGTCTGGCTGTTGTCTCTGCTAGCCCCACCTCCCGTCAGATCGAATGCAGCCCATCCACCCCCTCTCCTCGGCACCGGCACAGCATCCAGCAGCTTCCACAGTGATGGGCAGGGGCCATGGCCTTTTTCAAATCAGATTCAGCCCCTTGTCCTGTGAGCTCCCATGCCCCTGCAATGATCACCAAGAGGCTTCCAAATGAGTGCAAGAAGTTGTGTGTATATATTGAAAGTCCTGTCCTCAGCCCCTTCCGATGCCAGCGTCGGCTTCAACATGATGCTCAGCTGCAGCTTTTCCTGTCCTCTTCTGTGCCCTGTGCCATCCTTATCTGTTAACGGCTCTACAGAGAGGAGCCATGTCTCCCTTAGAAAGGGAGAGTTTCATTGTATTAAGGCACGGTGTGATTCTGTCCTGCGAAGGGCTATCCATCACTGGCAATGAGCCCGCATGACTGGAGAAGCCTCGCTTGTGGCTCCCGTTCCATTTGATGCCGCTAATGCCTCTAATGGTATTGATGCTCACTCTGATGGCCTGTTCCGTCACTGGTGCTACAGGACATAATGCATCTAAATGCACTCAGGACCATTCCCTGTAGCAAACTAATGCAGACCTTTAATTTTAACAAATGTTGCAAATACCGTGTTTGAATACTGCCTCCAGTGCCATTATTTTCCCCTTGACACATGCTACATGCCAAGCTTTCTCTCTGTCTGAGACACTAAAGAGTGTATGAAATTTTTCTTTAAAGTGTGCCCTGTATGTGTGAAAGGGGTGTGTGTGCGTGTCAATTTTTATGAATTTGCTGAGATGCTAGTTAGATTTTAAAGCTGAAATCTAACTATGTTTGCCAACATGACAAACCCTTTTTATTGAGTCCAGAGAATGGGAGCTTATGAATTTTAAAGCTGTGTTCTTTTCAGGTCAAGTTTTAACTTAACAGTATTCCTCAAATCAGGACACTGGCTTACTGTTAATGAACCAACAGTTGACTAATTCACCCAGAGCCACATTAGCATGCAATCAAAAATTGCCCACTCAAGTGTAGACACAATATAACCAATGTTCTAGGTGTGCACTGAACACACAGTACAATCTTGCAAGCAATCATCACAGATTGGAGTTGATTCTAAGCAGTTATCTCAAGCAGCAATGCAAATTACCAAGATTTCTCATTACATTTACTTATGATCATCAGTTCTCAAGCACCTAACATATTTATCACACGTCTTTAAAGCACTAACAAGTGTGATTATTGCTGTTTGAATGGACTGG